>NC_084802.1:182121509-183444843 GCF_963169125.1 Humulus lupulus | reverse complement strand
ATTTTGAAAGTATCACCCTCTATACACCTCGGATATACACGTTAATTTATACATAGAAGCCTGAGAGATAAAGCTATAACTTTCGTGCCCATGACCCTCGCATATTTTTTACTATTCACTTTCAAAACATTGCTCGAATTCATATTAGAGAAATAGAAGATTTCTGAATGGGGTACCCCTTTGGTGAATTGGAGATTTCACCAATTTCTCCGAAATGTATTACACTGGTGTTCAACTCGTTCGATATTTCTCCCCAAGAGATCTCATGGGTAAATGCATCTATTGGAGTTGAAACGGAGCATTAATTCAACATTTGAAAAAAAATTACCCTTTTTGTTGGAAATTTTCACAATTTTTGCCTTATTTTCGTACATCTCTCAGTATTTTGATAGTATCACCCTCAATACACCTCGGATATACACGTTATTTTATACATAGAAGCCTGAGACATAAAGCTATAACTTTCGTGCCCATGACCCTCGCATATTTTTTACTATTCACTTTCAAAACATTGCTCGAATTCATATTAGAGAAATAGAAGATTTCTGAATGGGGTACCCCTTTGGTGAATTGGAGATTTCACCAATTTCTCCGAAATGTATTACACTGGTGTTCAACTCGTTCGATATTTCTCCCCAAGAGATCTCATGGGTAAATGCTTCTATTGGAGTTGAAACGGAGCCTTAATTCAACATTTGAAAAAAATTTACCCTTTTTGTTGGAAATTTTCACAAGTTTTTGCCTTATATTCGTACATCTCTCAGTATTTTGATAGTATCACCCTCTATACACCTCGGATATACACGTTATTTTATACATAGAAGCCTGAGAGATAAAGCTATAACTTTCGTGCCCATGACCCTCGCATATTTTTTACTATTCACTTTCAAAACATTGCTCGAATTCATATTAGAGAAATAGAAGATTTCTGTATGGGGTACCCCTTTCGTGAATTGGAGATTTCACCAATTTCTCCGAAATGTATTACACTGGTGTTCAACTCGTTCGATATTTCTCCCCAAGAGATCTCACGGGTAAATGCTTCTATTGGAGTTAAAACGGAGCCTTAATTCAACATTTGAAAAAAAATTACCCTTTTTGTTGGAAATTTTCACAAGTTTTTGCTTTATATTCGTACATCTCTCAGTATTTTGTTAGTATCACCCTCTATACACCTCGGATATACACGTTATTTTATACATAGAAGCCTGAGACATAAAGCTATAACTTTTGTGCCCATGACCCTCGCATATTTTTTACTATTCACTTTCAAAACATTGCTCGAATTCATATTAGAGAAATAGAAGATTTCTGTATGGGGTACCCCTTTGGTGAATTGGAGATTTCACCAATTTCTCCGAAATGTATTACACTGGTGTTCAACTCGTTCGATATTTCTCCCCAAGAGATCTCACGGGTAAATGCTTCTATTGGAGTTAAAACGGAGCCTTAATTCAACCTTTGAAAAAAAATTACCCTTTTTGTTGGAAATTTTCACAAGTTTTTGCCTTATATTCGTACATCTCTCATTATTTTGTTAGTATCACCCTCTATACACCTCGGATATACACGTTATTTTATACATAGAAGCCTGAGACATAAAGCTATAACTTTCGTGCCCATGACCCTCGCATATTTTTTACTATTCACTTTCAAAACATTGCTCGAATTCATATTAGAGAAACAGAAGATTTCTGAATGGGGTACCCCTTGGGTGAATTGGAGATTTCACCAATTTCTCCGAAATGTATTACACTGGTGTTCAACTCGTTCGATATTTCTCCCCAAGAGATCTCATGGGTAAATGCTTCTATTGGAGTTGAAACGGAGCCTTAATTCAACATTTGAAAAAAATTTACCCTTTTTGTTGGAAATTTTCACAAGTTTTTGCCTTATATTCGTACATCTCTAATTATTTTGATAGTATCACATTCTAAACACCTCGGATTTACACGATATTTAATACATAGAAGCCTAAGACATAAAGCTATAACTTTCGTGCCCATGACCCTCGCATATTTTTTACTATTCACTTTCAAAACATTGCTAGAATTCATATTAGAGAAATCGAAGATTTCTGAAAGGGGTACCCCTTTGGTGAATTGGAGATTTCACCAATTTCTCCGAAATGTATTACACTGGTGTTCAACTCGTTCGATATTTCTCCCCAAGAGATCTCATGGGTAAATGCATCTATTGGAGTTGAAACGGAGCATTAATTCAACATTTGAAAAAAAATTACCCTTTTTGTTGGAAATTTTCACAATTTTTGCCTTATATTCGTACATCTCTCAGTATTTTGATAGTTTCACCCTCAATACACCTCGGATATACACGTTATTTTATACATAGAAGCCTGAGACATAAAGCTATAACTTTCGTGCCCATGACCCTCGCATATTTTTTACTATTCACTTTCAAAACATTGCTCGAATTCATATTAGAGAAATAGAAGATTTCTGAATGGGGTACCCCTTTGGTGAATTGGAGATTTCACCAATTTCTCCGAAATGTATTACACTGGTGTTCAACTCGTTCGATATTTCTCCCCAAGAGATCTCATGGGTAAATGCTTCTATTGGAGTTGAAACGGAGCCTTAATTCAACATTTGAAAAAAATTTACCCTTTTTGTTGGAAATTTTCACAAGTTTTTGCCTTATATTCGTACATCTCTCAGTATTTTGATAGTATCACCCTCTATACACCTCGGATATACACGTTATTTTATACATAGAAGCCTGAGAGATAAAGCTATAACTTTCGTGCCCATGACCCTCGCATATTTTTTACTATTCACTTTCAAAACATTGCTCGAATTCATATTAGAGAAATAGAAGATTTCTGTATGGGGTACCCCTTTCGTGAATTGGAGATTTCACCAATTTCTCCGAAATGTATTACACTGGTGTTCAACTCGTTCGATATTTCTCCCCAAGAGATCTCACGGGTAAATGCTTCTATTGGAGTTAAAACGGAGCCTTAATTCAACATTTGAAAAAAAATTACCCTTTTTGTTGGAAATTTTCACAAGTTTTTGCTTTATATTCGTACATCTCTCAGTATTTTGTTAGTATCACCCTCTATACACCTCGGATATACACGTTATTTTATACATAGAAGCCTGAGACATAAAGCTATAACTTTTGTGCCCATGACCCTCGCATATTTTTTACTATTCACTTTCAAAACATTGCTCGAATTCATATTAGAGAAATAGAAGATTTCTGTATGGGGTACCCCTTTGGTGAATTGGAGATTTCACCAATTTCTCCGAAATGTATTACACTGGTGTTCAACTCGTTCGATATTTCTCCCCAAGAGATCTCACGGGTAAATGCTTCTATTGGAGTTAAAACGGAGCCTTAATTCAACCTTTGAAAAAAAATTACCCTTTTTGTTGGAAATTTTCACAAGTTTTTGCCTTATATTCGTACATCTCTCATTATTTTGTTAGTATCACCCTCTATACACCTCGGATATACACGTTATTTTATACATAGAAGCCTGAGACATAAAGCTATAACTTTCGTGCCCATGACCCTCGCATATTTTTTACTATTCACTTTCAAAACATTGCTCGAATTCATATTAGAGAAACAGAAGATTTCTGAATGGGGTACCCCTTGGGTGAATTGGAGATTTCACCAATTTCTCCGAAATGTATTACACTGGTGTTCAACTCGTTCGATATTTCTCCCCAAGAGATCTCATGGGTAAATGCTTCTATTGGAGTTGAAACGGAGCCTTAATTCAACATTTGAAAAAAATTTACCCTTTTTGTTGGAAATTTTCACAAGTTTTTGCCTTATATTCGTACATCTCTAATTATTTTGATAGTATCACATTCTAAACACCTCGGATTTACACGATATTTAATACATAGAAGCCTAAGACATAAAGCTATAACTTTCGTGCCCATGACCCTCGCATATTTTTTACTATTCACTTTCAAAACATTGCTAGAATTCATATTAGAGAAATCGAAGATTTCTGAAAGGGGTACCCCTTTGGTGAATTGGAGATTTCACCAATTTCTCCGAAATGTATTACACTGGTGTTCAACTCGTTCGATATTTCTCCCCAAGAGATCTCATGGGTAAATGCATCTATTGGAGTTGAAACGGAGCATTAATTCAACATTTGAAAAAAAATTACCCTTTTTGTTGGAAATTTTCACAATTTTTGCCTTATATTCGTACATCTCTCAGTATTTTGATAGTATCACCCTCAATACACCTCGGATATACACGTTATTTTATACATAGAAGCCTGAGACATAAAGCTATAACTTTCGTGCCCATGACCCTCGCATATTTTTTACTATTCACTTTCAAAACATTGCTCGAATTCATATTAGAGAAATAGAAGATTTCTGTATGGGGTACCCCTTTGGTGAATTGGAGATTTCACCAATTTCTCCGAAATGTATTACACTGGTGTTCAACTCGTTCGATATTTCTCCCCAAGAGATCTCACGGGTAAATGCTTCTATTGGAGTTAAAACGGAGCCTTAATTCAACCTTTGAAAAAAAATTACCCTTTTTGTTGGAAATTTTCACAAGTTTTTGCCTTATATTCGTACATCTCTCAGTATTTTGATAGTATCACCCTCTATACACCTCGGATATACACGTTATTTTATACATAGAAGCCTGAGAGATAAAGCTATAACTTTCGTGCCCATGACCCTCGCATATTTTTTACTATTCACTTTCAAAACATTGCTCGAATTCATATTAGAGAAATAGAAGATTTCTGTATGGGGTACCCCTTTCGTGAATTGGAGATTTCACCAATTTCTCCGAAATGTATTACACTGGTGTTCAACTCGTTCGATATTTCTCCCCAAGAGATCTCACGGGTAAATGCTTCTATTGGAGTTAAAACGGAGCCTTAATTCAACATTTGAAAAAAAATTACCCTTTTTGTTGGAAATTTTCACAAGTTTTTGCTTTATATTCGTACATCTCTCAGTATTTTGTTAGTATCACCCTCTATACACCTCGGATATACACGTTATTTTATACATAGAAGCCTGAGACATAAAGCTATAACTTTTGTGCCCATGACCCTCGCATATTTTTTACTATTCACTTTCAAAACATTGCTCGAATTCATATTAGAGAAATAGAAGATTTCTGTATGGGGTACCCCTTTGGTGAATTGGAGATTTCACCAATTTCTCCGAAATGTATTACACTGGTGTTCAACTCGTTCGATATTTCTCCCCAAGAGATCTCACGGGTAAATGCTTCTATTGGAGTTAAAACGGAGCCTTAATTCAACCTTTGAAAAAAAATTACCCTTTTTGTTGGAAATTTTCACAAGTTTTTGCCTTATATTCGTACATCTCTCATTATTTTGTTAGTATCACCCTCTATACACCTCGGATATACACGTTATTTTATACATAGAAGCCTGAGACATAAAGCTATAACTTTCGTGCCCATGACCCTCGCATATTTTTTACTATTCACTTTCAAAACATTGCTCGAATTCATATTAGAGAAACAGAAGATTTCTGAATGGGGTACCCCTTGGGTGAATTGGAGATTTCACCAATTTCTCCGAAATGTATTACACTGGTGTTCAACTCGTTCGATATTTCTCCCCAAGAGATCTCATGGGTAAATGCTTCTATTGGAGTTGAAACGGAGCCTTAATTCAACATTTGAAAAAAATTTACCCTTTTTGTTGGAAATTTTCACAAGTTTTTGCCTTATATTCGTACATCTCTAATTATTTTGATAGTATCACATTCTAAACACCTCGGATTTACACGATATTTAATACATAGAAGCCTAAGACATAAAGCTATAACTTTCGTGCCCATGACCCTCGCATATTTTTTACTATTCACTTTCAAAACATTGCTAGAATTCATATTAGAGAAATCGAAGATTTCTGAAAGGGGTACCCCTTTGGTGAATTGGAGATTTCACCAATTTCTCCGAAATGTATTACACTGGTGTTCAACTCGTTCGATATTTCTCCCCAAGAGATCTCATGGGTAAATGCATCTATTGGAGTTGAAACGGAGCATTAATTCAACATTTGAAAAAAAATTACCCTTTTTGTTGGAAATTTTCACAATTTTTGCCTTATATTCGTACATCTCTCAGTATTTTGATAGTTTCACCCTCAATACACCTCGGATATACACGTTATTTTATACATAGAAGCCTGAGACATAAAGCTATAACTTTCGTGCCCATGACCCTCGCATATTTTTTACTATTCACTTTCAAAACATTGCTCGAATTCATATTAGAGAAATAGAAGATTTCTGAATGGGGTACCCCTTTGGTGAATTGGAGATTTCACCAATTTCTCCGAAATGTATTACACTGGTGTTCAACTCGTTCGATATTTCTCCCCAAGAGATCTCATGGGTAAATGCTTCTATTGGAGTTGAAACGGAGCCTTAATTCAACATTTGAAAAAAATTTACCCTTTTTGTTGGAAATTTTCACAAGTTTTTGCCTTATATTCTTACATCTCTCAGTATTTTGATAGTATCACCCTCTATACACCTCGGATATACACGTTATTTTATACATAGAAGCCTGAGAGATAAAGCTATAACTTTCGTGCCCATGACCCTCGCATATTTTTTACTATTCACTTTCAAAACATTGCTCGAATTCATATTAGAGAAATAGAAGATTTCTGAATGGGGTACCCCTTTCGTGAATTGGAGATTTCACCAATTTCTCCGAAATGTATTACACTGGTGTTCAACTCGTTCGATATTTCTCCCCAAGAGATCTCATGGGTAAATGCATCTATTGGAGTTGAAACGGAGCCTTAATTCAACATTTGAAAAAAATTTACCCTTTTTGTTGGAAATTTTCACAAGTTTTTGCCTTATATTCTTACATCTCTCAGTATTTTGATAGTATCACCCTCTATACACCTCGGATATACACGTTATTTTATACATAGAAGCCTGAGAGATAAAGCTATAACTTTCGTGCCCATGACCCTCGCATATTTTTTACTATTCACTTTCAAAACATTGCTCGAATTCATATTAGAGAAATAGAAGATTTCTGAATGGGGTACCCCTTTCGTGAATTGGAGATTTCACCAATTTCTCCGAAATGTATTACACTGGTGTTCAACTCGTTCGATATTTCTCCCCAAGAGATCTCACGGGTAAATGCTTCTATTGGAGTTAAAACGGAGCCTTAATTCAACCTTTGAAAAAAAATTACCCTTTTTGTTGGAAATTTTCACAAGTTTTTGCCTTATATTCGTACATCTCTCATTATTTTGTTAGTATCACCCTCTATACACCTCGGATATACACGTTATTTTATACATAGAAGCCTGAGACATAAAGCTATAACTTTCGTGCCCATGACCCTCGCATATTTTTTACTATTCACTTTCAAAACATTGCTCGAATTCATATTAGAGAAACAGAAGATTTCTGAATGGGGTACCCCTTGGGTGAATTGGAGATTTCACCAATTTCTCCGAAATGTATTACACTGGTGTTCAACTCGTTCGATATTTCTCCCCAAGAGATCTCATGGGTAAATGCTTCTATTGGAGTTGAAACGGAGCCTTAATTCAACATTTGAAAAAAATTTACCCTTTTTGTTGGAAATTTTCACAAGTTTTTGCCTTATATTCGTACATCTCTAATTATTTTGATAGTATCACATTCTAAACACCTCGGATTTACACGATATTTAATACATAGAAGCCTAAGACATAAAGCTATAACTTTCGTGCCCATGACCCTCGCATATTTTTTACTATTCACTTTCAAAACATTGCTAGAATTCATATTAGAGAAATCGAAGATTTCTGAAAGGGGTACCCCTTTGGTGAATTGGAGATTTCACCAATTTCTCCGAAATGTATTACACTGGTGTTCAACTCGTTCGATATTTCTCCCCAAGAGATCTCATGGGTAAATGCATCTATTGGAGTTGAAACGGAGCATTAATTCAACATTTGAAAAAAAATTACCCTTTTTGTTGGAAATTTTCACAATTTTTGCCTTATATTCGTACATCTCTCAGTATTTTGATAGTTTCACCCTCAATACACCTCGGATATACACGTTATTTTATACATAGAAGCCTGAGACATAAAGCTATAACTTTCGTGCCCATGACCCTCGCATATTTTTTACTATTCACTTTCAAAACATTGCTCGAATTCATATTAGAGAAATAGAAGATTTCTGAATGGGGTACCCCTTTGGTGAATTGGAGATTTCACCAATTTCTCCGAAATGTATTACACTGGTGTTCAACTCGTTCGATATTTCTCCCCAAGAGATCTCATGGGTAAATGCTTCTATTGGAGTTGAAACGGAGCCTTAATTCAACATTTGAAAAAAATTTACCCTTTTTGTTGGAAATTTTCACAAGTTTTTGCCTTATATTCTTACATCTCTCAGTATTTTGATAGTATCACCCTCTATACACCTCGGATATACACGTTATTTTATACATAGAAGCCTGAGAGATAAAGCTATAACTTTCGTGCCCATGACCCTCGCATATTTTTTACTATTCACTTTCAAAACATTGCTCGAATTCATATTAGAGAAATAGAAGATTTCTGAATGGGGTACCCCTTTCGTGAATTGGAGATTTCACCAATTTCTCCGAAATGTATTACACTGGTGTTCAACTCGTTCGATATTTCTCCCCAAGAGATCTCATGGGTAAATGCTTCTATTGGAGTTGAAACGGAGCCTTAATTCAACATTTGAAAAAAATTTACCCTTTTTGTTGGAAATTTTCACAAGTTTTTGCCTTATATTCGTACATCTCTAATTATTTTGATAGTATCACATTCTAAACACCTCGGATTTACACGATATTTAATACATAGAAGCCTAAGACATAAAGCTATAACTTTCGTGCCCATGACCCTCGCATATTTTTTACTATTCACTTTCAAAACATTGCTAGAATTCATATTAGAGAAATCGAAGATTTCTGAAAGGGGTACCCCTTTGGTGAATTGGAGATTTCACCAATTTCTCCGAAATGTATTACACTGGTGTTCAACTCGTTCGATATTTCTCCCCAAGAGATCTCATGGGTAAATGCATCTATTGGAGTTGAAACGGAGCATTAATTCAACATTTGAAAAAAAATTACCCTTTTTGTTGGAAATTTTCACAATTTTTGCCTTATATTCGTACATCTCTCAGTATTTTGATAGTTTCACCCTCAATACACCTCGGATATACACGTTATTTTATACATAGAAGCCTGAGACATAAAGCTATAACTTTCGTGCCCATGACCCTCGCATATTTTTTACTATTCACTTTCAAAACATTGCTCGAATTCATATTAGAGAAATAGAAGATTTCTGAATGGGGTACCCCTTTGGTGAATTGGAGATTTCACCAATTTCTCCGAAATGTATTACACTGGTGTTCAACTCGTTCGATATTTCTCCCCAAGAGATCTCATGGGTAAATGCTTCTATTGGAGTTGAAACGGAGCCTTAATTCAACATTTGAAAAAAATTTACCCTTTTTGTTGGAAATTTTCACAAGTTTTTGCCTTATATTCGTACATCTCTCAGTATTTTGATAGTATCACCCTCTATACACCTCGGATATACACGTTATTTTATACATAGAAGCCTGAGAGATAAAGCTATAACTTTCGTGCCCATGACCCTCGCATATTTTTTACTATTCACTTTCAAAACATTGCTCGAATTCATATTAGAGAAATAGAAGATTTCTGAATGGGGTACCCCTTTGGTGAATTGGAGATTTCACCAATTTCTCCGAAATGTATTACACTGGTGTTCAACTCGTTCGATATTTCTCCCCAAGAGATCTCATGGGTAAATGCATCTATTAAAGTTGAAACGGAGCATTAATTCAACATTTGAAAAAAAATTACCCTTTTTGTTGGAAATTTTCACAATTTTTGCCTTATATTCGTACATCTCTCAGTATTTTGATAGTATCACCCTCAATACACCTCGGATATACACGTTATTTTATACATAGAAGCCTGAGACATAAAGCTATAACTTTCGTGCCCATGACCCTCGCATATTTTTTACTATTCACTTTCAAAACATTGCTCGAATTCATATTAGAGAAATAGAAGATTTCTGAATGGGGTACCCCTTTGGTGAATTGGAGATTTCACCAATTTCTCCGAAATGTATTACACTGGTGTTCAACTCGTTCGATATTTCTCCCCAAGAGATCTCATGGGTAAATGCTTCTATTGGAGTTGAAACGGAGCCTTAATTCAACATTTGAAAAAAATTTACCCTTTTTGTTGGAAATTTTCACAAGTTTTTGCCTTATATTCGTACATCTCTCAGTATTTTGATAGTATCACCCTCTATACACCTCGGATATACACGTTATTTTATACATAGAAGCCTGAGAGATAAAGCTATAACTTTCGTGCCCATGACCCTCGCATATTTTTTACTATTCACTTTCAAAACATTGCTCGAATTCATATTAGAGAAATAGAAGATTTCTGAATGGGGTACCCCTTTGGTGAATTGGAGATTTCACCAATTTCTCCGAAATGTATTACACTGGTGTTCAACTCGTTCGATATTTCTCCCCAAGAGATCTCATGGGTAAATGCATCTATTGGAGTTGAAACGGAGCATTAATTCAACATTTGAAAAAAAATTACCCTTTTTGTTGGAAATTTTCACAATTTTTGCCTTATATTCGTACATCTCTCAGTATTTTGATAGTATCACCCTCAATACACCTCGGATATACACGTTATTTTATACATAGAAGCCTGAGACATAAAGCTATAACTTTCGTGCCCATGACCCTCGCATATTTTTTACTATTCACTTTCAAAACATTGCTCGAATTCATATTAGAGAAATAGAAGATTTCTGAATGGGGTACCCCTTTGGTGAATTGGAGATTTCACCAATTTCTCCGAAATGTATTACACTGGTGTTCAACTCGTTCGATATTTCTCCCCAAGAGATCTCATGGGTAAATGCTTCTATTGGAGTTGAAACGGAGCCTTAATTCAACATTTGAAAAAAATTTACCCTTTTTGTTGGAAATTTTCACAAGTTTTTGCCTTATATTCGTACATCTCTCAGTATTTTGATAGTATCACCCTCTATACACCTCGGATATACACGTTATTTTATACATAGAAGCCTGAGAGATAAAGCTATAACTTTCGTGCCCATGACCCTCGCATATTTTTTACTATTCACTTTCAAAACATTGCTCGAATTCATATTAGAGAAATAGAAGATTTCTGAATGGGGTACCCCTTTGGTGAATTGGAGATTTCACCAATTTCTCCGAAATGTATTACACTGGTGTTCAACTCGTTCGATATTTCTCCCCAAGAGATCTCATGGGTAAATGCTTCTATTGGAGTTGAAACGGAGCCTTAATTCAACATTTGAAAAAAATTTACCCTTTTTGTTGGAAATTTTCACAAGTTTTTGCCTTATATTCGTACATCTCTCAGTATTTTGATAGTATCACCCTCTATACACCTCGGATATACACGTTATTTTATACATAGAAGCCTGAGAGATAAAGCTATAACTTTCGTGCCCATGACCCTCGCATATTTTTTACTATTCACTTTCAAAACATTGCTCGAATTCATATTAGAGAAATAGAAGATTTCTGAATGGGGTACCCCTTTGGTGAATTGGAGATTTCACCAATTTCTCCGAAATGTATTACACTGGTGTTCAACTCGTTCGATATTTCTCCCCAAGAGATCTCATGGGTAAATGCATCTATTGGAGTTGAAACGGAGCATTAATTCAACATTTGAAAAAAAATTACCCTTTTTGTTGGAAATTTTCACAATTTTTGCCTTATATTCGTACATCTCTCAGTATTTTGATAGTATCACCCTCAATACACCTCGGATATACACGTTATTTTATACATAGAAGCCTGAGACATAAAGCTATAACTTTCGTGCCCATGACCCTCGCATATTTTTTACTATTCACTTTCAAAACATTGCTCGAATTCATATTAGAGAAATAGAAGATTTCTGAATGGGGTACCCCTTTGGTGAATTGGAGATTTCACCAATTTCTCCGAAATGTATTACACTGGTGTTCAACTCGTTCGATATTTCTCCCCAAGAGATCTCATGGGTAAATGCTTCTATTGGAGTTGAAACGGAGCCTTAATTCAACATTTGAAAAAAATTTACCCTTTTTGTTGGAAATTTTCACAAGTTTTTGCCTTATATTCGTACATCTCTCAGTATTTTGATAGTATCACCCTCTATACACCTCGGATATACACGTTATTTTATACATAGAAGCCTGAGAGATAAAGCTATAACTTTCGTGCCCATGACCCTCGCATATTTTTTACTATTCACTTTCAAAACATTGCTCGAATTCATATTAGAGAAATAGAAGATTTCTGAATGGGGTACCCCTTTGGTGAATTGGAGATTTCACCAATTTCTCCGAAATGTATTACACTGGTGTTCAACTCGTTCGATATTTCTCCCCAAGAGATCTCATGGGTAAATGCTTCTATTGGAGTTGAAACGGAGCCTTAATTCAACATTTGAAAAAAATTTACCCTTTTTGTTGGAAATTTTCACAAGTTTTTGCCTTATATTCGTACATCTCTCAGTATTTTGATAGTATCACCCTCTATACACCTCGGATATACACGTTATTTTATACATAGAAGCCTGAGAGATAAAGCTATAACTTTCGTGCCCATGACCCTCGCATATTTTTTACTATTCACTTTCAAAACATTGCTCGAATTCATATTAGAGAAATAGAAGATTTCTGAATGGGGTACCCCTTTGGTGAATTGGAGATTTCACCAATTTCTCCGAAATGTATTACACTGGTGTTCAACTCGTTCGATATTTCTCCCCAAGAGATCTCATGGGTAAATGCTTCTATTGGAGTTGAAACGGAGCCTTAATTCAACATTTGAAAAAAATTTACCCTTTTTGTTGGAAATTTTCACAAGTTTTTGCCTTATATTCGTACATCTCTCAGTATTTTGATAGTATCACCCTCTATACACCTCGGATATACACGTTATTTTATACATAGAAGCCTGAGAGATAAAGCTATAACTTTCGTGCCCATGACCCTCGCATATTTTTTACTATTCACTTTCAAAACATTGCTCGAATTCATATTAGAGAAATAGAAGATTTCTGAATGGGGTACCCCTTTGGTGAATTGGAGATTTCACCAATTTCTCCGAAATGTATTACACTGGTGTTCAACTCGTTCGATATTTCTCCCCAAGAGATCTCATGGGTAAATGCATCTATTAAAGTTGAAACGGAGCATTAATTCAACATTTGAAAAAAAATTACCCTTTTTGTTGGAAATTTTCACAATTTTTGCCTTATATTCATACATCTCTCAGTATTTTGATAGTATCACCCTCAATACACCTCGGATATACACGTTATTTTATACATAGAAGCCTGAGACATAAAGCTATAACTTTCGTGCCCATGACCCTCGCATATTTTTTACTATTCACTTTCAAAACATTGCTCGAATTCATATTAGAGAAATAGAAGATTTCTGAATGGGGTACCCCTTTGGTGAATTGGAGATTTCACCAATTTCTCCGAAATGTATTACACTGGTGTTCAACTCGTTCGATATTTCTCCCCAAGAGATCTCATGGGTAAATGCTTCTATTGGAGTTGAAACGGAGCCTTAATTCAACATTTGAAAAAAATTTACCCTTTTTGTTGGAAATTTTCACAAGTTTTTGCCTTATATTCGTACATCTCTCAGTATTTTGATAGTATCACCCTCTATACACCTCGGATATACACGTTATTTTATACATAGAAGCCTGAGAGATAAAGCTATAACTTTCGTGCCCATGACCCTCGCATATTTTTTACTATTCACTTTCAAAACATTGCTCGAATTCATATTAGAGAAATAGAAGATTTCTGAATGGGGTACCCCTTTGGTGAATTGGAGATTTCACCAATTTCTCCGAAATGTATTACACTGGTGTTCAACTCGTTCGATATTTCTCCCCAAGAGATCTCATGGGTAAATGCATCTATTGGTGTTGAAACGGAGCATTAATTCAACATTTGAAAAAAAATTACCCTTTTTGTTGGAAATTTTCACAATTTTTGCCTTATATTCGTACATCTCTCAGTATTTTGATAGTATCACCCTCAATACACCTCGGATATACACGTTATTTTATACATAGAAGCCTGAGACATAAAGCTATAACTTTCGTGCCCATGACCCTCGCATATTTTTTACTATTCACTTTCAAAACATTGCTCGAATTCATATTAGAGAAATAGAAGATTTCTGAATGGGGTACCCCTTTGGTGAATTGGAGATTTCACCAATTTCTCCGAAATGTATTACACTGGTGTTCAACTCATTCGATATTTCTCCCCAAGAGATCTCATGGGTAAATTCTTCTATTGGAGTTGAAACGGAGCCTTAATTCAACATTTGAAAAAAATTTACCCTTTTTGTTGGAAATTTTCACAAGTTTTTGCCTTATATTCGTACATCTCTCAGTATTTTGATAGTATCACCCTCTATACACCTCGGATATACACGTTATTTTATACATAGAAGCCTGAGAGATAAAGCTATAACTTTCGTGCCCATGACCCTCGCATATTTTTTACTATTCACTTTCAAAACATTGCTCGAATTCATATTAGAGAAATAGAAGATTTCTGAATGGGGTACCCCTTTGGTGAATTGGAGATTTCACCAATTTCTCCGAAATGTATTACACTGGTGTTCAACTCGTTCGATATTTCTCCCCAAGAGATCTCATGGGTAAATGCATCTATTGGAGTTGAAACGGAGCATTAATTCAACATTTGAAAAAAAATTACCCTTTTTGTTGGAAATTTTCACAAGTTTTTGCCTTATATTCGTACATCTCTCAGTATTTTGATAGTATCACCCTCTATACACCTCGGATATACACGTTATTTTATACATAGAAGCCTGAGAGATAAAGCTATAACTTTCGTGCCCATGACCCTCGCATATTTTTTACTATTCACTTTCAAAACATTGCTCGAATTCATATTAGAGAAATAGAAGATTTCTGTATGGGGTACCCCTTTCGTGAATTGGAGATTTCACCAATTTCTCCGAAATGTATTACACTGGTGTTCAACTCGTTCGATATTTCTCCCCAAGAGATCTCACGGGTAAATGCTTCTATTGGAGTTAAAACGGAGCCTTAATTCAACATTTGAAAAAAAATTACCCTTTTTGTTGGAAATTTTCACAATTTTTGCCTTATATTCGTACATCTCTCAGTATTTTGATAGTATCACCCTCAATACACCTCGGATATACACGTTATTTTATACATAGAAGCCTGAGACATAAAGCTATAACTTTCGTGCCCATGACCCTCGCATATTTTTTACTATTCACTTTCAAAACATTGCTCGAATTCATATTAGAGAAATAGAAGATTTCTGAATGGGGTACCCCTTTGGTGAATTGGAGATTTCACCAATTTCTCCGAAATGTATTACACTGGTGTTCAACTCATTCGATATTTCTCCCCAAGAGATCTCATGGGTAAATTCTTCTATTGGAGTTGAAACGGAGCCTTAATTCAACATTTGAAAAAAATTTACCCTTTTTGTTGGAAATTTTCACAAGTTTTTGCCTTATATTCGTACATCTCTCAGTATTTTGATAGTATCACCCTCTATACACCTCGGATATACACGTTTTTTTATACATAGAAGCCTGAGAGATAAAGCTATAACTTTCGTGCCCATGACCCTCGCATATTTTTTACTATTCACTTTCAAAACATTGCTCGAATTCATATTAGAGAAATAGAAGATTTCTGAATGGGGTACCCCTTTGGTGAATTGGAGATTTCACCAATTTCTCCGAAATGTATTACACTGGTGTTCAACTCGTTCGATATTTCTCCCCAAGAGATCTCATGGGTAAATGCATCTATTGGAGTTGAAACGGAGCATTAATTCAACATTTGAAAAAAAATTACCCTTTTTGTTGGAAATTTTCACAAGTTTTTGCCTTATATTCGTACATCTCTCAGTATTTTGATAGTATCACCCTCTATACACCTCGGATATACACGTTATTTTATACATAGAAGCCTGAGAGATAAAGCTATAACTTTCGTGCCCATGACCCTCGCATATTTTTTACTATTCACTTTCAAAACATTGCTCGAATTCATATTAGAGAAATAGAAGATTTCTGTATGGGGTACCCCTTTCGTGAATTGGAGATTTCACCAATTTCTCCGAAATGTATTACACTGGTGTTCAACTCGTTCGATATTTCTCCCCAAGAGATCTCACGGGTAAATGCTTCTATTGGAGTTAAAACGGAGCCTTAATTCAACATTTGAAAAAAAATTACCCTTTTTGTTGGAAATTTTCACAAGTTTTTGCCTTATATTCGTACATCTCTCAGTATTTTGTTAGTATCACCCTCTATACACCTCGGATATACACGTTATTTTATACATAGAAGCCTGAGACATAAAGCTATAACTTTTGTGCCCATGACCCTCGCATATTTTTTACTATTCACTTTCAAAACATTGCTCGAATTCATATTAGAGAAATAGAAGATTTCTGTATGGGGTACCCCTTTGGTGAATTGGAGATTTCACCAATTTCTCCGAAATGTATTACACTGGTGTTCAACTCGTTCGATATTTCTCCCCAAGAGATCTCACGGGTAAATGCTTCTATTGGAGTTAAAACGGAGCCTTAATTCAACCTTTGAAAAAAAATTACCCTTTTTGTTGGAAATTTTCACAAGTTTTTGCCTTATATTCGTACATCTCTCATTATTTTGTTAGTATCACCCTCTATACACCTCGGATATACACGTTATTTTATACATAGAAGCCTGAGACATAAAGCTATAACTTTCGTGCCCATGACTCTCGCATATTTTTTACTATTCACTTTCAAAACATTGCTCGAATTCATATTAGAGAAACAGAAGATTTCTGAATGGGGTACCCCTTGGGTGAATTGGAGATTTCACCAATTTCTCCGAAATGTATTACACTGGTGTTCAACTCGTTCGATATTTCTCCCCAAGAGATCTCATGGGTAAATGCTTCTATTGGAGTTGAAACGGAGCCTTAATTCAACATTTGAAAAAAATTTACCCTTTTTGTTGGAAATTTTCACAAGTTTTTGCCTTTTATTCGTACATCTCTAATTATTTTGATAGTATCACATTCTAAACACCTCGGATTTACACGATATTTAATACATAGAAGCCTAAGACATAAAGCTATAACTTTCGTGCCCATGACCCTCGCATATTTTTTACTATTCACTTTCAAAACATTGCTAGAATTCATATTAGAGAAATCGAAGATTTCTGAAAGGGGTACCCCTTTGGTGAATTGGAGATTTCACCAATTTCTCCGAAATGTATTACACTGGTGTTCAACTCGTTCGATATTTCTCCCCAAGAGATCTCATGGGTAAATGCATCTATTGGAGTTGAAACGGAGCATTAATTCAACATTTGAAAAAAAATTACCCTTTTTGTTGGAAATTTTCACAATTTTTGCCTTATATTCGTACATCTCTCAGTATTTTGATAGTTTCACCCTCAATACACCTCGGATATACACGTTATTTTATACATAG
Organism: Humulus lupulus; assembly: GCF_963169125.1. NCBI lineage: Eukaryota > Viridiplantae > Streptophyta > Magnoliopsida > Rosales > Cannabaceae > Humulus > Humulus lupulus. The sequence goes on along the minus strand of NC_084802.1, from coordinate 183,427,182 downwards.
AAGCCTGAGACATAAAGCTATAACTTTCGTGCCCATGACCCTCGCATATTTTTTACTATTCACTTTCAAAACATTGCTAGAATTCATATTAGAGAAATCGAAGATTTCTGAAAGGGGTACCCCTTTGGTGAATTGGAGATTTCACCAATTTCTCCGAAATGTATTACACTGGTGTTCAACTCGTTCGATATTTCTCCCCAAGAGATCTCACGGGTAAATGCTTCTATTGGAGTTAAAACGGAGCCTTAATTCAACATTTGAAAAAAAATTACCCTTTTTGTTGGAAATTTTCACAAGTTTTTGCCTTATATTCGTACATCTCTCAGTATTTTGTTAGTATCACCCTCTATACACCTCGGATATACACGTTATTTTATACATAGAAGCCTGAGACATAAAGCTATAACTTTCGTGCCCATGACCCTCGCATATTTTTTACTATTCACTTTCAAAACATTGCTCGAATTCATATTAGAGAAATAGAAGATTTCTGAATGGGGTACCCCTTTGGTGAATTGGAAATTTCACCAATTTCTCCGAAATGTATTACACTGGTGTTCAACTCGTTCGATATTTCTCCCCAAGAGATCTCATGGGTAAATGCTTCTATTGGAGTTGAAACGGAGCCTTAATTCAACATTTGAAAAAAATTTACCCTTTTTGTTGGAAATTTTCACAAGTTTTTGCCTTATATTCATACATCTCTCAGTATTTTGATAGTATCACCCTCTATACACCTCGGATATACACGTTATTTTATACATAGAAGCCTGAGAGATAAAGCTATAACTTTCGTGCCCATGACCCTCGCATATTTTTTACTATTCACTTTCAAAACATTGCTCGAATTCATATTAGAGAAATAGAAGATTTCTGTATGGGGTACCCCTTTGGTGAATTGGAGATTTCACCAATTTCTCCGAAATGTATTACACTGGTGTTCAACTCGTTCGATATTTTTCCCCAAGAGATCTCACGGGTAAATGCTTCTATTGGAGTTAAAACGGAGCCTTAATTCAACATTTTAAAAAAAATTACCCTTTTTGTTGGAAATTTTCACAAGTTTTTGCCTTATATTCGTACATCTCTCAGTATTTTGTTAGTATCACCCTCTATACACCTCGGATATACACGTTATTTTATACATAGAAGCCTGAGACATAAAGCTATAACTTTCGTGCCCATGACCCTCGCATATTTTTTACTATTCACTTTCAAAACATTGCTCGAATTCATATTAGAGAAATAGAAGATTTCTGAATGGGGTACCCCTTGGGTGAATTGGAGATTTCACCAATTTCTCCGAAATGTATTACACTGGTGTTCAGCTCGTTCGATATTTCTCCCCAAGAGATCTCATGGGTAAATGCGTCTATTGGAGTTGAAACGGAGCCTTAATTCAACATTTGAAAAAAATTTACCCTTTTTGTTGGAAATTTTCACAAGTTTTTGCCTTATATTCGTACATCTCTCAGTATTTTGATAGTATCACCCTCTATACACCTCGGATGTACACGTTATTTTATACATAGAAGCCTGAGAGATAAAGCTATAACTTTCGTGCCCATGACCCTCGCATATTTTTTACTATTCACTTTCAAAAGATTGCTCGAATTCATATTAGAGAAATAGAAGATTTCTGTATGGGGTACCCCTTTGGTGAATTGGAGATTTCACCAATTTCTCCGAAATGTATTACACTGGTGTTCAACTCGTTCGATATTTCTCCCCAAGAGATCTCACGGGTAAATGCTTCTATTGGAGTTAAAACGGAGCCTTAATTCAACATTTGAAAAAAAATTACCCTTTTTGTTGGAAATTTTCACAAGTTTTTGCCTTATATTCGTACATCTCTCAGTATTTTGTTAGTATCACCCTCTATACACCTCGGATATACACGTTATTTTATACATAGAAGCCTGAGACATAAAGCTATAACTTTCGTGCCCATGACCCTCGCATATTTTTTACTATTCACTTTCAAAACATTGCTCGAATTCATATTAGAGAAATAGAAGATTTCTGAATGGGGTACCCCTTGGGTGAATTGGAGATTTCACCAATTTCTCCGAAATGTATTACACTGGTGTTCAACTCGTTCGATATTTCTCCCCAAGAGATCTCATGGGTAAATGCTTCTATTGGAGTTGAAACGGAGCCTTAATTCAACATTTGAAAAAAATATACCCTTTTTGTTGGAAATTTTCACAAGTTTTTGCCTTATATTCGTACATCTCTAATTATTTTGATAGTATCACATTCTAAACACCTCGGATTTATACGATATTTAATACATAGAAGCCTAAGACATAAAGCTATAAGTTTCGTGCCCATGACCCTCGCATATTTTTTACTATTCACTTTCAAAACATTGCTAGAATTCATATTAGAGAAATCGAAGATTTCTGAAAGGGGTACCCCTTTGGTGAATTGGAGATTTCACCAATTTCTCCGAAATGTATTACACTGGTGTTCAACTCGTTCGATATTTCTCCCCAAGAGATCTCATGGGTAAATGCTTCTATTGGAGTTGAAACGGAGCATTAATTCAACATTTGAAAAAAAATTACCCTTTTTGTTGGAAATTTTCACAAGTTTTTGCCTTATATTCGTACATCTCTCAGTATTTTGATAGTATCACCCTCTATACACCTCGGATATACACGTTATTTTATACATAGAAGCCTGAGACATAAAGCAATAACTTTCGTGCCCATGACCCTCGCATATTTTTTACTATTCACTTTCAAAACATTGCTCGAATTCATATTAGAGAAATAGAAGTTTTCTGAATGGGTTACCCCTTTGGTGAATTGGAGATTTCACCAATTTCTCCGAAATGTATTACACTGGTGTTCAACTCGTTCGATATTTCTCCCCAAGAGATCTCATGGGTAAATGCTTCTATTGGAGTTGAAACGGAGCATTAATTCAACATTTGAAAAATTTTTACCCTTTTTGTTGGAAATTTTCACAAGTTTTTGCCTTATATTCGTACATCTCTCAGTATTTTGATAGTATCACCCTCTATACACCTCGGATATACACGTTATTTTATACATAGAAGCCTGAGAGATAAAGCTATAACTTTCGTGCCCATGACCCTCGCATATTTTTTACTATTCACTTTCAAAACACTGCTCGAATTCATATTAGAGAAATAGAAGATTTCTGTATGGGGTACCCCTTTGGTGAATTGGAGATTTCACCAATTTCTCCGAAATGTATTACACTGGTGTTCAACTCGTTCGATATTTCTCCCCAAGAGATCTCACGGGTAAATGCTTCTATTGGAGTTAAAACGGAGCCTTAATTCAACATTTGAAAAAAAATTACCCTTTTTGTTGGAAATTTTCACAAGTTTTTGCCTTATATTCGTACATCTCTCAGTATTTTGATAGTATCACCCTCTATACACCTCGGATATACACGTTATTTTATACATAGAAGCCTGAGACATAAAGCAATAACTTTCGTGCCCATGACCCTCGCATATTTTTTACTATTCACTTTCAAAACATTGCTCGAATTCATATTAGAGAAATAGAAGATTTCTGAATGGGGTACCCCTTTGGTGAATTGGAGATTTCACCAATTTCTCCGAAATGTATTACACTGGTGTTCAACTCGTTCGATATTTCTCCCCAAGAGATCTCATGGGTAAATGCTTCTATTGGAGTTGAAACGGAGCATTAATTCAACATTTGAAAATTTTTTACCCTTTTCGTTGGAAATTTTCACAAGTTTTTGCCTTATATTCGTACATCTCTCAGTATTTTGATAGTATCACCCTCTATACACCTCGGATATACACGTTATTTTATACATAGAAGCCTGAGAGATAAAGCTATAACTTTCGTGCCCATGACCCTCGCATATTTTTTACTATTCACTTTCAAAACATTGCTCGAATTCATATTAGAGAAATAGAAGATTTCTGTATGGGGTACCCCTTTGGTGAATTGGAGATTTCACCAATTTCTCCGAAATGTAGTACACTGGTGTTCAACTCGTTCGATATTTCTCCCCAAGATATCTCACGGGTAAATGCTTCTATTGGAGTTAAAACGGAGCCTTAATTCAACATTTGAAAAAAATATACCCTTTTTGTTGGAAATTTTCACAAGTTTTTGCCTTATATTCGTACATCTCTAATTATTTTGATAGTATCACATTCTAAACACCTCGGATTTACACGATATTTAATACATAGAAGCCTAAGACATAAAGCTATAAGTTTCGTGCCCATGACCCTCGCATATTTTTTACTATTCACTTTCAAAACATTGCTAGAATTCATATTAGAGAAATCGAAGATTTCTGAAAGGGGTACCCCTTTGGTGAATTGGAGATTTCACCAATTTCTCCGAAATGTATTACACTGGTGTTCAACTCGTTCGATATTTCTCCCCAAGAGATCTCATGGGTAAATGCTTCTATTGGAGTTGAAACGGAGCATTAATTCAACATTTGAAAAAAAATTACCCTTTTTGTTGGAAATTTTCACAAGTTTTTGCCTTATATTCGTACATCTCTCAGTATTTTGATAGTATCACCCTCTATACACCTCGGATATACACGTTATTTTATACATAGAAGCCTGAGACATAAAGCAATAACTTTCGTGCCCATGACCCTCGCATATTTTTTACTATTCACTTTCAAAACATTGCTCGAATTCATATTAGAGAAATAGAAGTTTTCTGAATGGGTTACCCCTTTGGTGAATTGGAGATTTCACCAATTTCTCCGAAATGTATTACACTGGTGTTCAACTCGTTCGATATTTCCCCCCAAGAGATCTCATGGGTAAATGCTTCTATTGGAGTTGAAACGGAGCATTAATTCAACATTTGAAAAATTTTTACCCTTTTTGTTGGAAATTTTCACAAGTTTTTGCCTTATATTCGTACATCTCTCAGTATTTTGATAGTATCACCCTCTATACACCTCGGATATACACGTTATTTTATACATAGAAGCCTGAGAGATAAAGCTATAACTTTCGTGCCCATGACCCTCGCATATTTTTTACTATTCACTTTCAAAACATTGCTCGAATTCATATTAGAGAAATAGAAGATTTCTGTATGGGGTACCCCTTTGGTGAATTGGAGATTTCACCAATTTCTCCGAAATGTATTACACTGGTGTTCAACTCGTTCGATATTTCTCCCCAAGAGATCTCACGGGTAAATGCTTCTATTGGAGTTAAAACGGAGCCTTAATTCAACATTTGAAAAAAAATTACCCTTTTTGTTGGAAATTTTCACAAGTTTTTGCCTTATATTCGTACATCTCTCAGTATTTTGATAGTATCACCCTCTATACACCTCGGATATACACGTTATTTTATACATAGAAGCCTGAGACATAAAGCAATAACTTTCGTGCCCATGACCCTCGCATATTTTTTACTATTCACTTTCAAAACATTGCTCGAATTCATATTAGAGAAATAGAAGATTTCTGAATGGGGTACCCCTTTGGTGAATTGGAGATTTCACCAATTTCTCCGAAATGTATTACACTGGTGTTCAACTCGTTCGATATTTCTCCCCAAGAGATCTCATGGGTAAATGCTTCTATTGGAGTTGAAACGGAGCATTAATTCAACATTTGAAAATTTTTTACCCTTTTCGTTGGAAATTTTCACAAGTTTTTGCCTTATATTCGTACATCTCTCAGTATTTTGATAGTATCACCCTCTATACACCTCGGATATACACGTTATTTTATACATAGAAGCCTGAGAGATAAAGCTATAACTTTCGTGCCCATGACCCTCGCATATTTTTTACTATTCACTTTCAAAACATTGCTCGAATTCATATTAGAGAAATAGAAGATTTCTGTATGGGGTACCCCTTTGGTGAATTGGAGATTTCACCAATTTCTCCGAAATGTAGTACACTGGTGTTCAACTCGTTCGATATTTCTCCCCAAGATATCTCACGGGTAAATGCTTCTATTGGAGTTAAAACGGAGCCTTAATTCAACATTTGAAAAAAAATTACCCTTTTTGTTGGAAATTTTCACAAGTTTTTGCCTTATATTCGTACATCTCTCAGTATTTTGATAGTATCACCCTCTATACACCTCGGATATACACGTTATTTTATACATAGAAGCCTGAGACATAAAGCAATAACTTTCGTGCCCATGACCCTCGCATATTTTTTACTATTCACTTTCAAAACATTGCTCGAATTCATATTAGAGAAATAGAAGATTTCTGAATGGGGTACCCCTTTGGTGAATTGGAGATTTCACCAATTTCTCCGAAATGTATTACACTGGTGTTCAACTCGTTCGATATTTCTCCCCAAGAGATCTCATGGGTAAATGCTTCTATTGGAGTTGAAACGGAGCATTAATTCAACATTTGAAATAAAATTACCCTTTTTGTTGGAAATTTTCACAAGTTTTTGCCTTATATTCGTACATCTCTCAGTATTTTGATAGTATCACCCTCTATACACCTCGGATATACACGTTATTTTATACATAGAAGCCTGAGACATAAAGCAATAACTTTCGTGCCCATGACCCTCGCATATTTTTTACTATTCACTTTCAAAACATTGCTCGAATTCATATTAGAGAAATAGAAGATTTCTGAATGGGGTACCCCTTTGGTGAATTGGAGATTTCACCAATTTCTCCGAAATGTATTACACTGGTGTTCAACTCGTTCGATATTTCTCCCCAAGAGATCTCATGGGTAAATGCTTCTATTGGAGTTGAAACGGAGCATTAATTCAACATTTGAAAATTTTTTACCCTTTTCGTTGGAAATTTTCACAAGTTTTTGCCTTATATTCGTACATCTCTCAGTATTTTGATAGTATCACCCTCTATACACCTCGGATATACACGTTATTTTATACATAGAAGCCTGAGAGATAAAGCTATAACTTTCGTGCCCATGACCCTCGCATATTTTTTACTATTCACTTTCAAAACATTGCTCGAATTCATATTAGAGAAATAGAAGATTTCTGTATGGGGTACCCCTTTGGTGAATTGGAGATTTCACCAATTTCTCCGAAATGTAGTACACTGGTGTTCAACTCGTTCGATATTTCTCCCCAAGAGATCTCACGGGTAAATGCTTCTATTGGAGTTAAAACGGAGCCTTAATTCAACATTTGAAAAAAAATTACCCTTTTTGTTGGAAATTTTCACAAGTTTTTGCCTTATATTCGTACATCTCTCAGTATTTTGATAGTATCACCCTCTATACACCTCGGATATACACGTTATTTTATACATAGAAGCCTGAGACATAAAGCAATAACTTTCGTGCCCATGACCCTCGCATATTTTTTACTATTCACTTTCAAAACATTGCTCGAATTCATATTAGAGAAATAGAAGATTTCTGAATGGGGTACCCCTTTGGTGAATTGGAGATTTCACCAATTTCTCCGAAATGTATTACACTGGTGTTCAACTCGTTCGATATTTCTCCCCAAGAGATCTCATGGGTAAATGCTTCTATTGGAGTTGAAACGGAGCATTAATTCAACATTTGAAAAAAAATTACCCTTTTGGTTGGAAATTTTCACAAGTTTTTGCCTTATATTCGTACATCTCTCAGTATTTTGATAGTATCACCCTCTATACACCTCGGATATACACGTTATTTTATACATAGAAGCCTGAGACATAAAGCTATAACTTTCGTGCCCATGACCCTCGCATATTTTTTACTATTCACTTTCAAAACATTGCTCGAATTCATATTAGAGAAATAGAAGATTTCTGTATGGGGTACCCCTTTGGTGAATTGGAGATTTCACCAATTTCTCCGAAATGTAGTACACTGGTGTTCAACTCGTTCGATATTTCTCCCCAAGAGATCTCACGGGTAAATGCTTCTATTGGAGTTAAAACGGAGCCTTAATTCAACATTTGAAAAAAAATTACCCTTTTTGTTGGAAATTTTCACAAGTTTTTGCCTTATATTCGTACATCTCTCAGTATTTTGATAGTATCACCCTCTATACACCTCGGATATACACGTTATTTTATACATAGAAGCCTGAGACATAAAGCAATAACTTTCGTGCCCATGACCCTCGCATATTTTTTACTATTCACTTTCAAAACATTGCTCGAATTCATATTAGAGAAATAGAAGATTTCTGAATGGGGTACCCCTTTGGTGAATTGGAGATTTCACCAATTTCTCCGAAATGTATTACACTGGTGTTCAACTCGTTCGATATTTCTCCCCAAGAGATCTCATGGGTAAATGCTTCTATTGGAGTTGAAACGGAGCATTAATTCAACATTTGAAATAAAATTACCCTTTTTGTTGGAAATTTTCACAAGTTTTTGCCTTATATTCGTACATCTCTCAGTATTTTGATAGTATCACCCTCTATACACCTCGGATATACACGTTATTTTATACATAGAAGCCTGAGACATAAAGCAATAACTTTCGTGCCCATGACCCTCGCATATTTTTTACTATTCACTTTCAAAACATTGCTCGAATTCATATTAGAGAAATAGAAGATTTCTGAATGGGGTACCCCTTTGGTGAATTGGAGATTTCACCAATTTCTCCGAAATGTATTACACTGGTGTTCAACTCGTTCGATATTTCTCCCCAAGAGATCTCATGGGTAAATGCTTCTATTGGAGTTGAAACGGAGCATTAATTCAACATTTGAAAATTTTTTACCCTTTTCGTTGGAAATTTTCACAAGTTTTTGCCTTATATTCGTACATCTCTCAGTATTTTGATAGTATCACCCTCTATACACCTCGGATATACACGTTATTTTATACATAGAAGCCTGAGAGATAAAGCTATAACTTTCGTGCCCATGACCCTCGCATATTTTTTACTATTCACTTTCAAAACATTGCTCGAATTCATATTAGAGAAATAGAAGATTTCTGAATGGGGTACCCCTTGGGTGAATTGGAGATTTCACGAATTTCTCCGAAATGTATTACACTGGTGTTCAGCTCGTTCGATATTTCTCCCCAAGAGATCTCATGGGTAAATGCTTCTATTGGAGTTGAAACGGAGCCTTAATTCAACATTTGAAAAAAATTTACCCTTTTTGTTGGAAATTTTCACAAGTTTTTGCCTTATATTCGTACATCTCTCAGTATTTTGATAGTATCACCCTCTATACACCTCGGATATACACGTTATTTAATACATAGAAGCCTAAGACATAAAGCTATAACTTTCGTGCCCATGACCCTCGCATATTTTTTACTATTCACTTTCAAAACATTGCTCGAATTCATATTAGAGAAATAGAAGATTTCTGAATGAGGTACCCCTTGGGTGAATTGGAGATTTCACCAATTTCTCCGAAATGTATTACACTGGTGTTCAACTCGTTCGATATTTCTCCCCAAGAGATCTCATGGGTAAATGCTTCTATTGGAGTTGAAACGGAGCCTTAATTCAACATTTGAAAAAAATATACCCTTTTTGTTGGAAATTTTCACAAGTTTTTGCCTTATATTCGTACATCTCTAATTATTTTGATAGTATCACATTCTAAACACCTCGGATTTACACGATATTTAATACATAGAAGCCTAAGACATAAAGCTATAAGTTTCGTGCCCATGACCCTCGCATATTTTTTACTATTCACTTTCAAAACATTGCTAGAATTCATATTAGAGAAATCGAAGATTTCTGAAAGGGGTACCCCTTTGGTGAATTGGAGATTTCACCAATTTCTCCGAAATGTATTACACTGGTGTTCAACTCGTTCGATATTTCTCCCCAAGAGATCTCATGGGTAAATGCTTCTATTGGAGTTGAAACGGAGCATTAATTCAACATTTGAAAAAAAATTACCCTTTTTGTTGGAAATTTTCACAAGTTTTTGCCTTATATTCGTACATCTCTCAGTATTTTGATAGTATCACCCTCTATACACCTCGGATACACACGTTATTTTATACATAGAAGCCTGAGACATAAAGAAATAACTTTCGTGCCCATGACCCTCGCATATTTTTTACTATTCACTTTCAAAACATTGCTCGAATTCATATTAGAGAAATAGAAGTTTTCTGAATGGGTTACCCCTTTGGTGAATTGGAGATTTCACCAATTTCTCCGAAATGTATTACACTGGTGTTCAACTCGTTCGATATTTCTCCCCAAGAGATCTCATGGGTAAATGCTTCTATTGGAGTTGAAACGGAGCATTAATTCAACATTTGAAAATTTTTTACCCTTTTTGTTGGAAATTTTCACAAGTTTTTGCCTTATATTCGTACATCTCTCAGTATTTTGATAGTATCACCCTCTATACACCTCGGATATACACGTTATTTTATACATAGAAGCCTGAGAGATAAAGCTATAACTTTCGTGCCCATGACCCTCGCATATTTTTTACTATTCACTTTCAAAACATTGCTCGAATTCATATTAGAGAAATAGAAGATTTCTGTATGGGGTACCCCTTTGGTGAATTGGAGATTTCACCAATTTCTCCGAAATGTATTACACTGGTGTTCAACTCGTTCGATATTTCTCCCCAAGAGATCTCACGGGTAAATGCTTCTATTGGAGTTAAAACGGAGCCTTAATTCAACATTTGAAAAAAAATTACCCTTTTTGTTGGAAATTTTCACAAGTTTTTGCCTTATATTCGTACATCTCTCAGTATTTTGATAGTATCACCCTCTATACACCTCGGATATACACGTTATTTTATACATAGAAGCCTGAGACATAAAGCAATAACTTTCGTGCCCATGACCCTCGCATATTTTTTACTATTCACTTTCAAAACATTGCTCGAATTCATATTAGAGAAATAGAAGATTTCTGAATGGGGTACCCATTTGGTGAATTGGAGATTTCACCAATTTCTCCGAAATGTATTACACTGGTGTTCAACTCGTTCGATATTTCTCCCCAAGAGATCTCATGGGTAAATGCTTCTATTGGAGTTGAAACGGAGCATTAATTCAACATTTGAAAATTTTTTACCCTTTTCGTTGGAAATTTTCACAAGTTTTTGCCTTATATTCGTACATCTCTCAGTATTTTGATAGTATCACCCTCTATACACCTCGGATATACACGTTATTTTATACATAGAAGCCTGAGAGATAAAGCTATAACTTTCGTGCCCATGACCCTCGCATATTTTTTACTATTCACTTTCAAAACATTGCTCGAATTCATATTAGAGAAATAGAAGATTTCTGAATGGGGTACCCCTTTGGTGAATTGGAGATTTCACCAATTTCTCCGAAATGTATTACACTGGTGTTCAACTCGTTCGATATTTCTCCCCAAGAGATCTCACGGGTAAATGCTTCTATTGGAGTTAAAACGGAGCCTTAATTCAACATTTGAAAAAAAATTACCCTTTTTGTTGGAAATTTTCACAAGTTTTTGCCTTATATTCGTACATCTCTCAGTATTTTGATAGTATCACCCTCTATACACCTCGGATATACACGTTATTTTATACATAGAAGCCTGAGACATAAAGCAATAACTTTCGTGCCCATGACCCTCGCATATTTTTTACTATTCACTTTCAAAACATTGCTCGAATTCATATTAGAGAAATAGAAGATTTCTGAATGGGGTACCCCTTTGGTGAATTGGAGATTTCACCAATTTCTCCGAAATGTATTACACTGGTGTTCAACTCGTTCGATATTTCTCCCCAAGAGATCTCATGGGTAAATGCTTCTATTGGAGTTGAAACGGAGCATTAATTCAACATTTGAAAAAAAATTACCCTTTTTGTTGGAAATTTTCACAAGTTTTTGCCTTATATTCGTACATCTCTCAGTATTTTGATAGTATCACCCTCTATACACCTCGGATATACACGTTATTTTATACATAGAAGCCTGAGACATAAAGCTATAACTTTCGTGCCCATGACCCTCGCATATTTTTTACTATTCACTTTCAAAACATTGCTCGAATACATATTAGAGAAATAGAAGATTTCTGAATGGGGTACCCCTTTGGTGAATTGGAGATTTCACCAATTTCTCCGAAATGTATTACACTGGTGTTCAACTCGTTCGATATTTCTCCCCAAGAGATCTCATGGGTAAATGCTTCTATTGGAGTTGAAACCGAGCCTTAATTCAACATTTGAAATTTTTTTACCCTTTTTGTTGGAAATTTTCACAAGTTTTTGCCTTATATTCGTACATCTCTCAGTATTTTGATAGTATCACCCTCTATACACCTCGGATATACACGTTATTTAATACATAGAAGCCTAAGACATAAAGCTATAACTTTCGTGCCCATGACCCTCGCATATTTTTTACTATTCACTTTCAAAACATTGCTCGAATTCATATTAGAGAAATAGAAGATTTCTGAATGGGGTACCCCTTTGGTGAATTGGAGATTTCACCAATTTCTCCGAAATGTATTACACTGGTGTTCAACTCGTTCGATATTTCTCCCCAAGAGATCTCACGGGTAAATGCTTCTATTGGAGTTAAAACGGAGCCTTAATTCAACATTTGAAAAAAAATTACCCTTTTTGTTGGAAATTTTCACAAGTTTTTGCCTTATATTCGTACATCTCTCAGTATTTTGATAGTATCACCCTCTATACACCTCGGATATACACGTTATTTTATACATAGAAGCCTGAGACATAAAGCAATAACTTTCGTGCCCATGACCCTCGCATATTTTTTACTATTCACTTTCAAAACATTGCTCGAATTCATATTAGAGAAATAGAAGATTTCTGAATGGGGTACCCCTTTGGTGAATTGGAGATTTCACCAATTTCTCCGAAATGTATTACACTGGTGTTCAACTCGTTCGATATTTCTCCCCAAGAGATCTCATGGGTAAATGCTTCTATTGGAGTTGAAACGGAGCATTAATTCAAAATTTGAAAAAAAATTACCCTTTTTGTTGGAAATTTTCACAAGTTTTTGCCTTATATTCGTACATCTCTCAGTATTTTGATAGTATCACCCTCTATACACCTCGGATATACACGTTATTTTATACATAGAAGCCTGAGACATAAAGCTATAACTTTCGTGCCCATGACCCTCGCATATTTTTTACTATTCACTTTCAAAACATTGCTCGAATACATATTAGAGAAATAGAAGATTTCTGAATGGGGTACCCCTTTGGTGAATTGGAGATTTCACCAATTTCTCCGAAATGTATTACACTGGTGTTCAACTCGTTCGATATTTCTCCCCAAGAGATCTCATGGGTAAATGCTTCTATTGGAGTTGAAACCGAGCCTTAATTCAACATTTGAAATTTTTTTACCCTTTTTGTTGGAAATTTTCACAAGTTTTTGCCTTATATTCGTACATCTCTCAGTATTTTGATAGTATCACCCTCTATACACCTCGGATATACACGTTATTTTATACATAGAAGCCTGAGACATAAAGCTATAACTTTCGTGCCCATGACCCTCGCATATTTTTTACTATTCACTTTCAAAACATTGCTCGAATTCATATTAGAGAAATAGAAGATTTCTGAATGGGGTACCCCTTTGGTGAATTGGAGATTTCACCAATTTCTCCGAAATGTATTACACTGGTGTTCAACTCGTTCGATATTTCTCCCCAAGAGATCTCATGGGTAAATTCTTCTATTGGAGTTGAAACGGAGCATTAATTCAACATTTGAAAAAAAATTACCCTTTTTGTTGGAAATTTTCACAAGTTTTTGCCTTATATTCGTACATCTCTCAGTATTTTGATAGTATCACCCTCTATACACCTCGGATATACACGTTATTTTATACATAGAAGCCTGAGACATAAAGCTATAACTTTCGTGCCCATGACCCTCGCATATTTTTTACTATTCACTTTCAAAACATTGCTCGAATACATATTAGAGAAATAGAAGATTTCTGAATGGGGTACCCCTTTGGTGAATTGGAGATTTCACCAATTTCTCCGAAATGTATTACACTGGTGTTCAACTCGTTCGATATTTCTCCCCAAGAGATCTCATGGGTAAATGCTTCTATTGGAGTTGAAACCGAGCCTTAATTCAACATTTGAAATTTTTTTACCCTTTTTGTTGGAAATTTTCACAAGTTTTTGCCTTATATTCGTACATCTCTCAGTATTTTGATAGTATCACCCTCTATACACCTCGGATATACACGTTATTTAATACATAGAAGCCTAAGACATAAAGCTATAACTTTCGTGCCCATGACCCTCGCATATTTTTTACTATTCACTTTCAAAACATTGCTCGAATTCATATTAGAGAAATAGAAGATTTCTGAATGGGGTACCCCTTTGGTGAATTGGAGATTTCACCAATTTCTCCGAAATGTATTACACTGGTGTTCAACTCGTTCGATATTTCTCCCCAAGAGATCTCACGGGTAAATGCTTCTATTGGAGTTAAAACGGAGCCTTAATTCAACATTTGAAAAAAAATTACCCTTTTTGTTGGAAATTTTCACAAGTTTTTGCCTTATATTCGTACATCTCTCAGTATTTTGATAGTATCACCCTCTATACACCTCGGATATACACGTTATTTTATACATAGAAGCCTGAGACATAAAGCAATAACTTTCGTGCCCATGACCCTCGCATATTTTTTACTATTCACTTTCAAAACATTGCTCGAATTCATATTAGAGAAATAGAAGATTTCTGAATGGGGTACCCCTTTGGTGAATTGGAGATTTCACCAATTTCTCCGAAATGTATTACACTGGTGTTCAACTCGTTCGATATTTCTCCCCAAGAGATCTCATGGGTAAATGCTTCTATTGGAGTTGAAACGGAGCATTAATTCAAAATTTGAAAAAAAATTACCCTTTTTGTTGGAAATTTTCACAAGTTTTTGCCTTATATTCGTACATCTCTCAGTATTTTGATAGTATCACCCTCTATACACCTCGGATATACACGTTATTTTATACATAGAAGCCTGAGACATAAAGCTATAACTTTCGTGCCCATGACCCTCGCATATTTTTTACTATTCACTTTCAAAACATTGCTCGAATACATATTAGAGAAATAGAAGATTTCTGAATG
Source organism: Humulus lupulus (assembly GCF_963169125.1). Lineage (NCBI taxonomy): Eukaryota > Viridiplantae > Streptophyta > Magnoliopsida > Rosales > Cannabaceae > Humulus > Humulus lupulus. The sequence goes on along the minus strand of NC_084802.1, from coordinate 183,412,131 downwards.
GGGTACCCCTTTGGTGAATTGGAGATTTCACCAATTTCTCCGAAATGTATTACACTGGTGTTCAACTCGTTCGATATTTCTCCCCAAGAGATCTCATGGGTAAATGCTTCTATTGGAGTTGAAACCGAGCCTTAATTCAACATTTGAAATTTTTTTACCCTTTTTGTTGGAAATTTTCACAAGTTTTTGCCTTATATTCGTACATCTCTCAGTATTTTGATAGTATCACCCTCTATACACCTCGGATATACACGTTATTTTATACATAGAAGCCTGAGACATAAAGCTATAACTTTCGTGCCCATGACCCTCGCATATTTTTTACTATTCACTTTCAAAACATTGCTCGAATTCATATTAGAGAAATAGAAGATTTCTGAATGGGGTACCCCTTTGGTGAATTGGAGATTTCACCAATTTCTCCGAAATGTATTACACTGGTGTTCAACTCGTTCGATATTTCTCCCCAAGAGATCTCATGGGTAAATGCTTCTATTGGAGTTGAAACGGAGCCTTAATTCAACATTTGAAAAAAATTTACCCTTTTTGTTGGAAATTTTCACAAGTTTTTGCCTTATATTCGTACATCTCTCAGTATTTTGATAGTATCACCCTCTATACACCTCGGATATACACGTTATTTTATACATAGAAGCCTGAGACATAAAGCTATAACTTTCGTGCCCATGACCCTCGCATATTTTTTACTATTCACTTTCAAAACATTGCTCGAATACATATTAGAGAAATAGAAGATTTCTGAATGGGGTACCCCTTTGGTGAATTGGAGATTTCACCAATTTCTCCGAAATGTATTACACTGGTGTTCAACTCGTTCGATATTTCTCCCCAAGAGATCTCACGGGTAAATGCTTCTATTGGAGTTAAAACGGAGCCTTAATTCAACATTTGAAAAAAAATTACCCTTTTTGTTGGAAATTTTCACAAGTTTTTGCCTTATATTCGTACATCTCTCAGTATTTTGATAGTATCACCCTCTATACACCTCGGATATACACGTTATTTTATACATAGAAGCCTGAGACATAAAGCAATAACTTTCGTGCCCATGACCCTCGCATATTTTTTACTATTCACTTTCAAAACATTGCTCGAATTCATATTAGAGAAATAGAAGATTTCTGAATGGGGTACCCCTTTGGTGAATTGGAGATTTCACCAATTTCTCCGAAATGTATTACACTGGTGTTCAACTCGTTCGATATTTCTCCCCAAGAGATCTCATGGGTAAATGCTTCTATTGGAGTTGAAACGGAGCATTAATTCAACATTTGAAAATTTTTTACCCTTTTCGTTGGAAATTTTCACAAGTTTTTTCCTTATATTCGTACATCTCTCAGTATTTTGATAGTATCACCCTCTATACACCTCGGATATACACGTTATTTTATACATAGAAGCCTGAGAGATAAAGCTATAACTTTCGTGCCCATGACCCTCGCATATTTTTTACTATTCACTTTCAAAACATTGCTCGAATTCATATTAGAGAAATAGAAGATTTCTGTATGGGGTACCCCTTTGGAGAATTGGAGATTTCACCAATTTCTCCGAAATGTATTACACTGGTGTTCAACTCGTTCGATATTTCTCCCCAAGAGATCTCACGAGTAAATGCTTCTATTGGAGTTAAAACGGAGCCTTAATTCAACATTTGAAAAAAAATTACCCTTTTTGTTGGAAATTTTCACAAGTTTTTGCCTTATATTCGTACATCTCTCAGTATTTTGATAGTATCACCCTCTATACACCTCGGATATACACGTTATTTTATACATAGAAGCCTGAGAGATAAAGCTATAACTTTCGTGCCCATGACCCTCGCATATTTTTTACTATTCACTTTCAAAACATTGCTCGAATTCATATTAGAGAAATAGAAGATTTCTGTATGGGGTACCCCTTTGGTGAATTGGAGATTTCACCAATTTCTCCGAAATGTATTACACTGGTGTTCAACTCGTTCGATATTTCTCCCCAAGAGATCTCACGGGTAAATGCTTCTATTGGAGTTAAAACGGAGCCTTAATTCAACATTTGAAAAAAAATTACCCTTTTTGTTGGAAATTTTCACAAGTTTTTGCCTTATATTCGTACATCTCTCAGTATTTTGATAGTATCACCCTCTATACACCTCGGATATACACGTTATTTTATACATAGAAGCCTGAGACATAAAGCAATAACTTTCGTGCCCATGACCCTCGCATATTTTTTACTATTCACTTTCAAAACATTGCTCGAATTCATATTAGAGAAATAGAAGATTTCTGAATGGGGTACCCATTTGGTGAATTGGAGATTTCACCAATTTCTCCGAAATGTATTACACTGGTGTTCAACTCGTTCGATATTTCTCCCCAAGAGATCTCATGGGTAAATGCTTCTATTGGAGTTGAAACGGAGCATTAATTCAACATTTGAAAATTTTTTACCCTTTTCGTTGGAAATTTTCACAAGTTTTTGCCTTATATTCGTACATCTCTCAGTATTTTGATAGTATCACCCTCTATACACCTCGGATATACACGTTATTTTATACATAGAAGCCTGAGAGATAAAGCTATAACTTTCGTGCCCATGACCCTCGCATATTTTTTACTATTCACTTTCAAAACATTGCTCGAATTCATATTAGAGAAATAGAAGATTTCTGTATGGGGTACCCCTTTGGTGAATTGGAGATTTCACCAATTTCTCCGAAATGTAGTACACTGGTGTTCAACTCGTTCGATATTTCTCCCCAAGAGATCTCATGGGTAAATGCTTCTATTGGAGTTGAAACGGAGCATTAATTCAACATTTGAAAATTTTTTACCCTTTTCGTTGGAAATTTTCACAAGTTTTTGCCTTATATTCGTACATCTCTCATTATTTTGATAGTATCACCCTCTATACACCTCGGATATACACGTTATTTTATACATAGAAGCCTGAGAGATAAAGCTATAACTTTCGTGCCCATGACCCTCGCATATTTTTTACTATTCACTTTCAAAACATTGCTCGAATTCATATTAGAGAAATAGAAGATTTCTGTATGGGGTACCCCTTTGGAGAATTGGAGATTTCACCAATTTCTCCGAAATGTATTACACTGGTGTTCAACTCGTTCGATATTTCTCCCCAAGAGATCTCACGGGTAAATGCTTCTATTGGAGTTAAAACGGAGCCTTAATTCAACATTTGAAAAAAAATTACCCTTTTTGTTGGAAATTTTCACAAGTTTTTGCCTTATATTCGTACATCTCTCAGTATTTTGATAGTATCACCCTCTATACACCTCGGATATACACGTTATTTTATACATAGAAGCCTGAGAGATAAAGCTATAACTTTCGTGCCCATGACCCTCGCATATTTTTTACTATTCACTTTCAAAACATTGCTCGAATTCATATTAGAGAAATAGAAGATTTCTGTATGGGGTACCCCTTTGGTGAATTGGAGATTTCACCAATTTCTCCGAAATGTATTACACTGGTGTTCAACTCGTTCGATATTTCTCCCCAAGAGATCTCACGGGTAAATGCTTCTATTGGAGTTAAAACGGAGCCTTAATTCAACATTTGAAAAAAAATTACCCTTTTTGTTGGAAATTTTCACAAGTTTTTGCCTTATATTCGTACATCTCTCAGTATTTTGATAGTATCACCCTCTATACACCTCGGATATACACGTTATTTTATACATAGAAGCCTGAGACATAAAGCAATAACTTTCGTGCCCATGACCCTCGCATATTTTTTACTATTCACTTTCAAAACATTGCTCGAATTCATATTAGAGAAATAGAAGATTTCTGAATGGGGTACCCATTTGGTGAATTGGAGATTTCACCAATTTCTCCGAAATGTATTACACTGGTGTTCAACTCGTTCGATATTTCTCCCCAAGAGATCTCATGGGTAAATGCTTCTATTGGAGTTGAAACGGAGCATTAATTCAACATTTGAAAATTTTTTACCCTTTTCGTTGGAAATTTTCACAAGTTTTTGCCTTATATTCGTACATCTCTCAGTATTTTGATAGTATCACCCTCTATACACCTCGGATATACACGTTATTTTATACATAGAAGCCTGAGAGATAAAGCTATAACTTTCGTGCCCATGACCCTCGCATATTTTTTACTATTCACTTTCAAAACATTGCTCGAATTCATATTAGAGAAATAGAAGATTTCTGTATGGGGTACCCCTTTGGTGAATTGGAGATTTCACCAATTTCTCCGAAATGTAGTACACTGGTGTTCAACTCGTTCGATATTTCTCCCCAAGAGATCTCACGGGTAAATGCTTCTATTGGAGTTAAAACGGAGCCTTAATTCAACATTTGAAAAAAAATTACCCTTTTTGTTGGAAATTTTCACAAGTTTTTGCCTTATATTCGTACATCTCTCAGTATTTTGATAGTATCACCCTCTATACACCTCGGATATACACGTTATTTTATACATAGAAGCCTGAGACATAAAGCAATAACTTTCGTGCCCATGACCCTCGCATATTTTTTACTATTCACTTTCAAAACATTGCTCGAATTCATATTAGAGAAATAGAAGATTTCTGAATGGGGTACCCCTTTGGTGAATTGGAGATTTCACCAATTTCTCCGAAATGTATTACACTGGTGTTCAACTCGTTCGATATTTCTCCCCAAGAGATCTCACGGGTAAATGCTTCTATTGGAGTTAAAACGGAGCCTTAATTCAACATTTGAAAAAAAATTACCCTTTTTGTTGGAAATTTTCACAAGTTTTTGCCTTATATTCGTACATCTCTCAGTATTTTGATAGTATCACCCTCTATACACCTCGGATATACACGTTATTTTATACATAGAAGCCTGAGACATAAAGCAATAACTTTCGTGCCCATGACCCTCGCATATTTTTTACTATTCACTTTCAAAACATTGCTCGAATTCATATTAGAGAAATAGAAGATTTCTGAATGGGGTACCCCTTTGGTGAATTGGAGATTTCACCAATTTCTCCGAAATGTATTACACTGGTGTTCAACTCGTTCGATATTTCTCCCCAAGAGATCTCATGGGTAAATGCTTCTATTGGAGTTGAAACGGAGCATTAATTCAACATTTGAAAAAAAATTACCCTTTTTGTTGGAAATTTTCACAAGTTTTTGCCTTATATTCGTACATCTCTCAGTATTTTGATAGTATCACCCTCTATACACCTCGGATATACACGTTATTTTATACATAGAAGCCTGAGACATAAAGCTATAACTTTCGTGCCCATGACCCTCGCATATTTTTTACTATTCACTTTCAAAACATTGCTCGAATACATATTAGAGAAATAGAAGATTTCTGAATGGGGTACCCCTTTGGTGAATTGGAGATTTCACCAATTTCTCCGAAATGTATTACACTGGTGTTCAACTCGTTCGATATTTCTCCCCAAGAGATCTCATGGGTAAATGCTTCTATTGGAGTTGAAACCGAGCCTTAATTCAACATTTGAAATTTTTTTACCCTTTTTGTTGGAAATTTTCACAAGTTTTTGCCTTATATTCGTACATCTCTCAGTATTTTGATAGTATCACCCTCTATACACCTCGGATATACACGTTATTTAATACATAGAAGCCTAAGACATAAAGCTATAACTTTCGTGCCCATGACCCTCGCATATTTTTTACTATTCACTTTCAAAACATTGCTCGAATTCATATTAGAGAAATAGAAGATTTCTGAATGGGGTACCCCTTTGGTGAATTGGAGATTTCACCAATTTCTCCGAAATGTATTACACTGGTGTTCAACTCGTTCGATATTTCTCCCCAAGAGATCTCACGGGTAAATGCTTCTATTGGAGTTAAAACGGAGCCTTAATTCAACATTTGAAAAAAAATTACCCTTTTTGTTGGAAATTTTCACAAGTTTTTGCCTTATATTCGTACATCTCTCAGTATTTTGATAGTATCACCCTCTATACACCTCGGATATACACGTTATTTTATACATAGAAGCCTGAGACATAAAGCAATAACTTTCGTGCCCATGACCCTCGCATATTTTTTACTATTCACTTTCAAAACATTGCTCGAATTCATATTAGAGAAATAGAAGATTTCTGAATGGGGTACCCCTTTGGTGAATTGGAGATTTCACCAATTTCTCCGAAATGTATTACACTGGTGTTCAACTCGTTCGATATTTCTCCCCAAGAGATCTCATGGGTAAATGCTTCTATTGGAGTTGAAACGGAGCATTAATTCAAAATTTGAAAAAAAATTACCCTTTTTGTTGGAAATTTTCACAAGTTTTTGCCTTATATTCGTACATCTCTCAGTATTTTGATAGTATCACCCTCTATACACCTCGGATATACACGTTATTTTATACATAGAAGCCTGAGACATAAAGCTATAACTTTCGTGCCCATGACCCTCGCATATTTTTTACTATTCACTTTCAAAACATTGCTCGAATACATATTAGAGAAATAGAAGATTTCTGAATGGGGTACCCCTTTGGTGAATTGGAGATTTCACCAATTTCTCCGAAATGTATTACACTGGTGTTCAACTCGTTCGATATTTCTCCCCAAGAGATCTCATGGGTAAATGCTTCTATTGGAGTTGAAACCGAGCCTTAATTCAACATTTGAAATTTTTTTACCCTTTTTGTTGGAAATTTTCACAAGTTTTTGCCTTATATTCGTACATCTCTCAGTATTTTGATAGTATCACCCTCTATACACCTCGGATATACACGTTATTTTATACATAGAAGCCTGAGACATAAAGCTATAACTTTCGTGCCCATGACCCTCGCATATTTTTTACTATTCACTTTCAAAACATTGCTCGAATTCATATTAGAGAAATAGAAGATTTCTGAATGGGGTACCCCTTTGGTGAATTGGAGATTTCACCAATTTCTCCGAAATGTATTACACTGGTGTTCAACTCGTTCGATATTTCTCCCCAAGAGATCTCATGGGTAAATGCTTCTATTGGAGTTGAAACGGAGCCTTAATTCAACATTTGAAAAAAATTTACCCTTTTTGTTGGAAATTTTCACAAGTTTTTGCCTTATATTCGTACATCTCTCAGTATTTTGATAGTATCACCCTCTATACACCTCGGATATACACGTTATTTTATACATAGAAGCCTGAGACATAAAGCTATAACTTTCGTGCCCATGACCCTCGCATATTTTTTACTATTCACTTTCAAAACATTGCTCGAATACATATTAGAGAAATAGAAGATTTCTGAATGGGGTACCCCTTTGGTGAATTGGAGATTTCACCAATTTCTCCGAAATGTATTACACTGGTGTTCAACTCGTTCGATATTTCTCCCCAAGAGATCTCACGGGTAAATGCTTCTATTGGAGTTAAAACGGAGCCTTAATTCAACATTTGAAAAAAAATTACCCTTTTTGTTGGAAATTTTCACAAGTTTTTGCCTTATATTCGTACATCTCTCAGTATTTTGATAGTATCACCCTCTATACACCTCGGATATACACGTTATTTTATACATAGAAGCCTGAGACATAAAGCAATAACTTTCGTGCCCATGACCCTCGCATATTTTTTACTATTCACTTTCAAAACATTGCTCGAATTCATATTAGAGAAATAGAAGATTTCTGAATGGGGTACCCCTTTGGTGAATTGGAGATTTCACCAATTTCTCCGAAATGTATTACACTGGTGTTCAACTCGTTCGATATTTCTCCCCAAGAGATCTCATGGGTAAATGCTTCTATTGGAGTTGAAACGGAGCATTAATTCAACATTTGAAAATTTTTTACCCTTTTCGTTGGAAATTTTCACAAGTTTTTGCCTTATATTCGTACATCTCTCAGTATTTTGATAGTATCACCCTCTATACACCTCGGATATACACGTTATTTTATACATAGAAGCCTGAGAGATAAAGCTATAACTTTCGTGCCCATGACCCTCGCATATTTTTTACTATTCACTTTCAAAACATTGCTCGAATTCATATTAGAGAAATAGAAGATTTCTGTATGGGGTACCCCTTTGGAGAATTGGAGATTTCACCAATTTCTCCGAAATGTATTACACTGGTGTTCAACTCGTTCGATATTTCTCCCCAAGAGATCTCACGGGTAAATGCTTCTATTGGAGTTAAAACGGAGCCTTAATTCAACATTTGAAAAAAAATTACCCTTTTTGTTGGAAATTTTCACAAGTTTTTGCCTTATATTCGTACATCTCTCAGTATTTTGATAGTATCACCCTCTATACACCTCGGATATACACGTTATTTTATACATAGAAGCCTGAGACATAAAGCAATAACTTTCGTGCCCATGACCCTCGCATATTTTTTACTATTCACTTTCAAAACATTGCTCGAATTCATATTAGAGAAATAGAAGATTTCTGAATGGGGTACCCCTTTGGTGAATTGGAGATTTCACCAATTTCTCCGAAATGTATTACACTGGTGTTCAACTCGTTCGATATTTCTCCCCAAGAGATCTCATGGGTAAATGCTTCTATTGGAGTTGAAACGGAGCATTAATTCAACATTTGAAAAAAAATTACCCTTTTTGTTGGAAATTTTCACAAGTTTTTGCCTTATATTCGTACATCTCTCAGTATTTTGATAGTATCACCCTCTATACACCTCGGATATACACGTTATTTTATACATAGAAGCCTGAGACATAAAGCTATAACTTTCGTGCCCATGACCCTCGCATATTTTTTACTATTCACTTTCAAAACATTGCTCGAATACATATTAGAGAAATAGAAGATTTCTGAATGGGGTACCCCTTTGGTGAATTGGAGATTTCACCAATTTCTCCGAAATGTATTACACTGGTGTTCAACTCGTTCGATATTTCTCCCCAAGAGATCTCATGGGTAAATGCTTCTATTGGAGTTGAAACCGAGCCTTAATTCAACATTTGAAATTTTTTTACCCTTTTTGTTGGAAATTTTCACAAGTTTTTGCCTTATATTCGTACATCTCTCAGTATTTTGATAGTATCACCCTCTATACACCTCGGATATACACGTTATTTTATACATAGAAGCCTGAGACATAAAGCTATAATTTTCGTGCCCATGACCCTCGCATATTTTTTACTATTCACTTTCAAAACATTGCTCGAATTCATATTAGAGAAATAGAAGATTTCTGAATGGGGTACCCCTTGGGTGAATTGGAGATTTCACCAATTTCTCCGAAATGTATTACACTGGTGTTCAACTCGTTCGATATTTCTCCCCAAGAGATCTCATGGGTAAATGCATCTATTGGAGTTGAAACGGAGCATTAATTCAACATTTGAAAAAAAATTACCCTTTTTGTTGGAAATTTTCACAATTTTTGCCTTATATTCGTACATCTCTCAGTATTTTGATAGTATCACCCTCAATACACCTCGGATATACACGTTATTTTATACATAGAAGCCTGAGACAAAAAGCTATAACTTTCGTGACCATGACCCTCGCATATTTTTTACTATTCACTTTCAAAACATTGCTCGAATTCATATTAGAGAAATAGAAGATTTCTGTATGGGGTACCCCTTTGGTGAATTGGAGATTTCACCAATTTCTCCGAAATGTATTACACTGGTGTTCAACTCGTTCGATATTTCTCCCCAAGAGATCTCACGGGTAAATGCTTCTATTGGAGTTAAAACGGAGCCTTAATTCAACATTTGAAAAAAAATTACCCTTTTTGTTTGAAATTTTCACAAGTTTTTGCCTTATATTCGTACATCTCTCAGTATTTTGATAGTATCACCCTCTATACACCTCGGATATACACGTTATTTTATACATAGAAGCCTGAGACATAAAGCAATAACTTTCGTGCCCATGACCCTCGCATATTTTTTACTATTCACTTTCAAAACATTGCTCGAATTCATATTAGAGAAATAGAAGATTTCTGAATGGGGTACCCCTTTGGTGAATTGGAGATTTCACCAATTTCTCCGAAATGTATTACACTGGTGTTCAACTCGTTCGATATTTCTCCCCAAGAGATCTCATGGGTAAATGCTTCTATTGGAGTTGAAACGGAGCATTAATTCAACATTTGAAAATTTTTTACCCTTTTCGTTGGAAATTTTCACAAGTTTTTGCCTTATATTCGTACATCTCTCAGTATTTTGATAGTATCACCCTCTATACACCTCGGATATACACGTTATTTTATACATAGAAGCCTGAGAGATAAAGCTATAACTTTCGTGCCCATGACCCTCGCATATTTTTTACTATTCACTTTCAAAACATTGCTCGAATTCATATTAGAGAAATAGAAGATTTCTGAATGGGGTACCCCTTTGGTGAATTGGAGATTTCACCAATTTCTCCGAAATGTATTACACTGGTGTTCAACTCGTTCGATATTTCTCCCCAAGAGATCTCACGGGTAAATGCTTCTATTGGAGTTAAAACGGAGCCTTAATTCAACATTTGAAAAAAAATTACCCTTTTTGTTGGAAATTTTCACAAGTTTTTGCCTTATATTCGTACATCTCTCAGTATTTTGATAGTATCACCCTCTATACACCTCGGATATACACGTTATTTTATACATAGAAGCCTGAGACATAAAGCAATAACTTTCGTGCCCATGACCCTCGCATATTTTTTACTATTCACTTTCAAAACATTGCTCGAATTCATATTAGAGAAATAGAAGATTTCTGAATGGGGTACCCCTTTGGTGAATTGGAGATTTCACCAATTTCTCCGAAATGTATTACACTGGTGTTCAACTCGTTCGATATTTCTCCCCAAGAGATCTCATGGGTAAATGCTTCTATTGGAGTTGAAACGGAGCATTAATTCAACATTTGAAAAAAAATTACCCTTTTTGTTGGAAATTTTCACAAGTTTTTGCCTTATATTCGTACATCTCTCAGTATTTTGATAGTATCACCCTCTATACACCTCGGATATACACGTTATTTTATACATAGAAGCCTGAGACATAAAGCTATAACTTTCGTGCCCATGACCCTCGCATATTTTTTACTATTCACTTTCAAAACATTGCTCGAATACATATTAGAGAAATAGAAGATTTCTGAATGGGGTACCCCTTTGGTGAATTGGAGATTTCACCAATTTCTCCGAAATGTATTACACTGGTGTTCAACTCGTTCGATATTTCTCCCCAAGAGATCTCATGGGTAAATGCTTCTATTGGAGTTGAAACCGAGCCTTAATTCAACATTTGAAATTTTTTTACCCTTTTTGTTGGAAATTTTCACAAGTTTTTGCCTTATATTCGTACATCTCTCAGTATTTTGATAGTATCACCCTCTATACACCTCGGATATACACGTTATTTAATACATAGAAGCCTAAGACATAAAGCTATAACTTTCGTGCCCATGACCCTCGCATATTTTTTACTATTCACTTTCAAAACATTGCTCGAATTCATATTAGAGAAATAGAAGATTTCTGAATGGGGTACCCCTTTGGTGAATTGGAGATTTCACCAATTTCTCCGAAATGTATTACACTGGTGTTCAACTCGTTCGATATTTCTCCCCAAGAGATCTCATGGGTAAATGCTTCTATTGGAGTTGAAACGGAGCCTTAATTCAACATTTGAAAAAAATTTACCCTTTTTGTTGGAAATTTTCACAAGTTTTTGCCATATATTCGTACATCTCTCAGTATTTTGATAGTATCACCCTCTATACACCTCGGATATACACGTTATTTTATACATAGAAGCCTGAGACATAAAGCTATAACTTTCGTGCCCATGACCCTCGCATATTTTTTACTATTCACTTTCAAAACATTGCTCGAATACATATTAGAGAAATAGAAGATTTCTGAATGGGGTACCCCTTTGGTGAATTGGAGATTTCACCAATTTCTCCGAAATGTATTACACTGGTGTTCAACTCGTTCGATATTTCTCCCCAAGAGATCTCACGGGTAAATGCTTCTATTGGAGTTAAAACGGAGCCTTAATTCAACATTTGAAAAAAAATTACCCTTTTTGTTGGAAATTTTCACAAGTTTTTGCCTTATATTCGTACATCTCTCAGTATTTTGATAGTATCACCCTCTATACACCTCGGATATACACGTTATTTTATACATAGAAGCCTGAGACATAAAGCAATAACTTTCGTGCCCATGACCCTCGCATATTTTTTACTATTCACTTTCAAAACATTGCTCGAATTCATATTAGAGAAATAGAAGATTTCTGAATGGGGTACCCCTTTGGTGAATTGGAGATTTCACCAATTTCTCCGAAATGTATTACACTGGTGTTCAACTCGTTCGATATTTCTCCCCAAGAGATCTCATGGGTAAATGCTTCTATTGGAGTTGAAACGGAGCATTAATTCATCATTTGAAAATTTTTTACCCTTTTCGTTGGAAATTTTCACAAGTTTTTGCCTTATATTCGTACATCTCTCAGTATTTTGATAGTATCACCCTCTATACACCTCGGATATACACGTTATTTTATACATAGAAGCCTGAGAGATAAAGCTATAACTTTCGTGCCCATGACCCTCGCATATTTTTTACTATTCACTTTCAAAACATTGCTCGAATTCAAATTAGAGAAATAGAAGATTTCTGTATGGGGTACCCCTTTGGAGAATTGGAGATTTCACCAATTTCTCCGAAATGTAGTACACTGGTGTTCAACTCGTTCGATATTTCTCCCCAAGAGATCTCACGGGTAAATGCTTCTATTGGAGTTAAAACGGAGCCTTAATTCAACATTTGAAAAAAAATTACCCTTTTTGTTGGAAATTTTCACAAGTTTTTGCCTTATATTCGTACATCTCTCAGTATTTTGATAGTATCACCCTCTATACACCTCGGATATACACGTTATTTTATACATAGAAGCCTGAGACATAAAGCAATAACTTTCGTGCCCATGACCCTCGCATATTTTTTACTATTCACTTTCAAAACATTGCTCGAATTCATATTAGAGAAATAGAAGATTTCTGAATGGGGTACCCCTTTGGTGAATTGGAGATTTCACCAATTTCTCTGAAATGTATTACACTGGTGTTCAACTTGTTCGATATTTCTCCCCAAGAGATCTCATGGGTAAATGCTTCTATTGGAGTTGAAACGGAGCATTAATTCAACATTTGAAAAAAAATTACCCTTTTTGTTGGAAATTTTCACAAGTTTTTGCCTTATATTCGTACATCTCTCAGTATTTTGATAGTATCACCCTCTATACACCTCGGATATACACGTTATTTTATACATAGAAGCCTGAGACATAAAGCTATAACTTTCGTGCCCATGACCCTCGCATATTTTTTACTATTCACTTTCAAAACATTGCTCGAATACATATTAGAGAAATAGAAGATTTCTGAATGGGGTACCCCTTTGGTGAATTGGAGATTTCACCAATTTCTCCGAAATGTATTACACTGGTGTTCAACTCGTTCGATATTTCTCCCCAAGAGATCTCACGGGTAAATGCTTCTATTGGAGTTAAAACGGAGCCTTAATTCAACATTTGAAAAAAAATTACCCTTTTTGTTGGAAATTTTCACAAGTTTTTGCCTTATATTCGTACATCTCTCAGTATTTTGATAGTATCACCCTCTATACACCTCGGATATACACGTTATTTTATACATAGAAGCCTGAGACATAAAGCAATAACTTTCGTGCCCATGACCCTCGCATATTTTTTACTATTCACTTTCAAAACATTGCTCGAATTCATATTAGAGAAATAGAAGATTTCTGAATGGGGTACCCCTTTGGTGAATTGGAGATTTCACCAATTTCTCTGAAATGTATTACACTGGTGTTCAACTTGTTCGATATTTCTCCCCAAGAGATCTCATGGGTAAATGCTTCTATTGGAGTTGAAACGGAGCATTAATTCAACATTTGAAAAAAAATTACCCTTTTTGTTGGAAATTTTCACAAGTTTTTGCCTTATATTCGTACATCTCTCAGTATTTTGATAGTATCACCCTCTATACACCTCGGATATACACGTTATTTTATACATAGAAGCCTGAGACATAAAGCTATAACTTTCGTGCCCATGACCCTCGCATATTTTTTACTATTCACTTTCAAAACATTGCTCGAATACATATTAGAGAAATAGAAGATTTCTGAATGGGGTACCCCTTTGGTGAATTGGAGATTTCACCAATTTCTCCGAAATGTATTACACTGGTGTTCAACTCGTTCGATATTTCTCCCCAAGAGATCTCATGGGTAAATGCTTCTATTGGAGTTGAAACCGAGCCTTAATTCAACATTTGAAATTTTTTTACCCTTTTTGTTGGAAATTTTCACAAGTTTTTGCCTTATATTCGTACATCTCTCAGTATTTTGATAGTATCACCCTCTATACACCTCGGATATACACGTTATTTAATACATAGAAGCCTAAGACATAAAGCTATAACTTTCGTGCCCATGACCCTCGCATATTTTTTACTATTCACTTTCAAAACATTGCTCGAATTCATATTAGAGAAATAGAAGATTTCTGAATGGGGTACCCCTTTGGTGAATTGGAGATTTCACCAATTTCTCCGAAATGTATTACACTGGTGTTCAACTCGTTCGATATTTCTCCCCAAGAGATCTCATGGGTAAATGCTTCTATTGGAGTTGAAACGGAGCCTTAATTCAACATTTGAAAAAAATTTACCCTTTTTGTTGGAAATTTTCACAAGTTTTTGCCTTATATTCGTACATCTCTCAGTATTTTGATAGTATCACCCTCTATACACCTCGGATATACACGTTATTTTATACATAGAAGCCTGAGACATAAAGCTATAACTTTCGTGCCCATGACCCTCGCATATTTTTTACTATTCACTTTCAAAACATTGCTCGAATACATATTAGAGAAATAGAAGATTTCTGAATGGGGTACCCCTTTGGTGAATTGGAGATTTCACCAATTTCTCCGAAATGTATTACACTGGTGTTCAACTCGTTCGATATTTCTCCCCAAGAGATCTCACGGGTAAATGCTTCTATTGGAGTTAAAACGGAGCCTTAATTCAACATTTGAAAAAAAATTACCCTTTTTGTTGGAAATTTTCACAAGTTTTTGCCTTATATTCGTACATCTCTCAGTATTTTGATAGTATCACCCTCTATACACCTCGGATATACACGTTATTTTATACATAGAAGCCTGAGACATAAAGCAATAACTTTTGTGCCCATGACCCTCGCATATTTTTTACTATTCACTTTCAAAACATTGCTCGAATTCATATTAGAGAAATAGAAGATTTCTGAATGGGGTACCCCTTTGGTGAATTGGAGATTTCACCAATTTCTCCGAAATGTATTACACTGGTGTTCAACTCGTTCGATATTTCTCCCCAAGAGATCTCATGGGTAAATGCTTCTATTGGAGTTGAAACGGAGCATTAATTCAACATTTGAAAATTTTTTACCCTTTTCGTTGGAAATTTTCACAAGTTTTTGCCTTATATTCGTACATCTCTCAGTATTTTGATAGTATCACCCTCTATACACCTCGGATATACACGTTATTTTATACATAGAAGCCTGAGAGATAAAGCTATAACTTTCGTGCCCATGACCCTCGCATATTTTTTACTATTCACTTTCAAAACATTGCTCGAATTCATATTAGAGAAATAGAAGATTTCTGTATGGGGTACCCCTTTGGTGAATTGGAGATTTCACCAATTTCTCCGAAATGTAGTACACTGGTGTTCAACTCGTTCGATATTTCTCCCCAAGAGATCTCACGGGTAAATGCTTCTATTGGAGTTAAAACGGAGCCTTAATTCAACATTTGAAAAAAAATTACCCTTTTTGTTGGAAATTTTCACAAGTTTTTGCCTTATATTCGTATATCTCTCAGTATTTTGATAGTATCACCCTCTATACACCTCGGATATACACGTTATTTTATACATAGAAGCCTGAGACATAAAGCAATAACTTTCGTGCCCATGACCCTCGCATATTTTTTACTATTCACTTTCAAAACATTGCTCGAATTCATATTAGAGAAATAGAAGATTTCTGAATGGGGTACCCCTTTGGTGAATTGGAGATTTCACCAATTTCTCCGAAATGTATTACACTGGTGTTCAACTCGTTCGATATTTCTCCCCAAGAGATCTCATGGGTAAATGCTTCTATTGGAGTTGAAACGGAGCATTAATTCAACATTTGAAAATTTTTTACCCTTTTCGTTGGAAATTTTCACAAGTTTTTGCCTTATATTCGTACATCTCTCAGTATTTTGATAGTATCACCCTCTATACACCTCGGATATACACGTTATTTTATACATAGAAGCCTGAGAGATAAAGCTATAACTTTCGTGCCCATGACCCTCGCATATTTTTTACTATTCACTTTCAAAACATTGCTCGAATTCATATTAGAGAAATAGAAGATTTCTGTATGGGGTACCCCTTTGGTGAATTGGAGATTTCACCAATTTCTCCGAAATGTAGTACACTGGTGTTCAACTCGTTCGATATTTCTCCCCAAGAGATCTCACGGGTAAATGCTTCTATTGGAGTTAAAACGGAGCCTTAATTCAACATTTGAAAAAAAATTACCCTTTTTGTTGGAAATTTTCACAAGTTTTTGCCTTATATTCGTACATCTCTCAGTATTTTGATAGTATCACCCTCTATACACCTCGGATATACACGTTATTTTATACATAGAAGCCTGAGACATAAAGCAATAACTTTCGTGCCCATGACCCTCGCATATTTTTTACTATTCACTTTCAAAACATTGCTCGAATTCATATTAGAGAAATAGAAGATTTCTGAATGGGGTACCCCTTTGGTGAATTGGAGATTTCACCAATTTCTCTGAAATGTATTACACTGGTGTTCAACTTGTTCGATATTTCTCCCCAAGAGATCTCATGGGTAAATGCTTCTATTGGAGTTGAAACGGAGCATTAATTCAACATTTGAAAAAAAATTACCCTTTTTGTTGGAAATTTTCACAAGTTTTTGCCTTATATTCGTACATCTCTCAGTATTTTGATAGTATCACCCTCTATACACCTCGGATATACACGTTATTTTATACATAGAAGCCTGAGACATAAAGCTATAACTTTCGTGCCCATGACCCTCGCATATTTTTTACTATTCACTTTCAAAACATTGCTCGAATACATATTAGAGAAATAGAAGATTTCTGAATGGGGTACCCCTTTGGTGAATTGGAGATTTCACCAATTTCTCCGAAATGTATTACACTGGTGTTCAACTCGTTCGATATTTCTCCCCAAGAGATCTCATGGGTAAATGCTTCTATTGGAGTTGAAACCGAGCCTTAATTCAACATTTGAAATTTTTTTACCCTTTTTGTTGGAAATTTTCACAAGTTTTTGCCTTATATTCGTACATCTCTCAGTATTTTGATAGTATCACCCTCTATACACCTCGGATATACACGTTATTTAATACATAGAAGCCTAAGACATAAAGCTATAACTTTCGTGCCCATGACCCTCGCATATTTTTTACTATTCACTTTCAAAACATTGCTCGAATTCATATTAGAGAAATAGAAGATTTCTGAATGGGGTACCCCTTTGGTGAATTGGAGATTTCACCAATTTCTCCGAAATGTATTACACTGGTGTTCAACTCGTTCGATATTTCTCCCCAAGAGATCTCATGGGTAAATGCTTCTATTGGAGTTGAAACGGAGCATTAATTCAACATTTGAAAATTTTTTACCCTTTTCGTTGGAAATTTTCACAAGTTTTTGCCTTATATTCGTACATCTCTCAGTATTTTGATAGTATCACCCTCTATACACCTCGGATATACACGTTATTTTATACATAGAAGCCTGAGACATAAAGCTATAACTTTCGTGCCCATGACCCTCGCATATTTTTTACTATTCACTTTCAAAACATTGCTCGAATTCATATTAGAGAAATAGAAGATTTCTGTATGGGGTACCCCTTTGGTGAATTGGAGATTTCACCAATTTCTCCGAAATGTAGTACACTGGTGTTCAACTCGTTCGATATTTCTCCCCAAGAGATCTCACGGGTAAATGCTTCTATTGGAGTTAAAACGGAGCCTTAATTCAACATTTGAAAAAAAATTACCCTTTTTGTTGGAAATTTTCACAAGTTTTTGCCTTATATTCGTACATCTCTCAGTATTTTGATAGTATCACCCTCTATACACCTCGGATATACACGTTATTTTATACATAGAAGCCTGAGACATAAAGCAATAACTTTCGTGCCCATGACCCTCGCATATTTTTTACTATTCACTTTCAAAACATTGCTCGAATTCATATTAGAGAAATAGAAGATTTCTGAATGGGGTACCCCTTTGGTGAATTGGAGATTTCACCAATTTCTCTGAAATGTATTACACTGGTGTTCAACTTGTTCGATATTTCTCCCCAAGAGATCTCATGGGTAAATGCTTCTATTGGAGTTGAAACGGAGCATTAATTCAACATTTGAAAAAAAATTACCCTTTTTGTTGGAAATTTTCACAAGTTTTTGCCTTATATTCGTACATCTCTCAGTATTTTGATAGTATCACCCTCTATACACCTCGGATATACACGTTATTTTATACATAGAAGCCTGAGACATAAAGCTATAACTTTCGTGCCCATGACCCTCGCATATTTTTTACTATTCACTTTCAAAACATTGCTCGAATACATATTAGAGAAATAGAAGATTTCTGAATGGGGTACCCCTTTGGTGAATTGGAGATTTCACCAATTTCTCCGAAATGTATTACACTGGTGTTCAACTCGTTCGATATTTCTCCCCAAGAGATCTCATGGGTAAATGCTTCTATTGGAGTTGAAACCGAGCCTTAATTCAACATTTGAAATTTTTTTACCCTTTTTGTTGGAAATTTTCACAAGTTTTTGCCTTATATTCGTACATCTCTCAGTATTTTGATAGTATCACCCTCTATACACCTCGGATATACACGTTATTTAATACATAGAAGCCTAAGACATAAAGCTATAACTTTCGTGCCCATGACCCTCGCATATTTTTTACTATTCACTTTCAAAACATTGCTCGAATTCATATTAGAGAAATAGAAGATTTCTGAATGGGGTACCCCTTTGGTGAATTGGAGATTTCACCAATTTCTCCGAAATGTATTACACTGGTGTTCAACTCGTTCGATATTTCTCCCCAAGAGATCTCATGGGTAAATGCTTCTATTGGAGTTGAAACGGAGCCTTAATTCAACATTTGAAAAAAATTTACCCTTTTTGTTGGAAATTTTCACAAGTTTTTGCCTTATATTCGTACATCTCTCAGTATTTTGATAGTATCACCCCCTATACACCTCGGATATACACGTTATTTTATACATAGAAGCCTGAGACATAAAGCTATAACTTTCGTGCCCATGACCCTCGCATATTTTTTACTATTCACTTTCAAAACATTGCTCGAATACATATTAGAGAAATAGAAGATTTCTGAATGGGGTACCCCTTTGGTGAATTGGAGATTTCACCAATTTCTCCGAAATGTATTACACTGGTGTTCAACTCGTTCGATATTTCTCCCCAAGAGATCTCACGGGTAAATGCTTCTATTGGAGTTAAAACGGAGCCTTAATTCAACATTTGAAAAAAAATTACCCTTTTTGTTGGAAATTTTCACAAGTTTTTGCCTTATATTCGTACATCTCTCAGTATTTTGATAGTATCACCCTCTATACACCTCGGATATACACGTTATTTTATACATAGAAGCCTGAGACATAAAGCTATAACTTTCGTGCCCATGACCCTCGCATATTTTTTACTATTCACTTTCAAAACATTGCTCGAATACATATTAGAGAAATAGAAGATTTCTGAATGGGGTACCCCTTTGGTGAATTGGAGATTTCACCAATTTCTCCGAAATGTATTACACTGGTGTTCAACTCGTTCGATATTTCTCCCCAAGAGATCTCACGGGTAAATGCTTCTATTGGAGTTAAAACGGAGCCTTAATTCAACATTTGAAAAAAAATTACCCTTTTTGTTGGAAATTTTCACAAGTTTTTGCCTTATATTCGTACATCTCTCAGTATTTTGATAGTATCACCCTCTATACACCTCGGATATACACGTTATTTTATACATAGAAGCCTGAGACATAAAGCAATAACTTTCGTGCCCATGACCCTCGCATATTTTTTACTATTCACTTTCAAAACATTGCTCGAATTCATATTAGAGAAATAGAAGATTTCTGAATGGGGTACCCCTTTGGTGAATTGGAGATTTCACCAATTTCTCCGAAATGTATTACACTGGTGTTCAACTCGTTCGATATTTCTCCCCAAGAGATCTCATGGGTAAATGCTTCTATTGGAGTTGAAACGGAGCATTAATTCAACATTTGAAAATTTTTTACCCTTTTCGTTGGAAATTTTCACAAGTTTTTGCCTTATATTCGTACATCTCTCAGTATTTTGATAGTATCACCCTCTATACACCTCGGATATACACGTTATTTTATACATAGAAGCCTGAGAGATAAAGCTATAACTTTCGTGCCCATGACCCTCGCATATTTTTTACTATTCACTTTCAAAACATTGCTCGAATTCATATTAGAGAAATAGAAGATTTCTGTATGGGGTACCCCTTTGGTGAATTGGAGATTTCACCAATTTCTCCGAAATGTAGTACACTGGTGTTCAACTCGTTCGATATTTCTCCCCAAGAGATCTCACGGGTAAATGCTTCTATTGGAGTTAAAACGGAGCCTTAATTCAACATTTGAAAAAAAATTACCCTTTTTGTTGGAAATTTTCACAAGTTTTTGCCTTATATTCGTACATCTCTCAGTATTTTGATAGTATCACCCTCTATACACCTCGGATATACACATTATTTTATACATAGAAGCCTGAGACATAAAGCAATAACTTTCGTGCCCATGACCCTCGCATATTTTTTACTATTCACTTTCAAAACATTGCTCGAATTCATATTAGAGAAATAGAAGATTTCTGAATGGGGTACCCCTTTGGTGAATTGGAGATTTCACCAATTTCTCCGAAATGTATTACACTGGTGTTCAACTCGTTCGATATTTCTCCCCAAGAGATCTCATGGGTAAATGCTTCTATTGGAGTTGAAACGGAGCATTAATTCAACATTTGAAAATTTTTTACCCTTTTCGTTGGAAATTTTCACAAGTTTTTGCCTTATATTCGTACATCTCTCAGTATTTTGATAGTATCACCCTCTATACACCTCGGATATACACGTTATTTTATACATAGAAGCCTGAGAGATAAAGCTATAACTTTCGTGCCCATGACCCTCGCATATTTTTTACTATTCACTTTCAAAACATTGCTCGAATTCATATTAGAGAAATAGAAGATTTCTGTATGGGGTACCCCTTTGGTGAATTGGAGATTTCACCAATTTCTCCGAAATGTAGTACACTGGTGTTCAACTCGTTCGATATTTCTCCCCAAGAGATCTCACGGGTAAATGCTTCTATTGGAGTTAAAACGGAGCCTTAATTCAACATTTGAAAAAAAATTACCCTTTTTGTTGGAAATTTTCACAAGTTTTTGCCTTATATTCGTACATCTCTCAGTATTTTGATAGTATCACCCTCTATACACCTCGGATATACACGTTATTTTATACATAGAAGCCTGAGACATAAAGCAATAACTTTCGTGCCCATGACCCTCGCATATTTTTTACTATTCACTTTCAAAACATTGCTCGAATTCATATTAGAGAAATAGAAGATTTCTGAATGGGGTACCCCTTTGGTGAATTGGAGATTTCACCAATTTCTCCGAAATGTATTACACTGGTGTTCAACTCGTTCGATATTTCTTCCCAAGAGATCTCATGGGTAAATGCTTCTATTGGAGTTGAAACGGAGCATTAATTCAACATTTGAAAAAAAATTACCCTTTTTGTTGGAAATTTTCACAAGTTTTTGCCTTATATTCGTACATCTCTCAGTATTTTGATAGTATCACCCTCTATACACCTCGGATATACACGTTATTTTATACATAGAAGCCTGAGACATAAAGCTATAACTTTCGTGCCCATGACCCTCGCATATTTTTTTTACTATTCACTTTAAAAACATTGCTCGAATACATATTAGAGAAATAGAAGATTTCTGAATGGGGTACCCCTTTGGTGAATTGGAGATTTCACCAATTTCTCCGAAATGTATTACACTGGTGTTCAACTCGTTCGATATTTCTCCCCAAGAGATCTCATGGGTAAATGCTTCTATTGGAGTTGAAACCGAGCCTTAATTCAACATTTGAAATTTTTTTACCCTTTTTGTTGGAAATTTTCACAAGTTTTTGCCTTATATTCGTACATCTCTCAGTATTTTGATAGTATCACCCTCTATACACCTCGGATATACACGTTATTTTATACATAGAAGCCTGAGACATAAAGCAATAACTTTCGTGCCCATGACCCTCGCATATTTTTTACTATTCACTTTCAAAACATTGCTCGAATTCATATTAGAGAAATAGAAGATTTCTGAATGGGGTACCCCTTTGGTGAATTGGAGATTTCACCAATTTCTCCGAAATGTATTACACTGGTGTTCAACTCGTTCGATATTTCTCCCCAAGAGATCTCATGGGTAAATGCTTCTATTGGAGTTGAAACGGAGCATTAATTCAACATTTGAAAAAAAATTACCCTTTTTGTTGGAAATTTTCACAAGTTTTTGCCTTATATTCGTACATCTCTCAGTATTTTGATAGTATCACCCTCTATACACCTCGGATATACACGTTATTTTATACATAGAAGCCTGAGACATAAAGCTATAACTTTCGTGCCCATGACCCTCGCATATTTTTTACTATTCACTTTCAAAACATTGCTCGAATACATATTAGAGAAATAGAAGATTTCTGAATGGGGTACCCCTTTGGTGAATTGGAGATTTCACCAATTTCTCCTAAATGTATTACACTGGTGTTCAACTCGTTCGATATTTCTCCCCAAGAGATCTCATGGGTAAATGCTTCTATTGGAGTTGAAACCGAGCCTTAATTCAACATTTGAAATTTTTTTACCCTTTTTGTTGGAAATTTTCACAAGTTTTTGCCTTATATTCGTACATCTCTCAGTATTTTGATAGTATCACCCTCTATTCACCTCGGATATACACGTTATTTTATACATAGAAGCCTGAGACATAAAGCTATAACTTTCGTGCCCATGACCCTCGCATATTTTTTACTATTCACTTTCAAAACATTGCTCGAATACATATTAGAGAAATAGAAGATTTCTGAATGGGGTACCCCTTTGGTGAATTGGAGATTTCACCAATTTCTCCGAAATGTATTACACTGGTGTTCAACTCGTTCGATATTTCTCCCCAAGAGATCTCATGGGTAAATGCTTCTATTGGAGTTGAAACGGAGCCTTAATTCAACATTTGAAAAAAATTTACCCTTTTTGTTGGAAATTTTCACAAGTTTTTGCCTAATATTCGTACATCTCTCAGTATTTTGATAGTATCACCCTCTAAACACCTCGGATATACACGTTATTTTATACATAGAAGCCTAAGACATAAAGCTTTAACTTTCGTGCCCATGACCCTCGCATATTTTTTACTATTCACTTTCAAAACATTGCTCGAATTCATATTAGAGAAATAGAAGATTTCTGAATGGGGTACCCCTTTGGTGAATTGGAGATTTCACCAATTTCTCCGAAATGTATTACACTGGTGTTCAACTCGTTCGATATTTCTCCCCAAAAGATCTCATGGGTAAATGCTTCTATTGGAGTTGAAACGGAGCATTAATTCAACATTTGAAAAAAAATTACCCTTTTTGTTGGAAATTTTCACAAGTTTTTGCCTTATATTCGTACATCTCTCAGTATTTTGATAGTATCACCCTCTATACACCTCGGATATACACGTTATTTTATACATAGAAGCCTGAGACATAAAGCTATAACTTTCGTGCCCATGACCCTCGCATATTTTTTACTATTCACTTTCAAAACATTGCTCGAATACATATTAGAGAAATAGAAGATTTCTGAATGGGGTACCCCTTTGGTGAATTGGAGATTTCACCAATTTCTCCGAAATGTATTACACTGGTGTTCAACTCGTTCGATATTTCTCCCCAAGAGATCTCATGGGTAAATGCTTCTATTGGAGTTGAAACGGAGCCTTAATTCAACATTTGAAAAAAATTTACCCTTTTTGTTGGAAATTTTCACAAGTTTTTGCCTAATATTCGTACATCTCTCAGTATTTTGATAGTATCACCCTCTAAACACCTCGGATATACACGTTATTTTATACATAGAAGCCTAAGACATAAAGCTTTTACTTTCGTGCCCATGACCCTCGCATATTTTTTACTATTCACTTTCAAAACATTGCTCGAATTCATATTAGAGAAATAGAAGATTTCTGAATGGGGTACCCCTTTGGTGAATTGGAGATTTCACCAATTTCTCCGAAATGTATTACACTGGTGTTCAACTCGTTCGATATTTCTCCCCAAAAGATCTCATGGGTAAATGCTTCTATTGGAGTTGAAACGGAGCATTAATTCAACATTTGAAAAAAAATTACCCTTTTTGTTGGAAATTTTCACAAGTTTTTGCCTTATATTCGTACAACTCTCAGTATTTTGATAGTATCACCCTCTATACACCTCGGATATACACGTTATTTTATACATAGAAGCCTGAGACATAAAGCTATAACTTTCGTGCCCATGACCCTCGCATATTTTTTACTATTCACTTTCAAAACATTGCTCGAATACATATTAGAGAAATAGAAGATTTCTGAATGGGGTACCCCTTTGGTGAATTGGAGATTTCACCAATTTCTCCGAAATGTATTACACTGGTGTTCAACTCGTTCGATATTTCTCCCCAAGAGATCTCATGGGTAAATGCTTCTATTGGAGTTGAAACCGAGCCTTAATTCAACATTTGAAATTTTTTTACCCTTTTTGTTGGAAATTTTCACAAGTTTTTGCCTTATATTCGTACATCTCTCAGTATTTTGATAGTATCACCCTCTATACACCTCGGATATACACGTTATTTTATACATAGAAGCCTGAGACATAAAGCTATAACTTTCGTGCCCATGACCCTCGCATATTTTTTACTATTCACTTTCAAAACATTGCTCGAATACATATTAGAGAAATAGAAGATTTCTGAATGGGGTACCCCTTTGGTGAATTGGAGATTTCACCAATTTCTCCGAAATGTATTACACTGGTGTTCAACTCGTTCGATATTTCTCCCCAAGAGATCTCATGGGTAAATGCTTCTATTGGAGTTGAAACGGAGCCTTAATTCAACATTTGAAAAAAATTTACCCTTTTTGTTGGAAATTTTCACAAGTTTTTGCCTAATATTCGTACATCTCTCAGTATTTTGATAGTATCACCCTCTAAACACCTCGGATATACACGTTATTTTATACATAGAAGCCTAAGACATAAAGCTTTAACTTTCGTGCCCATGACCCTCGCATATTTTTTACTATTCACTTTCAAAACATTGCTCGAATTCATATTAGAGAAATAGAAGATTTCTGAATGGGGTAACCCTTTGGTGAATTGGAGATTTCACCAATTTCTCCGAAATGTATTACACTGGTGTACAACTCGTTCGATATTTCTCCGCAAGAGATCTCATGGGTAAATGCTTCTATTGGAATTGAAACGGAGCCTTAATTCCACATTTGAAAAAAAATTACCCTTTTTGTTGGAAATTTTCACAAGTTTTTTCCTAATATTCGTACATCTCTCAGTATTTTGATAGTATCACCCTCTAAACACCTCGGATATACACGATATTTTATACATAGAAGCATAAGACATAAAGCTATAACTTTCGTGCCCATGACCCTCGTATATTTTTTACTATTCACTTTCAAAACATTGCTTCAATTCATAATAGAGAAATCGAAGATTTCTGAAAGGGGTACCCCTTTGGTGAATTGGAGATTTCACCAATTTCTACGAAATGTATTACACTGGTGTTCGACTCGTTCGATATTTCTCCCCAAGAGATCTCATGGGTAAATGCTTCTATTGGAGTTGAAACGGAGCCTTAATTCAACATTTGAAAAAATATTCACCTTTTAGTTGGCAATTTTCACAGGTTTTTGCCTTATATTCGTACATCTCTCAGTATTTTGATAGCATCACCCTCTAAACACCTCGGATGTGTACGATATTTTATACATAGAAGCCTAGGACATAAAGCTTTAACTTTTGTGCCCATGACCCTCGCATATTTTTTACTATTCACTTTCAAAACATTGCTTGAATTCATATTAGAGAAATAGAAGATTTCTGAAAGGGGTACCCCTTTGGTGAATTGGAGATTTAACCAATTTCTCTGAAATGTTTTACACTGGTGTTCAACTCGTTCGATATTTCTCCCCAAGAGATCTCATGGGTAAATGCTTCTATTGGAGTTGAAACCGGGCCTTAATTCAACATTTGAAATTTTTTTACCCTTTTTGTTGGAAATTTTCACAAGTTTTTGCCTTATATTCGTACATCTCTCAGTATTTTGATAGTATCACCCTCTATACACCTCGGATATACACGTTATTTTATACATAAAAGCCTGAGACATAAAGCTATAACTTTCGTGCCCATGACCCTCGCATATTTTTTACTATTCACTTTCAAAACATTGCTCGAATTCATATTTGAGAAATCGAAGATTTCTGAAAGGGGTACCCCTTTGGTGAATTGGAGATTTCACCAATTTCTCCGAAATGTATTACACTGGTGTTCAACTCATTCGATATTTCTCCCCAAGAGATCTCATGGGTAAATGCTTCTATTGGAGTTGAAACGGAGCCTTAATTCCACATTTGAAAAAAAATAACCCTTTTTTCTTGGAAATTTTCACAAGTTTTTGCCTTAAATTCGTACATCTCTCAGTATTTTGATAGTATCACCCTCTATACACCTCCGATATACACATTATTTTATACATAGAAGCCTGAGACATAAAGCTATAACTTTCGTGCCCATGACCCTCGCATATTTTTTACTATTCACTTTCAAAACATTGCTCGAATACATATTAGAGAAATAGAAGATTTCTGAATGGGGTACCCCTTTGGTGAATTGGAGATTTCACCAATTTCTCCGAAATGTATTACACTGGTGTTCAACTCGTTTGATATTTCTCCCCAAGAGATCTCATGGGTAAATGCTTCTATTGGAGTTGTAACCGAGCCTTAATTCAACATTTGAAATTTTTTTACCCTTTTTGTTGGAAATTTTCACAAGTTTTTGCCTTATATTCGTACATCTCTCAGTATTTTGATAGTATCACCCTCTATACACCTCGGATATACACGTTATTTTATACATAGAAGCCTGAGACATAAAGCTATAACTTTCGTGCCCATGACCCTCGCATATTTTTTACTATTCACTTTCAAAACATTGCTCGAATTCATATTTGAGAAATCGAAGATTTCTGAAAGGGGTACCCCTTTGGTGAATTCGAGATTTCACCAATTTCTCCGAAATGTATTACACTGGTGTTCAACTCGTTCGATATTTCTCCCCAAGAGATCTCATGGGTAAATTCTTCTATTTGAGTTGAAACGGAGCCTTAATTCAACATTTGAAAAAAAATTACCCTTTTTGTTGGAAATTTTCACAAGTTTTTGCCTTATATTCGTACATCTCTCAGTATTATGATAGTATCACTTTCTAAACACCTCGGATATACACGATATTTTATACATAGAATGTTAAGACATAAAGCTATAACTTTCGTGGCCATGACCCTCGCATATTTTTTACTATTCACTTTCAAAACATTGCTCGAATTCATATTTGAGAAATCGAAGATTTCTGAAAGGGGTACCCCTTTGGTGAATTGGAGATTTCACCAATTTCTCCGAAATGTATTACACTGGTGTTCGACTCATTCGATATTTCTTCCCAAGAGATCTCATGGGTAAATGCTTCTATTGGAGTTGAAACGGAGCCTTAATTCCACATTTGAAAAAAAATAACCCTTTTTGTTGGAAATTTTCACAAGTTTTTGCCTAATATTCGTACATCTCTCAGTATTTTGATAGTATCACCCTCTAAACACCTTGGATATACACGATATTTTATACATAGAAGCATAAGACATAAAGCTATAACTTTCGTGCCCATGACCCTCGCATATTTTTTACTATTCACTTTCAAAACATTGCTCGAATTCATATTTGAGAAATCGAAGATTTCTGAAAGGGGTACCCCTTTGGTGAATTGGAGATTTCACCAATTTCTCCGAAATGTATTACACTGGTGTTCAACTCATTCGATATTTCTCCCCAAGAGATCTCATGGGTAAATGCTTCTATTGGAGTTGAAACGGAGCCTTAATTCCACATTTGAAAAAAAATAACCCTTTTTTCTTGGAAATTTTCACAAGTTTTTGCCTTATATTCGTACATCTCTCAGTATTTTGATAGTATCACCCTCTATACACCTCCGATATACACATTATTTTATACATAGAAGCCTGAGACATAAAGGTATAACTTTCGTGCCCATGACCCTCGCATATTTTTTACTATTCACTTTCAAAACATTGCTCGAATACATATTAGAGAAATAGAAGATTTCTGAATGGGGTACCCCTTTGGTGAATTGGAGATTTCACCAATTTCTCCGAAATGTATTACACTGGTGTTCAACTCGTTTGATATTTCTCCCCAAGAGATCTCATGGGTAAATGCTTCTATTGGAGTTGAAACCGAGCCTTAATTCAACATTTGAAATTTTTTTACCCTTTTTGTTGGAAATTTTCACAAGTTTTTGCCTTATATTCGTACATCTCTCAGTATTATGATAGTATCACTTTCTAAACACCTCGGATATACACGATATTTTATACATAGAATGCTAAGACATAAAGCTATAACTTTCGTGGCCATGACCCTCGCATATTTTTTACTATTCACTTTCAAAACATTGCTCGAATTCATATTTGAGAAATCGAAGATTTCTGAAAGGGGTACCCCTTTGGTGAATTGGAGATTTCACCAATTTCTCCGAAATGTATTACACTGGTGTTCGACTCATTCGATATTTCTCCCCAAGAGATCTCATGGGTAAATGCTTCTATTGGAGTTGAAACGGAGCCTTAATTCCACATTTGAAAAAAAATAACCCTTTTTGTTGGAAATTTTCACAAGTTTTTGCCTAATATTCGTACATCTCTCAGTATTTTGATAGTATCACCCTCTAAACACCTTGGATATACACGATATTTTATACATAGAAGCATAAGACATAAAGCTATAACTTTCGTGCCCATGACCCTCGCATATTTTTTACTATTCACTTTCAAAACATTGCTCGAATACATATTAGAGAAATAGAAGATTTCTGAATGGGGTACCCCTTTGGTGAATTGGAGATTTCACCAATTTCTCCGAAATGTATTACACTGGTGTTCAACTCGTTTGATATTTCTCCCCAAGAGATCTCATGGGTAAATGCTTCTATTGGAGTTGAAACCGAGCCTTAATTCAACATTTGAAATTTTTTTACCCTTTTTGTTGGAAATTTTCACAAGTTTTTGCCTTATATTCGTACATCTCTCAGTATTTTGATAGTATCACCCTCTATACACCTCGGATATACACGTTATTTTTTAAATAGAAGCCTGAGACATAAAGCTATAACTTTCGTGCCCATGACCCTCGCATATTTTTTACTATTCACTTTCAAAACATTGCTCGAATTCATATTTGAGAAATCGAAGATTTCTGAAAGGGGTACCCCTTTGGTGAATTGGAGATTTCACCAATTTCTCCGAAATGTATTACACTGGTGTTCAACTCGTTCGATATTTCTCCCCAAGAGATCTCATGGGTAAATTCTTCTATTTGAGTTGAAACGGAGCCTTAATTCAACATTTGAAAAAAAATTACCATTTTTGTTGGAAATTTTCACAAGTTTTTGCCTTATATTCGTACATCTCTCAGTATTATGATAGTATCACTTTCTAAACACCTCGGATATACACGATATTTTATACATAGAATGCTAAGACATAAAGCTATAACTTTCGTGGCCATGACCCTCGCATATTTTTTACTATTCACTTTCAAAACATTGCTCGAATTCATATTTGAGAAATCGAAGATTTCTGAAAGGGGTACCCCTTTGGTGAATTGGAGATTTCACCAATTTCTCCGAAATGTATTACACTGGTGTTCGACTCATTCGATATTTCTCCCCAAGAGATCTCATGGGTAAATGCTTCTATTGGAGTTGAAACGGAGCCTTAATTCCACATTTGAAAAAAAATAACCCTTTTTGTTGGAAATTTTCACAAGTTTTTGCCTTAAATTCGTACATCTCTCAGTATTTTGATAGTATCACCCTCTAAACACCTTGGATATACACGATATTTTATACATAGAAGCATAAGACATAAAGCTATAACTTTCGTGCCCATGACCCTCGCATATTTTTTACTATTCACTTTCAAAACATTGCTCGAATTCATATTTGAGAAATCGAAGATTTCTGAAAGGGGTACCCCTTTGGTGAATTGGAGATTTCACCAATTTCTCCGAAATGTATTACACTGGTGTTCAACTCATTCGATATTTCTCCCCAAGAGATCTCATGGGTAAATGCTTCTATTGGAGTTGAAACGGAGCCTTAATTCCACATTTGAAAAAAAATAACCCTTTTTTCTTGGAAATTTTCACAAGTTTTTGCCTTATATTCGTACATCTCTCAGTATTTTGATAGTATCACCCTCTATACACCTCGGATATACACATTATTTTATACATAGAAGCCTGAGACATAAAGGTATAACTTTCGTGCCCATGACCCTCGAATATTTTTTACTATTCACTTTCAAAACATTGCTCGAATTCATATTTGAGAAATCGAAGATTTCTGAAAGGGGTACCCCTTTGGTGAATTGGAGATTTCACCAATTTCTCCGAAATGTATTACACTGGTGTTCGACTCATTCGATATTTCTCCCCAAGAGATCTCATGGGTAAATGCTTCTATTGGAGTTGAAACGGAGCCTTAATTCCACATTTGAAAAAAAATAACCCTTTTTGTTGGAAATTTTCACAAGTTTTTGCCTAATATTCGTACATCTCTCAGTATTTTGATAGTATCACCCTCTAAACACCTTGGATATACACGATATTTTATACATAGAAGCATAAGACATAAAGCTATAACTTTCGTGCCCATGACCCTCGCATATTTTTTACTATTCACTTTCAAAACATTGCTCGAATACATATTAGAGAAATAGAAGATTTCTGAATGGGGTACCCCTTTGGTGAATTGGAGATTTCACCAATTTCTCCGAAATGTATTACACTGGTGTTCAACTCGTTTGATATTTCTCCCCAAGAGATCTCATGGGTAAATGCTTCTATTGGAGTTGAAACCGAGCCTTAATTCAACATTTGAAATTTTTTTACCCTTTTTGTTGGAAATTTTCACAAGTTTTTGCCTTATATTCGTACATCTCTCAGTATTTTGATAGTATCACCCTCTATACACCTCGGATATACACGTTATTTTTTAAATAGAAGCCTGAGACATAAAGCTATAACTTTCGTGCCCATGACCCTCGCATATTTTTTACTATTCACTTTCAAAACATTGCTCGAATTCATATTTGAGAAATCGAAGATTTCTGAAAGGGGTACCCCTTTGGTGAATTGGAGATTTCACCAATTTCTCCGAAATGTATTACACTGGTGTTCAACTCGTTCGATATTTCTCCCCAAGAGATCTCATGGGTAAATTCTTCTATTTGAGTTGAAACGGAGCCTTAATTCAACATTTGAAAAAAAATTACCCTTTTTGTTGGAAATTTTCACAAGTTTTTGCCTTATATTCGTACATCTCTCAGTATTATGATAGTATCACTTTCTAAACACCTCGGATATACACGATATTTTATACATAGAATGCTAAGACATAAAGCTATAACTTTCGTGGCCATGACCCTCGCATATTTTTTACTATTCACTTTCAAAACATTGCTCGAATTCATATTTGAGAAATCGAAGATTTCTGAAAGGGGTACCCCTTTGGTGAATTGGAGATTTCACCAATTTCTCCGAAATGTATTACACTGGTGTTCGACTCATTCGATATTTCTCCCCAAGAGATCTCATGGGTAAATGCTTCTATTGGAGTTGAAACGGAGCCTTAATTCCACATTTGAAAAAAAATAACCCTTTTTGTTGGAAATTTTCACAAGTTTTTGCCTAATATTCGTACATCTCTCAGTATTTTGATAGTATCACCCTCTAAACACCTTGGATATACACGATATTTTATACATAGAAGCATAAGACATAAAGGTATAACTTTCGTGCCCATGACCCTCGAATATTTTTTCCTATTCACTTTCAAAACATTGCTCGAATACATATTAGAGAAATAGAAGATTTCTGAATGGGGTACCCCTTTGGTGAATTGGAGATTTCACCAATTTCTCCGAAATGTATTACACTGGTGTTCAACTCGTTTGATATTTCTCCCCAAGAGATCTCATGGGTAAATGCTTCTATTGGAGTTGAAACCGAGCCTTAATTCAACATTTGAAATTTTTTTACCCTTTTTGTTGGAAATTTTCACAAGTTTTTGCCTTATATTCGTACATCTCTCAGTATTTTGATAGTATCACCCTCTATACACCTCGGATATACACGTTATTTTTTAAATAGAAGCCTGAGACATAAAGCTATAACTTTCGTGCCCATGACCCTCGCATATTTTTTACTATTCACTTTCAAAACATTGCTCGAATTCATATTTGAGAAATCGAAGATTTCTGAAAGGGGTACCCCTTTGGTGAATTGGAGATTTCACCAATTTCTCCGAAATGTATTACACTGGTGTTCAACTCGTTCGATATTTCTCCCCAAGAGATCTCATGGGTAAATTCTTCTATTTGAGTTGAAACGGAGCCTTAATTCAACATTTGAAAAAAAATTACCCTTTTTGTTGGAAATTTTCACAAGTTTTTGCCTTATATTCGTACATCTCTCAGTATTATGATAGTATCACTTTCTAAACACCTCGGATATACACGATATTTTATACATAGAATGCTAAGACATAAAGCTATAACTTTCGTGGCCATGACCCTCGCATATTTTTTACTATTCACTTTCAAAACATTGCTCGAATTCATATTTGAGAAATCGAAGATTTCTGAAAGGGGTACCCCTTTGGTGAATTGGAGATTTCACCAATTTCTCCGAAATGTATTACACTGGTGTTCGACTCATTCGATATTTCTCCCCAAGAGATCTCATGGGTAAATGCTTCTATTGGAGTTGAAACGGAGCCTTAATTCCACATTTGAAAAAAAATAACCCTTTTTGTTGGAAATTTTCACAAGTTTTTGCCTAATATTCGTACATCTCTCAGTATTTTGATAGTATCACCCTCTAAACACCTTGGATATACACGATATTTTATACATAGAAGCATAAGACATAAAGCTATAACTTTCGTGCCCATGACCCTCGCATATTTTTTACTATTCACTTTCAAAACATTGCTCGAATTCATATTTGAGAAATCGAAGATTTCTGAAAGGGGTACCCCTTTGGTGAATTGGAGATTTCACCAATTTCTCCGAAATGTATTACACTGGTGTTCAACTCATTCGATATTTCTCCCCAAGAGATCTCATGGGTAAATGCTTCTATTGGAGTTGAAACGGAGCCTTAATTCCACATTTGAAAAAAAATAACCCTTTTTTCTTGGAAATTTTCACAAGTTTTTGCCTTATATTCGTACATCTCTCAGTATTTTGATAGTATCACCCTCTATACACCTCGGATATACACGTTATTTTATACATAGAAGCCTGAGACATAAAGCTATAACTTTTGTGCCCATGACCCTCGCATATTTTTTACTATTCACTTTCAAAACATTGCTCGAATACATATTAGAGAAATAGAAGATTTCTGAATGGGGTACCCCTTTGGTGAATTGTAGATTTCACCAATTTCTCCGAAATGTATTACACTCGTGTTCAACTCGTTCGATATTTCTCCCCAAGAGATCTCATGGGTAAATGCTTCTATTGGAGTTGAAACCGAGCCTTAATTCAACATTTGAAATTTTTTTACCCTTTTTGTTGGAAATTTTCACAAGTTTTTGCCTTATATTCGTACATCTCTCAGTATTTTGATAGCATCACCCTCTATACACCTCGGATATACACGTTATTTTATACATAGAAGCCTGAGACATAAAGCTATAACTTTCGTGCCCATGACCCTCGCATATTTTTTACTATTCACTTTCAAAACATTGCTTGAATTCATATTAGAGAAATAGAAGATTTCTGAAAGGGGTACCCCTTTGGTGAATTGGAGATTTCACCAATTTCTACGAAATGTATTACACTGGTGTTCAACTCGTTCGATATTTCTCCCCAAGAGATCTCATGGGTAAATGCTTCTATTGGAGTTGAAACGGAGCCTTAATTCCACATTTGAAAAAAAATTACCCTTTTTGTTGGAAATTTTCACAGGTTTTTGCCTAATATTCGTACATCTCTCAGTATTTTGATAGTATTACCCTCTAAACACCTCGGATATACACGATATTTTATACATAGAAGCATAAGACATAAAGCTATAACTTTCGTGCCCATGACCCTCGTATATTTTTTACTATTCACTTTCAAAACATTGCTCGAATTCATATTAGAGAAATCGAAGATTTCTGAAAGGGGTACCCCTTTGGTGAATTGGAGATTTCACCAATTTCTCCGAAATGTATTACACTGGTGTTCGACTCGTTCGATATTTCTCCCCAAGAGATCTCATGGGTAAATGCTTCTATTGGTGTTGAAACGGAGCCTTAATTCAACATTTGAAAAAATATTCACCTTTTAGTTGGCAATTTTCACAGGTTTTTGCCTTATATTCGTACATCTCTCAGTATTTTGATAGCATCACCCTCTAAACACCTCGGATGTGTACGATATTTTATACATAGAAGCCTAGGACATAAAGCTTTAACTTTCGTGCCCATGACCCTCGCATATTTTTTACTATTCACTTTCAAAACATTGCTTGAATTCATATTAGAGAAATAGAAGATTTCTGAAAGGGGTACCCCTTTGGTGAATTGGAGATTTCACCAATTTCTCCGAAATGTATTACACTGGTGTTCAACTCGTTCGATATTTCTCCCCAAGAGATCTCATGGGTAAATTCTTCTATTGGAGTTGAAACGGAGCCTTAATTCAACATTTGAAAAAAAATTACCCTTTTTGTTGGAAATTTTCACAAGTTTTTGCCTTATATTCGTACATCTCTCAGTATTTTGATAGTATCACCTTCTAAACACCTCGGATATACACGATATTTTATACATAGAATGCTAAGACATAAAGCTATAACTTTCGTGCCCATGACCCTCGCATATTTTTTACTATTCACTTTCAAAACATTGCTCGAATTCATTTTAGAGAAATCGAAGATTTCTGAAAGGGGTACCCCTTTGGTGAATTGGAGATTTCACCAATTTCTCCGAAATGTATTACACTGGTGTTCGACTCGTTCGATATTTCTCCCCAAGAGATCTCATGGGTAAATGCTTCTATTGGAGTTGAAACGGAGCCTTAATTCAACATTTGAAAAAATATTCACCTTTTAGTTGGCAATTTTCACAGGTTTTTGCCTTATATTCGTACATCTCTCAGTATTTTGATAGTATCACCTTCTAAACACCTCGGATATACACGATATTTTATACAAAGAAGCATAAGACATAAAGCTATAACTTTCGTGCCCATGACCCTCGCATATTTTTTACTATTCACTTTCAAAACATTGCTCGAATTCATATTAGAGAAATAGAAGATTTCTGAAAGGGGTACCCCTTTGGTGAATTGGAGATTTCACCAATTTCTCCGAAATGTATTACACTGGTGTTCAACTCATTCGATATTTCTCCCCAAGAGATCTCATGGGTAAATGCTTCTATTGGAGTTGAAACGGAGCCTTAATTCCACATTTGAAAAAAAATAACCCTTTTTTCTTGGAAATTTTCACAAGTTTTTGCCTAATATTCGTACATCTCTCAGTATTTTGATAGTATCACCCTCTAAACACCTTGGATATACACGATATTTTATACATAGAAGCATAAGACATAAAGCTATAACTTTCGTGCCCATGACCCTCGCATATTTTTTACTATTCACTTTCAAAACATTGCTCGAATTCATATTTGAGAAATCGAAGATTTCTGAAAGGGGTACCCCTTTGGTGAATTGGAGATTTCACCAATTTCTCCGAAATGTATTACACTGGTGTTCAACTCATTCGATATTTCTCCCCAAGAGATCTCATGGGTAAATGCTTCTATTGGAGTTGAAACGGAGCCTTAATTCCACATTTGAAAAAAAATAACCCTTTTTTCTTGGAAATTTTCACAAGTTTTTGCCTTATATTCGTACATCTCTCAGTATTTTGATAGTATCACCCTCTATACACCTCGGATATACACATTATTTTATACATAGAAGCCTGAGACATAAAGGTATAACTTTCATGCCCATGACCCTCGAATATTTTTTACTATTCACTTTCAAAACATTGCTCGAATACATATTTGAGAAATAGAAGATTTCTGAATGGGGTACCCCTTTGGTGAATTGGAGATTTCACCAATTTCTCCGAAATGTATTACACTGGTGTTCAACTCGTTTGATATTTCTCCCCAAGAGATCTCATGGGTAAATGCTTCTATTGGAGTTGAAACTGAGCCTTAATTCAACATTTGAAATTTTTTTACCCTTTTTGTTGGAAATTTTCACAAGTTTTTGCCTTATATTCGTACATCTCTCAGTATTTTGATAGCATCACCCTCTATACACCTCGGATATACACGTTATTTTATACATAGAAGCCTGAGACATAAAGCTATAACTTTCGTGCCCATGACCCTCGCATATTTTTTACTATTCACTTTCAAAACATTGCTTGAATTCATATTAGAGAAATAGAAGATTTCTGAAAGGGGTACCCCTTTGGTGAATTGGAGATTTCACCAATTTCTACGAAATGTATTACACTGGTGTTCAACTCGTTCGATATTTCTCCCCAAGAGATCTCATGGGTAAATGCTTCTATTGGAGTTGAAACCGAGCCTTAATTCAACATTTGAAATTTTTTTACCCTTTTTGTTGGAAATTTTCACAAGTTTTTGCCTTATATTCGTACATCTCTCAGTATTTTGATAGTATCACCCTCTATACACCTCGGATATACACGTTATTTTATACATAGAAGCCTGAGTCATAAAGCTATAACTTTCGTGCCCATGACCCTCGCATATTTTTTACTATTCACTTTCAAAACATTGCTCGAATACATATTAGAGAAATAGAAGATTTCTGAATGGGGTACCCCTTTGGTGAATTGGAGATTTCACCAATTTCTCCGAAATGTATTACACTCGGGTTCAACTCGTTCGATATTTCTCCCCAAGAGATCTCATGGGTAAATGCTTCTATTGGAGTTGAAACCGAGCCTTAATTCAACATTTTAAATTTTTTTACCCTTTTTGTTGGAAATTTTCACAAGTTTTTGCCTTATATTCGTACATCTCTCAGTATTTTGATAGTATCACCCTCTATACACCTCGGATATACACGTTATTTTATACATAAAAGCCTGAGACATAAAGCTATAACTTTCGTGCCCATGACCCTCGCATATTTTTTACTATTCACTTTCAAAACATTGCTCGAATTCATATTTGAGAAATCGAAGATTTCTGAAAGGGGTACCCCTTTGGTGAATTGGAGATTTCACCAATTTCTCCGAAATGTATTACACTGGTGTTCAACTCATTCGATATTTCTCCCCAAGAGATCTCATGGGTAAATGCTTCTATTGGAGTTGAAACGGAGCCTTAATTCCACATTTGAAAAAAAATAACCCTTTTTGTTGGAAATTTTCACAGGTTTTTGCCTAATATTCGTACATCTCTCAGTATTTTGATAGTATTACCCTCTAAACACCTCGGATATACACGATATTTTATACATAGAAGCATAAGACATAAAGCTATAACTTTCGTGCCCATGACCCTCGTATATTTTTTACTATTCACTTTCAAAACATTGCTCGAATTCATATTAGAGAAATCGAAGATTTCTGAAAGGGGTACCCCTTTGGTGAATTGGAGATTTCACCAATTTCTCCGAAATGTATTACACTGGTGTTCGACTCGTTCGATATTTCTCCCCAAGAGATCTCATGGGTAAATGCTTCTATTGGTGTTGAAACGGAGCCTTAATTCAACATTTGAAAAAATATTCACCTTTTAGTTGGCAATTTTCAAAGGTTTTTGCCTTATATTCGTACATCTCTCAGTATTTTGATAGCATCACCCTCTAAACACCTCGGATGTGTACGATATTTTATACATAGAAGCCTAGGACATAAAGCTTTAACTTTCGTGCCCATGACCCTCGCATATTTTTTACTATTCACTTTCAAAACATTGCTTGAATTCATATTAGAGAAATAGAAGATTTCTGAAAGGGGTACCCCTTTGGTGAATTGGAGATTTCACCAATTTCTCCGAAATGTATTACACTGGTGTTCAACTCGTTCGATATTTCTCCCCAAGAGATCTCATGGGTAAATTCTTCTATTGGAGTTGAAACGGAGCCTTAATTCAACATTTGAAAAAAAATTACCCTTTTTGTTGGAAATTTTCACAAGTTTTTGCCTTATATTCGTACATCTCTCAGTATTTTGATAGTATCACCTTCTAAACACCTCAGATATACACGATATTTTATACATAGAATGCTAAGACATAAAGCTATAACTTTCGTGCCCATGACCCTCGCATATTTTTTACTATTCACTTTCAAAACATTGCTCGAATTCATTTTAGAGAAATCGAAGATTTCTGAAAGGGGTACCCCTTTGGTGAATTGGAGATTTCACCAATTTCTCCGAAATGTATTACACTGGTGTTCGACTCGTTCGATATTTCTCCCCAAGAGATCTCATGGGTAAATGCTTCTATTGGAGTTGAAACGGAGCCTTAATTCCACATTTGAAAAAAAATAACCCTTTTTTCTTGGAAATTTTCACAAGTTTTTGCCTTATATTCGTACATCTCTCAGTATTTTGATAGTATCACCCTCTATACACCTCCGATATACACATTATTTTATACATAGAAGCCTGAGACATAAAGCTATAACTTTCGTGCCCATGACCCTCGTATATTTTTTACTATTCACTTTCAAAACATTGCTCGAATTCATATTAGAGAAATCGAAGATTTCTGAAAGGGGTACCCCTTTGGTGAATTGGAGATTTCACCAATTTCTCCGAAATGTATTACACTGGTGTTCGACTCGTTCGATATTTCTCCCCAAGAGATCTCATGGGTAAATGCTTCTATTGGAGATGAAACGGAGCCTTAATTCAACATTTGAAAAAATATTCACCTTTTAGTTGGCAATTTTCACAGGTTTTTGCCTTATATTCGTACATCTCTCAGTATTTTGATAGCATCACCCTCTAAACACCTCGGATGTGTACGATATTTTATACATAGAAGCCTAGGACATAAAGCTTTAACTTTCGTGCCCATGACCCTCGTATATTTTTTACTATTCACTTTCAAAACATTGCTTGAATTCATATTAGAGAAATAGAAGATTTCTGAAAGGGGTACCCCTTTGGTGAATTGGAGATTTCACCAATTTCTACGAAATGTATTACACTGGTGTTCAACTCGTTCGATATTTCTCCCCAAGAGATCTCATGGGTAAATGCTTCTATTGGAGTTGAAACGGAGCCTTAATTCCACATTTGAAAAAAAATTACCCTTTTTGTTGGAAATTTTCACAAGTTTTTGCCTAATATTCGTACATCTCTCAGTATTTTGATAGTATTACCCTCTAAACACCTCGGATATACACGATATTTAATACATAGAAGCATAAGACATAAAGCTAGAACTTTTGTGCCCATGACCCTCGCATATTTTTTACTATTCACTTTCAAAACATTGCTCGAATTCATATTTGAGAAATCGAAGATTTCTGAAAGGGGTACCCCTTTGGTGAATTGGAGATTTCACCAATTTCTCCGAAATGTATTACACTGGTGTTCAACTCGTTCGATATTTCTCCCCAAGAGATCTCATGGGTAAATTCCTCTATTGGAGTTGAAACGGAGCCTTAATTCAACATTTGAAAAAAAATTACCCTTTTTGTTGGAAATTTTCACAAGTTTTTGCCTAATATTCGTACATCTCTCAGTATTTTGATAGTATCACCCTCTAAACACCTCGGATATACACGATATTTTATACATAGAAGCATAAGACATAAAGCTATAACTTTCGTGCCCATGACCCTCGCATATTTTTTACTATTCACTTTCAAAACATTGCTCGAATTCATATTAGAGAAATAGAAGATTTCTGAAAGGGGTACCCCTTTGGTGAATTGGAGATTTCACCAATTTCTCCGAAATGTATTACACTGGTGTTCGAATCGTTCGATATTTCTCCCCAAGAGATCTCATGGGTAAATTCTTCTATTGGAGTTGAAACGGAGCCTTAATTCCACATTTGAAAAAAAATTACCCTTTTTGTTGGAAATTTTCACAAGTTTTTGCCTAATATTCGTACATCTCTCAGTATTTTGATAGTATTACCCTCTAAACACCTCGGATATACACGATATTTAATACATAGAAGCATAAGACATAAAGCTAGAACTTTTGTGCACATGACCCTCGCATATTTTTTACTATTCACTTTCAAAACATTGCTCGAATTCATATTTGAGAAATCGAAGATTTCTGAAAGGGGTACCCCTTTGGTGAATTGGAGATTTCACCAATTTCTCCGAAATGTATTACACTGGTGTTCAACTCGTTCGATATTTCTCCCCAAGAGATCTCATGGGTAAATTCCTCTATTGGAGTTGAAACGGAGCCTTAATTCAACATTTGAAAAAAAATTACCCTTTTTGTTGGAAATTTTCACAAGTTTTTGCCTAATATTCGTACATCTCTCAGTATTTTGATAGTATCACCCTCTAAACACCTCGGATATACACGATATTTTATACATAGAAGCATAAGACATAAAGCTATAACTTTCGTGCCCATGACCCTCGCATATTTTTTACTATTCACTTTCAAAACATTGCTCGAATTCATATTAGAGAAATAGAAGATTTCTGAAAGGGGTACCCCTTTGGTGAATTGGAGATTTCACCAATTTCTCCGAAATGTATTACACTGGTGTTCGAATCGTTCGATATTTCTCCCCAAGAGATCTCATGGGTAAATTCTTCTATTGGA
The DNA here is from genome assembly GCF_963169125.1 of Humulus lupulus. Classification (NCBI taxonomy): domain Eukaryota; kingdom Viridiplantae; phylum Streptophyta; class Magnoliopsida; order Rosales; family Cannabaceae; genus Humulus; species Humulus lupulus. The sequence goes on along the minus strand of NC_084802.1, from coordinate 183,370,642 downwards.
GTTGAAACGGAGCCTTAATTCCACATTTGAAAAAAAATTACCCTTTTTGTTGGAAATTTTCACAAGTTTTTGCCTAATATTCGTACATCTCTCAGTATTTTGATAGTATTACCCTCTTAACACCTTGGATATACACGATATTTTATACATAGAAGCATAAGACATAAAGATATAACTTTCGTGCCCATGACCCTCGTATATTTTTTACTATTCACGTTCAAAACATTGCTCGAATTCATATTAGAGAAATCGAAGATTTCTGAAAGGGGTACCCCTTTGGTGAATTGGAGATTTCACCAATTTCTCCGAAATGTATTACACTGGTGTTCGACTCGTTCGATATTTCTCCCCAAGAGATCTCATGGGTAAATGCTTCTATTGGAGTTGAAACGGAGCCTTAATTCCACATTTGAAAAAAAATAACCCTTTTTTCTTGGAAATTTTCACAAGTTTTTGCCTTATATTCGTACATCTCTCAGTATTTTGATAGTATCACCCTCTATACACCTCCGATATACACATTATTTTATACATAGAAGCCTGAGACATAAAGCTATAACTTTCGTGCCCATGACCCTCGTATATTTTTTACTATTCACTTTCAAAACATTGCTCGAATTCATATTAGAGAAATCGAAGATTTCTGAAAGGGGTACCCCTTTGGTGAATTGGAGATTTCACCAATTTCTCCGAAATGTATTACACTGGTGTTCGACTCGTTCGATATTTCTCCCCAAGAGATCTCATGGGTAAATGCTTCTATTGGAGATGAAACGGAGCCTTAATTCAACATTTGAAAAAATATTCACCTTTTAGTTGGCAATTTTCACAGGTTTTTGCCTTATATTCGTACATCTCTCAGTATTTTGATAGCATCACCCTCTAAACACCTCGGATGTGTACGATATTTTATACATAGAAGCCTAGGACATAAAGCTTTAACTTTCGTGCCCATGACCCTCGTATATTTTTTACTATTCACTTTCAAAACATTGCTTGAATTCATATTAGAGAAATAGAAGATTTCTGAAAGGGGTACCCCTTTGGTGAATTGGAGATTTCACCAATTTCTACGAAATGTATTACACTGGTGTTCAACTCGTTCGATATTTCTCCCCAAGAGATCTCATGGGTAAATGCTTCTATTGGAGTTGAAACGGAGCCTTAATTCCACATTTGAAAAAAAATTACCCTTTTTGTTGGAAATTTTCACAAGTTTTTGCCTAATATTCGTACATCTCTCAGTATTTTGATAGTATTACCCTCTAAACACCTCGGATATACACGATATTTAATACATAGAAGCATAAGACATAAAGCTAGAACTTTTGTGCCCTTGACCCTCGCATATTTTTTACTATTCACTTTCAAAACATTGCTCGAATTCATATTTGAGAAATCGAAGATTTCTGAAAGGGGTACCCCTTTGGTGAATTGGAGATTTCACCAATTTCTCCGAAATGTATTACACTGGTGTTCAACTCGTTCGATATTTCTCCCCAAGAGATCTCATGGGTAAATTCCTCTATTGGAGTTGAAACGGAGCCTTAATTCAACATTTGAAAAAAAATTACCCTTTTTGTTGGAAATTTTCACAAGTTTTTGCCTAATATTCGTACATCTCTCAGTATTTTGATAGTATCACCCTCTAAACACCTCGGATATACACGATATTTTATACATAGAAGCATAAGACATAAAGCTATAACTTTCGTGCCCATGACCCTCGCATATTTTTTACTATTCACTTTCAAAACATTGCTCGAATTCATATTAGAGAAATAGAAGATTTCTGAAAGGGGTACCCCTTTGGTGAATTGGAGATTTCACCAATTTCTCCGAAATGTATTACACTGGTGTTCGAATCGTTCGATATTTCTCCCCAAGAGATCTCATGGGTAAATTCTTCTATTGGAGTTGAAACGGAGCCTTAATTCCACATTTGAAAAAAAATTACCCTTTTTGTTGGAAATTTTCACAAGTTTTTGCCTAATATTCGTACATCTCTCAGTATTTTGATAGTATTACCCTCTTAACACCTTGGATATACACGATATTTTATACATAGAAGCATAAGACATAAAGATATAACTTTCGTGCCCATGACCCTCGTATATTTTTTACTATTCACGTTCAAAACATTGCTCGAATTCATATTAGAGAAATCGAAGATTTCTGAAAGGGGTACCCCTTTGGTGAATTGGAGATTTCACCAATTTCTCCGAAATGTATTACACTGGTGTTCGACTCGTTCGATATTTCTCCCCAAGAGATCTCATGGGTAAATGCTTCTATTGGAGTTGAAACGGAGCCTTAATTCCACATTTGAAAAAAAATAACCCTTTTTTCTTGGAAATTTTCACAAGTTTTTGCCTTATATTCGTACATCTCTCAGTATTTTGATAGTATCACCCTCTATACACCTCCGATATACACATTATTTTATACATAGAAGCCTGAGACATAAAGCTATAACTTTCGTGCCCATGACCCTCGTATATTTTTTACTATTCACTTTCAAAACATTGCTCGAATTCATATTAGAGAAATCGAAGATTTCTGAAAGGGGTACCCCTTTGGTGAATTGGAGATTTCACCAATTTCTCCGAAATGTATTACACTGGTGTTCGACTCGTTCGATATTTCTCCCCAAGAGATCTCATGGGTAAATGCTTCTATTGGAGTTGAAACGGAGCCTTAATTCCACATTTGAAAAAAAATAACCCTTTTTTCTTGGAAATTTTCACAAGTTTTTGCCTTATATTCGTACATCTCTCAGTATTTTGATAGTATCACCCTCTATACACCTCCGATATACACATTATTTTATACATAGAAGCCTGAGACATAAAGCTATAACTTTCGTGCCCATGACCCTCGTATATTTTTTACTATTCACTTTCAAAACATTGCTCGAATTCATATTAGAGAAATCGAAGATTTCTGAAAGGGGTACCCCTTTGGTGAATTGGAGATTTCACCAATTTCTCCGAAATGTATTACACTGGTGTTCGACTCGTTCGATATTTCTCCCCAAGAGATCTCATGGGTAAATGCTTCTATTGGAGATGAAAGGGAGCCTTAATTCAACATTTGAAAAAAAATTACCCTTTTTGTTGGAAATTTTCACAAGTTTTTGCCTAATATTCGTACATCTCTCAGTATTTTGATAGTATCACCCTCTAAACACCTCGGATATACACGATATTTTATACATAGAAGCATAAGACATAAAGCTATAACTTTCGTGCCCATGACCCTCGCATATTTTTTACTATTCACTTTCAAAACATTGCTCGAATTCATTTTAGAGAAATCGAAGATTTCTGAAAGGGGTACCCCTTTGGTGAATTGGAGATTTCACCAATTTCTCCGAAATGTATTACACTGGTGTTCAACTCGTTCGATATTTCTCCCCAAGAGATCTCATGGGTAAATGCTTCTATTGGAGTTGAAACGGATCCTTAATTCCACATTTGAAAAAAAATAACCCTTTTTTCTTGGAAATTTTCACAAGTTTTTGCCTTATATTCGTACATCTCTCAGTATTTTGATAGTATCACCCTCTATACACCTCCGATATACACATTATTTTATACATAGAAGCCTGAGACATAAAGCTATAACTTTCGTGCCCATGACCCTCGCATATTTTTTACTATTCACTTTCAAAACATTGCTCGAATTCATATTAGAGAAATCGAAGATTTCTGAAAGGGGTACCCCTTTGGTGAATTGGAGATTTCACCAATTTCTCCGAAATGTATTACACTGGTGTTCAACTCGTTCGATATTTCTCCCCAAGAGATCTCATGGGTAAATTCTTCTATTTGAGTTGAAACGGAGCCTTAATTCAACATTTGAAAAAAAATTACCCTTTTTGTTGGAAATTTTCACAAGTTTTTGCCTTATATTCGTACATCTCTCAGTATTATGATAGTATCACTTTCTAAACACCTCGGATATACACGATATTTTATACATAGAATGCTAAGACATAAAGCTATAACTTTCGTGCCCATGACCCTCGCATATTTTTTACTATTCACTTTCAAAACATTGCTCGAATTCATTTTAGAGAAATCGAAGATTTCTGAAAGGGGTACCCCTTTGGTGAATTGGAGATTTCACCAATTTCTCCGAAATGTATTACACTGGTGTTCGACTAGTTCGATATTTCTCCCCAAGAGATCTCATGGGTAAATTCTTCTATTGGAGTTGAAACGGAGCCTTAATTCAACATTTGAAAAAAAATTACCCTTTTTGTTGGAAATTTTCACAAGTATTTGCCTAATATTCGTACATCTCTCAGTATTTTGATAGTATCACCCTCTAAACACCTCGGATATACACGATATTTTATACATAGAAGCATAAGACATAAAGCTATAACTTTCGTGCCCATGACCCTCGCATATTTTTTACTATTCACTTTCAAAACATTGCTCGAATTCATTTTAGAGAAATCGAAGATTTCTGAAAGGGGTACCCCTTTGGTGAATTGGAGATTTCACCAATTTCTCCGAAATGTATTACACTGGTGTTCGACTCGTTCGATATTTCTCCCCAAGAGATCTCATGGGTAAATGCTTCCATTGGAGTTGAAACGGAGCCTTAATTCAACATTTGAAAAAATATTCACCTTTTAGTTGGCAATTTTCACAGGTTTTTGCCTTATATTCGTACATCTCTCAGTATTTTGATAGCATCACCCTCTAAACACCTCGGATGTGTACGATATTTTATACATAGAAGCCTAAGACATAAAGCTTTAACTTTCGTGCCCATGACCCTCGCATATTTTTTACTATTCACTTTCAAAACATTGCTTGAATTCATATTAGAGAAATAGAAGATTTCTGAAAGGGGTACCCCTTTGGTGAATTGGAGATTTCACCAATTTCTATGAAATGTATTACACTGGTGTTCAACTCGTTCGATATTTCTCCCCAAGAGATCTCATGGGTAAATGCTTCTATTGGAGTTGAAACGGAGCCTTAATTCCACATTTGAAAAAAAATTACCCTTTTTGTTGGAAATTTTCACAAGTTTTTGCCTAATATTCGTACATCTCTCAGTATTTTGATAGTATTACCCTCTAAACACCTCGGATATACACGATATTTTATACATAGAAGCATAAGACATAAAGCTATAACTTTTGTGCCCATGACCCTCGCATATTTTTTACTATTCACTTTCAAAACATTGCTCGAATTCATATTTGAGAAATCGAAGATTTCTGAAAGGGGTACCCCTTTGGTGAATTGGAGATTTCACCAATTTCTCCGAAATGTATTACACTGGTGTTCAACTCGTTCGATATTTCTCCCCAAGAGATCTCATGGGTAAATGCTTCTATTGGAGTTGAAACGGATCCTTAATTCCACATTTGAAAAAAAATAACCCTTTTTTCTTGGAAATTTTCACAAGTTTTTGCCTTATATTCGTACATCTCTCAGTATTTTGATAGTATCACCCTCTATACACCTCCGATATACACATTATTTTATACATAGAAGCCTGAGACATAAAGCTATAACTTTCGTGCCCATGACCCTCGCATATTTTTTACTATTCACTTTCAAAACATTGCTCGAATTCATATTAGAGAAATCGAAGATTTCTGAAAGGGGTACCCCTTTGGTGAATTGGAGATTTCACCAATTTCTCCGAAATGTATTACACTGGTGTTCAACTCGTTCGATATTTCTCCCCAAGAGATCTCATGGGTAAATTCTTCTATTTGAGTTGAAACGGAGCCTTAATTCAACATTTGAAAAAAAATTACCCTTTTTGTTGGAAATTTTCACAAGTTTTTGCCTTATATTCGTACATCTCTCAGTATTATGATAGTATCACTTTCTAAACACCTCGGATATACACGATATTTTATACATAGAATGCTAAGACATAAAGCTATAACTTTCGTGCCCATGACCCTCGCATATTTTTTACTATTCACTTTCAAAACATTGCTCGAATTCATTTTAGAGAAATCGAAGATTTCTGAAAGGGGTACCCCTTTGGTGAATTGGAGATTTCACCAATTTCTCCGAAATGTATTACACTGGTGTTCGACTAGTTCGATATTTCTCCCCAAGAGATCTCATGGGTAAATTCTTCTATTGGAGTTGAAACGGAGCCTTAATTCAACATTTGAAAAAAAATTACCCTTTTTGTTGGAAATTTTCACAAGTATTTGCCTAATATTCGTACATCTCTCAGTATTTTGATAGTATCACCCTCTAAACACCTCGGATATACACGATATTTTATACATAGAAGCATAAGACATAAAGCTATAACTTTCGTGCCCATGACCCTCGCATATTTTTTACTATTCACTTTCAAAACATTGCTCGAATTCATTTTAGAGAAATCGAAGATTTCTGAAAGGGGTACCCCTTTGGTGAATTGGAGATTTCACCAATTTCTCCGAAATGTATTACACTGGTGTTCGACTCGTTCGATATTTCTCCCCAAGAGATCTCATGGGTAAATGCTTCCATTGGAGTTGAAACGGAGCCTTAATTCAACATTTGAAAAAATATTCACCTTTTAGTTGGCAATTTTCACAGGTTTTTGCCTTATATTCGTACATCTCTCAGTATTTTGATAGCATCACCCTCTAAACACCTCGGATGTGTACGATATTTTATACATAGAAGCCTAAGACATAAAGCTTTAACTTTCGTGCCCATGACCCTCGCATATTTTTTACTATTCACTTTCAAAACATTGCTTGAATTCATATTAGAGAAATAGAAGATTTCTGAAAGGGGTACCCCTTTGGTGAATTGGAGATTTCACCAATTTCTATGAAATGTATTACACTGGTGTTCAACTCGTTCGATATTTCTCCCCAAGAGATCTCATGGGTAAATGCTTCTATTGGAGTTGAAACGGAGCCTTAATTCCACATTTGAAAAAAAATTACCCTTTTTGTTGGAAATTTTCACAAGTTTTTGCCTAATATTCGTACATCTCTCAGTATTTTGATAGTATTACCCTCTAAACACCTCGGATATACACGATATTTTATACATAGAAGCATAAGACATAAAGCTATAACTTTTGTGCCCATGACCCTCGCATATTTTTTACTATTCACTTTCAAAACATTGCTCGAATTCATATTTGAGAAATCGAAGATTTCTGAAAGGGGTACCCCTTTGGTGAATTGGAGATTTCACCAATTTCTCCGAAATGTATTACACTGGTGTTCAACTCGTTCGATATTTCTCCCCAAGAGATCTCATGGGTAAATTCTTCTATTTGAGTTGAAACGGAGCCTTAATTCAACATTTGAAAAAAAATTACCCTTTTTGTTGGAAATTTTCACAAGTTTTTGCCTTATATTCGTACATCTCTCAGTATTATGATAGTATCACTTTCTAAACACCTCGGATATACACGATATTTTATACATAGAATGCTAAGACATAAAGCTATAACTTTCGTGCCCATGACCCTCGCATATTTTTTACTATTCACTTTCAAAACATTGCTCGAATTCATTTTAGAGAAATCGAAGATTTCTGAAAGGGGTACCCCTTTGGTGAATTGGAGATTTCACCAATTTCTCCGAAATGTATTACACTGGTGTTCGACTTGTTCGATATTTCTCCCCAAGAGATCTCATGGGTAAATTCTTCTATTGGAGTTGAAACGGAGCCTTAATTCCACATTTGAAAAAAAATTACCCTTTTTGTTGGAAATTTTCACAAGTTTTTGCCTAATATTCGTACATCTCTCAGTATTTTGATAGTATTACCCTCTAAACACCTTGGATATACACGATATTTTATACATAGAAGCATAAGATATAAAGATATAACTTTCATGCCCATGACCCTCGTATAATTTTTACTATTCACTTTCAAAACATTGCTCGAATTCATATTAGAGAAATCGAAGATTTCTGAAAGGGGTACACCTTTGGTGAATTGGAGATTTCACCAATTTCTCCGAAATGTATTACACTGGTGTTCGACTCATTCGATATTTCTCCCCAAGAGATCTCATGGGTAAATGCTTCTATTGGAGTTGAAACGGAGCCTTAATTCAACATTTGAAAAAATATTCACCTTTTAGTTGGCAATTTTCACAGGTTTTTGCCTTATATTCGTACATCTCTCAGTATTTTGATAGCATCACCCTCTAAACACCTCGGATGTGTACGATATTTTATACATAGAAGCCTAGGACATAAAGCTTTAACTTTCGTGCCCATGACCCTCGTATATTTTTTACTATTCACTTTCAAAACATTGCTTGAATTCATATTAGAGAAATAGAAGATTTCTGAATGGGGTACCCCTTTGGTGAATTGGAGATTTCACCAATTTCTCCGAAATGTATTACACTGGTGTTCAACTCGTTCGATATTTCTCCCCAAGAGATGTCACGGGTAAATGCTTCTATTGGAGTTAAAACGGAGCCTTAATTCAACATTTGAAAAAAAATTACCCTTTTTGTTGGAAATTTTCACAAGTTTTTGCCTAATATTCGTACATCTCTCATTATTTTGATAGTATTACCCTCTAAACACCTCGGATATACACGATATTTAATACATAGAAGCATAAGGCATAAAGCTATAACTTTTGTGCCCATGACCCTCGCATATTTTTTACTATTCACTTTCAATACATTGCTCGAATTCATATTTGAGAAATCGAAGATTTCTGAAAGGGGTACCCCTTTGGTGAATTGGAGATTTCACCAATTTCTCCGAAATGTATTACACTGGTGTTCAACTCGTTCGATATTTCTCCCCAAGAGATCTCATGGGTAAATTCTTCTATTGGAGTTGAAACGGAGCCTTAATTCAACATTTGAAAAAAAATTACCCTTTTTGTTGGAAATTTTCACAAGTTTTTGCCTAATATTCGTACATCTCTCAGTATTTTGATAGTATCACCCTCTAAACACCTCGGATATACACGATATTTTATACATAGAAGCATAAGACATAAAGCTATAACTTTCGTGCCCATGACCCTCGCATATTTTTTACTATTCACTTTCAAAACATTGCTCGAATTCATTTTAGAGAAATCGAAGATTTCTGAAAGGGGTACCCCTTTGGTGAATTGGAGATTTCACCAATTTCTCCGAAATGTATTACACTGGTGTTCGACTCGTTCGATATTTCTCCCCAAGAGATCTCATGGGTAAATGCTTCTATTGGAGTTGAAACGGAGCCTTAATTCAACATTTGAAAAAATATTCACCTTTTAGTTGGCAATTTTCACAGGTTTTTGCCTTATATTCGTACATCTCTCAGTATTTTGATAGCATCACCCTCTAAACACCTCGGATGTGTACGATATTTTATACATAGAAGCCTAAGACATAAAGCTTTAACTTTCGTGCCCATGACCCTCGCATATTTTTTACTATTCACTTTCAAAACATTGCTTGAATTCATATTAGAGAAATAGAAGATTTCTGAAAGGGGTACCCCTTTGGTGAATTGGAGATTTCACCAATTTCTATGAAATGTATTACACTGGTGTTCAACTCGTTCGATATTTCTCCCCAAGAGATCTCATGGGTAAATGCTTCTATTGGAGTTGAAACGGAGCCTTAATTCCACATTTGAAAAAAAATTACCCTTTTTGTTGGAAATTTTCACAAGTTTTTGCCTAATATTCGTACATCTCTCAGTATTTTGATAGTATTACCCTCTAAACACCTCGGATATACACGATATTTTATACATAGAAGCATAAGACATAAAGCTATAACTTTTGTGCCCATGACCCTCGCATATTTTTTACTATTCACTTTCAAAACATTGCTCGAATTCATATTTGAGAAATCGAAGATTTCTGAAAGGGGTACCCCTTTGGTGAATTGGAGATTTCACCAATTTCTCCGAAATGTATTACACTGGTGTTCGACTCGTTCGATATTTCTCCCCAAGAGATCTCATGGGTAAATTCTTCTATTTGAGTTGAAACGGAGCCTTAATTCAACATTTGAAAAAAAATTACCCTTTTTGTTGGAAATTTTCACAAGTTTTTGCCTTATATTCGTACATCTCTCAGTATTATGATAGTATCACTTTCTAAACACCTCGGATATACACGATATTTTATACATAGAATGCTAAGACATAAAGCTATAACTTTCGTGCCCATGACCCTCGCATATTTTTTACTATTCACTTTCAAAACATTGCTCGAATTCATTTTAGAGAAATCGAAGATTTCTGAAAGGGGTACCCCTTTGGTGAATTGGAGATTTCACCAATTTCTCCGAAATGTATTACACTGGTGTTCGACTTGTTCGATATTTCTCCCCAAGAGATCTCATGGGTAAATTCTTCTATTGGAGTTGAAACGGAGCCTTAATTCCACATTTGAAAAAAAATTACCCTTTTTGTTGGAAATTTTCACAAGTTTTTGCCTAATATTCGTACATCTCTCAGTATTTTGATAGTATTACCCTCTAAACACCTTGGATATACACGATATTTTATACATAGAAGCATAAGATATAAAGATATAACTTTCATGCCCATGACCCTCGTATATTTTTTACTATTCACTTTCAAAACATTGCTCGAATTCATATTAGAGAAATCGAAGATTTCTGAAAGGGGTACCCCTTTGGTGAATTGGAGATTTCACCAATTTCTCCGAAATGTATTACACTGGTGTTCGACTCATTCGATATTTCTCCCCAAGAGATCTCATGGGTAAATGCTTCTATTGGAGTTGAAACGGAGCCTTAATTCAACATTTGAAAAAATATTCACCTTTTAGTTGATAATTTTCACAGGTTTTTGCCTTATATTCGTACATCTCTCAGTATTTTGATAGCATCACCCTCTAAACACCTCGGATGTGTACGATATTTTATACATAGAAGCCTAGGACATAAAGCTTTAACTTTCGTGCCCATGACCCTCGTATATTTTTTACTATTCACTTTCAAAACATTGCTTGAATTCATATTAGAGAAATAGAAGATTTCTGAATGGGGTACCCCTTTGGTGAATTGGAGATTTCACCAATTTCTCCGAAATGTATTACACTGGTGTTCAACTCGTTCGATATTTCTCCCCAAGAGATCTCACGGGTAAATGCTTCTATTGGAGTTAAAACGGAGCCTTAATTCAACATTTGAAAAAAAATTACCCTTTTTGTTGGAAATTTTCACAAGTTTTTGCCTAATATTCGTACATCTCTCATTATTTTGATAGTATTACCCTCTAAACACCTCGGATATACACGATATTTAATACATAGAAGCATAAGGCATAAAGCTATAACTTTTGTGCCCATGACCCTCGCATATTTTTTACTATTCACTTTCAATACATTGCTCGAATTCATATTTGAGAAATCGAAGATTTCTGAAAGGGGTACCCCTTTGGTGAATTGGAGATTTCACCAATTTCTCCGAAATGTATTACACTGGTGTTCAACTCGTTCGATATTTCTCCCCAAGAGATCTCATGGGTAAATTCTTCTATTGGAGTTGAAACGGAGCCTTAATTCAACATTTGAAAAAAAATTACCCTTTTTGTTGGAAATTTTCACAAGTTTTTGCCTAATATTCGTACATCTCTCAGTATTTTGATAGTATCACCCTCTAAACACCTCGGATATACACGATATTTTATACATAGAAGCATAAGACATAAAGCTATAACTTTCGTGCCCATGACCCTCGCATATTTTTTACTATTCACTTTCAAAATATTGCTCGAATTCATTTTAGAGAAATCGAAGATTTCTGAAAGGGGTACCCCTTTGGTGAATTGGAGATTTCACCAATTTCTCCGAAATGTATTACACTGGTGTTCGACTCGTTCGATATTTCTCCCCAAGAGATCTCATGGGTAAATGCTTCTATTGGAGTTGAAACGGAGCCTTAATTCAACATTTGAAAAAATATTCACCTTTTAGTTGGCAATTTTCACAGGTTTTTGCCTTATATTCGTACATCTCTCAGTATTTTGATAGCATCACCCTCTAAACACCTCGGATGTGTACGATATTTTATACATAGAAGCCTAAGACATAAAGCTTTAACTTTCGTGCCCATGACCCTCGCATATTTTTTACTATTCACTTTCAAAACATTGCTTGAATTCATATTAGAGAAATAGAAGATTTCTGAAAGGGGTACCCCTTTGGTGAATTGGAGATTTCACCAATTTCTATGAAATGTATTACACTGGTGTTCAACTCGTTCGATATTTCTCCCCAAGAGATCTCATGGGTAAATGCTTCTATTGGAGTTGAAACGGAGCCTTAATTCCACATTTGAAAAAAAATTACCCTTTTTGTTGGAAATTTTCACAAGTTTTTGCCTAATATTCGTACATCTCTAAGTATTTTGATAGTATTACCCTCTAAACACCTCGGATATACACGATATTTTATACATAGAAGCATAAGACATAAAGCTATAACTTTTGTGCCCATGACCCTCGCATATTTTTTACTATTCACTTTCAAAACATTGCTCGAATTCATATTTGAGAAATCGAAGATTTCTGAAAGGGGTACCCCTTTGGTGAATTGGAGATTTCACCAATTTCTCCGAAATGTATTACACTGGTGTTCAACTCGTTCGATATTTATCCCCAAGAGATCTCATGGGTAAATTCTTCTATTTGAGTTGAAACGGAGCCTTAATTCAACATTTGAAAAAAAATTACCCTTTTTGTTGGAAATTTTCACAAGTTTTTGCCTTATATTCGTACATCTCTCAGTATTATGATAGTATCACTTTCTAAACACCTCGGATATACACGATATTTTATACATAGAATGCTAAGACATAAAGCTATAACTTTCGTGCCCATGACCCTCGCATATTTTTTACTATTCACTTTCAAAACATTGCTCGAATTCATTTTAGAGAAATCGAAGATTTCTGAAAGGGGTACCCCTTTGGTGAATTGGAGATTTTACCAATTTCTCCGAAATGTATTACACTGGTGTTCGACTTGTTCGATATTTCTCCCCAAGAGATCTCATGGGTAAATTCTTCTATTGGAGTTGAAACGGAGCCTTAATTCCACATTTGAAAAAAAATTACCCTTTTTGTTGGAAATTTTCACAAGTTTTTGCCTAATATTCGTACATCTCTCAGTATTTTGATAGTATTACCCTCTAAACACCTTGGATATACACGATATTTTATACATAGAAGCATAAGACATAAAGATATAACTTTCATGCCCATGACCCTCGTATATTTTTTACTATTCACTTTCAAAACATTGCTCGAATTCATATTAGAGAAATCGAAGATTTCTGAAAGGGGTACCCCTTTGGTGAATTGGAGATTTCACCAATTTCTCCGAAATGTATTACACTGGTGTTCGACTCATTCGATATTTCTCCCCAAGAGATATCATGGGTAAATGCTTCTATTGGAGTTGAAACGGAGCCTTAATTCAACATTTGAAAAAATATTCACCTTTTAGTTGGCAATTTTCACAGGTTTTTGCCTTATATTCGTACATCTCTCAGTATTTTGATAGCATCACCCTCTAAACACCTCGGATGTGTACGATATTTTATACATAGAAGCCTAGGACATAAAGCTTTAACTTTCGTGCCCATGACCCTCGTATATTTTTTACTATTCACTTTCAAAACATTGCTTGAATTCATATTAGAGAAATAGAAGATTTCTGAAAGGGGTACCCCTTTGGTGAATTGGAGATTTCACCAATTTCTACGAAATGTATTACACTGGTGTTCAACTCGTTCGATATTTCTCCCCAAGAGATCTCATGGGTAAATGCTTCTATTGGAGTTGAAACGGAGCCTTAATTCCACATTTGAAAAAAAATTACCCTTTTTGTTGGAAATTTTCACAAGTTTTTGCCTAATATTCGTACATCTCTCAGTATTTTGATATTATTACCCTCTAAACACCTCGGATATACACGATATTTTATACATAGAAGCATAAGACATAAAGCTACAACTTTTGTGCCCATGACCCTCGCATATTTTTTACTATTCACTTTCAAAACATTGCTCGAATTCATATTTGAGAAATCGAAGATTTCTGAAAGGGGTACCCCTTTGGTGAATTGGAGATTTCACCAATTTCTCCGAAATGTATTACACTGGTGTTCGACTCATTCGATATTTCTCCCCAAGAGATCTCATGGGTAAATGCTTCTATTGGAGTTGAAACGGAGCCTTAATTCAACATTTGAAAAAAAATTACCCTTTTTGTTGGAAATTTTCACAAGTTTTTGCCTTATATTCGTACATCTCTCAGTATTATGATAGTATCACTTTCTAAACACCTCGGATATACACGATATTTTATACATAGAATGCTAAGACATAAAGCTATAACTTTCGTGCCCATGACCCTCGCATATTTTTTACTATTCACTTTCAAAACATTGCTCGAATTCAATTTAGAGAAATCGAAGATTTCTGAAAGGGGTACCCCTTTGGTGAATTGGAGATTTCACCAATTTCTCCGAAATGTATTACACTGGTGTTCGACTTGTTCGATATTTCTCCCCAAGAGATCTCATGGGTAAATTCTTCTATTGGAGTTGAAACGGAGCCTTAATTCCACATTTGAAAAAAAATTACCCTTTTTGTTGGAAATTTTCACAAGTTTTTGCCTAATATTCGTACATCTCTCAGTATTTTGATAGTATTACCCTCTAAACACCTTGGATATACACGATATTTTATACATAGAAGCATAAGGCATAAAGATATAACTTTCATGCCCATGACCCTCGTATATTTTTTACTATTCACTTTCAAAACATTGCTCGAATTCATATTAGAGAAATCGAAGATTTCTGAAAGGGGTACCCCTTTGGTGAATTGGAGATTTCACCAATTTCTCCGAAATGTATTACACTGGTGTTCGACTCATTCGATATTTCTCCCCAAGAGATATCATGGGTAAATGCTTCTATTGGAGTTGAAACGGAGCCTTAATTCAACATTTGAAAAAATATTCACCTTTTAGTTGGCAATTTTCACAGGTTTTTGCCTTATATTCGTACATCTCTCAGTATTTTGATAGCATCACCCTCTAAACACCTCGGATGTGTACGATATTTTATACATAGAAGCCTAGGACATAAAGCTTTAACTTTCGTGCCCATGACCCTCGTATATTTTTTACTATTCACTTTCAAAACATTGCTTGAATTCATATTAGAGAAATAGAAGATTTCTGAAAGGGGTACCCCTTTGGTGAATTGGAGATTTCACCAATTTCTACGAAATGTATTACACTGGTGTTCAACTCGTTCGATATTTCTCCCCAAGAGATCTCATGGGTAAATGCTTCTATTGGAGTTGAAACGGAGCCTTAATTCCACATTTGAAAAAAAATTACCCTTTTTGTTGGAAATTTTCACAAGTTTTTGCCTAATATTCGTACATCTCTCAGTATTTTGATATTATTACCCTCTAAACACCTCGGATATACACGATATTTTATACATAGAAGCATAAGACATAAAGCTACAACTTTTGTGCCCATGACCCTCGCATATTTTTTACTATTCACTTTCAAAACATTGCTCGAATTCATATTTGAGAAATCGAAGATTTCTGAAAGGGGTACCCCTTTGGTGAATTGGAGATTTCACCAATTTCTCCGAAATGTATTACACTGGTGTTCGACTCATTCGATATTTCTCCCCAAGAGATCTCATGGGTAAATGCTTCTATTGGAGTTGAAACGGAGCCTTAATTCAACATTTGAAAAAAAATTACCCTTTTTGTTGGAAATTTTCACAAGTTTTTGCCTTATATTCGTACATCTCTCAGTATTATGATAGTATCACTTTCTAAACACCTCGGATATACACGATATATTATACATAGAATGCTAAGACATAAAGCTATAACTTTCGTGCCCATGACCCTCGCATATTTTTTACTATTCATTTTCAAAACATTGCTCGAATTCAATTTAGAGAAATCGAAGATTTCTGAAAGGGGTACCCCTTTGGTGAATTGGAGATTTCACCAATTTCTCCGAAATGTATTACACTGGTGTTTGACTTGTTCGATATTTCTCCCCAAGAGATCTCATGGGTAAATTCTTCTATTGGAGTTGAAACGGAGCCTTAATTCCACATTTGAAAAAAAATTACCCTTTTTGTTGGAAATTTTCACAAGTTTTTGCCTAATATTCGTACATCTCTCAGTATTTTGATAGTATTACCCTCTAAACACCTTGGATATACACGATATTTTATACATAGAAGCATAAGACATAAAGATATAACTTTCATGCCCATGACCCTCGTATATTTTTTACTATTCACTTTCAAAACATTGCTCGAATTCATATTAGAGAAATCGAAGATTTCTGAAAGGGGTACCCCTTTGGTGAATTGGAGATTTCACCAATTTCTCCGAAATGTATTACACTGGTGTTCGACTCATTCGATATTTCTCCCCAAGAGATCTCATGGGTAAATGCTTCTATTGGAGTTGAAACGGAGCCTTAATTCAACATTTGAAAAAATATTCACCTTTTAGTTGGCAATTTTCACAGGTTTTTGCCTTATATTCGTACATCTCTCAGTATTTTGATAGCATCACCCTCTAAACACCTCGGATGTGTACGATATTTTATACATAGAAGCCTAGGACATAAAGCTTTAACTTTCGTGCCCATGACCCTCGTATATTTTTTACTATTCACTTTCAAAACATTGCTTGAATTCATATTAGAGAAATAGAAGATTTCTGAAAGGGGTACCCCTTTGGTGAATTGGAGATTTCACCAATTTCTACGAAATGTATTACACTGGTGTTCAACTCGTTCGATATTTCTCCCCAAGAGATCTCATGGGTAAATGCTTCTATTGGAGTTGAAACGGAGCCTTAATTCCACATTTGAAAAAAAATTACCCTTTTTGTTGGAAATTTTCACAAGTTTTTGCCTAATATTCGTACATCTCTCAGTATTTTGATATTATTACCCTCTAAACACCTCGGATATACACGATATTTTATACATAGAAGCATAAGACATAAAGCTACAACTTTTGTGCCCATGACCCTCGCATATTTTTTACTATTCACTTTCAAAACATTGCTCGAATTCATATTTGAGAAATCGAAGATTTCTGAAAGGGGTACCCCTTTGGTGAATTGGAGATTTCACCAATTTCTCCGAAATGTATTACACTGGTGTTCGACTCATTCGATATTTCTCCCCAAGAGATCTCATGGGTAAATGCTTCTATTGGAGTTGAAACGGAGCCTTAATTCAACATTTGAAAAAAAATTACCCTTTTTGTTGGAAATTTTCACAAGTTTTTGCCTTATATTCGTACATCTCTCAGTATTTTGATAGTATCACCTTGTAAACACCTCGGATATACACGATATTTTATACATAGAATGCTAAGACATAAAGCTATAACTTTCTTGCCCATGACCCTCGCATATTTTTTACTATTCACTTTCAAAACATTGCTCGAATTCATTTTAGAGAAATCGAAGATTTCTGAAAGGGGTACCCCTTTGGTGAATTGGAGATTTCACCAATTTCTCCGAAATGTATTACACTGGTGTTCGACTTGTTCGATATTTCTCCCCAAGAGATCTCATGGGTAAATTCTTCTATTGGAGTTGAAACGGAGCCTTAATTCCACATTTGAAAAAAAATTACCCTTTTTGTTGGAAATTTTCACAAGTTTTTGCCTAATATTCGTACATCTCTCAGTATTTTGATAGTATTACCCTCTAAACACCTCGGATATACACGATATTTTATACATAGAAGCATAAGACATAAAGATATAACTTTCGTGCCCATGACCCTCGTATATTTTTTACTATTCACTTTCAAAACATTGCTCGAATTCATATTAGAGAAATCGAAGATTTCTGAAAGGGGTACCCCTTTGGTGAATTGGAGATTTCACCAATTTCTCCGAAATGTATTACACTGGTGTTCGACTCATTCGATATTTCTCCCCAAGAGATCTCATGGGTAAATGCTTCTATTGGAGTTGAAACGGAGCCTTAATTCAACATTTGAAAAAATATTCTCCTTTTAGTTGGCAATTTTCACAGGTTTTTGCCTTATATTCGTACATCTCTCAGTATTTTGATAGCATCACCCTCTAAACACCTCGGATGTGTACGATATTTTATACATAGAAGCCTAGGACATAAAGCTTTAACTTTCGTGCCCATGACCCTCGTATATTTTTTACTATTCACTTTCAAAACATTGCTTGAATTCATATTAGAGAAATAGAAGATTTCTGAAAGGGGTACCCCTTTGGTGAATTGGAGATTTCACCAATTTCTACGAAATGTATTACACTGGTGTTCAACTCATTCGATATATCTCCCCAAGAGATCTCATGGGTAAATGCTTCTATTGGAGTTGAAACGGAGCCTTAATTCCACATTTGAAAAAAAATTACCCTTTTTGTTGGAAATTTTCACAAGTTTTTGCCTAATATTCGTACATCTCTCAGTATTTTGATAGTATTACCCTCTAACCACCTCGGATATACACGATATTTTATACATAGAAGCATAAGACATAAAGCTACAACTTTTGTGCCCATGACCCTCGCATATTTTTTACTATTCACTTTCAAAACATTGCTCGAATTCATATTTGAGAAATCGAAGATTTCTGAAAGGGGTACCCCTTTGGTGAATTGGAGATTTCACCAATTTCTCCGAAATGTATTACACTGGTGTTCAACTCGTTCGATATTTCTCCCCAAGAGATCTCATGGGTAAATTCTTCTATTGGAGTTGAAACGGAGCCTTAATTCAACATTTGAAAAAAAATTACCCTTTTTGTTGGAAATTTTCACAAGTTTTTGCCTAATATTCGTACATCTCTCAGTATTTTGATAGTATTACCCTCTAAACACCTCGGATATACACGTTATTTTATACATAGAAGCCTGAGACATAAAGCTATAACTTTCGTGCCCATGACCCTCGCATATTTTTTACTATTCACTTTCAAAACATTGCTCGAATTCATATTAGAGAAATAGAAGATTTCTGAATGGGGTACCCCTTAGGTGAATTGGAGATTTCACCAATTTCTCCGAAATGTATTACACTGGTGTTCAACTCGTTCGATATTTCTCCCCAAGAGATCTCATGGGTAAATTCTTCTATTGGAGTTGAAACGGAGCCTTAATTCAACATTTGAAAAAAAATCACCCTTTTTGTTGGAAATTTTCACAAGTTTTTGCCTTATATTCGTACATCTCTCAGTATTTTGATAGTATCACCTTGTAAACACCTCGGATATACACGATATTTTATACATAGAATGCTAAGACATAAAGCTATAACTTTCTTGCCCATGACCCTCGCATATTTTTTACTATTCACTTTCAAAACATTGCTCGAATTCATTTTAGAGAAATCGAAGATTTCTGAAAGGGGTACCCCTTTGGTGAATTGGAGATTTCACCAATTTCTCCGAAATGTATTACACTGGTGTTCGACTCGTTCGATATTTCTCCCCAAGAGATCTCATGGGTAAATTCTTCTATTGGAGTTGAAACGGAGCCTTAATTCCACATTTGAAAAAAAATTACCCTTTTTGTTGGAAATTTTCACAAGTTTTTGCCTAATATTCGTACATCTCTCAGTATTTTGATAGTATTACCCTCTAAACACCTCGGATATACACGTTATTTTATACATAGAAGCCTGAGACATAAAGCTATAACTTTCGTGCCCATGGCCCTCGCATATTTTTTACTATTCACTTTCAAAACATTGCTCGAATTCATATTAGAGAAATAGAAGATTTCTGAATGGGGTACCCCTTAGGTGAATTGGAGATTTCACCAATTTCTCCGAAATGTGTTACACTGGTGTTCAACTCGTTCGATATTTCTCCCCAAGAGATCTCATATGTAAATGCTTCTATTGGAGTTGAAACGGAGCATTAATTCAACATTTGAAAAAAAAATTACCATTTTTGTTGGAAATTTTCACAGGTTTTTGCCTTATATTCGTACATCTCTCAGTATTTTGATAGTATCACCCTTTATACACCTCGGATATACACGTTATTTTATACATAGAAGCCTAGGACATAAAGCTATAACTTTCGTGCCCATGACCCTCGCATATTTTTTACTATTCACTTTCAAAACATTGCTCGAATTCATATTCGAGAAATAGAAGATTTCTGAATGGGGTACCCCTTTGGTGAATTGGAGATTTCACCAATTTCTCCGAAATGTATTACACTGGTGTTCAACTCGTTCGATATTTCTCCCCAAGAGATCTCATGGGTAAATGCTTCTATTGGAGTTGAAACGGAGCCTTAATTCAACATTTGAAAAAATATTCACCTTTTAGTTGGCAATTTTCACAGGTTTTTGCCTTATTTTCGTACATCTCTCAGAATTTTGATAGTATCACCCTCTAAACACCTCGGATGTGTATGATATTTTATACATAGAAGCCTAGGACATATAGCTTTAACTTTCGTGCCCATGACCCTCGCATATTTTATACTATTCACTTTCAAAACATTGCTCGAATTCATATTAGAGAAATCGAAGATTTCTGAAAGGGGTACCCCTTCGGTGTATTGGAGATTTCACCAATTTCTCCGAAATGTATTACACTGGTGTTCAACTCATTCGATATTTCTCCGCAAGAGATCTCATTTGTAAATGCTTCTATTGGAGTTGAAACGGAGCCTTAATTCCACATTTGAAAAAAAATTACCCTTTTTGTTGGAAATTTTCACAAGTTTTTTCCTAATATTCGTACATCTCTCAGTATTTTGATAGTATCACCCTCTAAACACCTCGGATATACACGATATTTTATACATAGAAGCATAAGACATAAAGCTATAACTTTCGTGCCCATGACCCTCGTATATTTTTTACTATTCACTTTCAAAACATTGCTCGAATTCATATTAGAGAAATCGAATATTTCTGAAATGGGTACCCCTTTGGTGAATTGGAGATTTCACCAATTTCTCCGAAATGTATTACACTGGTGTTCGACTCGTTCGATATTTCTCCCCACGAGATCTCATGGGTAAATGCTTCTATTGGAGTTGAAACGGAGCCTTAATTCAACATTTGAAAAAATATTCACCTTTTAGTTGGCAATTTTCACAGGTTTTTGCCTTATATTCGTACATCTCTCAGTATTTTGATAGCATCACCTTCTAAACACCTCGGATATACACGATATTTTATACATAGAATGCTAAGACATAAAGAAATAACTTTCGTGCCCATGACCCTCGCATATTTTTTACTATTCACTTTCAAAACATTGCTCGAATTCATTTTAGAGAAATCTAAGATTTCTGAAAGGGGTACCCCTTTGGTGAATTGGAGATTTCACCAATTTCTCCGAAATGTATTACACTGGTGTTCAACTCATTCGATATTTCTCCCCAAGAGATCTCATGGGTAAATGCTTCTATTGGAGTTGAAACGGAGCCTTAATTCCACATTTGAAAAAAAATTACCCTTTTTGTTGGAAATTTTCACAAGCTTTTGCCTAATATTCGTACATCTCTCAGTATTTTGATAGTATCACCCTCTAAACTCCTCGGATATACACGATATTTTATACATAGAAGCATAAGACATAAAGCTATAACTTTTGTGCCCATGACCCTCGCATATTTTTTACTATTCACTTTCAAAACATTGCTCGAATTCATATTTGAGAAATCGAAGATTTCTGAAAGGGGTACCCCTTTGGTGAATTGGAGATTTCACCAATTTCTCCGAAATGTATTACACTGGTGTTCGACTCGTTCGATATTTCTCCCCAAGAGATCTCATGGGTAAATTCTTCTATTGGAGTTGAAACGGAGCCTTAATTCAACATTTGAAAAAAAATTACCCTTTTTGTTGGAAATTTTCACAAGTTTTTGCCTTATATTCGTACATCTCTCAGTATTTTGATAGTATCACCTTCTAAACACCTCGGATATACACGATATTTTATACATAGAATGCTAAGACATAAAGCTATAACTTTCTTGCCCATGACCCTCGCATATTTTTTACTATTCACTTTCAAAACATTGCTCGAATTCATTTTAGAGAAATCGAAGATTTCTGAAAGGGGTACCCCTTTGGTGAATTGGAGATTTCACCATTTTCTCCGAAATGTATTACACTGGTGTTCGACTCGTTCGATATTTCTCCCCAAGAGATCTCATGGGTAAATTCTTCTATTGGAGTTGAAACGGAGCCTTAATTCCACATTTGAAAAAAAATTACCCTTTTTGTTGGAAATTTTCACAAGTTTTTGCCTAATATTCGTACATCTCTCAGTATTTTGATAGTATTACCCTCTAAACACCTCGGATATACACGTTATTTTATACATAGAAGCCTGAGACATAAAGATATAACTTTCGTGCCCATGACCCTCGCATATTTTTTACTATTCACTTTCAAAACATTGCTCGAATTCATATTAGAGAAATAGAAGATTTCTGAATGGGGTACCCCTTAGGTGAATTGGAGATTTCACCAATTTCTCCGAAATGTATTACACTGGTGTTCAACTCGTTCGATATTTCTCCCCAAGAGATCTCATATGTAAATGCTTCTATTGGAGTTGAAACGGAGCATTAATTCAACATTTGAAAAAAAAATTACCCTTTTTGTTGGAAATTTTCACAGGTTTTTGCCTTATATTCGTACATCTCTCAGTATTTTGATAGTATCACCCTTTATACACCTCGGATATACACGTTATTTTATACATAGAAGCCTAGGACATAAAGCTATAACTTTCGTGCCCATGACCCTCGCATATTTTTTACTATTCACTTTCAAAACATTGCTCGAATTCATATTAGAGAAATAGAAGATTTCTGAATGGGGTACCCCTTTGGTGAATTGGAGATTTCACCAATTTCTCCGAAATGTATTACACTGGTGTTCAACTCGTTCGATATTTCTCCCCAAGAGATCTCATGGGTAAATGCTTCTATTGGAGTTGAAACGGAGCCTTAATTCAACATTTGAAAAAATATTCACCTTTTAGTTGGCAATTTTCACAGGTTTTTGCCTTATTTTCGTACATCTCTCAGAATTTTGATAGCATCACCTTCTAAACACCTCGGATGTGTACGATATTTTATACATAGAATGCTAAGACATAAAGCTATAACTTTCGTGCCCATGACCCTCGCATATTTTTTACTATTCACTTTCAAAACATTGCTCGAATTCATTTTAGAGAAATCGAAGATTTCTGAAAGGGGTACCCCTTCGGTGTATTGGAGATTTCACCAATTTCTCCGAAATGTATTACACTGGTGTTCGACTCGTTCGATATTTCTCCCCAAGAGATCTCATGGGTAAATTCTTCTATTGGAGTTGAAACGGAGCCTTAATTCCACATTTGAAAAAAAATTACCCTTTTTGTTGGAAATTTTCACAAGCTTTTGCCTAATATTCGTACATCTCTCAGTATTTTGATAGTATTACCCTCTAAACACCTTGGATATACACGATATTTTATACATAGAAGCATAAGACATAAAGCTATAACTTTCGTGCCCATGACCCTCGTATATTTTTTACTATTCACTTTCAAAACATTGCTCGAATTCATATTAGAGAAATCGAAGATTTCTGAAAGGGGTACCCCTTTGGTGAATTGGAGATTTCACCAATTTCTCCGAAATGTATTACACTGGTGTTCGACTCGTTCGATATTTCTCCCCAAGAGATCTCATGGGTAAATGCTTCTATTGGAGTTGAAACGGAGCCTTAATTCAAAATTTGAAAAAATATTCACCTTTTAGTTGGCAATTTTCACAGGTTTTTGCCTTATATTCGTACATCTCTCATTATTTTGATAGCATCACCCTCTAAACACCTCGGATGTGTACGATATTTTATACATAGAAGCCTAGGACATAAAGATTTAACTTTCGTGCCCATGACCCTCGTATATTTTTTACTATTCACTTTCAAAACATTGCTTGAATTCATATTAGAGAAATAGAAGATTTCTGAAAGGGGTACCCCTTTGGTGAATTGGAGATTTCACCAATTTCTCCGAAATGTATTACACTGGTGTTCAACTCGTTTGATATTTCTCCCCAAGAGATCTCATGGGTAAATGCTTCTATTGGAGTTGAAACGGAGCCTTAATTCCACATTTGAAAAAAAATTACCCTTTTTGTTGGAAATTTTCACAAGTTTTTGCCTAATATTCGTACATCTCTCAGTATTTTGATAGTATTACCCTCTAAACACCTCGGATATACACGATATTTTATACATAGAAGCATAAGACATAAAGCTATAACTTTTGTGCCCATGACCCTCGCATATTTTTTACTATTCACTTTCAAAACATTGCTCGAATTCATATTTGAGAAATCGAAGATTTCTGAAAGGGGTACCCCTTTGGTGAATTGGAGATTTCACCAATTTCTCCGAAATGTATTACACTGGTGTTCAACTCGTTCGATATTTCTCCCCAAGAGATCTCATGGGTAAATTCTTCTATTGGAGTTGAAACGGAGCCTTAATTCAACATTTGAAAAAAAATTACCCTTTTTGTTGGAAATTTTCACAAGTTTTTGCCTAATATTCGTACATCTCTCAGTATTTTGATAGTATTACCCTCTAAACACCTCGGATATACACGTTATTTTATACATAGAAGCCTGAGACATAAAGCTATAACTTTCGTGCCCATGACCCTCGCATATTTTTTACTATTCACTTTCAAAACATTGCTCGAATTCATATTTGAGAAATCGAAGATTTCTGAAAGGGGTACCCCTTTGGTGAATTGGAGATTTCACCAATTTCTCCGAAATGTATTACACTGGTGTTCAACTCGTTCGATATTTCTCCCCAAGAGATCTCATGGGTAAATGCTTCTATTGGAGTTGAAACGGAGCCTTAATTTCACATTTGAAAATTACCCTTTTTGTTGGAAATTTTCACAAGTTTTTGCCTAATATTCGTACATCTCACAGTATTTTGATAGTATTACCCTCTAAACACCTCGGATATACACGATATTTTATACATAGAAGCATAAGACATAAAGCTATAACTTTTGTGCCCATGACCCTCGCATATTTTTTACTATTCACTTTCAAAACATTGCTCGAATTCATATTTGAGAAATCGAAGATTTCTGAAAGGGGTACCCCTTTGGTGAATTGGAGATTTCACCAATTTCTCCGAAATGTATTACACTGGTGTTCAACTCGTTCGATATTTCTCCCCAAGAGATCTCATGGGTAAATTCTTCTATTGGAGTTGAAACGGAGCCTTAATTCAACATTTGAAAAAAAATTACCCTTTTTGTTGGAAATTTTCACAAGTTTTTGCCTAATATTCGTACATCTCTCAGTATTTTGAGAGTATCACCCTCTAAACACCTCGGATATACACGATATTTTATACATAGAAGCATAAGACATAAAGCTATAACTTTTGTGCCCATGACCCTCGCATATTTTTTACTATTCACTTTCAAAACATTGCTCGAATTCATATTTGAGAAATCGAAGATTTCTGAAAGGGGTACCCCTTTGGTGAATTGGAGATTTCACCAATTTCTCCGAAATGTATTACACTGGTGTTCGACTCGTTCGATATTTCTCCCCAAGAGATCTCATGGGTAAATTCTTCTATTGGAGTTGAAACGGAGCCTTAATTCCACATTTGAAAAAAAATTACCCTTTTTGTTGGAAATTTTCACAAGTTTTTGCCTAATATTCGTACATCTCTCAGTATTTTGATAGTATTACCCTCTAAACACCTCGGATATACACGTTATTTTATACATAGAAGCCTGAGACATAAAGCTATAACTTTCGTGCCCATGACCCTCGCATATTTTTTACTATTCACTTTCAAAACATTGCTCGAATTCATATTAGAGAAATAGAAGATTTCTGAATGGGGTACCCCTTAGGTGAATTGGAGATTTCACCAATTTCTCCGAAATGTATTACACTGGTGTTCAACTCGTTCGATATTTCTCCCCAAGAGATCTCATATGTAAATGCTTCTATTGGAGTTGAAACGGAGCATTAATTCAACATTTGAAAAAAAAATTACCCTTTTTGTTGGAAATTTTCACAGGTTTTTGCCTTATATTCGTACATCTCTCAGTATTTTGATAGTATCACCCTTTATACACCTCGGATATACACGTTATTTTATACATAGAAGCCTAGGACATAAAGCTATAACTTTCGTGCCCATGACCCTCGCATATTTTTTACTATTCACTTTCAAAACATTGCTCGAATTCATATTAGAGAAATCGAAGATTTCTGAAAGGGGTACCCCTTTGGTGAATTGGAGATTTCACCAATTTCTCCGAAATGTATTACACTGGTGTTCGACTCGTTCGATATTTCTCCCCAAGAGATCTCATGGGTAAATGCTTCTATTGGAGTTGAAACGGAGCCTTAATTCAACATTTGAAAAAATATTCACCTTTTAGTTGGCAATTTTCACAGGTTTTTGCCTTATTTTCGTACATCTCTCAGAATTTTGATAGCATCACCTTCTAAACACCTCGGATGTGTACGATATTTTATACATAGAATGCTAAGACATAAAGCTATAACTTTCGTGCCCATGACCCTCGCATATTTTTTACTATTCACTTTCAAAACATTGCTCGAATTCATTTTAGAGAAATCGAAGATTTCTGAAAGGGGTACCCCTTCGGTGTATTGGAGATTTCACCAATTTCTCCGAAATGTATTACACTGGTGTTCGACTCGTTCGATATTTCTCCCCAAGAGATCTCATGGGTAAATTCTTCTATTGGAGTTGAAACGGAGCCTTAATTCCACATTTGAAAAAAAATTACCCTTTTTGTTGGAAATTTTCACAAGCTTTTGCCTAATATTCGTACATCTCTCAGTATTTTGATAGTATTACCCTCTAAACACCTTGGATATACACGATATTTTATACATAGAAGCATAAGACATAAAGCTATAACTTTCGTGCCCATGACCCTCGTATATTTTTTACTATTCACTTTCAAAACATTGCTCGAATTCATATTAGAGAAATCGAAGATTTCTGAAAGGGGTACCCCTTTGGTGAATTGGAGATTTCACCAATTTCTCCGAAATGTATTACACTGGTGTTCGACTCGTTCGATATTTCTCCCCAAGAGATCTCATGGGTAAATGCTTCTATTGGAGTTGAAACGGAGCCTTAATTCAACATTTGAAAAAATATTCACCTTTTAATTGGCAATTTTCACAGGTTTTTGCCTTATATTCGTACATCTCTCAGTATTTTGATAGCATCACCCTCTAAACACCTCGGATGTGTACGATATTTTATACATAGAAGCCTAGGACATAAAGATTTAACTTTCGTGCCCATGACCCTCGTATATTTTTTACTATTCACTTTCAAAACATTGCTTGAATTCATATTAGAGAAATAGAAGATTTCTGAAAGGGGTACCCCTTTGGTGAATTGGAGATTTCACCAATTTCTCCGAAATGTATTACACTGGTGTTCAACTCGTTTGATATTTCTCCCCAAGAGATCTCATGGGTAAATGCTTCTATTGGAGTTGAAACGGAGCCTTAATTCCACATTTGAAAAAAAATTACCCTTTTTGTTGGAAATTTTCACAAGTTTTTGCCTAATATTCGTACATCTCTCAGTATTTTGATAGTATTACCCTCTAAACACCTCGGATATACACGATATTTTATACATAGAAGCATAAGACATAAAGCTATAACTTTTGTGCCCATGACCCTCGCATATTTTTTACTATTCACTTTCAAAACATTGCTCGAATTCATATTTGAGAAATCGAAGATTTCTGAAAGGGGTACCCCTTTGGTGAATTGGAGATTTCACCAATTTCTCCGAAATGTATTACACTGGTGTTCAACTCGTTCGATATTTCTCCCCAAGAGATCTCATGGGTAAATTCTTCTATTGGAGTTGAAACGGAGCCTTAATTCAACATTTGAAAAAAAATTACCCTTTTTGTTGGAAATTTTCACAAGTTTTTGCCTAATAGTCGTACATCTCTCAGTATTTTGATAGTATTACCCTCTAAACACCTCGGATATACACGTTATTTTATACATAGAAGCCTGAGACATAAAGCTATAACTTTCGTGCCCATGACCCTCGCATATTTTTTACTATTCACTTTCAAAACATTGCTCGAATTCATATTTGAGAAATCGAAGATTTCTGAAAGGGGTACCCCTTTGGTGAATTGGAGATTTCACCAATTTCTCCGAAATGTATTACACTGGTGTTCAACTCGTTCGATATTTCTCCCCAAGAGATCTCATGGGTAAATGCTTCTACTGGAGTTGAAACGGAGCCTTAATTTCACATTTGAAAATTACCCTTTTTGTTGGAAATTTTCACAAGTTTTTGCCTAATATTCGTACGTCTCACAGTATTTTGATAGTATTACCCTCTAAACACCTCGGATATACACGATATTTTATACATAGAAGCATAAGACATAAAGCTATAACTTTTGTGCCCATGACCCTCGCATATTTTTTACTATTCACTTTCAAAACATTGCTCGAATTCATATTTGAGAAATCGAAGATTTCTGAAAGGGGTACCCCTTTGGTGAATTGGAGATTTCACCAATTTCTCCGAAATGTATTACACTGGTGTTCAACTCGTTCGATATTTCTCCCCAAGAGATCTCATGGGTAAATTCTTCTATTGGAGTTGAAACGGAGCCTTAATTCAACATTTGAAAAAAAATTACCCTTTTTGTTGGAAATTTTCACAAGTTTTTGCCTAATATTCGTACATCTCTCAGTATTTTGATAGTATTACCCTCTAAACTCCTCGGATATACACGTTATTTTATACATAGAAGCCTGAGACATAAAGCTATAACTTTCGTGCCCATGACCCTCGCATATTTTTTACTATTCACTTTCAAAACATTGCTCGAATTCATATTTGAGAAATCGAAGATTTCTGAAAGGGGTACCCCTTTGGTGAATTGGAGATTTCACCAATTTCTCCGAAATGTATTACACTGGTGTTCAACTCGTTCGATATTTCTCCCCAAGAGATCTCATGGGTAAATGCTTCTATTGGAGTTGAAACGGAGCCTTAATTTCACATTTGAAAATTACCCTTTTTGTTGGAAATTTTCACAAGTTTTTGCCTAATATTCGTACATCTCTCAGTATTTTGATAGTATTACCCTCTAAACACCTCGGATATACACGATATTTTATACATAGAAGCATAAGACATAAAGCTATAACTTTTGTGCCCATGACCCTCGCATATTTTTTACTATTCACTTTCAAAACATTGCTCGAATTCATATTTGAGAAATCGAAGATTTCTGAAAGGGGTACCCCTTTGGTGAATTGGAGATTTCACCAATTTCTCCGAAATGTATTACACTGGTGTTCAACTCGTTCGATATTTCTCCCCAAGAGATCTCATGGGTAAATTCTTCTATTGGAGTTGAAACGGAGCCTTAATTCAACATTTGAAAAAAAATTACCCTTTTTGTTGGAAATTTTCACAAGTTTTTGCCTAATAGTCGTACATCTCTCAGTATTTTGATAGTATTACCCTCTAAACACCTCGGATATACACGTTATTTTATACATAGAAGCCTGAGACATAAAGCTATAACTTTCGTGCCCATGACCCTCGCATATTTTTTACTATTCACTTTCAAAACATTGCTCGAATTCATATTTGAGAAATCGAAGATTTCTGAAAGGGGTACCCCTTTGGTGAATTGGAGATTTCACCAATTTCTCCGAAATGTATTACACTGGTGTTCAACTCGTTCGATATTTCTCCCCAAGAGATCTCATGGGTAAATGCTTCTACTGGAGTTGAAACGGAGCCTTAATTTCACATTTGAAAATTACCCTTTTTGTTGGAAATTTTCACAAGTTTTTGCCTAATATTCGTACGTCTCACAGTATTTTGATAGTATTACCCTCTAAACACCTCGGATATACACGATATTTTATACATAGAAGCATAAGACATAAAGCTATAACTTTTGTGCCCATGACCCTCGCATATTTTTTACTATTCACTTTCAAAACATTGCTCGAATTCATATTTGAGAAATCGAAGATTTCTGAAAGGGGTACCCCTTTGGTGAATTGGAGATTTCACCAATTTCTCCGAAATGTATTACACTGGTGTTCAACTCGTTCGATATTTCTCCCCAAGAGATCTCATGGGTAAATTCTTCTATTGGAGTTGAAACGGAGCCTTAATTCAACATTTGAAAAAAAATTACCCTTTTTGTTGGAAATTTTCACAAGTTTTTGCCTAATATTCGTACATCTCTCAGTATTTTGATAGTATTACCCTCTAAACTCCTCGGATATACACGTTATTTTATACATAGAAGCCTGAGACATAAAGCTATAACTTTCGTGCCCATGACCCTCGCATATTTTTTACTATTCACTTTCAAAACATTGCTCGAATTCATATTTGAGAAATCGAAGATTTCTGAAAGGGGTACCCCTTTGGTGAATTGGAGATTTCACCAATTTCTCCGAAATGTATTACACTGGTGTTCAACTCGTTCGATATTTCTCCCCAAGAGATCTCATGGGTAAATGCTTCTATTGGAGTTGAAACGGAGCCTTAATTTCACATTTGAAAATTACCCTTTTTGTTGGAAATTTTCACAAGTTTTTGCCTAATATTCGTACATCTCACAGTATTTTGATAGTATTACCCTCTAAACACCTCGGATATACACGATATTTTATACATAGAAGCATAAGACATAAAGCTATAACTTTTGTGCCCATGACCCTCGCATATTTTTTACTATTCACTTTCAAAACATTGCTCGAATTCATATTAGAGAAATCGAAGATTTCTGAAAGGGGTACCCCTTTGGTGAATTGGAGATTTCACCAATTTCTCCGAAATGTATTACACTGGTGTTCGACTCGTTCGATATTTCTCCCCAAGAGATCTCATGGGTAAATGCTTCTATTGGAGTTGAAACGGAGCCTTAATTCAACATTTGAAAAAATATTCACCTTTTAGTTGGCAATTTTCACAGGTTTTTGCCTTATATTCGTACATCTCTCAGTATTTTGATAGCATCACCCTCTAAACACCTCGGATGTGTACGATATTTTATACATAGAAGCCTAGGACATAAAGATTTAACTTTCGTGCCCATGACCCTCGTATATTTTTTACTATTCACTTTCAAAACATTGCTTGAATTCATATTAGAGAAATAGAAGATTTCTGAAAGGGGTACCCCTTTGGTGAATTGGAGATTTCACCAATTTCTCCGAAATGTATTACACTGGTGTTCAACTCGTTTGATATTTCTCCCCAAGAGATCTCATGGGTAAATGCTTCTATTGGAGTTGAAACGGAGCCTTAATTCCACATTTGAAAAAAAATTACCCTTTTTGTTGGAAATTTTCACAAGTTTTTGCCTAATATTTGTACATCTCTCAGTATTTTGATAGTATTACCCTCTAAACACCTCGGATATACACGATATTTTATACATAGAAGCATAAGACATAAAGCTATAACTTTTGTGCCCATGACCCTCGCATATTTTTTACTATTCACTTTCAAAACATTGTTCGAATTCATATTTGAGAAATCGAAGATTTCTGAAAGGGGTACCCCTTTGGTGAATTGGAGATTTCACCAATTTCTCCGAAATGTATTACACTGGTGTTCAACTCGTTCGATATTTCTCCCCAAGAGATCTCATGGGTAAATTCTTCTATTGGAGTTGAAACGGAGCCTTAATTCAACATTTGAAAAAAAATTACCCTTTTTGTTGGAAATTTTCACAAGTTTTTGCCTAATAGTCGTACATCTCTCAGTATTTTGATAGTATTACCCTCTAAACACCTCGGATATACACGTTATTTTATACATAGAAGCCTGAGACATAAAGCTATAACTTTCGTGCCCATGACCCTCGCATATTTTTTACTATTCACTTTCAAAACATTGCTCGAATTCATATTTGAGAAATCGAAGATTTCTGAAAGGGGTACCCCTTTGGTGAATTGGAGATTTCACCAATTTCTCCGAAATGTATTACACTGGTGTTCAACTCGTTCGATATTTCTCCCCAAGAGATCTCATGGGTAAATGCTTCTATTGGAGTTGAAACGGAGCCTTAATTTCACATTTGAAAATTACCCTTTTTGTTGGAAATTTTCACAAGTTTTTGCCTAATATTCGTACATCTCACAGTATTTTGATAGTATTACCCTCTAAACACCTCGGATATACACGATATTTTATACATAGAAGCATAAGACATAAAGCTATAACTTTTGTGCCCATGACCCTCGCATATTTTTTACTATTCACTTTCAAAACATTGCTCGAATTCATATTTGAGAAATCGAAGATTTCTGAAAGGGGTACCCCTTTGGTGAATTGGAGATTTCACCAATTTCTCCGAAATGTATTACACTGGTGTTCAACTCGTTCGATATTTCTCCCCAAGAGATCTCATGGGTAAATTCTTCTATTGGAGTTGAAACGGAGCCTTAATTCAACATTTGAAAAAAAATTACCCTTTTTGTTGGAAATTTTCACAAGTTTTTACCTAATATTCGTTCATCTCTCAGTATTTTGAGAGTATCACCCTCTAAACACCTCGGATATACACGATATTTTATACATAGAAGCATAAGACATAAAGCTATAACTTTTGTGCCCATGACCCTCGCATATTTTTTACTATTCACTTTCAAAACATTGCTCGAATTCATATTTGAGAAATCGAAGATTTCTGAAAGGGGTACCCCTTTGGTGAATTGGAGATTTCACCAATTTCTCCGAAATGTATTACACTGGTGTTCGACTCGTTCGATATTTCTCCCCAAGAGATCTCATGGGTAAATTCTTCTATTGGAGTTGAAACGGAGCCTTAATTCCACATTTGAAAAAAAATTACCCTTTTTGTTGGAAATTTTCACAAGTTTTTGCCTAATATTCGTACATCTCTCAGTATTTTGATAGTATTACCCTCTAAACACCTCGGATATACACGTTATTTTATACATAGAAGCCTGAGACATAAAGCTATAACTTTCGTGCCCATGACCCTCGCATATTTTTTACTATTCACTTTCAAAACATTGCTCGAATTCATATTAGAGAAATAGAAGATTTCTGAATGGGGTACCCCTTAGGTGAATTGGAGATTTCACCAATTTCTCCGAAATGTATTACACTGGTGTTCAACTCGTTCGATATTTCTCCCCAAGAGATCTCATATGTAAATGCTTCTATTGGAGTTGAAACGGAGCATTAATTCAACATTTGAAAAAAAAATTACCCTTTTTGTTGGAAATTTTCACAGGTTTTTGCCTTATATTCGTACATCTCTCAGTATTTTGATAGTATCACCCTTTATACACCTCGGATATACACGTTATTTTATACATAGAAGCCTAGGACATAAAGCTATAACTTTCGTGCCCATGACCCTCGCATATTTTTTACTATTCACTTTCAAAACATTGCTCGAATTCATATTAGAGAAATCGAAGATTTCTGAAAGGGGTACCCCTTTGGTGAATTGGAGATTTCACCAATTTCTCCGAAATGTATTACACTGGTGTTCGACTCGTTCGATATTTCTCCCCAAGAGATCTCATGGGTAAATGCTTCTATTGGAGTTGAAACGGAGCCTTAATTCAACATTTGAAAAAATATTCACCTTTTAGTTGGCAATTTTCACAGGTTTTTGCCTTACATTCGTACATCTCTCAGTATTTTGATAGCATCACCCTCTAAACACCTCGGATGTGTACGATATTTTATACATAGAAGCCTAGGACATAAAGATTTAACTTTCGTGCCCATGACCCTCGCATATTTTTTACTATTCACTTTCAAAACATTGCTCGAATTCATTTTAGAGAAATCGAAGATTTCTGAAAGGGGTACCCCTTCGGTGTATTGGAGATTTCACCAATTTCTCCGAAATGTATTACACTGGTGTTCGACTCGTTCGATATATCTCCCCAAGAGATCTCATGGGTAAATTCTTCTATTGGAGTTGAAACGGAGCCTTAATTCCACATTTGAAAAAAAATTACCCTTTTTGTTGGAAATTTTCACAAGCTTTTGCCTAATATTCGTACATCTCACAGTATTTTGATAGTATTACCCTCTAAACACCTCGGATATACACGATATTTTATACATAGAAGCATAAGACATAAAGCTATAACTTTTGTGCCCATGACCCTCGCATATTTTTTACTATTCACTTTCAAAACATTGCTCGAATTCATATTTGAGAAATCGAAGATTTCTGAAAGGGGTACCCCTTTGGTGAATTGGAGATTTCACCAATTTCTCCGAAATGTATTACACTGGTGTTCAACTCGTTCGATATTTCTCCCCAAGAGATCTCATGGGTAAATTCTTCTATTGGAGTTGAAACGGAGCCTTAATTCAACATTTGAAAAAAAATTACCCTTTTTGTTGGAAATTTTCACAAGTTTTTGCCTAATATTCGTACATCTCTCAGTATTTTGAGAGTATCACCCTCTAAACACCTTGGATATACACGATATTTTATACATAGAAGCATAAGACATAAAGCTATAACTTTTGTGCCCATGACCCTCGCATATTTTTTACTATTCACTTTCAAAACATTGCTCGAATTCATATTTGAGAAATCGAAGATTTCTGAAAGGGGTACCCCTTTGGTGAATTGGAGATTTCACCAATTTCTCCGAAATGTATTACACTGGTGTTCGACTCGTTCGATATTTCTCCCCAAGAGATCTCATGGGTAAATTCTTCTATTGGAGTTGAAACGGAGCCTTAATTCCACATTTGAAAAAAAATTACCCTTTTTGTTGGAAATTTTCACAAGTTTTTGCCTAATATTCGTACATCTCTCAGTATTTTGATAGTATTACCCTCTAAACACCTCGGATATACACGTTATTTTATACATAGAAGCCTGAGACATAAAGCTATAACTTTCGTGCCCATGACCCTCGCATATTTTTTACTATTCACTTTCAAAACATTGCTCGAATTCATATTTGAGAAATCGAAGATTTCTGAAAGGGGTACCCCTTTGGTGAATTGGAGATTTCACCAATTTCTCCGAAATGTATTACACTGGTGTTCAACTCGTTCGATATTTCTCCCCAAGAGATCTCATGGGTAAATGCTTCTATTGGAGTTGAAACGGAGCCTTAATTTCACATTTGAAAATTACCCTTTTTGTTGGAAATTTTCACAAGTTTTTGCCTAATATTCGTACATCTCACAGTATTTTGATAGTATTACCCTCTAAACACCTCGGATATACACGATATTTTATACATAGAAGCATAAGACATAAAGCTATAACTTTTGTGCCCATGACCCTCGCATATTTTTTACTATTCACTTTCAAAACATTGCTCGAATTCATATTTGAGAAATCGAAGATTTCTGAAAGGGGTACCCCTTTGGTGAATTGGAGATTTCACCAATTTCTCCGAAATGTATTACACTGGTGTTCAACTCGTTCGATATTTCTCCCCAAGAGATCTCATGGGTAAATTCTTCTATTGGAGTTGAAACGGAGCCTTAATTCAACATTTGAAAAAAAATTACCCTTTTTGTTGGAAATTTTCACAAGTTTTTACCTAATATTCGTTCATCTCTCAGTATTTTGAGAGTATCACCCTCTAAACACCTCGGATATACACGATATTTTATACATAGAAGCATAAGACATAAAGCTATAACTTTTGTGCCCATGACCCTCGCATATTTTTTACTATTCACTTTCAAAACATTGCTCGAATTCATATTTGAGAAATCGAAGATTTCTGAAAGGGGTACCCCTTTGGTGAATTGGAGATTTCACCAATTTCTCCGAAATGTATTACACTGGTGTTCGACTCGTTCGATATTTCTCCCCAAGAGATCTCATGGGTAAATTCTTCTATTGGAGTTGAAACGGAGCCTTAATTCCACATTTGAAAAAAAATTACCCTTTTTGTTGGAAATTTTCACAAGTTTTTGCCTAATATTCGTACATCTCTCAGTATTTTGATAGTATTACCCTCTAAACACCTCGGATATACACGTTATTTTATACATAGAAGCCTGAGACATAAAGCTATAACTTTCGTGCCCATGACCCTCGCATATTTTTTACTATTCACTTTCAAAACATTGCTCGAATTCATATTAGAGAAATAGAAGATTTCTGAATGGGGTACCCCTTAGGTGAATTGGAGATTTCACCAATTTCTCCGAAATGTATTACACTGGTGTTCAACTCGTTCGATATTTCTCCCCAAGAGATCTCATATGTAAATGCTTCTATTGGAGTTGAAACGGAGCATTAATTCAACATTTGAAAAAAAAATTACCCTTTTTGTTGGAAATTTTCACAGGTTTTTGCCTTATATTCGTACATCTCTCAGTATTTTGATAGTATCACCCTTTATACACCTCGGATATACACGTTATTTTATACATAGAAGCCTAGGACATAAAGCTATAACTTTCGTGCCCATGACCCTCGCATATTTTTTACTATTCACTTTCAAAACATTGCTCGAATTCATATTAGAGAAATCGAAGATTTCTGAAAGGGGTACCCCTTTGGTGAATTGGAGATTTCACCAATTTCTCCGAAATGTATTACACTGGTGTTCGACTCGTTCGATATTTCTCCCCAAGAGATCTCATGGGTAAATGCTTCTATTGGAGTTGAAACGGAGCCTTAATTCAACATTTGAAAAAATATTCACCTTTTAGTTGGCAATTTTCACAGGTTTTTGCCTTACATTCGTACATCTCTCAGTATTTTGATAGCATCACCCTCTAAACACCTCGGATGTGTACGATATTTTATACATAGAAGCCTAGGACATAAAGATTTAACTTTCGTGCCCATGACCCTCGCATATTTTTTACTATTCACTTTCAAAACATTGCTCGAATTCATTTTAGAGAAATCGAAGATTTCTGAAAGGGGTACCCCTTCGGTGTATTGGAGATTTCACCAATTTCTCCGAAATGTATTACACTGGTGTTCGACTCGTTCGATATATCTCCCCAAGAGATCTCATGGGTAAATTCTTCTATTGGAGTTGAAACGGAGCCTTAATTCCACATTTGAAAAAAAATTACCCTTTTTGTTGGAAATTTTCACAAGCTTTTGCCTAATATTCGTACATCTCACAGTATTTTGATAGTATTACCCTCTAAACACCTCGGATATACACGATATTTTATACATAGAAGCATAAGACATAAAGCTATAACTTTTGTGCCCATGACCCTCGCATATTTTTTACTATTCACTTTCAAAACATTGCTCGAATTCATATTTGAGAAATCGAAGATTTCTGAAAGGGGTACCCCTTTGGTGAATTGGAGATTTCACCAATTTCTCCGAAATGTATTACACTGGTGTTCAACTCGTTCGATATTTCTCCCCAAGAGATCTCATGGGTAAATTCTTCTATTGGAGTTGAAACGGAGCCTTAATTCAACATTTGAAAAAAAATTACCCTTTTTGTTGGAAATTTTCACAAGTTTTTGCCTAATATTCGTACATCTCTCAGTATTTTGAGAGTATCACCCTCTAAACACCTTGGATATACACGATATTTTATACATAGAAGCATAAGACATAAAGCTATAACTTTTGTGCCCATGACCCTCGCATATTTTTTACTATTCACTTTCAAAACATTGCTCGAATTCATATTTGAGAAATCGAAGATTTCTGAAAGGGGTACCCCTTTGGTGAATTGGAGATTTCACCAATTTCTCCGAAATGTATTACACTGGTGTTCGACTCGTTCGATATTTCTCCCCAAGAGATCTCATGGGTAAATTCTTCTATTGGAGTTGAAACGGAGCCTTAATTCCACATTTGAAAAAAAATTACCCTTTTTGTTGGAAATTTTCACAAGTTTTTGCCTAATATTCGTACATCTCTCAGTATTTTGATAGTATTACCCTCTAAACACCTCGGATATACACGTTATTTTATACATAGAAGCCTGAGACATAAAGCTATAACTTTCGTGCCCATGACCCTCGCATATTTTTTACTATTCACTTTCAAAACATTGCTCGAATTCATATTTGAGAAATCGAAGATTTCTGAAAGGGGTACCCCTTTGGTGAATTGGAGATTTCACCAATTTCTCCGAAATGTATTACACTGGTGTTCAACTCGTTCGATATTTCTCCCCAAGAGATCTCATGGGTAAATGCTTCTATTGGAGTTGAAACGGAGCCTTAATTTCACATTTGAAAATTACCCTTTTTGTTGGAAATTTTCACAAGTTTTTGCCTAATATTCGTACATCTCACAGTATTTTGATAGTATTACCCTCTAAACACCTCGGATATACACGATATTTTATACATAGAAGCATAAGACATAAAGCTATAACTTTTGTGCCCATGACCCTCGCATATTTTTTACTATTCACTTTCAAAACATTGCTCGAATTCATATTTGAGAAATCGAAGATTTCTGAAAGGGGTACCCCTTTGGTGAATTGGAGATTTCACCAATTTCTCCGAAATGTATTACACTGGTGTTCAACTCGTTCGATATTTCTCCCCAAGAGATCTCATGGGTAAATTCTTCTATTGGAGTTGAAACGGAGCCTTAATTCAACATTTGAAAAAAAATTACCCTTTTTGTTGGAAATTTTCACAAGTTTTTACCTAATATTCGTTCATCTCTCAGTATTTTGAGAGTATCACCCTCTAAACACCTCGGATATACACGATATTTTATACATAGAAGCATAAGACATAAAGCTATAACTTTTGTGCCCATGACCCTCGCATATTTTTTACTATTCACTTTCAAAACATTGCTCGAATTCATATTTGAGAAATCGAAGATTTCTGAAAGGGGTACCCCTTTGGTGAATTGGAGATTTCACCAATTTCTCCGAAATGTATTACACTGGTGTTCGACTCGTTCGATATTTCTCCCCAAGAGATCTCATGGGTAAATTCTTCTATTGGAGTTGAAACGGAGCCTTAATTCCACATTTGAAAAAAAATTACCCTTTTTGTTGGAAATTTTCACAAGTTTTTGCCTAATATTCGTACATCTCTCAGTATTTTGATAGTATTACCCTCTAAACACCTCGGATATACACGTTATTTTATACATAGAAGCCTGAGACATAAAGCTATAACTTTCGTGCCCATGACCCTCGCATATTTTTTACTATTCACTTTCAAAACATTGCTCGAATTCATATTAGAGAAATAGAAGATTTCTGAATGGGGTACCCCTTAGGTGAATTGGAGATTTCACCAATTTCTCCGAAATGTATTACACTGGTGTTCAACTCGTTCGATATTTCTCCCCAAGAGATCTCATATGTAAATGCTTCTATTGGAGTTGAAACGGAGCATTAATTCAACATTTGAAAAAAAAATTACCCTTTTTGTTGGAAATTTTCACAGGTTTTTGCCTTATATTCGTACATCTCTCAGTATTTTGATAGTATCACCCTTTATACACCTCGGATATACACGTTATTTTATACATAGAAGCCTAGGACATAAAGCTATAACTTTCGTGCCCATGACCCTCGCATATTTTTTACTATTCACTTTCAAAACATTGCTCGAATTCATATTAGAGAAATCGAAGATTTCTGAAAGGGGTACCCCTTTGGTGAATTGGAGATTTCACCAATTTCTCCGAAATGTATTACACTGGTGTTCGACTCGTTCGATATTTCTCCCCAAGAGATCTCATGGGTAAATGCTTCTATTGGAGTTGAAACGGAGCCTTAATTCAACATTTGAAAAAATATTCACCTTTTAGTTGGCAATTTTCACAGGTTTTTGCCTTACATTCGTACATCTCTCAGTATTTTGATAGCATCACCCTCTAAACACCTCGGATGTGTACGATATTTTATACATAGAAGCCTAGGACATAAAGATTTAACTTTCGTGCCCATGACCCTCGCATATTTTTTACTATTCACTTTCAAAACATTGCTCGAATTCATTTTAGAGAAATCGAAGATTTCTGAAAGGGGTACCCCTTCGGTGTATTGGAGATTTCACCAATTTCTCCGAAATGTATTACACTGGTGTTCGACTCGTTCGATATATCTCCCCAAGAGATCTCATGGGTAAATTCTTCTATTGGAGTTGAAACGGAGCCTTAATTCCACATTTGAAAAAAAATTACCCTTTTTGTTGGAAATTTTCACAAGCTTTTGCCTAATATTCGTACATCTCACAGTATTTTGATAGTATTACCCTCTAAACACCTCGGATATACACGATATTTTATACATAGAAGCATAAGACATAAAGCTATAACTTTTGTGCCCATGACCCTCGCATATTTTTTACTATTCACTTTCAAAACATTGCTCGAATTCATATTTGAGAAATCGAAGATTTCTGAAAGGGGTACCCCTTTGGTGAATTGGAGATTTCACCAATTTCTCCGAAATGTATTACACTGGTGTTCAACTCGTTCGATATTTCTCCCCAAGAGATCTCATGGGTAAATTCTTCTATTGGAGTTGAAACGGAGCCTTAATTCAACATTTGAAAAAAAATTACCCTTTTTGTTGGAAATTTTCACAAGTTTTTGCCTAATATTCGTACATCTCTCAGTATTTTGAGAGTATCACCCTCTAAACACCTTGGATATACACGATATTTTATACATAGAAGCATAAGACATAAAGCTATAACTTTTGTGCCCATGACCCTCGCATATTTTTTACTATTCACTTTCAAAACATTGCTCGAATTCATATTTGAGAAATCGAAGATTTCTGAAAGGGGTACCCCTTTGGTGAATTGGAGATTTCACCAATTTCTCCGAAATGTATTACACTGGTGTTCGACTCGTTCGATATTTCTCCCCAAGAGATCTCATGGGTAAATTCTTCTATTGGAGTTGAAACGGAGCCTTAATTCCACATTTGAAAAAAAATTACCCTTTTTGTTGGAAATTTTCACAAGTTTTTGCCTAATATTCGTACATCTCTCAGTATTTTGATAGTATTACCCTCTAAACACCTCGGATATACACGTTATTTTATACATAGAAGCCTGAGACATAAAGCTATAACTTTCGTGCCCATGACCCTCGCATATTTTTTACTATTCACTTTCAAAACATTGCTCGAATTCATATTAGAGAAATAGAAGATTTCTGAATGGGGTACCCCTTAGGTGAATTGGAGATTTCACCAATTTCTCCGAAATGTATTACACTGGTGTTCAACTCGTTCGATATTTCTCCCCAAGAGATCTCATGGGTAAATTCTTCTATTGGAGTTGAAACGGAGCCTTAATTCAACATTTGAAAAAAAATTACCCTTTTTGTTGGAAATTTTCACAAGTTTTTGCCTAATATTCGTACATCTCACAGTATTTTGATAGTATTACCCTCTAAACACCTCGGATATACACGATATTTTATACATAGAAGCATAAGACATAAAGCTATAACTTTTGTGCCCATGACCCTCGCATATTTTTTACTATTCACTTTCAAAACATTGCTCGAATTCATATTTGAGAAATCGAAGATTTCTGAAAGGGGTACCCCTTTGGTGAATTGGAGATTTCACCAATTTCTCCGAAATGTATTACACTGGTGTTCAACTCGTTCGATATTTCTCCCCAAGAGATCTCATGGGTAAATTCTTCTATTGGAGTTGAAACGGAGCCTTAATTCAACATTTGAAAAAAAATTACCCTTTTTGTTGGAAATTTTCACAAGTTTTTGCCTAATATTCGTACATCTCTCAGTATTTTGAGAGTATCACCCTCTAAACACCTTGGATATACACGATATTTTATACATAGAAGCATAAGACATAAAGCTATAACTTTTGTGCCCATGACCCTCGCATATTTTTTACTATTCACTTTCAAAACATTGCTCGAATTCATATTTGAGAAATCGAAGATTTCTGAAAGGGGTACCCCTTTGGTGAATTGGAGATTTCACCAATTTCTCCGAAATGTATTACACTGGTGTTCGACTCGTTCGATATTTCTCCCCAAGAGATCTCATGGGTAAATTCTTCTATTGGAGTTGAAACGGAGCCTTAAT
Source organism: Humulus lupulus (assembly GCF_963169125.1). Taxonomy (NCBI): domain Eukaryota; kingdom Viridiplantae; phylum Streptophyta; class Magnoliopsida; order Rosales; family Cannabaceae; genus Humulus; species Humulus lupulus. The sequence goes on along the minus strand of NC_084802.1, from coordinate 183,328,514 downwards.
TCCACATTTGAAAAAAAATTACCCTTTTTGTTGGAAATTTTCACAAGTTTTTGCCTAATATTCGTACATCTCTCAGTATTTTGATAGTATTACCCTCTAAACACCTCGGATATACACGTTATTTTATACATAGAAGCCTGAGACATAAAGCTATAACTTTCGTGCCCATGACCCTCGCATATTTTTTACTATTCACTTTCAAAACATTGCTCGAATTCATATTAGAGAAATAGAAGATTTCTGAATGGGGTACCCCTTAGGTGAATTGGAGATTTCACCAATTTCTCCGAAATGTATTACACTGGTGTTCAACTCGTTCGATATTTCTCCCCAAGAGATCTCATGGGTAAATTCTTCTATTGGAGTTGAAACGGAGCCTTAATTCAACATTTGAAAAAAAATTACCCTTTTTGTTGGAAATTTTCACAAGTTTTTGCCTAATATTCGTACATCTCACAGTATTTTGATAGTATTACCCTCTAAACACCTCGGATATACACGATATTTTATACATAGAAGCATAAGACATAAAGCTATAACTTTTGTGCCCATGACCCTCGCATATTTTTTACTATTCACTTTCAAAACATTGCTCGAATTCATATTTGAGAAATCGAAGATTTCTGAAAGGGGTACCCCTTTGGTGAATTGGAGATTTCACCAATTTCTCCGAAATGTATTACACTGGTGTTCAACTCGTTCGATATTTCTCCCCAAGAGATCTCATGGGTAAATTCTTCTATTGGAGTTGAAACGGAGCCTTAATTCAACATTTGAAAAAAAATTACCCTTTTTGTTGGAAATTTTCACAAGTTTTTGCCTAATATTCGTACATCTCTCAGTATTTTGAGAGTATCTCCCTCTAAACACCTCGGAAATACACGATATTTTATACATAGAAGCATAAGACATAAAGCTATAACTTTTGTGCCCATGACCCTCGCATATTTTTTACTATTCACTTTCAAAACATTGCTCGAATTCATATTTGAGAAATCGAAGATTTCTGAAAGGGGTACCCCTTTGGTGAATTGGAGATTTCACCAATTTCTCCGAAATGTATTACACTGGTGTTCGACTCGTTCGATATTTCTCCCCAAGAGATCTCATGGGTAAATTCTTCTATTGGAGTTGAAACGGAGCCTTAATTCCACATTTGAAAAAAAATTACCCTTTTTGTTGGAAATTTTCACAAGTTTTTGCCTAATATTCGTACATCTCTCAGTATTTTGATAGTATTACCCTCTAAACACCTCGGATATACACGTTATTTTATACATAGAAGCCTGAGACATAAAGCTATAACTTTCGTGCCCATGACCCTCGCATATTTTTTACTATTCACTTTCAAAACATTGCTCGAATTCATATTAGAGAAATAGAAGATTTCTGAATGGGGTACCCCTTAGGTGAATTGGAGATTTCACCAATTTCTCCGAAATGTATTACACTGGTGTTCAACTCGTTCGATATTTCTCCCCAAGAGATCTCATATGTAAATGCTTCTATTGGAGTTGAAACGGAGCATTAATTCAACATTTGAAAAAAAAATTACCCTTTTTGTTGGAAATTTTCACAGGTTTTTGCCTTATATTCGTACATCTCTCAGTATTTTGATAGTATCACCCTTTATACACCTCGGATATACACGTTATTTTATACATAGAAGCCTAGGACATAAAGCTATAACTTTCGTGCCCATGACCCTCGCATATTTTTTACTATTCACTTTCAAAACATTGCTCGAATTCATATTAGAGAAATCGAAGATTTCTGAAAGGGGTACCCCTTTGGTGAATTGGAGATTTCACCAATTTCTCCGAAATGTATTACACTGGTGTTCGACTCGTTCGATATTTCTCCCCAAGAGATCTCATGGGTAAATGCTTCTATTGGAGTTGAAACGGAGCCTTAATTCAACATTTGAAAAAATATTCACCTTTTAGTTGGCAATTTTCACAGGTTTTTGCCTTATATTCGTACATCTCTCAGTATTTTGATAGCATCACCCTCTAAACACCTCGGATGTGTACGATATTTTATACATAGAAGCCTAGGACATAAAGATTTAACTTTCGTGCCCATGACCCTCGCATATTTTTTACTATTCACTTTCAAAACATTGCTCGAATTAATTTTAGAGAAATCGAAGATTTCTGAAAGGGGTACCCCTTCGGTGTATTGGAGATTTCACCAATTTCTCCGAAATGTATTACACTGGTGTTCGACTCGTTCGATATTTCTCCCCAAGAGATCTCATGGGTAAATTCTTCTATTGGAGTTGAAACGGAGCCTTAATTCCACATTTGAAAAAAAATTACCCTTTTTGTTGGAAATTTTCACAAGTTTTTGCCTAATATTCGTACATCTCTCAGTATTTTGATAGTATTACCCTCTAAACACCTCGGATATACACGTTATTTTATACATAGAAGCCTGAGACATAAAGCTATAACTTTCGTGCCCATGACCCTCGCATATTTTTTACTATTCACTTTCAAAACATTGCTCGAATTCATATTAGAGAAATCGAAGATTTCTGAAAGGGGTACCCCTTTGGTGAATTGGAGATTTCACCAATTTCTCCGAAATGTATTACACTGGTGTTCGACTCGTTCGATATTTCTCCCCAAGAGATCTCATGGGTAAATGCTTCTATTGGAGTTGAAACGGAGCCTTAATTCAACATTTGAAAAAATATTCACCTTTTAGTTGGCAATTTTCACAGGTTTTTGCCTTATATTCGTACATCTCTCAGTATTTTGATAGCATCACCCTCTAAACACCTCGGATGTGTACGATATTTTATACATAGAAGCCTAGGACATAAAGATTTAACTTTCGTGCCCATGACCCTCGTATATTTTTTACTATTCACTTTCAAAACATTGCTTGAATTCATATTAGAGAAATAGAAGATTTCTGAAAGGGGTACCCCTTTGGTGAATTGGAGATTTCACCAATTTCTCCGAAATGTATTACACTGGTGTTCAACTCGTTTGATATTTCTCCCCAAGAGATCTCATGGGTAAATGCTTCTATTTGAGTTGAAACGGAGCCTTAATTCCACATTTGAAAAAAAATTACCCTTTTTGTTGGAAATTTTCACAAGTTTTTGCCTAATATTCGTACATCTCACAGTATTTTGATAGTATTACCCTCTAAACACCTCGGATATACACGATATTTTATACATAGAAGCATAAGACATAAAGCTATAACTTTTGTGCCCATGACCCTCGCATATTTTTTACTATTCACTTTCAAAACATTGCTCGAATTCATATTTGAGAAATCGAAGATTTCTGAAAGGGGTACCCCTTTGGTGAATTGGAGATTTCACCAATTTCTCCGAAATGTATTACACTGGTGTTCAACTCGTTCGATATTTCTCCCCAAGAGATCTCATGGGTACATTCTTCTATTGGAGTTGAAACGGAGCCTTAATTCAACATTTGAAAAAAAATTACCCTTTTTGTTGGAAATTTTCACAAGTTTTTGCCTAATATTCGTACATCTCTCAGTATTTTGATAGTATTACCCTCTAAACACCTCGGATATACACGTTATTTTATACATAGAAGCGTGAGACATAAAGCTATAACTTTCGTGCCCATGACCCTCGCATATTTTTTACTATTCACTTTCAAAACATTGCTCGAATTCATATTTGATAAATCGAAGATTTCTGAAAGGGGTACCCCTTTGGTGAATTGGAGATTTCACCAATTTCTCCGAAATGTATTACACTGGTGTTCAACTCGTTCGATATTTCTCCCCAAGAGATCTCATGGGTAAATGCTTCTATTGGAGTTGAAACGGAGCCTTAATTTCACATTTGAAAAAAAATTACCCTTTTTGTTGGAAATTTTCACAAGTTTTTGCCTAATATTCGTACATCTCACAGTATTTTGATAGTATTACCCTCTAAACACCTCGGATATACACGATATTTTATACATAGAAGCATAAGACATAAAGCTATAACTTTTGTGCCCATGACCCTCGCATATTTTTTACTATTCACTTTCAAAACATTGCTCGAATTCATATTTGAGAAATCTAAGATTTCTGAAAGGGGTACCCCTTTGGTGAATTGGAGATTTCACCAATTTCTCCGAAATGTATTACACTGGTGTTCAACTCGTTCGATATTTCTCCCCAAGAGATCTCATGGGTAAATTCTTCTATTGGAGTTGAAACGGAGCCTTAATTCAACATTTGAAAAAAAATTACCCTTTTTGTTGGAAATTTTCACAAGTTTTTGCCTAATATTCGTACATCTCTCAGTATTTTGAGAGTATCACCCTCTAAACACCTCGGATATACACGATATTTTATACATAGAAGCATAAGACATAAAGCTATAACTTTTGTGCCCATGACCCTCGCATATTTTTTACTATTCACTTTCAAAACATTGCTCGAATTCATATTTGAGAAATCGAAGATTTCTGAAAGGGGTACCCCTTTGGTGAATTGGAGATTTCACCAATTTCTCCGAAATGTATTACACTGGTGTTCGACTCGTTCGATATTTCTCCCCAAGAGATCTCATGGGTAAATTCTTCTATTGGAGTTGAAACGGAGCCTTAATTCCACATTTGAAAAAAAATTACCCTTTTTGTTGGAAATTTTCACAAGTTTTTGCCTAATATTCGTACATCTCTCAGTATTTTGATAGTATTACCCTCTAAACACCTCGGATATACACGTTATTTTATACATAGAAGCCTGAGACATAAAGCTATAACTTTCGTGCCCATGACCCTCGCATATTTTTTACTATTCACTTTCAAAACATTGCTCGAATTCATATTAGAGAAATAGAAGATTTCTGAATGGGGTACCCCTTAGGTGAATTGGAGATTTCACCAATTTCTCCGAAATGTATTACACTGGTGTTCAACTCGTTCGATATTTCTCCCCAAGAGATCTCATATGTAAATGCTTCTATTGGAGTTGAAACGGAGCATTAATTCAACATTTGAAAAAAAAATTACCCTTTTTGTTGGAAATTTTCACAGGTTTTTGCCTTATATTCGTACATCTCTCAGTATTTTGATAGTATCACCCTTTATACACCTCGGATATACACGTTATTTTATACATAGAAGCCTAGGACATAAAGCTATAACTTTCGTACCCATGACCCTCGCATATTTTTTACTATTCACTTTCAAAACATTGCTCGAATTCATATTAGAGAAATCGAAGATTTCTGAAAGGGGTACCCCTTTGGTGAATTGGAGATTTCACCAATTTCTCCGAAATGTATTACACTGGTGTTCGACTCGTTCGATATTTCTCCCCAAGAGATCTCATGGGTAAATGCTTCTATTGGAGTTGAAACGGAGCCTTAATTCAACATTTGAAAAAATATTCACCTTTTAGTTGGCAATTTTCACAGGTTTTTGCCTTATATTCGTACATCTCTCAGTATTTTGATAGCATCACCCTCTAAACACCTCGGATTTGTACGATATTTTATACATAGAAGCCTAGGACATAAAGATTTAACTTTCGTGCCCATGACCCTCGTATATTTTTTACTATTCACTTTCCAAACATTGCTCGAATTCATATTAGAGAAATCGAAGATTTCTGAAAGGGGTACCCCTTTGGTGAATTGGAGATTTCACCAATTTCTCCGAAATGTATTACACTGGTGTTCAACTCGTTCGATATTTCTCCCCAAGAGATCTCATGGGTAAATGCTTCTATTGGAGTTGAAACGGAGCCTTAATTCAACATTTGAAAAAAAATTACCCTTTTTGTTGGAAATTTTCACAAGTTTTTGCCTAATATTCGTACATCTCTCAGTATTTTGAGAGTATCACCCTCTAAACACCTCGGATATACACGATATTTTATACATAGAAGCATAAGACATAAAGCTATAACTTTTGTGCCCATGACCCTCGCATATTTTTTACTATTCACTTTCAAAACATTGCTCGAATTCATATTTGAGAAATCGAAGATTTCTGAAAGGGGTACCCCTTTGGTGAATTGGAGATTTCACCAATTTCTCCGAAATGTATTACACTGGTGTTCGACTCGTTCGATATTTCTCCCCAAGAGATCTCATGGGTAAATTCTTCTATTGGAGTTGAAACGGAGCCTTAATTCCACATTTGAAAAAAAATTACCCTTTTTGTTGGAAATTTTCACAAGTTTTTGCCTAATATTCGTACATCTCACAGTATTTTGATAGTATTACCCTCTAAACACCTCGGATATACACGATATTTTATACATAGAAGCATAAGACATAAAGCTATAACTTTTGTGCCCATGACCCTCGCATATTTTTTACTATTCACTTTCAAAACATTGCTCGAATTCATATTTGAGAAATCTAAGATTTCTGAAAGGGGTACCCCTTTGGTGAATTGGAGATTTCACCAATTTCTCCGAAATGTATTACACTGGTGTTCAACTCGTTCGATATTTCTCCCCAAGAGATATCATGGGTAAATTCTTCTATTGGAGTTGAAACGGAGCCTTAATTCAACATTTGAAAAAAAATTACCCTTTTTGTTGGAAATTTTCACAAGTTTTTGCCTAATATTCGTACATCTCTCAGTATTTTGAGAGTATCACCCTCTAAACACCTCGGATATACACGATATTTTATACATAGAAGCATAAGACATAAAGCTATAACTTTTGTGCCCATGACCCTCGCATATTTTTTACTATTCACTTTCAAAACATTGCTCGAATTCATATTTGAGAAATCGAAGATTTCTGAAAGGGGTACCCCTTTGGTGAATTGGAGATTTCACCAATTTCTCCGAAATGTATTACACTGGTGTTCGACTCGTTCGATATTTCTCCCCAAGAGATCTCATGGGTAAATTCTTCTATTGGAGTTGAAACGGAGCCTTAATTCCACATTTGAAAAAAAATTACCCTTTTTGTTGGAAATTTTCACAAGTTTTTGCCTAATATTCGTACATCTCTCAGTATTTTGATAGTATTACCCTCTAAACACCTCGGATATACACGTTATTTTATACATAGAAGCCTGAGACATAAAGCTATAACTTTCGTGCCCATGACCCTCGCATATTTTTTACTATTCACTTTCAAAACATTGCTCGAATTCATATTAGAGAAATAGAAGATTTCTGAATGGGGTACCCCTTAGGTGAATTGGAGATTTCACCAATTTCTCCGAAATGTATTACACTGGTGTTCAACTCGTTCGATATTTCTCCCCAAGAGATCTCATATGTAAATGCTTCTATTGGAGTTGAAACGGAGCATTAATTCAACATTTGAAAAAAAAATTACCCTTTTTGTTGGAAATTTTCACAGGTTTTTGCCTTATATTCGTACATCTCTCAGTATTTTGATAGTATCACCCTTTATACACCTCGGATATACACGTTATTTTATACATAGAAGCCTAGGACATAAAGCTATAACTTTCGTACCCATGACCCTCGCATATTTTTTACTATTCACTTTCAAAACATTGCTCGAATTCATATTAGAGAAATCGAAGATTTCTGAAAGGGGTACCCCTTTGGTGAATTGGAGATTTCACCAATTTCTCCGAAATGTATTACACTGGTGTTCGACTCGTTCGATATTTCTCCCCAAGAGATCTCATGGGTAAATGCTTCTATTGGAGTTGAAACGGAGCCTTAATTCAACATTTGAAAAAATATTCACCTTTTAGTTGGCAATTTTCACAGGTTTTTGCCTTATATTCGTACATCTCTCAGTATTTTGATAGCATCACCCTCTAAACACCTCGGATTTGTACGATATTTTATACATAGAAGCCTAGGACATAAAGATTTAACTTTCGTGCCCATGACCCTCGTATATTTTTTACTATTCACTTTCCAAACATTGCTCGAATTCATATTAGAGAAATCGAAGATTTCTGAAAGGGGTACCCCTTTGGTGAATTGGAGATTTCACCAATTTCTCCGAAATGTATTACACTGGTGTTCAACTCGTTCGATATTTCTCCCCAAGAGATCTCATGGGTAAATGCTTCTATTGGAGTTGAAACGGAGCCTTAATTCAACATTTGAAAAAAAATTACCCTTTTTGTTGGAAATTTTCACAAGTTTTTGCCTAATATTCGTACATCTCTCAGTATTTTGAGAGTATCACCCTCTAAACACCTCGGATATACACGATATTTTATACATAGAAGCATAAGACATAAAGCTATAACTTTTGTGCCCATGACCCTCGCATATTTTTTACTATTCACTTTCAAAACATTGCTCGAATTCATATTTGAGAAATCGAAGATTTCTGAAAGGGGTACCCCTTTGGTGAATTGGAGATTTCACCAATTTCTCCGAAATGTATTACACTGGTGTTCGACTCGTTCGATATTTCTCCCCAAGAGATCTCATGGGTAAATTCTTCTATTGGAGTTGAAACGGAGCCTTAATTCCACATTTGAAAAAAAATTACCCTTTTTGTTGGAAATTTTCACAAGTTTTTGCCTAATATTCGTACATCTCTCAGTATTTTGATAGTATTACCCTCTAAACACCTCGGATATACACGTTATTTTATACATAGAAGCCTGAGACATAAAGCTATAACTTTCGTGCCCATGACCCTCGCATATTTTTTACTATTCACTTTCAAAACATTGCTCGAATTCATATTAGAGAAATAGAAGATTTCTGAATGGGGTACCCCTTAGGTGAATTGGAGATTTCACCAATTTCTCCGAAATGTATTACACTGGTGTTCAACTCGTTCGATATTTCTCCCCAAGAGATCTCATATGTAAATGCTTCTATTGGAGTTGAAACGGAGCATTAATTCAACATTTGAAAAAAAAATTACCCTTTTTGTTGGAAATTTTCACAGGTTTTTGCCTTATATTCGTACATCTCTCAGTATTTTGATAGTATCACCCTTTATACACCTCGGATATACACGTTATTTTATACATAGAAGCCTAGGACATAAAGCTATAACTTTCGTACCCATGACCCTCGCATATTTTTTACTATTCACTTTCAAAACATTGCTCGAATTCATATTAGAGAAATCGAAGATTTCTGAAAGGGGTACCCCTTTGGTGAATTGGAGATTTCACCAATTTCTCCGAAATGTATTACACTGGTGTTCGACTCGTTCGATATTTCTCCCCAAGAGATCTCATGGGTAAATGCTTCTATTGGAGTTAAAACGGAGCCTTAATTCAACATTTGAGAAAATATTCACCTTTTAGTTGGCAATTTTCACAGGTTTTTGCCTTATATTCGTACATCTCTCAGTATTTTGATAGCATCACCCTCTAAACACCTCGGATGTGTACGATATTTTATACATAGAAGCCTAGGACATAAAGATTTAACTTTCGTGCCCATGACCCTCGTATATTTTTTACTATTCACTTTCAAAACATTGCTTGAATTCATATTAGAGAAATAGAAGATTTCTGAAAGGGGTACCCCTTTGGTGAATTGGAGATTTCACCAATTTCTCCGAAATGTATTACACTGGTGTTCAACTCGTTCGATATTTCTCCCCAAGAGATCTCATGGGTAAATGCTTCTATTGGAGTTGAAACGGAGCCTTAATTCCACATTTGAAAAAAAATTACCCTTTTTGTTGGAAATTTTCACAAGTTTTTGCCTAATATTCGTACATCTCTCAGTATTTTGATAGTATTACCCTCTAAACACCTCGGATATACACGATATTTTATACATAGAAGCATAAGACATAAAGCTATAACTTTTGTGCCCATGACCCTCGTATATTTTTTACTATTCACTTTCAAAACATTGCTTGAATTCATATTAGAGAAATAGAAGATTTCTGAAAGGGGTACCCCTTTGGTGAATTGGAGATTACACCAATTTCTCCGAAATGTATTACACTGGTGTTCAACTCGTTTGATATTTCTCCCCAAGAGATCTCATGGGTAAATGCTTCTATTTGAGTTGAAACGGAGCCTTAATTCCACATTTGAAAAAAAATTACCCTTTTTGTTGGAAATTTTCACAAGTTTTTGCCTAATATTCGTACATCTCACAGTATTTTGATAGTATTACCCTCTAAACACCTCGGATATACACGATATTTTATACATAGAAGCATAAGACATAAAGCTATAACTTTTGTGCCCATGACCCTCGCATATTTTTTACTATTCACTTTCAAAACATTGCTCGAATTCATATTTGAGAAATCGAAGATTTCTGAAAGGGGTACCCCTTTGGTGAATTGGAGATTTCACCAATTTCTCCGAAATGTATTACACTGGTGTTCAACTCGTTCGATATTTCTCCCCAAGAGATCTCATGGGTAAATTCTTCTATTGGAGTTGAAACGGAGCCTTAATTCAACATTTGAAAAAAAATTACCCTTTTTGTTGGAAATTTTCACAAGTTTTTGCCTAATATTCGTACATCTCTCAGTATTTTGAGAGTATCACCCTCTAAACACCTCGGATATACACGATATTTTATACATAGAAGCATAAGACATAAAGCTATAACTTTTGTGCCCATGACCCTCGCATATTTTTTACTATTCACTTTCAAAACATTGCTCGAATTCATATTTGAGAAATCGAAGATTTCTGAAAGGGGTACCCCTTTGGTGAATTGGAGATTTCACCAATTTCTCCGAAATGTATTACACTGGTGTTCGACTCGTTCGATATTTCTCCCCAAGAGATCTCATGGGTAAATTCTTCTATTGGAGTTGAAACGGAGCCTTAATTCCACATTTGAAAAAAAATTACCCTTTTTGTTGGAAATTTTCACAAGTTTTTGCCTAATATTCGTACATCTCTCAGTATTTTGATAGTATTACCCTCTAAACACCTCGGATATACACGTTATTTTATACATAGAAGCCTGAGACATAAAGCTATAACTTTCGTGCCCATGACCCTCGCATATTTTTTACTATTCACTTTCAAAACATTGCTCGAATTCATATTAGAGAAATAGAAGATTTCTGAATGGGGTACCACTTAGGTGAATTGGAGATTTCACCAATTTCTCCGAAATGTATTACACTGGTGTTCAACTCGTTCGATATTTCTCCCCAAGAGATCTCATATGTAAATGCTTCTATTGGAGTTGAAACGGAGCATTAATTCAACATTTGAAAAAAAAATTACCCTTTTTGTTGGAAATTTTCACAGGTTTTTGCCTTATATTCGTACATCTCTCAGTATTTTGATAGTATCACCCTTTATACACCTCGGATATACACGTTATTTTATACATAGAAGCCTAGGACATAAAGCTATAACTTTCGTACCCATGACCCTCGCATATTTTTTACTATTCACTTTCAAAACATTGCTCGAATTCATATTAGAGAAATCGAAGATTTCTGAAAGGGGTACCCCTTTGGTGAATTGGAGATTTCACCAATTTCTCCGAAATGTATTACACTGGTGTTCGACTCGTTCGATATTTCTCCCCAAGAGATCTCATGGGTAAATTCTTCTATTGGAGTTGAAACGGAGCCTTAATTCAACATTTGAAAAAATATTCACCTTTTAGTTGGCAATTTTCACAGGTTTTTGCCTTATATTCGTACATCTCTCAGTATTTTGATAGCATCACCCTCTAAACACCTCGGATGTGTACGATATTTTATACATAGAAGCCTAGGACATAAAGATTTAACTTTCGTGCCCATGACCCTCGTATATTTTTTACTATTCACTTTCAAAACATTGCTTGAATTCATATTAGAGAAATAGAAGATTTCTGAAAGGGGTACCCCTTTGGTGAATTGGAGATTTCACCAATTTCTCCGAAATGTATTACACTGGTGTTCAACTCGTTCGATATTTCTCCCCAAGAGATCTCATGGGTAAATGCTTCTATTGGAGTTGAAACGGAGCCTTAATTCCACATTTGAAAAAAAATTACCCTTTTTGTTGGAAATTTTCACAAGTTTTTGCCTAATATTCGTACATCTCTCAGTATTTTGATAGTATTACCCTCTAAACACCTCGGATATACACGATATTTTATACATAGAAGCATAAGACATAAAGCTATAACTTTTGTGCCCATGACCCTCGCATATTTTTTACTATTCACTTTCAAAACATTGCTCGAATTCATATTGGAGAAATCGAAGATTTCTGAAAGGGGTACCCCTTTGGTGAATTGGAGATTTCACCAATTTCTCCGAAATGTATTACACTGGTGTTCAACTCGTTCGATATTTCTCCCCAAGAGATCTCATGGGTAAATTCTTCTATTGGAGTTGAAACGGAGCCTTAATTCAACATTTGAAAAAAAATTACCCTTTTTGTTGGAAATTTTCACAAGTTTTTGCCTAATATTCGTACATCTCTCAGTATTTTGATAGTATTACCCTCTAAACACCTCGGATATACACGTTATTTTATACATAGAAGCCTGAGACATAAAGCTATAACTTTCGTGCCCATGACCCTCGCATATTTTTTACTATTCACTTTCAAAACATTGCTCGAATTCATATTTGAGAAATCGAAGATTTCTGAAAGGGGTACCCCTTTGGTGAATTGGAGATTTCACCAATTTCTCCGAAATGTATTACACTGGTGTTCAACTCGTTCGATATTTCTCCCCAAGAGATCTCATGGGTAAATTCTTCTATTGGAGTTGAAACGGAGCCTTAATTCAACATTTGAAAAAAAATTACCCTTTTTGTTGGAAATTTTCACAAGTTTTTGCCTAATATTCGTACATCTCTCAGTATTTTGAGAGTATCACCCTCTAAACACCTCGGATATACACGATATTTTATACATAGAAGCATAAGACATAAAGCTATAACTTTTGTGCCCAAGACCCTCGCATATTTTTTACTATTCACTTTCAAAAGATTGCTCGAATTCATATTTGAGAAATCGAAGATTTCTGAAAGGGGTACCCCTTTGGTGAATTGGAGATTTCACCAATTTCTCCGAAATGTATTACACTGGTGTTCGACTCGTTCGATATTTCTCCCCAAGAGATCTCATGGGTAAATTCTTCTATTGGAGTTGAAACGGAGCCTTAATTCCACATTTGAAAAAAAATTACCCTTTTTGTTGGAAATTTTCACAAGTTTTTGCCTAATATTCGTACATCTCTCAGTATTTTGATAGTATTACCCTCTAAACACCTCGGATATACACGTTATTTTATACATAGAAGCCTGAGACATAAAGCTATAACTTTCGTGCCCATGACCCTCGCATATTTTTTACTATTCACTTTCAAAACATTGCTCGAATTCATATTAGGGAAATAGAAGATTTCTGAATGGGGTACCCCTTAGGTGAATTGGAGATTTCACCAATTTCTCCGAAATGTATTACACTGGTGTTCAACTCGTTCGATATTTCTCCCCAAGAGATCTCATATGTAAATGCTTCTATTGGAGTTGAAACGGAGCATTAATTCAACATTTGAAAAAAAAATTACCCTTTTTGTTGGAAATTTTCACAGGTTTTTGCCTTATATTCGTACATCTCTCAGTATTTTGATAGTATCACCCTTTATACACCTCGGATATACACGTTATTTTATACATAGAAGCCTAGGACATAAAGCTATAACTTTCGTGCCCATGACCCTCGCATATTTTTTACTATTCACTTTCAAAACATTGCTCGAATTCATATTAGAGAAATAGAAGATTTCTGAATGGGGTACCCCTTTGGTGAATTGGAGATTTCACCAATTTCTCCGAAATGTATTACACTGGTGTTCAACTCGTTCGATATTTCTCCCCAAGAGATCTCATGGGTAAATGCTTCTATTGGAGTTGAAACGGAGCCTTAATTCAACATTTGAAAAAATATTCACCTTTTATTTGGCAATTTTCACAGGTTTTTGCCTTATTTTCGTACATCTCTCAGAATTTTGATAGTATCACCCTCTAAACACCTCGGATGTGTACGATATTTTATACATAGAAGCCTAGGACATAAAGCTTTAACTTTCGTGCCCATGACCCTCGCATATTTTATACTATTCACTTTCAAAACATTGCTCGAATTCATATTAGAGAAATCGAAGATTTCTGAAAGGGGTAACCCTTCGGTGTATTGGAGATTTCACCAATTTCTCCGAAATGTATTACACTGGTGTTCGACTCGTTCGATATTTCTCCCCAAGAGATCTCATGGGTAAATTCTTCTATTGGAGTTGAAACGGAGCCTTAATTCCACATTTGAAAAAAAATTACCCTTTTTGTTGGAAATTTTCACAAGTTTTTGCCTAATATTCGTACATCTCTCAGTATTTTGATAGTATTACCCTCTAAACACCTTGGATATACACGATATTTTATACATAGAAGCATAAGACATAAAGCTATAACTTTCGTGCCCATGACCCTCGTATATTTTTTACTATTCACTTTCAAAACATTACTCGAATTCATATTAGAGAAATCGAAGATTTCTGAAAGGGGTACCCCTTTGGTGAATTGGAGATTTCACCAATTTCTCCGAAATGTATTACACTGGTGTTCGACTCGTTCGATATTTCTCCCCAAGAGATCTCATGGGTAAATGCTTCTATTGGAGTTGAAACGGAGCCTTAATTCAACATTTGAAAAAATATTCACCTTTTAGTTGGCAATTTTCACAGGTTTTTGCCTTATATTCGTACATCTCTCAGTATTTTGATAGCATCACCCTCTAAACACCTCGGATGTGTACGATATTTTATACATAGAAGCCTGAGACATAAAGCTATAACTTTCGTGCCCATGACCCTCGCATATTTTATACTATTCACTTTCAAAACATTGCTCGAATTCATATTAGAGAAATCGAAGATTTCTGAAAGGGGTAACCCTTCGGTGTATTGGAGATTTCACCAATTTCTCCGAAATGTATTACACTGGTGTTCGACTCGTTCGATATTTCTCCCCAAGAGATCTCATGGGTAAATTCTTCTATTGGAGTTGAAACGGAGCCTTAATTCAACATTTGAAAAAAAATTACCCTTTTTGTTGGAAATTTTCACAAGTTTTTGCCTAATATTCGTACATCTCTCAGTATTTTGAGAGTATCACCCTCTAAACACCTCGGATATACACGATATTTTATACATAGAAGCATAAGACATAAAGCTATAACTTTTGTGCCCATGACCCTCGCATATTTTTTACTATTCACTTTCAAAACATTGCTCGAATTCATATTTGAGAAATCGAAGATTTCTGAAAGGGGTACCCCTTTGGTGAATTGGAGATTTCACCAATTTCTCCGAAATGTATTACACTGGTGTTCGACTCGTTCGATATTTCTCCCCAAGAGATCTCATGGGTAAATTCTTCTATTGGAGTTGAAACGGAGCCTTAATTCCACATTTGAAAAAAAATTACCCTTTTTGTTGGAAATTTTCACAAGTTTTTGCCTAATATTCGTACATCTCTCAGTATTTTGATAGTATTACCCTCTAAACACCTCGGATATACACGTTATTTTATACATAGAAGCCTGAGACATAAAGCTATAACTTTCGTGCCCATGACCCTCGCATATTTTTTACTATTCACTTTCAAAACATTGCTCGAATTCATATTAGGGAAATAGAAGATTTCTGAATGGGGTACCCCTTAGGTGAATTGGAGATTTCACCAATTTCTCCGAAATGTATTACACTGGTGTTCAACTCGTTCGATATTTCTCCCCAAGAGATCTCATATGTAAATGCTTCTATTGGAGTTGAAACGGAGCATTAATTCAACATTTGAAAAAAAAATTACCCTTTTTGTTGGAAATTTTCACAGGTTTTTGCCTTATATTCGTACATCTCTCAGTATTTTGATAGTATCACCCTTTATACACCTCGGATATACACGTTATTTTATACATAGAAGCCTAGGACATAAAGCTATAACTTTCGTGCCCATGACCCTCGCATATTTTTTACTATTCACTTTCAAAACATTGCTCGAATTCATATTAGAGAAATAGAAGATTTCTGAATGGGGTACCCCTTTGGTGAATTGGAGATTTCACCAATTTCTCCGAAATGTATTACACTGGTGTTCAACTCGTTCGATATTTCTCCCCAAGAGATCTCATGGGTAAATGCCTCTATTGGAGTTGAAACGGAGCCTTAATTCAACATTTGAAAAAATATTCACCTTTTATTTGGCAATTTTCACAGGTTTTTGCCTTATTTTCGTACATCTCTCAGAATTTTGATAGTATCACCCTCTAAACACCTCGGATGTGTACGATATTTTATACATAGAAGCCTAGGACATAAAGCTTTAACTTTCGTGCCCATGACCCTCGCATATTTTATACTATTCACTTTCAAAACATTGCTCGAATTCATATTAGAGAAATCGAAGATTTCTGAAAGGGGTAACCCTTCGGTGTATTGGAGATTTCACCAATTTCTCCGAAATGTATTACACTGGTGTTCGACTCGTTCGATATTTCTCCCCAAGAGATCTCATGGGTAAATTCTTCTATTGGAGTTGAAACGGAGCCTTAATTCCACATTTGAAAAAAAATTACCCTTTTTGTTGGAAATTTTCACAAGTTTTTGCCTAATATTCGTACATCTCTCAGTATTTTGATAGTATTACCCTCTAAACACCTTGGATATACACGATATTTTATACATAGAAGCATAAGACATAAAGCTATAACTTTCGTGCCCATGACCCTCGTATATTTTTTACTATTCACTTTCAAAACATTACTCGAATTCATATTAGAGAAATCGAAGATTTCTGAAAGGGGT
This sequence comes from Humulus lupulus, assembly GCF_963169125.1. Taxonomy (NCBI): domain Eukaryota; kingdom Viridiplantae; phylum Streptophyta; class Magnoliopsida; order Rosales; family Cannabaceae; genus Humulus; species Humulus lupulus. Next base: position 183,311,787 of record NC_084802.1, on the reverse strand, counting down.
ACCCCTTTGGTGAATTGGAGATTTCACCAATTTCTCCGAAATGTATTACACTGGTGTTCGACTCGTTCGATATTTCTCCCCAAGAGATCTCATGGGTAAATGCTTCTATTGGAGTTGAAACGGAGCCTTAATTCAACATTTGAAAAAATATTCACCTTTTAGTTGGCAATTTTCACAGGTTTTTGCCTTATATTCGTACATCTCTCAGTATTTTGATAGCATCACCCTCTAAACACCTCGGATGTGTACGATATTTTATACATAGAAGCCTGAGACATAAAGCTATAACTTTCGTGCCCATGACCCTCGCATATTTTTTACTATTCACTTTCAAAACATTGCTCGAATTCATATTAGAGAAATAGAAGATTTCTGAATGGGGTACCCCTTAGGTGAATTGGAGATTTCACCAATTTCTCCGAAATGTATTACACTGGTGTTCAACTCGTTCGATATTTCTCCCCAAGAGATCTCATATGTAAATGCTTCTATTGGAGTTGAAACGGAGCATTAATTCAACATTTGAAAAAAAAATTACCCTTTTTGTTGGAAATTTTCACAGGTTTTTGCCTTATATTCGTACATCTCTCAGTATTTTGATAGTATCACCCTTTATACACCTCGGATATACACGTTATTTTATACATAGAAGCCTAGGACATAAAGCTATAACTTTCGTACCCATGACCCTCGCATATTTTTTACTATTCACTTTCAAAACATTGCTCGAATTCATATTAGAGAAATCGAAGATTTCTGAAAGGGGTACCCCTTTGGTGAATTGGAGATTTCACCAATTTCTCCGAAATGTATTACACTGGTGTTCGACTCGTTCGATATTTCTCCCCAAGAGATCTCATGGGTAAATGCTTCTATTGGAGTTGAAACGGAGCCTTAATTCAACATTTGAAAAAATATTCACCTTTTAGTTGGCAATTTTCACAGGTTTTTGCCTTATATTCGTACATCTCTCAGTATTTTGATAGCATCACCCTCTAAACACCTCGGATGTGTACGATATTTTATACATAGAAGCCTAGGACATAAAGATTTAACTTTCGTGCCCATGACCCTCGTATATTTTTTACTATTCACTTTCAAAACATTGCTTGAATTCATATTAGAGAAATAGAAGATTTCTGAAAGGGGTACCCCTTTGGTGAATTGGAGATTTCACCAATTTCTCCGAAATGTATTACACTGGTGTTCAACTCGTTCGATATTTCTCCCCAAGAGATCTCATGGGTAAATGCTTCTATTGGAGTTGAAACGGAGCCTTAATTCCACATTTGAAAAAAAATTACCCTTTTTGTTGGAAATTTTCACAAGTTTTTGCCTAATATTCGTACATCTCTCAGTATTTTGATAGTATTACCCTCTAAACACCTCGGATATACACGATATTTTATACATAGAAGCATAAGACATAAAGCTATAACTTTTGTGCCCATGACCCTCGCATATTTTTTACTATTCACTTTCAAAACATTGCTCGAATTCATATTTGAGAAATCGAAGATTTCTGAAAGGGGTACCCCTTTGGTGAATTGGAGATTTCACCAATTTCTCCGAAATGTATTACACTGGTGTTCAACTCGTTCGATATTTCTCCCCAAGAGATCTCATGGGTAAATTCTTCTATTGGAGTTGAAACGGAGCCTTAATTCAACATTTGAAAAAAAATTACCCTTTTTGTTGGAAATTTTCACAAGTTTTTGCCTAATATTCGTACATCTCTCAGTATTTTGATAGTATTACCCTCTAAACACCTCGGATATACACGTTATTTTATACATAGAAGCCTGAGACATAAAGCTATAACTTTCGTGCCCATGACCCTCGCATATTTTTTACTATTCACTTTCAAAACATTGCTCGAATTCATATTTGAGAAATCGAAGATTTCTGAAAGGGGTACCCCTTTGGTGAATTGGAGATTTCACCAATTTCTCCGAAATGTATTACACTGGTGTTCAACTCGTTCGATATTTCTCCCCAAGAGATCTCATGGGTAAATTCTTCTATTGGAGTTGAAACGGAGCCTTAATTCAACATTTGAAAAAAAATTACCCTTTTTGTTGGAAATTTTCACAAGTTTTTGCCTAATATTCGTACATCTCTCAGTATTTTGAGAGTATCACCCTCTAAACACCTCGGATATACACGATATTTTATACATAGAAGCATAAGACATAAAGCTATAACTTTTGTGCCCATGACCCTCGCATATTTTTTACTATTCACTTTCAAAACATTGCTCGAATTCATATTTGAGAAATCGAAGATTTCTGAAAGGGGTACCCCTTTGGTGAATTGGAGATTTCACCAATTTCTCCGAAATGTATTACACTGGTGTTCGACTCGTTCGATATTTCTCCCCAAGAGATCTCATGGGTAAATTCTTCTATTGGAGTTGAAACGGAGCCTTAATTCCACATTTGAAAAAAAATTACCCTTTTTGTTGGAAATTTTCACAAGTTTTTGCCTAATATTCGTACATCTCTCAGTATTTTGATAGTATTACCCTCTAAACACCTCGGCTATACACGTTATTTTATACATAGAAGCCTGAGACATAAAGCTATAACTTTCGTGCCCATGACCCTCGCATATTTTTTACTATTCACTTTCAAAACATTGCTCGAATTCATATTAGGGAAATAGAAGATTTCTGAATGGGGTACCCCTTAGGTGAATTGGAGATTTCACCAATTTCTCCGAAATGTATTACACTGGTGTTCAACTCGTTCGATATTTCTCCCCAAGAGATCTCATATGTAAATGCTTCTATTGGAGTTGAAACGGAGCATTAATTCAACATTTGAAAAAAAAATTACCCTTTTTGTTGGAAATTTTCACAGGTTTTTGCCTTATATTCGTACATCTCTCAGTATTTTGATAGTATCACCCTTTATACACCTCGGATATACACGTTATTTTATACATAGAAGCCTAGGACATAAAGCTATAACTTTCGTGCCCATGACCCTCGCATATTTTTTACTATTCACTTTCAAAACATTGCTCGAATTCATATTAGAGAAATAGAAGATTTCTGAATGGGGTACCCCTTTGGTGAATTGGAGATTTCACCAATTTCTCCGAAATGTATTACACTGGTGTTCAACTCGTTCGATATTTCTCCCCAAGAGATCTCATGGGTAAATGCTTCTACTGGAGTTGAAACGGAGCCTTAATTCAACATTTGAAAAAATATTCACCTTTTATTTGGCAATTTTCACAGGTTTTTGCCTTATTTTCGTACATCTCTCAGAATTTTGATAGTATCACCCTCTAAACACCTCGGATGTGTACGATATTTTATACATAGAAGCCTAGGACATAAAGCTTTAACTTTCGTGCCCATGACCCTCGCATATTTTATACTATTCACTTTCAAAACATTGCTCGAATTCATATTAGAGAAATCGAAGATTTCTGAAAGGGGTAACCCTTCGGTGTATTGGAGATTTCACCAATTTCTCCGAAATGTATTACACTGGTGTTCGACTCGTTCGATATTTCTCCCCAAGAGATCTCATGGGTAAATTCTTCTATTGGAGTTGAAACGGAGCCTTAATTCCACATTTGAAAAAAAATTACCCTTTTTGTTGGAAATTTTCACAAGTTTTTGCCTAATATTCGTACATCTCTCAGTATTTTGATAGTATTACCCTCTAAACACCTTGGATATACACGATATTTTATACATAGAAGCATAAGACATAAAGCTATAACTTTCGTGCCCATGACCCTCGTATATTTTTTACTATTCACTTTCAAAACATTACTCGAATTCATATTAGAGAAATCGAAGATTTCTGAAAGGGGTACCCCTTTGGTGAATTGGAGATTTCACCAATTTCTCCGAAATGTATTACACTGGTGTTCGACTCGTTCGATATTTCTCCCCAAGAGATCTCATGGGTAAATGCTTCTATTGGAGTTGAAACGGAGCCTTAATTCAACATTTGAAAAAATATTCACCTTTTAGTTGGCAATTTTCACAGGTTTTTGCCTTATATTCGTACATCTCTCAGTATTTTGATAGCATCACCCTCTTAACACCTCGGATGTGTACGATATTTTATACATAGAAGCCTAGGACATAAAGATTTAACTTTCGTGCCCATGACCCTCGTATATTTTTTACTATTCACTTTCAAAACATTGCTTGAATTCATATTAGAGAAATAGAAGATTTCTGAAAGGGGTACCCCTTTGGTGAATTGGAGATTTCACCAATTTCTCCGAAATGTATTACACTGGTGTTCAACTCATTCGATATTTCTCCCCAAGAGATCTCATGGGTAAATGCTTCTATTGGAGTTGAAACGGAGCCTTAATTCCACATTTGAAAAAAAATTACCCTTTTTGTTGGAAATTTTCACAAGTTTTTGCCTAATATTCGTACATCTCTCAGTATTTTGATAGTATTACCCTCTAAACACCTCGGATATACACGATATTTTATCCATAGAAGCATAAGACATAAACCTATAACTTTTGTGCCCATGACCCTCGCATATTTTTTACTATTCACTTTCAAAACATTGCTCGAATTCATATTTGAGAAATCGAAGATTTCTGAAAGGGGTACCCCTTTGGTGAATTGGAGATTTCACCAATTTCTCCGAAATGTATTACACTGGTGTTCAACTCGTTCGATATTTCTCCCCAAGAGATCTCAAGGGTAAATTCTTCTATTGGAGTTGAAACGGAGCCTTAATTCAACATTTGAAAAATAATTACCCTTTTTGTTGGAAATTTTCACAAGTTTTTGCCTAATATTCGTACATCTCTCAGTATTTTGAGAGTATCACCCTCTAAACAACTCGGATATACACGATATTTTATACATAGAAGCATCAGACATAAAGCTATAACTTTTGTGCCCATGACCCTCGCATATTTTTTACTATTCACTTTCAAAACATTGCTCGAATTCATATTTGAGAAATCGAAGATTTCTGAAAGGGGTACCCCTTTGGTGAATTGGAGATTTCACCAATTTCTCCGAAATGTATTACACTGGTGTTCGACTCGTTCGATATTTCTCCCCAAGAGATCTCATGGGTAAATTCTTCTATTGGAGTTGAAACGGAGCCTTAATTCAACATTTGAAAAAAAATTACCCTTTTTGTTGGAAATTTTCACAAGTTTTTGCCTTATATTCGTACATCTCTCAGTATTTTGATAGAATCACCTTCTAAACACCCCGGATATACACGATATTTTATACATAGAATGCTAAGACATAAAGCTATAACTTTCTTGCCCATGACCCTCGCATATTTTTTACTATTCACTTTCAAAACATTGCTCGAATTCATTTTAGAGAAATCGAAGATTTCTGAAAGGGGTACCCCTTTGGTGAATTGGAGATTTCACCAATTTCTCCGAAATGTATTACACTGGTGTTCGACTCGTTCGATATTTCTCCCCAAGAGATCTCATGGGTAAATTCTTCTATTGGAGTTGAAACGGAGCCTTAATTCCACATTTGAAAAAAAATTACCCTTTTTGTTGGAAAATTTCACAAGTTTTTGCCTAATATTCGTACATCTCTCAGTATTTTGATAGTATTACCCTCTAAACACCTCGGATATACACGTTATTTTATACATAGAAGCCTGAGACATAAAGCTATAACTTTCGTGCCCATGACCCTCGCATATTTTTTACTATTCACTTTCAAAACAATGCTCGAATTCATATTAGAGAAATAGAAGATTTCTGAATGGGGTACCCCTTAGGTGAATTGGAGATTTCACCAATTTCTCCGAAATGTATTACACTGGTGTTCAACTCGTTCGATATTTCTCCCCAAGAGATCTCATATGTAAATGCTTCTATTGGAGTTGAAACGGAGCATTAATTCAACATTTGAAAAAAAAATTACCCTTTTTGTTGGAAATTTTCACAGGTTTTTGCCTTATATTCGTACATCTCTCAGTATTTTGATAGTATCACCCTTTATACACCTCGGATATACACGTTATTTTAAACATAGAAGCCTAGGACATAAAGCTATAACTTTCGTGCCCATGACCCTCGCATATTTTTTACTATTCACTTTCAAAACATTGCTCGAATTCATATTAGAGAAATAGAAGATTTCTGAATGGGGTACCCCTTTGGTGAATTGGAGATTTCACCAATTTCTCCGAAATGTATTACACTGGTGTTCAACTCGTTCGATATTTCTCCCCAAGAGATCTCATGGGTAAATGCTTCTACTGGAGTTGAAACGGAGCCTTAATTCAACATTTGAAAAAATATTCACCTTTTATTTGGCAATTTTCACAGGTTTTTGCCTTATATTCGTACATCTCTCAGTATTTTGATAGCATCACCCTCTAAACACCTCGGATGTGTACGATATTTTATACATAGAAGCCTAGGACATAAAGATTTAACTTTCGTGCCCATGACCCTCGTATATTTTTTACTATTCACTTTCAAAACATTGCTTGAATTCATATTAGAGAAATAGAAGATTTCTGAAAGGGGTACCCCTTTGGTGAATTGGAGATTTCACCAATTTCTCCGAAATGTATTACACTGGTGTTCAACTCGTTCGATATTTCTCCCCAAGAGATCTCATGGGTAAATGCTTCTATTGGAGTTGAAACGGAGCCTTAATTCCACATTTGAAAAAAAATTACCCTTTTTGTTGGAAATTTTCACAAGTTTTTGCCTAATATTCGTACATCTCTCAGTATTTTGATAGTATTACCCTCTAAACACCTCGGATATACACGATATTTTATACATAGAAGCATAAGACATAAAGCTATAACTTTTGTGCCCATGACCCTCGCATATTTTTTACTATTCACTTTCAAAACATTGCTCGAATTCATATTTGAGAAATCGAAGATTTCTGAAAGGGGTACCCCTTTGGTGAATTGGAGATTTCACCAATTTCTCCGAAATGTATTACACTGGTGTTCAACTCGTTCGATATTTCTCCCCAAGAGATCTCATGGGTAAATTCTTCTATTGGAGTTGAAACGGAGCCTTAATTCAACATTTGAAAAAAAATTACCCTTTTTGTTGGAAATTTTCACAAGTTTTTGCCTAATATTCGTACATCTCTCAGTATTTTGATAGTATTACCCTCTAAACACCTCGGATATACACGTTATTTTATACATAGAAGCCTGAGACATAAAGCTATAACTTTCGTGCCCATGACCCTCGCATATTTTTTACTATTCACTTTCAAAACATTGCTCGAATTCATATTTGAGAAATCGAAGATTTCTGAAAGGGGTACCCCTTTGGTGAATTGGAGATTTCACCAATTTCTCCGAAATGTATTACACTGGTGTTCAACTCGTTCGATATTTCTCCCCAAGAGATCTCATGGGTAAATTCTTCTATTGGAGTTGAAACGGAGCCTTAATTCAACATTTGAAAAAAAATTACCCTTTTTGTTGGAAATTTTCACAAGTTTTTGCCTAATATTCGTACATCTCTCAGTATTTTGAGAGTATCACCCTCTAAACACCTCGGATATACACGATATTTTATACATAGAAGCATAAGACATAAAGCTATAACTTTTGTGCCCATGACCCTCGCATATTTTTTACTATTCACTTTCAAAACATTGCTCGAATTCATATTTGAGAAATCGAAGATTTCTGAAAGGGGTACCCCTTTGGTGAATTGGAGATTTCACCAATTTCTCCGAAATGTATTACACTGGTGTTCGACTCGTTCGATATTTCTCCCCAAGAGATCTCATGGGTAAATTCTTCTATTGGAGTTGAAACGGAGCCTTAATTCCACATTTGAAAAAAAATTACCCTTTTTGTTGGAAATTTTCACAAGTTTTTGCCTAATATTCGTACATCTCTCAGTATTTTGATAGTATTACCCTCTAAACACCTCGGCTATACACGTTATTTTATACATAGAAGCCTGAGACATAAAGCTATAACTTTCGTGCCCATGACCCTCGCATATTTTTTACTATTCACTTTCAAAACATTGCTCGAATTCATATTTGAGAAATCGAAGATTTCTGAAAGGGGTACCCCTTTGGTGAATTGGAGATTTCACCAATTTCTCCGAAATGTATTACACTGTTGTTCGACTCGTTCGATATTTCTCCCCAAGAGATCTCATGGGTAAATTCTTCTATTGGAGTTGAAACGGAGCCTTAATTCCACATTTGAAAAAAAATTACCCTTTTTGTTGGAAATTTTCACAAGTTTTTGCCTAATATTCGTACATCTCTCAGTATTTTGATAGTATTACCCTCTAAACACCTCGGATATACACGTTATTTTATACATAGAAGCCTGAGACATAAAGCTATAACTTTCGTGCCCATGACCCTCGCATATTTTTTACTATTCACTTTCAAAACATTTCTCGAATTCATATTAGAGAAATAGAAGATTTCTGAATGGGGTACCCCTTAGGTGAATTGGAGATTTCACCAATTTCTCCGAAATGTATTACACTGGTGTTCAACTCGTTCGATATTTCTCCCCAAGAGATCTCATATGTAAATGCTTCTATTGGAGTTGAAACGGAGCATTAATTCAACATTTGAAAAAAAAATTACTCTTTTTGTTGGAAATTTTCACAGGTTTTTGCCTTATATTCGTACATCTCTCAGTATTTTGATAGTATCACCCTTTATACACCTCGGATATACACGTTATTTTATACATAGAAGCCTAGGACATAAAGCTATAACTTTCGTGCCCATGACCCTCGCATATTTTTTACTATTCACTTTCAAAACATTGCTCGAATTCATATTAGAGAAATAGAAGATTTCTGAATGGGGTACCCCTTTGGTGAATTGGAGATTTCACCAATTTCTCCGAAATGTATTACACTGGTGTTCAACTCGTTCGATATTTCTCCCCAAGAGATCTCATGGGTATATGCTTCTATTGGAGTTGAAACGGAGCCTTAATTCAACATTTGAAAAAATATTCACCTTTTATTTGGCAATTTTCACAGGTTTTTGCCTTATTTTCGTACATCTCTCAGAATTTTGATAGTATCACCCTCTAAACACCTCGGATGTGTACGATATTTTATACATAGAAGCCTAGGACATAAAGCTTTAACTTTCGTGCCCATGACCCTCGCATATTTTATACTATTCACTTTCAAAACATTGCTCGAATTCATATTAGAGAAATCGAAGATTTCTGAAAGGGGTAACCCTTCGATGTATTGGAGATTTCACCAATTTCTCCGAAATGTATTACACTGGTGTTCGACTCGTTCGATATTTCTCCCCAAGAGATCTCATGGGTAAATTCTTCTATTGGAGTTGAAACGGAGCCTTAATTCCACATTTGAAAAAAAATTACCCTTTTTGTTGGAAATTTTCACAAGTTTTTGCCTAATATTCGTACATCTCTCAGTATTTTGATAGTATTACCCTCTAAACACCTTGGATATACACGATATTTTATACATAGAAGCATAAGACATAAAGCTATAACTTTCGTGCCCATGACCCTCGTATATTTTTTACTATTCACTTTCAAAACATTACTCGAATTCATATTAGAGAAATCGAAGATTTCTGAAAGGGGTACCCCTTTTGGTGAATTGGAGATTTCACCAATTTCTCCGAAATGTATTACACTGGTGTTCGACTCGTTCGATATTTCTCCCCAAGAGATCTCATGGGTAAATGCTTCTATTGGAGTTGAAACGGAGCCTTAATTCAACATTTGAAAAAATATTCACCTTTTAGTTGGCAATTTTCACAGGTTTTTGCCTTATATTCGTACATCTCTCAGTATTTTGATAGCATCACCCTCTAAACACCTCGGATGTGTACGATATTTTATACATAGAAGCCTAGGACATAAAGATTTAACTTTCGTGCCCATGACCCTCGTATATTTTTTACTATTCACTTTCAAAACATTGCTTGAATTCATATTAGAGAAATAGAAGATTTCTGAAAGGGGTACCCCTTTGGTGAATTGGAGATTTCACCAATTTCTCCGAAATGTATTACACTGGTGTTCAACTCATTCGATATTTCTCCCCAAGAGATCTCATGGGTAAATGCTTCTATTGGAGTTGAAACGGAGCCTTAATTCCACATTTGAAAAAAAATTACCCTTTTTGTTGGAAATTTTCACAAGTTTTTGCCTAATATTCGTACATCTCTCAGTATTTTGATAGTATTACCCTCTAAACACCTCGGATATACACGATATTTTATACATAGAAGCATAAGACATAAAGCTATAACTTTTGTGCCCATGACCCTCGCATATTTTTTACTATTCACTTTCAAAACATTGCTCGAATTCATATTTGAGAAATCGAAGATTTCTGAAAGGGGTAGCCCTTTGGTGAATTGGAGATTTCACCAATTTCTCCGAAATGTATTACACTGGTGTTCAACTCGTTCGATATTTCTCCCCAAGAGATCTCATGGGTAAATTCTTCTATTGGAGTTGAAACGGAGCCTTAATTCAACATTTGAAAAAAAATTACCCTTTTTGTTGGAAATTTTCACAAGTTTTTGCCTAATATTCGTACATCTCTCAGTATTTTGATAGTATTACCCTCTAAACACCTCGGATATACACGTTATTTTATACATAGAAGCCTGAGACATAAAGCTATAACTTTCGTGCCCATGACCCTCGCATATTTTTTACTATTCACTTTCAAAACATTGCTCGAATTCATATTTGAGAAATCGAAGATTTCTGAAAGGGGTACCCCTTTGGTGAATTGGAGATTTCACCAATTTCTCCGAAATGTATTACACTGGTGTTCAACTCGTTCGATATTTCTCCCCAAGAGATCTCATGGGTAAATGCTTCTATTGGAGTTGAAACGGAGTCTTAATTCCACATTTGAAAAAAAATTACCCTTTTTGTTGGAAATTTTCACAAGTTTTTGCCTAATATTCGTACATCTCACAGTATTTTGATAGTATTACCCTCTAAACACCTCGGATATACACGATATTTTATACATAGAAGCATAAGACATAAAGCTATAACTTTTGTGCCCATGACCCTCGCATATTTTTTACTATTCACTTTCAAAACATTGCTCGAATTCATATTAGAGAAATCGAAGATTTCTGAAAGGGGTACCCCTTCGGTGTATTGGAGATTTCACCAATTTCTCCGAAATGTATTACACTGGTGTTCGACTCGTTCGATATTTCTCACCAAGAGATCTCATGGGTAAATTCTTCTATTGGAGTTGAAACGGAGCCTTAATTCCACATTTGAAAAAAAATTACCCTTTTTGTTGGAAATTTTCACAAGTTTTTGCCTAATATTCGTACATCTCTCAGTATTTTGATAGTATTACCCTCTAAACACCTTGGATATACACGATATTTTATACATAGAAGCATAAGACATAAAGCTATAACTTTCGTGCCCATGACCCTCGTATATTTTTTACTATTCACTTTCAAAACATTGCTCGAATTCATATTAGAGAAATCGAAGATTTCTGAAAGGGGTACCCCTTTGGTGAATTGGAGATTTCACCAATTTCTCCGAAATGTATTACACTGGTGTTCGACTCGTTCGATATTTCTCCCCAAGAGATCTCATGGGTAAATGCTTCTATTGGAGTTGAAACGGAGCCTTAATTCAACATTTGAAAAAATATTCACCTTTATTTGGCAATTTTCACAGGTTTTTGCCTTATATTCGTACATCTCTCAGTATTTTGATAGCATCACCCTCTAAACACCTCGGATGTGTACGATATTTTATACATAGAAGCCTAGGACATAAAGCTTTAACTTTCGTGCCCATGACCCTCGTATATTTTTTACTATTCACTTTCAAAACATTGCTTGAATTCATATTAGAGAAATAGAAGATTTCTGAAAGGGGTACCCCTTTGGTGAATTGGAGATTTCACCAATTTCTCCGAAATGTATTACACTGGTGTTCAACTCGTTCGATATTTCTCCCCAAGAGATCTCATGGGTAAATGCTTCTATTGGAGTTGAAACGGAGCCTTAATTCCACATTTGAAAAAAAATTACCCTTTTTGTTGGAAATTTTCACAAGTTTTTGCCTAATATTCGTACATCTCTCAGTATTTTGATAGTATTACCCTCTAAACACCTCGGATATACACGTTATTTTATACATAGAAGCCTGAGACATAAAGCTATAACTTTCGTGCCCATGACCCTCGCATATTTTTTACTATTCACTTTCAAAACATTGCTCGAATTCATATTTGAGAAATCGAAGATTTCTGAAAGGGGTACCCCTTTGGTGAATTGGAGATTTCACCAATTTCTCCGAAATGTATTACACTGGTGTTCAACTCGTTCGATATTTCTCCCCAAGAGATTTCATGGGTAAATGCTTCTATTGGAGTTGAAACGGAGCCTTAATTCCACATTTGAAAAAAAATTACCCTTTTTGTTGGAAATTTTCACAAGTTTTTGCCTAATATTCGTACATCTCACAGTATTTTGATAGTATTACCCTCTAAACACCTCGGATATACACGATATTTTATACATAGAAGCATAAGACATAAAGCTATAACTTTTGTGCCCATGACCCTCGCATATTTTTTACTATTCACTTTCAAAACATTGCTCGAATTCATATTTGAGAAATCGAAGATTTCTGAAAGGGGTACCCCTTTGGTGAATTGGAGATTTCACCAATTTCTCCGAAATGTATTACACTGTTGTTCGACTCGTTCGATATTTCTCCCCAAGAGATCTCATGGGTAAATTCTTCTATTGGAGTTGAAACGGAGCCTTAATTCCACATTTGAAAAAAAATTACCCTTTTTGTTGGAAATTTTCACAAGTTTTTGCCTAATATTCGTACATCTCTCAGTATTTTGATAGTATTACCCTCTAAACACCTCGGATATACACGTTATTTTATACATAGAAGCCTGAGACATAAAGCTATAACTTTCGTGCCCATGACCCTCGCATATTTTTTACTATTCACTTTCAAAACATTTCTCGAATTCATATTAGAGAAATAGAAGATTTCTGAATGGGGTACCCCTTAGGTGAATTGGAGATTTCACCAATTTCTCCGAAATGTATTACACTGGTGTTCAACTCGTTCGATATTTCTCCCCAAGAGATCTCATATGTAAATGCTTCTATTGGAGTTGAAACGGAGCATTAATTCAACATTTGAAAAAAAAATTACTCTTTTTGTTGGAAATTTTCACAGGTTTTTGCCTTATATTCGTACATCTCTCAGTATTTTGATAGTATCACCCTTTATACACCTCGGATATACACGTTATTTTATACATAGAAGCCTAGGACATAAAGCTATAACTTTCGTGCCCATGACCCTCGCATATTTTTTACTATTCACTTTCAAAACATTGCTCGAATTCATATTAGAGAAATAGAAGATTTCTGAATGGGGTACCCCTTTGGTGAATTGGAGATTTCACCAATTTCTCCGAAATGTATTACACTGGTGTTCAACTCGTTCGATATTTCTCCCCAAGAGATCTCATGGGTATATGCTTCTATTGGAGTTGAAACGGAGCCTTAATTCAACATTTGAAAAAATATTCACCTTTTATTTGGCAATTTTCACAGGTTTTTGCCTTATTTTCGTACATCTCTCAGAATTTTGATAGTATCACCCTCTAAACACCTCGGATGTGTACGATATTTTATACATAGAAGCCTAGGACATAAAGCTTTAACTTTCGTGCCCATGACCCTCGCATATTTTATACTATTCACTTTCAAAACATTGCTCGAATTCATATTAGAGAAATCGAAGATTTCTGAAAGGGGTAACCCTTCGATGTATTGGAGATTTCACCAATTTCTCCGAAATGTATTACACTGGTGTTCGACTCGTTCGATATTTCTCCCCAAGAGATCTCATGGGTAAATTCTTCTATTGGAGTTGAAACGGAGCCTTAATTCCACATTTGAAAAAAAATTACCCTTTTTGTTGGAAATTTTCACAAGTTTTTGCCTAATATTCGTACATCTCTCAGTATTTTGATAGTATTACCCTCTAAACACCTTGGATATACACGATATTTTATACATAGAAGCATAAGACATAAAGCTATAACTTTTGTGCCCATGACCCTCGCATATTTTTTACTATTCACTTTCAAAACATTGCTCGAATTCATATTAGAGAAATCGAAGATTTCTGAAAGGGGTACCCCTTCGGTGTATTGGAGATTTCACCAATTTCTCCGAAATGTATTACACTGGTGTTCGACTCGTTCGATATTTCTCACCAAGAGATCTCATGGGTAAATTCTTCTATTGGAGTTGAAACGGAGCCTTAATTCCACATTTGAAAAAAAATTACCCTTTTTGTTGGAAATTTTCACAAGTTTTTGCCTAATATTCGTACATCTCTCAGTATTTTGATAGTATTACCCTCTAAACACCTTGGATATACACGATATTTTATACATAGAAGCATAAGACATAAAGCTATAACTTTCGTGCCCATGACCCTCGTATATTTTTTACTATTCACTTTCAAAACATTGCTCGAATTCATATTAGAGAAATCGAAGATTTCTGAAAGGGGTACCCCTTTGGTGAATTGGAGATTTCACCAATTTCTCCGAAATGTATTACACTGGTGTTCGACTCGTTCGATATTTCTCCCCAAGAGATCTCATGGGTAAATGCTTCTATTGGAGTTGAAACGGAGCCTTAATTCAACATTTGAAAAAATATTCACCTTTATTTGGCAATTTTCACAGGTTTTTGCCTTATATTCGTACATCTCTCAGTATTTTGATAGCATCACCCTCTAAACACCTCGGATGTGTACGATATTTTATACATAGAAGCCTAGGACATAAAGCTTTAACTTTCGTGCCCATGACCCTCGTATATTTTTTACTATTCACTTTCAAAACATTGCTTGAATTCATATTAGAGAAATAGAAGATTTCTGAAAGGGGTACCCCTTTGGTGAATTGGAGATTTCACCAATTTCTCCGAAATGTATTACACTGGTGTTCAACTCGTTCGATATTTCTCCCCAAGAGATCTCATGGGTAAATGCTTCTATTGGAGTTGAAACGGAGCCTTAATTCCACATTTGAAAAAAAATTACCCTTTTTGTTGGAAATTTTCACAAGTTTTTGCCTAATATTCGTACATCTCTCAGTATTTTGATAGTATTACCCTCTAAACACCTCGGATATACACGTTATTTTATACATAGAAGCCTGAGACATAAAGCTATAACTTTCGTGCCCATGACCCTCGCATATTTTTTACAATTCACTTTCAAAACATTGCTCGAATTCATATTTGAGAAATCGAAGATTTCTGAAAGGGGTACCCCTTTGGTGAATTGGAGATTTCACCAATTTCTCCGAAATGTATTACACTGGTGTTCAACTCGTTCGATATTTCTCCCCAAGAGATTTCATGGGTAAATGCTTCTATTGGAGTTGAAACGGAGCCTTAATTCCACATTTGAAAAAAAATTACCCTTTTTGTTGGAAATTTTCACAAGTTTTTGCCTAATATTCGTACATCTCACAGTATTTTGATAGTATTACCCTCTAAACACCTCGGATATACACGATATTTTATACATAGAAGCATAAGACATAAAGCTATAACTTTTGTGCCCATGACCCTCGCATATTTTTTACTATTCACTTTCAAAACATTGCTCGAATTCATATTTGAGAAATCGAAGATTTCTGAAAGGGGTACCCCTTTGGTGAATTGGAGATTTCACCAATTTCTCCGAAATGTATTACACTGTTGTTCGACTCGTTCGATATTTCTCCCCAAGAGATCTCATGGGTAAATTCTTCTATTGGAGTTGAAACGGAGCCTTAATTCCACATTTGAAAAAAAATTACCCTTTTTGTTGGAAATTTTCACAAGTTTTTGCCTAATATTCGTACATCTCTCAGTATTTTGATAGTATTACCCTCTAAACACCTCGGATATACACGTTATTTTATACATAGAAGCCTGAGACATAAAGCTATAACTTTCGTGCCCATGACCCTCGCATATTTTTTACTATTCACTTTCAAAACATTTCTCGAATTCATATTAGAGAAATAGAAGATTTCTGAATGGGGTACCCCTTAGGTGAATTGGAGATTTCACCAATTTCTCCGAAATGTATTACACTGGTGTTCAACTCGTTCGATATTTCTCCCCAAGAGATCTCATATGTAAATGCTTCTATTGGAGTTGAAACGGAGCATTAATTCAACATTTGAAAAAAAAATTACTCTTTTTGTTGGAAATTTTCACAGGTTTTTGCCTTATATTCGTACATCTCTCAGTATTTTGATAGTATCACCCTTTATACACCTCGGATATACACGTTATTTTATACATAGAAGCCTAGGACATAAAGCTATAACTTTCGTGCCCATGACCCTCGCATATTTTTTACTATTCACTTTCAAAACATTGCTCGAATTCATATTAGAGAAATAGAAGATTTCTGAATGGGGTACCCCTTTGGTGAATTGGAGATTTCACCAATTTCTCCGAAATGTATTACACTGGTGTTCAACTCGTTCGATATTTCTCCCCAAGAGATCTCATGGGTATATGCTTCTATTGGAGTTGAAACGGAGCCTTAATTCAACATTTGAAAAAATATTCACCTTTTATTTGGCAATTTTCACAGGTTTTTGCCTTATTTTCGTACATCTCTCAGAATTTTGATAGTATCACCCTCTAAACACCTCGGATGTGTACGATATTTTATACATAGAAGCCTAGGACATAAAGCTTTAACTTTCGTGCCCATGACCCTCGCATATTTTATACTATTCACTTTCAAAACATTGCTCGAATTCATATTAGAGAAATCGAAGATTTCTGAAAGGGGTAACCCTTCGATGTATTGGAGATTTCACCAATTTCTCCGAAATGTATTACACTGGTGTTCGACTCGTTCGATATTTCTCCCCAAGAGATCTCATGGGTAAATTCTTCTATTGGAGTTGAAACGGAGCCTTAATTCCACATTTGAAAAAAAATTACCCTTTTTGTTGGAAATTTTCACAAGTTTTTGCCTAATATTCGTACATCTCTCAGTATTTTGATAGTATTACCCTCTAAACACCTTGGATATACACGATATTTTATACATAGAAGCATAAGACATAAAGCTATAACTTTCGTGCCCATGACCCTCGTATATTTTTTACTATTCACTTTCAAAACATTACTCGAATTCATATTAGAGAAATCGAAGATTTCTGAAAGGGGTACCCCTTTGGTGAATTGGAGATTTCACCAATTTCTCCGAAATGTATTACACTGGTGTTCGACTCGTTCGATATTTCTCCCCAAGAGATCTCATGGGTAAATGCTTCTATTGGAGTTGAAACGGAGCCTTAATTCAACATTTGAAAAAATATTCACCTTTTAGTTGGCAATTTTCACAGGTTTTTGCCTTATATTCGTACATCTCTCAGTATTTTGATAGCATCACCCTCTAAACACCTCGGATGTGTACGATATTTTATACATAGAAGCCTAGGACATAAAGATTTAACTTTCGTGCCCATGACCCTCGTATATTTTTTACTATTCACTTTCAAAACATTGCTTGAATTCATATTAGAGAAATAGAAGATTTCTGAAAGGGGTACCCCTTTGGTGAATTGGAGATTTCACCAATTTCTCCGAAATGTATTACACTGGTGTTCAACTCATTCGATATTTCTCCCCAAGAGATCTCATGGGTAAATGCTTCTATTGGAGTTGAAACGGAGCCTTAATTCCACATTTGAAAAAAAATTACCCTTTTTGTTGGAAATTTTCACAAGTTTTTGCCTAATATTCGTACATCTCTCAGTATTTTGATAGTATTACCCTCTAAACACCTCGGATATACACGATATTTTATACATAGAAGCATAAGACATAAAGCTATAACTTTTGTGCCCATGACCCTCGCATATTTTTTACTATTCACTTTCAAAACATTGCTCGAATTCATATTTGAGAAATCGAAGATTTCTGAAAGGGGTAGCCCTTTGGTGAATTGGAGATTTCACCAATTTCTCCGAAATGTATTACACTGGTGTTCAACTCGTTCGATATTTCTCCCCAAGAGATCTCATGGGTAAATTCTTCTATTGGAGTTGAAACGGAGCCTTAATTCAACATTTGAAAAAAAATTACCCTTTTTGTTGGAAATTTTCACAAGTTTTTGCCTAATATTCGTACATCTCTCAGTATTTTGATAGTATTACCCTCTAAACACCTCGGATATACACGTTATTTTATACATAGAAGCCTGAGACATAAAGCTATAACTTTCGTGCCCATGACCCTCGCATATTTTTTACTATTCACTTTCAAAACATTGCTCGAATTCATATTTGAGAAATCGAAGATTTCTGAAAGGGGT
Source organism: Humulus lupulus (assembly GCF_963169125.1). NCBI lineage: Eukaryota > Viridiplantae > Streptophyta > Magnoliopsida > Rosales > Cannabaceae > Humulus > Humulus lupulus. The sequence continues at coordinate 183,293,398 of NC_084802.1, read as the reverse complement.
ACCCCTTTGGTGAATTGGAGATTTCACCAATTTCTCCGAAATGTATTACACTGGTGTTCAACTCGTTCGATATTTCTCCCCAAGAGATCTCATGGGTAAATGCTTCTATTGGAGTTGAAACGGAGCCTTAATTCCACATTTGAAAAAAAATTACCCTTTTTGTTGGAAATTTTCACAAGTTTTTGCCTAATATTCGTACATCTCACAGTATTTTGATAGTATTACCCTCTAAACACCTCGGATATACACGATATTTTATACATAGAAGCATAAGACATAAAGCTATAACTTTTGTGCCCATGACCCTCGCATATTTTTTACTATTCACTTTCAAAACATTGCTCGAATTCATATTTGAGAAATCGAAGATTTCTGAAAGGGGTACCCCTTTGGTGAATTGGAGATTTCACCAATTTCTCCGAAATGTATTACACTGGTGTTCAACTCGTTCGATATTTCTCCCCAAGAGATCTCATGGGTAAATTCTTCTATTGGAGTTGAAACGGAGCCTTAATTCAACATTTGAAAAAAAATTACCCTTTTTGTTGGAAATTTTCACAAGTTTTTGCCTAATATTCGTACATCTCTCAGTATTTTGAGAGTATCACCCTCTAAACACCTCGGATATACACGATATTTTATACATAGAAGCATAAGACATAAAGCTATAACTTTTGTGCCCATGACCCTCGCATATTTTTTACTATTCACTTTCAAAACATTGCTCGAATTCATATTTGAGAAATCGAAGATTTCTGAAAGGGGTACCCTTTTGGTGAATTGGAGATTTCACCAATTTCTCCGAAATGTATTACACTGGTGTTCGACTCGTTCGATATTTCTCCCCAAGAGATCTCATGGGTAAATTCTTCTATTGGAGTTGAAACGGAGCCTTAATTCAACATTTGAAAAAAAATTACCCTTTTTGTTGGAAATTTTGACAAGTTTTTGCCTTATATTCGTACATCTCTCAGTATTTTGATAGAATCACCTTCTAAACACCTCGGATATACACGATATATTATACATAGAATGCTAAGACATAAAGCTATAACTTTCTTGCCCATGACCCTCGCATATTTTTTACTATTCACTTTCAAAACATTGCTCGAATTCATTTTAGAGAAATCGAAGATTTCTGAAAGGGGTACCCCTTTGGTGAATTGGAGATTTCACCAATTTCTCCGAAATGTATTACACTGGTGTTCGACTCGTTCGATATTTCTCCCCAAGAGATCTCATGGGTAAATTCTTCTATTGGAGTTGAAACGGAGCCTTAATTCCACACTTGAAAAAAAATTACCCTTTTTGTTGGAAATTTTCACAAGTTTTTGCCTAATATTCGTACATCTCTCAGTATTTTGATAGTATTACCCTCTAAACACCTCGGATATACACGTTATTTTATACATAGAAGCCTGAGACATAAAGCTATAACTTTCGTGCCCATGACCCTCGCATATTTTTTACTATTCACTTTCAAAACATTGCTCGAATTCATATTAGAGAAATAGAAGATTTCTGAATGGGGTACCCCTTAGGTGAATTGGAGATTTCACCAATTTCTCCGAAATGTATTACACTGGTGTTCAACTCGTTCGATATTTCTCCCCAAGAGATCTCATATGTAAATGCTTCTATTGGAGTTGAAACGGAGCATTAATTCAACATTTGAAAAAAAAATTACCCTTTTTGTTGGAAATTTTCACAGGTTTTTGCCTTATATTCGTACATCTCACAGTATTTTGATAGTATTACCCTCTAAACACCTCGGATATACACGATATTTTATACATAGAAGCATAAGACATAAAGCTATAACTTTTGTGCCCATGACCCTCGCATATTTTTTACTATTCACTTTCAAAACATTGCTCGAATTCATATTTGAGAAATCGAAGATTTCTGAAAGGGGTACCCCTTTGGTGAATTGGAGATTTCACCAATTTCTCCGAAATGTATTACACTGGTGTTCAACTCGTTCGATATTTCTCCCCAAGAGATCTCATGGGTAAATTCTTCTATTGGAGTTGAAACGGAGCCTTAATTCAACATTTGAAAAAAAATTACCCTTTTTGTTGGAAATTTTCACAAGTTTTTGCCTAATATTCGTACATCTCTCAGTATTTTGAGAGTATCACCCTCTAAACACCTCGGATATACACGATATTTTATACATAGAAGCATAAGACATAAAGCTATAACTTTTGTGCCCATGACCCTCGCATATTTTTTACTATTCACTTTCAAAACATTGCTCGAATTCATATTTGAGAAATCGAAGATTTCTGAAAGGGGTACCCTTTTGGTGAATTGGAGATTTCACCAATTTCTCCGAAATGTATTACACTGGTGTTCGACTCGTTCGATATTTCTCCCCAAGAGATCTCATGGGTAAATTCTTCTATTGGAGTTGAAACGGAGCCTTAATTCAACATTTGAAAAAAAATTACCCTTTTTGTTGGAAATTTTGACAAGTTTTTGCCTTATATTCGTACATCTCTCAGTATTTTGATAGTATTACCCTCTAAACACCTCGGATATACACGTTATTTTATACATAGAAGCTTGAGACATAAAGCTATAACTTTCGTGCCCATGACCCTCGCATATTTTTTACTATTCACTTTCAAAACATTGCTCGAATTCATATTAGAGAAATAGAAGATTTCTGAAAGGGGTACCCCTTTGGTGAATTGGAGATTTCACCAATTTCTCCGAAATGTATTACACTGGTGTTCAACTCGTTCGATATTTCTCCCCAAGAGATCTCATGGGTAAATGCTTCTATTGGAGTTGAAACGGAGCCTTAATTCCACATTTGAAAAAAAATTACCCTTTTTGTTGGAAATTTTCACAAGTTTTTGCCTAATATTCGTACATCTCACAGTATTTTGATAGTATTACCCTCTAAACACCTCGGATATACACGATATTTTATACATAGAAGCATAAGACAAAAAGCTATAACTTTTGTGCCCATGACCCTCGCATATTTTTTACTATTCACTTTCAAAACATTGCTCGAATTCATATTTGAGAAATCGAAGATTTCTGAAAGGGGTACCCCTTTGGTGAATTGGAGATATCACCAATTTCTCCGAAATGTATTACACTGGTGTTCCACTCTTTCGATATTTCTCCCCAAGAGATCTCATGGGTAAATTCTTCTATTGGAGTTGAAACGGAGCCTTAATTCAACATTTGAAAAATAATTACCCTTTTTGTTGGAAATTTTCACAAGTTTTTGCCTAATATTCGTACATCTCTCAGTATTTTGATAGTATTACCCTCTAAACACCTCGGATATACACGTTATTTTATACATAGAAGCCTGAGACATAAAGCTATAACTTTCGTGCCCATGACCCTCGCATATTTTTTACTATTCACTTTCAAAACATTGCTCGAATTCATATTAGAGAAATAGAAGATTTCTGAATGGGGTACCCCTTAGGTGAATTGGAGATTTCACCAATTTCTCCGAAATGTATTACACTGGTGTTCAACTCGTTCGATATTTCTCCCCAAGAGATCTCATATGTAAATGCTTCTATTGGAGTTGAAACGGAGCATTAATTCAACATTTGAAAAAAAAATTACCCTTTTTGTTGGAAATTTTCACAGGTTTTTGCCTTATATTCGTACATCTCTCAGTATTTTGATAGTATCACCCTTTATACACCTCGGATATACACGTTATTTTAAACATAGAAGCCTAGGACATAAAGCTATAACTTTCGTGCCCATGACCCTCGCATATTTTTTACTATTCACTTTCAAAACATTGCTCGAATTCATATTAGAGAAATAGAAGATTTCTGAATGGGGTACCCCTTTGGTGAATTGGAGATTTCACCAATTTCTCCGAAATGTATTACACTGGTGTTCAACTCGTTCGATATTTCTCCCCAAGAGATCTCATGGGTAAATGCTTCTATTGGAGTTGAAACGGAGCCTTAATTCAACATTTGAAAAAATATTCACCTTTTAGTTGGCAATTTTCACAGGTTTTTGCCTTATTTTCGTACATCTCTCAGAATTTTGATAGTATCACCCTCTAAACACCTCGGATGTGTACGATATTTTATACATAGAAGCCTAGGACATAAAGCTTTAACTTTCGTGCCCATGACCCTCGCATATTTTATACTATTCACTTTCAAAACATTGCTCGAATTCATATTAGAGAAATCGAAGATTTCTGAAAGGGGTACCCCTTCGGTGTATTGGAGATTTCACCAATTTCTCCGAAATGTATTACACTGGTGTTCGACTCGTTCGATATTTCTCACCAAGAGATCTCATGGGTAAATTCTTCTATTGGAGTTGAAACGGAGCCTTAATTCCACATTTGAAAAAAAATTACCCTTTTTGTTGGAAATTTTCACAAGTTTTTGCCTAATATTCGTACATCTCTCAGTATTTTGATAGTATTACCCTCTAAACACCTTGGATATACACGATATTTTATACATAGAAGCATAAGACATAAAGCTATAACTTTCGTGCCCATGACCCTCGTATATTTTTTACTATTCACTTTCAAAACATTGCTCGAATTCATATTAGAGAAATCGAAGATTTCTGAAAGGGGTACCCCTTTGGTGAATTGGAGATTTCACCCATTTCTCCGAAATGTATTACACTGGTGTTCGACTCGTTCGATATTTCTCCCCAAGAGATCTCATGGGTAAATGCTTCTATTGGAGTTGAAACGGAGCCTTAATTCAACATTTGAAAAAATATTCACCTTTATTTGGCAATTTTCACAGGTTTTTGCCTTTTATTCGTACATCTCTCAGTATTTTGATAGCATCACCCTCTAAACACCTCGGATGTGTACGATATTTTATACATAGAAGCCTAGGACATAAAGCTTTAACTTTCGTGCCCATGACCCTCGTATATTTTTTACTATTCACTTTCAAAACATTGCTTGAATTCATATTAGAGAAATAGAAGATTTCTGAAAGGGGTACCCCTTTGGTGAATTGGAGATTTCACCAATTTCTCCGAAATGTATTACACTGGTGTTCAACTCGTTCGATATTTCTCCCCAAGAGATCTCATGGGTAAATGCTTCTATTGGAGTTGAAACGGAGCCTTAATTCCACATTTGAAAAAAAATTACCCTTTTTGTTGGAAATTTTCACAAGTTTTTGCCTAATATTCGTACATCTCTCAGTATTTTGATAGTATTACCCTCTAAACACCTCGGATATACACGTTATTTTATACATAGAAGCCTGAGACATAAAGCCATAACTTTCGTGCCCATGACCCTCGCATATTTTTTACTATTCACTTTCAAAACATTGCTCGAATTCATATTTGAGAAATCGAAGATTTCTGAAAGGGGTACCCCTTTGGTGAATTGGAGATTTCACCAATTTCTCCGAAATGTATTACACTGGTGTTCAACTCGTTCGATATTTCTCCCCAAGAGATTTCATGGGTAAATGCTTCTATTGGAGTTGAAACGGAGCCTTAATTCCACATTTGAAAAAAAATTACCCTTTTTGTTGGAAATTTTCACAAGTTTTTGCCTAATATTCGTACATCTCACAGTATTTTGATAGTATTACCCTCTAAACACCTCGGATATACACGATATTTTATACATAGAAGCATAAGACATAAAGCTATAACTTTTGTGCCCATGACCCTCGCATATTTTTTACTATTCACTTTCAAAACATTGCTCGAATTCATATTTGAGAAATCGAAGATTTCTGAAAGGGGTACCCCTTTGGTGAATTGGAGATATCACCAATTTCTCCGAAATGTATTACACTGGTGTTCAACTCGTTCGATTTTTCTCCCCAAGAGATCTCATGGGTAAATTCTTCTATTGGAGTTGAAACGGAGCCTTAATTCAACATTTGAAAAAAAATTACCCTTTTTGTTGGAAATTTTCACAAGTTTTTGCCTAATATTCGTACATCTCTCAGTATTTTGATAGTATTACCCTCTAAACACCTCGGATATACACGTTATTTTATACATAGAAGCCTGAGACATAAAGCTATAACTTTCGTGCCCATGACCCTCGCATATTTTTTACTATTCACTTTCAAAACATTGCTCGAATTCATATTAGAGAAATCGAAGATTTCTGAAAGGGGTACCCCTTTGGTGAATTGGAGATTTCACCAATTTCTCCGAAATGTATTACACTGGTGTTCAACTCGTTCGATATTTCTCCCCAAGAGATCTCATGGGTAAATTCTTCTATTGGAGTTGAAACGGAGCCTTAATTCAACATTTGAAAAAAAATTACCCTTTTTGTTGGAAATTTTCACAAGTATTTGCCTAATATTCGTACATCTCTCAGTATTTTGATAGTATTACCCTCTAAACACCTCGGATATACACGTTATTTTATACATAGAAGCTTGAGACATAAAGCTATAACTTTCGTGCCCATGACCCTCGCATATTTTTTACTATTCACTTTCAAAACATTGCTCGAATTCATATTAGAGAAATAGAAGATTTCTGAAAGGGGTACCCCTTTGGTGAATTGGAGATTTCACCAATTTCTCCGAAATGTATTACACTGGTGTTCAACTCGTTCGATATTTCTCCCCAAGAGATCTCATGGGTAAATGCTTCTATTGGAGTTGAAACGGAGCCTTAATTCCACATTTGAAAAAAAATTACCCTTTTTGTTGGAAATTTTCACAAGTTTTTGCCTAATATTCGTACATCTCACAGTATTTTGATAGTATTACCCTCTAAACACCTCGGATATACACGATATTTTATACATAGAAGCATAAGACAAAAAGCTATAACTTTTGTGCCCATGACCCTCGCATATTTTTTACTATTCACTTTCAAAACATTGCTCGAATTCATATTTGAGAAATCGAAGATTTCTGAAAGGGGTACCCCTTTGGTGAATTGGAGATATCACCAATTTCTCCGAAATGTATTACACTGGTGTTCCACTCTTTCGATATTTCTCCCCAAGAGATCTCATGGGTAAATTCTTCTATTGGAGTTGAAACGGAGCCTTAATTCAACATTTGAAAAATAATTACCCTTTTTGTTGGAAATTTTCACAAGTTTTTGCCTAATATTCGTACATCTCTCAGTATTTTGATAGTATTACCCTCTAAACACCTCGGATATACACGTTATTTTATACATAGAAGCCTGAGACATAAAGCTATAACTTTCGTGCCCATGACCCTCGCATATTTTTTACTATTCACTTTCAAAACATTGCTCGAATTCATATTAGAGAAATCGAAGATTTCTGAAAGGGGTACCCCTTTGGTGAATTGGAGATTTCACCAATTTCTCCGAAATGTATTACACTGTTGTTCAACTCGTTCGATATTTCTCCCCAAGAGATCTCATGGGTAAATTCTTCTATTGGAGTTGAAACGGAGCCTTAATTCAACATTTGAAAAAAAATTACCCTTTTTGTTGGAAATTTTCACAAGTATTTGCCTAATATTCGTACATCTCTCAGTATTTTGATAGTATTACCCTCTAAACACCTCGGATATACACGTTATTTTATACATAGAAGCCTGAGACATAAAGCTATAACTTTCGTGCCCATGACCCTCGCATATTTTTTACTATTCACTTTCAAAACATTGCTCGAATTCATATTAGAGAAATAGAAGATTTCTGAAAGGGGTACCCCTTTGGTGAATTGGAGATTTCACCAATTTCTCCGAAATGTATTACACTGGTGTTCGACTCGTTCGATATTTCTCCCCAAGAGATCTCATGGGTAAATTCTTCTATTGGAGTTGAAACGGAGCCTTAATTCAACATTTGAAAAAATATTCACCTTTTAGTTGGCAATTTTCACAGATTTTTGCCTTATATTCGTACATCTCTCAGTATTTTGATAGCATCACCCTCTAAACACCTCGGATGTGTACGATATTTTATACATAGATGCCTAGGACATAAAGCATTAACTTTCGTGCCCATGACCCTCGTATATTTTTTACTATTCACTTTCAAAACATTGCTTGAATTCATATTAGAGAAATAGAAGATTTCTGAAAGGGGTACCCCTTTGGAGAATTGGAGATTTCACCAATTTCTCCGAAATGTATTACACTGGTGTTCAACTCGTTCGATATTTCTCCCCAAGAGATCTCATGGGTAAATGCTTCTATTGGAGTTGAAACGGAGCCTTAATTCCACATTTGAAAAAAGATTACCCTTTTTGTTGGAAATTTTCACAAGTATTTGCCTAATATTCGTACATCTCTCAGTATTTTGATAGTATTACCCTCTAAACACCTCGGATATACACGTTATTTTATACATAGAAGCCTGAGACATAAAGCTATAACTTTCGTGCCCATGACCCTCGCATATTTTTTACTATTCACTTTCAAAACATTGCTCGAATTCATATTAGAGAAATAGAAGATTTCTGAATGGGGTACCCCTTAGGTGAATTGGAGATTTCACCAATTTCTCCGAAATGTATTACACTGGTGTTCAACTCGTTCGATATTTCTCCCCAAGAGATCTCATGGGTAAATGCTTCTATTGGAGTTGAAACGGAGCCTTAATTCAACATTTGAAAAAATATTCACCTTTTAGTTGGCAATTTTCACAGGTTTTTGCCTTATTTTCGTACATCTCTCAGTATTTTGATAGTATCACCCTCTAAACACCTCGGATGTGTACGATATTTTATACATAGAAGCCTAGGACATAAAGCTTTAACTTTCGTGCCCATGACCCTCGCATATTTTATACTATTCACTTTCAAAACATTGCTCGAATTCATATTAGAGAAATCGAAGATTTCTGAAAGGGGTACCCCTTCGGTGTATTGGAGATTTCACCAATTTCTCCGAAATGTATTACACTGGTGTTCAACTCGTTCGATATTTCTCCGCAAGAGATCTCATGGGTAAATGCTTCTATTGGAGTTGAAACGGAGCCTTAATTCAACATTTGAAAAAATATTCACCTTTTAGTAGGCAATTTTCACAGGTTTTTGCCTTATATTCGTACATCTCTCAGTATTTTGGTAGCATCACCCTCTAAACACCTCGGATGTGTACGATATTTTATACATAGAAGCCTAGGACATAAAGCTTTAACTTTCGTGCCCATGACCCTCGCATATTTTTTACTATTCACTTTCAAAACATTGCTCGAATTCATATTAGAGAAATAGAAGATTTCTGAATGGGGTACCCCTTTGGTGAATTGGAGATTTCACCAATTTCTCCGAAATGTATTACACTGGTGTTCAACTCGTTCGATATTTCTCCCCAAGAGATCTCATGGGTAAATGCTTCTATTGGAGTTGAAACGGAGCCTTAATTCAACATTTGAAAAAATATTCACCTTTTAGTTGGCAATTTTCACAGGTTTTTGCCTTATTTTCGTACATCTCTCAGTATTTTGATAGTATCACCCTCTAAACACCTCGGATGTGTACGATATTTTATACATAGAAGCCTAGGACATAAAGCTTTAACTTTCGTGCCCATGACCCTCGCATATTTTATACTATTCACTTTCAAAACATTGCTCGAATTCATATTAGAGAAATCGAAGATTTCTGAAAGGGGTACCCCTTCGGTGTATTGGAGATTTCACCAATTTCTCCGAAATGTATTACACTGGTGTTCAACTCGTTCGATATTTCTCCCCAAGAGATCTCATGGGTAAATGCTTCTATTGGAGTTGAAACGGAGCCTTAATTCAACATTTGAAAAAATATTCACCTTTTAGTTGGCAATTTTCACAGGTTTTTGCCTTATATTCGTACATCTCTCAGTATTTTGATAGCATCACCCTCTAAACACCTCGGATGTGTACGATATTTTATACATAGAAGCCTAGGACATAAAGCTTTAACTTTCGTGCCCATGACCCTCGCATATTTTTTACTATTCACTTTCAAAACATTGCTCGAATTCATATTTGAGAAATAGAAGATTTCTGAACGGGGTACCCCTTTGGTGAATTGGAGATTTCACCAATTTCTCCGAAATGTATTACACTGGTATTCAACTCGTTCGATATTTCTCCCCAAGAGATCTCATGGGTAAATGCTTCTATTGGAGTTGAAACGGAGCCTTAATTCAACATTTGAAAATATATTCACCTTTTAGTTGGCAATTTTCACAGGTTTTTGCCTTATATTCGTACATCTCTCAGTATTTTGATAGCATCACCCTCTAAACACCTCGGATGTGTACGATATTTTTTACATAGAAGCCTAGGACATAAAGCTTTAACTTTCGTGCCCATGACCCTCTCATATTTTTTACTATTCACTTTCAGAACATTGCTCGAATTCATATTAGAGAAATAGAAGATTTCTGAATGGGGTACCCCTTTGGTGAATTGGAGATTTCACCAATTTCTCCGAAATGTATTACACTGGTGTTCAACTCGTTCGATATTTCTCCCCAAGAGATCTCATGGGTAAATGCTTCTATTGGAGTTGAAACGGAGCCTTAATTCAACATTTGAAAAAATATTCACCTTTTAGTTGGCAATTTTCATAGGTTTTTGCCTTATTTTCGTACATCTCTCAGTATTTTGATAGTATCACCCTCTAAACACCTCGGATGTGTACGATATTTTATACATAGAAGCCTAGGACATAAAGCTTTAACTTTCGTGCCCATGACCCTCTCATATTTTATACTATTCACTTTCAAAACATTGCTCGAATTCATATTAGAGAAATCGAAGATTTCTGAAAGGGGTACCCCTTCGGTGTATTGGAGATTTCACCAATTTCTCCGAAATGTATTACACTGGTGTTCGACTCGTTCGATATTTCTCCCCAAGAGATCTCATGGGTAAATGCTTCTATTGGAGTTGAAACGGAGCCTTAATTCAACATTTGAAAAAATATTCACCTTTTAGTTGGCAATTTTCACAGGTTTTTGCCTTATATTCGTACATCTCTCAGTATTTTCATAGCATCAACCTCTAAACACCTCGGATGTGTACGATATTTTATACATAGAAGCCTAGGACATAAAGCTTTAACTTTCGTGCCCATGACCCTCGCATATTTTTTACTATTCACTTTCAGAACATTGCTCGAATTCATATTAGAGAAATAGAAGATTTCTGAATGGGGTACCCCTTTGGTGAATTGGAGATTTCACCAATTTCTCCGAAATGTATTACACTGGTGTTCAACTCGTTCGATATTTCTCCCCAAGAGATCTCATGGGTAAATGCTTCTATTGGAGTTGAAACGGAGCCTTAATTCAACATTTGAAAAAATATTCACCTTTTAGTTGGCAATTTTCACAGGTTTTTGCCTTATTTTCGTACATCTCTCAGTATTTTGATAGTATCACCCTCTAAACACCTCGGATGTGTACGATATTTTATACATAGAAGCCTAGGACATAAAGCTTTAACTTTCGTGCCCATGACCCTCGCATATTTTATACTATTCACTTTCAAAACATTGCTCGAATTCATATTAGAGAAATCGAAGATTTCTGAAAGGGGTACCCCTTCGGTGTATTGGAGATTTCACCAATTTCTCCGAAATGTATTACACTGGTGTTCAACTCGTTCGATATTTCTCCCCAAGAGATCTCATGGGTAAATGCTTCTATTGGAGTTGAAACGGAGCCTTAATTCAACATTTGAAAAAATATTCACCTTTTAGTTGGCAATTTTCACAGGTTTTTGCCTTATATTCGTACATCTCTCAGTATTTTCATAGCATCACCCTCTAAACACCTCGGATGTGTACGATATTTTATACATAGAAGCCTAGGACATAAAGCTTTAACTTTCGTGCCCATGACCCTCGCATATTTTTTACTATTCACTTTCAAAACATTGCTCGAATTCATATTTGAGAAATCGAAGATTTCTGAAAGGGGTACCCCTTTGGTGAATTGGAGATTTCACCAATTTCTCCGAAATGTATTACACTGGTGTTCGACTCGTTCGATATTTCTCCCCAAGAGATCTCATGGGTAAATTCTTCTATTGGAGTTGAAACGGAGCCTTAATTCAACATTTGAAAAAAAATTACCCATTTTGTTGGAAATTTTCACAAGTTTTTGCCTAATATTCGTACATCTCTCAGTATTTTGATAGTATTACCCTCTAAACACCTCGGATATACACGTTATTTTATACATAGAAGCCTGAGACATAAAGCTATAACTTTCGTGCCCATGACCCTCGCATATTTTTTACTATTCACTTTCAAAACATTGCTCGAATTCATATTAGAGAAATAGAAGATTTCTGAATGGGGTACCCCTTAGGTGAATTGGAGATTTCACCAATTTCTCCGAAATGTATTACACTGGTGTTCAACTCGTTCGATATTTCTCTCCAAGAGATCTCATATGTAAATGCTTCTATTGGAGTTGAAACGGAGAATTAATTCAACATTTGAAAAAAAAATTACCCTTTTTGTTGGAAATTTTCACAGGTTTTTGCCTAATATTCGTACATCTCTCAGTATTTTGATAGTATTACCCTCTAAACACCTCGGATATACACGTTATTTTATACATAGAAGCCTGAGACATAAAGCTATAACTTTCGTGCCCATGACCCTCGCATATTTTTTACTATTCACTTTCAAAACATTGCTCGAATTCATATTAGAGAAATAGAAGATTTCTGAATGGGGTACCCCTTAGGTGAATTGGAGATTTCACCAATTTCTCCGAAATGTATTACACTGGTGTTCAACTCGTTCGATATTTCTCTCCAAGAGATCTCATATGTAAATGCTTCTATTGGAGTTGAAACGGAGCATTAATTCAACATTTGAAAAAATATTCACCTTTTAGTTGGCAATTTTCACAGGTTTTTGCCTTATATTCGTACATCTCTCAGTATTTTGATAGCATCACCCTCTAAACACCTCGGATGTGTACGATATTTTATACATAGAAGCCTAGGACATAAAGCTTTAACTTTCGTGCCCATGACCCTCGCATATTTTTTACTATTCACTTTCAAAACATTGCTCGAATTCATATTAGAGAAATAGAAGATTTCTGAACGGGGTACCCCTTTGGTGAATTGGAGATTTCACCAATTTCTCCGAAATGTATTACACTGGTATTCAACTCGTTCGATATTTCTCCCCAAGAGATCTCATGGGTAAATGCTTCTATTGGAGTTGAAACGGAGCCTTAATTCAACATTTGAAAAAATATTCACCTTTTAGTTGGCAATTTTCACAGGTTTTTGCCTTATATTCGTACATCTCTCAGTATTTTGATAGCATCACCCTCTAAACACCTCGGATGTGTACGATATTTTATACATAGAAGCCTAGGACATAAAGCTTTAACTTTCGTGCCCATGACCCTCTCATATTTTTTACTATTCACTTTCAGATCATTGCTCGAATTCATATTAGAGAAATAGAAGATTTCTGAATGGGGTACCCCTTTGGTGAATTGGAGATTTCACCAATTTCTCCGAAATGTATTACACTGGTGTTCAACTCGTTCGATATTTCTCCCCAAGAGATCTCATGGGTAAATGCTTCTATTGGAGTTGAAACGGAGCCTTAATTCAACATTTGAAAAAATATTCACCTTTTAGTTGGCAATTTTCATAGGTTTTTGCCTTATTTTCGTACATCTCTCAGTATTTTGATAGTATCACCCTCTAAACACCTCGGATGTGTACGATATTTTATACATAGAAGCCTAGGACATAAAGCTTTAACTTTCGTGCCCATGACCCTCTCATATTTTATACTATTCACTTTCAAAACATTGCTCGAATTCATATTAGAGAAATCGAAGATTTCTGAAAGGGGTACCCCTTCGGTGTATTGGAGATTTCACCAATTTCTCCGAAATGTATTACACTGGTGTTCGACTCGTTCGATATTTCTCCCCAAGAGATCTCATGGGTAAATGCTTCTATTGGAGTTGAAACGGAGCCTTAATTCAACATTTGAAAAAATATTCACCTTTTAGTTGGCAATTTTCACAGGTTTTTGCCTTATATTCGTACATCTCTCAGTATTTTGATAGCATCACCCTCTAAACACCTCGGATGTGTACGATATTTTATACATAGAAGCCTAGGACATAAAGCTTTAACTTTCGTGCCCATGACCCTCGCATATTTTTTACTATTCACTTTCAGAACATTGCTCGAATTCATATTAGAGAAATAGAAGATTTCTGAATGGGGTACCCCTTTGGTGAATTGGAGATTTCACCAATTTCTCCGAAATGTATTACACTGGTGTTCAACTCGTTCGATATTTCTCCCCAAGAGATCTCATGGGTAAATGCTTCTATTGGAGTTGAAACGGAGCCTTAATTCAACATTTGAAAAAATATTCACCTTTTAGTTGGCAATTTTCACAGGTTTTTGCCTTATTTTCGTACATCTCTCAGTATTTTGATAGTATCACCCTCTAAACACCTCGGATGTGTACGATATTTTATACATAGAAGCCTAGGACATAAAGCTTTAACTTTCGTGCCCATGACCCTCGCATATTTTATACTATTCACTTTCAAAACATTGCTCGAATTCATATTAGAGAAATCGAAGATTTCTGAAAGGGGTACCCCTTCGGTGTATTGGAGATTTCACCAATTTCTCCGAAATGTATTACACTGGTGTTCAACTCGTTCGATATTTCTCCCCAAGAGATCTCATGGGTAAATGCTTCTATTGGAGTTGAAACGGAGCCTTAATTCAACATTTGAAAAAATATTCACCTTTTAGTTGGCAATTTTCACAGGTTTTTGCCTTATATTCGTACATCTCTCAGTATTTTCATAGCATCACCCTCTAAACACCTCGGATGTGTACGATATTTTATACATAGAAGCCTAGGACATAAAGCTTTAACTTTCGTGCCCATGACCCTCGCATATTTTTTACTATTCACTTTCAAAACATTGCTCGAATTCATATTTGAGAAATCGAAGATTTCTGAAAGGGGTACCCCTTTGGTGAATTGGAGATTTCACCAATTTCTCCGAAATGTATTACACTGGTGTTCGACTCGTTCGATATTTCTCCCCAAGAGATCTCATGGGTAAATTCTTCTATTGGAGTTGAAACGGAGCCTTAATTCAACATTTGAAAAAAAATTACCCATTTTGTTGGAAATTTTCACAAGTTTTTGCCTAATATTCGTACATCTCTCAGTATTTTGATAGTATTACCCTCTAAACACCTCGGATATACACGTTATTTTATACATAGAAGCCTGAGACATAAAGCTATAACTTTCGTGCCCATGACCCTCGCATATTTTTTACTATTCACTTTCAAAACATTGCTCGAATTCATATTAGAGAAATAGAAGATTTCTGAATGGGGTACCCCTTAGGTGAATTGGAGATTTCACCAATTTCTCCGAAATGTATTACACTGGTGTTCAACTCGTTCGATATTTCTCTCCAAGAGATCTCATATGTAAATGCTTCTATTGGAGTTGAAACGGAGCATTAATTCAACATTTGAAAAAATATTCACCTTTTAGTTGGCAATTTTCACAGGTTTTTGCCTTATATTCGTACATCTCTCAGTATTTTGATAGCATCACCCTCTAAACACCTCGGATGTGTACGATATTTTATACATAGAAGCCTAGGACATAAAGCTTTAACTTTCGTGCCCATGACCCTCGCATATTTTTTACTATTCACTTTCAAAACATTGCTCGAATTCATATTAGAGAAATAGAAGATTTCTGAACGGGGTACCTCTTTGGTGAATTGGAGATTTCACCAATTTCTCCGAAATGTATTACACTGGTATTCAACTCGTTCGATATTTCTCCCCAAGAGATCTCATGGGTAAATGCTTCTATTGGAGTTGAAACGGAGCCTTAATTCAACATTTGAAAAAATATTCACCTTTTAGTTGGCAATTTTCACAGGTTTTTGCCTTATATTCGTACATCTCTCAGTATTTTGATAGCATCACCCTCTAAACACCTCGGATGTGTACGATATTTTATACATAGAAGCCTAGGACATAAAGCTTTAACTTTCGTGCCCATGACCCTCTCATATTTTTTACTATTCACTTTCAGATCATTGCTCGAATTCATATTAGAGAAATAGAAGATTTCTGAATGGGGTACCCCTTTGGTGAATTGGAGATTTCACCAATTTCTCCGAAATGTATTACACTGGTGTTCAACTCGTTCGATATTTCTCCCCAAGAGATCTCATGGGTAAATGCTTCTATTGGAGTTGAAACGGAGCCTTAATTCAACATTTGAAAAAATATTCACCTTTTAGTTGGCAATTTTCATAGGTTTTTGCCTTATTTTCGTACATCTCTCAGTATTTTGATAGTATCACCCTCTAAACACCTCGGATGTGTACGATATTTTATACATAGAAGCCTAGGACATAAAGCTTTAACTTTCGTGCCCATGACCCTCTCATATTTTATACTATTCACTTTCAAAACATTGCTCGAATTCATATTAGAGAAATCGAAGATTTCTGAAAGGGGTACCCCTTCGGTGTATTGGAGATTTCACCAATTTCTCCGAAATGTATTACACTGGTGTTCGACTCGTTCGATATTTCTCCCCAAGAGATCTCATGGGTAAATGCTTCTATTGGAGTTGAAACGGAGCCTTAATTCAACATTTGAAAAAATATTCACCTTTTAGTTGGCAATTTTCACAGGTTTTTGCCTTATATTCGTACATCTCTCAGTATTTTGATAGCATCACCCTCTAAACACCTCGGATGTGTACGATATTTTATACATAGAAGCCTAGGACATAAAGCTTTAACTTTCGTGCCCATGACCCTCGCATATTTTTTACTATTCACTTTCAGAACATTGCTCGAATTCATATTAGAGAAATAGAAGATTTCTGAATGGGGTACCCCTTTGGTGAATTGGAGATTTCACCAATTTCTCCGAAATGTATTACACTGGTGTTCAACTCGTTCGATATTTCTCCCCAAGAGATCTCATGGGTAAATGCTTCTATTGGAGTTGAAACGGAGCCTTAATTCAACATTTGAAAAAATATTCACCTTTTAGTTGGCCATTTTCACAGGTTTTTGCCTTATTTTCGTACATCTCTCAGTATTTTGATAGTATCACCCTCTAAACACCTCGGATGTGTACGATATTTTATACATAGAAGCCTAGGACATAAAGCTTTAACTTTCGTGCCCATGACCCTCGCATATTTTATACTATTCACTTTCAAAACATTGCTCGAATTCATATTAGAGAAATCGAAGATTTCTGAAAGGGGTACCCCTTCGGTGTATTGGAGATTTCACCAATTTCTCCGAAATGTATTACACTGGTGTTCAACTCGTTCGATATTTCTCCCCAAGAGATCTCATGGGTAAATGCTTCTATTGGAGTTGAAACGGAGCCTTAATTCAACATTTGAAAAAATATTCACCTTTTAGTTGGCAATTTTCACAGGTTTTTGCCTTATATTCGTACATCTCTCAGTATTTTCATAGCATCACCCTCTAAACACCTCGGATGTGTACGATATTTTATACATAGAAGCCTAGGACATAAAGCTTTAACTTTCGTGCCCATGACCCTCGCATATTTTTTACTATTCACTTTCAAAACATTGCTCGAATTCATATTTGAGAAATCGAAGATTTCTGAAAGGGGTACCCCTTTGGTGAATTGGAGATTTCACCAATTTCTCCGAAATGTATTACACTGGTGTTCGACTCGTTCGATATTTCTCCCCAAGAGATCTCATGGGTAAATTCTTCTATTGGAGTTGAAACGGAGCCTTAATTCAACATTTGAAAAAAAATTACCCATTTTGTTGGAAATTTTCACAAGTTTTTGCCTAATATTCGTACATCTCTCAGTATTTTGATAGTATTACCCTCTAAACACCTCGGATATACACGTTATTTTATACATAGAAGCCTGAGACATAAAGCTATAACTTTCGTGCCCATGACCCTCGCATATTTTTTACTATTCACTTTCAAAACATTGCTCGAATTCATATTAGAGAAATAGAAGATTTCTGAATGGGGTACCCCTTAGGTGAATTGGAGATTTCACCAATTTCTCCGAAATGTATTACACTGGTGTTCAACTCGTTCGATATTTCTCTCCAAGAGATCTCATATGTAAATGCTTCTATTGGAGTTGAAACGGAGCATTAATTCAACATTTGAAAAAAAAATTACCCTTTTTGTTGGAAATTTTCACAGGTTTTTGCCTAATATTCGTACATCTCTCAGTATTTTGATAGTATTACCCTCTAAACACCTCGGATATACACGTTATTTTATACATAGAAGCCTGAGACATAAAGCTATAACTTTCGTGCCCATGACCCTCGCATATTTTTTACTATTCACTTTCAAAACATTGCTCGAATTCATATTAGAGAAATAGAAGATTTCTGAATGGGGTACCCCTTAGGTGAATTGGAGATTTCACCAATTTCTCCGAAATGTATTACACTGGTGTTCAACTCGTTCGATATTTCTCTCCAAGAGATCTCATATGTAAATGCTTCTATTGGAGTTGAAACGGAGCATTAATTCAACATTTGAAAAAAAAATTACCCTTTTTGTTGGAAATTTTCACAGGTTTTTGCCTTATATTCGTACATCTCTCAGTATTTTGATAGTATCACCCTTTATACACCTCGGATATACAAATTATTTTATACATAGAAGCCTAGGACATAAAGCTATAACTTTCGTGCCCATGACCCTCGCATATTTTTTACTATTCACTTTCAAAACATTGCTCGAATTCATATTAGAGAAATAGAAGATTTCTGAATGGGGTACCCCTTAGGTGAATTGGAGATTTCACCAATTTCTCCGAAATGGATTACACTGGTGTTCAACTCGTTCGATATTTCTCTCCAAGAGATCTCAT
Source organism: Humulus lupulus (assembly GCF_963169125.1). NCBI lineage: Eukaryota > Viridiplantae > Streptophyta > Magnoliopsida > Rosales > Cannabaceae > Humulus > Humulus lupulus. The sequence goes on along the minus strand of NC_084802.1, from coordinate 183,274,534 downwards.
ATGTAAATGCTTCTATTGGAGTTGAAACGGAGCATTAATTCAACATTTGAAAAAAAAATTACCCTTTTTGTTGGAAATTTTCACAGGTTTTTGCCTTATATTCGTACATCTCTCAGTATTTTGATAGTATCACCCTTTATACACCTCGGATATACACGTTATTTTATACATAGAAGCCTAGGACATAAAGCTATAACTTTCGTGCCCATGACCCTCGCATATTTTTTACTATTCACTTTCAAAACATTGCTCGAATTCATATTAGAGAAATAGAAGATTTCTGAAAGGGGTACCCCTTTGGTGAATTGGAGATTTCACCAATTTCTCCGAAATGTATTACACTGGTGTTCAACTCGTTCGATATTTCTCCCCAAGAGATCTCATGGGTAAATTCTTCTATTGGAGTTGAAACGGAGCCTTAATTCCACATTTGAAAAAAAATTACCCTTTTTGTTGGAAATTTTCACAAGTTTTTGCCTAATATTCGTACATCTCTCAGTATTTTGATAATATGACCCTCTAAACACCTCGGATATACACGATATTTTATACATAGAAGCATAAGACATAAAGCTATAACTTTCGTGCCCATGACCCTCGCATATTTTTTACTATTCACTTTCAAAACATTGCTCGAATTCATATTAGAGAAATCGAAGATTTCTGAAAGGGGTACCCCTTTGGTGAATTGGAGATTTCACCAATTTCTCTGAAATGTATTACACTGGTGTTCAACTCATTCGATATTTCTCCCCAAGAGATCTCATGGGTAAATTCTTCTATAGGAGTTGAAACGGAGCCTTAATTCCACATTTGAAAAAAAATTACCCTTTTTGTTGGAAATTTTCACAAGTTTTTGCCTAATATTCGTACATCTCTCAGTATTTTGATAGTATTACCCTCTAAACACCTCGGATATACACGATATTTTATACATAGAAGCATAAGACATAAAGCTATAACTTTCGTGCCCATGACCCTCGCATATTTTTTACTATTCACTTTCAAAACATTGCTCGAATTCATATTAGAGAAATCGAAGATTTCTGAAAGGGGTACCCCTTTGGTGAATTGGAGATTTCACCAATTTCTCCGAAATGTATTACACTGGTGTTCGACTCGTTCGATATTTCTCCCCAAGAGATCTCATGGGTAAATTCTTCTATTGGAGTTGAAACGGAGCCTTAATTCAACATTTGAAAAAATATTCACCTTTTAGTTGGAAATTTTCACAGGTTTTTGCCTTATATTCGTACATCTCTCAGTATTTTGATAGCATCACCCTCTAAACACCTCGGATGTGTACGATATTTTATACATAGAAGCATAAGACATAAAGCTATAACTTTCGTGCCCATGACCCTCGCATATTTTTTACTATTCACTTTCAAAACATTGCTCGAATTCATATTAGAGAAATCGAAGATTTCTGAAAGGGGTACCCCTTTGGTGAATTGGAGATTTCACCAATTTCTCCGAAATGTATTACACTGGTGTTCGACTCGTTCGATATTTCTCCCCAAGAGATCTCATGGGTAAATGCTTCTATTGGAGTTGAAACGGAGCCTTAATTCAACATTTGAAAAAATATTCACCTTTTAGTTGGAAATTTTCACAGGTTTTTGCCTTATATTCGTACATCTCTCAGTATTTTGATAGCATCACCCTCTAAACACCTCGGATGTGTACGATATTTTATACATAGAAGCATAAGACATAAAGCTATAACTTTCGTGCCCATGACCCTCGCATATTTTTTACTATTCACTTTCAAAACATTGCTTGAATTCATATTAGAGAAATCGAAGATTTCTGAAAGGGGTACCCCTTTGGTGAATTGGAGATTTCACCAATTTCTCCGAAATGTATTACACTGGTGTTCGACTCGTTCGATATTTCTCCCCAAGAGATCTCATGGGTAAATGCTTCTATTGGAGTTGAAACGGAGCCTTAATTCAACATTTGAAAAAATATTCACCTTTTAGTTGGCAATTTTCACAGGTTTTTGCCTTATATTCGTACATCTCTCAGTATTTTGATAGCATCACCCTCTAAACACCTCGGATGTGTACGATATTTTATACATAGAAGCCTAGGACATAAAGCTTTAACTTTCGTGCCCATGACCCTCGCATATTTTTTACTATTCACCTTCAAAACATTGCTTGAATTCATATTAGAGAAATAGAAGATTTCTGAAAGGGGTACCCCTTTGGTGAATTGGAGATTTCACCAATTTTTCCGAAATGTATTACACTGGTGTTCAACTCGTTCGATATTTCTCCCCAAGAGATCTCATGGGTAAATGCTTCTATTGGAGTTGAAACGGAGTCTTAATTCCACATTTGAAAAAAAATTACCCTTTTTGTTGGAAATTTTCACAAGTTTTTGCCTAATATTCGTACATCTCTCAGTATTTTGATAGTATTACCCTCTAAACTCCTCGGATATACACGATATTTTATACATAGAAGCATAAGACATAAAGCTATAACTTTCGTGCCCATGACCCTCGTATATTTTTTACTATTCACTTTCAAAACATTGCTCGAATTCATATTAGAGAAATCGAAGATTTCTGAAAGGGGTACCCCTTTGGTGAATTGGAGATTTCACCAATTTCTCCGAAATGTATTACACTGGTGTTCGACTCGTTCGATATTTCTCCCCAAGAGATCTCATGGGTAAATTCTTCTATTGGAGTTGAAACGGAGCCTTAATTCAACATTTGAAAAAATATTCACCTTTTAGTTGGAAATTTTCACAGGTTTTTGCCTTATATTCGTACATCTCTCAGTATTTTGATAGCATCACCCTCTAAACACCTCGGATGTGTACGATATTTTATACATAGAAGCATAAGACATAAAGCTATAACTTTCGTGCCCATGACCCTCGCATATTTTTTACTATTCACTTTCAAAACATTGCTCGAATTCATATTAGAGAAATCGAAGATTTCTGAAAGGGGTACCCCTTTGGTGAATTGGAGATTTCACCAATTTCTCCGAAATGTATTACACTGGTGTTCGACTCGTTCGATATTTCTCCCCAAGAGATCTCATGGGTAAATGCTTCTATTGGAGTTGAAACGGAGCCTTAATTCAACATTTGAAAAAATATTCACCTTTTAGTTGGAAATTTTCACAGGTTTTTGCCTTATATTCGTACATCTCTCAGTATTTTGATAGCATCACCCTCTAAACACCTCGGATGTGTACGATATTTTATACATAGAAGCATAAGACATAAAGCTATAACTTTCGTGCCCATGACCCTCGCATATTTTTTACTATTCACTTTCAAAACATTGCTTGAATTCATATTAGAGAAATCGAAGATTTCTGAAAGGGGTACCCCTTTGGTGAATTGGAGATTTCACCAATTTCTCCGAAATGTATTACACTGGTGTTCGACTCGTTCGATATTTCTCCCCAAGAGATCTCATGGGTAAATGCTTCTATTGGAGTTGAAACGGAGCCTTAATTCAACATTTGAAAAAATATTCACCTTTTAGTTGGCAATTTTCACAGGTTTTTGCCTTATATTCGTACATCTCTCAGTATTTTGATAGCATCACCCTCTAAACACCTCGGATGTGTACGATATTTTATACATAGAAGCCTAGGACATAAAGCTTTAACTTTCGTGCCCATGACCCTCGCATATTTTTTACTATTCACCTTCAAAACATTGCTTGAATTCATATTAGAGAAATAGAAGATTTCTGAAAGGGGTACCCCTTTGGTGAATTGGAGATTTCACCAATTTTTCCGAAATGTATTACACTGGTGTTCAACTCGTTCGATATTTCTCCCCAAGAGATCTCATGGGTAAATGCTTCTATTGGAGTTGAAACGGAGTCTTAATTCCACATTTGAAAAAAAATTACCCTTTTTGTTGGAAATTTTCACAAGTTTTTGCCTAATATTCGTACATCTCTCAGTATTTTGATAGTATTACCCTCTAAACACCTCGGATATACACGATATTTTATACATAGAAGCATAAGACATAAAGCTATAACTTTCGTGCCCATGACCCTCGTATATTTTTTACTATTCACTTTCAAAACATTGCTCGAATTCATATTAGAGAAATCGAAGATTTCTGAAAGGGGTACCCCTTTGGTGAATTGGAGATTTCACCAATTTCTCCGAAATGTATTACACTGGTGTTCGACTCGTTCGATATTTCTCCCCAAGAGATCTCATGGGTAAATTCTTCTATTGGAGTTGAAACGGAGCCTTAATTCAACATTTGAAAAAATATTCACCTTTTAGTTGGAAATTTTCACAGGTTTTTGCCTTATATTCGTACATCTCTCAGTATTTTGATAGCATCACCCTCTAAACACCTCGGATGTGTACGATATTTTATACATAGAAGCATAAGACATAAAGCTATAACTTTCGTGCCCATGACCCTCGCATATTTTTTACTATTCACTTTCAAAACATTGCTCGAATTCATATTAGAGAAATCGAAGATTTCTGAAAGGGGTACCCCTTTGGTGAATTGGAGATTTCACCAATTTCTCTGAAATGTATTACACTGGTGTTCAACTCATTCGATATTTCTCCCCAAGAGATCTCATGGGTAAATTCTTCTATAGGAGTTGAAACGGAGCCTTAATTCCACATTTGAAAAAAAATTACCCTTTTTGTTGGAAATTTTCACAAGTTTTTGCCTAATATTCGTACATCTCTCAGTATTTTGATAGTATTACCCTCTAAACACCTCGGATATACACGATATTTTATACATAGAAGCATAAGACATAAAGCTATAACTTTCGTGCCCATGACCCTCGTATATTTTTTACTATTCACTTTCAAAACATTGCTCGAATTCATATTAGAGAAATCGAAGATTTCTGAAAGGGGTACCCCTTTGGTGAATTGGAGATTTCACCAATTTCTCCGAAATGTATTACACTGGTGTTCGACTCGTTCGATATTTCTCCCCAAGAGATCTCATGGGTAAATTCTTCTATTGGAGTTGAAACGGAGCCTTAATTCAACATTTGAAAAAATATTCACCTTTTAGTTGGAAATTTTCACAGGTTTTTGCCTTATATTCGTACATCTCTCAGTATTTTGATAGCATCACCTTCTAAACACCTCGGATGTGTACGATATTTTATACATAGAAGCATAAGACATAAAGCTATAACTTTCGTGCCCATGACCCTCGCATATTTTTTACTATTCACTTTCAAAACATTGCTTGAATTCATATTAGAGAAATCGAAGATTTCTGAAAGGGGTACCCCTTTGGTGAATTGGAGATTTCACCAATTTCTCCGAAATGTATTACACTGGTGTTCGACTCGTTCGATATTTCTCCCCAAGAGATCTCATGGGTAAATGCTTCTATTGGAGTTGAAACGGAGCCTTAATTCAACATTTGAAAAAATATTCACCTTTTAGTTGGCAATTTTCACAGGTTTTTGCCTTATATTCGTACATCTCTCAGTATTTTGATAGCATCACCCTCTAAACACCTCGGATGTGTACGATATTTTATACATAGAAGCCTAGGACATAAAGCTTTAACTTTCGTGCCCATGACCCTCGCATATTTTTTACTATTCACCTTCAAAACATTGCTTGAATTCATATTAGAGAAATAGAAGATTTCTGAAAGGGGTACCCCTTTGGTGAATTGGAGATTTCACCAATTTTTCCGAAATGTATTACACTGGTGTTCAACTCGTTCGATATTTCTCCCCAAGAGATCTCATGGGTAAATGCTTCTATTGGAGTTGAAACGGAGCCTTAATTCCACATTTGAAAAAAAATTACCCTTTTTGTTGGAAATTTTCACAAGTTTTTGCCTAATATTCGTACATCTCTCAGTATTTTGATAGTATTACCCTCTAAACACCTCGGATATACACGATATTTTATACATAGAAGCATAAGACATAAAGCTATAACTTTCGTGCCCATGACCCTCGTATATTTTTTACTATTCACTTTCAAAACATTGCTCGAATTCATATTAGAGAAATCGAAGATTTCTGAAAGGGGTACCCCTTTGGTGAATTGGAGATTTCACCAATTTCTCCGAAATGTATTACACTGGTGTTCGACTCGTTCGATATTTCTCCCCAAGAGATCTCATGGGTAAATGCTTCTATTGGAGTTGAAACGGAGCCTTAATTCAACATTTGAAAAAATATTCACCTTTTAGTTGGCAATTTTCACAGGTTTTTGCCTTATATTCGTACATCTCTCAGTATTTTGATAGCATCACCCTCTAAACACCTCGGATGTGTACGATATTTTATACATAGAAGCCTAGGACATAAAGCTTTAACTTTCGTGCCCATGACCCTCGCATATTTTTTACTATTCACTTTCAAAACATTGCTCGAATTCATATTAGAGAAATCGAAGATTTCTGAAAGGGGTACCCCTTTGGTGAATTGGAGATTTCACCAATTTCTCTGAAATGTATTACACTGGTGTTCAACTCATTCGATATTTCTCCCCAAGAGATCTCATGGGTAAATTCTTCTATAGGAGTTGAAACGGAGCCTTAATTCCACATTTGAAAAAAAATTACCCTTTTTGTTGGAAATTTTCACAAGTTTTTGCCTAATATTCGTACATCTCTCAGTATTTTGATAGTATTACCCTCTAAACACCTCGGATATACACGATATTTTATACATAGAAGCATAAGACATAAAGCTATAACTTTCGTGCCCATGACCCTCGTATATTTTTTACTATTCACTTTCAAAACATTGCTCGAATTCATATTAGAGAAATCGAAGATTTCTGAAAGGGGTACCCCTTTGGTGAATTGGAGATTTCACCAATTTCTCCGAAATGTATTACACTGGTGTTCGACTCGTTCGATATTTCTCCCCAAGAGATCTCATGGGTAAATTCTTCTATTGGAGTTGAAACGGAGCCTTAATTCAACATTTGAAAAAATATTCACCTTTTAGTTGGAAATTTTCACAGGTTTTTGCCTTATATTCGTACATCTCTCAGTATTTTGATAGCATCACCCTCTAAACACCTCGGATGTGTACGATATTTTATACATAGAAGCATAAGACATAAAGCTATAACTTTCGTGCCCATGACCCTCGCATATTTTTTACTATTCACTTTCAAAACATTGCTTGAATTCATATTAGAGAAATCGAAGATTTCTGAAAGGGGTACCCCTTTGGTGAATTGGAGATTTCACCAATTTCTCCGAAATGTATTACACTGGTGTTCGACTCGTTCGATATTTCTCCCCAAGAGATCTCATGGGTAAATGCTTCTATTGGAGTTGAAACGGAGCCTTAATTCAACATTTGAAAAAATATTCACCTTTTAGTTGGCAATTTTCACAGGTTTTTGCCTTATATTCGTACATCTCTCAGTATTTTGATAGCATCACCCTCTAAACACCTCGGATGTGTACGATATTTTATACATAGAAGCCTAGGACATAAAGCTTTAACTTTCGTGCCCATGACCCTCGCATATTTTTTACTATTCACCTTCAAAACATTGCTTGAATTCATATTAGAGAAATAGAAGATTTCTGAAAGGGGTACCCCTTTGGTGAATTGGAGATTTCACCAATTTTTCCGAAATGTATTACACTGGTGTTCAACTCGTTCGATATTTCTCCCCAAGAGATCTCATGGGTAAATGCTTCTATTGGAGTTGAAACGGAGCCTTAATTCCACATTTGAAAAAAAATTACCCTTTTTGTTGGAAATTTTCACAAGTTTTTGCCTAATATTCGTACATCTCTCAGTATTTTGATAGTATTACCCTCTAAACACCTCGGATATACACGATATTTTATACATAGAAGCATAAGACATAAAGCTATAACTTTCGTGCCCATGACCCTCGTATATTTTTTACTATTCACTTTCAAAACATTGCTCGAATTCATATTAGAGAAATCGAAGATTTCTGAAAGGGGTACCCCTTTGGTGAATTGGAGATTTCACCAATTTCTCCGAAATGTATTACACTGGTGTTCGACTCGTTCGATATTTCTCCCCAAGAGATCTCATGGGTAAATTCTTCTATTGGAGTTGAAACGGAGCCTTAATTCAACATTTGAAAAAATATTCACCTTTTAGTTGGCAATTTTCACAGGTTTTTGCCTTATATTCGTACATCTCTCAGTATTTTGATAGCATCACCCTCTAAACACCTCGGATGTGTACGATATTTTATACATAGAAGCCTAGGACATAAAGCTTTAACTTTCGTGCCCATGACCCTCGCATATTTTTTACTATTCACCTTCAAAACATTGCTTGAATTCATATTAGAGAAATAGAAGATTTCTGAAAGGGGTACCCCTTTGGTGAATTGGAGATTTCACCAATTTTTCCGAAATGTATTACACTGGTGTTCAACTCGTTCGATATTTCTCCCCAAGAGATCTCATGGGTAAATGCTTCTATTGGAGTTGAAACGGAGCCTTAATTCCACATTTGAAAAAAAATTACCCTTTTTGTTGGAAATTTTCACAAGTTTTTGCCTAATATTCGTACATCTCTCAGTATTTTGATAGTATTACCCTCTAAACACCTTGGATATACACGATATTTTATACATAGAAGCATAAGACATAAAGCTATAACTTTCGTGCCCATGACCCTCGTATATTTTTTACTATTCACTTTTAAAACATTGCTCGAATTCATATTAGAGAAATCGAAGATTTCTGAAAGGGGTACCCCTTTGGTGAATTGGAGATTTCACCAATTTCTCCGAAATGTATTACACTGGTGTTCGACTCGTTCGATATTTCTCCCCAAGAGATCTCATGGGTAAATTCTTCTATTGGAGTTGAAACGGAGCCTTAATTCAACATTTGAAAAAATATTCACCTTTTAGTTGGAAATTTTCACAGGTTTTTGCCTTATATTCGTACATCTCTCAGTATTTTGATAGCATCACCCTCTAAACACCTCGGATGTGTACGATATTTTATACATAGAAGCATAAGACATAAAGCTATAACTTTCGTGCCCATGACCCTCGCATATTTTTTACTATTCACTTTCAAAACATTGCTTGAATTCATATTAGAGAAATCGAAGATTTCTGAAAGGGGTACCCCTTTGGTGAATTGGAGATTTCACCAATTTCTCCGAAATGTATTACACTGGTGTTCGACTCGTTCGATATTTCTCCCCAAGAGATCTCATGGGTAAATGCTTCTATTGGAGTTGAAACGGAGCCTTAATTCAACATTTCAAAAAATATTCACCTTTTAGTTGGCAATTTTCACAGGTTTTTGCCTTATATTCGTACATCTCTCAGTATTTTGATAGCATCACCTTCTAAACACCTCGGATGTGTACGATATTTTATACATAGAAGCCTAGGACATAAAGCTTTAACTTTCGTGGCCATGACCCTCGCATATTTTTTACTATTCACCTTCAAAACATTGCTTGAATTCATATTAGAGAAATAGAAGATTTCTGAAAGGGGTACCCCTTTGGTGAATTGGAGATTTCACCAATTTTTCCGAAATGTATTACACTGGTGTTCAACTCGTTCGATATTTCTCCCCAAGAGATCTCATGGGTAAATGCTTCTATTGGAGTTGAAACGGAGCCTTAATTCCACATTTGAAAAAAAATTACCCTTTTTGTTGGAAATTTTCACAAGATTTTGCCTAATATTCGTACATCTCTCAGTATTTTGATAATATGACCCTCTAAACACCTCGGATATACACGATATTTTATACATAGAAGCATAAGACATAAAGCTATAACTTTCGTGCCCATGACCCTCGCATATTTTTTACTATTCACTTTCAAAACATTGCTCGAATTCATATTAAAGAAATCGAAGATTTCTGAAAGGGGTACCCCTTTGGTGAATTGGAGATTTCACCAATTTCTCCGAAATGTATTACACTGGTGTTCAACTCATTCGATATTTCTCCCCAAGAGATCTCATGGGTAAACTCTTCTATTGGAGTTGAAACGGAGCCTTAATTCCACATTTGAAAAAAAATTACCCTTTTTGTTGGAAATTTTCACAAGTTTTTGCCTAATATTCGTACATCTCTCAGTATTTTGATAGTATTACCCTCTAAACACCTTGGATATACACGATATTTTATACATAGAAGCATAAGACATAAAGCTATAACTTTCGTGCCCATGACCCTAGTATATTTTTTACTATTCACTTTCAAAACATTGCTCGAATTCATATTAGAGAAATCGAAGATTTCTGAAAGGGGTGTACCCCTTTGGTGAATTGGAGATTTCACCAATTTCTCCGAAATGTATTACACTGGTGTTCGACTCGTTCGATATTTCTCCCCAAGAGATCTCATGGGTAAATGCTTCTATTGGAGTTGAAACGGAGCCTTAATTCAACATTTGAAAAAATATTCACCTTTTAGTTGGCAATTTTCACACGTTTTTGCCTTATATTCGTACATCTCTCAGTATTTTGATAGCATCACCCTCTAAACACCTCGGATGTGTATGATATTTTATACATAGAAGCCTAGGACATAAAGCTTTAACTTTCGTGCCCATGACCCTCGCATATTTTTTACTATTCACTTTCAAAACATTGCTCGAATTCATATTAGAGAAATAGAAGATTTCTGAAAGGGGTACCCCTTTGGTGAATTGGAGATTTCACCAATTTCTCCGAAATGTATTACACTGGTGTTCAACTCGTTCGATATTCCTCCCCAAGAGATCTCATGGGTAAATGCTTCTATTGGAGTTGAAACGGAGCCTTAATTCCACATTTGAAAAAAAATTACCCTTTTTGTTGGAAATTTTCACAAGTTTTTGCCTAATATTCGTACATCTCTCAGTATTTTGATAGTATTACCCTCTAAACACCTTGGATATACACGATATTTTATACATAGAAGCATAAGACATAAAGCTATAACTTTCGTGCCCATGACCCTCGTATATTTTTTACTATTCACTTTCAAAACATTGCTCGAATTCATATTAGAGAAATCGAAGATTTCTGAAAGGGGTACCCCTTTGGTGAATTGGAGATTTCACCAATTTCTCCGAAATGTATTACACTGGTGTTCGACTCGTTCGATATTTCTCCCCAAGAGATCTCATGGGTAAATTCTTCTATTGGAGTTGAAACGGAGCCTTAATTCAACATTTGAAAAAATATTCACCTTTTAGTTGGAAATTTTCACAGGTTTTTGCCTTATATTCGTACATCTCTCAGTATTTTGATAGCATCACCCTCTAAACACCTCGGATGTGTACGATATTTTATACATAGAAGCATAAGACATAAAGCTTTAACTTTCGTGCCCATGACCCTCGCATATTTTTTACTATTCACTTTCAAAACATTGCTCGAATTCATATTTGAGAAATCGAAGATTTCTGAAAGGGGTACCCCTTTGGTGAATTGGAGATTTCACCAATTTCTCCGAAATGTATTACACTGGTGTTCGACTCGTTCGATATTTCTCCCCAAGAGATCTCATGGGTAAATGCTTCTATTGGAGTTGAAACGGAGCCTTAATTCAACATTTGAAAAAATATTCACCTTTTAGTTGGCAATTTTCACAGGTTTTTGCCTTATATTCGTACATCTCTCAGTATTTTGATAGCATCACCCTCTAAACACCTCGGATGTGTACGATATTTTATACATAGAAGCCTAGGACATAAAGCTTTAACTTTCGTGCCCATGACCCTCGCATATTTTTTACTATTCACCTTCAAAACATTGCTTGAATTCATATTAGAGAAATAGAAGATTTCTGAAAGGGGTACCCCTTTGGTGAATTGGAGATTTCACCAATTTTTCCGAAATGTATTACACTGGTCTTCAACTCGTTCGATATTTCTCCCCAAGAGATCTCATGGGTAAATGCTTCTATTGGAGTTGAAACGGAGCCTTAATTCCACATTTGAACAAAAATTACCCTTTTTGTTGGAAATTTTCACAAGTTTTTGCCTTATATTCGTACATCTCTCAGTATTTTGATAGTATCACCTTCTAAATACCTCGGATATACACGATATTTTATACATAGAATGCTAAGACATAAAGCTATAACTTTCGTGCCCATGACCCTCGCATATTTTTTACTATTCACTTTCAAAACATTGCTCGAATTCATATTAGAGAAATCGAAGATTTCTGAAAGGGGTACCCCTTTGGTGAATTGGAGATTTCACCAATTTCTCCGAAATGTATTACACTGGTGTTCAACTCATTCGATATTTCTCCCCAAGAGATCTCATGGGTAAATTCTTCTATAGGAGTTGAAACGGAGCCTTAATTCCACATTTGAAAAAAAATTACCCTTTTTGTTGGAAATTTTCACAAGTTTTTGCCTAATATTCGTACATCTCTCAGTATGTTGATAGTATTACCTTCTAAACACCTTGGATATACACGATATTTTATACATAGAAGCATAAGACATAAAGCTATAACTTTCGTGCCCATGACCCTCGTATATTTTTTACTATTCACTTTCAAAACATTGCTCGAGTTCATATTAGAGAAATCGAAGATTTCTGAAAGGGGTACCCCTTTGGTGAATTGGAGATTTCACCAATTTCTCCGAAATGTATTACACTGGTGTTCGACTCGTTCGATATTTCTCCCCAAGAGATCTCATGGGTAAATGCTTCTATTGGAGTTGAAACGGAGCCTTAATTCAACATTTGAAAAAATATTCACCTTTTAGTTGGCAATTTTCACAGGTTTTTGCCTTATATTCGTACATCTCTCAGTATTTTGATAGCATCACCCTCTAAACACCTCGGATGTGTACGATATTTTATACATAGAAGCCTAGGACATAAAGCTTTAACTTTCGTGCCCATGACCCTCGCTTATTTTTTACTATTCACCTTCAAAACATTGCTTGAATTCATATTAGAGAAATAGAAGATTTCTGAAAGGGGTACCCCTTTGGTGAATTGGAGATTTCATCAATTTCTCTGAAATGTATTACACTGGTGTTCAACTCGTTCGATATTTCTCCCCAAGAGATCTCATGGGTAAATGCTTCTATTGGAGTTGAAACGGAGCCTTAATTCCACATTTGAAAAAAAATTACCCTTTTTGTTGGAAATTTTCACAAGTTTTTGCCTAATATTCGTACATCTCTCAGTATTTTGATAGTATTACCCTCTAAACACCTCGGATATACACGATATTTTATACATAGAAGCATAAGACATAAAGCTATAACTTTCGTGCCCATGACCCTCGCATATTTTTTACTATTCACTTTCAAAACATTGCTCGAATTCATATTTGAGAAATCGAAGATTTCTGAAAGGGGTACCCCTTTGGTGAATTGGAGATTTCACCAATTTCTCCGAAATGTATTACACTGGTGTTCAACTCGTTCGATATTTCTCCCCAAGAGATCTCATGGGTAAATTCTTCTATTGGAGTTGAAACGGAGCCTTAATTCCACATTTGAAAAAAAATTACCCTTTTTGTTGGAAATTTTCACAAGTTTTTGCCTTATATTCGTACATCTCTCAGTATTTTGATAGTATCACCTTCTAAACACCTCGGATATACACGATATTTTATACATAGAATGCTAAGACATAAAGCTATAACTTTCGTGCCCATGACCCTCGCATATTTTTTACTATTCACTTTCAAAACAATGCTCGAATTCATATTAGAGAAATCGAAGATTTCTGAAAGGGGTACCCCTTTGGTGAATTGGAGATTTCACCAATTTCTCCGAAATGTATTACACTGGTGTTCCACTCATTCGATATTTCTCCCCAAGAGATCTCATGGGTAAATTCTTCTATAGGAGTTGAAACGGAGCCTTAATTCCACATTTGAAAAAAAATTACCCTTTTTGTTGGAAATTTTCACAAGTTTTTGCCTAATATTCGTACATCTCTCAGTATGTTGATAGTATTACCCGCTAAACACCTTGGATATACACGATATTTTATACATAGAAGCATAAGACATAAAGCTATAACTTTCGTGCCCATGACCCTCGTATATTTTTTACTATTCACTTTCAAAACATTGCTCGAGTTCATATTAGAGAAATCGAAGATTTCTGAAAGGGGTACCCCTTTGGTGAATTGGAGATTTCACCAATTTCTCCGAAATGTATTACACTAGTGTTCGACTCGTTCGATATTTCTCCCCAAGAGATCTCATGGGTAAATGCTTCTATTGGAGTTGAAACGGAGCCTTAATTCAACATTTGAAAAAATATTCACCTTTTAGTTGGCAATTTTCACAGGTTTTTGCCTTATATTCGTACATCTCTCAGTATTTTGATAGCATCACCCTCTAAACACCTCGGATGTGTACGATATTTTATACATAGAAGCCTAGGACATAAAGCTTTAACTTTCGTGCCCATGACCCTCGCATATTTTTTACTATTCACCTTCAAAACATTGCTTGAATTCATATTAGAGAAATAGAAGATTTCTGAAAGGGGTACCCCTTTGGTGAATTGGAGATTTCATCAATTTCTCTGAAATGTATTACACTGGTGTTCAACTCGTTCGATATTTCTCCCCAAGAGATCTCATGGGTAAATGCTTCTATTGGAGTTGAAACGGAGCCTTAATTCCACATTTGAAAAAAAATTACCCTTTTTGTCGGAAATTTTCACAAGTTTTTGCCTAATATTCGTACATCTCTCAGTATTTTGATAGTATTACCCTCTAAACACCTCGGATAAACACGATATTTTATACATAGAAGCATAAGACATAAAGCTATAACTTTCGTGCCCATGACCCTCGCATATTTTTTACTATTCACTTTCAAAACATTGCTCGAATTCATATTTGAGAAATCGAAGATTTCTGAAAGGGGTACCCCTTTGGTGAATTGGAGATTTCACCAATTTCTCCGAAATGTATTACACTGGTGTTCAACTCGTTCGATATTTCTCCCCAAGAGATCTCATGGGTAAATGCTTCTATTGGAGTTGAAACGGAGCCTTAATTCCACATTTGAAAAAAAATTACCCTTTTTGTTGGAAATTTTCACAAGTTTTTGCCTAATATTCGTACATCTCTCAGTATTTTGATAGAATTACCCTCTAAACACCTCGGATATACACGATATTTTATACATAGAAGTATAAGACATAAAGTTATAACTTTCGTGCCCATGACCCTCGCATATTTTTTACTATTCACTTTCAAAACATTGCTCGAATTCATATTAGAGAAATAGAAGATTTCTGAATGGGGTACCCCTTAGGTGAATGGGAGATTTCACCAATTTCTCCGAAATGTATTACACTGGTGTTCAACTCGTTCGATATTTCTCCCCAAGAGATCTCATGGGTAAATTCTTCTATTGGAGTTGAAACGGAGCCTTAATTCAACATTTGAAAAATTTTTACCCTTTTTGTTGGAAATTTTCACATGTTTTTGCCTTATATTTGTACATCTCTCAGTATTTTGATCGTATCAGCCTCTAAACACCTCGGATAGGCACGGTATTTTATACATAGAAGCCTAAGTCATAGGGCTACATTTTTTGTGCCCATGACCCTCGCATATTTCCTAGTATTCACTTTCAAAACTTTGTTCGAATTCATATTAGAGAAATCGAAGAGTTCTGAAAGGGGTACCCCTTTGGTGAATTGGAGATTTCACCAATTTCTCCGAAATGTATTACACTGGTGTTCAACTCATTCGATATTTCTCCCCAAGAGATCTCTTGAGTAAATGCATCTATTGGAGTTGAAACGGAGCCTTAATCCAATATTTGAAAAAAATTACCCTTTTTGTTGGAAATTTTCACATGTTTTTGCCTTATATTCGTACATCTCTCAGTATTTTGACCGTATCACCCTCTAAACACCTCGGATAGGCACGAAATTTTATACATAGAAGCCTAAGTCATAGGGCTACATTGTTTGTGCCCATGACCCTCGCATATTTCCTAGTATTCACTTTCAAAACTTTGTTCGAATTCATAATAGAGAAATCGAAGAGTTCTGAAAGGGGTACCCCTTTGGTGAATTGGAGATTTCACCAATTTCTCCGAAATGTATTACACTGGTGTTCAACTCATTCGATATTTCTCCCCAAGAGATCTCATGGGTAAATGCATATATTGGAGTTGAAACGGAGCCTTAATTCAGCATTTGAAAAAAAATTACCGTTTTTGTTGGAAATTTTCACATGTTTTTGCCATATATTCGTACATCTCTCAGTATTTTGATAGTATCTCCCTCTAAACACCTCGGATATACACGATATTTTATACATAGAAGCCTAAGACATAAAGCTATAACTTTCATGCCCATGAGCCTCGCATATTTTTTACTATTCACTTTCAAAACATTGCTCGAATTCATATTAGAGAAATCGAAGATTTCTAAAAGGGGTACCCCTTTGGTGAATTGGAGATTTCACCAATTTCACCGAAATGTATTACACAGGTGTTCAACTCATTTGATATTTCTCCCCAAGAGATCTCATGGTTAAATGCATCTATTGGAGTAGAAACGGAGCCTTAATTCAACATTTGAAAAAATATTCTCCTTTTAGTTGGCAATTTTCACAGGTTTTTGCCTTATATTCGTATATCTCTCAGTATTTTAACCGTATCACCCTCTAAACACCTCGGATATGTACGATATTTTATACATAGTAGTCTAAGACAAAGGGTTACAACTTTTGTGCCCATGACCCTCGCATATCCCTTAGTATTCACTTTCAAAACATTGCTCGAACTCATATTAGAGAAATCGGAGATTTCTAAAAGGGGTACCCCTTTGGTGAATTGTAGATTTCACCAATTTCTCTGAAATGTATGACACTGGTGTTCAACTCGTTCGATATTTCTCCCCAAGAGATCTCATGGTTAAATGCTTCTATTGGAGTTGAAACGGAGCCTTAATTCAACATTTGAAAAAAAATTACCCTTTTTGTTGGAAATTTTCACAAGTTTTTGCCTTATATTCGTACATCTCTCAATATTTTGATAGTATCACCCTCTATAGACCTCAGATATACACGATATTTTATACATAAAAGCCTAAGACATAAAGCTATAACTTTTGTGCCCATAAGCCTCGCATATTTTTTACTATTCACTTTCAAAACATTGCTCGAACTCATATTAGAGATATCGAAGATTTCTAAAAGGTGTACCCTTTTGGTGAATTGTAGATTTCACCAATTTCTCTGAAATGTGTTACACTGGTGTTCAACTCGTTCGATATTTCTCCCCAAGAGATCTCATGGTTAAATGCTTCTATTGGAGTTGAAACGGAGCCTTAATTCAACATTTGAAAAAAAATTACCCTTTTTGTTGGAAATTTTCACAAGTTTTTGCCATATATTCGTACATCTCTCAGTATTTTGATAGTATCACCCTCTAAACACCTCGGATAGGCACGGTATTTTATACATAGAAGCCTAAGACATAGAGTTATAACTTTCGTGCCCATGACCCTCGCATATTTTTTAATATTCACTTTCAAAACATTGCTCGAATTCATATTAGAGAAATCGAAGATTTCTGAAAGGGGTACCCCTTTGGTGAATTGGAGATTTCACCAATTTCTCCGAAATGTATTACACTGGTGTTCAACTCGTTCGATATTTCTCCCCAAGAGATCTCATGGGTAAATGCATCTATAGGAGTTGAAACGGAGCCTTAATTCAACATTTGAAAAAAAATTACCCTTTTTGTTGGAAATTTTCACATGTTTTTGCTATATATTAGTACATCTCTCAGTATTTTGCCCGTATCACCCTCTAAACACCTCCGATAGGTACTTTATTTTCTACATAGAAGCCTAAGACATAGGGCTACAACTTTTGTGCCCATGACCCTCGCATATTTCCTATTATTCACTTTCAAAACATTGTTCGAATTCATATTAGAGAAATCGAAGATTTCTGAAAGGGGTACCCCTTTGGTGAATTGGAGATTTCACCAATTTCTACGAAATGTATTACACTGGTGTTCAACTCATTCGATATTTCTCCCCAAGAGATCTCTTGGGTAAATGCTTCTATTGGAGTTGAAACGGAGCCTTAATTCAACATTTGAAAAAATTTTACCCTTTTTGTTGGAAATTTTCACATGTTTTTGCCTTATATTTGTACATCTCTCAGTATTTTGATCGTATCAGCCTCTAAACACCTCGGATAGGCACGGTATTTTATACATAGAAGCCTAAGTCATAAAGCTATAACTTTCATGCCCATGACCCTCGCATATTTTTTACTATTCACTTTCAAAACATTGCTCGAATTCATATTAGAGAAATCGAAGATTTCTAAAAGGGGTACCCCTTTGGTGAATTGGAGATTTGACCAATTTCACCGAAATGTATTACACTGGTGTTCAACTCGTTCGATATTTCTCCCCAAGAGATCTAACGGGTAAATGCTTCTATTGGAGTTGAAACGGAGCCTCAATTCAACATTTGAAAAACTATTCCCCTTTTAGTTGGCAATTTTCACAAGTTTTTGCCTTATATTCGTATATCTCTGAGAATTTTAACCGTATCACCCTCTAAACACCTCGGATATGTACGATATTTTATACATAGAAGTTTATGACAAAGGGCTACAACTTTTGAGCCCATGACCCTCGCATATCCCTTCGTATTCACTTTCAAAACATTGCTCGAACTCATATTAGAGAAATCGAAGATTTCTAAAAGGGGTACCCCTATGGTGAATTGGAGATTTAACCAATTTCTCCGAAATGTATTACACTGGTGTTCAACTCGTTCGATATTTCTCCCCAAGAGATCTCACGGGTAAATGCATCTATTGGAGTTGAAACGGAGCCTTAATTCAACATTTGAAAAAAAATTACCCTTTTTGTTGGAAATTTTCACAAGTTTTTGCCTTATATTCGTACATCTCTCAGTATTTTGATAGTATCACCCTCTAAACACCTCGGATATACACGATATTTTATACATAGAAGGCTAAGACATTAAGTTATAACTTTCATGCCCATGACCCTCGCATATTTTTTACTATTCACTTTCAAAACATTGCTCGAATTCATATTAGAGAAATCGAAGATTTCTAAAAGGGGTACCCCTTTGGTGAATTGGAGATTTTACCAATTTCTCCGAAATGTATTACACTGGTGTTCAACTCGTTCGATATTTCTGCCCAAGAGATCTAACGGGTAAATGCGTCTATTGGAGTTGAAACGGAGCCTTAATTCAACATTTGAAAAAATATTCCCCTTTTAGTTGGCAATTTTCACAAGTTTTTGCCTTATATTCGTACATCTCTCAGTATTTTGATAGTATTACCCTCTAAACACCTCGGATATACACGATATTTTATACATAGAAGCCGAAGACATAAAGCAATAACTTTCGTGCCCGTGAGCCTTGCATATTTTTTACTATTCACTTTCAAAACATTGCTCGAATTCATATTAGACAAATCGAAGATTTCTGAAAGGGGTACCCCTTTGGTGAATTGGAGATTTCACCAATTTCACCGAAATGTATTACACAGGTGTTCAACTCGTTTGATATTTATCCCCAAGAGATCTCATGGTTAAATGCATCTATTGGAGTAGAAACGGAGCCTTAATTCAACATTTGAAAAAATATTCTCCTTTTAGTTGGCAATTTTCACAGGTTTTTGCCTTATATTCGTATATCTCTCAGTATTTTAACCGTATCACCCTCTAAACACCTCGGATATGTACGATATTTTATACATAGTAGTCTAAGACAAAGGGTTACAACTTTTGTGCCCATGACCCTCGCATATCCCTTAGTATTCACTTTCAAAACATTGCTCGAACTCATATTAGAGAAATCGGAGATTTCTAAAAGGGGTACCCCTTTGGTGAATTGTAGATTTCACCAATTTCTCTGAAATGTATGACACTGGTGTTCAACTCGTTCGATATTTCTCCCCAAGAGATCTCATGGTTAAATGCTTCTATTGGAGTTGAAACGGAGCCTTAATTCAACATTTGAAAAAAAATTACCCTTTTTGTTGGAAATTTTCACAAGTTTTTGCCTTATATTCGTACATCTCTCAATATTTTGATAGTATCACCCTCTATAGACCTCAGATATACACGATATTTTATACATAAAAGCCTAAGACATAAAGCTATAACTTTTGTGCCCATTAGCCTCGCATATTTTTTACTATTCACTTTCAAAACATTGCTCGAACTCATATTAGAGATATCGAAGATTTCTAAAAGGTGTACCCTTTTGGTGAATTGTAGATTTCACCAATTTCTCTGAAATGTGTTACACTGGTGTTCAACTCGTTCGATATTTCTCCCCAAGAGATCTCATGGTTAAATGCTTCTATTGGAGTTGAAACGGAGCCTTAATTCAACATTTGAAAAAAAATTACCCTTTTTGTTGGAAATTTTCACAAGTTTTTGCCATATATTCGTACATCTCTCAGTATTTTGATAGTATCACCCTCTAAACACCTCGGATAGGCACGGTATTTTATACATAGAAGCCTAAGACATAGAGTTATAACTTTCGTGCCCATGACCCTCGCATATTTTTTAATATTCACTTTCAAAACATTGCTCGAATTCATATTAGAGAAATCGAAGATTTCTGAAAGGGGTACCCCTTTGGTGAATTGGAGATTTCACCAATTTCTCCGAAATGTATTACACTGGTGTTCAACTCGTTCGATATTTCTCCCCAAGAGATCTCATGGGTAAATGCATCTATAGGAGTTGAAACGGAGCCTTAATTCAACATTTGAAAAAAAATTACCCTTTTTGTTGGAAATTTTCACATGTTTTTGCTATATATTAGTACATCTCTCAGTATTTTGCCCGTATCACCCTCTAAACACCTCCGATAGGTACTTTATTTTCTACATAGAAGCCTAAGACATAGGGCTACAACTTTTGTGCCCATGACCCTCGCATATTTCCTATTATTCACTTTCAAAACATTGTTCGAATTCATATTAGAGAAATCGAAGATTTCTGAAAGGGGTACCCCTTTGGTGAATTGGAGATTTCACCAATTTCTACGAAATGTATTACACTGGTGTTCAACTCATTCGATATTTCTCCCCAAGAGATCTCTTGGGTAAATGCTTCTATTGGAGTTGAAACGGAGCCTTAATTCAACATTTGAAAAAAATTTACCCTTTTTGTTGGAAATTTTCACATGTTTTTGCCTTATATTTGTACATCTCTCAGTATTTTGATCGTATCAGCTTCTAAACACCTCGGATAGGCACGGTATTTTATACATAGAAGCCTAAGTCATAAAGCTATAACTTTCATGCCCATGACCCTCGCATATTTTTTACTATTCACTTTCAAAACATTGCTCGAATTCATATTAGAGAAATCGAAGATTTCTAAAAGGGGTACCCCTTTGGTGAATTGGAGATTTGACCAATTTCACCGAAATGTATTACACTGGTGTTCAACTCGTTCGATATTTCTCCCCAAGAGATCTCACGGGTAAATGCTTCTATTGGAGTTGAAACGGAGCCTTAATTCAACATTTGAAAAAAAATTACCCTTTTTGTTGGAAATTTTCACAAGTTTTTGCCTTATATTCGTACATCTCTCAGTATTTTGATAGTATCACCCTCTAAACACCTCGGATATACACGATATTTTATACATAGAAGGCTAAGACATTAAGTTATAACTTTCATGCCCATGACCCTCGCATATTTTTTACTATTCACTTTCAAAACATTGCTCGAATTCATATTAGAGAAATCGAAGATTTCTAAAAGGGGTACCCCTTTGGTGAATTGGAGATTTTACCAATTTCTCCGAAATGTATTACACTGGTGTTCAACTCGTTCGATATTTCTGCCCAAGAGATCTAACGGGTAAATGCGTCTATTGGAGTTGAAACGGAGCCTTAATTCAACATTTGAAAAAATATTCCCCTTTTAGTTGGCAATTTTCACAAGTTTTTGCCTTATATTCGTACATCTCTCAGTATTTTGATAGTATTACCCTCTAAACACCTCGGATATACACGATATTTTATACATAGAAGCCGAAGACATAAAGCAATAACTTTCGTGCCCGTGAGCCTTGCATATTTTTTACTATTCACTTTCAAAACATTTCTCGAATTCATATTAGACAAATCGAAGATTTCTGAAAGGGGTACCCCTTTGGTGAATTGGAGATTTCACCAATTTCACCGAAATGTATTACACAGGTGTTCAACTCGTTTGATATTTATCCCCAAGAGATCTCATGGTTAAATGCATCTATTGGAGTAGAAACGGAGCCTTAATTCAACATTTGAAAAAATATTCTCCTTTTAGTTGGCAATTTTCACAGGTTTTTGCCTTATATTCGTATATCTCTCAGTATTTTAACCGTATCACCCTCTAAACACCTCGGATATGTACGATATTTTATACATAGTAGTCTAAGACATAGAGTTATAACTTTCATGCCCAAGACCCTCGCATATTTTTTAATATTCAGTTTCAAAACATTGCTCGAATTCAAATAAGAGAAATCGAAGATTTCTGAAAGGGGTACCCCTTTGGTGAATTGGAGATTTCACCAATTTCTCCGAAATGTATTACACTGGTGTTCAACTCATTCGATATTTCTCCCCAAGAGATCTCATGGGTAAATGCATCTATTGGAGTTGAAACGGAGCCTTAATTCAACATTTGAAAAAATATTCCCCTTTTAGTTGGCAATTTTCACAAGTTTTTGCCTTATATTCGTACATCTCTCAGTATTTTGATAGTATCACCCTCTAAACACCTCGGATATACACGATATTTTATACATAGAAGCCTAAGACATAAAGCTATAACATTCGTGCCCGTGATCCTTGCATATTTTTTACTATTCACTTTCAAAACATTGCTCGAATTCATATTAGAGAAATCGAAGATTTCTGAAAGGGGTACCCCTTTGGTGAATTGGAGATTTCACCAATTTCTCTGAAATGTATTACACTGGTGTTCAACTCGTTTGATATTTCTCCCCAAGAGATCTCATGGGTAAATGCATCTATTGGAGTAGAAACGGAGCCTTAATTCAACATTTGAAAAAATATTCACCTTTTAGTTGGCAATTTTCACAAGTTTTTGCCTTATATTCGTATATCTCTGAGAATTTTAACCGTATCATCCTCTAAACACCTCGGATATGTACGATATTTTATACATAGAAGTCTAAGACAAAGGGCTACAACTTTTGTGCCCATGACCCTCGCATATCCCTTAGTATTCACTTTCAAAACATTGCTCGAACTCATATTAGAGAAATCGAAGATTTCTAAAAGGGGTACCCCTTTGGTGAATTGGAGATTTAACCAATTTCTCCGAAATGTATTACACTAGTGTTCAACTCAATCGATATTTCTCTCCAAGAGATCTCATGGGTAAATGCTTCTGTTGGAGTTGAAACGGAGCCTTAATTCAACATTTGAAAAAAAATTACCCTTTTTGTTGGAAATTTTCACAAGTTTTTGCCTTATATTCGTACATCTCTCAGTATTTTGATAGTATCACCCTCTAAACACCTCGGATATACACGATATTTTATACATAGAAGCCTAAGACATAAAGCTATAACTTTCTTGCCCATGACCCTCGCATATTTTTTACTATTCACTTTCAAAACATTGCTCGAATTCATATTAGAGAAATCGAAGATTTCTGAAAGGGGTACCCCTTTGGTGAATTGGAGACTTCACCAATTTCTCCGAAATGTATTACACTGGTTTTCAACTCGTTCGATATTTCTCCCCAAGAGATCTCATGGGTAAATGCTTCTATTGGAGTTGAAACGGAGCCTTAATTGAGCATTTGAAAAAAAAATACCCCTTTTGTTGGAAATTTTCACAAGTTTTTGCCTTATATTCGTACATCTCTCAGTATTTTGATAGTATCACCCTCTAAACACCTCGGATATGTACGATATTTTATACATAGAAGTCTAAGACAAAGGGCTACAACTTTTGAGCCCATGACCCTCGCATATCCCTTAGTATTCACTTTCAAAACATTGCTCGAACTCATATTAGAGAAATCGAAGATTTCTAAAAGGGGTACCCCTTTGGTGAATTGGAGATTTAACCAATTTCTCCGAAATGTATTACACTGGTGTTCTACTCGTTCGATATTTCTCCCCAAGAGATCTCACGGGTAAATGCTTCTATTGGAGTTGAAACGGAGCCTTAATTCAACATTTAAAAAAAAATTACCCTTTTTGTTGGAAATTTTCACAAGTTTTTGCCTTATATTCGTACATCTCTCAGTATTTTGATAGTATCACCCTCTAAACACCTCGGATATACACGATATTTTATACATAGAAGGCTAAGACATAAAGTTATAACTTTCATGCCCATGACCCTCGCATATTTTTTACTATTCACTTTCAAAACATTGCTCGAATTCATATTAGAGAAATCGAAGATTTCTAAAAGGGGTACCCCTTTGGTGAATTGGAGATTTGACCAATTTCTCCGAAATGTATTACACTGGTGTTCAACTCGTTCGATATTTCTCCCCAAGAGATCTAACGGGTAAATGCGTCTATTGGAGTTGAAACGGAGCCTTAATTCAGCATTTGAAAAAAAATTACCGTTTTTGTTGGAAATTTTCACATGTTTTTGCCATATATTCGTACATCTCTCAGTATTTTGATAGTATCACCCTCTAAACACCTCGGATATACACGATATTTTATACATAGAAGCCTAAGACATAAAGCTATAACTTTCATGCCGATGACCCTCGCATAATTTTTACTATTCACTTTCAAAACATTGCTTGAATTCATATTAGAGAAATCGAAGATTTCTAAAAGGGGTACCCCTTTGGTGAATTGGAGATTTGACCAATTTCTCCGAAATGTATTACACTCGTGTTCAACTCGTTCGATATTTCTCCCCAAGAGATCTCACGGGTAAATGCTTCTATTGGAGTTGAAACGGAGCCTTAATTCAACATTTGAAAAAAAATTACCGTTTTTGTTGGAAATTTTCACATGTTTTTGCCATATATTCGTACATCTCTCAGTATTTTGATAGTATCACCCTCTAAACACCTCGGATATACACGATATTTTATACATAGAAGCCTAAGACATAAAGCTATAACTTTCATGCCGATGACCCTCGCATATTTTTTACTATTCACTTTCAAAACATTGCTCGAATTCATATTAGACAAATCGAAGATTTCTGAAAGGGGTACCCCTTTGGTGAATTGGAGATTTCACCAATTTCACCGAAATGTATTACACAGGTGTTCAACTCGTTTGATATTTCTCCCCAAGAGATCTCATGGTTAAATGCATCTATTGGAGTAGAAACGGGGCCTTAATTCAACATTTGAAAAAATATTCACCTTTTAGTTGGCAATTTTCACAGGTTTTTGCCATATATTCGTATATCTCTCAGTATTTTAACCGTATCACCCTCTAAACACCTCGGATATGTACGATATTTTGTACATAGAAGTCTAAGACAAAGGGCTACAACTTTTGTGCCCATGACCCTCGCATATCCCTTAGTATTCACTTTCAAAACATTGCTCGAACACATATTAGAGAAATCGAAGATTTCAAAAAGGGGTACCCATTTTGTGAATTGGAGATTTAACCAATTTCTCCGAAATGTATTACCCTGGTGTTCAACTCGTTCGATATTTCTCCCCAAGAGATCTAACGGGTAAATGCTTCTATTGGAGTTGAAACGGAGCCTTAATTCAACATTTGAAAAAATATTCACCTTTTAGTTGGCAATTTTCACAGGTTTTTGCCTTATATTCGTACATCTCTCAGTATTTAACCGTATCACCCTCTAAACACCTCGGATATACACGATATTTTATACATAGCAGCCTAAGACATAAAGCAATAACTTTCGTGCCCGTGAGCCTTGCATATTTTTTACTATTCACTTTCAAAACATTGCTCGAATTCATATTAGAGAAATCGAAGATTTCTGAAAGGGGTACCCCTTTGGTGAATTGGAGATTTCACCAATTTCACCGAAATGTATTACACAGGTGTTCAACTCGTTTGATATTTCTCCCCATGAGATCTCATGGTTAAATGCATCTATTGGAGTAGAAACGGAGCCTTAATTCAACATTTGAAAAAATATTCACCTTTTAGTTGGCAATTTTCACAGGTTTTTGCCATATATTCGTATATCTCTCAGTATTTTAACCGTATCACCCTCTAAACACCTCGGATATGTACGATATTTTATACATAGAAGTATAAGACAAAGGGCTACAACTTTTGTGCCCATGACCCTCGCATATCCCTTAGTATTCTCTTTCAAAACATTGCTCGAACACATATTAGAGAAATCGAAGATTTCAAAAAGGGGTACCCATTTGGTGAATTGGAGATTTAACCAATTTCTCCGAAATGTATTACACTGGTGTTCAACTCGTTCGATATTTCTCCCCAAGAGATCTAACGGGTAAATGCTTCTATTGGAGTTGAAACGGAGCCTTAATTCAACATTTGAAAAAATATTCACCTTTTAGTTGGCAATTTTCACAGGTTTTTGCCTTATATTCGTACATCTCTCAGTATTTAACCGTATCACCCTCTAAACACCTCGGATATACACGGTATTTTATACATAGCAGCCTAAGACATAAAGCAATAACTTTCGTGCCCGTGAGCCTTGCATATTTTTTACTATTCACTTTCAAAACATTGCTCGAATTCATATTAGAGAAATCGAAGATTTCTGAAAGGGGTACCCCTTTGGTGAATTGGAGATTTCACCAATTTCACCGAAATGTATTACACAGGTGTTCAACTCGTTTGATATTTCTCCCCATGAGATCTCATGGTTAAATGCATCTATTGGAGTAGAAACAGAGCCTTAATTCAACATTTGAAAAAATATTCACCTTTTAGTTGGCAATTTTCACAGGTTTTTGCCTTATATTCGTATATCTCTCAGTATTTTAACCGTATCACCCTCTAAACACCTCGGATATGTACGATATTTTATACATAGTAGTATAAGACACAGGGCTACAACTTTTGTGCCCATGACCCTCGCATATCCCTTAGTATTCACTTTCAAAACATTGCTCGAACTCATATTAGAGAAATCGAAGATTTCTAAAAGGGGTACCCCTTTGGTGAATTGTAGATTTCACCAATTTCTCCGAAATGTATTACACTGGTGTTCAACTCGTTCGTTATTTCTCCCCAAGAGATCTCATGGTTAAATGCTTCTATTGGAGTTGAAACGGAGTCTTAATTCAACATTTGAAAAAAAATTACCCTTTTTGTTGGAAATTTTCACAAGTTTTTGCCTTATATTCGTACATCTCTCAGTATTTTGATAGTATCACCCTCTAAACACCTCGGATATACACGATATTTTATACATAGAAGCCTAAGACATAAAGCAATCACTTTTGTGCCCGTGAGTCTTGCATATTTTTTACTATACACTTTCAAAACATTGCTCGAATTCATATTAGAGAAATCGAAGATTTCTGAAAGGGGTACCCCTTTGGTGAATTGGAGATTTCACCAATTTCACCGAAATGATTTACACAGGTGTTCAACTCGTTTGATATTTCTCCCCATGAGATCTCATGGTTAAATGCATCTATTGGAGTAGAAACGGAGCCTTAATTCAACATTTGAAAAAATATTCACCTTTTAGTTGGCAATTTTCACAGGTTTTTTGCCTTATATTCGTATATCTCTCAGTATTTTAACCGTATCACCCTCTAAACACCTCGGATATGTACGATATTTAATACATAGTAGTATAAGACAAAGGGCTACAACTTTTGTGCCCATGACCCTCGCATATCCCTTAGTATTCACTTTCAAAACATTGCTCGAACTCATATTAGAGAAATCGAAGATTTCTAAAAGGGGTACCCCTTTGGTGAATTGTAGATTTCACCAATTTCTCCGAAATGTATTACACTGGTGTTCAACTCGTTCGTTATTTCTCCCCAAGAGATCTCATGGTTAAATGCTTCTATTGGAGTTGAAACAGAGTCTTAATTCAACATTTGAAAAAAAATTACCCTTTTTGTTGGAAATTTTCACAAGTTTTTGCCTTATATTCGTACATCTCTCAGTATTTTGATAGTATCACCCTCTAAACACCTCGGATATACACGATATTTTATACATAGAAGCCTAAGACATAAAGCAATCACTTTTGTGCCCGTGAGTCTTGCATATTTTTTACTATACACTTTCAAAACATTGCTCGAATTCATATTAGAGAAATCGAAGATTTCTGAAAGGGGTACCCCTTTGGTGAATTGGAGATTTCACCAATTTCACCGAAATGTATTACACAGGTGTTCAACTCGTTTGATATTTCTCCCCATGAGATCTCATGGTTAAATGCTTCTATTGGAGTTGAAACGGAGCCTTAATTCAACATTTGAAAAAAAATTACCCTTTTTGTTGGAAATTTTCACAAGTTTTTGCCTTATATTCGTACATCTCTCAATATTTTGATAGTATCACCCTCTATAGACCTCAGATATACACGATATTTTATACATAAAAGCCTAAGACATAAAGCTATAACTTTTGTGCCCATAAGCCTCGCATATTTTTTACTATTCACTTTCAAAACATTGCTCGAACTCATATTAGAGATATCGAAGATTTCTAAAAGGTGTACCCTTTTGGTGAATTGTAGATTTCACCAATTTCTCTGAAATGTGTTACACTGGTGTTCAACTCGTTCGATATTTCTCCCCAAGAGATCTCATGGTTAAATGCTTCTATTGGAGTTGAAACGGAGCCTTAATTCAACATTTGAAAAAAAATTACCCTTTTTGTTGGAAATTTTCACAAGTTTTTGCCATATATTCGTACATCTCTCAGTATTTTGATAGTATCACCCTCTAAACACCTCGGATAGGCACGGTATTTTATACATAGAAGCCTAAGACATAGAGTTATAACTTTCGTGCCCATGACCCTCGCATATTTTTTAATATTCACTTTCAAAACATTGCTCGAATTCATATTAGAGAAATCGAAGATTTCTGAAAGGGGTACCCCTTTGGTGAATTGGAGATTTCACCAATTTCTCCGAAATGTATTACACTGGTGTTCAACTCGTTCGATATTTCACCCCAAGAGATCTCATGGGTAAATGCATCTATAGGAGTTGAAACGGAGCCTTAATTCAACATTTGAAAAAAAATTACCCTTTTTGTTGGAAATTTTCACATGTTTTTGCTATATATTAGTACATCTCTCAGTATTTTGCCCGTATCACCCTCTAAACACCTCCGATAGGTACTTTATTTTCTACATAGAAGCCTAAGACATAGGGCTACAACTTTTGTGCCCATGACCCTCGCATATTTCCTATTATTCACTTTCAAAACATTGTTCGAATTCATATTAGAGAAATCGAAGATTTCTGAAAGGGGTACCCCTTTGGTGAATTGGAGATTTCACCAATTTCTACGAAATGTATTACACTGGTGTTCAACTCATTCGATATTTCTCCCCAAGAGATCTCTTGGGTAAATGCTTCTATTGGAGTTGAAACGGAGCCTTAATTCAACATTTGAAAAAAATTTACCCTTTTTGTTGGAAATTTTCACATGTTTTTGCCTTATATTTGTACATCTCTCAGTATTTTGATCGTATCAGCCTCTAAACACCTCGGATAGGCACGGTATTTTATACATAGAAGCCTAAGTCATAAAGCTATAACTTTCATGCCCATGACCCTCGCATATTTTTTATTATTCACTTTCAAAACATTGCTCGAATTCATATTAGAGAAATCGAAGATTTCTAAAAGGGGTACCCCTTTGGTGAATTGGAGATTTGACCAATTTCACCGAAATGTATTACACTGGTGTTCAACTCGTTCGATATTTCTCCCCAAGAGATCTCACGGGTAAATGCTTCTATTGGAGTTGAAACGGAGCCTTAATTCAACATTTGAAAAAAAATTACCCTTTTTGTTGGAAATTTTCACAAGTTTTTGCCTTATATTCGTACATCTCTCAGTATTTTGATAGTATCACCCTCTAAACACCTCGGATATACACGATATTTTATACATAGAAGGCTAAGACATTAAGTTATAACTTTCATGCCCATGACCCTCGCATATTTTTTACTATTCACTTTCAAAACATTGCTCGAATTCATATTAGAGAAATCGAAGATTTCTAAAAGGGGTACCCCTTTGGTGAATTGGAGATTTTACCAATTTCTCCGAAATGTATTACACTGGTGTTCAACTCGTTCGATATTTCTGCCCAAGAGATCTAACGGGTAAATGCGTCTATTGGAGTTGAAACGGAGCCTTAATTCAACATTTGAAAAAATATTCCCCTTTTAGTTGGCAATTTTCACAAGTTTTTGCCTTATATTCGTACATCTCTCAGTATTTTGATAGTATTACCCTCTAAACACCTCGGATATACACGATATTTTATACATAGAAGCCGAAGACATAAAGCAATAACTTTCGTGCCCGTGAGCCTTGCATATTTTTTACTATTCACTTTCAAAACATTTCTCGAATTCATATTAGACAAATCGAAGATTTCTGAAAGGGGTACCCCTTTGGTGAATTGGAGATTTCACCAATTTCACCGAAATGTATTACACAGGTGTTCAACTCGTTTGATATTTATCCCCAAGAGATCTCATGGTTAAATGCATCTATTGGAGTAGAAACGGAGCCTTAATTCAACATTTGAAAAAATATTCTCCTTTTAGTTGGCAATTTTCACAGGTTTTTGCCTTATATTCGTATATCTCTCAGTATTTTAACCGTATCACCCTCTAAACACCTCGGATATGTACGATATTTTATACATAGTAGTCTAAGACATAGAGTTATAACTTTCATGCCCAAGACCCTCGCATATTTTTTAATATTCAGTTTCAAAACATTGCTCGAATTCAAATAAGAGAAATCGAAGATTTCTGAAAGGGGTACCCCTTTGGTGAATTGGAGATTTCACCAATTTCTCCGAAATGTATTACACTGGTGTTCAACTCATTCGATATTTCTCCCCAAGAGATCTCATGGGTAAATGCATCTATTGGAGTTGAAACGGAGCCTTAATTCAACATTTGAAAAAATATTCCCCTTTTAGTTGGCAATTTTCACAAGTTTTTGCCTTATATTCGTACATCTCTCAGTATTTTGATAGTATCTCCCTCTAAACACCTCGGATATACACGATATTTTATACATAGAAGCCTAAGACATAAAGCTATAACATTCGTGCCCGTGATCCTTGCATATTTTTTACTATTCACTTTCAAAACATTGCTCGAATTCATATTAGAGAAATCGAAGATTTCTGAAAGGGGTACCCCTTTGGTGAATTGGAGATTTCACCAATTTCTCCGAAATGTATTACACTGGTGTTCAACTCGTTCGATATCTCTCCCCAAGAGATCTCATGGGTAAATGCATCTATTGGAGTAGAAACGGAGCCTTAATTCAACATTTGAAAAAATATTCACCTTTTAGTTGGCAATTTTCACAAGTTTTTGCCTTATATTCGTATATCTCTGAGAATTTTAACCGTATCATCCTCTAAACACCTCGGATATGTACGATATTTTATACATAGAAGTCTAAGACAAAGGGCTACAACTTTTGTGCCCATGACCCTCGCATATCCCTTAGTATTCACTTTCAAAACATTGCTCGAACTCATATTAGAGAAATCGAAGATTTCTAAAAGGGGTACCCCTTTGGTGAATTGGAGATTTAACCAATTTCTCCGAAATGTATTACACTAGTGTTCAACTCAATCGATATTTCTCTCCAAGAGATCTCATGGGTAAATGCTTCTGTTGGAGTTGAAACGGAGCCTTAATTCAACATTTGAAAAAAAATTACCCTTTTTGTTGGAAATTTTCACAAGTTTTTGCCTTATATTCGTACATCTCTCAGTATTTTGATAGTATCACCCTCTAAACACCTCGGATATACACGATATTTTATACATAGAAGCCTAAGACATAAAGCTATAACTTTCTTGCCCATGACCCTCGCATATTTTTTACTATTCACTTTCAAAACATTGCTCGAATTCATATTAGAGAAATCGAAGATTTCTGAAAGGGGTACCCCTTTGGTGAATTGGAGACTTCACCAATTTCTCCGAAATGTATTACACTGGTTTTCAACTCGTTCGATATTTCTCCCCAAGAGATCTCATGGGTAAATGCTTCTATTGGAGTTGAAACGGAGCCTTAATTGAACATTTGAAAAAAAAATACCCCTTTTGTTGGAAATTTTCACAAGTTTTTGCCTTATATTCGTACATCTCTCAGTATTTTGATAGTATCACACTCTAAACACCTCGGATATGTACGATATTTTATACATAGAAGTCTAAGACAAAGGGCTACAACTTTTGAGCCCATGACCCTCGCATATCCCTTAGTATTCACTTTCAAAACATTGCTCGAACTCATATTAGAGAAATCGAAGATTTCTAAAAGGGGTACCCCTTTGGTGAATTGGAGATTTAACCAATTTCTCCGAAATGTATTACACTGGTGTTCAACTCGTTCGATATTTCTCCCCAAGAGATCTCACGGGTAAATGCTTCTATTGGAGTTGAAACGGAGCCTTAATTCAACATTTAAAAAAAAATTACCCTTTTTGTTGGAAATTTTCACAAGTTTTTGCCTTATATTCGTACATCTCTCAGTATTTTGATAGTATCACCCTCTAAACACCTCGGATATACACGATATTTTATACATAGAAGGCTAAGACATAAAGTTATAACTTTCATGCCCATGACCCTCGCATATTTTTTACTATTCACTTTCAAAACATTGCTCGAATTCATATTAGAGAAATCGAAGATTTCTAAAAGGGGTACCCCTTTGGTGAATTGGAGATTTGACCAATTTCTCCGAAATGTATTACACTGGTGTTCAACTCGTTCGATATTTCTCCCCAAGAGATCTAACGGGTAAATGCGTCTATTGGAGTTGAAACGGAGCCTTAATTCAGCATTTGAAAAAAAATTACCGTTTTTGTTGGAAATTTTCACATGTTTTTGCCATATATTCGTACATCTCTCAGTATTTTGATAGTATCACCCTCTAAACACCTCGGATATACACGATATTTTATACATAGAAGCCTAAGACATAAAGCTATAACTTTCATGCCGATGACCCTCGCATAATTTTTACTATTCACTTTCAAAACATTGCTCGAATTCATATTAGAGAAATCGAAGATTTCTAAAAGGGATACCCCTTTGGTGAATTGGAGATTTGACCAATTTCTCCGAAATGTATTACACTCGTGTTCAACTCGTTCGATATTTCTCCCCAAGAGATCTCACGGGTAAATGCTTCTATTGGAGTTGAAACGGAGCCTTAATTCAACATTTGAAAAAAAATTACCGTTTTTGTTGGAAATTTTCACATGTTTTTGCCATATATTCGTACATCTCTCAGTATTTTGATAGTATCACCCTCTAAACACCTCGGATATACACGATATTTTATACATAGAAGCCTAAGACATAAAGCTATAACTTTCATGCCGATGACCCTCGCATATGTTTTACTATTCACTTTCAAAACATTGCTCGAATTCATATTAGACAAATCGAAGATTTCTGAAAGGGGTACCCCTTTGGTGAATTGGAGATTTCACCAATTTCACCGAAATGTATTACACAGGTGTTCAACTCGTTTGATATTTCTCCCCAAGAGATCTCATGGTTAAATGCATCTATTGGAGTAGAAACGGGGCCTTAATTCAACATTTGAAAAAATATTCACCTTTTAGTTGGCAATTTTCACAGGTTTTTGCCATATATTCGTATATCTCTCAGTATTTTAACCGTATCACCCTCTAAACACCTCGGATATGTACGATATTTTATACATAGAAGTCTAAGACAAAGGGCTACAACTTTTGTGCCCATGACCCTCGCATATCCCTTAGTATTCACTTTCAAAACATTGCTCGAACACATATTAGAGAAATCGAAGATTTCAAAAAGGGGTACCCATTTTGTGAATTGGAGATTTAACCAATTTCTCCAAAATGTATTACCCTGGTGTTCAACTCGTTCGATATTTCTCCCCAAGAGATCTAACGGGTAAATGCTTCTATTGGAGTTGAAACGGAGCCTTAATTCAACATTTGAAAAAATATTCACCTTTTAGTTGGCAATTTTCACAGGTTTTTGCCTTATATTCGTACATCTCTCAGTATTTAACCGTATCACCCTCTAAACACCTCGGATATACACGATATTTTATACATAGCAGCCTAAGACATAAAGCAATAACTTTCGTGCCCGTGAGCCTTGCATATTTTTTACTATTCACTTTCAAAACATTGCTCGAATTCATATTAGAGAAATCGAAGATTTCTGAAAGGGGTACCCCTTTGGTGAATTGGAGATTTCACCAATTTCACCGAAATGTATTACACAGGTGTTCAACTCGTTTGATATTTCTCCCCATGAGATCTCATGGTTAAATGCATCTATTGGAGTAGAAACGGAGCCTTAATTCAACATTTGAAAAAATATTCACCTTTTAGTTGGCAATTTTCACAGGTTTTTGCCATATATTCGTATATCTCTCAGTATTTTAACCGTATCACCCTCTAAACACCTCGGATATGTACGATATTTTATACATAGAAGTCTAAGACAAAGGGCTACAACTTTTGTGCCCATGACCCTCGCATATCCCTTAGTATTCACTTTCAAAACATTGCTCGAACACATATTAGAGAAATCGAAGATTTCAAAAAGGGGTACCCATTTGGTGAATTGGAGATTTAACCAATTTCTCCGAAATGTATTACACTGGTGTTCAACTCGTTCGATATTTCTCCCCAAGAGATCTAACGGGTAAATGCTTCTATTGGAGTTGAAACGGAGCCTTAATTCAACATTTGAAAAAATATTCACCTTTTAGTTGGCAATTTTCACAGGTTTTTGCCTTATATTCGTACATCTCTCAGTATTTAACCGTATCACCCTCTAAACACCTCGGATATACATGGTATTTTATACATAGCAGCCTAAGACATAAAGCAATAACTTTCGTGCCCGTGAGCCTTGCATATTTTTTACTATTCACTTTCAAAACATTGCTCGAATTCATATTAGAGAAATCGAAGATTTCTGAAAGGGGTACCCCTTTGGTGAATTGGAGATTTCACCAATTTCACCGAAATGTATTACACAGGTGTTCAACTCGTTTGATATTTCTCCCCATGAGATCTCATGGTTAAATGCATCTATTGGAGTAGAAACAGAGCCTTAATTCAACATTTGAAAAAATATTCACCTTTTAGTTGGCAATTTTCACAGGTTTTTGCCTTATATTCGTATATCTCTCAGTATTTTAACCGTATCACCCTCTAAACACCTCGGATATGTACGATATTTTATACATAGTAGTATAAGACAAAGGGCTACAACTTTTGTGCCCATGACCCTCGCATATCCCTTAGTATTCACTTTCAAAACATTGCTCGAACTCATATTAGAGAAATCGAAGATTTCTAAAAGGGGTACCCCTTTGGTGAATTGTAGATTTCACCAATTTCTCCGAAATGTATTACACTGGTGTTCAACTCGTTCGTTATTTCTCCCCAAGAGATCTCATGGTTAAATGCTTCTATTGGAGTTGAAACGGAGTCTTAATTCAACATTTGAAAAAAAATTACCCTTTTTGTTGGAAATTTTCACAAGTTTTTGCCATATATTCGTACATCTCTCAGTATTTTGATAGTATCACCCTCTAAACACCTCGGATATACACGATATTTTATACATAGAAGCCTAAGACATAAAGCAATCACTTTTGTGCCCGTGAGTCTTGCATATTTTTTACTATACACTTTCAAAACATTGCTCGAATTCATATTAGAGAAATCGAAGATTTCTGAAAGGGGTACCCCTTTGGTGAATTGGAGATTTCACCAATTTCACCGAAATGTATTACACAGATGTTCAACTCATTTGATATTTCTCCCCAAGAGATCTCATGGTTAAATGCATCTATTGGAGTAGAAACGGAGCCTTAATTCAACATTTGAAAAAATATTCACCTTTTAGTTGGCAATTTTCACAGGTTTTTGCCATATATTCGTATATCTCTCAGTATTTTAACCGTATCACCCTCTAAACACCTCAGATATGTACGATATTTTATACATAGAAGTCTAAGACAAAGGGCTACAACTTTTGTGCCCATGACCCTCGCATATCCCTTAGTATTCACTTTCAAAACATTGCTCGAACACATATTAGAGAAATCGAAGATTTCAAAAAGGGGTACCCCTTTGGTGAATTGGAGATTTAACCAATTTCTCCGAAATGTATTACACTGGTGTTCAACTCGTTCGATATTTCTCCCCAAGAGATCTAACGGGTAAATGCTTCTATTGGAGTTGAAACGGAGCCTTAATTCAACATTTGAAAGAATATTCACCTTTTACTTGGCAATTTTCACAGGTTTTTGCCTTATATTCGTACATCTCTCAGTATTTAACTGTATCACCCTCTAAACACCTCGGATATACACGATATTTTATACATAGCAGCCTAAGACATAAAGCAATAACTTTCGTGCCCGTGAGCCTTGCATATTTTTTACTATTCACTTTCAAAACATTGCTCGAATTCATATTAGAGAAATCGAAGATTTCTGAAAGGGGTACCCCTTTGGTGAATTGAGATTTCACCAATTTCACCGAAATGTATTACACAGGTGTTCAACTCGTTTGATATTTCTCCCCATGAGATCTCATGGTTAAATGCATCTATTGGAGTAGAAACAGAGCCTTAATTCAACATTTGAAAAAATATTCACCTTTTAGTTGGCAATTTTCACAGGTTTTTGCCTTATATTCGTATATCTCTCAGTACTTTAACCGTATCACCCTCTAAACACCTCGGATATGTACGATATTTTATACATAGTAGTATAAGACAAAGGGCTACAACTTTTGTGCCCATGACCCTCGCATATCCCTTAGTATTCACTTTCAAAACATTGCTCGAACTCATATTAGAGAAATCGAAGATTTCTAAAAGGGGTACCCCTTTGGTGAATTGGAGATTTGACCAATTTCTCCGAAATGTATTACACTGCTGTTCAACTCGTTCGATATTTCTCCCCAAGAGATCTAACGGGTAAATGCGTCTATTGGAGTTGAAACGGAGCCTTAATTCAACATTTGAAAAAATATTCCCCTTTTAGTTGGCAATTTTCACAAGTTTTTGCCTTATATTCGTACATCTCTCAGTATTTTGATAGTATCACCCTCTAAACACCTCGGATATACACGATATTTTATACATAGAAGCCTAAGACATAAAGCTATAACTTTCATGCCCATGAACCTCGCATATTTTTTACTATTCACTTTCAAAACATTGCTCGAATTCATATTAGAGAAATCGAAGATTTCTGAAAGGGGTACCCCTTTGGTGAATTGGAGATTTCACCAATTTCTCCGAAATGTATTACACTGGTGTTCAACTCATTCGATCTTTCTCCCCAAGAGATCTCATGGGTAAATGCATCTATTGGAGTTGAAACGGAGCCTTAATTCAGCATTTGAAAAAAAATTACCGTTTATGTTGGAAATTTTCACATGTTTTTGCCATATATTCGTACATCTCTCAGTATTTTGATAGTATCACCTTCTAAACACCTCGGATATACACGATATTTTATACATAGAAGCCTAAGACATAAAGCTATCACTTTCATGCCCATGAACCTCGCATATTTTTTACTATTCACTTTCAAAACATTGCTCGAATTCATATTAGAGAAATCGAAGATTTCTGAAAGGGGTACCCCTTTGGTGAATTGGAGATTTCACCAATTTCTCCGAAATGTATTACACTGGTGTTCAACTCATTCGATCTTTCTCCCCAAGAGATCTCATGGGTAAATGCATCTATTGGAGTTGAAACGGAGCCTTAATTCAGCATTTGAAAAAAAATTACCGTTTTTGTTGGAAATTTTCACAAGTTTTTGCCATATATTCGTACATCTCTCAGTATTTTGATAGTATCACCCTCTAAACACCTCGGATATACACGATATTTTATACATAGAAGCCTAAGACATAAAGCAATCACTTTTGTGCCCGTGAGTCTTGCATATTTTTTACTATACACTTTCAAAACATTGCTCGAATTCATATTAGAGAAATCGAAGATTTCTGAAAGGGGTACCCCTTTGGTGAATTGGAGATTTCACCAATTTCACCGAAATGTATTACACAGATGTTCAACTCATTTGATATTTCTCCCCAAGAGATCTCATGGTTAAATGCATCTATTGGAGTAGAAACGGAGCCTTAATTCAACATTTGAAAAAATATTCACCTTTTAGTTGGCAATTTTCACAGGTTTTTGCCATATATTCGTATATCTCTCAGTATTTTAACCGTATCACCCTCTAAACACCTCAGATATGTACGATATTTTATACATAGAAGTCTAAGACAAAGGGCTACAACTTTTGTGCCCATGACCCTCGCATATCCCTTAGTATTCACTTTCAAAACATTGCTCGAACACATATTAGAGAAATCGAAGATTTCAAAAAGGGGTACCCCTTTGGTGAATTGGAGATTTAACCAATTTCTCCGAAATGTATTACACTGGTGTTCAACTCG
This sequence comes from Humulus lupulus, assembly GCF_963169125.1. Lineage (NCBI taxonomy): Eukaryota > Viridiplantae > Streptophyta > Magnoliopsida > Rosales > Cannabaceae > Humulus > Humulus lupulus. The sequence continues at coordinate 183,235,882 of NC_084802.1, read as the reverse complement.
TTCGATATTTCTCCCCAAGAGATCTAACGGGTAAATGCTTCTATTGGAGTTGAAACGGAGCCTTAATTCAACATTTGAAAAAATATTCACCTTTTAGTTGGCAATTTTCACAGGTTTTTGCCTTATATTCGTACATCTCTCAGTATTTAACTGTATCACCCTCTAAACACCTCGGATATACACGATATTTTATACATAGCAGCCTAAGACATAAAGCAATAACTTTCGTGCCCGTGAGCCTTGCATATTTTTTACTATTCACTTTCAAAACATTGCTCGAATTCATATTAGAGAAATCGAAGATTTCTGAAAGGGGTACCCCTTTGGTGAATTGAGATTTCACCAATTTCACCGAAATGTATTACACAGGTGTTCAACTCGTTTGATATTTCTCCCCATGAGATCTCATGGTTAAATGCATCTATTGGAGTAGAAACAGAGCCTTAATTCAACATTTGAAAAAATATTCTCCTTTTAGTTGGCAATTTTCACAGGTTTTTGCCTTATATTCGTATATCTCTCAGTACTTTAACCGTATCACCCTCTAAACACCTCGGATATGTACGATATTTTATACATAGTAGTATAAGACAAAGGGCTACAACTTTTGTGCCCATGACCCTCGCATATCCCTTAGTATTCACTTTCAAAACATTGCTCGAACTCATATTAGAGAAATCGAAGATTTCTAAAAGGGGTACCCCTTTGGTGAATTGGAGATTTGACCAATTTCTCCGAAATGTATTACACTGCTGTTCAACTCGTTCGATATTTCTCCCCAAGAGATCTAACGGGTAAATGCGTCTATTGGAGTTGAAACGGAGCCTTAATTCAACATTTGAAAAAATATTCCCCTTTTAGTTGGCAATTTTCACAAGTTTTTGCCTTATATTCGTACATCTCTCAGTATTTTGATAGTATCACCCTCTAAACACCTCGGATATACACGATATTTTATACATAGAAGCCTAAGACATAAAGCTATAACTTTCATGCCCATGAACCTCGCATATTTTTTACTATTCACTTTCAAAACATTGCTCGAATTCATATTAGAGAAATCGAAGATTTCTGAAAGGGGTACCCCTTTGGTGAATTGGAGATTTCACCAATTTCTCCGAAATGTATTACACTGGTGTTCAACTCATTCGATCTTTCTCCCCAAGAGATCTCATGGGTAAATGCATCTATTGGAGTTGAAACGGAGCCTTAATTCAGCATTTGAAAAAAAATTACCGTTTTTGTTGGAAATTTTCACATGTTTTTGCCATATATTCGTACATCTCTCAGTATTTTGATAGTATCACCTTCTAAACACCTCGGATATACACGATATTTTATACATAGAAGCCTAAGACATAAAGCTATAACTTTCATGCCGATGACCCTCGCAGATTTTTTACTATTCACTTTCAAAACATTGCTCGAATTCATATTAGAGAAATCGAAGATTTCTAAAAGGGGTACCCCTTTGGTGAATTGGAGATTTGACCAATTTCTCCGAAATGTATTACACTCGTGTTCAACTCGTTCGATATTTCTCCCCAAGAGATCTCACGGGTAAATGCTTCTATTGGAGTTGAAACGGAGCCTTAATTCAACATTTGAAAAAAAATTACCCTTTTTGTTGGAAATTTTCACAAGTTTTTGCCTTATATTCGTACATCTCTCAGTATTTTGATAGTATCACCCTCTAAACACCTCGGATATACACGATATTTTATACATAGAAGCCTAAGACATAAAGCAATCACTTTTGTGCCCGTGAGTCTTGCATATTTTTTACTATACACTTTCAAAACATTGCTCGAATTCATATTAGAGAAATCGAAGATTTCTGAAAGGGGTACCCCTTTGGTGAATTGGAGATTTCACCAATTTCACCGAAATGTATTACACAGATGTTCAACTCGTTTGATATTTCTCCCCAAGAGATCTCATGGTTAAATGCATCTATTGGAGTAGAAACGGAGCCTTAATTCAACATTTGAAAAAATATTCACCTTTTAGTTGGCAATTTTCACAGGTTTTTGCCATATATTCGTATATCTCTCAGTATTTTAACCGTATCACCCTCTAAACACCTCAGATATGTACGATATTTTATACATAGAAGTCTAAGACAAAGGGCTACAACTTTTGTGCCCATGACCCTCGCATATCCCTTAGTATTCACTTTCAAAACATTGCTCGAACACATATTAGAGAAATCGAAGATTTCAAAAAGGGGTACCCCTTTGGTGAATTGGAGATTTGACCAATTTCTCCGAAATGTATTACACTGGTGTTCAACTCGTTCGATATTTCTCCCCAAGAGATCTAACGGGTAAATGCTTCTATTGGAGTTGAAACGGAGCCTTAATTCAACATTTGAAAAAATATTCACCTTTTAGTTGGCAATTTTCACAGGTTTTTTCCTTATATTCGTACATCTCTCAGTATTTAACTGTATCACCCTCTAAACACCTCGGATATACACGATATTTTATACATAGCAGCCTAAGACATAAAGCAATAACTTTCGTGCCCGTGAGCCTTGCATATTTTTTACTATTCACTTTCAAAACATTGCTCGAATTCATATTAGAGAAATCGAAGATTTCTGAAAGGGGTACCCCTTTGGTGAATTGGAGATTTCACCAATTTCACCGAAATGTATTACACAGGTGTTCAACTCGTTTGACATTTCTCCCCATGAGATCTCATGGTTAAATGCATCTATTGGAGTAGAAACGGAGCCTTAATTCAACATTTGAAAAAATATTCACCTTTTAGTTGGCAATTTTCACAGGTTTTTGCCTTATATTCGTATATCTCTCAGTACTTTAACCGTATTACCCTCTAAACACCTCGGATATGTACGATATTTTATACATAGTAGTAGAAGACAAAGGGCTACAACTTTTGTGCCCATGACCCTCGCATATCCCTTAGTATTCACTTTCAAAACATTGCTCGAACTCATATTAGAGAAATCGAAGATTTCTAAAAGGGGTACCCCTTTGGTGAATTGTAGATTTCACCAATTTCTCCGAAATTTATTACACTGGTGTTCAACTCGTTCGATATTTCTCCCCAAGAGATCTCATGGTTAAATGCTTCTATTGGAGTTGAAACGGAGCCTTAATTCAACATTTGAAAAAAAATTACCCTTTTTGTTGGAAATTTTCACAAGATTTTGCCTTATATTCGTACATCTCTCAGTATTTTGATAGTGTCACCCTCTAAACACCTCGGATATACACGATATTTTATACATAGAAGCCTAAGACATAAAGCTATAACTTTCATGCCCGTGAGCCGTGCATATTTTGTACTATTCACTTTCAAAACATTGCTCGAATTCATATTAGAGAAATCGAAGATTTCTGATAAGGGTACCCCTTTGGTGAATTGGAGATTTCACCAATTTCTCCGAAATGTATTACACTGGTGTTCAACTCGTTCGATATTTCTCCCCAAGAGATCTCATGGGTAAATGCATCTATTGGAGTAGAAACGGAGCCTTAGTTCAACATTTGAAAAAATATTCACCTTTTAGTTGGCAATTTTCACAGGTTTTTGCCTTATATTCGTATATCTCTCAGTATTTAACCGTATCACCCTCTAAACACCTCGGATATGTACGATATTTTATACATAGAAGTCTAAGACAAATGGCTACAACTTTTATGCCCATGACCCTCGCATATCCCTTAGTATTCACTTTCAAAACATTGCTCGAACTCATATTAGAGAAGTCGATGATTTCTAAAAGGGGTACCCCTTTGGTGAATTGGAGATTTAACCAATTTCTCCGAAATGTATTACACTGGAGTTCAACTCGTTCGATATTTCTCCCCAAGAGATCTCATGGGTAAATGCATCTATTGGAGTAGAAACGGAGCCTTAATTCAACATTTGAAAAAATATTCACCTTTTAGTTGGCAATTTTCACAGGTTTTTGCCTTATATTCGTACATCTCTCAGTATTTAACCGTATCACCCTCTAAACACCTCGGATATACACGATATTTTATACATAGAAGGCTAAGACATAAAGCTATAACTTTCATGCCCATGACCCTCGCATATTTTTTACTATTCACTTTCAAAACATTGCTCGAATTCATATTAGAGAAATCGAAGATTTCTAAAAGGGGTACCCCTTTGGTGAATTGGAGATTTGACCAATTTCACCGAAATGTATTACACTGGTGTTCAACTCGTTCGATATTTCTCCCCAAGAGATCTAACGGGTAAATGCTTCTATTGGAGTTGAAACGGAGCCTCAATTCAACATTTGAAAAACTATTCCCCTTTTAGTTGGCAATTTTCACAAGTTTTTGCCTTATATTCGTATATCACTGAGAATTTTAACCGTATCACCCTCTAAACACCTCGGATATGTACGATATTTTCTACATAGAAGTCTAAGACAAAGGGCTACAACTTTTGAGCCCATGACCCTCGCATATCCCTTCGTATTCACTTTCAAAACATTGCTCGAACTCATATTAGAGAAATCGAAGATTTCTAAAAGGGGTACCCCTATGGTGAATTGGAGATCTAACCAATTTCTCCGAAATGTATTACACTGGTGTTCAACTCGTTCGATATTTCTCCCCAACAGATCTCACGGGTAAATGCTTCTATTGGAGTTGAAACGGAGCCTTAATTCAACATTTGAAAAAAAATTACCCTTGTTGTTGGAAATTTTCACAAGTTTTTGCCTTATATTCGTACATCTCTCAGTATTTTGATAGTATCACCCTCTAAACACCTCGGATATACACGATATTTTATACATAGAAGGCTAAGACATTAAGTTATAACTTTCATGCCCATGACCCTCGCATATTTTTTACTATTCACTTTCAAAACATTGCTCGAATTCATATTAGAGAAATCGAAGATTTCTAAAAGGGGTACCCCTTTGGTGAATTGGAGATTTGACCAATTTCTCCGAAATGTATTACACTGGTGTTCAACTCGTTCGATATTTCTGCCCAAGAGATCTAACGGGTAAATGCGTCTATTGGAGTTGAAACGGAGCCTTAATTCAACATTTGAAAAAATATTCCCCTTTTAGTTGGCAATTTTCACAAGTTTTTGCCTTATATTCGTACATCTCTCAGTATTTTGATAGTATCACCCTCTAAACACCTCGGATATACACGATATTTTATACATAGAAGCCTAAGACATAAAGCTATAACTTTCGTGCCCATGACCCTCGCATATTTTTTACGATTCACTTTCAACACATTGCTCGAATTCATATTAGAGAAATCGAAGATTTCTGAAAGGGGTACCCCTTTGGTGAATTGGAGATTTCACCAATTTCTCCGAAATGTATTACACTGGTGTTCAACTCGTTCGATATTTCTCCCCAAGAGATCTCACGGGTAAATGCTTCTATTGGAGTTGAAACGGAGCCTTAATTCAACATTTGAAAAAAAATTACCCTTTTTGTTGGAAATTTTTACAAGTTTTAGCCTTATATTCGTACATCTCTCAGTATTTTGATAGTATCACCCTCTAAACACCTCGGATATACACGATATATTATACATAGAATCCTAAGACATAGAGTTATAACTTTCATGCCCATGACCCTCGCATATTTTTTACTATTCACTTTCAAAACATTGCTCGAATTCATATTAGAGAAATCGAAGATTTCTAAAAGGGGTACCCCTTTGGTGAATTGGAGATTTAACCAATTTCTCCGAAATGTATTACACTCGTGTTCAACTCGTTCGATATTTCTCCCAAAGAGATCTCACGGGTAAATGCTTCTATTGGAGTTGAAATGGAGCCTTAATTCAACATTTGAAAAAAAATTACCCTTTTTGTTGGAAATTTTCACAAGTTTTTGCCTTATATTCGTACATCTCTCAGTATTTTGATAGTATCACCCTCTAAACACCTCGGATATACACGATATTTTATACATAGAAGCCTAAGACATAAAGCAATCACTTTTGTGCCCGTGAGTCTTGCATATTTTTTACTATACACTTTCAAAACATTGCTCGAATTCATATTAGAGAAATCGAAGATTTCTGAAAGGGGTACCCCTTTGGTGAATTGGAGATTTCACCAATTTCACCGAAATGTATTACACAGATGTTCAACTCGTTTGATATTTCTCCCCAAGAGATCTCATGGTTAAATGCATCTATTGGAGTAGAAACGGAGCCTTAATTCAACATTTGAAAAAATATTCACCTTTTAGTTGGCAATTTTCACAGGTTTTTGCCTTATATTCGTATATCTCTCAGTATTTTAACCGTATCACCGTCTAAACACCTCGGATATGTACGATATTTTATACATAGAAGTCTAAGACAAAGGGCTACAACTTTTGTGCCCATGACCCTCGCATATCCCTTAGTATTCACTTTCAAAACATTGCTCGAACTCATATTAGAGAAATCGAAGATTTCTAAAAGGGGTACCCCTTTGGTGAATTGGGGATTTAACCAATTTCTCCAAAATGTATTACACTGGTGTTCAACTCGTTCGATATTTCTCCCCAAGAGATCTCATGGGTAAATGCATCTATTGGAGTAGAAACGGAGCCTTAGTTCAACATTTGAAAAAATATTCACCTTTTAGTTGGCAATTTTCACAGGTTTTTGCCTTATATTCGTATATCTCTCAGTATTTAACCGTATCACCCTCTAAACACCTCGGATATGTACGATATTTATACATATAAGTCTAAGACAAATGGCTACAACTTTTATGCCCATGACCCTCGCATATCCCTTAGTATTCACTTTCAAAACATTGCTCGAACTCATATTAGAGAAATCGATGATTTCTAAAAGGGGTACCCCTTTGGTGAATTGGAGATTTAACCAATTTCTCCGAAATGTATTACACTGGAGTTCAACTCGTTCGATATTTCTCCCCAAGAGATCTCATGGGTAAATGCATCTATTGGAGTAGAAACGGAGCCTTAATTCAACATTTGAAAAAATATTCACCTTTTAGTTGGCAATTTTCACAGGTTTTTGCCTTATATTCGTACATCTCTCAGTATTTAACCGTATCACCCTCTAAACACCTCGGATATACACGATATTTTATACATAGAAGGCTAAGACATAAAGCTATAACTTTCATGCCCATGACCCTCGCATATTTTTTACTATTCACTTTCAAAACATTGCTCGAATTCATATTAGAGAAATCGAAGATTTCTAAAAGGGGTACCCCTTTGGTGAATTGGAGATTTGACCAATTTCACCGAAATGTATTACACTGGTGTTCAACTCGTTCGATATTTCTCCCCAAGAGATCTAACGGGTAAATGCTTCTATTGGAGTTGAAACGGAGCCTCAATTCAACATTTGAAAAACTATTCCCCTTTTAGTTGGCAATTTTCACAAGTTTTTGCCTTATATTCGTATATCACTGAGAATTTTAACCGTATCACCCTCTAAACACCTCGGATATGTACGATATTTTCTACATAGAAGTCTAAGACAAAGGGCTACAACTTTTGAGCCCATGACCCTCGCATATCCCTTCGTATTCACTTTCAAAACATTGCTCGAACTCATATTAGAGAAATCGAAGATTTCTAAAAGGGGTACCCCTATGGTGAATTGGAGATTTAACCAATTTCTCCGAAATGTATTACACTGGTGTTCAACTCGTTCGATATTTCTCCCCAACAGATCTCACGGGTAAATGCTTCTATTGGAGTTGAAACGGAGCCTTAATTCAACATTTGAAAAAAAATTACCCTTTTTGTTGGAAATTTTCACAAGTTTTTGCCTTATATTCGTACATCTCTCAGTATTTTGATAGTATCACCCTCTAAACACCTCGGATATACACGATATTTTATACATAGAAGGCTAAGACATTAAGTTATAACTTTCATGCCCATGACCCTCGCATATTTTTTACTATTCACTTTCAAAACATTGCTCGAATTCATATTAGAGAAATCGAAGATTTCTAAAAGGGGTACCCCTTTGGTGAATTGGAGATTTGACCAATTTCTCCGAAATGTATTACACTGGTGTTCAACTCGTTCGATATTTCTGCCCAAGAGATCTAACGGGTAAATGCGTCTATTGGAGTTGAAACGGAGCCTTAATTCAACATTTGAAAAAATATTCCCCTTTTAGTTGGCAATTTTCACAAGTTTTTGCCTTATATTCGTACATCTCTCAGTATTTTGATAGTATCACCCTCTAAACACCTCGGATATACACGATATTTTATACATAGAAGCCTAAGACATAAAGCTATAACTTTCGTGCCCATGACCCTCGCATATTTTTTACGATTCACTTTCAACACATTGCTCGAATTCATATTAGAGAAATCGAAGATTTCTGAAAGGGGTACCACTTTGGTGAATTGGAGATTTCACCAATTTCTCCGAAATGTATTACACTGGTGTTCAACTCGTTCGATATTTCTCCCCAAGAGATCTCACGGGTAAATGCTTCTATTGGAGTTGAAACAGAGCCTTAATTCAACATTTGAAAAAAAATTACCCTTTTTGTTGGAAATTTTTACAAGTTTTAGCCTTATATTCGTACATCTCTCAGTATTTTGATAGTATCACCCTCTAAACACCTCGGATATACACGATATATTATACATAGAATCCTAAGACATAGAGTTATAACTTTCATGCCCATGACCCTCGCATATTTTTTACTATTCACTTTCAAAACATTGCTCGAATTCATATTAGAGAAATCGAAGATTTCTAAAAGGGGTACCCCTTTGGTGAATTGGAGATTTAACCAATTTCTCCGAAATGTATTACACTCGTGTTCAACTCGTTCGATATTTCTCCCAAAGAGATCTCACGGGTAAATGCTTCTATTGGAGTTGAAATGGAGCCTTAATTCAACATTTGAAAAAAAATTACCCTTTTTGTTGGAAATTTTCACAAGTTTTTGCCTTATATTCGTACATCTCTCAGTATTTTGATAGTATCACCCTCTTAACACCTCGGATATACACGATATTTTATACATAGAAGCCTAAGACATAAAGCAATCACTTTTGTGCCCGTGAGTCTTGCATATTTTTTACTATACACTTTCAAAACATTGCTCGAATTCATATTAGAGAAATCGAAGATTTCTGAAAGGGGTACCCCTTTGGTGAATTGGAGATTTCACCAATTTCACCGAAATGTATTACACAGATGTTCAACTCGTTTGATATTTCTCCCCAAGAGATCTCATGGTTAAATGCATCTATTGGAGTAGAAACGGAGCCTTAATTCAACATTTGAAAAAATATTCACCTTTTAGTTGGCAATTTTCACAGGTTTTTGCCTTATATTCGTATATCTCTCAGTATTTTAACCGTATCACCGTCTAAACACCTCGGATATGTACGATATTTTATACATAGAAGTCTAAGACAAAGGGCTACAACTTTTGTGCCCATGACCCTCGCATATCCCTTAGTATTCACTTTCAAAACATTGCTCGAACTCATATTAGAGAAATCGAAGATTTCTAAAAGGGGTACCCCTTTGGTGAATTGGGGATTTAACCAATTTCTCCAAAATGTATTACACTGGTGTTCAACTCGTTCGATATTTCTCCCCAAGAGATCTAACGGGTAAATGCTTCTATTGGAGTTGAAACGGAGCCTTAATTCAACATTTGAAAAAATATTCACCTTTTAGTTGGCAATTTTCAATGGTTTTTGCCTTATATTCGTACATCTCTCAGTATTTAACCGTATCACCCTCTAAACACCTCGGATATACACGATATTTTATACATAGCAGCCTAAGACATAAAGCAATAACTTTCGTGCCCGTGAGCCTTGCATATTTTTTACTATTCACTTTCAAAACATTGCTCGAATTCATATTAGAGAAATCGAAGATTTCTGAAAGGGGTACCCCTTTGGTGAATTGGAGATTTCACCAATTTCACCGAAATGTATTACACAGGTGTTCAACTCGTTTGATATTTCTCCCCATGAGATCTCATGGTTAAATGCATCTATTGGAGTAGAAACGGAGCCTTAATTCAACATTTGAAAAAATATTCACCTTTTAGTTCGCAATTTTCACAGGTTTTTGCCTTATATTCGTATATCTCTCAGTATTTTAACCGTATCACCCTCTAAACACCTCGGATATGTACGATATTTTTTACATAGTAGTATAAGACAAAGGGCTACAACTTTTGTGCCCATGACCCTCGCATATCCCTTAGTATTCACTTTCAAAACATTGCTCGAACTCATATTAGAGAAATCGAAGATTTCTAAAAGGGGTACCCCTTTGGTGAATTGTAGATTTCTCCAATTTCTCCGAAATGTATTACACTAGTGTTCAACTCGTTCGATATTTCTCCCCAAGAGATCTCATGGTTAAATGCTTCTATTGGAGTTGAAACGGAGCCTTAATTCAACATCTGAAAAAAAATAACCCTTTTTGTTGGAAATTTTCACAAGTTTTTGCCTTATATTCGTACATCTCTCAGTATTTTGATAGTATCACCCTCTAAACACCTCGGATATACACGATATTTTATACATAGAAGCCTAAGACATAAAGCTATAAGTTTCGTGCTGGTGAGCCTTGCATATTTTTTACTATTCACTTTCAAAACATTGCTCGAATTCATATTAGAGAAATCGAAGATTTCTGAAAGGGGTACCCCTTTGGTGAATTGGAGATTTCACCAATTTCTCCGAAATGTATTACACTGGTGTTCAACTCGTTCGATATTTCTCCCCAAGAGATCTCATGGGTAAATGCATCTATTGGAGTAGAAACGGAGCCTTAATTCAACATTTGAAAAAATATTCCCCTTTTAGTTGGCAATTTTCACAAGTTTTTGCCTTATATTCGTATATCTCTGAGAATTTTAACCGTATCACCCTCTAAACACCTCGGATATGTACGATATTTTATACATAGATGTCTAAGACAAAAGGCTACAACTTTTGTGCCCATGACCCGCGCATATCCCATAGTATTCACTTTCAAAACATTGCTCGAACTTATATTAGAGAAATCGAAGATTTCTAAAAGGGGTACCCCTTTGGTGAATTGGAGATTTAACCAATTTCTCCGAAATGTATTACACTGGTGTTCAACTCGTTCGATATTTCTCCCCATGAGATCTCACGAGTAAATGCTTCTATTGGAGTTGAAACGGAGCCTTAATTCAACATTTGAAAAAAAATTACCCTTTTTGTTGGAAATTTTCACAAGTTTTTGCCTTATATTCGTACATCTCTCAGTATTTTGATAGTATCACCCTCTAAACACCTCGGATATACACGATATATTATACATAGAAGCCTAAGACATAAAGCAATCACTTTTGTGTCCGTGAGCCTTGCATACTTTTTACTATACACTTTCAAAACATTGCTCGAATTCATATTAGAGAAATCGAAGATTTCTGAAAGGGGTACCCCTTTGGTGAATTGGAGATTTCACCAATTTCACCGAAATGTATTACACAGATGTTCAACTCGTTTGATATTTCTCCCCAAGAGATCTCATGGTTAAATGCATCTATTGGAGTAGAAACAGAGCCTTAATTCAACATTTGAAAAAATATTCACCTTTTAGTTGGCAATTTTCACAGGTTTTTGCCATATTTTCGTATATCTCTCAGTATTTTAACCGTATCACCCTCTAAACACCTCGGATATGTACGATATTTTATACATAGAAGTCTAAGACAAAGGGCTACAACTTTTGTGCCCATGACCCTCGCATATCCCTTAGTATTCACTTTCAAAACATTGCTCGAACACATATTAGAGAAATCGAAGATTTCAAAAAGGGGTACCCCTTTGGTGAATTGGAGATTTAACCAATTTCTCTGAAATGTATTACACTGGTGTTCAACTCGTTCGATATTTCTCCCCAAGAGATCTAACGGGTAAATGCTTCTATTGGAGTTGAAACGGAGCCTTAATTCAACATTTGAAAAAATATTCACCTTTTAGTTGGCAATTTTCACAGGTTTTTGCCTTATATTCGTACATCTCTCAGTATTTAACGGTATCACCCTCTAAACACCTCGGATATACACGATATTTTATACATAGCAGCCTAAGACATAAAGCAATAACTTTCGTGCCCGTGAGCCTTGCATATTTTTTACTATTCTCTTTCAAAACATTGCTCGAATTCATATTAGAGAAATCGAAGATTTCTGAAAGGGGTACCCCTTTGGTGAATTGGAGATTTCACCAATTTCACCGAAATGTATTACACAGGTGTTCAACTCGTTTGATATTTCTCCCCATGAGATCTCATGGTTAAATGCATCTATTGGAGTAGAAACGGAGCCTTAATTCAACATTTGAAAAAATATTCACCTTTTAGTTGGCAATTTTCATAGGTTTTTGCCTTATATTCGTATATCTCTCAGTACTTTAACCGTATCACCCTCTAAACACCTCGGATATGTACGATATTTTATACATAGTAGTATAAGACAAAGGGCTACAACTTTTGTGCCCTTGACCCTCGCATATCCCTTAGTATTCACTTTCAAAACATTGCTCGAACTCATATTAGAGAAATCGAAGATTTCTAAAAGGGGTACCCCTTTGGTGAATTGTAGATTTCACCAATTTCTCCGAAATGTATTACACTGGTGTTCAACTCGTTCGATATTTCTCCCCAAGAGATCTCATGGTTAAATGCTTCTATTGGAGTTGAAACGGAGCCTTAATTCAACATTTGAAAAAAAATTACCCTTTTTGTTGGAAATTTTCACAAGTTTTTGCCTTATATTCGTACATCTCTCAGTATTTTGATAGTATCACCCTCTAAACACCTCGGATATACACGATATTTTATACATAGAAGCCTAAGACATAAAGCTATAAGTTTCGTGCTGGTGAGCCTTGCATATTTTTTACTATTCACTTTCAAAACATTGCTCGAATTCATATTAGAGAAATCGAAGATTTCTGAAAGGGGTACCCCTTTGGTGAATTGGAGATTTCACCAATTTCTCCGAAATGTATTACACTGGTGTTCAACTCGTTCGATATTTCTCCCCAAGAGATCTCATGGGTAAATGCATCTATTGGAGTAGAAACGGAGCCTTAATTCAACATTTGAAAAAATATTCCCCTTTTAGTTGGCAATTTTCACAAGTTTTTGCCTTATATTCGTATATCTCTGAGAATTTTAACCGTATCACCCTCTAAACACCTCGGATATGTACGATATTTTATACATAGATGTCTAAGACAAAAGGCTACAACTTTTGTGCCCATGACCCGCGCATATCCCATAGTATTCACTTTCAAAACATTGCTCGAACTTATATTAGAGAAATCGAAGATTTCTAAAAGGGGTACCCCTTTGGTGAATTGGAGATTTAACAAATTTCTCCGAAATGTATTACACTGGTGTTCAACTCGTTCGATATTTCTCCCCAAGAGATCTAACGGGTAAATGCTTCTATTGGAGTTGAAACGGAGCCTTAATTCAACATTTGAAAAAATATTCACCTTTTAGTTGGCAATTTTCACAGGTTTTTGCCTTATATTCGTACATCTCTCAGTATTTAACTGTATCACCCTCTAAACACCTCGGATATACACGATATTTTATACATAGCAGCCTAAGACATAAAGCAATAACTTTCGTGCCCGTGAGCCTTGCATATTTTTTACTATTCTCTTTCAAAACATTGCTCGAATTCATATTAGAGAAATCGAAGATTTCTGAAAGGGGTACCCCTTTGGTGAATTGGAGATTTCACCAATTTCACCGAAATGTATTACACAGGTGTTCAACTCGTTTGATATTTCTCCCCATGAGATCTCATGGTTAAATGCATCTATTGGAGTAGAAACGGAGCCTTAATTCAACATTTGAAAAAATATTCACCTTTTAGTTGGCAATTTTCACAGGTTTTTGCCTTATATTCGTATATCTCTCAGTACTTTAACCGTATCACCCTCTAAACACCTCGGATATGTACGATATTTTATACATAGTAGTATAAGACAAAGGGCTACAACTTTTGTGCCCTTGACCCTCGCATATCCCTTAGTATTCACTTTCAAAACATTGCTCGAACTCATATTAGAGAAATCGAAGATTTCTAAAAGGGGTACCCCTTTGGTGAATTGTAGATTTCACCAATTTCTCCGAAATGTATTACACTGGTGTTCAACTCGTTCGATATTTCTCCCCAAGAGATCTCATGGTTAAATGCTTCTATTGGAGTTGAAATGGAGCCTTAATTCAACATTTGAAAAAAAATTACCCTTTTTGTTGGAAATTTTCACAAGATTTTGCCTTATATTCGTACATCTCTCAGTATTTTGATAGTATCACCCTCTAAACACCTCGGATATACACGATATTTTATACATAGAAGCCTAAGACATAAAGCTATAACTTTCGTGCCCGTGAGCCGTGCATATTTTTTACTATTCACTTTCAAAACATTGCTCGAATTCATATTAGAGAAATCGAAGATTTCTGATAAGGGTACCCCTTTGGTGAATTGGAGATTTCACCAATTTCACCGAAATGTATTACACTGGTGTTCAACTCGTTCGATATTTCTCCCCAAGAGATCTAACGGGTAAATGCTTCTATTGGAGTTGAAACGGAGCCTCAATTCAACATTTGAAAAAATATTCCCCTTTTAGTTGGCAATTTTCACAAGTTTTTGCCTTATATTCGTATATCTCTGAGAATTTTAACCGTATCACCCATTAAACACCTCGGATATGTACGATATTTTATACATAGAAGTCTAAGACAAAGGGCTACAAGTTTTGAGCCCATGACCCTCGCATATCCCTTAGTATTCACTTTCAAAACATTGCTCGAACTCATATTAGAGAAATCGAAGATTTCTAAAAGGGGTACCCCTATGGTGAATTGGAGATTTAACCAATTTCTCCGAAATGTATTACACTGGTGTTCAACTCGTTCGATATTTCTCCCCAAGAGATCTCACGGGTAAATGCTTCTATTGGAGTTGAAACGGAGCCTTAATTCAACATTTGAAAAAAAATTACCCTTTTTGTTGGAAATTTTCACAAGTTTTTGCCTTATATTCGTACATCTCTCAGTATTTTGATAGTATCACCCTCTAAACACCTCGGATATACACGATATTTTATACATAGAAGGCTAAGACATTAAGTTATAACTTTCATGCCCATGACCCTCGCATATTTTTTACTATTCACTTTCAAAACATTGCTCGAATTCATATTAGAGAAATCGAAGATTTCTAAAAGGGGTACCCCTTTGGTGAATTGGAGATTTGACCAATTTCTCCGAAATGTATTACACTGGTGTTCAACTCGTTCGATATTTCTGTTCAAGAGATCTAACGGGTAAATGCGTCTACTGGAGTTGAAACGGAGCCTTAATTCAACATTTGAAAAAATATTCCCCTTTTAGTTGGCAATTTTCACAAGTTTTTGCCTTATATTCGTACATCTCTCAGTATTTTGATAGTATCACCCTCTAAACACCTCGGATATACACGATATTTTATACATAGTAGCCTAAGACATAAAGCTATAACTTTCATGCCCATGACCCTCGCATATTTTTTACGATTCACTTTCAAAACATTGCTCGAATTCATATGAGAGAAATCGAAGATTTCTGAAAGGGGTACCCCTTTGGTGAATTGGAGATTTCACCAATTTCTCCGAAATGTACTACACTGGTGTTCAACTCGTTCGATATTTCTCCCCAAGAGATCTCACGGGTAAATGCTTCTATTGGAGTTGAAACGGAGCCTCAATTCAACATTTGAAAAAATATTCCCCTTTTAGTTGGCAATTTTCACAAGTTTTTGCCTTATATTCGTATATCTCTGAGAATTTTAACCGTATCACCCTCTAAACACCTCGGATATGTACGATATTTTATACATAGAAGTCTAAGACAAAGGGCTACAACTTTTGAACCCATGACCCTCGCATATCCCTTAGTATTCACTTTCAAAACATTGCTCGAACTCATATTAGAGAAATCGAAGATTTCTAAAAGGGGTACCCCTATGGTGAATTGGAGATTTAACCAATTTCTCCGAAATGTATTACACTGGTGTTCAACTCGTTCGATATTTCTCCCCAAGAGATCTCATGGGTAAATGCTTCTATTGGAGTTGAAACGGAGCCTTAATTCAACATTTGAAAAAAAATTACCCTTTTTGTTGGAAATTTTCACAAGTTTTTGCCTTATATTCGTACATCTCTCAGTATTTTGATAGTATCACCCTCTAAACACCTCGGATATACACGATATTTTATACATAGAAGGCTAAGACATTAAGTTATAACTTTCATGCCCATGACCCTCGCATATTTTTTACTATTCACTTTCAAAACATTGCTCGAATTCATATTAGAGAAATCGAAGATTTCTAAAAGGGGTACCCCTTTGGTGAATTGGAGATTTGACCAATTTCTCCGAAATGTATTACACTGGTGTTCAACTCGTTCGATATTTCTGCCCAAGAGATCTAACGGGTAAATGCGTCTATTGGAGTTGAAACGGAGCCTTAATTCAACATTTGCAAAAATATTCCCCTTTTAGTTGGCAATTTTCACAAGTTTTTGCCTTATATTCGTACATCTCTCAGTATTTTGATAGTATCACCCTCTAAACACCTCGGATATACACGATATTTTATACATAGAAGCCTAAGACATAAAGCTATAACTTTCATGCCCATGACCCTCGCATATTTTTTACGATTCACTTTCAAAACATTGCTCGAATTCATATTAGAGAAATCGAAGATTTCTGAAAGGGGTACCCCTTTGGTGAATTGGAGATTTCACCAATTTCTCCGAAATGTACTACACTGGTGTTCAACTCGTTCGATATTTCTCCCCAAGAGATCTCACGGGTAAATGCTTCTATTGGAGTTGAAACGGAGCCTCAATTCAACATTTGAAAAAATATTCCCCTTTTAGTTGGCAATTTTCACAAGTTTTTGCCTTATATTCGTATATCTCTGAGAATTTTAACCGTATCACCCTCTAAACACCTCGGATATGTACGATATTTTATACATAGAAGTCTAAGACAAAGGGCTACAACTTTTGAGCCCATGACCCTCGCATATCCCTTAGTATTCACTTTCAAAACATTGCTCGAACTCATATTAGAGAAATCGAAGATTTCTAAAAGGGGTACCCCTATGGTGAATTGGAGATTTAACCAATTTCTCCGAAATGTATTACACTAGTGTTCAACTCGTTCGATATTTCTCCCCAAGAGATCTCACGGGTAAATGCTTCTATTGGAGTTGAAACGGAGCCTTAATTCAACATTTGAAAAAAAATTACCCTTTTTGTTGGAAATTTTCACAAGTTTTTGCCTTATATTCGTACATCTCTCAGTATTTTGATAGTATCACCCTCTAAACACCTCGGATATACACGATATTTTATACATAGAAGGCTAAGACATTAAGTTATAACTTTCATGCCCATGACCCTCGCATATTTTTTACTATTCACTTTCAAAACATTGCTCGAATTCATATTAGAGAAATCGAAGATTTCTAAAAGGGGTACCCCTTTGGTGAATTGGAGATTTGACCAATTTCTCCGAAATGTATTACACTGGTGTTCAACTCGTTCGATATTTCTGCCCAAGAGATCTAACGGGTAAATGCGTCTATTGGAGTTGAAACGGAGCCTTAATTCAACATTTGCAAAAATATTCCCCTTTTAGTTGGCAATTTTCACAAGTTTTTGCCTTATATTCGTACATCTCTCAGTATTTTGATAGTATCACCCTCTAAACACCTCGGATATACACGATATTTTATACATAGAAGCCTAAGACATAAAGCTATAACTTTCATGCCCATGACCCTCGCATATTTTTTACGATTCACTTTCAAAACATTGCTCGAATTCATATTAGAGAAATCGAAGATTTCTGAAAGGGGTACCCCTTTGGTGAATTGGAGATTTCACCAATTTCTCCGAAATGTACTACACTGGTGTTCAACTCGTTCGATATTTCTCCCCAAGAGATCTCACGGGTAAATGCTTCTATTGGAGTTGAAACGGAGCCTCAATTCAACATTTGAAAAAATATTCCCCTTTTAGTTGGCAATTTTCACAAGTTTTTGCCTTATATTCGTATATCTCTGAGAATTTTAACCGTATCACCCTCTAAACACCTCGGATATGTACGATATTTTATACATAGAAGTCTAAGACGAAGGGCTACAACTTTTGAGCCCATGACCCTCGCATATCCCTTAGTATTCACTTTCAAAACATTGCTCGAACTCATATTAGAGAAATCGAAGATTTCTAAAAGGGGTACCCCTATGGTGAATTGGAGATTTAACCAATTTCTCCGAAATGTATTACACTAGTGTTCAACTCGTTCGATATTTCTCCCCAAGAGATCTCACGGGTAAATGCTTCTATTGGAGTTGAAACGGAGCCTTAATTCAACATTTGAAAAAAAATTACCCTTTTTGTTGGAAATTTTCACAAGTTTTTGCCTTATATTCGTACATCTCTCAGTATTTTGATAGTATCACCCTCTAAACACCTCGGATATACACGATATTTTATACATAGAAGGCTAAGATATTAAGTTATAACTTTCATGCCCATGACCCTCGCATATTTTTTACTATTCACTTTCAAAACATTGCTCGAATTCATATTAGAGAAATCGAAGATTTCTAAAAGGGGTACCCCTTTGGTGAATTGGAGATTTGACCAATTTCTCCGAAATGTATTACACTGGTGTTCAACTCGTTCGATATTTCTGCCCAAGAGATCTAACGGGTAAATGCGTCTATTGGAGTTGAAACGGAGCCTTAATTCAACATTTGAAAAAATATTCCCCTTTTAGCTGGCAATTTTCACAAGTTTTTGCCTTTTATTCGTACATCTCTCAGTATTTTGATAGTATCACCCTCTAAACACCTCGGATATACACGATATTTTATACATAGAAGCCTAAGACATAAAGCTATAACTTTCATGCCCATGACCCTCGCATATTTTTTACGATTCACTTTCAAAACATTGCTCGAATTCATATTAGAGAAATCGAAGATTTCTGAAAGGGGTACCCCTTTGGTGAATTGGAGATTTCACCAATTTCTCCGAAATGTACTACACTGGTGTTCAACTCGTTCGATATTTCTCCCCAAGAGATCTCACGGGTAAATGCTTCTATTGGAGTTGAAACGGAGCCTCAATTCAACATTTGAAAAAATATTCCCCTTTTAGTTGGCAATTTTCACAAGTTTTTGCCTTATATTCGTATATCTCTGAGAATTTTAACCGTATCACCCTCTAAACACCTCGGATATGTACGATATTTTATACATAGAAGTCTAAGACAAAGGGCTACAACTTTTGAGCCCATGACCCTCGCATATCCCTTAGTATTCACTTTCAAAACATTGCTCGAACACATATTAGAGAAATCGAAGATTTCAAAAAGGGGTACCCCTTTGGTGAATTGGAGATTTAACCAATTTCTCCGAAATGTATTACACTGGTGTTCAACTCGTTCGATATTTCTCCCCAAGAGATCTAACGGGTAAATGCTTCTATTGGAGTTGAAACGGAGCCTTAATTCAACATTTGAAAAAATATTCACCTTTTAGTTGGCAATTTTCACAGGTTTTTGCCTTATATTCGTACATCTCTCAGTATTTAACTGTATCACCCTCTAAACACCTCGGATATACACGATATTTTATACATAGCAGCCTAAGACATAAAGCAATAACTTTCGTGCCCGTGAGCCTTTCATATTTTTTACTATTCTCTTTCAAAACATTGCTCGAATTCATATTAGAGAAATCGAAGATTTCTGAAAGGGGTACCCCTTTGGTGAATTGGAGATTTCACCAATTTCACCGAAATGTATTACACAGGTGTTCAACTCATTTGATATTTCTCCCCATGAGATCTCATGGTTAAATGCATCTATTGGAGTAGAAACGGAGCCTTAATTCAACATTTGAAAAAATATTCACCTTTTAGTTGGCAATTTTCACAGGTTTTTGCCTTATATTCGTATATCTCTCAGTACTTTAACCGTATCACCCTCTAAACACCTCGGATATGTACGATATTTTTTACATAGTAGTATAAGACAAAGGGCTACAACTTTTGTGCCCTTGACCCTCGCATATCCCTTAGTATTCACTTTCAAAACATTGCTCGAACTCATATTAGAGAAATCGAAGATTTCTAAAAGGGGTACCCCTTTGGTGAATTGTAGATTTCACCAATTTCTCCGAAATGTATTACACTGGTGTTCAACTCGTTCGATATTTCTCCCCAAGAGATCTCATGGTTAAATGCTTCTATTGGAGTTGAAATGGAGCCTTAATTCAACATTTGAAAAAAAATTACCCTTTTTGTTGGAAATTTTCACAAGATTTTGCCTTATATTCGTACATCTCTCAGTATTTTGACAGTATCACCCTCTAAACACCTCGGATATACACGATATTTTATACATAGAAGCCTAAGACATAAAGCTATAACTTTCGTGCCCGTGAGCCGTGCATATTTTTTACTATTCACTTTCAAAACATTGCTCGAATTCATATTAGAGAAATCGAAGATTTCTGATAAGGGTACCCCTTTGGTGAATTGGAGATTTCACCAATTTCACCGAAATGTATTACACTGGTGTTCAACTCGTTCGATATTTCTCCCCAAGAGATCTCACGGGTAAATGCTTCTATTGGAGTTGAAACGGAGCCTCAATTCAACATTTGAAAAAATATTCCCCTTTTAGTTGGCAATTTTCACAAGTTTTTGCCTTATATTCGTATATCTCTGAGAATTTTAACCGTATCACCCTCTAAACACCTCGGATATGTACGATATTTTATACATAGAAGTCTAAGACAAAGGGCTACAACTTTTGAGCCCATGACCCTCGCATATCCCTTAGTATTCACTTTCAAAACATTGCTCGAACTCATATTAGAGAAATCGAAGATTTCTAAAAGGGGTACCCCTATGGTGAATTGGAGATTTAACCAATTTCTCCGAAATGTATTACACTGGTGTTCAACTCGTTCGATATTTCTCCCCAAGAGATCTCACGGGTAAATGCTTCTATTGGAGTTGAAACGGAGCCTTAATTCAACATTTGAAAAAAAATTACCCTTTTTGTTGGAAATTTTCACAAGTTTTTGCCTTATATTCGTACATCTCTCAGTATTTTGATAGTATCACCCTCTAAACACCTCGGATATACACGATATTTTATACATAGAAGGCTAAGACATTAAGTTATAACTTTCATGCCCATGACCCTCGCATATTTTTTACTATTCACTTTCAAAACATTGCTCGAATTCATATTAGAGAAATCGAAGATTTCTAAAAGGGGTACCCCTTTGGTGAATTGGAGATTTGACCAATTTCTCCGAAATGTATTACACTGGTGTTCAACTCGTTCGATATTTCTGTTCAAGAGATCTAACGGGTAAATGCGTCTACTGGAGTTGAAACGGAGCCTTAATTCAACATTTGAAAAAATATTCCCCTTTTAGTTGGCAATTTTCACAAGTTTTTGCCTTATATTCGTACATCTCTCAGTATTTTGATAGTATCACCCTCTAAACACCTCGGATATACACGATATTTTATACATAGAAGCCTAAGACATAAAGCTATAACTTTCATGCCCATGACCCTCGCATATTTTTTACGATTCACTTTCAAAACATTGCTCGAATTCATATTAGAGAAATCGAAGATTTCTGAAAGGGGTACCCCTTTGGTGAATTGGAGATTTCACCAATTTCTCCGAAATGTACTACACTGGTGTTCAACTCGTTCGATATTTCTCCCCAAGAGATCTCACGGGTAAATGCTTCTATTGGAGTTGAAACGGAGCCTCAATTCAACATTTGAAAAAATATTCCCCTTTTAGTTGGCAATTTTCACAAGTTTTTGCCTTATATTCGTATATCTCTGAGAATTTTAACCGTATCACCCTCTAAACACCTCGGATATGTACGATATTTTATACATAGAAGTCTAAGACAAAGGGCTACAACTTTTGAGCCCATGACCCTCGCATATCCCTTAGTATTCACTTTCAAAACATTGCTCGAACTCATATTAGAGAAATCGAAGATTTCTAAAAGGGGTACCCCTATGGTGAATTGGAGATTTAACCAATTTCTCCGAAATGTATTACACTGGTGTTCAACTCGTTCGATATTTCTCCCCAAGAGATCTCATGGGTAAATGCTTCTATTGGAGTTGAAACGGAGCCTTAATTCAACATTTGAAAAAAAATTACCCTTTTTGTTGGAAATTTTCACAAGTTTTTGCCTTATATTCGTACATCTCTCAGTATTTTGATAGTATCACCCTCTAAACACCTCGGATATACACGATATTTTATACATAGAAGGCTAAGACATTAAGTTATAACTTTCATGCCCATGACCCTCGCATATTTTTTACTATTCACTTTCAAAACATTGCTCGAATTCATATTAGAGAAATCGAAGATTTCTAAAAGGGGTACCCCTTTGGTGAATTGGAGATTTGACCAATTTCTCCGAAATGTATTACACTGGTGTTCAACTCGTTCGATATTTCTGCCCAAGAGATCTAACGGGTAAATGCGTCTATTGGAGTTGAAACGGAGCCTTAATTCAACATTTGAAAAAATATTCCCCTTTTAGTTGGCAATTTTCACAAGTTTTTGCCTTATATTCGTACATCTCTCAGTATTTTGATAGTATCCCCCTCTAAACACCTCGGATATACACGATATTTTATACATAGAAGCCTAAGACATAAAGCTATAACTTTCATGCCCATGACCCTCGCATATTTTTTACGATTCACTTTCAAAACATTGCTCGAATTCATATTAGAGAAATCGAAGATTTCTGAAAGGGGTACCCCTTTGGTGAATTGGAGATTTCACCAATTTCTCCGAAATGTATTACACTGGTGTTCAACTCGTTCGATATTTCTCCCCAAGAGATCTCACGGGTAAATGCTTCTATTGGAGTTGAAACGGAGCCTCAATTCAACATTTGAAAAAATATTCCCCTTTTAGTTGGCAATTTTCACAAGTTTTTGCCTTATATTCGTATATCTCTGAGAATTTTAACCGTATCACCCTCTAAACACCTCGGATATGTACGATATTTTATACATAGAAGTCTAAGACAAAGGGCTACAAGTTTTGAGCCCATGACCCTCGCATATCCCTTAGTATTCACTTTCAAAACATTGCTCGAACTCATATTAGAGAAATCGAAGATTTCTAAAAGGGGTACCCCTATGGTGAATTGGAGATTTAACCAATTTCTCCGAAATGTATTACACTGGTGTTCAACTCGTTCGATATTTCTCCCCAAGAGATCTCACGGGTAAATGCTTCTATTGGAGTTGAAACGGAGCCTTAATTCAACATTTGAAAAAAAATTACCCTTTTTGTTGGAAATTTTCACAAGTTTTTGCCTTATATTCGTACATCTCTCAGTATTTTGATAGTATCACCCTCTAAACACCTCGGATATACACGATATTTTATACATAGAAGGCTAAGACATTAAGTTATAACTTTCATGCCCATGACCCTCGCATATTTTTTACTATTCACTTTCAAAACATTGCTCGAATTCATATTAGAGAAATCGAAGATTTCTAAAAGGGGTACCCCTTTGGTGAATTGGAGATTTGACCAATTTCTCCGAAATGTATTACACTGGTGTTCAACTCGTTCGATATTTCTGCCCAAGAGATCTAACGGGTAAATGCGTCTATTGGAGTTGAAACGGAGCCTTAATTCAACATTTGAAAAAATATTCCCCTTTTAGTTGGCAATTTTCACAAGTTTTTGCCTTATATTCATACATCTCTCAGTATTTTGATAGTATCACCCTCTAAACACCTCGGATATACACGATATTTTATACATAGAAGCCTAAGACATAAAGCTATAACTTTCATGCCCATGACCCTCGCATATTTTTTACGATTCACTTTCAAAACATTGCTCGAATTCATATTAGAGAAATCGAAGATTTCTGAAAGGGGTACCCCTTTGGTGAATTGGAGATTTGACCAATTTCTCCGAAATGTATTACACTGGTGTTCAACTCGTTCGATATTTCTGTTCAAGAGATCTAACGGGTAAATGCATCTACTGAAGTTGAAACGGAGCCTTAATTCAACATTTGAAAAAATATTCCCCTTTTAGTTGGCAATTTTCACAAGTTTTTGCCTTATATTCGTACATCTCTCAGTATTTTGATAGTATCACCCTCTAAACACCTCGGATATACACGATATTTTATACATAGAAGCCTAAGACATAAAGCTATAACTTTCATGCCCATGACCCTCGCATATTTTTTACGATTCACTTTCAAAACATTGCTCGAATTCATATTAGAGAAATCGAAGATTTCTAAAAGGGGTACCCCTTTGGTGAATTGGAGATTTGACCAATTTCTCTGAAATGTGTTACACTGGTGTTCAACTCGTTCGATATTTCTGCCCAAGAGATCTAACGGGTAAATGCGTCTATTGGAGTTGAAACGGAGCCTTAATTCAACATTTGAAAAAATATTCCCCTTTTAGTTGGCAATTTTCACAAGTTTTTGCCTTATATTCGTACATCTCTTAGTATTTTGATAGTATCACCCTCTAAACACCTCAGATATACACGATATTTTATACATAGAAGCCTAAGACATAAAGCTATAACTTTCGTGCCCATGACCCTCGCATATTTTTTACGATTCCCTTTCAAAACATTGCTCGAATTCATATTAGGGAAATCGAAGATTTCTGAAAGGGGTACCCCTTTGGTGAATTGGAGATTTCACCAATTTCTCCGAAATGTATTACACTGGTGTTCAACTCGTTCGATATTTCTCCCCAAGAGATCTCATGGGTAAATGCTTCTATTGGAGTTGAAACGGAGCCTTAATTCAACATTTGAAAAAAAATTACCCTTTTTGTTGGAAATTTTTACAAGTTTTAGCCTTATATTCGTACATCTCTCAGTATTTTGATAGTATCACCCTCTAAACACCTCGGATATACACGATATATTATACATAGAATCCTAAGACATAGAGTTATAACTTTCATGCCCATGACCCTCGCATATTTTTTAATATTCAGTTTCAAAACATTGCTCGAATTCAAATAAGAGAAATCGAAGATTTCTGAAAGGGGTACCCCTTTGGTGAATTGGAGATTTCACCAATTTCTCCGAAATGTATTACACTGGTGTTCAACTCATTCGATATTTCTCCCCAAGAGATCTCATGGGTAAATGCATCTATTGGAGTTGAAACGGAGCCTTAATTCAGCATTTGAAAAAAAATTACCGTTTTTGTTGGAAATTTTCACATGTTTTTGCCATATATTCGTACATCTCTCAGTATTTTGATAGTATCACACTCTAAACACCTCGGATATACACGATATTTTATACATAGAAGCCTAAGACATAAAGCTATAACTTTCATGCCGATGACCCTCGCATATTTTTTACTATTCACTTTCAAAACATTGCTCGAATTCATATTAGAGAAATCGAAGATTTCTAAAAGGGGTACCCCTTTGGTGAATTGGAGATTTAACCAATTTCTCCGAAATGTATTACACTCGTGTTCAACTCGTTCGATATTTCTCCCAAAGAGATCTCACGGGTAAATGCTTCTATTGGAGTTGAAATGGAGCCTTAATTCAACATTTGAAAAAAAATTACCCTTTTTGTTGGAAATTTTCACAAGTTTTTGCCTTATATTCGTACATCTCTCAGTATTTTGATAGTATCACCCTCTAAACACCTCGGATATACACGATATTTTATACATAGAAGCCTAAGACATAAAGCAATCACTTTTGTGCCCGTGAGTCTTGCATATTTTTTACTATACACTTTCAAAACATTGCTCGAATTCATATTAGAGAAATCGAAGATTTCTAAAAGGGGTACCCCTTTGGTGAATTGGAGATTTCACCAATTTCACCGAAATGTATTACACAGATGTTCAACTCATTTGATATTTCTCCCCAAGAGATCTCATGGTTAAATGCATCTATTGGAGTAGAAACGGAGCCTTAATTCAACATTTGAAAAAATATTCACCTTTTAGTGGGCAATTTTCACAGGTTTTTGCCTTATATTCGTATATCTCTCAGTATTTTAACCGTATCACCGTCTAAACACCTCGGATATGTACGATATTTTTTACATAGTAGTATAAGACAAAGGGCTACAACTTTTGTGCCCATGACCCTCGCATATCCCTTAGTATTCACTTTCAAAACATTGCTCGAACTCATATTAGAGAAATCGAAGATTTCTAAAAGGGGTACCCCTTTGGTGAATTGTAGATTTCACCAATTTCTCCGAAATGTATTACACTGGTGTTCAACTCGTTCGATATTTCTCCCCAAGAGATCTCATGGTTAAATTCTTCTATTGGAGTTGAAACGGAGCCTTAATTCAACATTTGAAAAAAAATAACCCTTTTTGTTGGAAATTTTCACAAGTTTTTGCCTTATATTCGTACATCTCTCAGTAATTTGATAGTATCACCCTCTAAACACCTCGGATATACACGATATTTTATACATAGAAGCCTAAGAGATAAAGCTATAACTTTCTTGCCCATGACCCTCGCATATTTTTTACTATTCACTTTCAAAACATTGCTCGAATTCATATTAGAGAAATCGAAGATTTCTGAAAGGGGTACCCCTTTGGTGAATTGGAGATTTCACCAATTTCTCCGAAATGTATTACACTGGTGTTCAACTCGTTCGATATTTCTCCCCCAGAGATCTCACGGGTAAATGCTTCTATTGGAGTTGAAACGGAGCCTCAATTCAACATTTGAAAAAATATTCCCCTTTTAGTTGGCAATTTTCACAGGTTTTTGCCTTATATTCGTACATCTCTCAGTATTTAACCGTATCACCCTCTAAACACCTCGGATATACACGATATTTTATACATAGCAGCCTAAGACATAAAGCAATAACTTTCGTGCCCGTGAGCCTTGCATATTTTTTACAATTCACTTTCAAAACATTGCTCGAATTCATATTAGAGAAATCGAAGATTTCTGAAAGGGGTACCCCTTTGGTGAATTGGAGATTTCACCAATTTCACCGAAATGTATTACACAGGTGTTCAACTCGTTTGATATTTCTCCCCATGAGATCTCATGGTTAAATGCATCTATTGGAGTAGAAACGGAGCCTTAATTCAACATTTGAAAAAATATTCACCTTTTAGTTGGCAATTTTCACAGGTTTTTGCCTTATATTCGTATATCTCTCAGTATTTTAACCGTATCACCCTCTAAACACCTCGGATATGTACGATATTTTTTACATAGTAGTATAAGACAAAGGGCTACAACTTTTGTGCCCATGATCCTCGCATATCCCTTAGTATTCACTTTCAAAACATTGCTCGAACTCATATTAGAGAAATCGAAGATTTCTAAAAGGGGTACCCCTTTGGTGAATTGTAGATTTCACCAATTTCTCCGAAATGTATTACACTGGTGTTCAACTCGTTCGATATTTCTCCCCAAGAGATCTCATGGTTAAATGCTTCTATTGGAGTTGAAACGGAGCCTTAATTCAACATCTGAAAAAAAATAACCCTTTTTGTTGGAAATTTTCACAAGTTTTTGCCTTATATTCGTACATCTCTCAGTAATTTGATAGTATCACCCTCTAAACACCTCGGATATACACGATATTTTATACATAGAAGCCTAAGACATAAAGCTATAACTTTCTTGCCCATGACCCTCGCATATTTTTTACTATTCACTTTCAAAACATTTCTCGAATTCATATTAGAGAAATCGAAGATTTCTGAAAGGGGTACCCCTTTGGTGAATTGGAGATTTCACCAATTTCTCCGAAATGTATTACACTAGTGTTCAACTCGTTCGATATTTCTCCCCAAGAGATCTCATGGGTAAATGCATCTATTGGAGTAGAAACGGAGCCTTAATTCAACATTTGAAAATATATTCCCCTTTTAGTTGGCATTTTTCACAGGTTTTTGCCTTATATTCGTATATCTCTCAGTATCTTAACCGTATCACCCTCTAAACACCTCGGATATGTACGATATTTTATACATAGTAGTCTAAGACAAAGGGCTACAACTTTCGTGCCCATGACGCTCGCATATCCCTTAGTATTCACTTTCAAAACATTGCTCGAACTCATATTAGAGAAATCGAAGATTTCTATAAGGGGTACCCCTTTGGTGAATTGTAGATTTCACCAATTTCTCCGAAATGTATTACTCTGGTGTTCAACTCGTTCGATATTTCTCCCCAAGAGATCTAACGGGTAAATGCTTCTATTGGAGTTGAAACGGAGCCTTAATTCAACATTTGAAAAAATATTCACCATTTAGTTGGCAATTTTCACAGGTTTTTGCCTTATATTCGTACATCTCTCAGTATTTAACCGTATCACCCTCTAAACACCTCGGATATACACGATATTTTATACATAGCAGCCTAAGACATAAAGCAATAACTTTCGTGCCCGTGAGCCTTGCATATTTTTTACTATTCACTTTCAAAACATTGCTCGAATTCATATTAGAGAAATCGAAGATTTCTGAAAGGGGTACCCCTTTGGTGAATTGGAGATTTCACCAATTTCACCGAAATGTATTACACAGGTGTTCAACTCGTTTGATATTTCTCCCCATGAGATCTCATGGTTAAATGCATCTATTGGAGTAGAAACGGAGCCTTAATTCAACATTTGAAAAAATATTCACCTTTTAGTTGGCAATTTTCACAGGTTTTTGCCTTATATTCTTATATCTCTCAGTATTTTAACCGTATCACCCCCTAAACACCTCGGATATGTACGATATTTTTTACATAGTAGTACAAGACAAAGGGCTACAACTTTTGTGCCCATGACCCTCGCATATCCCTTAGTATTCACTTTCAAAACATTGCTCGAACTCATATTAGAGAAATCGAAGATTTCTAAAAGGGGTACCCCTTTGGTGAATTGTAGATTTCACCAATTTCTCCGAAATGTATTACACTGGTGTTCAACTCGTTCGATATTTCTCCCCAAGAGATCTCATGGTTAAATGCTTCTATTGGAGTTGAAACGGAGCCTTAATTCAACATTTGAAAAAAAATAACCCTTTTTGTTGGAAATTTTCACAAGTTTTTGCCTTATATTCGTACATCTCTCAGTAATTTGATAGTATCACCCTCTAAACACCTCGGATATACACGATATTTTATACATAGAAGCCTAAGACATAAAGCTATAACTTTCTTGCCCATGACCCTCGCATATTTTTTACTATTCACTTTCAAAACATTGCTCGAATTCATATTAGAGAAATCGAAGATTTCTGAAAGGGGTACCCCTTTGGTGAATTGGAGATTTCACCAATTTCTCCGAAATGTATTACACTGGTGTTCAACTCGTTCGATATTTCTCCCCCAGAGATCTCACGGGTAAATGCTTCTATTGGAGTTGAAACGGAGCCTCAATTCAACATTTGAAAAAATATTCCCCTTTTAGTTGGCAATTTTCACAGGTTTTTGCCTTATATTCGTACATCTCTCAGTATTTAACCGTATCACCCTCTAAACACCTCGGATATACACGATATTTTATACATAGCAGCCTAAGACATAAAGCAATAACTTTCGTGCCCGTGAGCCTTGCATATTTTTTACAATTCACTTTCAAAACATTGCTCGAATTCATATTAGAGAAATCGAAGATTTCTGAAAGGGGTACCCCTTTGGTGAATTGGAGATTTCACCAATTTCACCGAAATGTATTACACAGGTGTTCAACTCGTTTGATATTTCTCCCCATGAGATCTCATGGTTAAATTCTTCTATTGGAGTTGAAACGGAGCCTTAATTCAACATTTGAAAAAATATTCACCTTTTAGTTGGCAATTTTCACAGGTTTTTGCCTTATATTCGTATATCTCTCAGTATTTTAACCGTATCACCCTCTAAACACCTCGGATATGTACGATATTTTTTACATAGTAGTATAAGACAAAGGGCTACAACTTTTGTGCCCATGATCCTCGCATATCCCTTAGTATTCACTTTCAAAACATTGCTCGAACTCATATTAGAGAAATCGAAGATTTCTAAAAGGGGTACCCCTTTGGTGAATTGTAGATTTCACCAATTTCTCCGAAATGTATTACACTGGTGTTCAACTCGTTCGATATTTCTCCCCAAGAGATCTCATGGTTAAATGCTTCTATTGGAGTTGAAACGGAGCCTTAATTCAACATCTGAAAAAAAATAACCCTTTTTGTTGGAAATTTTCACAAGTTTTTGCCTTATATTCGTACATCTCTCAGTAATTTGATAGTATCACCCTCTAAACACCTCGGATATACACGATATTTTATACATAGAAGCCTAAGACATAAAGCTATAACTTTCTTGCCCATGACCCTCGCATATTTTTTACTATTCACTTTCAAAACATTGCTCGAATTCATATTAGAGAAATCGAAGATTTCTGAAAGGGGTACCCCTTTGGTGAATTGGAGATTTCACCAATTTCTCCGAAATGTATTACACTAGTGTTCAACTCGTTCGATATTTCTCCCCAAGAGATCTCATGGGTAAATGCATCTATTGGAGTAGAAACGGAGCCTTAATTCAACATTTGAAAATATATTCACCTTTTAGTTGGAATTTTTCACAGGATTTTGCCTTATATTCGTATATCTCTCAGTATCTTAACCGTATCACCCTCTAAACACCTTGGATATGTACGATATTTTATACATAGTAGTCTAAGACAAAGGGCTACAACTTTCGTGCCCATGACGCTCGCATATCCCTTAGTATTCACTTTCAAAACATTGCTCGAACTCATATTAGAGAAATCGAAGATTTCTATAAGGGGTACCCCTTTGGTGAATTGTAGATTTCACCAATTTCTCCGAAATGTATTACTCTGGTGTTCAACTCGTTCGATATTTCTCCCCAAGAGATCTAACGGGTAAATGCTTCTAGTGGAGTTGAAACGGAGCCTTAATTCAACATTTGAAAAAATATTCACCATTTAGTTGGCAATTTTCACAGGTTTTTGCCTTATATTCGTACATCTCTCAGTATTTAACCGTATCACCCTCTAAACACCTCGGATATACACGATATTTTATACATAGCAGCCTAAGACATAAAGCAATAACTTTCGTGCCCGTGAGCCTTGCATATTTTTTACTATTCACTTTCAAAACATTGCTCGAATTCATATTAGAGAAATCGAAGATTTCTGAAAGGGGTACCCCTTTGGTGAATTGGAGATTTCACCAATTTCACCGAAATGTATTACACAGGTGTTCAACTCGTTTGATATTTCTCCCCATGAGATCTCATGGTTAAATGCATCTATTGGAGTAGAAACGGAGCCTTAATTCAACATTTGAAAAAATATTCACCTTTTAGTTGGCAATTTTCACAGGTTTTTGCCTTATATTCTTATATCTCTCAGTATTTTAACCGTATCACCCCCTAAACACCTCGGATATGTACGATATATTTTACATAGTAGTATAAGACAAAGGGCTACAACTTTTGTGCCCATGACCCTCGCATATCCCTTAGTATTCACTTTCAAAACATTGCTCGAACTCATATTAGAGAAATCGAAGATTTCTAAAAGGGGTACCCCTTTGGTGAATTGTAGATTTCACCAATTTCTCCGAAATGTATTACACTGGTGTTCAACTCGTTCGATATTTCTCCCCAAGAGATCTCATGGTTAAATTCTTCTATTGGAGTTGAAACGGAGCCTTAATTCAACATTTGAAAAAAAATAACCCTTTTTGTTGGAAATTTTCACAAGTTTTTGCCTTATATTCGTACATCTCTCAGTAATTTGATAGTATCACCCTCTAAACACCTCGGATATACACGATATTTTATACATAGAAGCCTAAGACATAAAGCTATAACTTTCTTGCCCATGACCCTCGCATATTTTTTACTATTCACTTTCAAAACATTGCTCGAATTCATATTAGAGAAATCGAAGATTTCTGAAAGGGGTACCCCTTTGGTGAATTGGAGATTTCACCAATTTCTCCGAAATGTATTACACTGGTGTTCAACTCGTTCGATATTTCTCCCCCAGAGATCTCACGGGTAAATGCTTCTATTGGAGTTGAAACGGAGCCTCAATTCAACATTTGAAAAAATATTCCCCTTTTAGTTGGCAATTTTCACAAGTTTTTGCCTTATATTCGTATATCTCTGAGAATTTTAACCGTATCACCCTCTAAACACCTCGGATATGTTCGATATTTTATACATAGAAGTCTAAGACAAAGGGCTACAACTTTTGAGCCCATGACCCTCGCATATCCCTTAGTATTCACTTTCAAAACATTGCTCGAACTCATATTAGAGAAATCGAAGATTTCTAAAAGGGGTACCCCTATGGTGAATTGGAGATTTAACCAATTTCTCCGAAATGTATTACACTGGTGTTCAACTCGTTCGATATTTCTCCCCAAGAGATCTCACGGGTAAATGCTTCTATTGGAGTTGAAACGGAGCCTAAATTCAACATTTGAAAAAAAATTACCCTTTTTGTTGGAAATTTTCACAAGTTTTTGCCTTATATTCGTACATCTCTCAGTATTTTGATAGTATCACCCTCTAAACACCTCGGATATACACGATATTTTATACATAGAAGCCTAAGACATAAAGAAATCACTTTTGTGCCCGTGAGTCTTGCATATTTTTTACTATACACTTTCAAAACATTGCTCGAATTCATATTAGAGAAATCGAAGATTTCTGAAAGGGGTACCCCTTTGGTGAATTGGAGATTTCACCAATTTCACCGAAATGTATTACACAGATGTTCAACTCGTTTGATATTTCTCCCCAAGAGATCTCATGGTTAAATGCATCTATTGGAGTAGAAACGGAGCCTTAATTCAACATTTGAAAAAATATTCACCTTTTAGTGGGCAATTTTCACAGGTTTTTGCCTTATATTCGTATATCTCTCAGTATTTTAACCGTATCACCGTCTAAACACCTCGGATATGTACGATATATTATACATAGAAGTCTAAGACAAAGGGCTACAACTTTTGTGCCCATGACCCTCGCATATCCGTTAGTATTCACTTTCAAAACATTGCTCGAACTCATATTAGAGAAATCGAAGATTTCTAAAAGGGGTACCCCTTTGGTGAATTGGAGATTTAACCAATTTCTCCGAAATGTATTACACTGGTGTTCAACTCGTTCGATATTTCTCCCCAAGAGATCTAACGGGTAAATGCTTCTATTGGAGTTGAAACGGAGCCTTAATTCAACATTTGAAAAAATATTCACCTTTTAGTTGGCAATTTTCACAGGTTTTTGCCTTATATTCGTACATCTCTCAGTATTTAACCGTATCACCCTCTAAACACCTCGGATATACACGATATTTTATACATAGCAGCCTAAGACATAAAGCAATAACTTTCGTGCCCGTGAGCCTTGCATATTTTTTACAATTCACTTTCAAAACATTGCTCGAATTCATATTAGAGAAATCGAAGATTTCTGAAAGGGGTACCCCTTTGGTGAATTGGAGATTTCACCAATTTCACCGAAATGTATTACACAGGTGTTCAACTCGTTTGATATTTCTCCCCATGAGATCTCATGGTTAAATGCATCTATTGGAGTAGAAACGGAGCCTTAATTCAACATTTGAAAAAATATTCACCTTTTAGTTGGCAATTTTCACAGGTTTTTGCCTTATATTCGTATATCTCTCAGTATTTTAACCGTATCACCCTCTAAACACCTCGGATATGTACGATATTTTTTACATAGTAGTATAAGACAAAGGGCTACAACTTTTGTGCCCATGATCCTCGCATATCCCTTAGTATTCACTTTCAAAACATTGCTCGAACTCATATTAGAGAAATCGAAGATTTCTAAAAGGGGTACCCCTTTGGTGAATTGTAGATTTCACCAATTTCTCCGAAATGTATTACACTGGTGTTCAACTCGTTCGATATTTCTCCCCAAGAGATCTCATGGTTAAATGCTTCTATTGGAGTTGAAACGGAGCCTTAATTCAACATTTGAAAAAAAATAACCCTTTTTGTTGGAAATTTTCACAAGTTTTTGCCTTATATTCGTACATCTCTCAGTAATTTGATAGTATCACCCTCTAAACACCTCGGATATACACGATATTTTATACATAGAAGCCTAAGACATAAAGCTATAACTTTCTTGCCCATGACCCTCGCATATTTTTTACTATTCACTTTCAAAACATTGCTCGAATTCATCTTAGAGAAATCGAAGATTTCTGAAAGGGGTACCCCTTTGGTGAATTGGAGATTTCACCAATTTCTCCGAAATGTATTACACTGGTGTTCAACTCGTTCGATATTTCTCCCCAAGAGATCTCATGGGTAAATGCATCTATTGGAGTAGAAACGGAGCCTTAATTCAACATTTGAAAAAATATTCACCTTTTAGTTGGCATTTTTCACAGGTTTTTGCCTTATATTCGTATATCTCTCAGTATTTTAACCGTATCACCCTCTAAACACCTCGGATATGTACGATATTTTATTCATAGTAGTCTAAGACAAAGGGCTACAACTTTCGTGCCCATGACGCTCGCATATCCCTTAGTATTCACTTTCAAAACATTGCTCGAACTCATATTAGAGAAATCGAAGATTTCTAAAAGGGGTACCCCTTTGGTGAATTGTAGATTTCACCAATTTCTCCGAAATGTATTACTCTGGTGTTCAACTCGTTCGATATTTCTCCCCAAGAGATCTAACGGGTAAATGCTTCTATTGGAGTTGAAACGGAGCCTTAATTCAACATTTGAAAAAATATTCACCTTTTAGTTGGCAATTTTCACAGGTTTTTGCCTTATATTCGTACATCTCTCAGTATTTAACCGTATCACCCTCTAAACACCTCGGATATACACGATATTTTATACATAGCAGCCTAAGACATAAAGCAATAACTTTCGTGCCCGTGAGCCTTGCATATTTTTTACTATTCACTTTCAAAACATTGCTCGAATTCATATTAGAGAAATCGAAGATTTCTGAAAGGGGTACCCCTTTGGTGAATTGGAGATTTCACCAATTTCACCGAAATGTATTACACAGGAGTTCAACTCGTTTGATATTTCTCCCCATGAGATCTCATGGTTAAATGCATCTATTGGAGTAGAAACGGAGCCTTAATTCAACATTTGAAAAAATATTCACCTTTTAGTTGGCAATTTTCACAGGTTTTTGCCTTATATTCTTATATCTCTCAGTATTTTAACCGTATCACCCTCTAAACACCTCGGATATGTACGATATTTTTTACATAGTAGTATAAGACAAAGGGCTACAACTTTTGTGCCCATGACCCTCGCATATCCCTTAGTATTCACTTTCAAAACATTGCTCGAACTCATATTAGAGAAATCGAAGATTTCTAAAAGGGGTACCCCTTTGGTGAATTGTAGATTTCACCAATTTCTCCGAAATGTATTACACTGGTGTTCAACTCGTTCGATATTTCTCCCCTAGAGATTTCATGGTTAAATGCTTCTATTGGAGTTGAAACGGAGCCTTAATTCAACATTTGAAAAAAAATAACCCTTTTTGTTGGAAATTTTCACAAGTTTTTGCCTTATATTCGTACATCTCTCAGTAATTTGATAGTATCACCCTCTAAACACCTCGGATATACACGATATTTTATACATAGAAGCCTAAGACATAAAGCTATAACTTTCTTGCCCATGACCCTCGCATATTTTTTACTATTCACTTTCAAAACATTGCTCGAATTCATATTAGAGAAATCGAAGATTTCTGAAAGGGGTACCCCTTTGGTGAATTGGAGATTTCACCAATTTCTCCGAAATGTATTACACTGGTGTTCAACTCGTTCGATATTTCTCCCCAAGAGATCTCATGGGTAAATGCATCTATTGGAGTAGAAACGGAGCCTTAATTCAACATTTGAAAAAATATTCACCTTTTAGTTGGCATTTTTCATAGGTTTTTGCCTTATATTCGTATATCTCTCAGTATTTTAACCGTATCACCCTCTAAACACCTCGGATATGTACGATATTTTATACATAGTAGTCTAAGACAAAGGGCTACAACTTTCGTGCCCATGATGCTCGCATATCCCTTAGTATTCACTTTCAAAACATTGCTCGAACTCATATTAGAGAAATCGAAGATTTCTAAAAGGGGTACCCCTTTGGTGAATTGTAGATTTCACCAATTTCTCCGAAATGTATTACTCTGGTGTTCAACTCGTTCGATATTTCTCCCCAAGAGATCTAACGGGTAAATGCTTCTATTGGAGTTGAAACGGAGCCTTAATTCAACATTTGAAAAAATATTCACCTTTTAGTTGGCAATTTTCACAGGTTTTTGCCTTATATTCGTACATCTCTCAGTATTTAACCGTATCACCCTCTAAACACCTCGGATATACACGATATTTTATACATAGCAGCCTAAGACATAAAGCAATAACTTTCGTGCCCGTGAGCCTTGCATATTTTTTACAATTCACTTTCAAAACATTGCTCGAATTCATATTAGAGAAATCGAAGATTTCTGAAAGGGGTACCCCTTTGGTGAATTGGAGATTTCACCAATTTCACCGAAATGTATTACACAGGTGTTCAACTCGTTTGATATTTCTCCCCATGAGATCTCATGGTTAAATGCATCTATTGGAGTAGAAACGGAGCCTTAATTCAACATTTGAAAAAATATTCACCTTTTAGTTGGCAATTTTCACAGGTTTTTGCCTTATATTCGTATATCTCTCAGTATTTTAACCATATCACCCTCTAAACACCTCGGATATGTATGATATTTTTTACATAGTAGTATAAGACAAAGGGCTAGAACTTTTATGCCCATGACCCTCGCATATCCCTTAGTATTCACTTTCAAAACATTGCTCGAACTCATATTAGAGAAATCGAAGATTTCTAAAAGGGGTACCCCTTTGGTGAATTGTAGATTTCACCAATTTCTCCGAAATGTATTACACTGGTGTTCAACTCGTTCGATATTTCTCCACAAGAGATCTCATGGTTAAATGCTTCTATTGGAGTTGAAACGGAGCCTTAATTCAACATTTGAAAAAAAATAACCCTTTTTGTTGGAAATTTTCACAAGTTTTTGCCTTATATTCGTACATCTCTCAGTAATTTGATAGTATCACCCTCTAAACACCTCGGATATACACGATATTTTATACATAGAAGCCTAAGACATAAAGCTATAACTTTCTTGCCCATGACCCTCGCATATTTTTTACTATTCACTTTCAAAACATTGCTCGAATTCATATTAGAGAAATAGAAGATTTCTGAAAGGGGTACCCCTTTGGTGAATTGGAGATTTCACCAATTTCTCCGAAATGTATTACACTGGTGTTCAACTCGTTCGATATTTCTCCCCAAGAGATCTCATGGGTAAATGCATCTATTGGAGTAGAAACGGAGCCTTAATTCAACATTTGAAAAAATATTCAACTTTTAGTTGGCATTTTTCACAGGTTTTTGCCTTATATTCGTATATCTCTCAGTATTTTAACCGTATCACCCTCTAAACACCTCGGATATGTACGATATTTTATACATAGTAGTCTAAGACAAAGGGCTACAACTTTCGTGCCCATGACGCTCGCATATCCCTTAGTATTCACTTTCAAAACATTGCTCGAACTCATATTAGAGAAATCGAAGATTTCTAAAAGGGGTACCCCTTTGGTGAATTGTAGATTTCACCAATTTCTCCGAAATGTATTACTCTGGTGTTCAACTCGTTCGATATTTCTCCCCAAGAGATCTAACGGGTAAATTCTTCTATTGGAGTTGAAACGGAGCCTTAATTCAACATTTGAAAAAATATTCACCTTTTAGTTGGCAATTTTCACAGGTTTTTGCCTTATATTCGTACATCTCTCAGTATTTAACCGTATCACCCTCTAAACACCTCGGATATACACGATATTTTATACATAGCAGCCTAAGACATAAAGCAATAACTTTCGTGCCCGTGAGCCTTGCATATTTTTTACTATTCACTTTCAAAACATTGCTCGAATTCATATTAGAGAAATCGAAGATTTCTGAAAGGGGTACCCCTTTGGTGAATTGGAGATTTCACCAATTTCACCGAAATGTATTACACAGGTGTTCAACTCGTTTGATATTTCTCCCCATGAGATCTCATGGTTAAATGCATCTATTGGAGTAGAAACGGAGCCTTAATTCAACATTTGAAAAAATATTCACCTTTTAGTTGGCAATTTTCACAGGTTTTTGCCTTATATTCTTATATCTCTCAGTATTTTAACCGTATCACCCTCTAAACACCTCGGATATGTACGATATTTTTTACATAGTAGTATAAGACAAAGGGCTACAACTTTTGTGCCCATGACCCTCGCATATCCCTTAGTATTCACTTTCAAAACATTGCTCGAACTCATATTAGAGAAATCGAAGATTTCTAAAAGGGGTACCCCTTTGGTGAATTGTAGATTTCACCAATTTCTCCGAAATGTATTACACTGGTGTTCAACTCGTTCGATATTTCTCCCCAAGAGATCTCATGGTTAAATGCTTCTATTGGAGTTGAAACGGAGCCTTAATTCAACATTTGAAAAAAAATAACCCTTTTTGTTGGAAATTTTCACAAGTTTTTGCCTTATATTCGTACATCTCTCAGTAATTTGATAGTATCACCCTCTAAACACCTCGGATATACACGATATTTTATACATAGAAGCCTAAGACATAAAGCTATAACTTTCTTGCCCATGACCCTAGCATATTTTTTACTATTCACTTTCAAAACATTGCTCGAATTCATATTAGAGAAATCGAAGATTTCTGAAAGGGGTACCCCTTTGGTGAATTGGAGATTTCACCAATTTCTCCGAAATGTATTACACTGGTGTTCAACTCGTTCGATATTTCTCCCCAAGAGATCTCATGGGTAAATGCATCTATTGGAGTAGAAACGGAGCCTTAATTCAACATTTGAAAAAATATTCACCTTTTAGTTGGCATTTTTCATAGGTTTTTGCCTTATATTCGTATATCTCTCAGTATTTTAACCGTATCACCCTCTAAACACCTCGGATATGTACGATATTTTATACATAGTAGTCTAAGACAAAGGGCTACAACTTTCGTGCCCATGATGCTCGCATATCCCTTAGTATTCACTTTCAAAACATTGCTCGAACTCATATTAGAGAAATCGAAGATTTCTAAAAGGGGTACCCCTTTGGTGAATTGTAGATTTCACCAATTTCTCCGAAATGTATTACTCTGGTGTTCAACTCGTTCGATATTTCTCCCCAAGAGATCTAACGGGTAAATGCTTCTATTGGAGTTGAAACGGAGCCTTAATTCAACATTTGAAAAAATATTCACCTTTTAGTTGGCAATTTTCACAGGTTTTTGCCTTATATTCGTACATCTCTCAGTATTTAACCGTATCACCCTCTAAACACCTCGGATATACACGATATTTTATACATAGCAGCCTAAGACATAAAGCAATAACTTTCGTGCCCGTGAGCCTTGCATATTTTTTACAATTCACTTTCAAAACATTGCTCGAATTCATATTAGAGAAATCGAAGATTTCTGAAAGGGGTACCCCTTTGGTGAATTGGAGATTTCACCAATTTCACCGAAATGTATTACACAGGTGTTCAACTCGTTTGATATTTCTCCCCATGAGATCTCATGGTTAAATGCATCTATTGGAGTAGAAACGGAGCCTTAATTCAACATTTGAAAAAATATTCACCTTTTAGTTGGCAATTTTCACAGGTTTTTGCCTTATATTCGTATATCTCTCAGTATTTTAACCGTATCACCCTCTAAACACCTCGGATATGTATGATATTTTTTACATAGTAGTATAAGACAAAGGGCTACAACTTTTGTGCCCATGACCCTCGCATATCCCTTAGTATTCACTTTCAAAACATTGCTCGAACTCATATTAGAGAAATCGAAGATTTCTAAAAGGGGTACCCCTTTGGTGAATTGTAGATTTCACCAATTTCTCCGAAATGTGTTACACTGGTGTTCAACTCGTTCGATATTTCTCCACAAGAGATCTCATGGTTAAATGCTTCTATTGGAGTTGAAACGGAGCCTTAATTCAACATTTGAAAAAAAATAACCCTTTTTGTTGGAAATTTTCACAAGTTTTTGCCTTATATTCGTACATCTCCCAGTAATTTGATAGTATCACCCTCTAAACACCTCGGATATACACGATATTTTATACATAGAAGCCTAAGACATAAAGCTATAACTTTCTTGCCCATGACCCTCGCATATTTTTTACTATTCACTTTCAAAACATTGCTCGAATTCATATTAGAGAAATCGAAGATTTCTGAAAGGGGTACCGCTTTGGTGAATTGGAGATTTCACCAATTTCTCCGAAATGTATTACACTGGTGTTCAACTCGTTCGATATTTCTCCCCAAGAGATCTCATGGGTAAATGCATCTATTGGAGTAGAAACGGAGCCTTAATTCAACATTTGAAAAAATATTCTCCTTTTAGTTGGCATTTTTCACAGGTTTTTGCCTTATATTCGTATATCTCTCAGTATTTTAACCGTATCACCCTCTAAACACCTCGGATATGTACGATATTTTATACATAGTAGTCTAAGACAAAGGGGTACATCTTTCGTGCCCATGACGCTCGTATATCCCTTAGTATTCACTTTCAAAACATTGCTCGAACTCATATTAGAGAAATCGAAGATTTCTAAAAGGGGTACCCCTTTGGTGAATTGTAGATTTCTCCGAAATGTATTACTCTGGTGTTCAACTCGTTCGATATTTCTCCCCAAGAGATCTCATGGTTAAATGCTTCTATTGGAGTAGAAACGGAGCCTTAATTCAACATTTGAAAAAAAATTACCCTTTTTGTTGGAAATTTTCACAAGTTTTTGCCTTATATTCGTACATCTCTCAGTATTTTGATAGTATCACCCTCTAAACACCTCGGATATACACGATATTTTATACATAGAAGCCTAAGACATAAAGCTATAAGTTTCGTGCCGGTGAGCCTTGCATATTTTTTACTATTCACTTTCAAAACATTGCTCGAATTCATATTAGAGAAATCGAAGATTTCTGAAAGGGGTACCCCTTTGGTGAATTGGAGATTTCACCAATTTCTCCGAAATGTATTACACTGGTGTTCAACTCGTTCGATATTTCTCCCCAAGAGATCTCATGGGTAAATGCATCTATTGGAGAAGAAACGGAGCCTTAATTCAACATTTGAAAAAATATTCCCCTTTTAGTTGGCAATTTTCACAGGTTTTTGCCTTATATTCGTATATCTCTCAGTACTTTAACCGTATCACCCTCTAAACACCTCGGATATGTACGATATTTTATACATAGTAGTATAAGACAAAGGGCTACAACTTTTGTGCCCATGACCCTCGCATATCCCTTAGTATTCACTTTCAAAACATTGCTCGAACTCATATTAGAGAAATCGAAGATTTCTAAAAGGGGTACCCCTTTGGTGAATTGTAGATTTCTCCGAAATGTATTACACTGGTGTTCAACTCGTTCGATATTTCTCCCCAAGAGATCTCATGGTTAAATGCTTCTATTGGAGTTGAAACGGAGCCTTAATTCAACATTTGAAAAAAAATAACCCTTTTTGTTGGAAATTTTCACAAGTTTTTGCCTTATATTCGTACATCTCTCAGTAATTTGATAGTATCACCCTCTAAACACCTCGGATATACACGATATTTTATACATAGAAGCCTAAGACATAAAGCTATAACTTTCTTGCCCATGACCCTAGCATATTTTTTACTATTCACTTTCAAAACATTGCTCGAATTCATATTAGAGAAATCGAAGATTTCTGAAAGGGGTACCCCTTTGGTGAATTGGAGATTTCACCAATTTCTCCGAAATGTATTA
The DNA here is from genome assembly GCF_963169125.1 of Humulus lupulus. NCBI lineage: Eukaryota > Viridiplantae > Streptophyta > Magnoliopsida > Rosales > Cannabaceae > Humulus > Humulus lupulus. The sequence goes on along the minus strand of NC_084802.1, from coordinate 183,193,808 downwards.
CACTGGTGTTCAACTCGTTCGATATTTCTCCCCAAGAGATCTCATGGGTAAATGCATCTATTGGAGTAGAAACGGAGCCTTAATTCAACATTTGAAAAAATATTCACCTTTTAGTTGGCATTTTTCATAGGTTTTTGCCTTATATTCGTATATCTCTCAGTATTTTAACCGTATCACCCTCTAAACACCTCGGATATGTACGATATTTTATACATAGTAGTCTAAGACAAAGGGCTACAACTTTCGTGCCCATGATGCTCGCATATCCCTTAGTATTCACTTTCAAAACATTGCTCGAACTCATATTAGAGAAATCGAAGATTTCTAAAAGGGGTACCCCTTTGGTGAATTGTAGATTTCACCAATTTCTCCGAAATGTATTACTCTGGTGTTCAACTCGTTCGATATTTCTCCCCAAGAGATCTAACGGGTAAATGCTTCTATTGGAGTTGAAACGGAGCCTTAATTCAACATTTGAAAAAATATTCACCTTTTAGTTGGCAATTTTCACAGGTTTTTGCCTTATATTCGTACATCTCTCAGTATTTAACCGTATCACCCTCTAAACACCTCGGATATACACGATATTTTATACATAGCAGCCTAAGACATAAAGCAATAACTTTCGTGCCCGTGAGCCTTGCATATTTTTTACAATTCACTTTCAAAACATTGCTCGAATTCATATTAGAGAAATCGAAGATTTCTGAAAGGGGTACCCCTTTGGTGAATTGGAGATTTCACCAATTTCACCGAAATGTATTACACAGGTGTTCAACTCGTTTGATATTTCTCCCCATGAGATCTCATGGTTAAATGCATCTATTGGAGTAGAAACGGAGCCTTAATTCAACATTTGAAAAAATATTCACCTTTTAGTTGGCAATTTTCACAGGTTTTTGCCTTATATTCGTATATCTCTCAGTATTTTAACCGTATCACCCTCTAAACACCTCGGATATGTATGATATTTTTTACATAGTAGTATAAGACAAAGGGCTACAACTTTTGTGCCCATGACCCTCGCATATCCCTTAGTATTCACTTTCAAAACATTGCTCGAACTCATATTAGAGAAATCGAAGATTTCTAAAAGGGGTACCCCTTTGGTGAATTGTAGATTTCACCAATTTCTCCGAAATGTGTTACACTGGTGTTCAACTCGTTCGATATTTCTCCACAAGAGATCTCATGGTTAAATGCTTCTATTGGAGTTGAAACGGAGCCTTAATTCAACATTTGAAAAAAAATAACCCTTTTTGTTGGAAATTTTCACAAGTTTTTGCCTTATATTCGTACATCTCTCAGTATTTTGATAGTATCACCCTCTAAACACCTCGGATATACACGATATTTTATACATAGAAGCCTAAGACATAAAGCTATAAGTTTCGTGCCGGTGAGCCTTGCATATTTTTTACTATTCACTTTCAAAACATTGCTCGAATTCATATTAGAGAAATCGAAGATTTCTGAAAGGGGTACCCCTTTGGTGAATTGGAGATTTCACCAATTTCTCCGAAATGTATTACACTGGTGTTCAACTCGTTCGATATTTCTCCCCAAGAGATCTCATGGGTAAATGCATCTATTGGAGTAGAAACGGAGCCTTAATTCAACATTTGAAAAAATATTCCCCTTTTAGTTGGCAATTTTCACAGGTTTTTGCCTTATATTCGTATATCTCTCAGTACTTTAACCGTATCACCCTCTAAACACCTCGGATATGTACGATATTTTATACATAGTAGTATAAGACAAAGGGCTACAACTTTTGTGCCCATGACCCTCGCATATCCCTTAGTATTCACTTTCAAAACATTGCTCGAACTCATATTAGAGAAATCGAAGATTTCTAAAAGGGGTACCCCTTTGGTGAATTGTAGATTTCTCCGAAATGTATTACACTGGTGTTCAACTCGTTCGATATTTCTCCCCAAGAGATCTCATGGTTAAATGCTTCTATTGGAGTTGAAACGGAGCCTTAATTCAACATTTGAAAAAAAATAACCCTTTTTGTTGGAAATTTTCACAAGTTTTTGCCTTATATTCGTACATCTCTCAGTAATTTGATAGTATCACCCTCTAAACACCTCGGATATACACGATATTTTATACATAGAAGCCTAAGACATAAAGCTATAACTTTCTTGCCCATGACCCTAGCATATTTTTTACTATTCACTTTCAAAACATTGCTCGAATTCATATTAGAGAAATCGAAGATTTCTGAAAGGGGTACCCCTTTGGTGAATTGGAGATTTCACCAATTTCTCCGAAATGTATTACACTGGTGTTCAACTCGTTCGATATTTCTCCCCAAGAGATCTCATGGGTAAATGCATCTATTGGAGTAGAAACGGAGCCTTAATTCAACATTTGAAAAAATATTCACCTTTTAGTTGGCATTTTTCATAGGTTTTTGCCTTATATTCGTATATCTCTCAGTATTTTAACCGTATCACCCTCTAAACACCTCGGATATGTACGATATTTTATACATAGTAGTCTAAGACAAAGGGCTACAACTTTCGTGCCCATGATGCTCGCATATCCCTTAGTATTCACTTTCAAAACATTGGTCGAACTCATATTAGAGAAATCGAAGATTTCTAAAAGGGGTACCCCTTTGGTGAATTGTAGATTTCACCAATTTCTCCGAAATGTATTACTCTGGTGTTCAACTCGTTCGATATTTCTCCCCAAGAGATCTAACGGGTAAATGCTTCTATTGGAGTTGAAACGGAGCCTTAATTCAACATTTGAAAAAATATTCACCTTTTAGTTGGCAATTTTCACAGGTTTTTGCCTTATATTCGTACATCTCTCAGTATTTAACCGTATCACCCTCTAAACACCTCGGATATACACGATATTTTATACATAGCAGCCTAAGACATAAAGCAATAACTTTCGTGCCCGTGAGCCTTGCATATTTTTTACAATTCACTTTCAAAACATTGCCCGAATTCATATTAGAGAAATCGAAGATTTCTGAAAGGGGTACCACTTTGGTGAATTGGAGATTTCACCAATTTCACCGAAATGTATTACACAGGTGTTCAACTCGTTTGATATTTCTCCCCATGAGATCTCATGGTTAAATGCATCTATTGGAGTAGAAACGGAGCCTTAATTCAACATTTGAAAAAATATTCACCTTTTAGTAGGCAATTTTCACAGGTTTTTGCCTTATATTCGTATATCTCTCAGTATTTTAACCGTATCACCCTCTAAACACCTCGGATATGTATGATATTTTTTACATAGTAGTATAAGACAAAGGGCTACAACTTTTGTGCCCATGACCCTCGCATATCCCTTAGTATTCACTTTCAAAACATTGCTCGAACTCATATTAGAGAAATCGAAGATTTCTAAAAGGGGTACCCCTTTGGTGAATTGTAGATTTCACCAATTTCTCCGAAATGTGTTACACTGGTGTTCAACTCGTTCGATATTTCTCCCCAAGAGATCCCATGGTTAAATGCTTCTATTGGAGTTGAAACGGAGCCTTAATTCAACATTTGAAAAAAAATAACCCTTTTTGTTGGAAATTTTCACAAGTTTTTGCCTTATATTCGTACATCTCTCAGTAATTTGATAGTATCACCCTCTAAACACCTCGGATATACACGATATTTTATACATAGAAGCCTAAGACATAAAGCTATAACTTTCTTGCCCATGACCCTCGCATATTTTTTACTATTCACTTTCAAAACATTGCTCGAATTCATATTAGAGAAATCGAAGATTTCTGAAAGGGGTACCGCTTTGGTGAATTGGAGATTTCACCAATTTCTCCGAAATGTATTACACTGGTGTTCAACTCGTTCGATATTTCTCCCCAAGAGATCTCATGGGTAAATGCATCTATTGGAGTAGAAACGGAGCCTTAATTCAACATTTGAAAAAATATTCACCTTTTAGTTGGCATTTTTCACAGGTTTTTGCCTTATATTCGTATATCTCTCAGTATTTTAACCGTATCACCCTCTAAACACCTCGGATATGTACGATATTTTATACATAGTAGTCTAAGACAAAGGGGTACAACTTTCGTGCCCATGACGCTCGTATATCCCTTAGTATTCACTTTCAAAACATTGCTCGAACTCATATTAGAGAAATCGAAGATTTCTAAAAGGGGTACCCCTTTGGTGAATTGTAGATTTCTCCGAAATGTATTACTCTGGTGTTCAACTCGTTCGATATTTCTCCCCAAGAGATCTCATGGTTAAATGCTTCTATTGGAGTAGAAACGGAGCCTTAATTCAACATTTGAAAAAAAATTACCCTTTTTGTTGGAAATTTTCACAAGTTTTTGCCTTATATTCGTACATCTCTCAGTATTTTGATAGTATCACCCTCTAAACACCTCGGATATACACGATATTTTATACATAGAAGCCTAAGACATAAAGCTATAAGTTTCGTGCCGGTGAGCCTTGCATATTTTTTACTATTCACTTTCAAAACATTGCTCGAATTCATATTAGAGAAATCGAAGATTTCTGAAAGGGGTACCCCTTTGGTGAATTGGAGATTTCACCAATTTCTCCGAAATGTATTACACTGGTGTTCAACTCGTTCGATATTTCTCCCCAAGAGATCTCATGGGTAAATGCATCTATTGGAGTAGAAACGGAGCCTTAATTCAACATTTGAAAAAATATTCCCCTTTTAGTTGGCAATTTTCACAGGTTTTTGCCTTATATTCGTATATCTCTCAGTACTTTAACCGTATCACCCTCTAAACACCTCGGATATGTACGATATTTTATACATAGTAGTATAAGACAAAGGGCTACAACTTTTGTGCCCATGACCCTCGCATATCCCTTAGTATTCACTTTCAAAACATTGCTCGAACTCATATTAGAGAAATCGAAGATTTCTAAAAGGGGTACCCCTTTGGTGAATTGTAGATTTCTCCGAAATGTATTACTCTGGTGTTCAACTCGTTCGATATTTCTCCCCAAGAGATCTCATGGTTAAATGCTTCTATTGGAGTAGAAACGGAGCCTTAATTCAACATTTGAAAAAAAATTACCCTTTTTGTTGGAAATTTTCACAAGTTTTTGCCTTATATTCGTACATCTCTCAGTATTTTGATAGTATCACCCTCTAAACACCTCGGATATACACGATATTTTATAAATAGAAGCCTAAGACATAAAGCTATAAGTTTCATGCCGGTGAGCCTTGCATATTTTTTACTATTCACTTTCAAAACATTGCTCGAATTCATATTAGAGAAATCGAAGATTTATGAAAGGGGTACCCCTTTGGTGAATTGGAGATTTCACCAATTTCTCCGAAATGTATTACACTGGTGTTCAACTCGTTCGATATTTCTCCCCAAGAGATCTCATGGGTAAATGCATCTATTGGAGTAGAAACGGAGCCTTAATTCAACATTTGAAAAAATATTCCCCTTTTAGTTTGCAATTTTCACAAGTTTTTGCCTTATATTCGTATATCTCTGAGAATTTTAACCGTATCACCCTCTAAACACCTCGGATATGTACGATATTTTATACATAGATGTCTAAGACAAAAGGCTACAACTTTTGTGCCCATGACCCGCGCATATCCCATAGTATTCACTTTAAAAACATTGCTCGAACTCATATTAGAGAAATCGAAGATTTCTAAAAGGGGTACCCCTTTGGTGAATTGTAGATTTCTCCGAAATGTATTACACTGGTGTTCAACTCGTTCGATATTTCTCCCCAAGAGATCTCACGAGTAAATGCTTCTATTGGAGTTGAAACGGAGCCTTAATTGAACATTTGAAAAAAAATTACCCTTTTTGTTGGAAATTTTCACAAGTTTTTGCCTTATATTCGTACATCTCTCAGTATTTTGATAGTATCACCCTCTAAACACCTCGGATATACACGATATTTTATACATAGAAGCCTAAGACATAAAGCAATCACTTTTGTGCCCGTGAGTCTTGCATATTTTTTAATATACACTTTCAAAACATTGCTCGAATTCATATTAGAGAAATCAAAGATTTCTGAAAGGGGTACCCCTTTGGTGAATTGGAGATTTCACCAATTTCACCGAAATGTATTACACAGGTGTTCAACTCGTTTGATATTTCTCCCCATGAGATCTCATGGTTAAATGCATCCATTGGAGTAGAAACGGAGCCTTAATTCAACATTTGAAAAAATATTCACCTTTTAGTTGGCAATTTTCACAGGTTTTTGCCTTATATTCGTACATCTCTCAGTATTTAACCGTATCACCCTCTAAACACCTCGGATATACACGATATTTTATACATAGCAGCCTAAGACATAAAGCAATAACTTTCGTGCCCGTGAGCCTTGCATATTTTTTACAATTCACTTTCAAAACATTGCTCGAATTCATATTAGAGAAATCGAAGATTTCTGAAAGGGGTACCCCTTTGGTGAATTGGAGATTTCACCAATTTCACCGAAATGTATTACACAGGTGTTCAACTCGTTTGATATTTCTCCCCATGAGATCTCATGGTTAAATGCATCTATTGGAGTAGAAACGGAGCCTTAATTCAACATTTGAAAAAATATTCACCTTTTAGTTGGCAATTTTCACAGGTTTTTGCCTTATATTCGTATATCTCTCAGTATTTTAACCGTATCTCCCTCTAAACACCTCGGATATGTAGGATATTTTTTACATAGTAGTATAAGACAAAGGGCTACAACTTTTGTGCCCATGACCCTCGCATATCCCTTAGTATTCACTTTCAAAACATTGCTCGAACTCATATTAGAGAAATCGAAGATTTCTAAAAGGGGTACCCCTTTGGTGAATTGTAGATTTCACCAATTTCTCCGAAATGTATTACACTGGTGTTCAACTCGTTCGATATTTCTCCCCAAGAGATCTCATGGTTAAATGCTTCTATTGGAGTTGAAACGGAGCCTTAATTCAACATTTGAAAAAAAATAACCCTTTTTGTTGGAAATTTTCACAAGTTTTTGCCTTATATTCGTACATCTCTCAGTAATTTGATAGTATCACCCTCTAAACACCACGGATATACACGATATTTTGTACATAGAAGCCTAAGACATAAAGCTATAACTTTCTTGCCCATGACCCTCGCATATTTTTTACTATTCACTTTCAAAACATTGCTCGAATTCATATTAGAGAAATCGAAGATTTCTGAAAGGGGTACCGCTTTGGTGAATTGGAGATTTCACCAATTTCTCCGAAATGTATTACACTGGTGTTCAACTCGTTCGATATTTCTCCCCAAGAGATCTCATGGGTAAATGCATCTATTGGAGTAGAAACGGAGCCTTAATTCAACATTTGAAAAAATATTCACCTTTTAGTTGGCATTTTTCACAGGTTTTTGCCTTATATTCGTATATCTCTCAGTATTTTAACTGTATCACCCTCTAAACACCTCGGATATGTACGATATTTTATACATAGTAGTCTAAGACAAAGGGCTACAACTTTCGTGCCCATGACGCTCGTATATCCCTTAGTATTCACTTTCAAAACATTGCTCGAACTCATATTAGAGAAATCGAAGATTTCTAAAAGGGGTACCCCTTTGGTGAATTGTAGATTTCTCCGAAATGTATTACACTGGTGTTCAACTCGTTCGATATTTCTCCCCAAGAGATCTCACGAGTAAATGCTTCTATTGGAGTTGAAACGGAGCCTTAATTCAACATTTGAAAAAAAATTACCCTTTTTGTTGGAAATTTTCACAAGTTTTTGCCTTATATTCGTACATCTCTCAGTATTTTGATAGTATCACCCTCTAAACACCTCGGATATACACGATATTTTATACATAGAAGCCTAAGACATAAAGCAATCACTTTTGTGCCCGTGAGTCTTGCATATTTTTTAATATACACTTTCAAAACATTGCTCGAATTCATATTAGAGAAATCGAAGATTTCTGAAAGGGGTACCCCTTTGGTGAATTGGAGATTTCACCAATTTCACTGAAATGTATTACACAGGTGTTCAAATCGTTTGATATTTCTCCCCATGAGATCTCATGGTTAAATGCATCTATTGGAGTAGAAACGGAGCCTTAATTCAACATTTGAAAAAATATTCACCTTTTAGTTGGCAATTTTCACAGGTTTTTGCCTTATATTCGTACATCTCTCAGTATTTAACCGTATCACCCTCTAAACACCTCGGATATACACGATATTTTATACATAGCAGCCTAAGACATAAAACAATAACTTTCGTGCCCGTGAGCCTTGCATATTTTTTACAATTCACTTTCAAAACATTGCTCGAATTCATATTAGAGAAATCGAAGATTTCTGAAAGGGGTACCCCTTTGGTGAATTGGAGATTTCACCAATTTCACCGAAATGTATTACACAGGTGTTCAACTCGTTTGATATTTCTCCCCATGAGATCTCATGGTTAAATGCATCTATTGGAGTAGAAACGGAGCCTTAATTCAACATTTGAAAAAATATTCACCTTTTAGTTGGCAATTTTCACAGGTTTTTGCCTTATATTCGTATATCTCTCAGTATTTTAACCGTATCACCCTCTAAACACCTCGGATATGTATGATATTTTTTACATAGTAGTATAAGACAAAGGGCTACAACTTTTGTGCCCATGACCCTCGCATATCCCTTAGTATTCACTTTGAAAACATTGCTCGAACTCATATTAGAGAAATCGAAGATTTCTAAAAGGGGTACCCCTTTGGTGAATTGTAGATTTCACCAATTTCTCCGAAATGTATTACACTGGTGTTCAACTCGTTCGATATTTCTCCCCAAGAGATCTCATGGTTAAATGCTTCTATTGGAGTTGAAACGGAGCCTTAATTCAACATTTGAAAAAAAATAACCCTTTTTGTTGGAAATTTTCACAAGTTTTTGCCTTATATTCGTACATCTCTCAGTAATTTGATAGTATCACCCTCTAAACACCTCGGATATACACGATATTTTATACATAGAAGCCTAAGACATAAAGCTATAACTTTCTTGCCCATGACCCTCGCATATTTTTTACTATTCACTTTCAAAACATTGCTCGAATTCATATTATAGAAATCGAAGATTTCTGAAAGGGGTACCGCTTTGGTGAATTGGAGATTTCACCAATTTCTCCGAAATGTATTACACTGGTGTTCAACTCGTTCGATATTTCTCCCCAAGAGATCTCATGGGTAAATGCATCTATTGGAGTAGAAACGGAGCCTTAATTCAACATTTGAAAAAATATTCACCTTTTAGTTGGCATTTTTCACAGGTTTTTGCCTTATATTCGTATATCTCTCAGTATTTTAACCGTATCACCCTCTAAACACCTCGGATATGTACGATATTTTATACATAGTAGTCTAAGACAAAGGGGTACAACTTTCGTGCCCATGACGCTCGTATATCCCTTAGTATTCACTTTCAAAACATTGCTCGAACTCATATTAGAGAAATCGAAGATTTCTAAAAGGGGTACCCCTTTGGTGAATTGTAGATTTCTCCGAAATGTATTACTCTGGTGTTCAACTCGTTCGATATTTCTCCCCAAGAGATCTCATGGTTAAATGCTTCTATTGGAGTAGAAACGGAGCCTTAATTCAACATTTGAAAAAAAATTACCCTTTTTGTTGGAAATTTTCACAAGTTTTTGCCTTATATTCGTACATCTCTCAGTATTTTGATAGTATCACCCTCTAAACACCTCGGATATACACGATATTTTATACATAGAAGCCTAAGACATAAAGCTATAAGTTTCGTGCCGGTGAGCCTTGCATATTTTTTACTATTCACTTTCAAAACATTGCTCGAATTCATATTAGAGAAATCGAAGATTTCTGAAAGGGGTACCCCTTTGGTGAATTGGAGATTTCACCAATTTCTCCGAAATGTATTACACTGGTGTTCAACTCGTTCGATATTTCTCCCCAAGAGATCTCATGGGTAAATGCATCTATTGGAGTAGAAACGGAGCCTTAATTCAACATTTGAAAAAATATTCCCCTTTTAGTTGGCAATTTTCACAGGTTTTTGCCTTATATTCGTATATCTCTCAGTACTTTAACCGTATCACCCTCTAAACACCTCGGATATGTACGATATTTTATACATAGTAGTATAAGACAAAGGGCTACAACTTTTGTGCCCATGACCCTCGCATATCCCTTAGTATTCACTTTCAAAACATTGCTCGAACTCATATTAGAGAAATCGAAGATTTCTAAAAGGGGTACCCCTTTGGTGAATTGTAGATTTCTCCGAAATGTATTACTCTGGTGTTCAACTCGTTCGATATTTCTCCCCAAGAGATCTCATGGTTAAATTCTTCTATTGGAGTAGAAACGGAGCCTTAATTCAACATTTGAAAAAAAATTACCCTTTTTGTTGGAAATTTTCACAAGTTTTTGCCCTATATTCGTACATCTCTCAGTATTTTGATAGTATCACCCTCTAAACACCTCGGATATACACGATATTTTATACATAGAAGCCTAAGACATAAAGCTATAAGTTTCATGCCGGTGAGCCTTGCATATTTTTTACTATTCACTTTCAAAACATTGCTCGAATTCATATTAGAGAAATCGAAGATTTATGAAAGGGGTACCCCTTTGGTGAATTGGAGATTTCACCAATTTCTCCGAAATGTATTACACTGGTGTTCAACTCGTTCGATATTTCTCCCCAAGAGATCTCATGGGTAAATGCATCTATTGGAGTAGAAACGGAGCCTTAATTCAACATTTGAAAAAATATTCCCCTTTTAGTTGGCAATTTTCACAAGTTTTTGCCTTATATTCGTATATCTCTGAGAATTTTAACCGTATCACCCTCTAAACACCTCGGATATGTACGATATTTTATACATAGATGTCTAAGACAAAAGGCTACAACTTTTGTGCCCATGACCCGCGCATATCCCATAGTATTCACTTTCAAAACATTGCTCGAACTCATATTAGAGAAATCGAAGATTTCTAAAAGGGGTACCCCTTTGGTGAATTGTAGATTTCTCCGAAATGTATTACACTGGTGTTCAACTCGTTCGATATTTCTCCCCAAGAGATCTCACGAGTAAATGCTTCTATTGGAGTTGAAACGGAGCCTTAATTCAACATTTGAAAAAAAATTACCCTTTTTGTTGGAAATTTTCACAAGTTTTTGCCTTATATTCGTACATCTCTCAGTATTTTGATAGTATCACCCTCTAAACACCTCGGATATACACGATATTTTATACATAGAAGCCTAAGACATAAAGCAATCACTTTTGTGCCCGTGAGTCTTGCATATTTTTTAATATACACTTTCAAAACATTGCTCGAATTCATATTAGAGAAATCGAAGATTTCTGAAAGGGGTACCCCTTTGGTGAATTGGAGATTTCACCAATTTCACTGAAATGTATTACACAGGTGTTCAAATCGTTTGATATTTCTCCCCATGAGATCTCATGGTTAAATGCATCTATTGGAGTAGAAACGGAGCCTTAATTCAACATTTGAAAAAATATTCACCTTTTAGTTGGCAATTTTCACAGGTTTTTGCCTTATATTCGTACATCTCTCAGTATTTAACCGTATCACCCTCTAAACACCTCGGATATACACGATATTTTATACATAGCAGCCTAAGACATAAAACAATAACTTTCGTGCCCGTGAGCCTTGCATATTTTTTACAATTCACTTTCAAAACATTGCTCGAATTCATATTAGAGAAATCGAAGATTTCTGAAAGGGGTACCCCTTTGGTGAATTGGAGATTTCACCAATTTCACCGAAATGTATTACACAGGTGTTCAACTCGTTTGATATTTCTCCCCATGAGATCTCATGGTTAAATGCATCTATTGGAGTAGAAACGGAGCCTTAATTCAACATTTGAAAAAATATTCACCTTTTAGTTGGCAATTTTCACAGGTTTTTGCCTTATATTCGTATATCTCTCAGTATTTTAACCGTATCACCCTCTAAACACCTCGGATATGTATGATATTTTTTACATAGTAGTATAAGACAAAGGGCTACAACTTTTGTGCCCATGACCCTCGCATATCCCTTAGTATTCACTTTGAAAACATTGCTCGAACTCATATTAGAGAAATCGAAGATTTCTAAAAGGGGTACCCCTTTGGTGAATTGTAGATTTCACCAATTTCTCCGAAATGTATTACACTGGTGTTCAACTCGTTCGATATTTCTCCCCAAGAGATCTCATGGTTAAATGCTTCTATTGGAGTTGAAACGGAGCCTTAATTCAACATTTGAAAAAAAATAACCCTTTTTGTTGGAAATTTTCACAAGTTTTTGCCTTATATTCGTACATCTCTCAGTAATTTGATAGTATCACCCTCTAAACACCTCGGATATACACGATATTTTATACATAGAAGCCTAAGACATAAAGCTATAACTTTCTTGCCCATGACCCTCGCATATTTTTTACTATTCACTTTCAAAACATTGCTCGAATTCATATTATAGAAATCGAAGATTTCTGAAAGGGGTACCGCTTTGGTGAATTGGAGATTTCACCAATTTCTCCGAAATGTATTACACTGGTGTTCAACTCGTTCGATATTTCTCCCCAAGAGATCTCATGGGTAAATGCATCTATTGGAGTAGAAACGGAGCCTTAATTCAACATTTGAAAAAATATTCACCTTTTAGTTGGCATTTTTCACAGGTTTTTGCCTTATATTCGTATATCTCTCAGTATTTTAACCGTATCACCCTCTAAACACCTCGGATATGTACGATATTTTATACATAGTAGTCTAAGACAAAGGGGTACAACTTTCGTGCCCATGACGCTCGTATATCCCTTAGTATTCACTTTCAAAACATTGCTCGAACTCATATTAGAGAAATCGAAGATTTCTAAAAGGGGTACCCCTTTGGTGAATTGTAGATTTCTCCGAAATGTATTACTCTGGTGTTCAACTCGTTCGATATTTCTCCCCAAGAGATCTCATGGTTAAATGCTTCTATTGGAGTAGAAACGGAGCCTTAATTCAACATTTGAAAAAAAATTACCCTTTTTGTTGGAAATTTTCACAAGTTTTTGCCTTATATTCGTACATCTCTCAGTATTTTGATAGTATCACCCTCTAAACACCTCGGATATACACGATATTTTATACATAGAAGCCTAAGACATAAAGCTATAAGTTTCGTGCCGGTGAGCCTTGCATATTTTTTACTATTCACTTTCAAAACATTGCTCGAATTCATATTAGAGAAATCGAAGATTTCTGAAAGGGGTACCCCTTTGGTGAATTGGAGATTTCACCAATTTCTCCGAAATGTATTACACTGGTGTTCAACTCGTTCGATATTTCTCCCCAAGAGATCTCATGGGTAAATGCATCTATTGGAGTAGAAACGGAGCCTTAATTCAACATTTGAAAAAATATTCCCCTTTTAGTTGGCAATTTTCACAGGTTTTTGCCTTATATTCGTATATCTCTCAGTACTTTAACCGTATCACCCTCTAAACACCTCGGATATGTACGATATTTTATACATAGTAGTATAAGACAAAGGGCTACAACTTTTGTGCCCATGACCCTCGCATATCCCTTAGTATTCACTTTCAAAACATTGCTCGAACTCATATTAGAGAAATCGAAGATTTCTAAAAGGGGTACCCCTTTGGTGAATTGTAGATTTCTCCGAAATGTATTACTCTGGTGTTCAACTCGTTCGATATTTCTCCCCAAGAGATCTCATGGTTAAATTCTTCTATTGGAGTAGAAACGGAGCCTTAATTCAACATTTGAAAAAAAATTACCCTTTTTGTTGGAAATTTTCACAAGTTTTTGCCCTATATTCGTACATCTCTCAGTATTTTGATAGTATCACCCTCTAAACACCTCGGATATACACGATATTTTATACATAGAAGCCTAAGACATAAAGCTATAAGTTTCATGCCGGTGAGCCTTGCATATTTTTTACTATTCACTTTCAAAACATTGCTCGAATTCATATTAGAGAAATCGAAGATTTATGAAAGGGGTACCCCTTTGGTGAATTGGAGATTTCACCAATTTCTCCGAAATGTATTACACTGGTGTTCAACTCGTTCGATATTTCTCCCCAAGAGATCTCATGGGTAAATGCATCTATTGGAGTAGAAACGGAGCCTTAATTCAACATTTGAAAAAATATTCCCCTTTTAGTTGGCAATTTTCACAAGTTTTTGCCTTATATTCGTATATCTCTGAGAATTTTAACCGTATCACCCTCTAAACACCTCGGATATGTACGATATTTTATACATAGATGTCTAAGACAAAAGGCTACAACTTTTGTGCCCATGACCCGCGCATATCCCATAGTATTCACTTTCAAAACATTGCTCGAACTCATATTAGAGAAATCGAAGATTTCTAAAAGGGGTACCCCTTTGGTGAATGGGAGATTTAACCAATTTCTCCGAAATGTATTACACTGGTGTTCAACTCGTTCGATATTTCTCCCCAAGAGATCTCACGAGTAAATGCTTCTATTGGAGTTGAAACGGAGCCTTAATTCAACATTTGAAAAAAAATTACCCTTTTTGTTGGAAATTTTCACAAGTTTTTGCCTTATATTCGTACATCTCTCAGTATTTTGATAGTATCACCCTCTAAACACCTCGGATATACCCGATATTTTATACATAGAAGCCTAAGACATAAAGCAATCACTTTTGTGCCCGTGAGTCTTGCATATTTTTTAATATACACTTTCAAAACATTGCTCGAATTCATATTAGAGAAATCGAAGATTTCTGAAAGGGGTACCCCTTTGGTGAATTGGAGATTTCACCAATTTCACCGAAATGTATTACACAGGTGTTCAACTCGTTTGATATATCTCCCCATGAGATCTCATGGTTAAATGCATCTATTGGAGTAGAAACGGAGCCTTAATTCAACATTTGAAAAAATATTCACCTTTTAGATGGCAATTTTCACAGGTTTTTGCCTTATATTCGTACATCTCTCAGTATTTAACCGTATCACCCTCTAAACACCTCGGATATACACGATATTTTATACATAGCAGCCTAAGACATAAAGCAATAACTTTCGTGCCCGTGAGCCTTGCATATTTTTT
Source organism: Humulus lupulus (assembly GCF_963169125.1). Lineage (NCBI taxonomy): Eukaryota > Viridiplantae > Streptophyta > Magnoliopsida > Rosales > Cannabaceae > Humulus > Humulus lupulus. The sequence goes on along the minus strand of NC_084802.1, from coordinate 183,178,696 downwards.
ACAATTCACTTTCAAAACATTGCTCGAATTCATATTAGAGAAATCGAAGATTTCTGATAAGGGTACCCCTTTGGTGAATTGGAGATTTCACCAATTTCACCGAAATGTATTACACTGGTGTTCAACTCGTTCGATATTTCTCCCCAAGAGATCTAACGGGTAAATGCTTCTATTGGAGTTGAAACGGAGCCTCAATTCAACATTTGAAAAAATATTCCCCTTTTAGTTGGCAATTTTCACAAGTTTTTGCCTTATATTCGTATATCTCTGAGAATTTTAACCGTATCACCCTCTAAACACCTCGGATATGTACGATATTTTATACATAGAAGTCTAAGACAAAGGGCTACAACTTTTGAGCCCATGACCCTCGCATATCCCTTAGTATTCACTTTCAAAACATTGCTCGAACACATATTAGAGAAATCGAAGATTTCTAAAAGGGGTACCCCTATGGTGAATTGGAGATTTAACCAATTTCTCCGAAATGTATTACACTTGTGTTCAACTCGTTCGATATTTCTCCCCAAGAGATCTCACGGGTAAAGGCTTCTATTGGAGTTGAAACGGAGCCTTAATTCAACATTTGAAAAAAAATTACCCTTTTTGTTGGAAATTTTCACAAGTTTTTGCCTTATATTCGTACATCTCTCAGTATTTTGATAGTATCACCCTCTAAACACCTCGGATATACACGATATTTTATACATAGAAGGCTAAGACATTAAGTTATAACTTTCATGCCCATGACCCTCGCATATTTTTTACTATTCATTTTCAAAACATTGCTCGAATTCATATTAGAGAAATCGAAGATTTCTAAAAGGGGTACCCCTTTGGTGAATTGGAGATTTGACCAATTTCTCCGAAATGTATTACACTGGTGTTCAACTCGTTCGATATTTCTGCCCAAGAGATCTAACGGGTAAATGCGTCTATTGGAGTTGAAACGGAGCCTTAATTCAACATTTGAAAAAATATTCCCCTTTTAGTTGGCAATTTTCACAAGTTTTTGCCTTATATTCGTACATCTCTCAGTATTTTGATAGTATCACCCTCTAAACACCTCGGATATACACGATATTTTATACATAGAAGCCTAAGACATAAAGCTATAACTTTAGTGCCCATAACCCTCGCATATTTTTTATGATTCACTTTCAAAACATTGCTCGAATTCATATTAGAGAAATCGAAGATTTCTGAAAGGGGTACCCCTTTGGTGAATTGGAGATTTCACCAATTTCTCCGAAATGTATTACACTGGTGTTCAACTCGTTCGATATTTCTCCCCAAGAGATCTCACGGGTAAATGCTTCTATTGGAGTTGAAACGGAGCCTTAATTCAACATTTGAAAAAAAATTACCCTTTTTGTTGGAAATTTTTACAAGTTTTAGCCTTATATTCGTACATCTCTCAGTATTTTGATAGTATCACCCTCTAAACACCTCGGATATACACGATATATTATACATAGAATCCTAAGACATAGAGTTATAACTTTCATGCCCATGACCCTCGCATATTTTTTAATATTCAGTTTCAAAACATTGCTCGAATTCAAATAAGAGAAATAGAAGATTTCTGAAAGGGGTACCCCTTTGTTGAATTGGAGATTTCACCAATTTCTCCGAAATGTATTACACTGGTGTTCAACTCATTCGATATTTCTCCCCAAGAGATCTCATGGGTAAATGCATCTATTGGAGTTGAAACGGAGCCTTAATTCAGCATTTGAAAAAAAATTACCGTTTTTGTTGGAAATTTTCACATGTTTTTGCCATATATTCGTACATCTCTCAGTATTTTGATAGTATCACCCTCTAAACACCTCGGATATACACGATATTTTATACATAGAAGCCTAAGACATAAAGCTATAACTTTCATGCCGATGACCCTCGCATATTTTTTACTATTCACTTTCAAAACATTGCTCGAATTCATATTAGAGAAATCGAAGATTTCTAAAAGGGGTACCCCTTTGGTGAATTGGAGATTTAACCAATTTCTCCGAAATGTATTACACTCGTGTTCAACTCGTTCGATATTTCTCCCAAAGATATCTCACGGGTAAATGCTTCTATTGGAGTTGAAATGGAGCCTTAATTCAACATTTGAAAAAAAATTACCCTTTTTGTTGGAAATTTTCACAAGTTTTTGCCTTATATTCGTACATCTCTCAGTATTTTGATAGTATCACCCTCTAAACACCTCGGATATACACGATATTTTATACATAGAAGCCTAAGACATAAAGCAATCACTTTTGGCCCGTGAGTCTTGCATATTTTTTACTATACACTTTCAAAACATTGCTCGAATTCATATTAGAGAAATCGAAGATTTCTGAAAGGGGTACCCCTTTGGTGAATTGGAGATTTCACCAATTTCACCGAAATGTATTACACAGATGTTCAACTCGTTTGATATTTCTCCCCAAGAGATCTCATGGTTAAATGCATCTATTGGAGTAGAAACGGAGCCTTAATTCAACATTTGAAAAAATATTCACCTTTTAGTTGGCAATTTTCACAGGTTTTTGCCTTATATTCGTATATCTCTCAGTATTTTAACCGTATCACCGTCTAAACACCTCGGATATGTACGATATTTTATACATAGAAGTCTAAGACAAAGGGCTACAACTTTTGTGCCCATGACCCTCGCATATCCCTTAGTATTCACTTTCAAAACATTGCTCGAACTCATATTAGAGAAATCGAAGATTTCTAAAAGGGGTACCCCTTTGGTGAATTGGAGATTTAACCAATTTCTCCGAAATGTATTACACTGGTGTTCAACTCGTTCGATATTTCTCCCCAAGAGATCTAACGGGTAAATGGTTCTATTGGAGTTGAAACGGAGCCTTAAATCAACATTTGAAAAAATATTCACCTTTTAGTTGGCAATTTTCACAGGTTTTTGCCTTATATTCGTACATCTCTCAGTATTTAACCGTATCACCCTCTAAACACCTCGGATATACACGATATTTTATACATAGCAGCCTAAGACATAAAGCAATAACTTTCGTGCCCGTGAGCCTTGCATATTTTTTACTATTCACTTTCAAAACATTGCTCGAATTCATATTAGAGAAATCGAAGATTTCTGAAAGGGGTACCCCTTTGGTGAATTGGAGATTTCACCAATTTCACCGAAATGTATTACACAGGTGTTCAACTCGTTTGATATTTCTCCCCATGAGATCTCATGGTTAAATGCATCTATTGGAGTAGAAACGGAGCCTTAATTCAACATTTGAAAAAATATTCACCTTTTAGTTGGCAATTTTCACAGGTTTTTGCCTTATATTCGTATATCTCTCAGTATTTTAACCGTATCACCCTCTAAACACCTCGGATATGTACGATATTTTTTACATAGTAGTATAAGACAAAGGGCTACAACTTTTGTGCCCATGACCCTCGCATATCCCTTAGTATTCACTTTCAAAACATTGCTCGAACTCATATTAGAGAAATCGAAGATTTCTAAAAGGGGTACCCCTTTGGTGAATTGTAGATTTCACCAATTTCTCCGAAATGTATTACACTGGTGTTCAACTCGTTCGATATTTCTCCCCAAGAGATCTCATGGTTAAATGCTTCTATTGGAGTTGAAACGGAGCCTTAATTCAACATTTGAAAAAAAATAACCCTTTTTGTTGGAAATTTTCACAAGTTTTTGCCTTATATTCGTACATCTCTCAGTAATTTGATAGTATCACCCTCTAAACACCTCGGATATACACGATATTTTATACATAGAAGCCTAAGACATAAAGCTATAACTTTCTTGCCCATGACCCTCGCATATTTTTTACTATTCACTTTCAAAACATTGCTCGAATTCATTTTAGAGAAATCGAAGATTTCTGAAAGGGGTACCCCTTTGGTGAATTGGAGATTTCACCAATTTCTCCGAAATGTATTACACTGGTGTTCAACTCGTTCGATATTTCTCCCCAAGAGATCTCATGGGTAAATGCATCTATTGGAGTAGAAACGGAGCCTTAATTCAACATTTGAAAAAATATTCACCTTTTAGTTGGCATTTTTCACAGGTTTTTGCCTTATATTCGTATATCTCTCAGTATTTTAACCGTATCACCCTCTAAACACCTCGGATATGTACGATATTTTATACATAGTAGTCTAAGACAAAGGGCTACAACTTTCGTGCCCATGACGCTCGCATATCCCTTAGTATTCACTTTCAAAACATTGCTCGAACTCATATTAGAGAAATCGAAGATTTCTAAAAGGGGTACCCCTTTGGTGAATTGGAGATTTGACCAATTTCTCCGAAATGTATTACACTGGTGTTCAACTCGTTCGATATTTCTGCCCAAGAGATCTAACGGGTAAATGCGTCTATTGGAGTTGAAACGGAGCCTTAATTCAACATTTGAAAAAATATTCCCCTTTTAGTTGGCAATTTTCACAAGTTTTTGCCTTATATTCGTACATCTCTCAGTATTTTGATAGTATCACCCTCTAAACACCTCGGATATACACGATATTTTATACATAGAAGCCTAAGACATAAAGCTATAAGTTTCGTGCCGGTGAGCCTTGCATATTTTTTACTATTCACTTTCAAAATATTGCTCGAATTCATATTAGAGAAATCGAAGATTTCTGAAAGGGGTACCCCTTTGGTGAATTGGAGATTTCACCAATTTCACCGAAATGTATTACACAGATGTTCAACTCGTTTGATATTTCTCCCCAAGAGATCTCATGGTTAAATGCATCTATTGGAGTAGAAACGGAGCCTTAATTCAACATTTGAAAAAATATTCACCTTTTAGTTGGCAATTTTCACAGGTTTTTGCCTTATATTCGTATATCTCTCAGTATTTTAACCGTATCACCGTCTAAACACCTCGGATATGTACGATATTTTATACATAGAAGTCTAAGACAAAGGGCTACAACTTTTGTGCCCATGACCCTCGCATATCCCTTAGTATTCACTTTCAAAACATTGCTCGAACTCATATTAGAGAAATCGAAGATTTCTAAAAGGGGTACCCCTTTGGTGAATTGGAGATTTAACCAATTTCTCCGAAATGTATTACACTGGTGTTCAACTCGTTCGATATTTCTCCCCAAGAGATCTAACGGGTAAATGGTTCTATTGGAGTTGAAACGGAGCCTTAAATCAACATTTGAAAAAATATTCACCTTTTAGTTGGCAATTTTCACAGGTTTTTGCCTTATATTCGTACATCTCTCAGTATTTAACCGTATCACCCTCTAAACACCTCGGATATACACGATATTTTATACATAGCAGCCTAAGACATAAAGCAATTACTTTCGTGCCCGTGAGCCTTGCATATTTTTTACTATTCACTTTCAAAACATTGCTCGAATTCATATTAGAGAAATCGAAGATTTCTGAAAGGGGTACCCCTTTGGTGAATTGGAGATTTCACCAATTTCACCGAAATGTATTACACAGGTGTTCAACTCGTTTGATATTTCTCCCCATGAGATCTCATGGTTAAATGCATCTATTGGAGTAGAAACGGAGCCTTAATTCAACATTTGAAAAAATATTCACCTTTTAGTTGGCAATTTTCACAGGTTTTTGCCTTATATTCGTATATCTCTCAGTATTTTAACCGTATCACCCTCTAAACACCTCGGATATGTACGATATTTTTTACATAGTAGTATAAGACAAAGGGCTACAACTTTTGTGCCCATGACCCTCGCATATCCCTTAGTATTCACTTTCAAAACATTGCTCGAACTCATATTAGAGAAATCGAAGATTTCTAAAAGGGGTACCCCTTTGGTGAATTGTAGATTTCACCAATTTCTCCGAAATGTATTACACTGGTGTTCAACTCGTTCGATATTTCTCCCCAAGAGATCTCATTGTTAAATGCTTCTATTGGAGTTGAAACGGAGCCTTAATTCAACATTTGAAAAAAAATAACCCTTTTTGTTGGAAATTTTCACAAGTTTTTGCCTTATATTCGTACATCTCTCAGTAATTTGATAGTATCACCCTCTAAACACCTCGGATATACACGATATTTTATACATAGAAGCCTAAGACATAAAGCTATAACTTTCTTGCCCATGACCCTCGCATATTTTTTACTATTCACTTTCAAAACATTGCTCGAATTCATATTAGAGAAATCGAAGATTTCTGAAAGGGGTACCCCTTTGGTGAATTGGAGATTTCACCAATTTCTCCGAAATGTATTACACTGGTGTTCAACTCGTTCGATATTTCTCCCCAAGAGATCTCATGGGTAAATGCATCTATTGGAGTAGAAACGGAGCCTTAATTCAACATTTGAAAAAATATTCACCTTTTAGTTGGCATTTTTCACAGGTTTTTGCCTTATATTCGTATATCTCTCAGTATTTTAACCGTATCACCCTCTAAACACCTCGGATATGTACGATATTTTATACATAGTAGTCTAAGACAAAGGGCTACAACTTTCGTGCCCATGACGCTCGCATATCCCTTAGTATTCACTTTCAAAACATTGCTCGAACTCATATTAGAGAAATCGAAGATTTCTAAAAGGGCTACCCCTTTGGTGAATTGGAGATTTGACCAATTTCTCCGAAATGTATTACACTGGTGTTCAACTCGTTCGATATTTCTGCCCAAGAGATCTAACGGGTAAATGCGTCTATTGGAGTTGAAACGGAGCCTTAATTCAACATTTGAAAAAATATTCCCCTTTTAGTAGGCAATTTTCACAAGTTTTTGCCTTATATTCGTACATCTCTCAGTATTTTGATAGTATCACCCTCTAAACACCTCGGATATACACGATATTTTATACATAGAAGCCTAAGACATAAAGCTATAAGTTTCGTGCCGGTGAGCCTTGCATATTTTTTACTATTCACTTTCAAAATATTGCTCGAATTCATATTAGAGAAATCGAAGATTTCTGAAAGGGGTACCCCTTTGGTGAATTGGAGATTTCACCAATTTCTCCGAAATGTATTACACTGGTGTTCAACTCGTTCGATATTTCTCCCCAAGAGATCTCATGGGTAAATGCTTCTATTGGAGTTGAAACGGAGCCTTAATTCAACATTTAAAATTTTTTTACCCTTTTTGTTGGAAATTTTCACAGGTTTTTGCCTAATATTCGTACATCTCTCTGTATTTTGATAGTATCACCCTCTAAACACCTCGGATATACATGATATTTTATACATAGAAGCCTAGGACATAAAGCTATAACTTTCGTGCCCATGACCCTCGCATATTTTTTACTATTCACTTTCAAAACATTGCTCGAATTCATATTAGAGAAATCGAAGATTTCTCAAATGGGTACCCCTTTGGTGAATTGGAGATTTCACCAATTTCTCCGAAATGTATTACACTGGTGTTCAACTCGTTCGATATTTCTCCCCAAGAGATCTCATCGTTAAATGCTTCTATTGGAGTTGAAACGGAGCCTTAATTCAACATTTGAGAAAATTTTACCCTTTTTGTTGGAAATTTTCACAAGTTTTTGCCTTATATTCGTACATCTCTCAGTATTTTGATAGTATCACCCTCTATACACCTCGGATATACACGTTATTTTATACATAGAAGCCTGAGACATAAAGCTATAACTTTCGTGCCCAAGACCCTGGTATATTTTTTACTATTCACTTTCAAAACATTGCTCGAATTCATATTAGAGAAATAGAAGATTTCTGAATGGGGTACCCCTTTGGTGAATTGGAGATTTCACCAATTTCTCCGAAATGTATTACACTGGTGTTCAACTCGTTCGATATTTCTCCCCAAGAGATCTTATGGGTAAATGCTTCTATTCGAGTTGAAACGGAGCCTTAATTCAACATTTGAAAAAAATTTACCCTTTTTGTTGGGAATTTTCACAAGTTTTTGCCTTATATTCGTACATCTCTCAGTATTTTGATAGTATCACCCTCTATACACCTCGGATATACACGTTATTTTATACATAGAAGCCTAGGACATAAAGCTATAACTTTCGTGCCCATGACCCTCGCATATTTTTTACTATTCACTTTCAAAACATTGCTCGAATTCATATTAGAGAAATCGAAGATTTCTCAAATGGGTACCCCTTTGGTGAATTGGAGATTTCACCAATTTCTCCGAAATGTATTACACTGGTGTTCAACTCGTTCGATATTTCTCCCCAAGAGATCTAACGGGTAAATGGTTCTATTGGAGTTGAAACGGAGCCTTAAATCAACATTTGAAAAAATATTCACCTTTTAGTTGGCAATTTTCACAGGTTTTTGCCTTATATTCGTACATCTCTCAGTATTTAACCGTATCACCCTCTAAACACCTCGGATATACACGATATTTTATACATAGCAGCCTAAGACATAAAGCAATTACTTTCGTGCCCGTGAGCCTTGCATATTTTTTACTATTCACTTTCAAAACATTGCTCGAATTCATATTAGAGAAATCGAAGATTTCTGAAAGGGGTACCCCTTTGGTGAATTGGAGATTTCACCAATTTCACCGAAATGTATTACACAGGTGTTCAACTCGTTTGATATTTCTCCCCATGAGATCTCATGGTTAAATGCATCTATTGGAGTAGAAACGGAGCCTTAATTCAACATTTGAAAAAATATTCACCTTTTAGTTGGCAATTTTCACAGGTTTTTGCCTTATATTCGTATATCTCTCAGTATTTTAACCGTATCACCCTCTAAACACCTCGGATATGTACGATATTTTTTACATAGTAGTATAAGACAAAGGGCTACAACTTTTGTGCCCATGACCCTCGCATATCCCTTAGTATTCACTTTCAAAACATTGCTCGAACTCATATTAGAGAAATCGAAGATTTCTAAAAGGGGTACCCCTTTGGTGAATTGTAGATTTCACCAATTTCTCCGAAATGTATTACACTGGTGTTCAACTCGTTCGATATTTCTCCCCAAGAGATCTCATGGTTAAATGCTTCTATTGGAGTTGAAACGGAGCCTTAATTCAACATTTGAAAAAAAATAACCCTTTTTGTTGGAAATTTTCACAAGTTTTTGCCTTATATTCGTACATCTCTCAGTAATTTGATAGTATCACCCTCTAAACACCTCGGATATACACGATATTTTATACATAGAAGCCTAAGACATAAAGCTATAACTTTCTTGCCCATGACCCTCGCATATTTTTTACTATTCACTTTCAAAACATTGCTCGAATTCATATTAGAGAAATCGAAGATTTCTGAAAGGGGTACCCCTTTGGTGAATTGGAGATTTCACCAATTTCTCCGAAATGTATTACACTGGTGTTCAACTCGTTCGATATTTCTCCCCAAGAGATCTCATGGGTAAATGCATCTATTGGAGTAGAAACGGAGCCTTAATTCAACATTTGAAAAAATATTCACCTTTTAGTTGGCATTTTTCACAGGTTTTTGCCTTATATTCGTATATCTCTCAGTATTTTAACCGTATCACCCTCTAAACACCTCGGATATGTACGATATTTTATACATAGTAGTCTAAGACAAAGGGCTACAACTTTCGTGCCCATGACGCTCGCATATCCCTTAGTATTCACTTTCAAAACATTGCTCGAACTCATATTAGAGAAATCGAAGATTTCTAAAAGGGCTACCCCTTTGGTGAATTGGAGATTTGACCAATTTCTCCGAAATGTATTACACTGGTGTTCAACTCGTTCGATATTTCTGCCCAAGAGATCTAACGGGTAAATGCGTCTATTGGAGTTGAAACGGAGCCTTAATTCAACATTTGAAAAAATATTCCCCTTTTAGTAGGCAATTTTCACAAGTTTTTGCCTTATATTCGTACATCTCTCAGTATTTTGATAGTATCACCCTCTAAACACCTCGGATATACACGATATTTTATACATAGAAGCCTAAGACATAAAGCTATAAGTTTCGTGCCGGTGAGCCTTGCATATTTTTTACTATTCACTTTCAAAATATTGCTCGAATTCATATTAGAGAAATCGAAGATTTCTGAAAGGGGTACCCCTTTGGTGAATTGGAGATTTCACCAATTTCTCCGAAATGTATTACACTGGTGTTCAACTCGTTCGATATTTCTCCCCAAGAGATCTCATGGGTAAATGCTTCTATTGGAGTTGAAACGGAGCCTTAATTCAACATTTAAAATTTTTTTACCCTTTTTGTTGGAAATTTTCACAGGTTTTTGCCTAATATTCGTACATCTCTCTGTATTTTGATAGTATCACCCTCTAAACACCTCGGATATACATGATATTTTATACATAGAAGCCTAGGACATAAAGCTATAACTTTCGTGCCCATGACCCTCGCATATTTTTTACTATTCACTTTCAAAACATTGCTCGAATTCATATTAGAGAAATCGAAGATTTCTCAAATGGGTACCCCTTTGGTGAATTGGAGATTTCACCAATTTCTCCGAAATGTATTACACTGGTGTTCAACTCGTTCGATATTTCTCCCCAAGAGATCTCATCGTTAAATGCTTCTATTGGAGTTGAAACGGAGCCTTAATTCAACATTTGAAAAAATTTTACCCTTTTTGTTGGAAATTTTCACAAGTTTTTGCCTTATATTCATACATCTCTCAGTATTTTGATAGTATCACCCTCTATACACCTCGGATATACACGTTATTTTATACATAGAAGCCTGAGACATAAAGCTATAACTTTCGTGCCCAAGACCCTGGTATATTTTTTACTATTCACTTTCAAAACATTGCTCGAATTCATATTAGAGAAATAGAAGATTTCTGAATGGGGTACCCCTTTGGTGAATTGGAGATTTCACCAATTTCTCCGAAATGTATTACACTGGTGTTCAACTCGTTCGATATTTCTCCCCAAGAGATCTTATGGGTAAATGCTTCTATTCGAGTTGAAACGGAGCCTTAATTCAACATTTGAAAAAAATTTACCCTTTTTGTTGGGAATTTTCACAAGTTTTTGCCTTATATTCGTACATCTCTCAGTATTTTGATAGTATCACCCTCTATACACCTCGGATATACACGTTATTTTATACATAGAAGCCTAGGACATAAAGCTATAACTTTCGTGCCCATGACCCTCGCATATTTTTTACTATTCACTTTCAAAACATTGCTCGAATTCATATTAGAGAAATCGAAGATTTCTCAAATGGGTACCCCTTCGGTGAATTGGAGATTTCACCAATTTCTCCGAAATGTATTACACTGGTGTTCAACTCGTTCGATATTTCTCCCCAAGAGATCTCACGGGTAAATGCATCTATTGGAGTTGAAACGGAGCATTAATTCAACATTTGAAAAAAAATTACCCTTTTTGTTGGAAATTTTCAGAAGTTTTTGCCTTATATTCGTACATCTCTCAGTATTTTAATAGTATCACCCTCTATACACCTCGGATATACACGTTATTTTATACATAGAAGACTGAGACATAAAGCTATAACTTTCGTGCCCATGACCCTCGCATATTTTTTACTATTCACTTTCAAAACATTGCTCGAATTCATATTAGAGAAATAGAAGATTTCTGAATGGGGTACCCCTTTGGTGAATTGGAGATTTCACCAATGTCTCCGAAATGTATTACACTGGTGTTCTACTCGTTCGATATTTCTCCCCTAGAGATCTCATGGGTAAATGCATCTATTGGAGTTGAAACGGAGCATTAATTCAACATTTGAAAAAAAATTACCCTTTTTGTTGGAAATTTTCACAAGTTTTTGCCTTATATTCGTACATCTCTTAGTATTTTAATAGTATCACATTCTATACACCTCGGATATACACGTTATTTTATACATAGAAGCCTAGGACATAAAGCTATAACTTTCGTGCCCATGACCCTCGCATATTTTTTACTATTCACTTTCAAAACATTGCTCGAATTCATATTAGAGAAATCGAAGATTTCTCAAATGGGTACCCCTTTGGTGAATTGGAGATTTCACCAATTTCTCCGAAATGTATTACACTGGTGTTCAACTCGTTCGATATTTCTCCCCAAGAGATCTCACGGGTAAATGCTTCTATTGGAGTTAAAACGGAGCCTTAATTCAACATTTGAAAAAAAATTACCCTTTTTGTTGGAAATTTTCACAAGTTTTTGCCTTATATTCGTACATCTCTCAGTATTTTGATAGTATCACCCTCTATACACCTCAGATATACACGTTATTTTATACATAGAAGCCTGAGACATAAAACTATAACTTTCGTGCCCATGACCCTCGCATATTTTTTACTATTCACTTTCAAAACATTGCTCGAATTCATATTAGAGAAATAGAAGATTTCTGAATGGGGTACCCCTTTGGTGAATTGGAGATTTCACCAATGTCTCCGAAATGTATTACACTGGTGTTCAACTCGTTCGATATTTCTCCCCAAGAGATCTCATGGGTAAATGCTTCTATTGGAGTTGAAATGGAGCCTTAATTCAACATTTGAAAAAAAATTGCCCTTTTTGTTGGAAATTTTCACAAGTTTTTGCCTTATATTCGTACATCTCTTAGTATTTTAATAGTATCACCCTCTATACACCTCGGATATACACGTTATTTTATACATAGAAGCCTGAGACATAAAGCTATAACTTTCGTGCCCATGACCCTCGCATATTTTTTACTATTCACTTTCAAAACATTGCTCGAATTCATATTAGAGAAATAGAAGATTTCTGAATGGGGTACCCCTTTGGTGAATTGGAGATTTCACCAATTTCTCTGAAATGTATTACACTGGTGTTCAACTCGTTCGATATTTCTCCCCAAGAGATCTCATGGGTAAATGCTTCTATTGGAGTTGAAACGGAGCCTTAATTCAACATTTGAAAAAAATTTACCCTTTTTGTTGGAAATTTTCACAAGTTTTTGCCTTATATTCGTACATCTCTCAGTATTTTGATAGTATCACCCTCTATACACCTCGGATATACACGTTATTTTATACATAGAAACCTAAGACATAAAGCTATAACTTTCGTGCCCATGACCCTCGCATATTTTTTACTATTCACTTTCAAAACATTGCTCGAATTCATATTAGAGAAATAGAAGATTTCTGAATGGGGTACCCCTTTGGTGAATTGGAGATTTCACCAATTTCTCCGAAATGTATTACACTGGTGTTCAACTCGTTCGATATTTCTCCCCAAGAGATCTCATGGGTAAATGCTTCTATTGGAGTTGAAACGGAGCCTTAATTCAACATTTGAAAAAAAATTACCCTTTTTGTTGGAAATTTTCACAAGTTTTTGCCTTATATTCGTACATCTCTTAGTATTTTAATAGTATCACCCTCTATACACCTCGGATATACACGTTATTTTATACATAGAAGCCTGAGACATAAAGCTATAACTTTCGTGCCCATGACCCTCGCATATTTTTTACTATTCACTTTCAAAACATTGCTCGAATTCATATTAGAGAAATAGAAGATTTCTGAATGGGGTACCCCTTTGGTGAATTGGAGATTTCACCAATTTCTCTGAAATGTATTACACTGGTGTTCAACTCGTTCGATATTTCTCCCCAAGAGATCTCATGGGTAAATGCTTCTATTGGAGTTGAAACGGAGCCTTAATTCAACATTTGAAAAAAATTTACCCTTTTTGTTGGAAATTTTCACAAGTTTTTGCCTTATATTCGTACATCTCTCAGTATTTTGATAGTATCACCCTCTATACACCTCGGATATACACGTTATTTTATACATAGAAACCTAAGACATAAAGCTATAACTTTCGTGCCCATGACCCTCGCATATTTTTTACTATTCACTTTCAAAACATTGCTCGAATTCATATTAGAGAAATAGAAGATTTCTGAATGGGGTACCCCTTTGGTGAATTGGAGATTTCACCAATTTCTCCGAAATGTATTACACTGGTGTTCAACTCGTTCGATATTTCTCCCCAAGAGATCTCATGGGTAAATGCTTCTATTGGAGTTGAAACGGAGCCTTAATTCAACATTTGAAAAAAAATTACCCTTTTTGTTGGAAATTTTCACAAGTTTTTGCCTTATATTCGTACATCTCTTAGTATTTTAATAGTATCACATTCTATACACCTCGGATATACACGTTATTTTATACATAGAAGCCTAGGACATAAAGCTATAACTTTCGTGCCCATGACCCTCGCATATTTTTTACTATTCACTTTCAAAACATTGCTCGAATTCATATTAGAGAAATCGAAGATTTCTCAAATGGGTACCCCTTTGGTGAATTGGAGATTTCACCAATTTCTCCGAAATGTATTACACTGGTGTTCAACTCGTTCGATATTTCTCCCCAAGAGATCTCACGGGTAAATGCTTCTATTGGAGTTAAAACGGAGCCTTAATTCAACATTTGAAAAAAAATTACCCTTTTTGTTGGAAATTTTCACAAGTTTTTGCCTTATATTCGTACATCTCTCAGTATTTTGATAGTATCACCCTCTATACACCTCAGATATACACGTTATTTTATACATAGAAGCCTGAGACATAAAACTATAACTTTCGTGCCCATGACCCTCGCATATTTTTTACTATTCACTTTCAAAACATTGCTCGAATTCATATTAGAGAAATAGAAGATTTCTGAATGGGGTACCCCTTTGGTGAATTGGAGATTTCACCAATGTCTCCGAAATGTATTACACTGGTGTTCAACTCGTTCGATATTTCTCCCCAAGAGATCTCATGGGTAAATGCTTCTATTGGAGTTGAAATGGAGCCTTAATTCAACATTTGAAAAAAAATTGCCCTTTTTGTTGGAAATTTTCACAAGTTTTTGCCTTATATTCGTACATCTCTTAGTATTTTAATAGTATCACCCTCTATACACCTCGGATATACACGTTATTTTATACATAGAAGCCTGAGACATAAAGCTATAACTTTCGTGCCCATGACCCTCGCATATTTTTTACTATTCACTTTCAAAACATTGCTCGAATTCATATTAGAGAAATAGAAGATTTCTGAATGGGGTACCCCTTTGGTGAATTGGAGATTTCACCAATTTCTCTGAAATGTATTACACTGGTGTTCAACTCGTTCGATATTTCTCCCCAAGAGATCTCATGGGTAAATGCTTCTATTGGAGTTGAAACGGAGCCTTAATTCAACATTTGAAAAAAATTTACCCTTTTTGTTGGAAATTTTCACAAGTTTTTGCCTTATATTCGTACATCTCTCAGTATTTTGATAGTATCACCCTCTATACACCTCAGATATACACGTTATTTTATACATAGAAGCCTGAGACATAAAACTATAACTTTCGTGCCCATGACCCTCGCATATTTTTTACTATTCACTTTCAAAACATTGCTCGAATTCATATTAGAGAAATAGAAGATTTCTGAATGGGGTACCCCTTTGGTGAATTGGAGATTTCACCAATGTCTCCGAAATGTATTACACTGGTGTTCAACTCGTTCGATATTTCTCCCCAAGAGATCTCATGGGTAAATGCTTCTATTGGAGTTGAAATGGAGCCTTAATTCAACATTTGAAAAAAAATTGCCCTTTTTGTTGGAAATTTTCACAAGTTTTTGCCTTATATTCGTACATCTCTTAGTATTTTAATAGTATCACCCTCTATACACCTCGGATATACACGTTATTTTATACATAGAAGCCTGAGACATAAAGCTATAACTTTCGTGCCCATGACCCTCGCATATTTTTTACTATTCACTTTCAAAACATTGCTCGAATTCATATTAGAGAAATAGAAGATTTCTGAATGGGGTACCCCTTTGGTGAATTGGAGATTTCACCAATTTCTCTGAAATGTATTACACTGGTGTTCAACTCGTTCGATATTTCTCCCCAAGAGATCTCATGGGTAAATGCTTCTATTGGAGTTGAAACGGAGCCTTAATTCAACATTTGAAAAAAATTTACCCTTTTTGTTGGAAATTTTCACAAGTTTTTGCCTTATATTCGTACATCTCTCAGTATTTTGATAGTATCACCCTCTATACACCTCGGATATACACGTTATTTTATACATAGAAACCTAAGACATAAAGCTATAACTTTCGTGCCCATGACCCTCGCATATTTTTTACTATTCACTTTCAAAACATTGCTCGAATTCATATTAGAGAAATAGAAGATTTCTGAATGGGGTACCCCTTTGGTGAATTGGAGATTTCACCAATTTCTCCGAAATGTATTACACTGGTGTTCAACTCGTTCGATATTTCTCCCCAAGAGATCTCATGGGTAAATGCTTCTATTGGAGTTGAAACGGAGCCTTAATTCAACATTTGAAAAAAAATTACCCTTTTTGTTGGAAATTTTCACAAGTTTTTGCCTTATATTCGTACATCTCTCAGTATTTTGATAGTATCACAATCTAAACACCTCGGATTTACACGATATTTAATATATAGAAGCCTAAGACATAAAGCTATAACTTTCGTGCCCATGACCCTCGCATATTTTTTACTATTCACTTTCAAAACATTGCTCGAATTCATATTAGAGAAATCGAAGATTTCTGAAAGGGGTACCCCTTTGGTGAATTGGAGATTTCACCAATTTCTCCGAAATGTATTACACTGGTGTTCAACTCGTTCGATATTTCTCCCCAAGAGATCTCACGGGTAAATGCATCTATTGGAGTTGAAACGGAGCATTAATTCAACATTTGAAAAAAAATTACCCTTTTTGTTGGAAATTTTCAGAAGTTTTTGCCTTATATTCGTACATCTCTCAGTATTTTAATAGTATCACCGTCTATACACCTCGGATATACACGTTATTTTATACATAGAAGCCTGAGACATAAAGCTATAACTTTCGTGCCCATGACCCTCGCATATTTTTTACTATTCACTTTCAAAACATTGCTCGAATTCATATTAGAGAAATAGAAGATTTCTGAATGGGGTACCCCTTTGGTGAATTGGAGATTTCACCAATTTCTCTGAAATGTATTACACTGGTGTTCAACTCGTTCGATATTTCTCCCCAAGAGATCTCATGGGTAAATGCTTCTATTGGAGTTGAAACGGAGCCTTAATTCAACATTTGAAAAAAATTTACCCTTTTTGTTGGAAATTTTCACAAGTTTTTGCCTTATATTCGTACATCTCTCAGTATTTTGATAGTATCACCCTCTATACACCTCGGATATACACGTTATTTTATCCATAGAAGCCTAAGACATAAAGCTATAACTTTCGTGCCCATGACCCTCGCATATTTTTTACTATTCACTTTCAAAACATTGCTCGAATTCATATTATAGAAATAGAAGATTTCTGAATGGGGTACCCCTTTGGTGAATTGGAGATTTCACCAATTTCTCTGAAATGTATTACACTGGTGTTCAACTCGTTCGATATTTCTCCCCAAGAGATCTCATGGGTAAATGCTTCTATTGGAGTTGAAACGGAGCCTTAATTCAACATTTGAAAAAAATTTACCCTTTTTGTTGGAAATTTTCACAAGTTTTTGCCTTATATTCGTACATCTCTCAGTATTTTGATAGTATCACCCTCTATACACCTCGGATATACACGTTATTTTATACATAGAAACCTAAGACATAAAGCTATAACTTTCGTGCCCATGACCCTCGCATATTTTTTACTATTCACTTTCAAAACATTGCTCGAATTCATATTAGAGAAATAGAAGATTTCTGAATGGGGTACCCCTTTGGTGAATTGGAGATTTCACCAATTTCTCCGAAATGTATTACACTGGTGTTCAACTCGTTCGATATTTCTCCCCAAGAGATCTCATGGGTAAATGCTTCTATTGGAGTTGAAACGGAGCCTTAATTCAACATTTGAAAAAAAATTACCCTTTTTGTTGGAAATTTTCACAAGTTTTTGCCTTATATTCGTACATCTCTTAGTATTTTAATAGTATCACATTCTATACACCTCGGATATACACGTTATTTTATACATAGAAGCCTAGGACATAAAGCTATAACTTTCGTGCCCATGACCCTCGCATATTTTTTACTATTCACTTTCAAAACATTGCTCGAATTCATATTAGAGAAATCGAAGATTTCTCAAATGGGTACCCCTTTGGTGAATTGGAGATTTCACCAATTTCTCCGAAATGTATTACACTGGTGTTCAACTCGTTCGATATTTCTCCCCAAGAGATCTCACGGGTAAATGCTTCTATTGGAGTTAAAACGGAGCCTTAATTCAACATTTGAAAAAAAATTACCCTTTTTGTTGGAAATTTTCACAAGTTTTTGCCTTATATTCGTACATCTCTCAGTATTTTGATAGTATCACCCTCTATACACCTCAGATATACACGTTATTTTATACATAGAAGCCTGAGACATAAAACTATAACTTTCGTGCCCATGACCCTCGCATATTTTTTACTATTCACTTTCAAAACATTGCTCGAATTCATATTAGAGAAATAGAAGATTTCTGAATGGGGTACCCCTTTGGTGAATTGGAGATTTCACCAATGTCTCCGAAATGTATTACACTGGTGTTCAACTCGTTCGATATTTCTCCCCAAGAGATCTCATGGGTAAATGCTTCTATTGGAGTTGAAATGGAGCCTTAATTCAACATTTGAAAAAAAATTGCCCTTTTTGTTGGAAATTTTCACAAGTTTTTGCCTTATATTCGTACATCTCTTAGTATTTTAATAGTATCACCCTCTATACACCTCGGATATACACGTTATTTTATACATAGAAGCCTGAGACATAAAGCTATAACTTTCGTGCCCATGACCCTCGCATATTTTTTACTATTCACTTTCAAAACATTGCTCGAATTCATATTAGAGAAATAGAAGATTTCTGAATGGGGTACCCCTTTGGTGAATTGGAGATTTCACCAATTTCTCTGAAATGTATTACACTGGTGTTCAACTCGTTCGATATTTCTCCCCAAGAGATCTCATGGGTAAATGCTTCTATTGGAGTTGAAACGGAGCCTTAATTCAACATTTGAAAAAAATTTACCCTTTTTGTTGGAAATTTTCACAAGTTTTTGCCTTATATTCGTACATCTCTCAGTATTTTGATAGTATCACCCTCTATACACCTCAGATATACACGTTATTTTATACATAGAAGCCTGAGACATAAAACTATAACTTTCGTGCCCATGACCCTCGCATATTTTTTACTATTCACTTTCAAAACATTGCTCGAATTCATATTAGAGAAATAGAAGATTTCTGAATGGGGTACCCCTTTGGTGAATTGGAGATTTCACCAATGTCTCCGAAATGTATTACACTGGTGTTCAACTCGTTCGATATTTCTCCCCAAGAGATCTCATGGGTAAATGCTTCTATTGGAGTTGAAATGGAGCCTTAATTCAACATTTGAAAAAAAATTGCCCTTTTTGTTGGAAATTTTCACAAGTTTTTGCCTTATATTCGTACATCTCTTAGTATTTTGATAGTATCACCCTCTATACACCTCAGATATACACGTTATTTTATACATAGAAGCCTGAGACATAAAACTATAACTTTCGTGCCCATGACCCTCGCATATTTTTTACTATTCACTTTCAAAACATTGCTCGAATTCATATTAGAGAAATAGAAGATTTCTGAATGGGGTACCCCTTTGGTGAATTGGAGATTTCACCAATGTCTCCGAAATGTATTACACTGGTGTTCAACTCGTTCGATATTTCTCCCCAAGAGATCTCATGGGTAAATGCTTCTATTGGAGTTGAAATGGAGCCTTAATTCAACATTTGAAAAAAAATTGCCCTTTTTGTTGGAAATTTTCACAAGTTTTTGCCTTATATTCGTACATCTCTTAGTATTTTAATAGTATCACCCTCTATACACCTCGGATATACACGTTATTTTATACATAGAAGCCTGAGACATAAAGCTATAACTTTCGTGCCCATGACCCTCGCATATTTTTTACTATTCACTTTCAAAACATTGCTCGAATTCATATTAGAGAAATAGAAGATTTCTGAATGGGGTACCCCTTTGGTGAATTGGAGATTTCACCAATTTCTCTGAAATGTATTACACTGGTGTTCAACTCGTTCGATATTTCTCCCCAAGAGATCTCATGGGTAAATGCTTCTATTGGAGTTGAAACGGAGCCTTAATTCAACATTTGAAAAAAATTTACCCTTTTTGTTGGAAATTTTCACAAGTTTTTGCCTTATATTCGTACATCTCTCAGTATTTTGATAGTATCACCCTCTATACACCTCGGATATACACGTTATTTTATACATAGAAACCTAAGACATAAAGCTATAACTTTCGTGCCCATGACCCTCGCATATTTTTTACTATTCACTTTCAAAACATTGCTCGAATTCATATTAGAGAAATAGAAGATTTCTGAATGGGGTACCCCTTTGGTGAATTGGAGATTTCACCAATTTCTCCGAAATGTATTACACTGGTGTTCAACTCGTTCGATATTTCTCCCCAAGAGATCTCATGGGTAAATGCTTCTATTGGAGTTGAAACGGAGCCTTAATTCAACATTTGAAAAAAAATTACCCTTTTTGTTGGAAATTTTCACAAGTTTTTGCCTTATATTCGTACATCTCTCAGTATTTTGATAGTATCACAATCTAAACACCTCGGATTTACACGATATTTAATACATAGAAGCCTAAGACATAAAGCTATAACTTTCGTGCCCATGACCCTCGCATATTTTTTACTATTCACTTTCAAAACATTGCTCGAATTCATATTAGAGAAATAGAAGATTTCTGAATGGGGTACCCCTTTGGTGAATTGGAGATTTCACCAATGTCTCCGAAATGTATTACACTGGTGTTCAACTCGTTCGATATTTCTCCCCAAGAGATCTCATGGGTAAATGCTTCTATTGGAGTTGAAATGGAGCCTTAATTCAACATTTGAAAAAAAATTGCCCTTTTTGTTGGAAATTTTCACAAGTTTTTGCCTTATATTCGTACATCTCTTAGTATTTTAATAGTATCACCCTCTATACACCTCGGATATACACGTTATTTTATACATAGAAGCCTGAGACATAAAGCTATAACTTTCGTGCCCATGACCCTCGCATATTTTTTACTATTCACTTTCAAAACATTGCTCGAATTCATATTAGAGAAATAGAAGATTTCTGAATGGGGTACCCCTTTGGTGAATTGGAGATTTCACCAATTTCTCCGAAATGTATTACACTGGTGTTCAACTCGTTCGATATTTCTCCCCAAGAGATCTCACGGGTAAATGCTTCTATTGGAGTTGAAACGGAGCCTTAATTCAACATTTGAAAAAAAATTACCCTTTTTGTTGGAAATTTTCACAAGTTTTTGCCTTATATTCGTACATCTCTCAGTATTTTGATAGTATCACAATCTAAACACCTCGGATATACACGTTATTTTATACATAGAAGCCTGAGACATAAAGCTATAACTTTCGTGCCCATGACCCTCGCATATTTTTTACTATTCACTTTCAAAACATTGCTCGAATTCATATTAGAGAAATAGAAGATTTCTGAATGGGGTACCCCTTTGGTGAATTGGAGATTTCACCAATTTCTCTGAAATGTATTACACTGGTGTTCAACTCGTTCGATATTTCTCCCCAAGAGATCTCATGGGTAAATGCTTCTATTGGAGTTGAAACGGAGCCTTAATTCAACATTTGAAAAAAATTTACCCTTTTTGTTGGAAATTTTCACAAGTTTTTGCCTTATATTCGTACATCTCTCAGTATTTTGATAGTATCACCCTCTATACACCTCGGATATACACGTTATTTTATCCATAGAAGCCTAAGACATAAAGCTATAACTTTCGTGCCCATGACCCTCGCATATTTTTTACTATTCACTTTCAAAACATTGCTCGAATTCATATTATAGAAATAGAAGATTTCTGAATGGGGTACCCCTTTGGTGAATTGGAGATTTCACCAATTTCTCCGAAATGTATTACACTGGTGTTCAACTCGTTCGATATTTCTCCCCAAGAGATCTCATGGGTAAATGCTTCTATTGGAGTTGAAACGGAGCCTTAATTCAACATTTGAAAAAAATTTACCCTTTTTGTTGGAAATTTTCACAAGTTTTTGCCTTATATTCGTACATCTCTCTGTATTTTGATAGTATCACCCTCTAAACACCTCGGATATACATGATATTTTATACATAGAAGCCTAGGACATAAAGCTATAACTTTCGTGCCCATGACCCTCGCATATTTTTTACTATTCACTTTCAAAACATTGCTCGAATTCATATTAGAGAAATCGAAGATTTCTGAAAGGGGTTCCCCTTTGGTGAATTGGAGATTTCACCAATTTCTCCGAAATGTATTACACTGGTGTTCAACTCATTCGATATTTCTCCCCAAGAGATCTCATGGGTAAATGCTTCTATTGGAGTTGAAACGGAGCCTTAATTCAACATTTGAAAAAAATTTACCCTTTTTGTTGGAAATTTTCACAAGTTTTTGCCTTATATTCGTACATCTCTCAGTATTTTGATAGTATCACCCTCTATACACCTCGGATATACACGTTATTTTATACATAGAAACCTAAGACATAAAGCTATAACTTTCGTGCCCATGACCCTCGCATATTTTTTACTATTCACTTTCAAAACATTGCTCGAATTCATATTAGAGAAATAGAAGATTTCTGAATGGGGTACCCCTTTGGTGAATTGGAGATTTCACCAATTTCTCCGAAATGTATTACACTGGTGTTCAACTCGTTCGATATTTCTCCCCAAGAGATCTCATGGGTAAATGCTTCTATTGGAGTTGAAACGGAGCCTTAATTCAACATTTGAAAAAAAATTACCCTTTTTGTTGGAAATTTTCACAAGTTTTTGCCTTATATTCGTACATCTCTCAGTATTTTGATAGTATCACAATCTAAACACCTCGGATTTACACGATATTTAATACATAGAAGCCTAAGACATAAAGCTATAACTTTCGTGCCCATGACCCTCGCATATTTTTTACTATTCACTTTCAAAACATTGCTCGAATTCATATTAGAGAAATAGAAGATTTCTGAATGGGGTACCCCTTTGGTGAATTGGAGATTTCACCAATGTCTCCGAAATGTATTACACTGGTGTTCAACTCGTTCGATATTTCTCCCCAAGAGATCTCATGGGTAAATGCTTCTATTGGAGTTGAAATGGAGCCTTAATTCAACATTTGAAAAAAAATTGCCCTTTTTGTTGGAAATTTTCACAAGTTTTTGCCTTATATTCGTACATCTCTTAGTATTTTAATAGTATCACCCTCTATACACCTCGGATATACACGTTATTTTATACATAGAAGCCTGAGACATAAAGCTATAACTTTCGTGCCCATGACCCTCGCATATTTTTTACTATTCACTTTCAAAACATTGCTCGAATTCATATTAGAGAAATAGAAGATTTCTGAATGGGGTACCCCTTTGGTGAATTGGAGATTTCACCAATTTCTCCGAAATGTATTACACTGGTGTTCAACTCGTTCGATATTTCTCCCCAAGAGATCTCACGGGTAAATGCTTCTATTGGAGTTGAAACGGAGCCTTAATTCAACATTTGAAAAAAAATTACCCTTTTTGTTGGAAATTTTCACAAGTTTTTGCCTTATATTCGTACATCTCTCAGTATTTTGATAGTATCACAATCTAAACACCTCGGATATACACGTTATTTTATACATAGAAGCCTGAGACATAAAGCTATAACTTTCGTGCCCATGACCCTCGCATATTTTTTACTATTCACTTTCAAAACATTGCTCGAATTCATATTAGAGAAATAGAAGATTTCTGAATGGGGTACCCCTTTGGTGAATTGGAGATTTCACCAATTTCTCTGAAATGTATTACACTGGTGTTCAACTCGTTCGATATTTCTCCCCAAGAGATCTCATGGGTAAATGCTTCTATTGGAGTTGAAACGGAGCCTTAATTCAACATTTGAAAAAAATTTACCCTTTTTGTTGGAAATTTTCACAAGTTTTTGCCTTATATTCGTACATCTCTCAGTATTTTGATAGTATCACCCTCTATACACCTCGGATATACACGTTATTTTATCCATAGAAGCCTAAGACATAAAGCTATAACTTTCGTGCCCATGACCCTCGCATATTTTTTACTATTCACTTTCAAAACATTGCTCGAATTCATATTATAGAAATAGAAGATTTCTGAATGGGGTACCCCTTTGGTGAATTGGAGATTTCACCAATTTCTCCGAAATGTATTACACTGGTGTTCAACTCGTTCGATATTTCTCCCCAAGAGATCTCATGGGTAAATGCTTCTATTGGAGTTGAAACGGAGCCTTAATTCAACATTTGAAAAAAATTTACCCTTTTTGTTGGAAATTTTCACAAGTTTTTGCCTTATATTCGTACATCTCTCTGTATTTTGATAGTATCACCCTCTAAACACCTCGGATATACATGATATTTTATACATAGAAGCCTAGGACATAAAGCTATAACTTTCGTGCCCATGACCCTCGCATATTTTTTACTATTCACTTTCAAAACATTGCTCGAATTCATATTAGAGAAATCGAAGATTTCTGAAAGGGGTTCCCCTTTGGTGAATTGGAGATTTCACCAATTTCTCCGAAATGTATTACACTGGTGTTCAACTCATTCGATATTTCTCCCCAAGAGATCTCATGGGTAAATGCTTCTATTGGAGTTGAAATGGAGCCTTAATTCAACATTTGAAAAAAAATTGCCCTTTTTGTTGGAAATTTTCATAAGTTTTTGCCTTTTATTCGTACATCTCTCTGTATTTTGATAGTATCACCCTCTAAACACCTCGGATATACATGATATTTTATACATAGAAGCCTAGGACATAAAGCTATAACTTTCGTGCCCATGACCCTCGCATATTTTTTACTATTCACTTTCAAAACATTGCTCGAATTCATATTATAGAAATCGAAGATTTCTCAAATGGGTACCCCTTTGGTGAATTGGAGATTTCACCAATTTCTCCGAAATGTATTACACTGGTGTTCAACTCGTTCGATATTTCTCTCCAAGAGATATCATGGGTAAATGCATCTATTGGATTTGAAACGGAGCATTAATTCAACATTTGAAAAAAAATTACCCTTTTTGTTGGAAATTTTCACAAGTTTTTGCCTTATATTCGTACATCTCTTAGTATTTTAATAGTATCACCCTCTATACACCTCGGATATACACGTTATTTTATACATAGAAGCCTGAGACATAAAGCTATAACTTTTGTGCCCATGACCCTCGCATATTTTTTACTATTCACTTTCAAAACATTGCTCGAATTCATATTAGAGAAATAGAAGATTTCTGAATGGGGTACCCCTTTGGTGAATTGGAGATTTCACCAATTTCTCTGAAATGTATTACACTGGTGTTCAACTCGTTCGATATTTCTCCCCAAGAGATCTCATGGGTAAATGCTTCTATTGGAGTTGAAACGGAGCCTTAATTCAACATTTGAAAAAAATTTACCCTTTTTGTTGGAAATTTTCACAAGTTTTTGCCTTATATTCGTACATCTCTCAGTATTTTGATAGTATCACCCTCTATACACCTCGGATATACACGTTATTTTATACATAGAAGACTAAGACAGAAAGCTATAACTTTCGTGCCCATGACCCTCGCATATTTTTTACTATTCATTTTCAAAACATTGCTCGAATTCATATTAGAGAAATAGAAGATTTCTGAATGGGGTACCCCTTTGGTGAATTGGAGATTTCACCAATTTCTCCGAAATGTATTACACTGGTGTTCAACTCGTTCGATATTTCTCCCCAAGAGATCTCATGGGTAAATGCTTCTATTGGAGTTGAAATGGAGCCTTAATTCAACATTTGAAAAAAAATTGCCCTTTTTGTTGGAAATTTTCACAAGTTTTTGCCTTATATTCGTACATCTCTCAGTATTTTGATAGTATCACCCTCTATACACCTCAGATATACACGTTATTTTATACATAGAAGCCTGAGACATAAAACTATAACTTTCGTGCCCATGACCCTCGCATATTTTTTACTATTCACTTTCAAAACATTGCTCGAATTCATATTAGAGAAATAGAAGATTTCTGAATGGGGTACCCCTTTGGTGAATTGGAGATTTCACCAATGTCTCCGAAATGTATTACACTGGTGTTCAACTCGTTCGATATTTCTCCCCAAGAGATCTCATGGGTAAATGCTTCTATTGGAGTTGAAACGGAGCCTTAATTCAACATTTGAAAAAAAATTACCCTTTTTGTTGGAAATTTTCACAAGTTTTTGCCTTATATTCGTACATCTCTCAGTATTTTGATAGTATCACCCTCTATACACCTCGGATATACACGTTATTTTATACATAGAAGCCTAAGACATAAAGCTATAACTTTCGTGCCCATGACCCTCGCATATTTTTTACTATTCACTTTCAAAACATTGCTCGAATTCATATTAGAGAAATCGAAGATTTCTCAAATGGGTTCCCCTTTGGTGAATTGGAGATTTCACCAATTTCTCCGAAATGTATTACACTGGTGTTCAACTCGTTCGATATTTCTCCCCAAGAGATCTCACGGGTAAATGCTTCTATTGGAGTTAAAACGGAGCCTTAATTCAACATTTGAAAAAAAATTACCCTTTTTGTTGGGAATTTTCACAAGTTTTTGCCTTATATTCGTACATCTCTCAGTATTTTGATAGTATCACCCTCTATACACCTCAGATATACACGTTATTTTATACATAGAAGCCTGAGACATAAAACTATAACTTTCGTGCCCATGACCCTCGCATATTTTTTACTATTCACTTTCAAAACATTGCTCGAATTCATATTAGAGAAATAGAAGATTTCTGAATGGGGTACCCCTTTGGTGAATTGGAGATTTCACCAATGTCTCCGAAATGTATTACACTGGTGTTCAACTCGTTCGATATTTCTCCCCAAGAGATCTCATGGGTAAATGCTTCTATTGGAGTTGAAACGGAGCCTTAATTCAACATTTGAAAAAAAATTACCCTTTTTGTTGGAAATTTTCACAAGTTTCTGCCTTATATTCGTACATCTCTCAGTATTTTGATAGTATCACAATCTAAACACCTCGGATTTACACGATATTTAATACATAGAAGCCTAAGACATAAAGCTATAACTTTCGTGCCCATGACCCTCGCATATTTTTTACTATTCACTTTCAAAACATTGCTCGAATTCATATTAGAGAAATAGAAGATTTCTGAATGGGGTACCCCTTTGGTGAATTGGAGATTTCACCAATGTCTCCGAAATGTATTACACTGGTGTTCAACTCGTTCGATATTTCTCCCCAAGAGATCTCATGGGTAAATGCTTCTATTGGAGTTGAAACGGAACCTTAATTCAACATTTGAAAAAAAATTACCCTTTTTGTTGGAAATTTTCACAAGTTTTTGCCTTATATTCGTACATCTCTCAGTATTTTGATAGTATCACCCTCTATACACTTCGGATATACACGTTATTTTATACATAGAAGCCTAAGACATAAAGCTATAACTTTCGTGCCCATGACCCTCGCATATTTTTTACTATTCACTTTCAAAACATTGCTCGAATTCATATTAGAGAAATAGAAGATTTCTGAATGGGGTACCCCTTTGGTGAATTGGAGATTTCACCAATGTCTCCGAAATGTATTACACTGGTGTTCAACTCGTTCGATATTTCTCCCCAAGAGATCTCATGGGTAAATGCTTCTATCGGAGTTGAAACGGAGCCTTAATTCAACATTTGAAAAAAAATTACCCTTTTTGTTGGAAATTTTCACAAGTTTTTGCCTTATATTCGTACATCTCTCAGTATTTTGATAGTATCACCCTCTAAACACCTCGGATATACCCGATATTTTATACATAGAAGCCTAGGACATAAAGCTATAACTTTCGTGCCCATGACCCTCGCATATTTTTTACTATTCACTTTCAAAACATTGCTCGAATTCATATTAGAGAAATCGAAGATTTCTGAAAGGGGTACCCCTTTGGTGAATTGGAGATTTAACCAATTTCTCCGAAATGTATTACACTGGTGTTCAACTCGTTCGATATTTCTCCCCAAGAGATCTCACGGGTAAATGCTTCTATTGGAGTTGAAACGGAGCCTTAATTCAACATTTGAAAAAATATTCCCCTTTTAGTTGGCAATTTTCACAAGTTTTTGCCTTATATTCGTACATCTCTCTGTATTTTGATAGTATCACCCTCTAAACACCTCCGATATACACGATATTTTATACATAGAAGCCTGAGACATAAAGCTATAACTTTCGTGCCCATGACCCTCGCATATTTTTTACTATTCACTTTCAAAACATTGCTCGAATTCATATTAGAGAAATCGAAGATTTCTCAAAGGGGTACCCCTTTGGTGAATTGGAGATTTCACCAATTTCTCCGAAATGTATTACACTGGTGTTCAACTCGTTCGATATTTCTCCCCAAGAGATCTCATGGGTAAATGCTTCTATTGGAGTTGAAACGGAGCCTTAATTCAACATTTGAAAAAAAATTACCCTTTTTGTTGGAAATTTTCACAAGTTTTTGCCTTATATTCGTACATCTCTCAGTATTTTGATAGTATCACAATCTAAACACCTCGGATTTACACGATATTTAATACATAGAAGCCTAAGACATAAAGCTATAACTTTCGTGCCCATGACCCTCGCATATTTTTTACTATTCACTTTCAAAACATTGCTCGAATTCATATTAGAGAAATAGAAGATTTCTGAATGGGGTACCCCTTTGGTGAATTGGAGATTTCACCAATGTCTCCGAAATGTATTACACTGGTGTTCAACTCGTTCGATATTTCTCCCCAAGAGATCTCATGGGTAAATGCTTCTATTGGAGTTGAAACGGAGCCTTAATTCAACATTTGAAAAAAAATTACCCTTTTTGTTGGAAATTTTCACAAGTTTTTGCCTTATATTCGTACATCTCTCAGTATTTTGATAGTATCACCCTCTATACACTTCGGATATACACGTTATTTTATACATAGAAGCCTAAGACATAAAGCTATAACTTTCGTGCCCATGACCCTCGCATATTTTTTACTATTCACTTTCAAAACATTGCTCGAATTCATATTAGAGAAATAGAAGATTTCTGAATGGGGTACCCCTTTGGTGAATTGGAGATTTCACCAATGTCTCCGAAATGTATTACACTGGTGTTCAACTCGTTCGATATTTCTCCCCAAGAGATCTCATGGGTAAATGCTTCTATTGGAGTTGAAACGGAGCCTTAATTCAACATTTGAAAAAAAATTACCCTTTTTGTTGGAAATTTTCACAAGTTTTTGCCTTATATTCGTACATCTCTCAGTATTTTGATAGTATCACCCTCTATACACCTCGGATATACACGTTATTTTATACATAGAAGCCTAGGACATAAAGCTATAACTTTCATGCCGATGACCCTCGCATATTTTTTACTATTCACTTTCAAAACATTGCTCGAATTCATATTAGAGAAATCGAAGATTTCTCAAATGGGTACCCCTTTGGTGAATTGGAGATTTCACCAATTTCTCCGAAATGTATTACACTGGTGTTCAACTCGTTCGATATTTCTCCCCAAGATATCTCACGGGTAAATGCTTCTATTGGAGTTAAAACGGAGCCTTAATTCAACATTTGAAAAAAAATTACCCTTTTTGTTGGAAATTTTCACAAGTTTTTGCCTTATATTCGTACATCTCTCAGTATTTTGATAGTATCACCCTCTATACACCTCAGATATACACGTTATTTTATACATAGAAGCCTGAGACATAAAACTATATCTTTCGTGCCCATGACCCTCGCATATTTTTTACTATTCACTTTCAAAACATTGCTCGAATTCATATTAGAGAAATAGAAGATTTCTGAATGGGGTACCCCTTTGGTGAATTGGAGATTTCACCAATGTCTCCGAAATGTATTACACTGGTGTTCAACTCGTTCGATATTTCTCCCCAAGAGATCTCATGGGTAAATGCTTCTATCGGAGTTGAAACGGAGCCTTAATTCAACATTTGAAAAAAAATTACCCTTTTTGTTGGAAATTTTCACAAGTTTTTGCCTTATATTCGTACATCTCTCAGTATTTTGATAGTATCACCCTCTAAACACCTCGGATATGCCCGATATTTTATACATAGAAGCCTAGGACATAAAGCTATAACTTTCGTGCCCATGACCCTCGCATATTTTTTACTATTCACTTTCAAAACATTGCTCGAATTCATATTAGAGAAATCGAAGATTTCTGAAAGGGGTACCCCTTTGGTGAATTGGAGATTTAACCAATTTCTCCGAAATGTATTACACTGGTGTTCAACTCGTTCGATATTTCTCCCCAAGAGATCTCACGGGTAAATGCTTCTATTGGAGTTGAAACGGAGCCTTAATTCAACATTTGAAAAAATATTCCCCTTTTAGTTGGCAATTTTCACAAGTTTTTGCCTTATATTCGTACATCTCTCTGTATTTTGATAGTATCACCCTCTAAACACCTCGGATATACACGATATTTTATACATAGAAGCCTGAGACATAAAGCTATAACTTTCGTGCCCATGACCCTCGCATATTTTTTACTATTCACTTTCAAAACATTGCTCGAATTCATATTAGAGAAATCGAAGATTTCTCAAAGGGGTACCCCTTTGGTGAATTGGAGATTTCACCAATTTCTCCGAAATGTATTACACTGGTGTTCAACTCGTTCGATATTTCTCCCCAAGAGATCTCATGGGTAAATGCTTCTATTGGAGTTGAAACGGAGCCTTAATTCAACATTTGAAAAAAAATTACCCTTTTTGTTGGAAATTTTCACAAGTTTTTGCCTTATATTCGTACATCTCTCTGTATTTTGATAGTATCACCCTCTATACACCTCGGATATACACGTTATTTTATACATAGAAGCCTAAGACATAAAGCTATAACTTTCGTGCCCATGACCCTCGCATATTTTTTACTATTCACTTTCAAAACATTGCTCGAATTCATATTAGAGAAATAGAAGATTTCTGAATGGGGTACCCCTTTGGTGAATTGGAGATTTCACCAATGTCTCCGAAATGTATTACACTGGTGTTCAACTCGTTCGATATTTCTCCCCAAGAGATCTCATGGGTAAATGCTTCTATTGGAGTTGAAACGGAGCCTTAATTCAACATTTGAAAAAAAATTACCCTTTTTGTTGGAAATTTTCACAAGTTTTTGCCTTATATTCGTACATCTCTCAGTATTTTGATAGTATCACAATCTAAACACCTCGGATTTACACGATATTTAATACATAGAAGCCTAAGACATAAAGCTATAACTTTCGTGCCCATGACCCTCGCATATTTTTTACTATTCACTTTCAAAACATTGCTCGAATTCATATTAGAGAAATAGAAGATTTCTGAATGGGGTACCCCTTTGGTGAATTGGAGATTTCACCAATTTCTCCGAAATGTATTACACTGGTGTTCAACTCGTTCGATATTTCTCCCCAAGAGATCTCATGGGTAAATGCTTCTATCGGAGTTGAAACGGAGCCTTAATTCAACATTTGAAAAAAAATTACCCTATTTGTTGGAAATTTTCACAAGTTTTTGCCTTATATTCGTACATCTCTCTGTATTTTGATAGTATCACCCTCTATACACCTCGGATATACACGTTATTTTATACATAGAAGCCTAAGACATAAAGCTATAACTTTCGTGCCCATGACCCTCGCATATTTTTTACTATTCACTTTCAAAACATTGCTCGAATTCATATTAGAGAAATAGAAGATTTCTGAATGGGGTACCCCTTTGGTGAATTGGAGATTTCACCAATGTCTCCGAAATGTATTACACTGGTGTTCAACTCGTTCGATATTTCTCCCCAAGAGATCTCATGGGTAAATGCTTCTATCGGAGTTGAAACGGAGCCTTAATTCAACATTTGAAAAAAAATTACCCTTTTTGTTGGAAATTTTCACAAGTTTTTGCCTTATATTCGTACATCTCTCAGTATTTTGATAGTATCACCCTCTAAACACCTCGGATATGCCCGATATTTTATACATAGAAGCCTAGGACATAAAGCTATAACTTTCGTGCCCATGACCCTCGCATATTTTTTACTATTCACTTTCAAAACATTGCTCGAATTCATATTAGAGAAATCGAAGATTTCTGAAAGGGGTACCCCTTTGGTGAATTGGAGATTTAACCAATTTCTCCGAAATGTATTACACTGGTGTTCAACTCGTTCGATATTTCTCCCCAAGAGATCTCACGGGTAAATGCTTCTATTGGAGTTGAAACGGAGCCTTAATTCAACATTTGAAAAAATATTCCCCTTTTAGTTGGCAATTTTCACAAGTTTTTGCCTTATATTCGTACATCTCTCTGTATTTTGATAGTATCACCCTCTAAACACCTCGGATATACACGATATTTTATACATAGAAGCCTGAGACATAAAGCTATAACTTTCGTGCCCATGACCCTCGCATATTTTTTACTATTCACTTTCAAAACATTGCTCGAATTCATATTAGAGAAATCGAAGATTTCTCAAAGGGGTACCCCTTTGGTGAATTGGAGATTTCACCAATTTCTCCGAAATGTATTACACTGGTGTTCAACTCGTTCGATATTTCTCCCCAAGAGATCTCATGGGTAAATGCTTCTATTGGAGTTGAAACGGAGCCTTAATTCAACATTTGAAAAAAAATTACCCTTTTTGTTGGAAATTTTCACAAGTTTTTGCCTTATATTCGTACATCTCTCTGTATTTTGATAGTATCACCCTCTATACACCTCGGATATACACGTTATTTTATACATAGAAGCCTAAGACATAAAGCTATAACTTTCGTGCCCATGACCCTCGCATATTTTTTACTATTCACTTTCAAAACATTGCTCGAATTCATATTAGAGAAATAGAAGATTTCTGAATGGGGTACCCCTTTGGTGAATTGGAGATTTCACCAATGTCTCCGAAATGTATTACACTGGTGTTCAACTCGTTCGATATTTCTCCCCAAGAGATCTCATGGGTAAATGCTTCTATTGGAGTTGAAACGGAGCCTTAATTCAACATTTGAAAAAAAATTACCCTTTTTGTTGGAAATTTTCACAAGTTTTTGCCTTATATTCGTACATCTCTCAGTATTTTGATAGTATCACAATCTAAACACCTCGGATTTACACGATATTTAATACATAGAAGCCTAAGACATAAAGCTATAACTTTCGTGCCCATGACCCTCGCATATTTTTTACTATTCACTTTCAAAACATTGCTCGAATTCATATTAGAGAAATAGAAGATTTCTGAATGGGGTACCCCTTTGGTGAATTGGAGATTTCACCAATTTCTCCGAAATGTATTACACTGGTGTTCAACTCGTTCGATATTTCTCCCCAAGAGATCTCATGGGTAAATGCTTCTATCGGAGTTGAAACGGAGCCTTAATTCAACATTTGAAAAAAAATTACCCTTTTTGTTGGAAATTTTCACAAGTTTTTGCCTTATATTCGTACATCTCTCTGTATTTTGATAGTATCACCCTCTATACACCTCGGATATACACGTTATTTTATACATAGAAGCCTAAGACATAAAGCTATAACTTTCGTGCCCATGACCCTCGCATATTTTTTACTATTCACTTTCAAAACATTGCTCGAATTCATATTAGAGAAATAGAAGATTTCTGAATGGGGTACCCCTTTGGTGAATTGGAGATTTCACCAATGTCTCCGAAATGTATTACACTGGTGTTCAACTCGTTCGATATTTCTCCCCAAGAGATCTCATGGGTAAATGCTTCTATTGGAGTTGAAACGGAGCCTTAATTCAACATTTGAAAAAAAATTACCCTTTTTGTTGGAAATTTTCACAAGTTTTTGCCTTATATTCGTACATCTCTCAGTATTTTGATAGTATCACAATCTAAACACCTCGGATTTACACGATATTTAATACATAGAAGCCTAAGATATAAAGCTATAACTTTCGTGCCCATGACCCTCGCATATTTTTTACTATTCACTTTCAAAACATTGCTCGAATTCATATTAGAGAAATAGAAGATTTCTGAATGGGGTACCCCTTTGGTGAATTGGAGATTTCACCAATTTCTCCGAAATGTATTACACTGGTGTTCAACTCGTTCGATATTTCTCCCCAAGAGATCTCATGGGTAAATGCTTCTATCGGAGTTGAAACGGAGCCTTAATTCAACATTTGAAAAAAAATTACCCTTTTTGTTGGAAATTTTCACAAGTTTTTGCCTTATATTCGTACATCTCTCAGTATTTTGATAGTATCACCCTCTAAACACCTCGGATATACCCGATATTTTATACATAGAAGCCTAGGACATAAAGCTATAACTTTCGTGCCCATGACCCTTGCATATTTTTTACTATTCACTTTCAAAACATTGCTCGAATTCATATTAGAGAAATCGAAGATTTCTGAAAGGGGTACCCCTTTGGTGAATTGGAGATTTAACCAATTTCTCCGAAATGTATTACACTGGTGTTCAACTCGTTCGATATTTCTCCCCAAGAGATCTCACGGGTAAATGCTTCTATTGGAGTTGAAACGGAGCCTTAATTCAACATTTGAAAAAATATTCCCCTTTTAGTTGGCAATTTTCACAAGTTTTTGCCTAATATTCGTACATCTCTCAGTATTTTGATAGTATCACCCTCTATACACCTCGGATATACACGTTATTTTATACATAGAAGCCTGAGACATAAAGCTATAACTTTCGTGCCCATGACCCTCGCATATTTTTTACTATTCACTTTCAAAACATTGCTCGAATTCATATTAGAGAAATAGAAGATTTCTGAATGGGGTACCCCTTTGGTGAATTGGAGATTTCACCAATTTCTCCGAAATGTATTACACTGGTGTTCAACTAGTTCGATATTTCTCCCCAAGAGATCTCACGGGTAAATGCTTCTATTGGAGTTAAAACGGAGCCTTAATTCAACATTTGAAAAAAAAATTACCCTTTTTGTTGGAAATTTTCACAAGTTTTTGCCTTATATTCGTACATCTCTCAGTATTTTGATAGTATCACACTCTAAACACCTCGGATATACCCGATATTTTATACATAGAAGCCTAGGACATAAAGCTATAACTTTCGTGCCCATGACCCTCGCATATTTTTTACTATTCACTTTCAAAACATTGCTCGAATTCATATTAGAGAAATCGAAGATTTCTGAAAGGGGTACCCCTTTGGTGAATTGGAGATTTAACCAATTTCTCCGAAATGAATTACACTGGTGTTCAACTCGTTCGATATTTCTCCCCAAGAGATCTCATGGGTAAATGCTTCTATTGGAGTTGAAACGGAGCCTTAATTCAACATTTGAAAAAAAATTACCCTTTTTGTTGGAAATTTTCACAAGTTTTTGCCTTATATTCGTACATCTCTCAGTATTTTGATAGTATCACCCTCTATACACCTCGGATATACACGTTATTTTATACATAGAAGCCTAAGACATAAAGCTATAACTTTCGTGCCCATGACCCTCGCATATTTTTTACTATTCACTTTCAAAACATTGCTCGAATTCATATTAGAGAAATAGAAGATTTCTGAATGGGGTACCCCTTTGGTGAATTGGAGATTTCACCAATGTCTCCGAAATGTATTACACTGGTGTTCAACTCGTTCGATATTTCTCCCCAAGAGATCTCATGGGTAAATGCTTCTATTGGAGTTGAAACGGAGCCTTAATTCAACATTTGAAAAAAAATTACCCTTTTTGTTGGAAATTTTCACAAGTTTTTGCCTTATATTCGTACATCTCTCAGTATTTTGATAGTATCACAATCTAAACTCCTCGGATTTACACGATATTTAATACATAGAAGCCTAGGACATAAAGCTATAACTTTCGTGCCCATGACCCTCGCATATTTTTTACTATTCACTTTTAAAACATTGCTCGAATTCATATTAGAGAAATCGAAGATTTCTGAAAGGGGTACCCCTTTGGTGAATTGGAGATTTCACCAATTTCTCCGAAATGTATTACAATGGTGTTCAACTCGTTCGATATTTCTCCCCAAGAGATCTCATGGGTAAATGCTTCTATCGGAGTTGAAACGGAGCCTTAATTCAACATTTGAAAAAAAATTACCCTTTTTGTTGGAAATTTTCACAAGTTTTTGCCTTATATTCGTACATCTCTCAGTATTTTGATAGTATCACCCTCTAAACACCTCGGATATACCCGATATTTTATACATAGAAGCCTAGGACATAAAGCTATAACTTTCGTGCCCATGACCCTCGCATATTTTTTACTATTCACTTTCAAAACATTGCTCGAATTCATATTAGAGAAATCGAAGATTTCTGAAAGGGGTACCCCTTTGGTGAATTGGAGATTTAACCAATTTCTCCGAAATGTATTACACTGGTGTTCAACTCGTTCGATATTTCTCCCCAAGAGATCTCATGGGTAAATGCTTCTATCGGAGTTGAAACGGAGCCTTAATTCAACATTTGAAAAAAAATTACCCTTTTTGTTGGAAATTTTCACAAGTTTTTGCCTTATATTCGTACATCTCTCAGTATTTTGATAGTATCACCCTCTAAACACCTCGGATATACCCGATATTTTATACATAGAAGCCTAGGACATAAAGCTATAACTTTCGTGCCCATGACCCTCGCATATTTTTTACTATTCACTTTCAAAACATTGCTCGAATTCATATTAGAGAAATCGAAGATTTCTGAAAGGGGTACCCCTTTGGTGAATTGGAGATTTAACCAATTTCTCCGAAATGTATTACACTGGTGTTCAACTCGTTCGATATTTCTCCCCAAGAGATCTCACGGGTAAATGCTTCTATTGGAGTTGAAACGGAGCCTTAATTCAACATTTGAAAAAATATTCCCCTTTTAGTTGGCAATTTTCACAAGTTTTTGCCTTATATTCGTACATCTCTCTGTAGTTTGATAGTATCACCCTCTAAACACCTCGGATATACACGATATTTTATACATAGAAGCCTGAGACATAAAGCTATAACTTTCGTGCCCATGACCCTCGCATATTTTTTACTATTCACTTTCAAAACATTGCTCGAATTCATATTAGAGAAATCGAAGATTTCTGAAAGGGGTACCCCTTTGGTGAATTGGAGATTTCACCAATTTCTCCGAAATGTATTACACTGGTGTTCAACTCGTTCGATATTTCTCCCCAAGAGATCTCATGGGTAAATGCTTCTATTGGAGTTGAAACGGAGCCTTAATTCAACATTTGAAAAAAAATTACCCTTTTTGTTGGAAATTTTCACAAGTTTTTGCCTTATATTCGTACATCTCTCTGTAGTTTGATAGTATCACCCTCTAAACACCTCGGATATACACGATATTTTATACATAGAAGCCTGAGACATAAAGCTATAACTTTCGTGCCCATGACCCTCGCATATTTTTTACTATTCACTTTCAAAACATTGCTCGAATTCATATTAGAGAAATCGAAGATTTCTGAAAGGGGTACCCTTTTGGTGAATTGGAGATTTCACCAATTTCTCCGAAATGTATTACACTGGTGTTCAACTCGTTCGATATTTCTCCCCAAGAGATCTCATGGGTAAATGCTTCTATTGGAGTTGAAACGGAGCCTTAATTCAACATTTGAAAAAAAATTACCCTTTTTGTTGGAAATTTTCACAAGTTTTTGCCTTATATTCGTACATCTCTCTGTATTTTGATAGTATCACCTTCTAAACACCTCGGATATACATGATATTTTATACATAGAAGCCTAGGACATAAAGCTATAACTTTCGTGCCCATGACCCTCGCATATTTTTTATTATTCACTTTCAAAACATTGCTCGAATTCATATTAGAGAAATAGAAGATTTCTGAATGGGGTACCCCTTTGGTGAATTGGAGATTTCACCAATTTCTCCGAAATGTATTACACTGGTGTTCAACTCGTTCGATATTTCTCCCCAAGAGATCTCATGGGTAAATGCTTCTATTGGAGTTGAAACGGAGCCTTAATTCAACATTTGAAAAAAATTTACCCTTTTTGTTGGAAATTTTCACAAGTTTTTGCCTAATATTCGTACATCTCTCAGTATTTTGATAGTATCACCCTCTATACACCTCGGATATACACGTTATTTTATACATGGAAGCCTGAGACATAAAGCTATAACTTTCGTGCCCATGACCCTCGCATATTTTTTACTATTCACTTTCAAAACATTGCTCGAATTCATATTAGAGAAATAGAAGATTTCTGAATGGGGTACCCCTTTGGTGAATTGGAGATTTCACCAATTTCTCCGAAATGTATTACACTGGTGTTCAACTAGTTCGATATTTCTCCCCAAGAGATCTCACGGGTAAATGCTTCTATTGGAGTTCAAACGGAGCCTTAATTCAACATTTGAAAAAAAAATTACCCTTTTTGTTGGAAATTTTCACAAGTTTTTGCCTTATATTCGTACATCTCTCAGTATTTTGATAGTATCACCCTCTAAACACCTCGGATATACCCGATATTTTATACATAGAAGCCTAGGACATAAAGCTATAACTTTCGTGCCCATGACCCTTGCATATTTTTTACTATTCACTTTCAAAACATTGCTCGAATTCATATTAGAGAAATCGAAGATTTCTGAAAGGGGTACCCCTTTGGTGAATTGGAGATTTAACCAATTTCTCCGAAATGTATTACACTGGTGTTCAACTCGTTCGATATTTCTCCCCAAGAGATCTCACGGGTAAATGCTTCTATTGGAGTTGAAACGGAGCCTTAATTCAACATTTGAAAAAATATTCCCCTTTTAGTTGGCAATTTTCACAAGTTTTTGCCTAATATTCGTACATCTCTCAGTATTTTGATAGTATCACCCTCTAAACACCTCGGATATACACGATATTT
Organism: Humulus lupulus; assembly: GCF_963169125.1. Classification (NCBI taxonomy): domain Eukaryota; kingdom Viridiplantae; phylum Streptophyta; class Magnoliopsida; order Rosales; family Cannabaceae; genus Humulus; species Humulus lupulus. Next base: position 183,139,695 of record NC_084802.1, on the reverse strand, counting down.
TATAAATAGAAGCCTAAGACATAAAGCTATAACTTTCGTGCCCATGACCCTCGCATATTTTTTACTATTCACTTTCAAAACATTACTCGAATTCATATTAGAGAAATCGAAGATTTCTGAAAGGGGTACCCCTTTGGTGAATTGGAGATTTCACCAATTTCTCCGAAATGTATTACACTGGTGTTCAACTCGTTCGATATTTCTCCCCAAGAGATCTCATGGGTAAATGCTTCTATTGGAGTTCAAACGGAGCCTTAATTCAACATTTGAAAAAAAAATTACCCTTTTTGTTGGAAATTTTCACAAGTTTTTGCCTTATATTCGTACATCTCTCAGTATTTTGATAGTATCACCCTCTAAACACCTCGGATATACACGATATTTTATAAATAGAAGCCTAAGACATAAAGCTATAACTTTCGTGCCCATGACCCTCGCATATTTTTTACTATTCACTTTCAAAACATTACTCGAATTCATATTAGAGAAATCGAAGATTTCTGAAAGGGGTACCCCTTTGGTGAATTGGAGATTTCACCAATTTCTCCGAAATGTATTACACTGGTGTTCAACTCGTTCGATATTTCTCCCCAAGAGATCTCATGGGTAAATGCTTCTATTGGAGTTGAAACGGAGCCTTAATTCAACATTTGAAAAAAAATTACCCTTTTTGTTGGAAATTTTCACAAGTTTTTGCCTTATATTCGTACATCTCTCAGTATTTTGATAGTATCACCCTCTATACACCTCGGATATACACGTTATTTTATACATAGAAGCCTGAGACATAAAGCTATTACTTTCGTGCCCATCACCCTCGCATATTTTTTACTATTCACTTTCAAAACATTGCTCGAATTCATATTAGAGAAATAGAAGATTTCTAAATGGGGTACCCCTTTGGTGAATTGGAGATTTCACCAATTTCTCCGAAATGTATTACACTGGTGTTCAACTCGTTCGATATTTCTCCCCAAGAGATCTCACGGGTAAATGCTTCTATTGGAGTTGAAACGGAGCGTTAATTCAACATTTGAAAAAAAATTACCCTTTTTGTTGGAAATTTTCACAAGTTTTTGCCTTTTATTCGTACATCTCTTAGTATTTTGATAGTATCACCCTCTAAATACCTCGGATATACACGATATTTAATACATAGAAGGCTGAGACATAAAGCTATAACTTTCGTGCCCATGACCCTCGCATATTTTTACTATTCACTTTCAAAACATTGCTCGAATTCATATTAGAGAAATAGAAGATTTCTGAATGGGGTACCCCTTTGGTGAATAGGAGATTTCACCAATTTCTCCGAAATGTATTACACTGGTGTTCAACTCGTTCGATATTTCTCCCCAAGAGATCTCATGGGTAAATGCTTCTATCGGAGTTGAAACGGAGCCTTAATTCAACATTTGAAAAAAAATTACCCTTTTTGTTGGAAATTTTCACAAGTTTTTGCCTTATATTCGTACATCTCTCAGTATTTTGATAGTATCACCCTCTAAACACCTCGGATATACCCGATATTTTATACATAGAAGCCTAGGACATAAAGCTATAACTTTCGTGCCCATGACCCTCGCATATTTTTTACTATTCACTTTCAAAACATTGCTCGAATTCATATTAGAGAAATCGAAGATTTCTGAAAGGGGTACCCCTTTGGTGAATTGGAGATTTAACCAATTTCTCCGAAATGTATTACACTGGTGTTCAACTCGTTCGATATTTCTCCCCAAGAGATCTCACGGGTAAATGCTTCTATTGGAGTTGAAACGGAGCCTTAATTCAACATTTGAAAAAATATTCCCCTTTTAGTTGGCAATTTTCACAAGTTTTTGCCTTATATTCGTACATCTCTCTGTAGTTTGATAGTATCACCCTCTAAACACCTCGGATATACACGATATTTTATACATAGAAGCCTGAGACATAAAGCTATAACTTTCGTGCCCATGACCCTCGCATATTTTTTACTATTCACTTTCAAAACATTGCTCGAATTCATATTAGAGAAATCGAAGATTTCTGAAAGGGGTACCCCTTTGGTGAATTGGAGATTTCACCAATTTCTCCGAAATGTATTACACTGGTGTTCAACTCGTTCGATATTTCTCCCCAAGAGATCTCATGGGTAAATGCTTCTATTGGAGTTGAAACGGAGCCTTAATTCAACATTTGAAAAAAAATTACCCTTTTTGTTGGAAATTTTCACAAGTTTTTGCCTTATATTCGTACATCTCTCTGTAGTTTGATAGTATCACCCTCTAAACACCTCGGATATACACGATATTTTATACATAGAAGCCTGAGACATAAAGCTATAACTTTCGTGCCCATGACCCTCGCATATTTTTTACTATTCACTTTCAAAACATTGCTCGAATTCATATTAGAGAAATCGAAGATTTCTGAAAGGGGTACCCCTTTGGTGAATTGGAGATTTCACCAATTTCTCCGAAATGTATTACACTGGTGTTCAACTCGTTCGATATTTCTCCCCAAGAGATCTCATGGGTAAATGCTTCTATTGGAGTTGAAACGGAGCCTTAATTCAACATTTGAAAAAAAATTACCCTTTTTGTTGGAAATTTTCACAAGTTTTTGCCTTATATTCGTACATCTCTCTGTATTTTGATAGTATCACCTTCTAAACACCTCGGATATACATGATATTTTATACATAGAAGCCTAGGACATAAAGCTATAACTTTCGTGCCCATGACCCTCGCATATTTTTTATTATTCACTTTCAAAACATTGCTCGAATTCATATTAGAGAAATAGAAGATTTCTGAATGGGGTACCCCTTTGGTGAATTGGAGATTTCAACAATTTCTCCGAAATGTATTACACTGGTGTTCAACTCGTTCGATATTTCTCCCCAAGAGATCTCATGGGTAAATGCTTCTATTGGAGTTGAAACGGAGCCTTAATTCAACATTTGAAAAAAATTTACCCTTTTTGTTGGAAATTTTCACAAGTTTTTGCCTAATATTCGTACATCTCTCAGTATTTTGATAGTATCACCCTCTATACACCTCGGATATACACGTTATTTTATACATGGAAGCCTGAGACATAAAGCTATAACTTTCGTGCCCATGACCCTCGCATATTTTTTACTATTCACTTTCAAAACATTGCTCGAATTCATATTAGAGAAATAGAAGATTTCTGAATGGGGTACCCCTTTGGTGAATTGGAGATTTCACCAATTTCTCCGAAATGTATTACACTGGTGTTCAACTAGTTCGATATTTCTCCCCAAGAGATCTCACGGGTAAATGCTTCTATTGGAGTTCAAACGGAGCCTTAATTCAACATTTGAAAAAAAAATTACCCTTTTTGTTGGAAATTTTCACAAGTTTTTGCCTTATATTCGTACATCTCTCAGTATTTTGATAGTATCACCCTCTAAACACCTCGGATATACACGATATTTTATAAATAGAAGCCTAAGACATAAAGCTATAACTTTCGTGCCCATGACCCTCGCATATTTTTTACTATTCACTTTCAAAACATTACTCGAATTCATATTAGAGAAATCGAAGATTTCTGAAAGGGGTACCCCTTTGGTGAATTGGAGATTTCACCAATTTCTCCGAAATGTATTACACTGGTGTTCAACTCGTTCGATATTTCTCCCCAAGAGATCTCATGGGTAAATGCTTCTATTGGAGTTGAAACGGAGCCTTAATTCAACATTTGAAAAAAAATTACCCTTTTTGTTGGAAATTTTCACAAGTATTTGCCTTATATTCGTACATCTCTCAGTATTTTGATAGTATCACCCTCTATACACCTCGGATATACACGTTATTTTATACATAGAAGCCTGAGACATAAAGCTATTACTTTCGTGCCCATCACCCTCGCATATTTTTTACTATTCACTTTCAAAACATTGCTCGAATTCATATTAGAGAAATAGAAGATTTCTAAATGGGGTACCCCTTTGGTGAATTGGAGATTTCACCAATTTCTCCGAAATGTATTACACTGGTGTTCAACTCGTTCGATATTTCTCCCCAAGAGATCTCACGGGTAAATGCTTCTATTGGAGTTGAAACGGAGCGTTAATTCAACATTTGAAAAAAAATTACCCTTTTTGTTGGAAATTTTCACAAGTTTTTGCCTTTTATTCGTACATCTCTTAGTATTTTGATAGTATCACCCTCTAAATACCTCGGATATACACGATATTTAATACATAGAAGGCTGAGACATAAAGCTATAACTTTCGTGCCCATGACCCTCGCATATTTTTACTATTCACTTTCAAAACATTGCTCGAATTCATATTAGAGAAATAGAAGATTTCTGAATGGGGTACCCCTTTGGTGAATTGGAGATTTCACCAATTTCTCCGAAATGTATTACACTGGTGTTCAACTCGTTCGATATTTCTCCCCAAGAGATCTCATGGGTAAATGCTTCTATCGGAGTTGAAACGGAGCCTTAATTCAACATTTGAAAAAAAATTACCCTTTTTGTTGGAAATTTTCACAAGTTTTTGCCTTATATTCGTACATCTCTCAGTATTTTGATAGTATCACCCTCTAAACACCTCGGATATACCTGATATTTTATACATAGAAGCCTAGGACATAAAGCTATAACTTTCGTGCCCATGACCCTCGCATATTTTTTACTATTCACTTTCAAAACATTGCTCGAATTCATATTAGAGAAATCGAAGATTTCTGAAAGGGGTACCCCTTTGGTGAATTGGAGATTTAACCAATTTCTCCGAAATGTATTACACTGGTGTTCAACTCGTTCGATATTTCTCCCCAAGAGAGCTCATGGGTAAATTCTTCTATCGGAGTTGAAACGGAGCCTTAATTCAACATTTGAAAAAAAATTACCCTTTTTGTTGGAAATTTTCACAAGTTTTTGCCTTATATTCGTTCATCTCTCAGTATTTTGATAGTATCACCCTCTAAACACCTCGGATATACCCGATATTTTATACATAGAAGCCTAGGACATAAAGCTATAACTTTCGTGCCCATGACCCTCGCATATTTTTTACTATTCACTTTCAAAACATTGCTCGAATTCATATTAGAGAAATCGAAGATTTCTGAAAGGGGTACCCCTTTGGTGAATTGGAGATTTAACCAATTTCTCCGAAATGTATTACACTGGTGTTCAACTCGTTCGATATTTCTCCCCAAGAGATCTCACGGGTAAATGCTTCTATTGGAGTTGAAACGGAGCCTTAATTCAACATTTGAAAAAATATTCCCCTTTTAGTTGGCAATTTTCACAAGTTTTTGCCTTATATTCGTACATCTCTCTGTATTTTGATAGTATCACCCTCTAAACACCTCGGATATACACGATATTTTATACATAGAAGCCTGAGACATAAAGCTATAACTTTCGTGCCCATGACCCTCGCATATTTTTTACTATTCACTTTCAAAACATTGCTCGAATTCATATTAGAGAAATCGAAGATTTCTGAAAGGGGTACCCCTTTGGTGAATTGGAGATTTCACCAATTTCTCCGAAATGTATTACACTGGTGTTCAACTCGTTCGATATTTCTCCCCAAGAGATCTCATGGGTAAATGCTTCTATTGGAGTTGAAACGGAGCCTTAATTCAACATTTGAAAAAAATTTACCCTTTTTGTTGGAAATTTTCACAAGTTTTTGCCTAATATTCGTACATCTCTCAGTATTTTGATAGTATCACCCTCTATACACCTCGGATATACACGTTATTTTATACATGGAAGCCTGAGACATAAAGCTATAACTTTCGTGCCCATGACCCTCGCATATTTTTTACTATTCACTTTCAAAACATTGCTCGAATTCATATTAGAGAAATAGAAGATTTCTGAATGGGGTACCCCTTTGGTGAATTGGAGATTTCACCAATTTCTCCGAAATGTATTACACTGGTGTTCAACTAGTTCGATATTTCTCCCCAAGAGATCTCACGGGTAAATGCTTCTATTGGAGTTCAAACGGAGCCTTAATTCAACATTTGAAAAAAAAATTACCCTTTTTGTTGGAAATTTTCACAAGTTTTTGCCTTATATTCGTACATCTCTCAGTATTTTGATAGTATCACCCTCTAAACACCTCGGATATACACGATATTTTATAAATAGAAGCCTAAGACATAAAGCTATAACTTTCGTGCCCATGACCCTCGCATATTTTTTACTATTCACTTTCAAAACATTACTCGAATTCATATTAGAGAAATCGAAGATTTCTGAAAGGGGTACCCCTTTGGTGAATTGGAGATTTCACCAATTTCTCCGAAATGTATTACACTGGTGTTCAACTCGTTCGATATTTCTCCCCAAGAGATCTCATGGGTAAATGCTTCTATTGGAGTTGAAACGGAGCCTTAATTCAACATTTGAAAAAAAATTACCCTTTTTGTTGGAAATTTTCACAAGTATTTGCCTTATATTCGTACATCTCTCAGTATTTTGATAGTATCACCCTCTATACACCTCGGATATACACGTTATTTTATACATAGAAGCCTGAGACATAAAGCTATTACTTTCGTGCCCATCACCCTCGCATATTTTTTACTATTCACTTTCAAAACATTGCTCGAATTCATATTAGAGAAATAGAAGATTTCTAAATGGGGTACCCCTTTGGTGAATTGGAGATTTCACCAATTTCTCCGAAATGTATTACACTGGTGTTCAACTCGTTCGATATTTCTCCCCAAGAGATCTCACGGGTAAATGCTTCTATTGGAGTTGAAACGGAGCGTTAATTCAACATTTGAAAAAAAATTACCCTTTTTGTTGGAAATTTTCACAAGTTTTTGCCTTTTATTCGTACATCTCTTAGTATTTTGATAGTATCACCCTCTAAATACCTCGGATATACACGATATTTAATACATAGAAGCCTGAGACATAAAGCTATAACTTTCGTGCCCATGACCCTCGCATATTTTTACTATTCACTTTCAAAACATTGCTCGAATTCATATTAGAGAAATAGAAGATTTCTGAATGGGGTACCCCTTTGGTGAATTGGAGATTTCACCAATTTCTCCGAAATGTATTACACTGGTGTTCAACTCGTTCGATATTTCTCCCCAAGAGATCTCATGGGTAAATGCTTCTATCGGAGTTGAAACGGAGCCTTAATTCAACATTTGAAAAAAAATTACCCTTTTTGTTGGAAATTTTCACAAGTTTTTGCCTTATATTCGTACATCTCTCAGTATTTTGATAGTATCACCCTCTAAACACCTCGGATATACCTGATATTTTATACATAGAAGCCTAGGACATAAAGCTATAACTTTCGTGCCCATGACCCTCGCATATTTTTTACTATTCACTTTCAAAACATTGCTCGAATTCATATTAGAGAAATCGAAGATTTCTGAAAGGGGTACCCCTTTGGTGAATTGGAGATTTAACCAATTTCTCCGAAATGTATTACACTGGTGTTCAACTCGTTCGATATTTCTCCCCAAGAGAGCTCATGGGTAAATTCTTCTATCGGAGTTGAAACGGAGCCTTAATTCAACATTTGAAAAAAAATTACCCTTTTTGTTGGAAATTTTCACAAGTTTTTGCCTTATATTCGTTCATCTCTCAGTATTTTGATAGTATCACCCTCTAAACACCTCGGATATACCCGATATTTTATACATAGAAGCCTAGGACATAAAGCTATAACTTTCGTGCCCATGACCCTCGCATATTTTTTACTATTCACTTTCAAAACATTGCTCGAATTCATATTAGAGAAATCGAAGATTTCTGAAAGGGGTACCCCTTTGGTGAATTGGAGATTTAACCAATTTCTCCGAAATGTATTACACTGGTGTTCAACTCGTTCGATATTTCTCCCCAAGAGATCTCACGGGTAAATGCTTCTATTGGAGTTGAAACGGAGCCTTAATTCAACATTTGAAAAAATATTCCCCTTTTAGTTGGCAATTTTCACAAGTTTTTGCCTTATATTCGTACATCTCTCTGTATTTTGATAGTATCACCCTCTAAACACCTCGGATATACACGATATTTTATACATAGAAGCCTGAGACATAAAGCTATAACTTTCGTGCCCATGACCCTCGCATATTTTTTACTATTCACTTTCAAAACATTGCTCGAATTCATATTAGAGAAATCGAAGATTTCTGAAAGGGGTACCCCTTTGGTGAATTGGAGATTTCACCAATTTCTCCGAAATGTATTACACTGGTGTTCAACTCGTTCGATATTTCTCCCCAAGAGATCTCATGGGTAAATGCTTCTATTGGAGTTGAAACGGAGCCTTAATTCAACATTTGAAAAAAATTTACCCTTTTTGTTGGAAATTTTCACAAGTTTTTGCCTAATATTCGTACATCTCTCAGTATTTTGATAGTATCACCCTCTATACACCTCGGATATACACGTTATTTTATACATGGAAGCCTGAGACATAAAGCTATAACTTTCGTGCCCATGACCCTCGCATATTTTTTATTATTCACTTTCAAAACATTGCTCGAATTCATATTAGAGAAATAGAAGATTTCTAAATGGGGTACCCCTTTGGTGAATTGGAGATTTCACCAATTTCTCCGAAATGTATTACACTGGTGTTCAACTCGTTCGATATTTCTCCCCAAGAGATCTCACGGGTAAATGCTTCTATTGGAGTTGAAACGGAGCGTTAATTCAACATTTGAAAAAAAATTACCCTTTTTGTTGGAAATTTTCACAAGTTTTTGCCTTTTATTCGTACATCTCTTAGTATTTTGATAGTATCACCCTCTAAATACCTCGGATATACACGATATTTAATACATAGAAGCCTGAGACATAAAGCTATAACTTTCGTGCCCATGACCCTCGCATATTTTTACTATTCACTTTCAAAACATTGCTCGAATTCATATTAGAGAAATAGAAGATTTCTGAATGGGGTACCCCTTTGGTGAATTGGAGATTTCACCAATTTCTCCGAAATGTATTACACTGGTGTTCAACTCGTTCGATATTTCTCCCCAAGAGATCTCATGGGTAAATGCTTCTATCGGAGTTGAAACGGAGCCTTAATTCAACATTTGAAAAAAAATTACCCTTTTTGTTGGAAATTTTCACAAGTTTTTGCCTTATATTCGTACATCTCTCAGTATTTTGATAGTATCACCCTCTAAACACCTCGGATATACCCGATATTTTATACATAGAAGCCTAGGACATAAAGCTATAACTTTCGTGCCCATGACCCTCGCATATTTTTTACTATTCACTTTCAAAACATTGCTCGAATTCATATTAGAGAAATCGAAGATTTCTGAAAGGGGTACCCCTTTGGTGAATTGGAGATTTAACCAATTTCTCCGAAATGTATTACACTGGTGTTCAACTCGTTCGATATTTCTCCCCAAGAGATCTCATGGGTAAATGCTTCTATCGGAGTTGAAACGGAGCCTTAATTCAACATTTGAAAAAAAATTACCCTTTTTGTTGGAAATTTTCACAAGTTTTTGCCTTATATTCGTACATCTCTCAGTATTTTGATAGTATCACCCTCTAAACACCTCGGATATACCCGATATTTTATACATAGAAGCCTAGGACATAAAGCTATAACTTTCGTGCCCATGACCCTCGCATATTTTTTACTATTCACTTTCAAAACATTGCTCGAATTCATATTAGAGAAATCGAAGATTTCTGAAAGGGGTACCCCTTTGGTGAATTGGAGATTTAACCAATTTCTCCGAAATGTATTACACTGGTGTTCAACTCGTTCGATATTTCTCCCCAAGAGATCTCATGGGTAAATGCTTCTATCGGAGTTGAAACGGAGCCTTAATTCAACATTTGAAAAAAAATTACCCTTTTTGTTGGAAATTTTCACAAGTTTTTGCCTTATATTCGTACATCTCTCAGTATTTTGATAGTATCACCCTCTAAACACCTCGGATATACCCGATATTTTATACATAGAAGCCTAGGACATAAAGCTATAACTTTCGTGCCCATGACCCTCGCATATTTTTTACTATTCACTTTCAAAACATTGCTCGAATTCATATTAGAGAAATCGAAGATTTCTGAAAGGGGTACCCCTTTGGTGAATTGGAGATTTAACCAATTTCTCCGAAATGTATTACACTGGTGTTCAACTCGTTCGATATTTCTCCCCAAGAGATCTCACGGGTAAATGCTTCTATTGGAGTTGAAACGGAGCCTTAATTCAACATTTGAAAAAATATTCCCCTTTTAGTTGGCAATTTTCACAAGTTTTTGCCTTATATTCGTACATCTCTCTGTATTTTGATAGTATCACCCTCTAAACACCTCGGATATACACGATATTTTATACATAGAAGCCTGAGACATAAAGCTATAACTTTCGTGCCCATGACCCTCTCATATTTTTTACTATTCACTTTCAAAACATTGCTCGAATTCATATTAGAGAAATCGAAGATTTCTGAAAGGGGTACCCCTTTGGTGAATTGGAGATTTCACCAATTTCTCCGAAATGTATTACACTGGTGTTCAACTCGTTCGATATTTCTCCCCAAGAGATCTCATGGGTAAATGCTTCTATTGGAGTTGAAACGGAGCCTTAATTCAACATTTGAAAAAAATTTACCCTTTTTGTTGGAAATTTTCACAAGTTTTTGCCTAATATTCGTACATCTCTCAGTATTTTGATAGTATCACCCTCTATACACCTCGGATATACACGTTATTTTATACATGGAAGCCTGAGACATAAAGCTATAACTTTCGTGCCCATGACCCTCGCATATTTTTTATTATTCACTTTCAAAACATTGCTCGAATTCATATTAGAGAAATAGAAGATTTCTAAATGGGGTACCCCTTTGGTGAATTGGAGATTTCACCAATTTCTCCGAAATGTATTACACTGGTGTTCAACTCGTTCGATATTTCTCCCCAAGAGATCTCACGGGTAAATGCTTCTATTGGAGTTGAAACGGAGCGTTAATTCAACATTTGAAAAAAAATTACCCTTTTTGTTGGAAATTTTCACAAGTTTTTGCCTTTTATTCGTACATCTCTTAGTATTTTGATAGTATCACCCTCTAAATACCTCGGATATACACGATATTTAATACATAGAAGCCTGAGACATAAAGCTATAACTTTCGTGCCCATGACCCTCGCATATTTTTACTATTCACTTTCAAAACATTGCTCGAATTCATATTAGAGAAATAGAAGATTTCTGAATGGGGTACCCCTTTGGTGAATTGGAGATTTCACCAATTTCTCCGAAATGTATTACACTGGTGTTCAACTCGTTCGATATTTCTCCCCAAGAGATCTCATGGGTAAATGCTTCTATCGGAGTTGAAACGGAGCCTTAATTCAACATTTGAAAAAAATTACCCTTTTTGTTGGAAATTTTCACAAGTTTTTGCCTTATATTCGTACATCTCTCAGTATTTTGATAGTATCACCCTCTAAACACCTCGGATATACCCGATATTTTATACATAGAAGCCTAGGACATAAAGCTATAACTTTCGTGCCCATGACCCTCGCATATTTTTTACTATTCACTTTCAAAACATTGCTCGAATTCATATTAGAGAAATCGAAGATTTCTGAAAGGGGTACCCCTTTGGTGAATTGGAGATTTAACCAATTTCTCCGAAATGTATTACACTGGTGTTCAACTCGTTCGATATTTCTCCCCAAGAGATCTCACGGGTAAATGCTTCTATTGGAGTTGAAACGGAGCCTTAATTCAACATTTGAAAAAATATTCCCCTTTTAGTTGGCAATTTTCACAAGTTTTTGCCTTATATTCGTACATCTCTCTGTATTTTGATAGTATCACCCTCTAAACACCTCGGATATACACGATATTTTATACATAGAAGCCTGAGACATAAAGCTATAACTTTCGTGCCCATGACCCTCGCATATTTTTTACTATTCACTTTCAAAACATTGCTCGAATTCATATTAGAGAAATCGAAGATTTCTGAAAGGGGTACCCCTTTGGTGAATTGGAGATTTCACCAATTTCTCCGAAATGTATTACACTGGTGTTCAACTCGTTCGATATTTCTCCCCAAGAGATCTCATGGGTAAATGCTTCTATTGGAGTTGAAACGGAGCCTTAATTCAACATTTGAAAAAAATTTACCCTTTTTGTTGGAAATTTTCACAAGTTTTTGCCTAATATTCGTACATCTCTCAGTATTTTGATAGTATCACCCTCTATACACCTCGGATATACACGTTATTTTATACATGGAAGCCTGAGACATAAAGCTATAACTTTCGTGCCCATGACCCTCGCATATTTTTTATTATTCACTTTCAAAACATTGCTCGAATTCATATTAGAGAAATAGAAGATTTCTAAATGGGGTACCCCTTTGCTGAATTGGAGATTTCACCAATTTCTCCGAAATGTATTACACTGGTGTTCAACTCGTTCGATATTTCTCCCCAAGAGATCTCACGGGTAAATGCTTCTATTGGAGTTGAAACGGAGCGTTAATTCAACATTTGAAAAAAAATTACCCTTTTTGTTGGAAATTTTCACAAGTTTTTGCCTTTTATTCGTACATCTCTTAGTATTTTGATAGTATCACCCTCTAAATACCTCGGATATACACGATATTTAATACATAGAAGCCTGAGACATAAAGCTATAACTTTCGTGCCCATGACCCTCGCATATTTTTACTATTCACTTTCAAAACATTGCTCGAATTCATATTAGAGAAATAGAAGATTTCTGAATGGGGTACCCCTTTGGTGAATTGGAGATTTCACCAATTTCTCCGAAATGTATTACACTGGTGTTCAACTCGTTCGATATTTCTCCCCAAGAGATCTCATGGGTAAATGCTTCTATCGGAGTTGAAACGGAGCCTTAATTCAACATTTGAAAAAAAATTACCCTTTTTGTTGGAAATTTTCACAAGTTTTTGCCTTATATTCGTACATCTCTCAGTATTTTGATAGTATCACCCTCTAAACACCTCGGATATACCCGATATTTTATACATAGAAGCCTAGGACATAAAGCTATAACTTTCGTGCCCATGACCCTCGCATATTTTTTACTATTCACTTTCAAAACATTGCTCGAATTCATATTAGAGAAATCGAAGATTTCTGAAAGGGGTACCCCTTTGGTGAATTGGAGATTTAACCAATTTCTCCGAAATGTATTACACTGGTGTTCAACTCGTTCGATATTTCTCCCCAAGAGATCTCATGGGTAAATGCTTCTATCGGAGTTGAAACGGAGCCTTAATTCAACATTTGAAAAAAAATTACCCTTTTTGTTGGAAATTTTCACAAGTTTTTGCCTTATATTCGTACATCTCTCAGTATTTTGATAGTATCACCCTCTAAACACCTCGGATATACCCGATATTTTATACATAGAAGCCTAGGACATAAAGCTATAACTTTCGTGCCCATGACCCTCGCATATTTTTTACTATTCACTTTCAAAACATTGCTCGAATTCATATTAGAGAAATCGAAGATTTCTGAAAGGGGTACCCCTTTGGTGAATTGGAGATTTAACCAATTTCTCCGAAATGTATTACACTGGTGTTCAACTCGTTCGATATTTCTCCCCAAGAGATCTCATGGGTAAATGCTTCTATCGGAGTTGAAACGGAGCCTTAATTCAACATTTGAAAAAAAATTACCCTTTTTGTTGGAAATTTTCACAAGTTTTTGCCTTATATTCGTACATCTCTCAGTATTTTGATAGTATCACCCTCTAAACACCTCGGATATACCCGATATTTTATACATAGAAGCCTAGGACATAAAGCTATAACTTTCGTGCCCATGACCCTCGCATATTTTTTACTATTCACTTTCAAAACATTGCTCGAATTCATATTAGAGAAATCGAAGATTTCTGAAAGGGGTACCCCTTTGGTGAATTGGAGATTTAACCAATTTCTCCGAAATGTATTACACTGGTGTTCAACTCGTTCGATATTTCTCCCCAAGAGATCTCACGGGTAAATGCTTCTATTGGAGTTGAAACGGAGCCTTAATTCAACATTTGAAAAAATATTCCCCTTTTAGTTGGCAATTTTCACAAGTTTTTGCCTTATATTCGTACATCTCTCTGTATTTTGATAGTATCACCCTCTAAACACCTCGGATATACCCGATATTTTATACATAGAAGCCTAGGACATAAAGCTATAACTTTCGTGCCCATGACCCTCGCATATTTTTTACTATTCACTTTCAAAACATTGCTCGAATTCATATTAGAGAAATCGAAGATTTCTGAAAGGGGTACCCCTTTGGTGAATTGGAGATTTAACCAATTTCTCCGAAATGTATTACACTGGTGTTCAACTCGTTCGATATTTCTCCCCAAGAGATCTCATGGGTAAATGCTTCTATCGGAGTTGAAACGGAGCCTTAATTCAACATTTGAAAAAAAATTACCCTTTTTGTTGGAAATTTTCACAAGTTTTTGCCTTATATTCGTACATCTCTCAGTATTTTGATAGTATCACCCTCTAAACACCTCGGATATACCCGATATTTTATACATAGAAGCCTAGGACATAAAGCTATAACTTTCGTGCCCATGACCCTCGCATATTTTTTACTATTCACTTTCAAAACATTGCTCGAATTCATATTAGAGAAATCGAAGATTTCTGAAAGGGGTACCCCTTTGGTGAATTGGAGATTTAACCAATTTCTCCGAAATGTATTACACTGGTGTTCAACTCGTTCGATATTTCTCCCCAAGAGATCTCACGGGTAAATGCTTCTATTGGAGTTGAAACGGAGCCTTAATTCAACATTTGAAAAAATATTCCCCTTTTAGTTGGCAATTTTCACAAGTTTTTGCCTTATATTCGTACATCTCTCTGTATTTTGATAGTATCACCCTCTAAACACCTCGGATATACACGATATTTTATACATAGAAGCCTGAGACATAAAGCTATAACTTTCGTGCCCATGACCCTCTCATATTTTTTACTATTCACTTTCAAAACATTGCTCGAATTCATATTAGAGAAATCGAAGATTTCTGAAAGGGGTACCCCTTTGGTGAATTGGAGATTTCACCAATTTCTCCGAAATGTATTACACTGGTGTTCAACTCGTTCGATATTTCTCCCCAAGAGATCTCATGGGTAAATGCTTCTATTGGAGTTGAAACGGAGCCTTAATTCAACATTTGAAAAAAATTTACCCTTTTTGTTGGAAATTTTCACAAGTTTTTGCCTAATATTCGTACATCTCTCAGTATTTTGATAGTATCACCCTCTATACACCTCGGATATACACGTTATTTTATACATGGAAGCCTGAGACATAAAGCTATAACTTTCGTGCCCATGACCCTCGCATATTTTTTATTATTCACTTTCAAAACATTGCTCGAATTCATATTAGAGAAATAGAAGATTTCTAAATGGGGTACCCCTTTGGTGAATTGGAGATTTCACCAATTTCTCCGAAATGTATTACACTGGTGTTCAACTCGTTCGATATTTCTCCCCAAGAGATCTCACGGGTAAATGCTTCTATTGGAGTTGAAACGGAGCGTTAATTCAACATTTGAAAAAAAATTACCCTTTTTGTTGGAAATTTTCACAAGTTTTTGCCTTTTATTCGTACATCTCTTAGTATTTTGATAGTATCACCCTCTAAATACCTCGGATATACACGATATTTAATACATAGAAGCCTGAGACATAAAGCTATAACTTTCGTGCCCATGACCCTCGCATATTTTTACTATTCACTTTCAAAACATTGCTCGAATTCATATTAGAGAAATAGAAGATTTCTGAATGGGGTACCCCTTTGGTGAATTGGAGATTTCACCAATTTCTCCGAAATGTATTACACTGGTGTTCAACTCGTTCGATATTTCTCCCCAAGTGATCTCATGGGTAAATGCTTCTATCGGAGTTGAAACGGAGCCTTAATTCAACATTTGAAAAAAATTACCCTTTTTGTTGGAAATTTTCACAAGTTTTTGCCTTATATTCGTACATCTCTCATTATTTTGATAGTATCACCCTCTAAACACCTCGGATATACCCGATATTTTATACATAGAAGCCTAGGACATAAAGCTATAACTTTCGTGCCCATGACCCTCGCATATTTTTTACTATTCACTTTCAAAACATTGCTCGAATTCATATTAGAGAAATCGAAGATTTCTGAAAGGGGTACCCCTTTGGTGAATTGGAGATTTAACCAATTTCTCCGAAATGTATTACACTGGTGTTCAACTCGTTCGATATTTCTCCCCAAGAGATCTCACGGGTAAATGCTTCTATTGGAGTTGAAACGGAGCCTTAATTCAACATTTGAAAAAATATTCCCCTTTTAGTTGGCAATTTTCACAAGTTTTTGCCTTATATTCGTACATCTCTCTGTATTTTGATAGTATCACCCTCTAAACACCTCGGATATACACGATATTTTATACATAGAAGCCTGAGACATAAAGCTATAACTTTCGTGCCCATGACCCTCTCATATTTTTTACTATTCACTTTCAAAACATTGCTCGAATTCATATTAGAGAAATCGAAGATTTCTGAAAGGGGTACCCCTTTGGTGAATTGGAGATTTCACCAATTTCTCCGAAATGTATTACACTGGTGTTCAACTCGTTCGATATTTCTCCCCAAGAGATCTCATGGGTAAATGCTTCTATTGGAGTTGAAACGGAGCCTTAATTCAACATTTGAAAAAAATTTACCCTTTTTGTTGGAAATTTTCACAAGTTTTTGCCTAATATTCGTACATCTCTCAGTATTTTGATAGTATCACCCTCTATACACCTCGGATATACACGTTATTTTATACATGGAAGCCTGAGACATAAAGCTATAACTTTCGTGCCCATGACCCTCGCATATTTTTTATTATTCACTTTCAAAACATTGCTCGAATTCATATTAGAGAAATAGAAGATTTCTAAATGGGGTACCCCTTTGGTGAATTGGAGATTTCACCAATTTCTCCGAAATGTATTACACTGGTGTTCAACTCGTTCGATATTTCTCCCCAAGAGATCTCACGGGTAAATGCTTCTATTGGAGTTGAAACGGAGCGTTAATTCAACATTTGAAAAAAAATTACCCTTTTTGTTGGAAATTTTCACAAGTTTTTGCCTTTTATTCGTACATCTCTTAGTATTTTGATAGTATCACCCTCTAAATACCTCGGATATACACGATATTTAATACATAGAAGCCTGAGACATAAAGCTATAACTTTCGTGCCCATGACCCTCGCATATTTTTACTATTCACTTTCAAAACATTGCTCGAATTCATATTAGAGAAATAGAAGATTTCTGAATGGGGTACCCCTTTGGTGAATTGGAGATTTCACCAATTTCTCCGAAATGTATTACACTGGTGTTCAACTCGTTTGATATTTCTCCCCAAGAGATCTCATGGGTAAATGCTTCTATCGGAGTTGAAACGGAGCCTTAATTCAACATTTGAAAAAAAATTACCCTTTTTGTTGGAAATTTTCACAAGTTTTTGCCTTATATTCGTACATCTCTCAGTATTTTGATAGTATCACCCTCTAAACACCTCGGATATACCCGATATTTTATACATAGAAGCCTAGGACATAAAGCTATAACTTTCGTGCCCATGACCCTCGCATATTTTTTACTATTCACTTTCAAAACATTGCTCGAATTCATATTAGAGAAATCGAAGATTTCTGAAAGGGGTACCCCTTTGGTGAATTGGAGATTTAACCAATTTCTCCGAAATGTATTACACTGGTGTTCAACTCGTTCGATATTTCTCCCCAAGAGATCTCATGGGTAAATGCTTCTATCGGAGTTGAAACGGAGCCTTAATTCAACATTTGAAAAAAAATTACCCTTTTTGTTGGAAATTTTCACAAGTTTTTGCCTTATATTCGTACATCTCTCAGTATTTTGATAGTATCACCCTCTAAACACCTCGGATATACCCGATATTTTATACATAGAAGCCTAGGACATAAAGCTATAACTTTCGTGCCCATGACCCTCGCATATTTTTTACTATTCACTTTCAAAACATTGCTCGAATTCATATTAGAGAAATCGAAGATTTCTGAAAGGGGTACCCCTTTGGTGAATTGGAGATTTAACCAATTTCTCCGAAATGTATTACACTGGTGTTCAACTCGTTCGATATTTCTCCCCAAGAGATCTCATGGGTAAATGCTTCTATCGGAGTTGAAACGGAGCCTTAATTCAACATTTGAAAAAAAATTACCCTTTTTGTTGGAAATTTTCACAAGTTTTTGCCTTATATTCGTACATCTCTCAGTATTTTGATAGTATCACCCTCTAAACACCTCGGATATACCCGATATTTTATACATAGAAGCCTAGGACATAAAGCTATAACTTTCGTGCCCATGACCCTCGCATATTTTTTACTATTCACTTTCAAAACATTGCTCGAATTCATATTAGAGAAATCGAAGATTTCTGAAAGGGGTACCCCTTTGGTGAATTGGAGATTTAACCAATTTCTCCGAAATGTATTACACTGGTGTTCAACTCGTTCGATATTTCTCCCCAAGAGATCTCACGGGTAAATGCTTCTATTGGAGTTGAAACGGAGCCTTAATTCAACATTTGAAAAAATATTCCCCTTTTAGTTGGCAATTTTCACAAGTTTTTGCCTTATATTCGTACATCTCTCTGTATTTTGATAGTATCACCCTCTAAACACCTCGGATATACACGATATTTTATACATAGAAGCCTGAGACATAAAGCTATAACTTTCGTGCCCATGACCCTCTCATATTTTTTACTATTCACTTTCAAAACATTGCTCGAATTCATATTAGAGAAATCGAAGATTTCTGAAAGGGGTACCCCTTTGGTGAATTGGAGATTTAACCAATTTCTCCGAAATGTATTACACTGGTGTTCAACTCGTTCGATATTTCTCCCCAAGAGATCTCATGGGTAAATGCTTCTATCGGAGTTGAAACGGAGCCTTAATTCAACATTTGAAAAAAAATTACCCTTTTTGTTGGAAATTTTCACAAGTTTTTGCCTTATATTCGTACATCTCTCAGTATTTTGATAGTATCACCCTCTAAACACCTCGGATATACCCGATATTTTATACATAGAAGCCTAGGACATAAAGCTATAACTTTCGTGCCCATGACCCTCGCATATTTTTTACTATTCACTTTCAAAACATTGCTCGAATTCATATTAGAGAAATCGAAGATTTCTGAAAGGGGTACCCCTTTGGTGAATTGGAGATTTAACCAATTTCTCCGAAATGTATTACACTGGTGTTCAACTCGTTCGATATTTCTCCCCAAGAGATCTCACGGGTAAATGCTTCTATTGGAGTTGAAACGGAGCCTTAATTCAACATTTGAAAAAATATTCCCCTTTTAGTTGGCAATTTTCACAAGTTTTTGCCTTATATTCGTACATCTCTCTGTATTTTGATAGTATCACCCTCTAAACACCTCGGATATACACGATATTTTATACATAGAAGCCTGAGACATAAAGCTATAACTTTCGTGCCCATGACCCTCTCATATTTTTTACTATTCACTTTCAAAACATTGCTCGAATTCATATTAGAGAAATCGAAGATTTCTGAAAGGGGTACCCCTTTGGTGAATTGGAGATTTCACCAATTTCTCCGAAATGTATTACACTGGTGTTCAACTCGTTCGATATTTCTCCCCAAGAGATCTCATGGGTAAATGCTTCTATTGGAGTTGAAACGGAGCCTTAATTCAACATTTGAAAAAAATTTACCCTTTTTGTTGGAAATTTTCACAAGTTTTTGCCTTATATTCGTACATCTCTCAGTATTTTGATAGTATCACCCTCTATACACCTCAGATATACACGTTATTTTATACATGGAAGCCTGAGACATAAAGCTATAACTTTCGTGCCCATGACCCTCGCATATTTTTTATTATTCACTTTCAAAACATTGCTCGAATTCATATTAGAGAAATAGAAGATTTCTAAATGGGGTACCCCTTTGGTGAATTGGAGATTTCACCAATTTCTCCGAAATGTATTACACTGGTGTTCAACTCGTTTGATATTTCTCCCCAAGAGATCTCATGGGTAAATGCTTCTATCGGAGTTGAAACGGAGCCTTAATTCAACATTTGAAAAAAAATTACCCTTTTTGTTGGAAATTTTCACAAGTTTTTGCCTTATATTCGTACATCTCTCAGTATTTTGATAGTATCACCCTCTAAACACCTCGGATATACCCGATATTTTATACATAGAAGCCTAGGACATAAAGCTATAACTTTCGTGCCCATGACCCTCGCATATTTTTTACTATTCACTTTCAAAACATTGCTCGAATTCATATTAGAGAAATCGAAGATTTCTGAAAGGGGTACCCCTTTGGTGAATTGGAGATTTAACCAATTTCTCCGAAATGTATTACACTGGTGTTCAACTCGTTCGATATTTCTCCCCAAGAGATCTCATGGGTAAATGCTTCTATCGGAGTTGAAACGGAGCCTTAATTCAACATTTGAAAAAAAATTACCCTTTTTGTTGGAAATTTTCACAAGTTTTTGCCTTATATTCGTACATCTCTCAGTATTTTGATAGTATCACCCTCTAAACACCTCGGATATACCCGATATTTTATACATAGAAGCCTAGGACATAAAGCTATAACTTTCGTGCCCATGACCCTCGCATATTTTTTACTATTCACTTTCAAAACATTGCTCGAATTCATATTAGAGAAATCGAAGATTTCTGAAAGGGGTACCCCTTTGGTGAATTGGAGATTTAACCAATTTCTCCGAAATGTATTACACTGGTGTTCAACTCGTTCGATATTTCTCCCCAAGAGATCTCATGGGTAAATGCTTCTATCGGAGTTGAAACGGAGCCTTAATTCAACATTTGAAAAAAAATTACCCTTTTTGTTGGAAATTTTCACAAGTTTTTGCCTTATATTCGTACATCTCTCAGTATTTTGATAGTATCACCCTCTAAACACCTCGGATATACCCGATATTTTATACATAGAAGCCTAGGACATAAAGCTATAACTTTCGTGCCCATGACCCTCGCATATTTTTTACTATTCACTTTCAAAACATTGCTCGAATTCATATTAGAGAAATCGAAGATTTCTGAAAGGGGTACCCCTTTGGTGAATTGGAGATTTAACCAATTTCTCCGAAATGTATTACACTGGTGTTCAACTCGTTCGATATTTCTCCCCAAGAGATCTCACGGGTAAATGCTTCTATTGGAGTTGAAACGGAGCCTTAATTCAACATTTGAAAAAATATTCCCCTTTTAGTTGGCAATTTTCACAAGTTTTTGCCTTATATTCGTACATCTCTCTGTATTTTGATAGTATCACCCTCTAAACACCTCGGATATACACGATATTTTATACATAGAAGCCTGAGACATAAAGCTATAACTTTCGTGCCCATGACCCTCTCATATTTTTTACTATTCACTTTCAAAACATTGCTCGAATTCATATTAGAGAAATCGAAGATTTCTGAAAGGGGTACCCCTTTGGTGAATTGGAGATTTAACCAATTTCTCCGAAATGTATTACACTGGTGTTCAACTCGTTCGATATTTCTCCCCAAGAGATCTCATGGGTAAATGCTTCTATCGGAGTTGAAACGGAGCCTTAATTCAACATTTGAAAAAAAATTACCCTTTTTGTTGGAAATTTTCACAAGTTTTTGCCTTATATTCGTACATCTCTCAGTATTTTGATAGTATCACCCTCTAAACACCTCGGATATACCCGATATTTTATACATAGAAGCCTAGGACATAAAGCTATAACTTTCGTGCCCATGACCCTCGCATATTTTTTACTATTCACTTTCAAAACATTGCTCGAATTCATATTAGAGAAATCGAAGATTTCTGAAAGGGGTACCCCTTTGGTGAATTGGAGATTTAACCAATTTCTCCGAAATGTATTACACTGGTGTTCAACTCGTTCGATATTTCTCCCCAAGAGATCTCACGGGTAAATGCTTCTATTGGAGTTGAAACGGAGCCTTAATTCAACATTTGAAAAAATATTCCCCTTTTAGTTGGCAATTTTCACAAGTTTTTGCCTTATATTCGTACATCTCTCTGTATTTTGATAGTATCACCCTCTAAACACCTCGGATATACACGATATTTTATACATAGAAGCCTGAGACATAAAGCTATAACTTTCGTGCCCATGACCCTCTCATATTTTTTACTATTCACTTTCAAAACATTGCTCGAATTCATATTAGAGAAATCGAAGATTTCTGAAAGGGGTACCCCTTTGGTGAATTGGAGATTTCACCAATTTCTCCGAAATGTATTACACTGGTGTTCAACTCGTTCGATATTTCTCCCCAAGAGATCTCATGGGTAAATGCTTCTATTGGAGTTGAAACGGAGCCTTAATTCAACATTTGAAAAAAATTTACCCTTTTTGTTGGAAATTTTCACAAGTTTTTGCCTTATATTCGTACATCTCTCAGTATTTTGATAGTATCACCCTCTATACACCTCAGATATACACGTTATTTTATACATGGAAGCCTGAGACATAAAGCTATAACTTTCGTGCCCATGACCCTCGCATATTTTTTATTATTCACTTTCAAAACATTGCTCGAATTCATATTAGAGAAATAGAAGATTTCTAAATGGGGTACCCCTTTGGTGAATTGGAGATTTCACCAATTTCTCCGAAATGTATTACACTGGTGTTCAACTCGTTCGATATTTCTCCCCAAGAGATCTCACGGGTAAATGCTTCTATTGGAGTTGAAACGGAGCGTTAATTCAACATTTGAAAAAAAATTACCCTTTTTGTTGGAAATTTTCACAAGTTTTTGCCTTTTATTCGTACATCTCTTAGTATTTTGATAGTATCACCCTCTAAATACCTCGGATATACACGATATTTAATACATAGAAGCCTGAGACATAAAGCTATAACTTTCGTGCCCATGACCCTCGCATATTTTTACTATTCACTTTCAAAACATTGCTCGAATTCATATTAGAGAAATAGAAGATTTCTGAATGGGGTACCCCTTTGGTGAATTGGAGATTTCACCAATTTCTCCGAAATGTATTACACTGGTGTTCAACTAGTTCGATATTTCTCCCCAAGAGATCTCACGGGTAAATGCTTCTATTGGAGTTAAAACGGAGCCTTAATTCAACATTTGAAAAAAAAATTACCCTTTTTGTTGGAAATTTTCACAAGTTTTTGCCTTATATTCGTACATCTCTCAGTATTTTGATAGTATCACCCTCTAAACACCTCGGATATACCCGATATTTTATACATAGAAGCCTAGGACATAAAGCTATAACTTTCGTGCCCATGACCCTCGCATATTTTTTACTATTCACTTTCAAAACATTGCTCGAATTCATATTAGAGAAATCAAAGATTTCTGAAAGGGGTACCCCTTTGGTGAATTGGAGATTTAACCAATTTCTCCGAAATGTATTACACTGGTGTTCAACTCGTTCGATATTTCTCCCCAAGAGATCTCATGGGTAAATGCTTCTATCGGAGTTGAAACGGAGCCTTAATTCAACATTTGAAAAAAAATTACCCTTTTTGTTGGAAATTTTCACAAGTTTTTGCCTTATATTCGTACATCTCTCAGTATTTTGATAGTATCACCCTCTAAACACCTCGGATATACCCGATATTTTATACATAGAAGCCTAGGACATAAAGCTATAACTTTCGTGCCCATGACCCTCGCATATTTTTTACTATTCACTTTCAAAACATTGCTCGAATTCATATTAGAGAAATCGAAGATTTCTGAAAGGGGTACCCCTTTGGTGAATTGGAGATTTAACCAATTTCTCCGAAATGTATTACACTGGTGTTCAACTCGTTCGATATTTCTCCCCAAGAGATCTCACGGGTAAATGCTTCTATTGGAGTTGAAACGGAGCCTTAATTCAACATTTGAAAAAATATTCCCCTTTTAGTTGGCAATTTTCACAAGTTTTTGCCTTATATTCGTACATCTCTCTGTATTTTGATAGTATCACCCTCTAAACACCTCGGATATACACGATATTTTATACATAGAAGCCTGAGACATAAAGCTATAACTTTCGTGCCCATGACCCTCTCATATTTTTTACTATTCACTTTCAAAACATTGCTCGAATTCATATTAGAGAAATCGAAGATTTCTGAAAGGGGTACCCCTTTGGTGAATTGGAGATTTCACCAATTTCTCCGAAATGTATTACACTGGTGTTCAACTCGTTCGATATTTCTCCCCAAGAGATCTCATGGGTAAATGCTTCTATTGGAGTTGAAACGGAGCCTTAATTCAACATTTGAAAAAAATTTACCCTTTTTGTTGGAAATTTTCACAAGTTTTTGCCTTATATTCGTACATCTCTCAGTATTTTGATAGTATCACCCTCTATACACCTCAGATATACACGTTATTTTATACATGGAAGCCTGAGACATAAAGCTATAACTTTCGTGCCCATGACCCTCGCATATTTTTTATTATTCACTTTCAAAACATTGCTCGAATTCATATTAGAGAAATAGAAGATTTCTAAATGGGGTACCCCTTTGGTGAATTGGAGATTTCACCAATTTCTCCGAAATGTATTACACTGGTGTTCAACTCGTTCGATATTTCTCCCCAAGAGATCTCACGGGTAAATGCTTCTATTGGAGTTGAAACGGAGCGTTAATTCAACATTTGAAAAAAAATTACCCTTTTTGTTGGAAATTTTCACAAGTTTTTGCCTTTTATTCGTACATCTCTTAGTATTTTGATAGTATCACCCTCTAAATACCTCGGATATACACGATATTTAATACATAGAAGCCTGAGACATAAAGCTATAACTTTCGTGCCCATGACCCTCGCATATTTTTACTATTCACTTTCAAAACATTGCTCGAATTCATATTAGAGAAATAGAAGATTTCTGAATGGGGTACCCCTTTGGTGAATTGGAGATTTCACCAATTTCTCCGAAATGTATTACACTGGTGTTCAACTCGTTCGATATTTCTCCCCAAGAGATCTCATGGGTAAATGCTTCTATCGGAGTTGAAACGGAGCCTTAATTCAACATTTGAAAAAAAATTACCCTTTTTGTTGGAAATTTTCACAAGTTTTTGCCTTATATTCGTACATCTCTCAGTATTTTGATAGTATCACCCTCTAAACACCTCGGATATACCCGATATTTTATACATAGAAGCCTAGGACATAAAGCTATAACTTTCGTGCCCATGACCCTCGCATATTTTTTACTATTCACTTTCAAAACATTGCTCGAATTCATATTAGAGAAATCGAAGATTTCTGAAAGGGGTACCCCTTTGGTGAATTGGAGATTTAACCAATTTCTCCGAAATGTATTACACTGGTGTTCAACTCGTTCGATATTTCTCCCCAAGAGATCTCATGGGTAAATGCTTCTATCGGAGTTGAAACGGAGCCTTAATTCAACATTTGAAAAAAAATTACCCTTTTTGTTGGAAATTTTCACAAGTTTTTGCCTTATATTCGTACATCTCTCAGTATTTTGATAGTATCACCCTCTAAACACCTCGGATATACCCGATATTTTATACATAGAAGCCTAGGACATAAAGCTATAACTTTCGTGCCCATGACCCTCGCATATTTTTTACTATTCACTTTCAAAACATTGCTCGAATTCATATTAGAGAAATCGAAGATTTCTGAAAGGGGTACCCCTTTGGTGAATTGGAGATTTAACCAATTTCTCCGAAATGTATTACACTGGTGTTCAACTCGTTCGATATTTCTCCCCAAGAGATCTCATGGGTAAATGCTTCTATCGGAGTTGAAACGGAGCCTTAATTCAACATTTGAAAAAAAATTACCCTTTTTGTTGGAAATTTTCACAAGTTTTTGCCTTATATTCGTACATCTCTCAGTATTTTGATAGTATCACCCTCTAAACACCTCGGATATACCCGATATTTTATACATAGAAGCCTAGGACATAAAGCTATAACTTTCGTGCCCATGACCCTCGCATATTTTTTACTATTCACTTTCAAAACATTGCTCGAATTCATATTAGAGAAATCGAAGATTTCTGAAAGGGGTACCCCTTTGGTGAATTGGAGATTTAACCAATTTCTCCGAAATGTATTACACTGGTGTTCAACTCGTTCGATATTTCTCCCCAAGAGATCTCATGGGTAAATGCTTCTATCGGAGTTGAAACGGAGCCTTAATTCAACATTTGAAAAAAAATTACCCTTTTTGTTGGAAATTTTCACAAGTTTTTGCCTTATATTCGTACATCTCTCAGTATTTTGATAGTATCACCCTCTAAACACCTCGGATATACCCGATATTTTATACATAGAAGCCTAGGACATAAAGCTATAACTTTCGTGCCCATGACCCTCGCATATTTTTTACTATTCACTTTCAAAACATTGCTCGAATTCATATTAGAGAAATCGAAGATTTCTGAAAGGGGTACCCCTTTGGTGAATTGGAGATTTAACCAATTTCTCCGAAATGTATTACACTGGTGTTCAACTCGTTCGATATTTCTCCCCAAGAGATCTCACGGGTAAATGCTTCTATTGGAGTTGAAACGGAGCCTTAATTCAACATTTGAAAAAAAATTACCCTTTTTGTTGGAAATTTTCACAAGTTTTTGCCTTATATTCGTACATCTCTCAGTATTTTGATAGTATCACCCTCTAAACACCTCGGATATACCCGATATTTTATACATAGAAGCCTAGGACATAAAGCTATAACTTTCGTGCCCATGACCCTCGCATATTTTTTACTATTCACTTTCAAAACATTGCTCGAATTCATATTAGAGAAATCGAAGATTTCTGAAAGGGGTACCCCTTTGGTGAATTGGAGATTTAACCAATTTCTCCGAAATGTATTACACTGGTGTTCAACTCGTTCGATATTTCTCCCCAAGAGATCTCACGGGTAAATGCTTCTATTGGAGTTGAAACGGAGCCTTAATTCAACATTTGAAAAAATATTCCCCTTTTAGTTGGCAATTTTCACAAGTTTTTGCCTTATATTCGTACATCTCTCTGTATTTTGATAGTATCACCCTCTAAACACCTCGGATATACACGATATTTTATACATAGAAGCCTGAGACATAAAGCTATAACTTTCGTGCCCATGACCCTCGCATATTTTTTACTATTCACTTTCAAAACATTGCTCGAATTCATATTAGAGAAATCGAAGATTTCTGAAAGGGGTACCCCTTTGGTGAATTGGAGATTTCACCAATTTCTCCGAAATGTATTACACTGGTGTTCAACTCGTTCGATATTTCTCCCCAAGAGATCTCATGGGTAAATGCTTCTATTGGAGTTGAAACGGAGCCTTAATTCAACATTTGAAAAAAATTTACCCTTTTTGTTGGAAATTTTCACAAGTTTTTGCCTAATATTCGTACATCTCTCAGTATTTTGATAGTATCACCCTCTATACACCTCGGATATACACGTTATTTTATACATGGAAGCCTGAGACATAAAGCTATAACTTTCGTGCCCATGACCCTCGCATATTTTTTATTATTCACTTTCAAAACATTGCTCGAATTCATATTAGAGAAATAGAAGATTTCTGAATGGGGTACCCCTTTGGTGAATTGGAGATTTCACCAATTTCTCCGAAATGTATTACACTGGTGTTCAACTCGTTCGATATTTCTCCCCAAGAGATCTCATGGGTAAATGCTTCTATTGGAGTTGAAACGGAGCCTTAATTCAACATTTGAAAAAAATTTACCCTTTTTGTTGGAAATTTTCACAAGTTTTTGCCTAATATTCGTACATCTCTCAGTATTTTGATAGTATCACCCTCTATACACCTCGGATATACACGTTATTTTATACATGGAAGCCTGAGACATAAAGCTATTACTTTCGTGCCCATGACCCTCGCATATTTTTTACTATTCACTTTCAAAACATTGCTCGAATTCATATTAGAGAAATAGAAGATTTCTGAATGGGGTACCCCTTTGGTGAATTGGAGATTTCACCAATTTCTCCGAAATGTATTACACTGGTGTTCAACTAGTTCGATATTTCTCCCCAAGAGATCTCACGGGTAAATGCTTCTATTGGAGTTAAAACGGAGCCTTAATTCAACATTTGAAAAAAAAATTACCCTTTTTGTTGGAAATTTTCACAAGTTTTTGCCTTATATTCGTACATCTCTCAGTATTTTGATAGTATCACCCTCTAAACACCTCGGATATACACGATATTTTATAAATAGAAGCCTAAGACATAAAGCTATAACTTTCGTGCCCATGACCCTCGCATATTTTTTACTATTCACTTTCAAAACATTACTCGAATTCATATTAGAGAAATCGAAGATTTCTGAAAGGGGTACCCCTTTGGTGAATTGGAGATTTCACCAATTTCTCCGAAATGTATTACACTGGTGTTCAACTCGTTCGATATTTCTCCCCAAGAGATCTCATGGGTAAATGCTTCTATCGGAGTTGAAACGGAGCCTTAATTCAACATTTGAAAAAAAATTACCCTTTTTGTTGGAAATTTTCACAAGTTTTTGCCTTATATTCGTACATCTCTCAGTATTTTGATAGTATCACCCTCTAAACACCTCGGATATACCCGATATTTTATACATAGAAGCCTAGGACATAAAGCTATAACTTTCGTGCCCATGACCCTCGCATATTTTTTACTATTCACTTTCAAAACATTGCTCGAATTCATATTAGAGAAATCGAAGATTTCTGAAAGGGGTACCCCTTTGGTGAATTGGAGATTTAACCAATTTCTCCGAAATGTATTACACTGGTGTTCAACTCGTTCGATATTTCTCCCCAAGAGATCTCATGGGTAAATGCTTCTATCGGAGTTGAAACGGAGCCTTAATTCAACATTTGAAAAAAAATTACCCTTTTTGTTGGAAATTTTCACAAGTTTTTGCCTTATATTCGTACATCTCTCAGTATTTTGATAGTATCACCCTCTAAACACCTCGGATATACCCGATATTTTATACATAGAAGCCTAGGACATAAAGCTATAACTTTCGTGCCCATGACCCTCGCATATTTTTTACTATTCACTTTCAAAACATTGCTCGAATTCATATTAGAGAAATCGAAGATTTCTGAAAGGGGTACCCCTTTGGTGAATTGGAGATTTAACCAATTTCTCCGAAATGTATTACACTGGTGTTCAACTCGTTCGATATTTCTCCCCAAGAGATCTCACGGGTAAATGCTTCTATTGGAGTTGAAACGGAGCCTTAATTCAACATTTGAAAAAATATTCCCCTTTTAGTTGGCAATTTTCACAAGTTTTTGCCTTATATTCGTACATCTCTCTGTATTTTGATAGTATCACCCTCTAAACACCTCGGATATACACGATATTTTATACATAGAAGCCTGAGACATAAAGCTATAACTTTCGTGCCCATGACCCTCGCATATTTTTTACTATTCACTTTCAAAACATTGCTCGAATTCATATTAGAGAAATCGAAGATTTCTGAAAGGGGTACCCCTTTGGTGAATTGGAGATTTCACCAATTTCTCCGAAATGTATTACACTGGTGTTCAACTCGTTCGATATTTCTCCCCAAGAGATCTCATGGGTAAATGCTTCTATTGGAGTTGAAACGGAGCCTTAATTCAACATTTGAAAAAAATTTACCCTTTTTGTTGGAAATTTTCACAAGTTTTTGCCTAATATTCGTACATCTCTCAGTATTTTGATAGTATCACCCTCTATACACCTCGGATATACACGTTATTTTATACATGGAAGCCTGAGACATAAAGCTATAACTTTCGTGCCCATGACCCTCGCATATTTTTTATTATTCACTTTCAAAACATTGCTCGAATTCATATTAGAGAAATAGAAGATTTCTGAATGGGGTACCCCTTTGGTGAATTGGAGATTTCACCAATTTCTCCGAAATGTATTACACTGGTGTTCAACTCGTTCGATATTTCTCCCCAAGAGATCTCATGGGTAAATGCTTCTATTGGAGTTGAAACGGAGCCTTAATTCAACATTTGAAAAAAATTTACCCTTTTTGTTGGAAATTTTCACAAGTTTTTGCCTAATATTCGTACATCTCTCAGTATTTTGATAGTATCACCCTCTATACACCTCGGATATACACGTTATTTTATACATGGAAGCCTGAGACATAAAGCTATTACTTTCGTGCCCATGACCCTCGCATATTTTTTACTATTCACTTTCAAAACATTGCTCGAATTCATATTAGAGAAATAGAAGATTTCTGAATGGGGTACCCCTTTGGTGAATTGGAGATTTCACCAATTTCTCCGAAATGTATTACACTGGTGTTCAACTAGTTCGATATTTCTCCCCAAGAGATCTCACGGGTAAATGCTTCTATTGGAGTTAAAACGGAGCCTTAATTCAACATTTGAAAAAAAAATTACCCTTTTTGTTGGAAATTTTCACAAGTTTTTGCCTTATATTCGTACATCTCTCAGTATTTTGATAGTATCACCCTCTAAACACCTCGGATATACACGATATTTTATAAATAGAAGCCTAAGACATAAAGCTATAACTTTCGTGCCCATGACCCTCGCATATTTTTTACTATTCACTTTCAAAACATTACTCGAATTCATATTAGAGAAATCGAAGATTTCTGAAAGGGGTACCCCTTTGGTGAATTGGAGATTTCACCAATTTCTCCGAAATGTATTACACTGGTGTTCAACTCGTTCGATATTTCTCCCCAAGAGATCTCATGGGTAAATGCTTCTATTGGAGTTGAAACGGAGCCTTAATTCAACATTTGAAAAAAAATTACCCTTTTTGTTGGAAATTTTCACAAGTTTTTGCCTTATATTCGTACATCTCTCAGTATTTTGATAGTATCACCCTCTATACACCTCGGATATACACGTTATTTTATACATAGAAGCCTGAGACATAAAGCTATTACTTTCGTGCCCATGACCCTCGCATATTTTTTACTATTCACTTTCAAAACATTGCTCGAATTCATATTAGAGAAATAGAAGATTTCTAAATGGGGTACCCCTTTGGTGAATTGGAGATTTCACCAATTTCTCCGAAATGTATTACACTGGTGTTCAACTCGTTCGATATTTCTCCCCAAGAGATCTCACGGGTAAATGCTTCTATTGGAGTTGAAACGGAGCGTTAATTCAACATTTGAAAAAAAATTACCCTTTTTGTTGGAAATTTTCACAAGTTTTTGCCTTTTATTCGTACATCTCTTAGTATTTTGATAGTATCACCCTCTAAATACCTCGGATATACACGATATTTAATACATAGAAGCCTGAGACATAAAGCTATAACTTTCGTGCCCATGACCCTCGCATATTTTTACTATTCACTTTCAAAACATTGCTCGAATTCATATTAGAGAAATAGAAGATTTCTGAATGGGGTACCCCTTTGGTGAATTGGAGATTTCACCAATTTCTCCGAAATGTATTACACTGGTGTTCAACTCGTTCGATATTTCTCCCCAAGAGATCTCATGGGTAAATGCTTCTATCGGAGTTGAAACGGAGCCTTAATTCAACATTTGAAAAAAAATTACCCTTTTTGTTAGAAATTTTCACAAGTTTTTGCCTTATATTCGTACATCTCTCAGTATTTTGATAGTATCACCCTCTAAACACCTCGGATATACCCGATATTTTATACATAGAAGCCTAGGACATAAAGCTATAACTTTCGTGCCCATGACCCTCGCATATTTTTTACTATTCACTTTCAAAACATTGCTCGAATTCATATTAGAGAAATCGAAGATTTCTGAAAGGGGTACCCCTTTGGTGAATTGGAGATTTAACCAATTTCTCCGAAATGTATTACACTGGTGTTCAACTCGTTCGATATTTCTCCCCAAGAGATCTCACGGGTAAATGCTTCTATTGGAGTTGAAACGGAGCCTTAATTCAACATTTGAAAAAATATTCCCCTTTTAGTTGGCAATTTTCACAAGTTTTTGCCTTATATTCGTACATCTCTCTGTATTTTGATAGTATCACCCTCTAAACACCTCGGATATACACGATATTTTATACATAGAAGCCTGAGACATAAAGCTATAACTTTCGTGCCCATGACCCTCGCATATTTTTTACTATTCACTTTCAAAACATTGCTCGAATTCATATTAGAGAAATCGAAGATTTCTGAATGGGGTACCCCTTTGGTGAATTGGAGATTTCACCAATTTCTCCGAAATGTATTACACTGGTGTTCAACTCGTTCGATATTTCTCCCCAAGAGATCTCATGGGTAAATGCTTCTATTGGATTTGAAACGGAGCCTTAATTCAACATTTGAAAAAAAATTACCCTTTTTGTTGGAAATTTTCACAAGTTTTTGCCTTATATTCGTACATCTCTCTGTATTTTGATAGTATCACCCTCTAAACACCTCGGATATACATGATATTTTATACATAGAAGCCTAGTACATAAAGCTATAACTTTCGTGCCAATGACCCTCGCATATTTTTTATTATTCACTTTCAAAACATTGCTCGAATTCATATTAGAGAAATAGAAGATTTCTGAATGGGGTACCCCTTTGGTGAATTGGAGATTTCACCAATTTCTCCGAAATGTATTACACTGGTGTTCAACTCATTCGATATTTCTCCCCAAGAGATCTCACGGGTAAATGCTTCTATTGGAGTTGAAACGGAGCCTTAATTCAACATTTGAAAAAATATTCCCCTTTTAGTTGGCAATTTTCACAAGTTTTTGCCTTATATTCGTACATCTCTATGTATTTTGATAGTATCACCCTCTAAACACCTCGGATATACACGATATTTTATACATAGAAGCCTGAGACATAAAGCTATAACTTTCGTGCCCATGACCCTCGCATATTTTTTACTATTCACTTTCAAAACATTGCTCGAATTCATATTAGAGAAATCGAAGATTTCTAAAAGGGGTACCCCTTTGGTGAATTGGAGATTTAACCAATTTCTCCGAAATGTATTACACTGGTGTTCAACTCGTTCGATATTTCTCCCCAAGAGATCTCACGGGTAAATGCTTCTATTGGAGTTGAAACGGAGCCTTAATTCAACATTTGAAAAAATATTCCCCTTTTAGTTGGCAATTTTCACAAGTTTTTGCCTTATATTCGTACATCTCTCAGTATTTTGATAGTATCACCCTCTATACACCTCGGATATACACGTTATTTTATACATAGAAGCCTGAGACATAAAGCTATAACTTTCGTGCCCATGACCCTCGCATATTTTTTACTATTCACTTTCAAAACATTGCTCGAATTCATATTAGAGAAATAGAAGATTTCTAAATGGGGTACCCCTTCGGTGAATTGGAGATTTCACCAATTTCTCCGAAATGTATTACACTGGTGTTCAACTCGTTCGATATTTCTCCCCAAGAGATCTCACGGGTAAATGTTTCTATTGGAGTTGAAACGGAGCGTTAATTCAACATTTAAAAAAAAATTACCCTTTTTGTTGGAAATTTTCACAAGTTTTTGCCTTTTATTCGTACATCTCTTAGTATTTTGATAGTATCACCCTCTAAACACCTCGGATATACACGATATTTAATACATAGAAGCCTGAGACATAAAGCTATAACTTTCGTGCCCATGACCCTCGCATATTTTTACTATTCACTTTCAAAACATTGCTCGAATTCATATTAGAGAAATAGAAGATTTCTGAATGGGGTACCCCTTTGGTGAATTGGAGATTTCCCCAATTTCTCCGAAATGTATTACACTGGTGTTCAACTCGTTCGATATTTCTCCCCAAGAGATCTCATGGGTAAATGCTTCTATCGGAGTTGAAACGGAGCCTTAATTCAACATTTGAAAAAAAATTACCCTTTTTGTTGGAAATTTTCACAAGTTTTTGCCTTATATTCGTACATCTCTCAGTATTTTGATAGTATCACCCTCTAAACACCTCGGATATACCCGATATTTTATACATAGAAGCCTAGGACATAAAGCTATAACTTTCGTGCCCATGACCCTCGCATATTTTTTACTATTCACTTTCAAAACATTGCTCGAATTCATATTAGAGAAATCGAAGATTTCTGAAAGGGGTACCCCTTTGGTGAATTGGAGATTTAACCAATTTCTCCGAAATGTATTACACTGGTGTTCAACTCGTTCGATATTTCTCCCCAAGAGATCTCACGGGTAAATGCTTCTATTGGAGTTGAAACGGAGCCTTAATTCAACATTTGAAAAAATATTCCCCTTTTAGTTGGCAATTTTCACAAGTTTTTGCCTTATATTCGTACATCTCTCTGTATTTTGATAGTATCACCCTCTAAACACCTCGGATATACACGATATTTTATACATAGAAGCCTGAGACATAAAGCTATAACTTTCGTGCCCATGACCCTCGCATATTTTTTACTATTCACTTTCAAAACATTGCTCGAATTCATATTAGAGAAATAGAAGATTTCTAAATGGGGTACCCCTTTGGTGAATTGGAGATTTCACCAATTTCTCCGAAATGTATTACACTGGTGTTCAACTCGTTCGATATTTCTCCCCAAGAGATCTCACGGGTAAATGCTTCTATTGGAGTTGAAACGGAGCGTTAATTCAACATTTGAAAAAAAATTACCCTTTTTGTTGGAAATTTTCACAAGTTTTTGCCTTTTATTCGTACATCTCTTAGTATTTTGATAGTATCACCCTCTAAACACCTCGGATATACACGATATTTAATACATAGAAGCCTGAGACATAAAGCTATAACTTTCGTGCCCATGACCCTCGCATATTTTTACTATTCACTTTCAAAACATTGCTCGAATTCATATTAGAGAAATAGAAGATTTCTGAATGGGGTACCCCATTGGTGAATTGGAGATTTCACCAATTTCTCCGAAATGTATTACACTGGTGTTCAACTCGTTCGATATTTCTCCCCAAGAGATCTCACGGGTAAATGTTTCTATTGGAGTTGAAACGGAGCGTTAATTCAACATTTGAAAAAAAATTACCCTTTTTGTTGGAAATTTTCACAAGTTTTTGCCTTATATTCGTACATCTCTCAGTATTTTGATAGTATCACCCTCTATACACCTCGGATATACACGTTATTTTATACATAG
Source organism: Humulus lupulus (assembly GCF_963169125.1). Classification (NCBI taxonomy): domain Eukaryota; kingdom Viridiplantae; phylum Streptophyta; class Magnoliopsida; order Rosales; family Cannabaceae; genus Humulus; species Humulus lupulus. The sequence continues at coordinate 183,104,459 of NC_084802.1, read as the reverse complement.
AAGCCTGAGACATAAAGCTATAACTTTCGTGCCCATGACCCTCGCATATTTTTTACTATTCACTTTCAAAACATTGCTCGAATTCATATTAGAGAAATAGAAGATTTCTAAATGGGGTACCCCTTTGGTGAATTGGAGATTTCACCAATTTCTCCGAAATGTATTACACTGGTGTTCAACTCGTTCGATATTTCTCCCCAAGAGATCTCACGGGTAAATGTTTCTATTGGAGTTGAAACGGAGCGTTAATTCAACATTTGAAAAAAAATTACCCTTTTTGTTGGAAATTTTCACAAGTTTTTGCCTTTTATTCGTACATCTCTTAGTATTTTGATAGTATCACCCTCTAAATACCTCGGATATACACGATATTTAATACATAGAAGCCTGAGACATAAAGCTATAACTTTCGTGCCCATGACCCTCGCATATTTTTACTATTCACTTTCAAAACATTGCTCGAATTCATATTAGAGAAATAGAAGATTTCTGAATGGGGTACCCCTTTGGTGAATTGGAGATTTCACCAATTTCTCCGAAATGTATTACACTGGTGTTCAACTCGTTCGATATTTCTCCCCAAGAGATCTCATGGGTAAATGCTTCTATCGGAGTTGAAACGGAGCCTTAATTCAACATTTGAAAAAAAATTACCCTTTTTGTTGGAAATTTTCACAAGTTTTTGCCTTATATTCGTACATCTCTCAGTATTTTGATAGTATCACCCTCTAAACACCTCGGATATACCCGATATTTTATACATAGAAGCCTAGGACATAAAGCTATAACTTTCGTGCCCATGACCCTCGCATATTTTTTACTATTCACTTTCAAAACATTGCTCGAATTCATATTAGAGAAATCGAAGATTTCTGAAAGGGGTACCCCTTTGGTGAATTGGAGATTTAACCAATTTCTCCGAAATGTATTACACTGGTGTTCAACTCGTTCGATATTTCTCCCCAAGAGATCTCACGGGTAAATGCTTCTATTGGAGTTGAAACGGAGCCTTAATTCAACATTTGAAAAAATATTCCCCTTTTAGTTGGCAATTTTCACAAGTTTTTGCCTTATATTCGTACATCTCTCTGTATTTTGATAGTATCACCCTCTAAACACCTCGGATATACACGATATTTTATACATAGAAGCCTGAGACATAAAGCTATAACTTTCGTGCCCATGACCCTCGCATATTTTTTACTATTCACTTTCAAAACATTGCTCGAATTCATATTAGAGAAATAGAAGATTTCTAAATGGGGTACCCCTTTGGTGAATTGGAGATTTCACCAATTTCTCCGAAATGTATTACACTGGTGTTCAACTCGTTCGATATTTCTCCCCAAGAGATCTCATGGGTAAATGCTTCTATCGGAGTTGAAACGGAGACTTAATTCAACATTTGAAAAAAAATTACCCTTTTTGTTGGAAATTTTCACAAGTTTTTGCCTTATATTCGTTCATCTCTCAGTATTTTGATAGTATCACCCTCTAAACACCTCGGATATACCCGATATTTTATACATAGAAGCCTAGGACATAAAGCTATAACTTTCGTGCCCATGACCCTCGCATATTTTTTACTATTCACTTTCAAAACATTGCTCGAATTCATATTAGAGAAATAGAAGATTTCTAAATGGGGTACCCCTTTGGTGAATTGGAGATTTCACCAATTTCTCCGAAATGTATTACACTGGTGTTCAACTCGTTCGATATTTCTCCCCAAGAGATCTCACGGGTAAATGCTTCTATTGGAGTTGAAACGGAGCGTTAATTCAACATTTGAAAAAAAATTACCCTTTTTGTTGGAAATTTTCACAAGTTTTTGCCTTTTATTCGTACATCTCTTAGTATTTTGATAGTATCACCCTCTAAACACCTCGGATATACACGATATTTAATACATAGAAGCCTGAGACATAAAGCTATAACTTTCGTGCCCATGACCCTCGCATATTTTTACTATTCACTTTCAAAACATTGCTCGAATTCATATTAGAGAAATAGAAGATTTCTGAATGGGGTACCCCATTGGTGAATTGGAGATTTCACCAATTTCTCCGAAATGTATTACACTGGTGTTCAACTCGTTCGATATTTCTCCCCAAGAGATCTCACGGGTAAATGTTTCTATTGGAGTTGAAACGGAGCGTTAATTCAACATTTGAAAAAAAATTACCCTTTTTGTTGGAAATTTTCACAAGTTTTTGCCTTTTATTCGTACATCTCTTAGTATTTTGATAGTATCACCCTCTATACACCTCGGATATACACGTTATTTTATACATAGAAGCCTGAGACATAAAGCTATAACTTTCGTGCCCATGACCCTCGCATATTTTTTACTATTCACTTTCAAAACATTGCTCGAATTCATATTAGAGAAATAGAAGATTTCTAAATGGGGTACCCCATTGGTGAATTGGAGATTTCACCAATTTCTCCGAAATGTATTACACTGGTGTTCAACTCGTTCGATATTTCTCCCCAAGAGATCTCACGGGTAAATGTTTCTATTGGAGTTGAAACGGAGCGTTAATTCAACATTTGAAAAAAAATTACCCTTTTTGTTGGAAATTTTCACAAGTTTTTGCCTTTTATTCGTACATCTCTTAGTATTTTGATAGTATCACCCTCTAAACACCTCGGATATACACGTTATTTTATACATAGAAGCCTGAGACATAAAGCTATAACTTTCGTGCCCATGACCCTCGCATATTTTTTACTATTCACTTTCAAAACATTGCTCGAATTCATATTAGAGAAATAGAAGATTTCTAAATGGGGTACCCCTTTGGTGAATTGGAGATTTCACCAATTTCTCCGAAATGTATTACACTGGTGTTCAACTCGTTCGATATTTCTCCCCAAGAGATCTCACGGGTAAATGTTTCTATTGGAGTTGAAACGGAGCGTTAATTCAACATTTGAAAAAAAATTACCCTTTTTGTTGGAAATTTTCACAAGTTTTTGCCTTTTATTCGTACATCTCTTAGTATTTTGATAGTATCACCCTCTAAACACCTCGGATATACCCGATATTTTATACATAGAAGCCTAGGACATAAAGCTATAACTTTCGTGCCCATGACCCTCGCATATTTTTTACTATTCACTTTCAAAACATTGCTCGAATTCATATTAGAGAAATAGAAGATTTCTAAATGGGGTACCCCTTTGGTGAATTGGAGATTTCACCAATTTCTCCGAAATGTATTACACTGGTGTTCAACTCGTTCGATATTTCTCCCCAAGAGATCTCACGGGTAAATGCTTCTATTGGAGTTGAAACGGAGCGTTAATTCAACATTTGAAAAAAAATTACCCTTTTTGTTGGAAATTTTCACAAGTTTTTGCCTTTTATTCGTACATCTCTTAGTATTTTGATAGTATCACCCTCTAAACACCTCGGATATACACGATATTTAATACATAGAAGCCTGAGACATAAAGCTATAACTTTCGTGCCCATGACCCTCGCATATTTTTACTATTCACTTTCAAAACATTGCTCGAATTCATATTAGAGAAATAGAAGATTTCTGAATGGGGTACCCATTGGTGAATTGGAGATTTCACCAATTTCTCCGAAATGTATTACACTGGTGTTCAACTCGTTCGATATTTCTCCCCAAGAGATCTCATGGGTAAATGCTTCTATCGGAGTTGAAACGGAGACTTAATTCAACATTTGAAAAAAAATTACCCTTTTTGTTGGAAATTTTCACAAGTTTTTGCCTTATATTCGTTCATCTCTCAGTATTTTGATAGTATCACCCTCTAAACACCTCGGATATACCCGATATTTTATACATAGAAGCCTAGGACATAAAGCTATAACTTTCGGGCCCATGACCCTCGCATATTTTTTACTATTCACTTTCAAAACATTGCTCGAATTCATATTAGAGAAATCGAAGATTTCTAAAAGGGGTACCCCTTTGGTGAATTGGAGATTTAACCAATTTCTCCGAAATGTATTACACTGGTGTTCAACTCGTTCGATATTTCTCCCCAAGAGATCTCACGGGTAAATGCTTCTATTGGAGTTGAAACGGAGCCTTAATTCAACATTTGAAAAAATATTCCCCTTTTAGTTGGCAATTTTCACAAGTTTTTGCCTTATATTCGTACATCTCTCTGTATTTTGATAGTATCACCCTCTAAACACCTCGGATATACACGATATTTTATACATAGAAGCCTGAGACATAAAGCTATAACTTTCGTGCCCACGACCCTCGCATATTTTTTACTATTCACTTTCAAAACATTGCTCGAATTCATATTAGAGAAATAGAAGATTTCTAAATTGGGTACCCCTTTGGTGAATTGGAGATTTCACCAATTTCTCCGAAATGTATTACACTGGTGTTCAACTCGTTCGATATTTCTCCCCAAGAGATCTCACGGGTAAATGCTTCTATTGGAGTTGAAACGGAGCGTTAATTCAACATTTGAAAAAAAATTACCCTTTTTGTTGGAAATTTTCACAAGTTTTTGCCTTTTATTCGTACATCTCTTAGTATTTTGATAGTATCACCCTCTAAACACCTCGGATATACACGATATTTAATACATAGAAGCCTGAGACATAAAGCTATAACTTTCGTGCCCATGACCCTCGCATATTTTTACTATTCACTTTCAAAACATTGCTCGAATTCATATTAGAGAAATAGAAGATTTCTGAATGGGGTACCCCTTTGGTGAATTGGAGATTTCACCAATTTCTCCGAAATGTATTACACTGGTGTTCAACTCGTTCGATATTTCTCCCCAAGAGATCTCATGGGTAAATGCTTCTATCAGAGTTGAAACGGAGCCTTAATTCAACATTTGAAAAAAAATTACCCTTTTTGTTGGAAATTTTCACAAGTTTTTGCCTTATATTCGTACATCTCTCAGTATTTTGATAGTATCACCCTCTAAACACCTCGGATATACCCGATATTTTATACATAGAAGCCTAGGACATAAAGCTATAACTTTCGTGCCCATGACCCTCGCATATTTTTTACTATTCACTTTCAAAACATTGCTCGAATTCATATTAGAGAAATCGAAGATTTCTGAAAGGGGTACCCCTTTGGTGAATTGGAGATTTAACCAATTTCTCCGAAATGTATTACACTGGTGTTCAACTCGTTCGATATTTCTCCCCAAGAGATCTCACGGGTAAATGCTTCTATTGGAGTTGAAACGGAGCCTTAATTCAACATTTGAAAAAATATTCCCCTTTTAGTTGGCAATTTTCACAAGTTTTTGCCTTATATTCGTACATCTCTCTGTATTTTGATAGTATCACCCTCTAAACACCTCGGATATACACGATATTTTATACATAGAAGCCTGAGACATAAAGCTATAACTTTCGTGCCCATGACCCTCGCATATTTTTACTATTCACTTTCAAAACATTGCTCGAATTCATATTAGAGAAATAGAAGATTTCTGAATGGGGTACCCCATTGGTGAATTGGAGATTTCACCAATTTCTCCGAAATGTATTACACTGGTGTTCAACTCGTTCGATATTTCTCCCCAAGAGATCTCACGGGTAAATGTTTCTATTGGAGTTGAAACGGAGCGTTAATTCAACATTTGAAAAAAAATTACCCTTTTTGTTGGAAATTTTCACAAGTTTTTGCCTTATATTCGTACATCTCTCAGTATTTTGATAGTATCACCCTCTATACACCTCGGATATACACGTTATTTTATACATAGAAGCCTGAGACATAAAGCTATAACTTTCGTGCCCATGACCCTCGCATATTTTTTACTATTCACTTTCAAAACATTGCTCGAATTCATATTAGAGAAATAGAAGATTTCTAAATGGGGTACCCCTTTGGTGAATTGGAGATTTCACCAATTTCTCCGAAATGTATTACACTGGTGTTCAACTCGTTCGATATTTCTCCCCAAGAGATCTCACGGGTAAATGTTTCTATTGGAGTTGAAACGGAGCGTTAATTCAACATTTGAAAAAAAATTACCCTTTTTGTTGGAAATTTTCACAAGTTTTTGCCTTTTATTCGTACATCTCTTAGTATTTTGATAGTATCACCCTCTAAACACCTCGGATATACCCGATATTTTATACATAGAAGCCTAGGACATAAAGCTATAACTTTCGTGCCCATGACCCTCGCATATTTTTTACTATTCACTTTCAAAACATTGCTCGAATTCATATTAGAGAAATAGAAGATTTCTAAATGGGGTACCCCTTTGGTGAATTGGAGATTTCACCAATTTCTCCGAAATGTATTACACTGGTGTTCAACTCGTTCGATATTTCTCCCCAAGAGATCTCACGGGTAAATGCTTCTATCGGAGTTGAAACGGAGCCTTAATTCAACATTTGAAAAAAAATTACCCTTTTTGTTGGAAATTTTCACAAGTTTTTGCCTTTTATTCGTACATCTCTTAGTATTTTGATAGTATCACCCTCTAAACACCTCGGATATACACGATATTTAATACATAGAAGCCTGAGACATAAAGCTATAACTTTCGTGCCCATGACCCTCGCATATTTTTACTATTCACTTTCAAAACATTGCTCGAATTCATATTAGAGAAATAGAAGATTTCTGAATGGGGTACCCATTGGTGAATTGGAGATTTCACCAATTTCTCCGAAATGTATTACACTGGTGTTCAACTCGTTCGATATTTCTCCCCAAGAGATCTCATGGGTAAATGCTTCTATCGGAGTTGAAACGGAGACTTAATTCAACATTTGAAAAAAAATTACCCTTTTTGTTGGAAATTTTCACAAGTTTTTGCCTTATATTCGTTCATCTCTCAGTATTTTGATAGTATCACCCTCTAAACACCTCGGATATACCCGATATTTTATACATAGAAGCCTAGGACATAAAGCTATAACTTTCGTGCCCATGACCCTCGCATATTTTTTACTATTCACTTTCAAAACATTGCTCGAATTCATATTAGAGAAATCGAAGATTTCTAAAAGGGGTACCCCTTTGGTGAATTGGAGATTTAACCAATTTCTCCGAAATGTATTACACTGGTGTTCAACTCGTTCGATATTTCTCCCCAAGAGATCTCACGGGTAAATGCTTCTATTGGAGTTGAAAAGGAGCCTTAATTCAACATTTGAAAAAATATTCCCCTTTTAGTTGGCAATTTTCACAAGTTTTTGCCTTATATTCGTACATCTCTCTGTATTTTGATAGTATCACCCTCTAAACACCTCGGATATACACGATATTTTATACATAGAAGCCTGAGACATAAAGCTATAACTTTCGTGCCCACGACCCTCGCATATTTTTTACTATTCACTTTCAAAACATTGCTCGAATTCATATTAGAGAAATAGAAGATTTCTAAATGGGGTACCCCTTTGGTGAATTGGAGATTTCACCAATTTCTCCGAAATGTATTACACTGGTGTTCAACTCGTTCGATATTTCTCCCCAAGAGATCTCACGGGTAAATGCTTCTATTGGAGTTGAAACGGAGCGTTAATTCAACATTTGAAAAAAAATTACCCTTTTTGTTGGAAATTTTCACAAGTTTTTGCCTTTTATTCGTACATCTCTTAGTATTTTGATAGTATCACCCTCTAAACACCTCGGATATACACGATATTTAATACATAGAAGCCTGAGACATAAAGCTATAACTTTCGTGCCCATGACCCTCGCATATTTTTACTATTCACTTTCAAAACATTGCTCGAATTCATATTAGAGAAATAGAAGATTTCTGAATGGGGTACCCCTTTGGTGAATTGGAGATTTCACCAATTTCTCCGAAATGTATTACACTGGTGTTCAACTCGTTCGATATTTCTCCCCAAGAGATCTCATGGGTAAATGCTTCTATCGGAGTTGAAACGGAGCCTTAATTCAACATTTGAAAAAAAATTACCCTTTTTGTTGGAAATTTTCACAAGTTTTTGCCTTATATTCGTACATCTCTCAGTATTTTGATAGTATCACCCTCTAAACACCTCGGATATACCCGATATTTTATACATAGAAGCCTAGGACATAAAGCTATAACTTTCGTGCCCATGACCCTCGCATATTTTTTACTATTCACTTTCAAAACATTGCTCGAATTCATATTAGAGAAATCGAAGATTTCTGAAAGGGGTACCCCTTTGGTGAATTGGAGATTTAACCAATTTCTCCGAAATGTATTACACTGGTGTTCAACTCGTTCGATATTTCTCCCCAAGAGATCTCACGGGTAAATGCTTCTATTGGAGTTGAAACGGAGCCTTAATTCAACATTTGAAAAAATATTCCCCTTTTAGTTGGCAATTTTCACAAGTTTTTGCCTTATATTCGTACATCTCTCTGTATTTTGATAGTATCACCCTCTAAACACCTCGGATATACACGATATTTTATACATAGAAGCCTGAGACATAAAGCTATAACTTTCGTGCCCATGACCCTCGCATATTTTTTACTATTCACTTTCAAAACATTGCTCGAATTCATATTAGAGAAATAGAAGATTTCTAAATGGGGTACCCCTTTGGTGAATTGGAGATTTCACCAATTTCTCCGAAATGTATTACACTGGTGTTCAACTCGTTCGATATTTCTCCCCAAGAGATCTCACGGGTAAATGCTTCTATTGGAGTTGAAACGGAGCGTTAATTCAACATTTGAAAAAAAATTACCCTTTTTGTTGGAAATTTTCACAAGTTTTTGCCTTATATTCGTACATCTCTCAGTATTTTGATAGTATCACCCTCTAAACACCTCGGATATACCCGATATTTTATACATAGAAGCCTAGGACATAAAGCTATAACTTTCGTGCCCATGACCCTCGCATATTTTTACTATTCACTTTCAAAACATTGCTCGAATTCATATTAGAGAAATAGAAGATTTCTGAATGGGGTACCCCTTTGGTGAATTGGAGATTTCACCAATTTCTCCGAAATGTATTACACTGGTGTTCAACTCGTTCGATATTTCTCCCCAAGAGATCTCACGGGTAAATGTTTCTATTGGAGTTGAAACGGAGCGTTAATTCAACATTTGAAAAAAAATTACCCTTTTTGTTGGAAATTTTCACAAGTTTTTGCCTTTTATTCGTACATCTCTTAGTATTTTGATAGTATCACCCTCTAAACACCTCGGATATACCCGATATTTTATACATAGAAGCCTGAGACATAAAGCTATAACTTTCGTGCCCATGACCCTCGCATATTTTTTACTATTCACTTTCAAAACATTGCTCGAATTCATATTAGAGAAATAGAAGATTTCTAAATGGGGTACCCCTTTGGTGAATTGGAGATTTCACCAATTTCTCCGAAATGTATTACACTGGTGTTCAACTCGTTCGATATTTCTCCCCAAGAGATCTCACGGGTAAATGTTTCTATTGGAGTTGAAACGGAGCGTTAATTCAACATTTGAAAAAAAATTACCCTTTTTGTTGGAAATTTTCACAAGTTTTTGCCTTATATTCGTACATCTCTCAGTATTTTGATAGTATCACCCTCTAAACACCTCGGATATACCCGATATTTTATACATAGAAGCCTAGGACATAAAGCTATAACTTTCGTGCCCATGACCCTCGCATATTTTTACTATTCACTTTCAAAACATTGCTCGAATTCATATTAGAGAAATAGAAGATTTCTAAATGGGGTACCCCTTTGGTGAATTGGAGATTTCACCAATTTCTCCGAAATGTATTACACTGGTGTTCAACTCGTTCGATATTTCTCCCCAAGAGATCTCATGGGTAAATGCTTCTATCGGAGTTGAAACGGAGCCTTAATTCAACATTTGAAAAAAAATTACCCTTTTTGTTGGAAATTTTCACAAGTTTTTGCCTTTTATTCGTACATCTCTTAGTATTTTGATAGTATCACCCTCTAAACACCTCGGATATACACGATATTTAATACATAGAAGCCTGAGACATAAAGCTATAACTTTCGTGCCCATGACCCTCGCATATTTTTACTATTCACTTTCAAAACATTGCTCGAATTCATATTAGAGAAATAGAAGATTTCTGAATGGGGTACCCCATTGGTGAATTGGAGATTTCACCAATTTCTCCGAAATGTATTACACTGGTATTCAACTCGTTCGATATTTCTCCCCAAGAGATCTCACGGGTAAATGTTTCTATTGGAGTTGAAACGGAGCGTTAATTCAACATTTGAAAAAAAATTACCCTTTTTGTTGGAAATTTTCACAAGTTTTTGCCTTATATTCGTACATCTCTCAGTATTTTGATAGTATCACCCTCTATACACCTCGGATATACACGTTATTTTATACATAGAAGCCTGAGACATAAAGCTATAACTTTCGTGCCCATGACCCTCGCATATTTTTTACTATTCACTTTCAAAACATTGCTCGAATTCATATTAGAGAAATAGAAGATTTCTAAATGGGGTACCCCTTTGGTGAATTGGAGATTTCACCAATTTCTCCGAAATGTATTACACTGGTGTTCAACTCGTTCGATATTTCTCCCCAAGAGATCTCACGGGTAAATGTTTCTATTGGAGTTGAAACGGAGCGTTAATTCAACATTTGAAAAAAAATTACCCTTTTTGTTGGAAATTTTCACAAGTTTTTGCCTTTTATTCGTACATCTCTTAGTATTTTGATAGTATCACCCTCTAAACACCTCGGATATACACGATATTTAATACATAGAAGCCTGAGACATAAAGCTATAACTTTCGTGCCCATGACCCTCGCATATTTTTACTATTCACTTTCAAAACATTGCTCGAATTCATATTAGAGAAATAGAAGATTTCTGAATGGGGTACCCATTGGTGAATTGGAGATTTCACCAATTTCTCCGAAATGTATTACACTGGTGTTCAACTCGTTCGATATTTCTCCCCAAGAGATCTCATGGGTAAATGCTTCTATCGGAGTTGAAACGGAGACTTAATTCAACATTTGAAAAAAAATTACCCTTTTTGTTGGAAATTTTCACAAGTTTTTGCCTTATATTCGTTCATCTCTCAGTATTTTGATAGTATCACCCTCTAAACACCTCGGATATACCCGATATTTTATACATAGAAGCCTAGGACATAAAGCTATAACTTTCGTGCCCATGACCCTCGCATATTTTTTACTATTCACTTTCAAAACATTGCTCGAATTCATATTAGAGAAATCGAAGATTTCTAAAAGGGGTACCCCTTTGGTGAATTGGAGATTTCACCAATTTCTCCGAAATGTATTACACTGGTGTTCAACTCGTTCGATATTTCTCCCCAAGAGATCTCACGGGTAAATGCTTCTATTGGAGTTGAAACGGAGCGTTAATTCAACATTTGAAAAAAAATTACCCTTTTTGTTGGAAATTTTCACAAGTTTTTGCCTTTTATTCGTACATCTCTTAGTATTTTGATAGTATCACCCTCTAAACACCTCGGATATACACGATATTTAATACATAGAAGCCTGAGACATAAAGCTATAACTTTCGTGCCCATGACCCTCGCATATTTTTACTATTCACTTTCAAAACATTGCTCGAATTCATATTAGAGAAATAGAAGATTTCTGAATGGGGTACCCATTGGTGAATTGGAGATTTCACCAATTTCTCCGAAATGTATTACACTGGTGTTCAACTCGTTCGATATTTCTCCCCAAGAGATCTCATGGGTAAATGCTTCTATCGGAGTTGAAACGGAGACTTAATTCAACATTTGAAAAAAAATTACCCTTTTTGTTGGAAATTTTCACAAGTTTTTGCCTTATATTCGTTCATCTCTCAGTATTTTGATAGTATCACCCTCTAAACACCTCGGATATACCCGATATTTTATACATAGAAGCCTAGGACATAAAGCTATAACTTTCGTGCCCATGACCCTCGCATATTTTTTACTATTCACTTTCAAAACATTGCTCGAATTCATATTAGAGAAATCGAAGATTTCTAAAAGGGGTACCCCTTTGGTGAATTGGAGATTTAACCAATTTCTCCGAAATGTATTACACTGGTGTTCAACTCGTTCGATATTTCTCCCCAAGAGATCTCACGGGTAAATGCTTCTATTGGAGTTGAAACGGAGCCTTAATTCAACATTTGAAAAAATATTCCCCTTTTAGTTGGCAATTTTCACAAGTTTTTGCCTTATATTCGTACATCTCTCTGTATTTTGATAGTATCACCCTCTAAACACCTCGGATATACACGATATTTTATACATAGAAGCCTGAGACATAAAGCTATAACTTTCGTGCCCATGACCCTCGCATATTTTTTACTATTCACTTTCAAAACATTGCTCGAATTCATATTAGAGAAATAGAAGATTTCTAAATGGGGTACCCCTTTGGTGAATTGGAGATTTCTCCAATTTCTCCGAAATGTATTACACTGGTGTTCAACTCGTTCGATATTTCTCCCCAAGAGATCTCACGGGAAAATGCTTCTATTGGAGTTGAAACGGAGCGTTAATTCAACATTTGAAAAAAAATTACCCTTTTTGTTGGAAATTTTCACAAGTTTTTGCCTTATATTCGTACATCTCTCAGTATTTTGATAGTATCACCCTCTAAACACCTCGGATATACCCGATATTTTATACATAGAAGCCTAGGACATAAAGCTATAACTTTCGTGCCCATGACCCTCGCATATTTTTTACTATTCACTTTCAAAACATTGCTCGAATTCATATTAGAGAAATCGAAGATTTCTGAAAGGGGTACCCCTTTGGTGAATTGGAGATTTAACCAATTTCTCCGAAATGTATTACACTGGTGTTCAACTCGTTCGATATTTCTCCCCAAGAGATCTCACGGGTAAATGCTTCTATTGGAGTTGAAACGGAGCCTTAATTCAACATTTGAAAAAATATTCCCCTTTTAGTTGGCAATTTTCACAAGTTTTTGCCTTATATTCGTACATCTCTCTGTATTTTGATAGTATCACCCTCTAAACACCTCGGATATACACGATATTTTATACATAGAAGCCTGAGACATAAAGCTATAACTTTCGTGCCCATGACCCTCGCATATTTTTTACTATTCACTTTCAAAACATTGCTCGAATTCATATTAGAGAAATAGAAGATTTCTAAATGGGGTACCCCTTTGGTGAATTGGAGATTTAACCAATTTCTCCGACATGTATTACACTGGTGTTCAACTCGTTCGATATTTCTCCCCAAGAGATCTCACGGGTAAATGCTTCTATTGGAGTTGAAACGGAGCCTTAATTCAACATTTGAAAAAATATTCCCCTTTTAGTTGGCAATTTTCACAAGTTTTTGCCTTATATTCGTACATCTCTCTGTATTTTGATAGTATCACCCTCTAAACACCTCGGATATACACGATATTTTATACATAGAAGCCTGAGACATAAAGCTATAACTTTCGTGCCCATGACCCTCGCATATTTTTTACTATTCACTTTCAAAACATTGCTCGAATTCATATTAGAGAAATAGAAGATTTCTAAATGGGGTACCCCTTTGGTGAATTGGAGATTTCACCAATTTCTCCGAAATGTATTACACTGGTGTTCAACTCGTTCGATATTTCTCCCCAAGAGATCTCACGGGTAAATGCTTCTATTGGAGTTGAAACGGAGCGTTAATTCAACATTTGAAAAAAAATTACACTTTTTGTTGGAAATTTTCACAAGTTTTTGCCTTATATTCGTACATCTCTCAGTATTTTGATAGTATCACCCTCTAAACACCTCGGATATACCCGATATTTTATACATAGAAGCCTAGGACATAAAGCTATAACTTTCGTGCCCATGACCCTCGCATATTTTTTACTATTCACTTTCAAAACATTGCTCGAATTCATATTAGAGAAATCGAAGATTTCTCAAAGGGGTACCCCTTTGGTGAATTGGAGATTTAACCAATTTCTCCGACATGTATTACACTGGTGTTCAACTCGTTCGATATTTCTCCCCAAGAGATCTCACGGGTAAATGCTTCTATTGGAGTTGAAACGGAGCCTTAATTCAACATTTGAAAAAATATTCCCCTTTTAGTTGGCAATTTTCACAAGTTTTTGCCTTATATTCGTACATCTCTCTGTATTTTGATAGTATCACCCTCTAAACACCTCGGATATACACGATATTTTATACATAGAAGCCTGAGACATAAAGCTATAACTTTCGTGCCCATGACCCTCGCATATTTTTTACTATTCACTTTCAAAACATTGCTCGAATTCATATTAGAGAAATAGAAGATTTCTAAATGGGGTACCCCTTTGGTGAATTGGAGATTTCACCAATTTCTCCGAAATGTATTACACTGGTGTTCAACTCGTTCGATATTTCTCCCCAAGAGATCTCATGGGTAAATGCTTCTATCGGAGTTGAAACGGAGCCTTAATTCAACATTTGAAAAAAAATTACCCTTTTTGTTGGAAATTTTCACAAGTTTTTGCCTTTTATTCGTACATCTCTTAGTATTTTGATAGTATCACCCTCTAAACACCTCGGATATACACGATATTTAATACATAGAAGCCTGAGACATAAAGCTATAACTTTCGTGCCCATGACCCTCGCATATTTTTACTATTCACTTTCAAAACATTGCTCGAATTCATATTAGAGAAATAGAAGATTTCTGAATGGGGTACCCCTTTGGTGAATTGGAGATTTCACCAATTTCTCCGAAATGTATTACACTGGTGTTCAACTCGTTCGATATTTCTCCCCAAGAGATCTCATGGGTAAATGCTTCTATCGGAGTTGAAACGGAGCCTTAATTCAACATTTGAAAAAAAATTACCCTTTTTGTTGGAAATTTTCACAAGTTTTTGCCTTATATTCGTACATCTCTCAGTATTTTGATAGTATCACCCTCTAAACACCTCGGATATACCCGATATTTTATACATAGAAGCCTAGGACATAAAGCTATAACTTTCGTGCCCATGACCCTCGCATATTTTTTACTATTCACTTTCAAAACATTGCTCGAATTCATATTAGAGAAATCGAAGATTTCTAAAAGGGGTACCCCTTTGGTGAATTGGAGATTTAACCAATTTCTCCGAAATGTATTACACTGGTGTTCAACTCGTTCGATATTTCTCCCCAAGAGATCTCACGGGTAAATGCTTCTATTGGAGTTGAAACGGAGCCTTAATTCAACATTTGAAAAAATATTCCCCTTTTAGTTGGCAATTTTCACAAGTTTTTGCCTTATATTCGTACATCTCTCTGTATTTTGATAGTATCACCCTCTAAACACCTCGGATATACACGATATTTTATACATAGAAGCCTGAGACATAAAGCTATAACTTTCGTGCCCATGACCCTCGCATATTTTTTACTATTCACTTTCAAAACATTGCTCGAATTCATATTAGAGAAATAGAAGATTTCTAAATGGGGTACCCCTTTGGTGAATTGGAGATTTCACCAATTTCTCCGAAATGTATTACACTGGTGTTCAACTCGTTCGATATTTCTCCCCAAGAGATCTCATGGGTAAATGCTTCTATCGGAGTTGAAACGGAGCCTTAATTCAACATTTGAAAAAAAATTACCCTTTTTGTTGGAAATTTTCACAAGTTTTTGCCTTTTATTCGTACATCTCTTAGTATTTTGATAGTATCACCCTCTAAACACCTCGGATATACACGATATTTAATACATAGAAGCCTGAGACATAAAGCTATAACTTTCGTGCCCATGACCCTCGCATATTTTTACTATTCACTTTCAAAACATTGCTCGAATTCATATTAGAGAAATAGAAGATTTCTGAATGGGGTACCCCTTTGGTGAATTGGAGATTTCACCAATTTCTCCGAAATGTATTACACTGGTGTTCAACTCGTTCGATATTTCTCCCCAAGAGATCTCATGGGTAAATGCTTCTATCGGAGTTGAAACGGAGCCTTAATTCAACATTTGAAAAAAAATTACCCTTTTTGTTGGAAATTTTCACAAGTTTTTGCCTTATATTCGTACATCTCTCAGTATTTTGATAGTATCACCCTCTAAACACCTCGGATATACACGATATTTTATACATAGAAGCCTAGGACATAAAGCTATAACTTTCGTGCCCATGACCCTCGCATATTTTTTACTATTCACTTTCAAAACATTGCTCGAATTCATATTAGAGAAATCGAAGATTTCTGAAAGGGGTACCCCTTTGGTGAATTGGAGATTTAACCAATTTCTCCGAAATGTATTACACTGGTGTTCAACTCGTTCGATATTTCTCCCCAAGAGATCTCACGGGTAAATGCTTCTATTGGAGTTGAAACGGAGCCTTAATTCAACATTTGAAAAAATATTCCCCTTTTAGTTGGCAATTTTCACAAGTTTTTGCCTTATATTCGTACATCTCTCTGTATTTTGATAGTATCACCCTCTAAACACCTCGGATATACACGATATTTTATACATAGAAGCCTGAGACATAAAGCTATAACTTTCGTGCCCATGACCCTCGCATATTTTTTACTATTCACTTTCAAAACATTGCTCGAATTCATATTAGAGAAATAGAAGATTTCTAAATGGGGTACCCCTTTGGTGAATTGGAGATTTCACCAATTTCTCCGAAATGTATTACACTGGTGTTCAACTCGTTCGATATTTCTCCCCAAGAGATCTCACGGGTAAATGCTTCTATTGGAGTTGAAACGGAGCGTTAATTCAACATTTGAAAAAAAATTACCCTTTTTGTTGGAAATTTTCACAAGTTTTTGCCTTATATTCGTACATCTCTCAGTATTTTGATAGTATCACCCTCTAAACACCTCGGATATACCCGATATTTTATACATAGAAGCCTAGGACATAAAGCTATAACTTTCGTGCCCATGACCCTCGCATATTTTTTACTATTCACTTTCAAAACATTGCTCGAATTCATATTAGAGAAATCGAAGATTTCTAAAAGGGGTACCCCTTTGGTGAATTGGAGATTTAACCAATTTCTCCGACATGTATTACACTGGTGTTCAACTCGTTCGATATTTCTCCCCAAGAGATCTCACGGGTAAATGCTTCTATTGGAGTTGAAACGGAGCCTTAATTCAACATTTGAAAAAATATTCCCCTTTTAGTTGGCAATTTTCACAAGTTTTTGCCTTATATTCGTACATCTCTCTGTATTTTGATAGTATCACCCTCTAAACACCTCGGATATACACGATATTTTATACATAGAAGCCTGAGACATAAAGCTATAACTTTCGTGCCCATGACCCTCGCATATTTTTTACTATTCACTTTCAAAACATTGCTCGAATTCATATTAGAGAAATAGAAGATTTCTGAATGGGGTACCCCTTTGGTGAATTGGAGATTTCACCAATTTCTCCGAAATGTATTACACTGGTGTTCAACTCGTTCGATATTTCTCCCCAAGAGATCTCATGGGTAAATGCTTCTATCGGAGTTGAAACGGAGCCTTAATTCAACATTTGAAAAAAAATTACCCTTTTTGTTGGAAATTTTCACAAGTTTTTGCCTTATATTCGTACATCTCTCTGTATTTTGATAGTATCACCCTCTAAACACCTCGGATATACATGATATTTTATACATAGAAGCCTAGGACATAAAGCTATAACTTTCGTGCCCATGACCCTCGCATATTTTTTATTATTCACTTTCAAAACATTGCTCGAATTCATATTAGAGAAATAGAAGATTTCTGAATGGGGTACCCCTTTGGTGAATTGGAGATTTCACCAATTTCTCCGAAATGTATTACACTGGTGTTCAACTCGTTCGATATTTCTCCCCAAGAGATCTCATGGGTAAATGCTTCTATTGGAGTTGAAACGGAGCCTTAATTCAACATTTGAAAAAAATTTACCCTTTTTGTTGGAAATTTTCACAAGTTTTTGCCTAATATTCGTACATCTCTCAGTATTTTGATAGTATCACCCTCTATACACCTCGGATATACACGTTATTTTATACATAGAAGCCTGAGACATAAAGCTATAACTTTCGTGCCCATGACCCTCGCATATTTTTTACTATTCACTTTCAAAACATTGCTCGAATTCATATTAGAGAAATAGAAGATTTCTGAATGGGGTACCCCTTTGGTGAATTGGAGATTTCACCAATTTCTCCGAAATGTATTACACTGGTGTTCAACTCGTTCGATATTTCTCCCCAAGAGATCTCACGGGTAAATGCTTCTATTGGAGTTGAAACGGAGCGTTAATTCAACATTTGAAAAAAAATTACCCTTTTTGTTGGAAATTTTCACAAGTTTTTGCCTTATATTCGTACATCTCTCAGTATTTTGATAGTATCACCCTCTAAACACCTCGGATATACCCGATATTTTATACATAGAAGCCTAGGACATAAAGCTATAACTTTCGTGCCCATGACCCTCGCATATTTTTTACTATTCACTTTCAAAACATTGCTCGAATTCATATTAGAGAAATCGAAGATTTCTAAAAGGGGTACCCCTTTGGTGAATTGGAGATTTAACCAATTTCTCCGACATGTATTACACTGGTGTTCAACTCGTTCGATATTTCTCCCCAAGAGATCTCACGGGTAAATGCTTCTATTGGAGTTGAAACGGAGCCTTAATTCAACATTTGAAAAAATATTCCCCTTTTAGTTGGCAATTTTCACAAGTTTTTGCCTTATATTCGTACATCTCTCTGTATTTTGATAGTATCACCCTCTAAACACCTCGGATATACACGATATTTTATACATAGAAGCCTGAGACATAAAGCTATAACTTTCGTGCCCATGACCCTCGCATATTTTTTACTATTCACTTTCAAAACATTGCTCGAATTCATATTAGAGAAATAGAAGATTTCTGAATGGGGTACCCCTTTGGTGAATTGGAGATTTCACCAATTTCTCCGAAATGTATTACACTGGTGTTCAACTCGTTCGATATTTCTCCCCAAGAGATCTCATGGGTAAATGCTTCTATCGGAGTTGAAACGGAGCCTTAATTCAACATTTGAAAAAAAATTACCCTTTTTGTTGGAAATTTTCACAAGTTTTTGCCTTATATTCGTACATCTCTCTGTATTTTGATAGTATCACCCTCTAAACACCTCGGATATACATGATATTTTATACATAGAAGCCTAGGACATAAAGCTATAACTTTCGTGCCCATGACCCTCGCATATTTTTTATTATTCACTTTCAAAACATTGCTCGAATTCATATTAGAGAAATAGAAGATTTCTGAATGGGGTACCCCTTTGGTGAATTGGAGATTTCACCAATTTCTCCGAAATGTATTACACTGGTGTTCAACTCGTTCGATATTTCTCCCCAAGAGATCTCATGGGTAAATGCTTCTATTGGAGTTGAAACGGAGCCTTAATTCAACATTTGAAAAAAATTTACCCTTTTTGTTGGAAATTTTCACAAGTTTTTGCCTAATATTCGTACATCTCTCAGTATTTTGATAGTATCACCCTCTATACACCTCGGATATACACGTTATTTTATACATAGAAGCCTGAGACATAAAGCTATAACTTTCGTGCCCATGACCCTCGCATATTTTTTACTATTCACTTTCAAAACATTGCTCGAATTCATATTAGAGAAATAGAAGATTTCTGAATGGGGTACCCCTTTGGTGAATTGGAGATTTCACCAATTTCTCCGAAATGTATTACACTGGTGTTCAACTCGTTCAATATTTCTCCCCAAGAGATCTCACGGGTAAATGCTTCTATTGGAGTTAAAACGGAGCCTTAATTCAACATTTGAAAAAAAAATTACCCTTTTTGTTGGAAATTTTCACAAGTTTTTGCCTTATATTCGTACATCTCTCAGTATTTTGATAGTATCACCCTCTAAACACCTCGGATATACACGATATTTTATAAATAGAAGCCTAAGGCATAAAGCTATAACTTTCGTGCCCATGACCCTCGCATATTTTTTACTATTCACTTTCAAAACATTACTCGAATTCATATTAGAGAAATCGAAGATTTCTGAAAGGGGTACCCCTTTGGTGAATTGGAGATTTCACCAATTTCTCCGAAATGTATTACACTGGTGTTCAACTCGTTCGATATTTCTCCCCAAGAGATCTCATGGGTAAATGCTTCTATTGGAGTTGAAACGGAGCCTTAATTCAACATTTGAAAAAAAATTACCCTTTTTGTTGGAAATTTTCACAAGTTTTTGCCTTATATTCGTACATCTCTCAGTATTTTGATAGTATCACCCTCTATACACCTCGGATATACACGTTATTTTATACATAGAAGCTTGAGACATAAAGCTATAACTTTCGTGCCCATGACCCTCGCATATTTTTTACTATTCACTTTCAAAACATTGCTCGAATTCATATTAGAGAAATAGAAGATTTCTAAATGGGGTACCCCTTTGGTGAATTGGAGATTTCACCAATTTCTCCGAAATGTATTACACTGGTGTTCAACTCGTTCGATATTTCTCCCCAAGAGATCTCACGGGTAAATGCTTCTATTGGAGTTGAAACGGAGCGTTAATTCAACATTTGAAAAAAAATTACCCTTTTTGTTGGAAATTTTCACAAGTTTTTGCCTTATATTCGTACATCTCTCAGTATTTTGATAGTATCACCCTCTATACACCTCGGATATACACGTTATTTTATACATAGAAGCCTGAGACATAAAGCTATAACTTTCGTGCCCATGACCCTCGCATATTTTTACTATTCACTTTCAAAACATTTCTCGAATTCATATTAGAGAAATAGAAGATTTCTGAATGGGGTACCCCTTTGGTGAATTGGAGATTTCACCAATTTCTCCGAAATGTATTACACTGGTGTTCAACTCGTTCGATATTTCTCCCCAAGAGATCTCACGGGTAAATGCTTCTATTGGAGTTGAAACGGAGCCTTAATTCAACATTTGAAAAAATATTCCCCTTTTAGTTGGCAATTTTCACAAGTTTTTGCCTTATATTCGTACATCTCTCTGTATTTTGATAGTATCACCCTCTAAACACCTCGGATATACACGATATTTTATACATAGAAGCCTGAGACATAAAGATATAACTTTCGTGCCCATGACCCTCGCATATTTTTTACTATTCACTTTCAAAACATTGCTCGAATTCATATTAGAGAAATAGAAGATTTCTGAAAGGGGTACCCCTTTGGTGAATTGGAGATTTCACCAATTTCTCCGAAATGTATTACACTGGTGTTCAACTCGTTCGATATTTCTCCCCAAGAGATCTCATGGGTAAATGCTTCTATTAGATTTGAAACGGAGCCTTAATTCAACATTTGAAAAAAATTTACCCTTTTTGTTGGAAATTTTCACAAGTTTTTGCCTAATATTCGTACATCTCTCAGTATTTTGATAGTATCACCCTCTATACACCTCGGATATACACGTTATTTTATACATAGAAGCCTGAGACATAAAGCTATAACTTTCGTGCCCATGACCCTCGCATATTTTTTACTATTCACTTTCAAAACATTGCTCGAATTCATATTAGAGAAATAGAAGATTTCTGAATGGGGTACCCCTTTGGTGAATTGGAGATTTCACCAATTTCTCCGAAATGTATTACACTGGTGTTCAACTCGTTCGATATTTCTCCCCAAGAGATCTCACGGGTAAATGCTTCTATTGGAGTTGAAACGGAGCGTTAATTCAACATTTGAAAAAAAATTACCCTTTTTGTTGGAAATTTTCACAAGTTTTTGCCTTATATTCGTACATCTCTCAGTATTTTGATAGTATCACCCTCTAAACACCTCGGATATACCCGATATTTTATACATAGAAGCCTAGGACATAAAGCTATAACTTTCGTGCCCATGACCCTCGCATATTTTTTACTATTCACTTTCAAAACATTGCTCGAATTCATATTAGAGAAATCGAAGATTTCTAAAAGGGGTACCCCTTTGGTGAATTGGAGATTTAACCAATTTCTCCGACATGTATTACACTGGTGTTCAACTCGTTCGATATTTCTCCCCAAGAGATCTCACGGGTAAATGCTTCTATTGGAGTTGAAACGGAGCCTTAATTCAACATTTGAAAAAATATTCCCCTTTTAGTTGGCAATTTTCACAAGTTTTTGCCTTATATTCGTACATCTCTCTGTATTTTGATAGTATCACCCTCTAAACACCTCGGATATACACGATATTTTATACATAGAAGCCTGAGACATAAAGCTATAACTTTCGTGCCCATGACCCTCGCATATTTTTTACTATTCACTTTCAAAACATTGCTCGAATTCATATTAGAGAAATAGAAGATTTCTGAATGGGGTACCCCTTTGGTGAATTGGAGATTTCACCAATTTCTCCGAAATGTATTACACTGGTGTTCAACTCGTTCGATATTTCTCCCCAAGAGATCTCATGGGTAAATGCTTCTATCGGAGTTGAAACGGAGCCTTAATTCAACATTTGAAAAAAAATTACCCTTTTTGTTGGAAATTTTCACAAGTTTTTGCCTTATATTCGTACATCTCTCTGTATTTTGATAGTATCACCCTCTAAACACCTCGGATATACATGATATTTTATACATAGAAGCCTAGGACATAAAGCTATAACTTTCGTGCCCATGACCCTCGCATATTTTTTATTATTCACTTTCAAAACATTGCTCGAATTCATATTAGAGAAATAGAAGATTTCTGAATGGGGTACCCCTTTGGTGAATTGGAGATTTCACCAATTTCTCCGAAATGTATTACACTGGTGTTCAACTCGTTCGATATTTCTCCCCAAGAGATCTCATGGGTAAATGCTTCTATTGGAGTTGAAACGGAGCCTTAATTCAACATTTGAAAAAAATTTACCCTTTTTGTTGGAAATTTTCACAAGTTTTTGCCTAATATTCGTACATCTCTCAGTATTTTGATAGTATCACCCTCTATACACCTCGGATATACACGTTATTTTATACATAGAAGCCTGAGACATAAAGCTATAACTTTCGTGCCCATGATCCTCGCATATTTTTTACTATTCACTTTCAAAACATTGCTCGAATTCATATTAGAGAAATAGAAGATTTCTGAATGGGGTACCCCTTTGGTGAATTGGAGATTTCACCAATTTCTCCGAAATGTATTACACTGGTGTTCAACTCGTTCGATATTTCTCCCCAAGAGATCTCACGGGTAAATGCTTCTATTGGAGTTAAAACGGAGCCTTAATTCAACATTTGAAAAAAAAATTACCCTTTTTGTTGGAAATTTTCACAAGTTTTTGCCTTATATTCGTACATCTCTCAGTATTTTGATAGTATCACCCTCTAAACACCTCGGATATACACGATATTTTATAAATAGAAGCCTAAGGCATAAAGCTATAACTTTCGTGCCCATGACCCTCGCATATTTTTTACTATTCACTTTCAAAACATTACTCGAATTCATATTAGAGAAATCGAAGATTTCTGAAAGGGGTACCCCTTTGGTGAATTGGAGATTTCACCAATTTCTCCGAAATGTATTACACTGGTGTTCAACTCGTTCGATATTTCTCCCCAAGAGATCTCATGGGTAAATGCTTCTATTGGAGTTGAAACGGAGCCTTAATTCAACATTTGAAAAAAAATTACCCTTTTTGTTGGAAATTTTCACAAGTTTTTGCCTTATATTCGTACATCTCTCAGTATTTTGATAGTATCACCCTCTATACACCTCGGATATACACGTTATTTTATACATAGAAGCTTGAGACATAAAGCTATAACTTTCGTGCCCATGACCCTCGCATATTTTTTACTATTCACTTTCAAAACATTGCTCGAATTCATATTAGAGAAATAGAAGATTTCTAAATGGGGTACCCCTTTGGTGAATTGGAGATTTCACCAATTTCTCCGAAATGTATTACACTGGTGTTCAACTCGTTCGATATTTCTCCCCAAGAGATCTCACGGGTAAATGCTTCTATTGGAGTTGAAACGGAGCGTTAATTCAACATTTGAAAAAAAATTACCCTTTTTGTTGGAAATTTTCACAAGTTTTTGCCTTATATTCGTACATCTCTCAGTATTTTGATAGTATCACCCTCTATACACCTCGGATATACACGTTATTTTATACATAGAAGCCTGAGACATAAAGCTATAACTTTCGTGCCCATGACCCTCGCATATTTTTACTATTCACTTTCAAAACATTTCTCGAATTCATATTAGAGAAATAGAAGATTTCTGAATGGGGTACCCCTTTGGTGAATTGGAGATTTCACCAATTTCTCCGAAATGTATTACACTGGTGTTCAACTCGTTCGATATTTCTCCCCAAGAGATCTCATGGGTAAATGCTTCTATCGGAGTTGAAACGGAGCCTTAATTCAACATTTGAAAAAAAATTACCCTTTTTGTTGGAAATTTTCACAAGTTTTTGCCTTATATTCGTACATCTCTCAGTATTTTGATAGTATCACCCTCTAAACACCTCGGATATACCCGATATTTTATACATAGAAGCCTAGGACATAAAGCTATAACTTTCGTGCCCATGACCCTCGCATATTTTTTACTATTCACTTTCAAAACATTGCTCGAATTCATATTAGAGAAATCGAAGATTTCTGAAAGGGGTACCCCTTTGGTGAATTGGAGATTTAACCAATTTCTCCGAAATGTATAACACTGGTGTTCAACTCGTTCGATATTTCTCCCCAAGAGATCTCACGGGTAAATGCTTCTATTGGAGTTGAAACGGAGCCTTAATTCAACATTTGAAAAAATATTCCCCTTTTAGTTGGCAATTTTCACAAGTTTTTGCCTTATATTCGTACATCTCTCTGTATTTTGATAGTATCACCCTCTAAACACCTCGGATATACACGATATTTTATACATAGAAGCCTGAGACATAAAGCTATAACTTTCGTGCCCATGACCCTCGCATATTTTTTACTATTCACTTTCAAAACATTGCTCGAATTCATATTAGAGAAATAGAAGATTTCTGAAAGGGGTACCCCTTTGGTGAATTGGAGATTTCACCAATTTCTCCGAAATGTATTACACTGGTGTTCAACTCGTTCGATATTTCTCCCCAAGAGATCTCATGGGTAAATGCTTCTATTAGATTTGAAACGGAGCCTTAATTCAACATTTGAAAAAAATTTACCCTTTTTGTTGGAAATTTTCACAAGTTTTTGCCTAATATTCGTACATCTCTCAGTATTTTGATAGTATCACCCTCTATACACCTCGGATATACACGTTATTTTATACATAGAAGCCTGAGACATAAAGCTATAACTTTCGTGCCCATGACCCTCGCATATTTTTTACTATTCACTTTCAAAACATTGCTCGAATTCATATTAGAGAAATAGAAGATTTCTGAATGGGGTACCCCTTTGGTGAATTGGAGATTTCACCAATTTCTCCGAAATGTATTACACTGGTGTTCAACTCGTTCGATATTTCTCCCCAAGAGATCTCACGGGTAAATGCTTCTATTGGAGTTGAAACGGAGCGTTAATTCAACATTTGAAAAAAAATTACCCTTTTTGTTGGAAATTTTCACAAGTTTTTGCCTTATATTCGTACATCTCTCAGTATTTTGATAGTATCACCCTCTAAACACCTCGGATATACCCGATATTTTATACATAGAAGCCTAGGACATAAAGCTATAACTTTCGTGCCCATGACCCTCGCATATTTTTTACTATTCACTTTCAAAACATTGCTCGAATTCATATTAGAGAAATCGAAGATTTCTAAAAGGGGTACCCCTTTGGTGAATTGGAGATTTAACCAATTTCTCCGACATGTATTACACTGGTGTTCAACTCGTTCGATATTTCTCCCCAAGAGATCTCACGGGTAAATGCTTCTATTGGAGTTGAAACGGAGCCTTAATTCAACATTTGAAAAAATATTCCCCTTTTAGTTGGCAATTTTCACAAGTTTTTGCCTTATATTCGTACATCTCTCTGTATTTTGATAGTATCACCCTCTAAACACCTCGGATATACACGATATTTTATACATAGAAGCCTGAGACATAAAGCTATAACTTTCGTGCCCATGACCCTCGCATATTTTTTACTA
The DNA here is from genome assembly GCF_963169125.1 of Humulus lupulus. NCBI lineage: Eukaryota > Viridiplantae > Streptophyta > Magnoliopsida > Rosales > Cannabaceae > Humulus > Humulus lupulus. The sequence goes on along the minus strand of NC_084802.1, from coordinate 183,078,375 downwards.
TTCACTTTCAAAACATTGCTCGAATTCATATTAGAGAAATAGAAGATTTCTGAATGGGGTACCCCTTTGGTGAATTGGAGATTTCACCAATTTCTCCGAAATGTATTACACTGGTGTTCAACTCGTTCGATATTTCTCCCCAAGAGATCTCATGGGTAAATGCTTCTATCGGAGTTGAAACGGAGCCTTAATTCAACATTTGAAAAAAAATTACCCTTTTTGTTGGAAATTTTCACAAGTTTTTGCCTTATATTCGTACATCTCTCTGTATTTTGATAGTATCACCCTCTAAACACCTCGGATATACATGATATTTTATACATAGAAGCCTAGGACATAAAGCTATAACTTTCGTGCCCATGACCCTCGCATATTTTTTATTATTCACTTTCAAAACATTGCTCGAATTCATATTAGAGAAATAGAAGATTTCTGAATGGGGTACCCCTTTGGTGAATTGGAGATTTCACCAATTTCTCCGAAATGTATTACACTGGTGTTCAACTCGTTCGATATTTCTCCCCAAGAGATCTCATGGGTAAATGCTTCTATTGGAGTTGAAACGGAGCCTTAATTCAACATTTGAAAAAAATTTACCCTTTTTGTTGGAAATTTTCACAAGTTTTTGCCTAATATTCGTACATCTCTCAGTATTTTGATAGTATCACCCTCTATACACCTCGGATATACACGTTATTTTATACATAGAAGCCTGAGACATAAAGCTATAACTTTCGTGCCCATGACCCTCGCATATTTTTTACTATTCACTTTCAAAACATTGCTCGAATTCATATTAGAGAAATAGAAGATTTCTGAATGGGGTACCCCTTTGGTGAATTGGAGATTTCACCAATTTCTCCGAAATGTATTACACTGGTGTTCAACTCGTTCGATATTTCTCCCCAAGAGATCTCACGGGTAAATACTTCTATTGGAGTTGAAACGGAGCCTTAATTCAACATTTGAAAAAATATTCCCCTTTTAGTTGGCAATTTTCACAAGTTTTTGCCTTATATTCGTACATCTCTCTGTATTTTGATAGTATCACCCTCTAAACACCTCGGATATACACGATATTTTATACATAGAAGCCTGAGACATAAAGCTATAACTTTTGTGCCCATGACTCTCGCATATTTTTTACTATTCACTTTCAAAACATTGCTCGAATTCATATTAGAGAAATCGAAGATTTCTAAAAGGGGTACCCCTTTGGTGAATTGGAGATTTAACCAATTTCTCCGAAATGTATTACACTGGTGTTCAACTCGTTCGATATTTCTCCCCAAGAGATCTCACGGGTAAATGCTTCTATTGGAGTTGAAACGGAGCCTTAATTCAACATTTGAAAAAATATTCCCCTTTTAGTTGGCAATTTTCACAAGTTTTTGCCTTATATTCGTACATCTCTCTGTATTTTGATAGTATCACCCTCTAAACACCTCGGATATACACGATATTTTATACATAGAAGCCTGAGACATAAAGCTATAACTTTCGTGCCCATGACCCTCGCATATTTTTTACTATTCACTTTCAAAACATTGCTCGAATTCATATTAGAGAAATCGAAGATTTCTGAAAGGGGTACCCCTTTGGTGAATTGGAGATTTCACCAATTTCTCCGAAATGTATTACACTGGTGTTCAACTCGTTCGATATTTCTCCCCAAGAGATCTCATGGGTAAATGCTTCTATTAGATTTGAAACGGAGCCTTAATTCAACATTTGAAAAAAAATTACCCTTTTTGTTGGCAATTTTCACAAGTTTTTGCCTTATATTCGTACATCTCTCTGTATTTTGATAGTATCACCCTCTAAACACCTCGGATATACATGATATTTTATACATAGAAGCCTAGGACATAAAGCTATTACTTTCGTGCCCATGACCCTCGCATATTTTTTATTATTCACTTTCAAAACATTGCTCGAATTCATATTAGAGAAATAGAAGATTTCTGAATGGGGTACCCCTTTGGTGAATTGGAGATTTCACCAATTTCTCCGAAATGTATTACACTGGTGTTCAACTCATTCGATATTTCTCCCCAAGAGATCTCACGGGTAAATGCTTCTATTGGAGTTGAAACGGAGCCTTAATTCAACATTTGAAAAAATATTCCCCTTTTAGTTGGCAATTTTCACAAGTTTTTGCCTTATATTCGTACATCTCTCTGTATTTTGATAGTATCACCCTCTAAACACCTCGGATATACACGATATTTTATACATAGAAGCCTGAGACATAAAGCTATAACTTTTGTGCCCATGACTCTCGCATATTTTTTACTATTCACTTTCAAAACATTGCTCGAATTCATATTAGAGAAATCGAAGATTTCTAAAAGGGGTACCCCTTTGGTGAATTGGAGATTTAACCAATTTCTCCGAAATGTATTACACTGGTGTTCAACTCGTTCGATATTTCTCCCCAAGAGATCTCACGGGTAAATGCTTCTATTGGAGTTGAAACGGAGCCTTAATTCAACATTTGAAAAAATATTCCCCTTTTAGTTGGCAATTTTCACAAGTTTTTGCCTTATATTCGTACATCTCTCTGTATTTTGATAGTATCACCCTCTAAACACCTCGGATATACACGATATTTTATACATAGAAGCCTGAGACATAAAGCTATAACTTTTGTGCCCATGACTCTCGCATATTTTTTACTATTCACTTTCAAAACATTGCTCGAATTCATATTAGAGAAATCGAAGATTTCTAAAAGGGGTACCCCTTTGGTGAATTGGAGATTTAACCAATTTCTCCGAAATGTATTACACTGGTGTTCAACTCGTTCGATATTTCTCCCCAAGAGATCTCACGGGTAAATGCTTCTATTGGAGTTGAAACGGAGCCTTAATTCAACATTTGAAAAAATATTCCCCTTTTAGTTGGCAATTTTCACAAGTTTTTGCCTTATATTCGTACATCTCTCTGTATTTTGATAGTATCACCCTCTAAACACCTCGGATATACACGATATTTTATACATAGAAGCCTGAGACATAAAGCTATAACTTTCGTGCCCATGACCCTCGCATATTTTTTACTATTCACTTTCAAAACATTGCTCGAATTCATATTAGAGAAATCGAAGATTTCTGAAAGGGGTACCCCTTTGGTGAATTGGAGATTTAACCAATTTCTCCGAAATGTATTACACTGGTGTTCAACTCGTTCGATATTTCTCCCCAAGAGATCTCACGGGTAAATGCTTCTATTGGAGTTGAAACGGAGCCTTAATTCAACATTTGAAAAAAAATTACCCTTTTTGTTGGCAATTTTCACAAGTTTTTGCCTTATATTCGTACATCTCTCTGTATTTTGATAGTATCACCCTCTAAACACCTCGGATATACATGATATTTTATACATAGAAGCCTAGGACATAAAGCTATAACTTTCGTGCCCATGACCCTCGCATATTTTTTATTATTCACTTTCAAAACATTGCTCGAATTCATATTAGAGAAATAGAAGATTTCTGAATGGGGTACCCCTTTGGTGAATTGGAGATTTCACCAATTTCTCCGAAATGTATTACACTGGTGTTCAACTCGTTCGATATTTCTCCCCAAGAGATCTCACGGGTAAATGCTTCTATTGGAGTTGAAACGGAGCCTTAATTCAACATTTGAAAAAATATTCCCCTTTTAGTTGGCAATTTTCACAAGTTTTTGCCTTATATTCGTACATCTCTCTGTATTTTGATAGTATCACCCTCTAAACACCTCGGATATACACGATATTTTATACATAGAAGCCTGAGACATAAAGCTATAACTTTTGTGCCCATGACTCTCGCATATTTTTTACTATTCACTTTCAAAACATTGCTCGAATTCATATTAGAGAAATCGAAGATTTCTAAAAGGGGTACCCCTTTGGTGAATTGGAGATTTAACCAATTTCTCCGAAATGTATTACACTGGTGTTCAACTCGTTCGATATTTCTCCCCAAGAGATCTCACGGGTAAATGCTTCTATTGGAGTTGAAACGGAGCCTTAATTCAACATTTGAAAAAATATTCCCCTTTTAGTTGGCAATTTTCACAAGTTTTTGCCTTATATTCGTACATCTCTCAGTATTTTGATAGTATCACCCTCTATACACCTCGGATATACACGTTATTTTATACATAGAAGCCTGAGACATAAAGCTATAACTTTCGTGCCCATGACCCTCGCATATTTTTACTATTCACTTTCAAAACATTTCTCGAATTCATATTAGAGAAATAGAAGATTTCTGAATGGGGTACCCCTTTGGTGAATTGGAGATTTCACCAATTTCTCCGAAATGTATTACACTGGTGTTCAACTCGTTCGATATTTCTCCCCAAGAGATCTCATGGGTAAATGCTTCTATCGGAGTTGAAACGGAGCCTTAATTCAACATTTGAAAAAAAATTACCATTTTTGTTGGAAATTTTCACAAGTTTTTGCCTTATATTCGTACATCTCTCAGTATTTTGATAGTATCACCCTCTAAACACCTCGGATATACCCGATATTTTATACATAGAAGCCTAGGACATAAAGCTATGACTTTCGTGCCCATGACCCTCGCATATTTTTTACTATTCACTTTCAAAACATTGCTCGAATTCATATTAGAGAAATCGAAGATTTCTGAAAGGGGTACCCCTTTGGTGAATTGGAGATTTAACCAATTTCTCCGAAATGTATTACACTGGTGTTCAACTCGTTCGATATTTCTCCCCAAGAGATCTCACGGGTAAATGCTTCTATTGGAGTTGAAACGGAGCCTTAATTCAACATTTGAAAAAATATTCCCCTTTTAGTTGGCAATTTTCACAAGTTTTTGCCTTATATTCGTACATCTCTCAGTATTTTGATAGTATCACCCTCTATACACCTCGGATATACACGTTATTTTATACATAGAAGCCTGAGACATAAAGCTATAACTTTCGTGCCCATGACCCTCGCATATTTTTACTATTCACTTTCAAAACATTTCTCGAATTCATATTAGAGAAATAGAAGATTTCTGAATGGGGTACCCCTTTGGTGAATTGGAGATTTCACCAATTTCTCCGAAATGTATTACACTGGTGTTCAACTCGTTCGATATTTCTCCCCAAGAGATCTCATGGGTAAATGCTTCTATCGGAGTTGAAACGGAGCCTTAATTCAACATTTGAAAAAAAATTACCCTTTTTGTTGGAAATTTTCACAAGTTTTTGCCTTATATTCGTACATCTCTCAGTATTTTGATAGTATCACCCTCTAAACACCTCGGATATACCCGATATTTTATACATAGAAGCCTAGGACATAAAGCTATGACTTTCGTGCCCATGACCCTCGCATATTTTTTACTATTCACTTTCAAAACATTGCTCGAATTCATATTAGAGAAATCGAAGATTTCTGAAAGGGGTACCCCTTTGGTGAATTGGAGATTTAACCAATTTCTCCGAAATGTATTACACTGGTGTTCAACTCGTTCGATATTTCTCCCCAAGAGATCTCACGGGTAAATGCTTCTATTGGAGTTGAAACGGAGCCTTAATTCAACATTTGAAAAAATATTCCCCTTTTAGTTGGCAATTTTCACAAGTTTTTGCCTTATATTCGTACATCTCTTAGTATTTTGATAGTATCACCCTCTATACACCTCGGATATACACGTTATTTTATACATAGAAGCCTGAGACATAAAGCTATAACTTTCGTGCCCATGACCCTCGCATATTTTTACTATTCACTTTCAAAACATTTCTCGAATTCATATTAGAGAAATAGAAGATTTCTGAATGGGGTACCCCTTTGGTGAATTGGAGATTTCACCAATTTCTCCGAAATGTATTACACTGGTGTTCAACTCGTTCGATATTTCTCCCCAAGAGATCTCATGGGTAAATGCTTCTATCGGAGTTGAAACGGAGCCTTAATTCAACATTTGAAAAAAAATTACCCTTTTTGTTGGAAATTTTCACAAGTTTTTGCCTTATATTCGTACATCTCTCAGTATTTTGATAGTATCACCCTCTAAACACCTCGGATATACCCGATATTTTATACATAGAAGCCTAGGACATAAAGCTATAACTTTCGTGCCCATGACCCTCGCATATTTTTTACTATTCACTTTCAAAACATTGCTCGAATTCATATTAGAGAAATCGAAGATTTCTGAAAGGGGTACCCCTTTGGTGAATTGGAGATTTAACCAATTTCTCCGAAATGTATTACACTGGTGTTCAACTCGTTCGATATTTCTCCCCAAGAGATCTCACGGGTAAATGCTTCTATTGGAGTTGAAACGGAGCCTTAATTCAACATTTGAAAAAATATTCCCCTTTTAGTTGGCAATTTTCACAAGTTTTTGCCTTATATTCGTACATCTCTCTGTATTTTGATAGTATCACCCTCTAAACACCTCGGATATACACGATATTTTATACATAGAAGCCTGAGACATAAAGCTATAACTTTCGTGCCCATGACCCTCGCATATTTTTTACTATTCACTTTCAAAACATTGCTCGAATTCATATTAGAGAAATCGAAGATTTCTGAAAGGGGTACCCCTTTGGTGAATTGGAGATTTCACCAATTTCTCCGAAATGTATTACACTGGTGTTCAACTCGTTCGATATTTCTCCCCAAGAGATCTCATGGGTAAATGCTTCTATTAGATTTGAAACGGAGCCTTAATTCAACATTTGAAAAAAAATTACCCTTTTTGTTGGCAATTTTCACAAGTTTTTGCCTTATATTCGTACATCTCTCTGTATTTTGATAGTATCACCCTCTAAACACCTCGGATATACATGATATTTTATACATAGAAGCCTAGGACATAAAGCTATAACTTTCGTGCCCATGACCCTCGCATATTTTTTATTATTCACTTTCAAAACATTGCTCGAATTCATATTAGAGAAATAGAAGATTTCTGAATGGGGTACCCCTTTGGTGAATTGGAGATTTCACCAATTTCTCCGAAATGTATTACACTGGTGTTCAACTCATTCGATATTTCTCCCCAAGAGATCTCACGGGTAAATGCTTCTATTGGAGTTGAAACGGAGCCTTAATTCAACATTTGAAAAAATATTCCCCTTTTAGTTGGCAATTTTCACAAGTTTTTGCCTTATATTCGTACATCTCTCTGTATTTTGATAGTATCACCCTCTAAACACCTCGGATATACACGATATTTTATACATAGAAGCCTGAGACATAAAGCTATAACTTTCGTGCCCATGACTCTCGCATATTTTTTACTATTCACTTTCAAAACATTGCTCGAATTCATATTAGAGAAATCGAAGATTTCTAAAAGGGGTACCCCTTTGGTGAATTGGAGATTTAACCAATTTCTCCGAAATGTATTACACTGGTGTTCAACTCGTTCGATATTTCTCCCCAAGAGATCTCACGGGTAAATGCTTCTATTGGAGTTGAAACGGAGCCTTAATTCAACATTTGAAAAAATATTCCCCTTTTAGTTGGCAATTTTCACAAGTTTTTGCCTTATATTCGTACATCTCTCAGTATTTTGATAGTATCACCCTCTATACACCTCGGATATACACGTTATTTTATACATAGAAGCCTGAGACATAAAGCTATAACTTTCGTGCCCATGACCCTCGCATATTTTTTATTATTCACTTTCAAAACATTGCTCGAATTCATATTAGAGAAATAGAAGATTTCTGAATGGGGTACCCCTTTGGTGAATTGGAGATTTCACCAATTTCTCCGAAATGTATTACACTGGTGTTCAACTCGTTCGATATTTCTCCCCAAGAGATCTCATGGGTAAATGCTTCTATTGGAGTTGAAACGGAGCCTTAATTCAACATTTGAAAAAAATTTACCCTTTTTGTTGGAAATTTTCACAAGTTTTTGCCTAATATTCGTACATCTCTCAGTATTTTGATAGTATCACCCTCTATACACCTCGGATATACACGTTATTTTATACATAGAAGCCTGAGACATAAATCTATAACTTTCGTGCCCATGACCCTCGCATATTTTTTACTATTCACTTTCAAAACATTGCTCGAATTCATATTAGAGAAATAGAAGATTTCTGAATGGGGTACCCCTTTGGTGAATTGGAGATTTCACCAATTTCTCCGAAATGTATTACACTGGTGTTCAACTCGTTCGATATTTCTCCCCAAGAGATCTCATGGGTAAATGCTTCTATTGGAGTTGAAACGGAGCCTTAATTCAACATTTGAAAAAAATTTACCCTTTTTGTTGGAAATTTTCACAAGTTTTTGCCTAATATTCGTACATCTCTCAGTATTTTGATAGTATCACCCTCTATACACCTCGGATATACACGTTATTTTATACATAGAAGCCTGAGACATAAATCTATAACTTTCGTGCCCATGACCCTCGCATATTTTTTACTATTCACTTTCAAAACATTGCTCGAATTCATATTAGAGAAATAGAAGATTTCTGAATGGGGTACCCCATTGGAGAATTGGAGATTTCACCAATTTCTCCGAAATGTATTACACTGGTGTTCAACTCGTTCGATATTTCTCCCCAAGAGATCTCACGGGTAAATGCTTCTATTGGAGTTAAAACGGAGCCTTAATTCAACATTTGAAAAAAAAATTACCCTTTTTGTTGGAAATTTTCACAAGTTTTTGCCTTATATTCGTACATCTCTCAATATTTTGATAGTATCACCCTCTAAACACCTCGGATATACACGTTATTGGATACATAGAAGCCTAAGACATAAAGCTATAACTTTCGTGCCCATGACCCTCGCATATTTTTTACTATTCACTTTGAAAACATTACTCGAATTCATATTAGAGAAATCGAAGATTTCTGAAAGGGGTACCCCTTTGGTGAATTGGAGATTTCACCAATTTCTCCGAAATGTATTACACTGGTGTTCAACTCGTTCGATATTTCTCCCCAAGAGATCTCATGGGTAAATGCTTCTATTGGAGTTGAAACGGAGCCTTAATTCAACATTTGAAAAAAAATTACCCTTTTTGTTGGAAATTTTCACAAGTTTTTGCCTTATATTCGTACATCTCTCTGTATTTTGATAGTATCACCCTCTAAACACCTCGGATATACATGATATATTATACATAGAAGCCTAGGACATAAAGCTATAACTTTCGTGCCCATGACCCTCGCATATTTTTTATTATTCACTTTCAAAACATTGCTCGAATTCATATTAGAGAAATCGAAGATTTCTCAAATGGGTACCCCTTTGGTGAATTGGAGATTTCACCAATTTCTCCGAAATGTATTACACTGGTGTTCAACTCATTCGATATTTCTCCCCAAGAGATCTCATGGGTAAATGCTTCTATTGGAGTTGAAACGGAGCCTTAATTCAACATTTGAAAAAAAATTACCCTTTTTGTTGGAAATTTTCACAAGTTTTTGCCTTATATTCGTACATCTCTCTGTATTTTGATAGTATCACCCTCTAAACACCTCGGATATACATGATATTTTATACATAGAAGCCTAGGACATAAAGCTATAACTTTCGTGCCCATGACCCTCGCATATTTTTTATTATTCACTTTCAAAACATTGCTCGAATTCATATTAGAGAAATAGAAGATTTCTGAATGGGGTACCCCTTTGGTGAATTGGAGATTTCACCAATTTCTCCGAAATGTATTACACTGGTGTTCAACTCATTCGATATTTCTCCCCAAGAGATCTCACGGGTAAATGCTTCTATTGGAGTTGAAACGGAGCCTTAATTCAACATTTGAAAAAATATTCCCCTTTTAGTTGGCAATTTTCACAAGTTTTTTCCTTATATTCGTACATCTCTCTGTATTTTGATAGTATCACCCTCTAAACACCTCGGATATACACGATATTTTATACATAGAAGCCTGAGACATAAAGCTATAACTTTTGTGCCCATGACTCTCGCATATTTTTTACTATTCACTTTCAAAACATTGCTCGAATTCATATTAGAGAAATCGAAGATTTCTAAAAGGGGTACCCCTTTGGTGAATTGGAGATTTAACCAATTTCTCCGAAATGTATTACACTGGTGTTCAACTCGTTCGATATTTCTCCCCAAGAGATCTCACGGGTAAATGCTTCTATTGGAGTTGAAACGGAGCCTTAATTCAACATTTGAAAAAATATTCCCCTTTTAGTTGGCAATTTTCACAAGTTTTTGCCTTATATTCGTACATCTCTCAGTATTTTGATAGTATCACCCTCTATACACCTCGGATATACACGTTATTTTATACATAGAAGCCTGAGACATAAAGCTATAACTTTCGTGCCCATGACCCTCGCATATTTTTACTATTCACTTTCAAAACATTTCTCGAATTCATATTAGAGAAATAGAAGATTTCTGAATGGGGTACCCCTTTGGTGAATTGGAGATTTCACCAATTTCTCCGAAATGTATTACACTGGTGTTCAACTCGTTCGATATTTCTCCCCAAGAGATCTCATGGGTAAATGCTTCTATCGGAGTTGAAACGGAGCCTTAATTCAACATTTGAAAAAAAATTACCATTTTTGTTGGAAATTTTCACAAGTTTTTGCCTTATATTCGTACATCTCTCAGTATTTTGATAGTATCACCCTCTAAACACCTCGGATATACCCGATATTTTATACATAGAAGCCTAGGACATAAAGCTATGACTTTCGTGCCCATGACCCTCGCATATTTTTTACTATTCACTTTCAAAACATTGCTCGAATTCATATTAGAGAAATCGAAGATTTCTGAAAGGGGTACCCCTTTGGTGAATTGGAGATTTAACCAATTTCTCCGAAATGTATTACACTGGTGTTCAACTCGTTCGATATTTCTCCCCAAGAGATCTCACGGGTAAATGCTTCTATTGGAGTTGAAACGGAGCCTTAATTCAACATTTGAAAAAATATTCCCCTTTTAGTTGGCAATTTTCACAAGTTTTTGCCTTATATTCGTACATCTCTCAGTATTTTGATAGTATCACCCTCTATACACCTCGGATATACACGTTATTTTATACATAGAAGCCTGAGACATAAAGCTATAACTTTCGTGCCCATGACCCTCGCATATTTTTACTATTCACTTTCAAAACATTTCTCGAATTCATATTAGAGAAATAGAAGATTTCTTAATGGGGTACCCCTTTGGTGAATTGGAGATTTCACCAATTTCTCCGAAATGTATTACACTGGTGTTCAACTCGTTCGATATTTCTCCCCAAGAGATCTCATGGGTAAATGCTTCTATCGGAGTTGAAACGGAGCCTTAATTCAACATTTGAAAAAAAATTACCCTTTTTGTTGGAAATTTTCACAAGTTTTTGCCTTATATTCGTACATCTCTCAGTATTTTGATAGTATCACCCTCTAAACACCTCGGATATACCCGATATTTTATACATAGAAGCCTAGGACATAAAGCTATAACTTTCGTGCCCATGACCCTCGCATATTTTTTACTATTCACTTTCAAAACAATGCTCGAATTCATATTAGAGAAATCGAAGATTTCTGAAAGGGGTACCCCTTTGGTGAATTGGAGATTTAACCAATTTCTCCGAAATGTATTACACTGGTGTTCAACTCGTTCGATATTTCTCCCCAAGAGATCTCACGGGTAAATGCTTCTATTGGAGTTGAAACGGAGCCTTAATTCAACATTTGAAAAAATATTCCCCTTTTAGTTGGCAATTTTCACAAGTTTTTGCCTTATATTCGTACATCTCTCTGTATTTTGATAGTATCACCCTCTAAACACCTCGGATATACACGATATTTTATACATAGAAGCCTGAGACATAAAGCTATAACTTTCGTGCCCATGACCCTCGCATATTTTTTACTATTCACTTTCAAAACATTGCTCGAATTCATATTAGAGAAATCGAAGATTTCTGAAAGGGGTACCCCTTTGGTGAATTGGAGATTTCACCAATTTCTCCGAAATGTATTACACTGGTGTTCAACTCGTTCGATATTTCTCCCCAAGAGATCTCATGGGTAAATGCTTCTATTAGATTTGAAACGGAGCCTTAATTCAACATTTGAAAAAAAATTACCCTTTTTGTTGGCAATTTTCACAAGTTTTTGCCTTATATTCGTACATCTCTCTGTATTTTGATAGTATCACCCTCTAAACACCTCGGATATACATGATATTTTATACATAGAAGCCTAGGACATAAAGCTATAACTTTCGTGCCCATGACCCTCGCATATTTTTTATTATTCACTTTCAAAACATTGCTCGAATTCATATTAGAGAAATAGAAGATTTCTGAATGGGGTACCCCTTTGGTGAATTGGAGATTTCACCAATTTCTCCGAAATGTATTACACTGGTGTTCAACTCATTCGATATTTCTCCCCAAGAGATCTCACGGGTAAATGCTTCTATTGGAGTTGAAACGGAGCCTTAATTCAACATTTGAAAAAATATTCCCCTTTTAGTTGGCAATTTTCACAAGTTTTTGCCTTATATTCGTACATCTCTCTGTATTTTGATAGTATCACCCTCTAAACACCTCGGATATACACGATATTTTATACATAGAAGCCTGAGACATAAAGCTATAACTTTCGTGCCCATGACTCTCGCATATTTTTTACTATTCACTTTCAAAACATTGCTCGAATTCATATTAGAGAAATCGAAGATTTCTAAAAGGGGTACCCCTTTGGTGAATTGGAGATTTAACCAATTTCTCCGAAATGTATTACACTGGTGTTCAACTCGTTCGATATTTCTCCCCAAGAGATCTCACGGGTAAATGCTTCTATTGGAGTTGAAACGGAGCCTTAATTCAACATTTGAAAAAATATTCCCCTTTTAGTTGGCAATTTTCACAAGTTTTTGCCTTATATTCGTACATCTCTCAGTATTTTGATAGTATCACCCTCTATACACCTCGGATATACACGTTATTTTATACATAGAAGCCTGAGACATAAAGCTATAACTTTCGTGCCCATGACCCTCGCATATTTTTTATTATTCACTTTCAAAACATTGCTCGAATTCATATTAGAGAAATCGAAGATTTCTCAAATGGGTACCCCTTTGGTGAATTGGAGATTTCACCAATTTCTCCGAAATGTATTACACTGGTGTTCAACTCATTCGATATTTCTCCCCAAGAGATCTCATGGGTAAATGCTTCTATTGGAGTTGAAACGGAGCCTTAATTCAACATTTGAAAAAAAATTACCCTTTTTGTTGGAAATTTTCACAAGTTTTTGCCTTATATTCGTACATCTCTCTGTATTTTGATAGTATCACCCTCTAAACACCTCGGATATACATGATATTTTATACATAGAAGCCTAGGACATAAAGCTATAACTTTCGTGCCCATGACCCTCGCATATTTTTTATTATTCACTTTCAAAACATTGCTCGAATTCATATTAGAGAAATAGAAGATTTCTGAATGGGGTACCCCTTTGGTGAATTGGAGATTTCACCAATTTCTCCGAAATGTATTACACTGGTGTTCAACTCGTTCGATATTTCTCCCCAAGAGATCTCATGGGTAAATGCTTCTTTTGGAGTTGAAACGGAGCCTTAATTCAACATTTGAAAAAAATTTACCCTTTTTGTTGGAAATTTTCACAAGTTTTTGCCTAATATTCGTACATCTCTCAGTATTTTGATAGTATCACCCTCTATACACCTCGGATATACACGTTATTTTATACATAGAAGCCTGAGACATAAATCTATAACTTTCGTGCCCATGACCCTCGCATATTTTTTACTATTCACTTTCAAAACATTGCTCGAATTCATATTAGAGAAATAGAAGATTTCTGAATGGGGTACCCCTTTGGTGAATTGGAGATTTCACCAATTTCTCCGAAATGTATTACACTGGTGTTCAACTCGTTCGATATTTCTCCCCAAGAGATCTCACGGGTAAATGCTTCTATTGGAGTTAAAACGGAGCCTTAATTCAACATTTGAAAAAAAAATTACCCTTTTTGTTGGAAATTTTCACAAGTTTTTGCCTTATATTCGTACATCTCTCATTATTTTGATAGTATCACCCTCTAAACACCTCGGATATACACGTTATTTGATACATAGAAGCCTAAGACATAAAGCTATAACTTTCGTGCCCATGACCCTCGCATATTTTTTACTATTCACTTTGAAAACATTACTCGAATTCATATTAGAGAAATCGAAGATTTCTGAAAGGGGTACCCCTTTGGTGAATTGGAGATTTCACCAATTTCTCCGAAATGTATTACACTGGTGTTCAACTCGTTCGATATTTCTCCCCAAGAGATCTCATGGGTAAATGCTTCTATTGGAGTTGAAACGGAGCCTTAATTCAACATTTGAAAAAAAATTACCCTTTTTGTTGGAAATTTTCACAAGTTTTTGCCTTATATTCGTACATCTCTCTGTATTTTGATAGCATCACCCTCTAAACACCTCGGATATACATGATATATTATACATAGAAGCCTAGGACATAAAGCTATAACTTTCGTGCCCATGACCCTCGCATATTTTTTATTATTCACTTTCAAAACATTGCTCGAATTCATATTAGAGAAATCGAAGATTTCTCAAATGGGTACCCCTTTGGTGAATTGGAGATTTCACCAATTTCTCCGAAATGTATTACACTGGTGTTCAACTCATTCGATATTTCTCCCCAAGAGATCTCATGGGTAAATGCTTCTATTGGAGTTGAAACGGAGCCTTAATTCAACATTTGAAAAAAAATTACCCTTTTTGTTGGAAATTTTCACAAGTTTTTGCCTTATATTCGTACATCTCTCTGTATTTTGATAGTATCACCCTCTAAACACCTCGGATATACATGATATTTTATACATAGAAGCCTAGGACATAAAGCTATAACTTTCGTGCCCATGACCCTCGCATATTTTTTATTATTCACTTTCAAAACATTGCTCGAATTCATATTAGAGAAATAGAAGATTTCTGAATGGGGTACCCCTTTGGTGAATTGGAGATTTCACCAATTTCTCCGAAATGTATTACACTGGTGTTCAACTCGTTCGATATTTCTCCCCAAGAGATCTCATGGGTAAATGCTTCTATTGGAGTTGAAACGGAGCCTTAATTCAACATTTGAAAAAAATTTACCCTTTTTGTTGGAAATTTTCACAAGTTTTTGCCTAATATTCGTACATCTCTCAGTATTTTGATAGTATCACCCTCTATACACCTCGGATATACACGTTATTTTATACATAGAAGCCTGAGACATAAATCTATAACTTTCGTGCCCATGACCCTCGCATATTTTTTACTATTCACTTTCAAAACATTGCTCGAATTCATATTAGAGAAATAGAAGATTTCTGAATGGGGTACCCCTTTGGTGAATTGGAGATTTCACCAATTTCTCCGAAATGTATTACACTGGTGTTCAACTCGTTCGATATTTCTCCCCAAGAGATCTCACGGGTAAATGCTTCTATTGGAGTTAAAACGGAGCCTTAATTCAACATTTGAAAAAAAAATTACCCTTTTTGTTGGAAATTTTCACAAGTTTTTGCCTTATATTCGTACATCTCTCATTATTTTGATAGTATCACCCTCTAAACACCTCGGATATACACGTTATTTGATACATAGAAGCCTAAGACATAAAGCTATAACTTTCGTGCCCATGACCCTCGCATATTTTTTACTATTCACTTTCAAAACATTACTCGAATTCATATTAGAGAAATCGAAGATTTCTGAAAGGGGTACCCCTTTGGAGAATTGGAGATTTCACCAGTTTCTCCGAAATGTATTACACTGGTGTTCAACTCGTTCGATATTTCTCCCCAAGAGATCTCATGGGTAAATGCTTCTATTGGAGTTGAAACGGAGCCTTAATTCAACATTTGAAAAAAAATTACCCTTTTTGTTGGAAATTTTCACAAGTTTTTGCCTTATATTCGTACATCTCTCTGTATTTTGATAGTATCACCCTCTAAACACCTCGGATATACATGATATTTTATACATACAAGCCTAGGACATAAAGCTATAACTTTCGTGCCCATGACCCTCGCATATTTTTTATTATTCACTTTCAAAACATTGCTCGAATTCATATTAGAGAAATAGAAGATTTCTGAATGGGGTACCCCTTTGGTGAATTGGAGATTTCACCAATTTCTCCGAAATGTATTACACTGGTGTTCAACTCGTTCGATATTTCTCCCCAAGAGATCTCATGGGTAAATGCTTCTATTGGAGTTGAAACGGAGCCTTAATTCAACATTTGAAAAAAATTTACCCTTTTTGTTGGAAATTTTCACAAGTTTTTGCCTAATATTCGTACATCTCTCAGTATTTTGATAGTATCACCCTCTATACACCTCGGATATACACGTTATTTTATACATAGAAGCCTGAGACATAAATCTATAACTTTCGTGCCCATGACCCTCGCATATTTTTTACTATTCACTTTCAAAACATTGCTCGAATTCATATTAGAGAAATAGAAGATTTCTGAATGGGGTACCCCTTTGGTGAATTGGAGATTTCACCAATTTCTCCGAAATGTATTACACTGGTGTTCAACTCGTTCGATATTTCTCCCCAAGAGATCTCACGGGTAAATGCTTCTATTGGAGTTAAAACGGAGCCTTAATTCAACATTTGAAAAAAAATTTACCCTTTTTGTTGGAAATTTTCACAAGTTTTTGCCTTATATTCGTACATCTCTCAATATTTTGATAGTATCACCCTCTAAACACCTCGGATATACACGTTATTTGATACATAGAAGCCTAAGACATAAAGCTATAACTTTCGTGCCCATGACCCTCGCATATTTTTTACTATTCACTTTGAAAACATTACTCGAATTCATATTAGAGAAATCGAAGATTTCTGAAAGGGGTACCCCTTTGGTGAATTGGAGATTTCACCAATTTCTCCGAAATGTATTACACTGGTGTTCAACTCGTTCGATATTTCTCCCCAAGAGATCTCATGGGTAAATGCTTCTATTGGAGTTGAAACGGAGCCTTAATTCAACATTTGAAAAAAAATTACCCTTTTTGTTGGAAATTTTCACAAGTTTTTGCCTTATATTCGTACATCTCTCTGTATTTTGATAGTATCACCCTCTAAACACCTCGGATATACATGATATATTATACATAGAAGCCTAGGACATAAAGCTATAACTTTCGTGCCCATGACCCTCGCATATTTTTTATTATTCACTTTCAAAACATTGCTCGAATTCATATTAGAGAAATCGAAGATTTCTCAAATGGGTACCCCTTTGGTGAATTGGAGATTTCACCAATTTCTCCGAAATGTATTACACTGGTGTTCAACTCATTCGATATTTCTCCCCAAGAGATCTCATGGGTAAATGCTTCTATTGGAGTTGAAACGGAGCCTTAATTCAACATTTGAAAAAAAATTACCCTTTTTGTTGGAAATTTTCACAAGTTTTTGCCTTATATTCGTACGTCTCTCTGTATTTTGATAGTATCACCCTCTAAACACCTCGGATATACATGATATTTTATACATAGAAGCCTAGGACATAAAGCTATAACTTTTGTGCCCATGACCCTCGCATATTTTTTATTATTCACTTTCAAAACATTGCTCGAATTCATATTAGAGAAATAGAAGATTTCTGAATGGGGTACCCCTTTGGTGAATTGGAGATTTCACCAATTTCTCCGAAATGTATTACACTGGTGTTCAACTCGTTCGATATTTCTCCCCAAGAGATCTCATGGGTAAATGCTTCTATTGGAGTTGAAACGGAGCCTTAATTCAACATTTGAAAAAAATTTACCCTTTTTGTTGGAAATTTTCACAAGTTTTTGCCTAATATTCGTACATCTCTCAGTATTTTGATAGTATCCCCCTCTATACACCTCGGATATACACGTTATTTTATACATAGAAGCCTGAGACATAAATCTATAACTTTCGTGCCCATGACCCTCGCATATTTTTTACTATTCACTTTCAAAACATTGCTCGAATTCATATTAGAGAAATAGAAGATTTCTGAATGGGGTACCCCTTTGGTGAATTGGAGATTTCACCAATTTCTCCGAAATGTATTACACTGGTGTTCAACTCGTTCGATATTTCTCCCCAAGAGATCTCACGGGTAAATGCTTCTATTGGAGTTAAAACGGAGCCTTAATTCAACATTTGAAAAAAAAATTACCCTTTTTGTTGGAAATTTTCACAAGTTTTTGCCTTATATTCGTACATCTCTCATTATTTTGATAGTATCACCCTCTAAACACCTCGGATATACACGTTATTTGATACATAGAAGCCTAAGACATAAAGCTATAACTTTCGTGCCCATGACCCTCGCATATTTTTTACTATTCACTTTGAAAACATTACTCGAATTCATATTAGAGAAATCGAAGATTTCTGAAAGGGGTACCCCTTTGGAGAATTGGAGATTTCACCAGTTTCTCCGAAATGTATTACACTGGTGTTCAACTCGTTCGATATTTCTCCCCAAGAGATCTCATGGGTAAATGCTTCTATTGGAGTTGAAACGGAGCCTTAATTCAACATTTGAAAAAAAATTACCCTTTTTGTTGGAAATTTTCACAAGTTTTTGCCTTATATTCGTACATCTCTCAATATTTTGATAGTATCACCCTCTAAACACCTCGGATATACATGATATTTTATACATACAAGCCTAGGACATAAAGCTATAACTTTCGTGCCCATGACCCTCGCATATTTTTTATTATTCACTTTCAAAACATTGCTCGAATTCATATTAGAGAAATAGAAGATTTCTGAATGGGGTACCCCTTTGGTGAATTGGAGATTTCACCAATTTCTCCGAAATGTATTACACTGGTGTTCAACTCGTTCGATATTTCTCCCCAAGAGATCTCATGGGTAAATGCTTCTATTGGAGTTGAAACGGAGCCTTAATTCAACATTTGAAAAAAATTTACCCTTTTTGTTGGAAATTTTCACAAGTTTTTGCCTAATATTCGTACATCTCTCAGTATTTTGATAGTATCACCCTCTATACACCTCGGATATACACGTTATTTTATACATAGAAGCCTGAGACATAAATCTATAACTTTCGTGCCCATGACCCTCGCATATTTTTTACTATTCACTTTCAAAACATTGCTCGAATTCATATTAGAGAAATAGAAGATTTCTGAATGGGGTACCCCTTTGGTGAATTGGAGATTTCACCAATTTCTCCGAAATGTATTACACTGGTGTTCAACTCGTTCGATATTTCTCCCCAAGAGATCTCACGGGTAAATGCTTCTATTGGAGTTAAAACGGAGCCTTAATTCAACATTTGAAAAAAAATTTACCCTTTTTGTTGGAAATTTTCACAAGTTTTTGCCTTATATTCGTACATCTCTCAATATTTTGATAGTATCACCCTCTAAACACCTCGGATATACACGTTATTTGATACATAGAAGCCTAAGACATAAAGCTATAACTTTCGTGCCCATGACCCTCGCATATTTTTTACTATTCACTTTGAAAACATTACTCGAATTCATATTAGAGAAATCGAAGATTTCTGAAAGGGGTACCCCTTTGGTGAATTGGAGATTTCACCAATTTCTCCGAAATGTATTACACTGGTGTTCAACTCGTTCGATATTTCTCCCCAAGAGATCTCATGGGTAAATGCTTCTATTGGAGTTGAAACGGAGCCTTAATTCAACATTTGAAAAAAAATTACCCTTTTTGTTGGAAATTTTCACAAGTTTTTGCCTTATATTCGTACATCTCTCTGTATTTTGATAGTATCACCCTCTAAACACCTCGGATATACATGATATATTATACATAGAAGCCTAGGACATAAAGCTATAACTTTCGTGCCCATGACCCTCGCATATTTTTTATTATTCACTTTCAAAACATTGCTCGAATTCATATTAGAGAAATCGAAGATTTCTCAAATGGGTACCCCTTTGGTGAATTGGAGATTTCACCAATTTCTCCGAAATGTATTACACTGGTGTTCAACTCATTCGATATTTCTCCCCAAGAGATCTCATGGGTAAATGCTTCTATTGGAGTTGAAACGGAGCCTTAATTCAACATTTGAAAAAAAATTACCCTTTTTGTTGGAAATTTTCACAAGTTTTTGCCTTATATTCGTACGTCTCTCTGTATTTTGATAGTATCACCCTCTAAACACCTCGGATATACATGATATTTTATACATAGAAGCCTAGGACATAAAGCTATAACTTTTGTGCCCATGACCCTCGCATATTTTTTATTATTCACTTTCAAAACATTGCTCGAATTCATATTAGAGAAATAGAAGATTTCTGAATGGGGTACCCCTTTGGTGAATTGGAGATTTCACCAATTTCTCCGAAATGTATTACACTGGTGTTCAACTCGTTCGATATTTCTCCCCAAGAGATCTCATGGGTAAATGCTTCTATTGGAGTTGAAACGGAGCCTTAATTCAACATTTGAAAAAAATTTACCCTTTTTGTTGGAAATTTTCACAAGTTTTTGCCTAATATTCGTACATCTCTCAGTATTTTGATAGTATCCCCCTCTATACACCTCGGATATACACGTTATTTTATACATAGAAGCCTGAGACATAAATCTATAACTTTCGTGCCCATGACCCTCGCATATTTTTTACTATTCACTTTCAAAACATTGCTCGAATTCATATTAGAGAAATAGAAGATTTCTGAATGGGGTACCCCTTTGGTGAATTGGAGATTTCACCAATTTCTCCGAAATGTATTACACTGGTGTTCAACTCGTTCGATATTTCTCCCCAAGAGATCTCACGGGTAAATGCTTCTATTGGAGTTAAAACGGAGCCTTAATTCAACATTTGAAAAAAAAATTACCCTTTTTGTTGGAAATTTTCACAAGTTTTTGCCTTATATTCGTACATCTCTCATTATTTTGATAGTATCACCCTCTAAACACCTCGGATATACACGTTATTTGATACATAGAAGCCTAAGACATAAAGCTATAACTTTCGTGCCCATGACCCTCGCATATTTTTTACTATTCACTTTGAAAACATTACTCGAATTCATATTAGAGAAATCGAAGATTTCTGAAAGGGGTACCCCTTTGGAGAATTGGAGATTTCACCAGTTTCTCCGAAATGTATTACACTGGTGTTCAACTCGTTCGATATTTCTCCCCAAGAGATCTCATGGGTAAATGCTTCTATTGGAGTTGAAACGGAGCCTTAATTCAACATTTGAAAAAAAATTACCCTTTTTGTTGGAAATTTTCACAAGTTTTTGCCTTATATTCGTACATCTCTCAATATTTTGATAGTATCACCCTCTAAACACCTCGGATATACACGTTATTTGATACATAGAAGCCTAAGACATAAAGCTATAACTTTCGTGCCCATGACCCTCGCATATTTTTTACTATTCACTTTGAAAACATTACTCGAATTCATATTAGAGAAATCGAAGATTTCTGAAAGGGGTACCCCTTTGGTGAATTGGAGATTTCACCAATTTCTCCGAAATGTATTACACTGGTGTTCAACTCGTTCGATATTTCTCCCCAAGAGATCTCATGGGTAAATGCTTCTATTGGAGTTGAAACGGAGCCTTAATTCAACATTTGAAAAAAAATTACCCTTTTTGTTGGAAATTTTCACAAGTTTTTGCCTTATATTCGTACATCTCTCTGTATTTTGATAGTATCACCCTCTAAACACCTCGGATATACATGATATATTATACATAGAAGCCTAGGACATAAAGCTATAACTTTCGTGCCCATGACCCTCGCATATTTTTTATTATTCACTTTCAAAACATTGCTCGAATTCATATTAGAGAAATCGAAGATTTCTCAAATGGGTACCCCTTTGGTGAATTGGAGATTTCACCAATTTCTCCGAAATGTATTACACTGGTGTTCAACTCATTCGATATTTCTCCCCAAGAGATCTCATGGGTAAATGCTTCTATTGGAGTTGAAACGGAGCCTTAATTCAACATTTGAAAAAAAATTACCCTTTTTGTTGGAAATTTTCACAAGTTTTTGCCTTATATTCGTACGTCTCTCTGTATTTTGATAGTATCACCCTCTAAACACCTCGGATATACATGATATTTTATACATAGAAGCCTAGGACATAAAGCTATAACTTTTGTGCCCATGACCCTCGCATATTTTTTATTATTCACTTTCAAAACATTGCTCGAATTCATATTAGAGAAATAGAAGATTTCTGAATGGGGTACCCCTTTGGTGAATTGGAGATTTCACCAATTTCTCCGAAATGTATTACACTGGTGTTCAACTCGTTCGATATTTCTCCCCAAGAGATCTCATGGGTAAATGCTTCTATTGGAGTTGAAACGGAGCCTTAATTCAACATTTGAAAAAAATTTACCCTTTTTGTTGGAAATTTTCACAAGTTTTTGCCTAATATTCGTACATCTCTCAGTATTTTGATAGTATCCCCCTCTATACACCTCGGATATACACGTTATTTTATACATAGAAGCCTGAGACATAAATCTATAACTTTCGTGCCCATGACCCTCGCATATTTTTTACTATTCACTTTCAAAACATTGCTCGAATTCATATTAGAGAAATAGAAGATTTCTGAATGGGGTACCCCTTTGGTGAATTGGAGATTTCACCAATTTCTCCGAAATGTATTACACTGGTGTTCAACTCGTTCGATATTTCTCCCCAAGAGATCTCACGGGTAAATGCTTCTATTGGAGTTAAAACGGAGCCTTAATTCAACATTTGAAAAAAAAATTACCCTTTTTGTTGGAAATTTTCACAAGTTTTTGCCTTATATTCGTACATCTCTCATTATTTTGATAGTATCACCCTCTAAACACCTCGGATATACACGTTATTTGATACATAGAAGCCTAAGACATAAAGCTATAACTTTCGTGCCCATGACCCTCGCATATTTTTTACTATTCACTTTGAAAACATTACTCGAATTCATATTAGAGAAATCGAAGATTTCTGAAAGGGGTACCCCTTTGGAGAATTGGAGATTTCACCAGTTTCTCCGAAATGTATTACACTGGTGTTCAACTCGTTCGATATTTCTCCCCAAGAGATCTCATGGGTAAATGCTTCTATTGGAGTTGAAACGGAGCCTTAATTCAACATTTGAAAAAAAATTACCCTTTTTGTTGGAAATTTTCACAAGTTTTTGCCTTATATTCGTACATCTCTCTGTATTTTGATAGTATCACCCTCTAAACACCTCGGATATACATGATTTATTATACATAGAAGCCTAGGACATAAAGCTATAACTTTCGTGCCCATGACCCTCGCATATTTTTTACTATTCACTTTCAAAACATTGCTCGAATTCATATTAGAGAAATCGAAGATTTCTCAAATGGGTACCCCTTTGGTGAATTGGAGATTTCACCAATTTCTCCGAAATGTATTACACTGGTGTTCAACTCATTCGATATTTCTCCCCAAGAGATCTCATGGGTAAATGCTTCTATTGGAGTTGAAATGGAGCCTTAATTCAACATTTGAAAAAAAATTGCCCTTTTTGTTGGATATTTTCACAAGTTTTTGCCTTATATTCGTACATCTCTCTGTATTTTGATAGTATCACCCTCTATACACCTCGGATATACACGTTATTTTATACATAGAAGCCTGAGACATAAATCTATAACTTTCGTGCCCATGACCCTCGCATATTTTTTACTATTCACTTTCAAAACATTGCTCGAATTCATATTAGAGAAATAGAAGATTTCTGAATGGGGTACCCCTTTGGTGAATTGGAGATTTCACCAATTTATCCGAAATGTATTACACTGGTGTTCAACTCGTTCGATATTTCTCCCCAAGAGATCTCACGGGTAAATGCTTCTATTGGAGTTAAAACGGAGCCTTAATTCAACATTTGAAAAAATATTTACCCTTTTTGTTGGAAATTTTCACAAGTTTTTGCCTTATATTCGTACATCTCTCAATATTTTGATAGTATCACCCTCTAAACACCTCGGATATACACGTTATTTGATACATAGAAGCCTAAGACATAAAGCTATAACTTTCGTGCCCATGACCCTCGCATATTTTTTACTATTCACTTTGAAAACATTACTCGAATTCATATTAGAGAAATCGAAGATTTCTGAAAGGGGTACCCCTTTGGTGAATTGGAGATTTCACCAATTTCTCCGAAATGTATTACACTGGTGTTCAACTCGTTCGATATTTCTCCCCAAGAGATCTCATGGGTAAATGCTTCTATTGGAGTTGAAACGGAGCCTTAATTCAACATTTGAAAAAAAATTACCCTTTTTGTTGGAAATTTTCACAAGTTTTTGCCTTATATTCGTACATCTCTCTGTATTTTGATAGTATCACCCTCTAAACACCTCGGATATACATGATATATTATACATAGAAGCCTAGGACATAAAGCTATAACTTTCGTGCCCATGACCCTCGCATATTTTTTATTATTCACTTTCAAAACATTGCTCGAATTCATATTAGAGAAATCGAAGATTTCTCAAATGGGTACCCCTTTGGTGAATTGGAGATTTCACCAATTTCTCCGAAATGTATTACACTGGTGTTCAACTCATTCGATATTTCTCCCCAAGAGATCTCATGGGTAAATGCTTCTATTGGAGTTGAAACGGAGCCTTAATTCAACATTTGAAAAAAAATTACCCTTTTTGTTGGAAATTTTCACAAGTTTTTGCCTTATATTCGTACGTCTCTCTGTATTTTGATAGTATCACCCTCTAAACACCTCGGATATACATGATATTTTATACATAGAAGCCTAGGACATAAAGCTATAACTTTTGTGCCCATGACCCTCGCATATTTTTTATTATTCACTTTCAAAACATTGCTCGAATTCATATTAGAGAAATAGAAGATTTCTGAATGGGGTACCCCTTTGGTGAATTGGAGATTTCACCAATTTCTCCGAAATGTATTACACTGGTGTTCAACTCGTTCGATATTTCTCCCCAAGAGATCTCATGGGTAAATGCTTCTATTGGAGTTGAAACGGAGCCTTAATTCAACATTTGAAAAAAATTTACCCTTTTTGTTGGAAATTTTCACAAGTTTTTGCCTAATATTCGTACATCTCTCAGTATTTTGATAGTATCACCCTCTATACACCTCGGATATACACGTTATTTTATACATAGAAGCCTGAGACATAAATCTATAACTTTCGTGCCCATGACCCTCGCATATTTTTTACTATTCACTTTCAAAACATTGCTCGAATTCATATTAGAGAAATAGAAGATTTCTGAATGGGGTACCCCTTTGGTGAATTGGAGATTTCACCAATTTCTCCGAAATGTATTACACTGGTGTTCAACTCGTTCGATATTTCTCCCCAAGAGATCTCACGGGTAAATGCTTCTATTGGAGTTAAAACGGAGCCTTAATTCAACATTTGAAAAAAAAATTACCCTTTTTGTTGGAAATTTTCACAAGTTTTTGCCTTATATTCGTACATCTCTCATTATTTTGATAGTATCACCCTCTAAACACCTCGGATATACACGTTATTTGATACATAGAAGCCTAAGACATAAAGCTATAACTTTCGTGCCCATGACCCTCGCATATTTTTTACTATTCACTTTGAAAACATTACTCGAATTCATATTAGAGAAATCGAAGATTTCTGAAAGGGGTACCCCTTTGGAGAATTGGAGATTTCACCAGTTTCTCCGAAATGTATTACACTGGTGTTCAACTCGTTCGATATTTCTCCCCAAGAGATCTCATGGGTAAATGCTTCTATTGGAGTTGAAACGGAGCCTTAATTCAACATTTGAAAAAAAATTACCCTTTTTGTTGGAAATTTTCACAAGTTTTTGCCTTATATTCGTACATCTCTCTGTATTTTGATAGTATCACCCTATAAACACCTCGGATATACATGATTTATTATACATAGAAGCCTAGGACATAAAGCTATAACTTTCGTGCCCATGACCCTCGCATATTTTTTACTATTCACTTTCAAAACATTGCTCGAATTCATATTAGAGAAATCGAAGATTTCTCAAATGGGTACCCCTTTGGTGAATTGGAGATTTCACCAATTTCTCCGAAATGTATTACACTGGTGTTCAACTCATTCGATATTTCTCCCCAAGAGATCTCATGGGTAAATGCTTCTATTGGAGTTGAAATGGAGCCTTAATTCAACATTTGAAAAAAAATTGCCCTTTTTGTTGGATATTTTCACAAGTTTTTGCCTTATATTCGTACATCTCTCTGTATTTTGATAGTATCACCCTCTAAACACCTCGGATATACATGATATTTTATACATAGAAGCCTAGGACATAAAGCTATAACTTTAGTGCCCATGACCCTCGCATATTTTTTATTATTCACTTTTAAAACATTGCTCGAATTCATATTAGAGAAATAGAAGATTTCTGAATGGGGTACCCCTTTGGTGAATTGGAGATTTCACCAATTTCTCCGAAATGTATTACACTGGTGTTCAACTCGTTCGATATTTCTCCCCAAGAGATCTCATGGGTAAATGCTTCTATTGGAGTTGAAACGGAGCCTTAATTCAACATTTGAAAAAAAATTACCCTTTTTGTTGGAAATTTTCACAAGTTTTTGCCTTATATTCGTACATCTCTCAGTATTTTGATAGTATCACCCTCTATACACCTCGGATATACACGTTATTTTATACATAGAAGCTTGAGACATAAAGCTATAACTTTCGTGCCCATGACCCTCGCATATTTTTTACTATTCACTTTGAAAACATTACTCGAATTCATATTAGAGAAATCGAAGATTTCTGAAAGGGGTACCCCTTTGGAGAATTGGAGATTTCACCAGTTTCTCCGAAATGTATTACACTGGTGTTCAACTCGTTCGATATTTCTCCCCAAGAGATCTCATGGGTAAATGCTTCTATTGGAGTTGAAACGGAGCCTTAATTCAACATTTGAAAAAAAATTACCCTTTTTGTTGGAAATTTTCACAAGTTTTTGCCTTATATTCGTACATCTCTCTGTATTTTGATAGTATCACCCTATAAACACCTCGGATATACATGATTTATTATACATAGAAGCCTAGGACATAAAGCTATAACTTTCGTGCCCATGACCCTCGCATATTTTTTACTATTCACTTTCAAAACATTGCTCGAATTCATATTAGAGAAATCGAAGATTTCTCAAATGGGTACCCCTTTGGTGAATTGGAGATTTCACCAATTTCTCCGAAATGTATTACACTGGTGTTCAACTCATTCGATATTTCTCCCCAAGAGATCTCATGGGTAAATGCTTCTATTGGAGTTGAAATGGAGCCTTAATTCAACATTTGAAAAAAAATTGCCCTTTTTGTTGGATATTTTCACAAGTTTTTGCCTTATATTCGTACATCTCTCTGTATTTTGATAGTATCACCCTCTAAACACCTCGGATATACATGATATTTTATACATAGAAGCCTAGGACATAAAGCTATAACTTTAGTGCCCATGACCCTCGCATATTTTTTATTATTCACTTTTAAAACATTGCTCGAATTCATATTAGAGAAATAGAAGATTTCTGAATGGGGTACCCCTTTGGTGAATTGGAGATTTCACCAATTTCTCCGAAATGTATTACACTGGTGTTCAACTCGTTCGATATTTCTCCCCAAGAGATCTCATGGGTAAATGCTTCTATTGGAGTTGAAACGGAGCCTTAATTCAACATTTGAAAAAAAATTACCCTTTTTGTTGGAAATTTTCACAAGTTTTTGCCTTATATTCGTACATCTCTCAGTATTTTGATAGTATCACCCTCTATACACCTCGGATATACACGTTATTTTATACATAGAAGCTTGAGACATAAAGCTATAACTTTCGTGCCCATGACCCTCGCATATTTTTTACTATTCACTTTCAAAACATTGCTCGAATTCATATTAGAGAAATAGAAGATTTCTGAATGGGGTACCCCTTTGGTGAATTGGAGATTTCACCAATTTCTCCGAAATGTATTACACTGGTGTTCAACTCGTTCGATATTTCTCCCCAAGAGATCTCATGGGTAAATGCATCTATTGGAGTAGAAACGGAACCTTAATTCAACATTTGAAAAAATATTCCCCTTTTAGTTGGCAATTTTCACAAGTTTTTGGCTTATATTCGTATATCTCTGAGAATTTTAACCGTATCACCCTCTAAACACCTCGGATATGTACGATATTTTATACATAGATGTCTAAGACAAAGGGCTACAACTTTTGTGCCCATGACCCTCGCATATCCCATAGTATTCACTATCAAAACATTGCTCGAACTCATATTAGAGAAATCGAAGATTTCTAAAAGGGGTACCCCTTTGGTGAATTGGAGATTTAACCAATTTCTCCGAAATGTATTACACTGGTGTTCAACTCGTTCGATATTTCTCCCCAAGAGATCTCATGGGTAAATGCTTCTATTGGAGTTGAAACGGAGCCTTAATTAAACATTTGAAAAAAAATTACCCTTTTTGTTGGAAATTTTCACAAGTTTTTGCCTTATATTCGTACATCTCACAGTATTTTGATAGTATTACCCTCTATACACCTCGTATATACACGTTATTTTATACATAGAAGCCTAAGACATAAAGCTATAACTTTCGTGCCCATGACCCTCGCATATTTTTTACTATTCACTTTCAAAACATTGCTCGAATTCATATTAGAGAAATCAAAGATTTCTGAAAGGTGTACCCCTTTGGTGAATTGGAGATTTCACCAATTTCTCCGAAATGTATTACACTGGTGTTCCACTCGTTCGATATTTCTCCCCAAGAGATCTCACGGGTAAATGTTTCTATTGGAGTTAAAACGGAGCCTTAATTCAACATTTGAAAAAAAATTCACCTTTTAGTTGGCAATTTTCACAGGTTTTTGCCTTATATTCGTATATCTCTCAGTATTTAACCGTATCACCCTCTAAACACCTCGGATATGTACGATATTTTATACATAGAAGGCTAAGACATAAAGCTATAACTTTCATGCCCATGACCCTCGCATATTTTTTACTATTCACTTTCAAAACATTGCTCGAATTCATATTAGAGAAATCGAAGATTTCTAAAAGGGGTACCCCTTTGGTGAATTGGAGATTTAACCAATTTCTCCGAAATGTATTACACTGGTGTTCAACTCGTTCTATATTTCTCCCCAAGAGATCTCACGGGTAAATGCTTCTATTGGAGTTGAAACGGAGCCTTAATTCAACATTTGAAAAAATATTCCCCTTTTAGTTGGCAATTTTCACAAGTTTTTTCCTTATATTCGTACATCTCTCAGTATTTTGATAGTATCACCCTCTAAACACCTCGGATATACATGATATTTTATACATAGAAGCCTAGGACATAAAGCTATAACTTTCGTGCCCATGACCCTCGCATATTATTTATTATTCACTTTCAAAACATTGCTCGAATTCATATTAGAGAAATCGAAGATTTCTCAAATGGGTACCCCTTTGGTGAATTGGAGATTTCACCAATTTCTCCGAAATGTATTACACTGGTGTTCAACTCATTCGATATTTCTCCCCAAGAGATCTCATGGGTAAATGCTTCTATTGGAGTTCAAATGGAGCCTTAATTCAACATTTGAAAAAAAATTGCCCTTTTTGTTGGAAATTTTCACAAGTTTTTGCCTTATATTCGTACATCTCTCTGTATTTTGATAGTATCACCCTCTAAACACCTCGGATATACATGATATTTTATACATAGAAGCCTAGGACATAAAGCTATAACTTTCGTGCCCATGACCCTCGCATATTTTTTATTATTCACTTTCAAAACATTGCTCGAATTCATATTAGAGAAATAGAAGATTTCTGAATGGGGTACCCCTTTGGTGAATTGGAGATTTCACCAATTTCTCCGAAATGTATTACACTGGTGTTCAACTCGTTCGATATTTCTCCCCAAGAGATCTCATGGGTAAATGCTTCTATTGGAGTTGAAACGGAGCCTTAATTCAACATTTGAAAAAATTTACCCTTTTTGTTGGAAATTTTCACAAGTTTTTGCCTAATATTCGTACATCTCTCAGTATTTTGATAGTATCACCCTCTATACACCTCGGATATACACGTTATTTTATACATAGAAGCCTGAGACATAAAGCTATAACTTTCGTGCCCATGACCCTCGCATATTTTTTACTATTCACTTTCAAAACATTGCTCGAATTCAAATTAGAGAAATAGAAGATTTCTGAATGGGGTACCCCTTTGGTGAATTGGAGATTTCACCAATTTCTCCGAAATGTATTACACTGGTGTTCAACTCGTTCGATATTTCTCCCCAAGAGATCTCACGGGTAAATGCTTCTATTGGAGTTAAAACGGAGCCTTAATTCAACATTTGAAAAAAAAATTACCCTTTTTGTTGGAAATTTTCACAAGTTTTTGCCTTATATTCGTACATCTCTCAGTATTTTGATAGTATCACCCTCTAAACACCTCGGATATACACGATATTTTATAAATAGAAGCCTAAGACATAAAGCTATAACTTTCGTGCCCATGACCCTCGCATATTTTTTACTATTCACTTTCAAAACATTACTCGAATTCATATTAGAGAAATCGAAGATTTCTGAAAGGGGTACCCCTTTGGTGAATTGGAGATTTCACCAATTTCTCCGAAATGTATTACACTGGTGTTCAACTCGTTCGATATTTCTCCCCAAGAGATCTCATGGGTAAATGCTTCTATTGGAGTTGAAACGGAGCCTTAATTCAACATTAGAAAAAAAATTACCCTTTTTGTTGGAAATTTTCACAAGTTTTTGCCTTATATTCGTACATCTCTCAGTATTTTGATAGTATCACCCTCTATACACCTCGGATATACACGTTATTTTATACATAGAAGCCTGAGACATAAAGCTATAAATTTCGTGCCCATGACCCTCGCATATTTTTTACTATTCACTTTCAAAACATTGCTCGAATTCATATTAGAGAAATAGAAGATTTCTAAATGGGGTACCCCTTTGGTGAATTGGAGATTTCACCAATTTCTCCGAAATGTATTACACTGGTGTTCAACTCGTTCGATATTTCTCCCCAAGAGATCTCACGGGTAAATGCTTCTATTGGAGTTGAAACGGAGCCTTAATTCAACATTTGAAAAAAAATTACCCTTTTTGTTGGAAATTTTCACAAGTTTTTGCCTTTTATTCGTACATCTCTTAGTATTTTGATAGTATCACCCTCTAAACACCTCGGATATACACGATATTTAATACATAGAAGCCTGAGACATAAAGCTATAACTTTCGTGCCCATGACCCTCGCATATTTTTACTATTCACTTTCAAAACATTGCTCGAATTCATATTAGAGAAATAGAAGATTTCTGAATGGGGTACCCCTTTGGTGAATTGGAGATTTCACCAATTTCTCCGAAATGTATTACACTAGTGTTCAACTCGTTCGATATTTCTCCCCAAGAGATCTCATGGGTAAATGCTTCTATTGGAGTTGAAATGGAGCCTTAATTCAACATTTGAAAAAAAATTGCCCTTTTTGTTGGATATTTTCACAAGTTTTTGCCTTATATTCGTACATCTCTCTGTATTTTGATAGTATCACCCTCTAAACACCTCGGATATACATGATATTTTATACATAGAAGCCTAGGACATAAAGCTATAACTTTAGTGCCCATGACCCTCGCATATTTTTTATTATTCACTTTCAAAACATTGCTCGAATTCATATTAGAGAAATAGAAGATTTCTGAATGGGGTACCCCTTTGGTGAATTGGAGATTTCACCAATTTCTCCGAAATGTATTACACTGGTGTTCAACTCGTTCGATATTTCTCCCCAAGAGATCTCATGGGTAAATGCTTCTATTGGAGTTGAAACGGAGCCTTAATTCAACATTTGAAAAAAATTTACCCTTTTTGTTGGAAATTTTCACAAGTTTTTGCCTTATATTCGTACATCTCTCAGTATTTTGATAGTATCACCCTCTATACACCTCGGATATACACGTTATTTTATACATAGAAGCCTGAGACATAAAGCTATAACTTTCGTGCCCATGACCCTCGCATATTTTTTACTATTCACTTTCAAAACATTGCTCGAATTCATATTAGAGAAATAGAAGATTTCTGAATGGGGTACCCCTTTGGTGAATTGGAGATTTCACCAATTTCTCCGAAATGTATTACACTGGTGTTCAACTCGTTCGATATTTCTCCCCAAGAGATCTCACGGGTAAATGCTTCTATTGGAGTTAAAACGGAGCCTTAATTCAACATTTGAAAAAAAAATTACCCTTTTTGTTGGAAATTTTCACAAGTTTTTGCCTTATATTCGTACATCTCTCAGTATTTTGATAGTATCACCCTCTAAACACCTCGGATATACACGATATTTTATAAATAGAAGCCTAAGACATAAAGCTATAACTTTCGTGCCCATGACCCTCGCATATTTTTTACTATTCACTTTCAAAACATTACTCGAATTCATATTAGAGAAATCGAAGATTTCTGAAAGGGGTACCCCTTTGGTGAATTGGAGATTTCACCAATTTCTCCGAAATGTATTACACTGGTGTTCAACTCGTTCGATATTTCTCCCCAAGAGATCTCATGGGTAAATGCTTCTATTGGAGTTGAAACCGAGCCTTAATTCAACATTTGAAATTTTTTTACCCTTTTTGTTGGAAATTTTCACAAGTTTTTGCCTTATATTCGTACATCTCTCAGTATTTTGATAGTATCACCCTCTATACACCTCGGATATACACGTTATTTTATACATAGAAGCCTGAGACATAAAGCTATAACTTTCGTGCCCATGACCCTCGCATATTTTTTACTATTCACTTTCAAAACATTGCTCGAATTCATATTAGAGAAATAGAAGATTTCTAAATGGGGTACCCCTTTGGTGAATTGGAGATTTCACCAATTTCTCCGAAATGTATTACACTGGTGTTCAACTCGTTCGATATTTCTCCCCAAGAGATCTCACGGGTAAATGCTTCTATTGGAGTTGAAACGGAGCCTTAATTCAACATTTGAAAAAAAATTACCCTTTTTGTTGGAAATTTTCACAAGTTTTTGCCTTTTATTCGTACATCTCTTAGTATTTTGATAGTATCACCCTCTAAACACCTCGGATATACACGATATTTAATACATAGAAGCCTGAGACATAAAGCTATAACTTTCGTGCCCATGACCCTCGCATATTTTTACTATTCACTTTCAAAACATTGCTCGAATTCATATTAGAGAAATAGAAGATTTCTGAATGGGGTACCCCTTTGGTGAATTGGAGATTTCACCAATTTCTCCGAAATGTATTACACTAGTGTTCAACTCGTTCGATATTTCTCCCCAAGAGATCTCATGGGTAAATGCTTCTATTGGAGTTGAAATGGAGCCTTAATTCAATATTTGAAAAAAAATTGCCCTTTTTGTTGGATATTTTCACAAGTTTTTGCCTTATATTCGTACATCTCTCTGTATTTTGATAGTATCACCCTCTAAACACCTCGGATATACATGATATTTTATACATAGAAGCCTAGGACATAAAGCTATAACTTTAGTGCCCATGACCCTCGCATATTTTTTATTATTCACTTTCAAAACATTGCTCGAATTCATATTAGAGAAATAGAAGATTTCTAAATGGGGTACCCCTTTGGTGAATTGGAGATTTCACCAATTTCTCCGAAATGTATTACACTGGTGTTCAACTCGTTCGATATTTCTCCCCAAGAGATCTCATGGGTAAATGCTTCTATTGGAGTTGAAACGGAGCCTTAATTCAACATTTGAAAAAAATTACCCTTTTTGTTGGAAATTTTCACAAGTTTTTGCCTTTTATTCGTACATCTCTTAGTATTTTGATAGTATCACCCTCTAAACACCTCGGATATACACGATATTTAATACATAGAAGCCTGAGACATAAAGCTATAACTTTCGTGCCCATGACCCTCGCATATTTTTACTATTCACTTTCAAAACATTGCTCGAATTCATATTAGAGAAATAGAAGATTTCTGAATGGGGTACCCCTTTGGTGAATTGGAGATTTCACCAATTTCTCCGAAATGTATTACACTAGTGTTCAACTCGTTCGATATTTCTCCCCAAGAGATCTCATGGGTAAATGCTTCTATTGGAGTTGAAATGGAGCCTTAATTCAACATTTGAAAAAAAATTGCCCTTTTTGTTGGATATTTTCACAAGTTTTTGCCTTATATTCGTACATCTCTCAGTATTTTGATAGTATCACCCTCTATACACCTCGGATATACACGTTATTTTATACATAGAAGCCTGAGACATAAAGCTATAACTTTCGTGCCCATGACCCTCGCATATTTTTTACTATTCACTTTCAAAACATTGCTCGAATTCATATTAGAGAAATAGAAGATTTCTAAATGGGGTACCCCTTTGGTGAATTGGAGATTTCACCAATTTCTCCGAAATGTATTACACTGGTGTTCAACTCGTTCGATATTTCTCCCCAAGAGATCTCACGGGTAAATGCTTCTATTGGAGTTAAAACGGAGCCTTAATTCAACATTTGAAAAAAAAATTACCCTTTTTGTTGGAAATTTTCACAAGTTTTTGCCTTATATTCGTACATCTCTCAGTATTTTGATAGTATCACCCTCTAAACACCTCGGATATACACGATATTTTATAAATAGAAGCCTAAGACATAAAGCTATAACTTTCGTGCCCATGACCCTCGCATATTTTTTACTATTCACTTTCAAAACATTACTCGAATTCATATTAGAGAAATCGAAGATTTCTGAAAGGGGTACCCCTTTGGTGAATTGGAGATTTCACCAATTTCTCCGAAATGTATTACACTGGTGTTCAACTCGTTCGATATTTCTCCCCAAGAGATCTCATGGGTAAATGCTTCTATTGGAGTTGAAACCGAGCCTTAATTCAACATTTGAAATTTTTTTACCCTTTTTGTTGGAAATTTTCACAAGTTTTTGCCTTATATTCGTACATCTCTCAGTATTTTGATAGTATCACCCTCTATACACCTCGGATATACACGTTATTTTATACATAGAAGCCTGAGACATAAAGCTATAACTTTCGTGCCCATGACCCTCGCATATTTTTTACTATTCACTTTCAAAACATTGCTCGAATTCATATTAGAGAAATAGAAGATTTCTAAATGGGGTACCCCTTTGGTGAATTGGAGATTTCACCAATTTCTCCGAAATGTATTACACTGGTGTTCAACTCGTTCGATATTTCTCCCCAAGAGATCTCACGGGTAAATGCTTCTATTGGAGTTGAAACGGAGCCTTAATTCAACATTTGAAAAAAAATTACCCTTTTTGTTGGAAATTTTCACAAGTTTTTGCCTTTTATTCGTACATCTCTTAGTATTTTGATAGTATCACCCTCTAAACACCTCGGATATACACGATATTTAATACATAGAAGCCTGAGACATAAAGCTATAACTTTCGTGCCCATGACCCTCGCATATTTTTACTATTCACTTTCAAAACATTGCTCGAATTCATATTAGAGAAATAGAAGATTTCTGAATGGGGTACCCCTTTGGTGAATTGGAGATTTCACCAATTTCTCCGAAATGTATTACACTAGTGTTCAACTCGTTCGATATTTCTCCCCAAGAGATCTCATGGGTAAATGCTTCTATTGGAGTTGAAATGGAGCCTTAATTCAATATTTGAAAAAAAATTGCCCTTTTTGTTGGATATTTTCACAAGTTTTTGCCTTATATTCGTACATCTCTCTGTATTTTGATAGTATCACCCTCTAAACACCTCGGATATACATGATATTTTATACATAGAAGCCTAGGACATAAAGCTATAACTTTAGTGCCCATGACCCTCGCATATTTTTTATTATTCACTTTCAAAACATTGCTCGAATTCATATTAGAGAAATAGAAGATTTCTAAATGGGGTACCCCTTTGGTGAATTGGAGATTTCACCAATTTCTCCGAAATGTATTACACTGGTGTTCAACTCGTTCGATATTTCTCCCCAAGAGATCTCATGGGTAAATGCTTCTATTGGAGTTGAAACGGAGCCTTAATTCAACATTTGAAAAAAATTACCCTTTTTGTTGGAAATTTTCACAAGTTTTTGCCTTTTATTCGTACATCTCTTAGTATTTTGATAGTATCACCCTCTAAACACCTCGGATATACACGATATTTAATACATAGAAGCCTGAGACATAAAGCTATAACTTTCGTGCCCATGACCCTCGCATATTTTTACTATTCACTTTCAAAACATTGCTCGAATTCATATTAGAGAAATAGAAGATTTCTGAATGGGGTACCCCTTTGGTGAATTGGAGATTTCACCAATTTCTCCGAAATGTATTACACTAGTGTTCAACTCGTTCGATATTTCTCCCCAAGAGATCTCATGGGTAAATGCTTCTATTGGAGTTGAAATGGAGCCTTAATTCAACATTTGAAAAAAAATTGCCCTTTTTGTTGGATATTTTCACAAGTTTTTGCCTTATATTCGTACATCTCTCAGTATTTTGATAGTATCACCCTCTATACACCTCGGATATACACGTTATTTTATACATAGAAGCCTGAGACATAAAGCTATAACTTTCGTGCCCATGACCCTCGCATATTTTTTACTATTCACTTTCAAAACATTGCTCGAATTCATATTAGAGAAATAGAAGATTTCTAAATGGGGTACCCCTTTGGTGAATTGGAGATTTCACCAATTTCTCCGAAATGTATTACACTGGTGTTCAACTCGTTCGATATTTCTCCCCAAGAGATCTCACGGGTAAATGCTTCTATTGGAGTTAAAACGGAGCCTTAATTCAACATTTGAAAAAAAATTACCCTTTTTTTGGAAATTTTCACAAGTTTTTGCCTTATATTCGTACATCTCTCTGTATTTTGATAGTATCACCCTCTAAACACCTCGGATATACATGATATTTTTTACATAGAAGCCTAGGACATAAAGCTATAACTTTAGTGCCCATGACCCTCGCATATTTTTTATTATTCACTTTCAAAACATTGCTCGAATTCATATTAGAGAAATAGAAGATTTCTGAATGGGGTACCCCTTTGGTGAATTGGAGATTTCACCAATTTCTCCGAAATGTATTACACTGGTGTTCAACTCGTTCGATATTTCTCCCCAAGAGATCTCACGGGTAAATGCTTCTATTGGAGTTGAAACGGAGCGTTAATTCAACATTTGAAAAAAAATTACCCTTTTTGTTGGAAATTTTCACAAGTTTTTGCCTTTTATTCGTACATCTCTTAGTATTTTGATAGTATCACCCTCTAAACACCTCGGATATACACGATATTTAATACATAGAAGCCTGAGACATAAAGCTATAACTTTCGTGCCCATGACCCTCGCATATTTTTACTATTCACTTTCAAAACATTGCTCGAATTCATATTAGAGAAATAGAAGATTTCTGAATGGGGTACCCCTTTGGTGAATTGGAGATTTCACCAATTTCTCCGAAATGTATTACACTGGTGTTCAACTCGTTCGATATTTCTCCCCAAGAGATCTCATGGGTAAATGCTTCTATTGGAGTTGAAATGGAGCCTTAATTCAACATTTGAAAAAAAATTGCCCTTTTTGTTGGATATTTTCACAAGTTTTTGCCTTATATTCGTACATCTCTCTGTATTTTGATAGTATCACCCTCTAAACACCTCGGATATACATGATATTTTATACATAGAAGCCTAGGACATAAAGCTATAACTTTAGTGCCCATGACCCTCGCATATTTTTTATTATTCACTTTCAAAACATTGCTCGAATTCATATTAGAGAAATAGAAGATTTCTGAATGGGGTACCCCTTTGGTGAATTGGAGATTTCACCAATTTCTCCGAAATGTATTACACTGGTGTTCAACTCGTTCGATATTTCTCCCCAAGAGATCTCATGGGTAAATGCTTCTATTGGAGTTGAAACGGAGCCTTAATTCAACATTTGAAAAAAATTTACCCTTTTTGTTGGATATTTTCACAAGTTTTTGCCTTATATTCGTACATCTCTCAGTATTTTGATAGTATCACCCTCTATACACCTCGGATATACACGTTATTTTATACATAGAAGCCTGAGACATAAAGCTATAACTTTCGTGCCCATGACCCTCGCATATTTTTTACTATTCACTTTCAAAACATTGCTCGAATTCATATTAGAGAAATAGAAGATTTCTAAATGGGGTACCCCTTTGGTGAATTGGAGATTTCACCAATTTCTCCGAAATGTATTACACTGGTGTTCAACTCGTTCGATATTTCTCCCCAAGAGATCTCACGGGTAAATGCTTCTATTGGAGTTGAAACGGAGCCTTAATTCAACATTTGAAAAAAAATTACCCTTTTTGTTGGAAATTTTCACAAGTTTTTGCCTTTTATTCGTACATCTCTTAGTATTTTGATAGTATCACCCTCTAAACACCTCGGATATACACGATATTTAATACATAGAAGCCTGAGACATAAAGCTATAACTTTCGTGCCCATGACCCTCGCATATTTTTACTATTCACTTTCAAAACATTGCTCGAATTCATATTAGAGAAATAGAAGATTTCTGAATGGGGTACCCCTTTGGTGAATTGGAGATTTCACCAATTTCTCCGAAATGTATTACACTAGTGTTCAACTCGTTCGATATTTCTCCCCAAGAGATCTCATGGGTAAATGCTTCTATTGGAGTTGAAATGGAGCCTTAATTCAATATTTGAAAAAAAATTGCCCTTTTTGTTGGATATTTTCACAAGTTTTTGCCTTATATTCGTACATCTCTCTGTATTTTGATAGTATCACCCTCTAAACACCTCGGATATACATGATATTTTATACATAGAAGCCTAGGACATAAAGCTATAACTTTAGTGCCCATGACCCTCGCATATTTTTTATTATTCACTTTCAAAACATTGCTCGAATTCATATTAGAGAAATAGAAGATTTCTAAATGGGGTACCCCTTTGGTGAATTGGAGATTTCACCAATTTCTCCGAAATGTATTACACTGGTGTTCAACTCGTTCGATATTTCTCCCCAAGAGATCTCATGGGTAAATGCTTCTATTGGAGTTGAAACGGAGCCTTAATTCAACATTTGAAAAAAATTACCCTTTTTGTTGGAAATTTTCACAAGTTTTTGCCTTTTATTCGTACATCTCTTAGTATTTTGATAGTATCACCCTCTAAACACCTCGGATATACACGATATTTAATACATAGAAGCCTGAGACATAAAGCTATAACTTTCGTGCCCATGACCCTCGCATATTTTTACTATTCACTTTCAAAACATTGCTCGAATTCATATTAGAGAAATAGAAGATTTCTGAATGGGGTACCCCTTTGGTGAATTGGAGATTTCACCAATTTCTCCGAAATGTATTACACTAGTGTTCAACTCGTTCGATATTTCTCCCCAAGAGATCTCATGGGTAAATGCTTCTATTGGAGTTGAAATGGAGCCTTAATTCAACATTTGAAAAAAAATTGCCCTTTTTGTTGGATATTTTCACAAGTTTTTGCCTTATATTCGTACATCTCTCAGTATTTTGATAGTATCACCCTCTATACACCTCGGATATACACGTTATTTTATACATAGAAGCCTGAGACATAAAGCTATAACTTTCGTGCCCATGACCCTCGCATATTTTTTACTATTCACTTTCAAAACATTGCTCGAATTCATATTAGAGAAATAGAAGATTTCTAAATGGGGTACCCCTATGGTGAATTGGAGATTTCACCAATTTCTCCGAAATGTATTACACTGGTGTTCAACTCGTTCGATATTTCTCCCCAAGAGATCTCACGGGTAA
The DNA here is from genome assembly GCF_963169125.1 of Humulus lupulus. Taxonomy (NCBI): domain Eukaryota; kingdom Viridiplantae; phylum Streptophyta; class Magnoliopsida; order Rosales; family Cannabaceae; genus Humulus; species Humulus lupulus. Next base: position 183,038,390 of record NC_084802.1, on the reverse strand, counting down.
ATGCTTCTATTGGAGTTAAAACGGAGCCTTAATTCAACATTTGAAAAAAAATTACCCTTTTTTTGGAAATTTTCACAAGTTTTTGCCTTATATTCGTACATCTCTCTGTATTTTGATAGTATCACCCTCTAAACACCTCGGATATACATGATATTTTTTACATAGAAGCCTAGGACATAAAGCTATAACTTTAGTGCCCATGACCCTCGCATATTTTTTATTATTCACTTTCAAAACATTGCTCGAATTCATATTAGAGAAATAGAAGATTTCTGAATGGGGTACCCCTTTGGTGAATTGGAGATTTCACCAATTTCTCCGAAATGTATTACACTGGTGTTCAACTCGTTCGATATTTCTCCCCAAGAGATCTCACGGGTAAATGCTTCTATTGGAGTTGAAACGGAGCGTTAATTCAACATTTGAAAAAAAATTACCCTTTTTGTTGGAAATTTTCACAAGTTTTTGCCTTTTATTCGTACATCTCTTAGTATTTTGATAGTATCACCCTCTAAACACCTCGGATATACACGATATTTAATACATAGAAGCCTGAGACATAAAGCTATAACTTTCGTGCCCATGACCCTCGCATATTTTTACTATTCACTTTCAAAACATTGCTCGAATTCATATTAGAGAAATAGAAGATTTCTGAATGGGGTACCCCTTTGGTGAATTGGAGATTTCACCAATTTCTCCGAAATGTATTACACTGGTGTTCAACTCGTTCGATATTTCTCCCCAAGAGATCTCATGGGTAAATGCTTCTATTGGAGTTGAAATGGAGCCTTAATTCAACATTTGAAAAAAAATTGCCCTTTTTGTTGGATATTTTCACAAGTTTTTGCCTTATATTCGTACATCTCTCTGTATTTTGATAGTATCACCCTCTAAACACCTCGGATATACATGATATTTTATACATAGAAGCCTAGGACATAAAGCTATAACTTTAGTGCCCATGACCCTCGCATATTTTTTATTATTCACTTTCAAAACATTGCTCGAATTCATATTAGAGAAATAGAAGATTTCTGAATGGGGTACCCCTTTGGTGAATTGGAGATTTCACCAATTTCTCCGAAATGTATTACACTGGTGTTCAACTCGTTCGATATTTCTCCCCAAGAGATCTCATGGGTAAATGCTTCTATTGGAGTTGAAACGGAGCCTTAATTCAACATTTGAAAAAAATTTACCCTTTTTGTTGGAAATTTTCACAAGTTTTTGCCTTATATTCGTACATCTCTCAGTATTTTGATAGTATCACCCTCTATACACCTCGGATATACACGTTATTTTATACATAGAAGCCTGAGACATAAAGCTATAACTTTCGTGCCCATGACCCTCGCATATTTTTTACTATTCACTTTCAAAACATTGCTCGAATTCATATTAGAGAAATAGAAGATTTCTAAATGGGGTACCCCTTTGGTGAATTGGAGATTTCACCAATTTCTCCGAAATGTATTACACTGGTGTTCAACTCGTTCGATATTTCTCCCCAAGAGATCTCACGGGTAAATGCTTCTATTGGAGTTAAAACGGAGCCTTAATTCAAAATTTGAAAAAAAATTACCCTTTTTTTGGAAATTTTCACAAGTTTTTGCCTTATATTCGTACATCTCTCTGTATTTTGATAGTATCACCCTCTAAACACCTCGGATATACATGATATTTTATACATAGAAGCCTAGGACATAAAGCTATAACTTTAGTGCCCATGACCCTCGCATATTTTTTATTATTCACTTTCAAAACATTGCTCGAATTCATATTAGAGAAATAGAAGATTTCTGAATGGGGTACCCCTTTGGTGAATTGGAGATTTCACCAATTTCTCCGAAATGTATTACACTGGTGTTCAACTCGTTCGATATTTCTCCCCAAGAGATCTCATGGGTAAATGCTTCTATTGGAGTTGAAACGGAGCGTTAATTCAACATTTGAAAAAAAATTACCCTTTTTGTTGGAAATTTTCACAAGTTTTTGCCTTTTATTCGTACATCTCTTAGTATTTTGATAGTATCACCCTCTAAACACCTCGGATATACACGATATTTAATACATAGAAGCCTGAGACATAAAGCTATAACTTTCGTGCCCATGACCCTCGCATATTTTTACTATTCACTTTCAAAACATTGCTCGAATTCATATTAGAGAAATAGAAGATTTCTGAATGGGGTACCCCTTTGGTGAATTGGAGATTTCACCAATTTCTCCGAAATGTATTACACTGGTGTTCAACTCGTTCGATATTTCTCCCCAAGAGATCTCATGGGTAAATGCTTCTATTGGAGTTGAAATGGAGCCTTAATTCAACATTTGAAAAAAAATTGCCCTTTTTGTTGGATATTTTCACAAGTTTTTGCCTTATATTCGTACATCTCTCTGTATTTTGATAGTATCACCCTCTAAACACCTCGGATATACATGATATTTTATACATAGAAGCCTAGGACATAAAGCTATAACTTTAGTGCCCATGACCCTCGCATATTTTTTATTATTCACTTTCAAAACATTGCTCGAATTCATATTAGAGAAATAGAAGATTTCTGAATGGGGTACCCCTTTGGTGAATTGGAGATTTCACCAATTTCTCCGAAATGTATTACACTGGTGTTCAACTCGTTCGATATTTCTCCCCAAGAGATCTCATGGGTAAATGCTTCTATTGGAGTTGAAACGGAGCCTTAATTCAACATTTGAAAAAATTTTACCCTTTTTGTTGGAAATTTTCACAAGTTTTTGCCTTATATTCGTACATCTCTCAGTATTTTGATAGTATCACCCTCTATACACCTCGGATATACACGTTATTTTATACATAGAAGCCTGAGACATAAAGCTATAACTTTCGTGCCCATGACCCTCGCATATTTTTTACTATTCACTTTCAAAACATTGCTCGAATTCATATTAGAGAAATAGAAGATTTCTAAATGGGGTACCCCTTTGGTGAATTGGAGATTTCACCAATTTCTCCGAAATGTATTACACTGGTGTTCAACTCGTTCGATATTTCTCCCCAAGAGATCTCACGGGTAAATGCTTCTATTGGAGTTAAAACGGAGCCTTAATTCAACATTTGAAAAAAAATTACCCTTTTTTTGGAAATTTTCACAAGTTTTTGCCTTATATTCGTACATCTCTCTGTATTTTGATAGTATCACCCTCTAAACACCTCGGATATACATGATATTTTTTACATAGAAGCCTAGGACATAAAGCTATAACTTTCGTGCCCATGACCCTCGCATATTTTTTATTATTCACTTTCAAAACATTGCTCGAATTCATATTAGAGAAATAGAAGATTTCTGAATGGGGTACCCCTTTGGAGAATTGGAGATTTCACCAATTTCTCCGAAATGTATTACACTGGTGTTCAACTCGTTCGATATTTCTCCCCAAGAGATCTCATGGGTAAATGCTTCTATTGGAGTTGAAACGGAGCCTTAATTCAACATTTGAAAAAAATTTACCCTTTTTGTTGGAAATTTTCACAAGTTTTTGCCTTATATTCGTACATCTCTCAGTATTTTGATAGTATCACCCTCTATACACCTCGGATATACACGTTATTTTATACATAGAAGCCTGAGACATAAAGCTATAACTTTCGTACCCATGACCCTCGCATATTTTTTACTATTCACTTTCAAAACATTGCTCGAATTCATATTAGAGAAATAGAAGATTTCTGAATGGGGTACCCCTTTGGTGAATTGGAGATTTCACCAATTTCTCCGAAATGTATTACACTTGTGTTCAACTCGTTCGATATTTCTCCCCAAGAGATCTCACGGGTAAATGCTTCTATTGGAGTTAAAACGGAGACTTAATTCAACATTTGAAAAAAAATTACCCTTTTTGTTGGAAATTTTCACAAGTTTTTGCCTTATATTCGTACATCTCTCAGTATTTTGATAGTATCACCCTCTATACACCTCGGATATACACGTTATTTTATACATAGAAGCCTGAGACATAAAGCTATAACTTTCGTGCCCATGACCCTCGCATATTTTTTACTATTCACTTTCAAAACATTGCTCGAATTCATATTAGAGAAATCGAAGATTTCTAAAAGGGGTACCCCTTTGGTGAATTGGAGATTTAACCAATTTCTCCGAAATGTATTACACTGGTGTTCAACTCGTTCGATATTTCTCCCCAAGAGATCTCACGGGTAAATGCTTCTATTGGAGTTGAAACGGAGCCTTAATTCAACATTTGAAAAAATATTCCCCTTTTAGTTGGCAATTTTCACAAGTTTTTACCTTATATTCGTACATCTCTCAGTATTTTGATAGTATCACCCTCTAAACACCTCGGATATACCAGATATTTTATACATAGAAGCCTAGGACATAAAGCTATAACTTTCGTGCCCATGACCCTCGCATATTTTTTACTATTCACTTTCAAAACATTGCTCGAATTCATATTAGAGAAATCGAAGATTTCTAAAAGGGGTACCCCTTTGGTGAATTGGAGATTTAACCAATTTCTCCGAAATGTATTACACTGGTGTTCAACTCGTTCGATATTTCTCCCCAAGAGATCTCACGTGTAAATGCTTCTATTGGAGTTGAAACGGAGCCTTAATTCAACATTTGAAAAAATATTCCCCTTTTAGTTGGCAATTTTCACAAGTTTTTGCCTTATATTCGTACATCTCTCAGTATTTTGATAGTATCACCCTCTATACACCTCGGATATACACGTTATTTTATACATAGAAGCCTGAGACATAAAGCTATAACTTTCGTGCCCATGACCCTCGCATATTTTTTACTATTCACTTTCAAAACATTGCTCGAATTCATATTAGAGAAATCGAAGATTTCTGAATGGGGTACCCCTTTGGTGAATTGGAGATTTCACCAATTTCTCCGAAATGTATTACACTTGTGTTCAACTCGTTCGATATTTCTCCCCAAGAGATCTCACGGGTAAATGCTTCTATTGGAGTTAAAACGGAGACTTAATTCAACATTTGAAAAAAAATTACCCTTTTTGTTGGAAATTTTCACAAGTTTTTGCCTTATATTCGTACATCTCTCAGTATTTTGATAGTATCACCCTCTATACACCTCGGATATACACGTTATTTTATACATAGAAGCCTGAGACATAAAGCTATAACTTTCGTGCCCATGACCCTCGCATATTTTTTACTATTCACTTTCAAAACATTGCTCGAATTCATATTAGAGAAATCGAAGATTTCTAAAAGGGGTACCCCTTTGGTGAATTGGAGATTTAACCAATTTCTCCGAAATGTATTACACTGGTGTTCAACTCGTTCGATATTTCTCCCCAAGAGATCTCACGGGTAAATGCTTCTATTGGAGTTGAAACGGAGCCTTAATTCAACATTTGAAAAAATATTCCCCTTTTAGTTGGCAATTTTCACAAGTTTTTACCTTATATTCGTACATCTCTCAGTATTTTGATAGTATCACCCTCTAAACACCTCGGATATACCAGATATTTTATACATAGAAGCCTAGGACATAAAGCTATAACTTTCGTGCCCATGACCCTCGCATATTTTTTACTATTCACTTTCAAAACATTGCTCGAATTCATATTAGAGAAATCGAAGATTTCTAAAAGGGGTACCCCTTTGGTGAATTGGAGATTTAACCAATTTCTCCGAAATGTATTACACTGGTGTTCAACTCGTTCGATATTTCTCCCCAAGAGATCTCACGTGTAAATGCTTCTATTGGAGTTGAAACGGAGCCTTAATTCAACATTTGAAAAAATATTCCCCTTTTAGTTGGCAATTTTCACAAGTTTTTGCCTTATATTCGTACATCTCTCAGTATTTTGATAGTATCACCCTCTATACACCTCGGATATACACGTTATTTTATACATAGAAGCCTGAGACATAAAGCTATAACTTTCGTGCCCATGACCCTCGCATATTTTTTACTATTCACTTTCAAAACATTGCTCGAATTCATATTAGAGAAATCGAAGATTTCTGAATGGGGTACCCCTTTGGTGAATTGGAGATTTCACCAATTTCTCCGAAATGTATTACACTGGTGTTCAACTCGTTCGATATTTCTCCCCAAGAGATCTCATGGGTAAATGCTTCTATTGGAGTTGAAACGGAGCCTTAATTCAACATTTGAAAAAAATTTACCCTTTTTGTTGGAAATTTTCACAAGTTTTTGCCTTATATTCGTACATCTCTCAGTATTTTGATAGTATCACCCTCTATACACCTCGGATATACACGTTATTTTATACATAGAAGCCTGAGACATAAAGCTATAACTTTCGTACCCATGACCCTCGCATATTTTTTACTATTCACTTTCAAAACATTGCTCGAATTCATATTAGAGAAATAGAAGATTTCTGAATGGGGTACCCCTTTGGTGAATTGGAGATTTCACCAATTTCTCCGAAATGTATTACACTTGTGTTCAACTCGTTCGATATTTCTCCCCAAGAGATCTCACGGGTAAATGCTTCTATTGGAGTTAAAACGGAGACTTAATTCAACATTTGAAAAAAAATTACCCTTTTTGTTGGAAATTTTCACAAGTTTTTGCCTTATATTCGTACATCTCTCAGTATTTTGATAGTATCACCCTCTATACACCTCGGATATACACGTTATTTTATACATAGAAGCCTGAGACATAAAGCTATAACTTTCGTGCCCATGACCCTCGCATATTTTTTACTATTCACTTTCAAAACATTGCTCGAATTCATATTAGAGAAATCGAAGATTTCTAAAAGGGGTACCCTTTTGGTGAATTGGAGATTTAACCAATTTCTCCGAAATGTATTACACTGGTGTTCAACTCGTTCGATATTTCTCCCCAAGAGATCTCACGGGTAAATGCTTCTATTGGAGTTGAAACGGAGCCTTAATTCAACATTTGAAAAAATATTCCCCTTTTAGTTGGCAATTTTCACAAGTTTTTACCTTATATTCGTACATCTCTCAGTATTTTGATAGTATCACCCTCTAAACACCTCGGATATACCAGATATTTTATACATAGAAGCCTAGGACATAAAGCTATAACTTTCGTGCCCATGACCCTCGCATATTTTTTACTATTCACTTTCAAAACATTGCTCGAATTCATATTAGAGAAATCGAAGATTTCTAAAAGGGGTACCCCTTTGGTGAATTGGAGATTTAACCAATTTCTCCGAAATGTATTACACTGGTGTTCAACTCGTTCGATATTTCTCCCCAAGAGATCTCACGTGTAAATGCTTCTATTGGAGTTGAAACGGAGCCTTAATTCAACATTTGAAAAAATATTCCCCTTTTAGTTGGCAATTTTCACAAGTTTTTGCCTTATATTCGTACATCTCTCAGTATTTTGATAGTATCACCCTCTATACACCTCGGATATACACGTTATTTTATACATAGAAGCCTGAGACATAAAGCTATAACTTTCGTGCCCATGACCCTCGCATATTTTTTACTATTCACTTTCAAAACATTGCTCGAATTCATATTAGAGAAATCGAAGATTTCTGAATGGGGTACCCCTTTGGTGAATTGGAGATTTCACCAATTTCTCCGAAATGTATTACACTGGTGTTCAACTCGTTCGATATTTCTCCCCAAGAGATCTCACGGGTAAATGCTTCTATTGGAGTTAAAACGGAGCCTTAATTCAACATTTGAAAGAAAATTACCCTTTTTCATGGAAATTTTCACAAGTTTTTGCCTTATATTCGTACATCTCTCTGTATTTTGATAGTATCACCCTCTATACACCTCGGATATACACGTTATTTTATACATAGAAGCCTAAGAAATAAAGCTATAACTTTCGTGCCCATGACCCTCGCATATTTTTTACTATTCACTTTCAAAACATTGCTCGAATTCATATTAGAGAAATCGAAGATTTCTAAAAGGGGTACCCCTTTGGTGAATTGGAGATTTAACAAATTTCTCCGAAATGTATTACACTGGTGTTCAACTCGTTCGATATTTCTCCCCAAAAGATCTCACGTGTAAATGCTTCTATTGGAGTTGAAACGGAGCCTTAATTCAACATTTGAAAAAATATTCCCCTTTTAGTTGGCAATTTTCACAAGTTTTTGCCTTATATTCGTACATCTCTCAGTATTTTGATAGTATCACCCTCTATACACCTCGGATATACACGTTATTTTATACATAGAAGCCTGAGACATAAAGCTATAACTTTCGTGCCCATGACCCTCGCATATTTTTTACTATTCACTTTCAAAACATTGCTCGAATTCATATTAGAGAAATCGAAGATTTCTGAATGGGGTACCCCTTTGGTGAATTGGAGATTTCACCAATTTCTCCGAAATGTATTACACTGGTGTTCAACTCGTTCGATATTTCTCCCCAAGAGATCTCACGGGTAAATGCTTCTATTAGAGTTAAAACGGAGCCTTAATTCAACATTTGAAAGAAAATTACCCTTTTTGTTGGAAATTTTCACAAGTTTTTGCCTTATATTCGTACATCTCTCTGTATTTTGATAGTATCACCCTCTATACACCTCGGATATACACGTTATTTTATACATAGAAGCCTAAGAAATAAAGCTATAACTTTCGTGCCCATGACCCTCGCATATTTTTTACTATTCACTTTCAAAACATTGCTCGAATTCATATTAGAGAAATCGAAGATTTCTAAAAGGGGTACCCCTTTGGTGAATTGGAGATTTAACAAATTTCTCCGAAATGTATTACACTGGTGTTCAACTCGTTCGATATTTCTCCCCAAAAGATCTCACGTGTAAATGCTTCTATTGGAGTTGAAACGGAGCCTTAATTCAACATTTGAAAAAATATTCCCCTTTTAGTTGGCAATTTTCACAAGTTTTTGCCTTATATTCGTACATCTCTCAGTATTTTGATAGTATCACCCTCTATACACCTCGGATATACACGTTATTTTATACATAGAAGCCTGAGACATAAAGCTATAACTTTCGTGCCCATGACCCTCGCATATTTTTTACTATTCACTTTCAAAACATTGCTCGAATTCATATTAGAGAAATCGAAGATTTCTGAATGGGGTACCCCTTTGGTGAATTGGAGATTTCACCAATTTCTCCGAAATGTATTACACTGGTGTTCAACTCGTTCGATATTTCTCCCCAAGAGATCTCACGGGTAAATGCTTCTATTGGAGTTAAAACGGAGCCTTAATTCAACATTTGAAAGAAAATTACCCTTTTTGTTGGAAATTTTCACAAGTTTTTGCCTTATATTCGTACATCTCTCTGTATTTTGATAGTATCACCCTCTATACACCTCGGATATACACGTTATTTTATACATAGAAGCCTAAGAAATAAAGCTATAACTTTCGTGCCCATGACCCTCGCATATTTTTTACTATTCACTTTCAAAACATTGCTCGAATTCATATTAGAGAAATCGAAGATTTCTAAAAGGGGTACCCCTTTGGTGAATTGGAGATTTAACCAATTTCTCCGAAATGTATTACACTGGTGTTCAACTCGTTCGATATTTCTCCCCAAGAGATCTCACGTGTAAATGCTTCTATTGGAGTTGAAACGGAGCCATAATTCAACATTTGAAAAAATATTCCCCTTTTAGTTGGCAATTTTCACAAGTTTTTGCCTTATATTCGTACATCTCTCAGTATTTTGATAGTATCACCCTCTATACACCTCGGATATACACGTTATTTTATACATAGAAGCCTGAGACATAAAGCTATAACTTTCGTGCCCATGACCCTCGCATATTTTTTACTATTCACTTTCAAAACATTGCTCGAATTCATATTAGAGAAATCGAAGATTTCTGAATGGGGTACCCCTTTGGTGAATTGGAGATTTCACCAATTTCTCCGAAATGTATTACACTGGTGTTCAACTCGTTCGATATTTCTCCCCAAGAGATCTCACGGGTAAATGCTTCTATTGGAGTTAAAACGGAGCCTTAATTCAACATTTGAAAGAAAATTACCCTTTTTCATGGAAATTTTCACAAGTTTTTGCCTTATATTCGTACATCTCTCTGTATTTTGATAGTATCACCCTCTATACACCTCGGATATACACGTTATTTTATACATAGAAGCCTAAGAAATAAAGCTATAACTTTCGTGCCCATGACCCTCGCATATTTTTTACTATTCACTTTCAAAACATTGCTCGAATTCATATTAGAGAAATCGAAGATTTCTAAAAGGGGTACCCCTTTGGTGAATTGGAGATTTAACAAATTTCTCCGAAATGTATTACACTGGTGTTCAACTCGTTCGATATTTCTCCCCAAAAGATCTCACGTGTAAATGCTTCTATTGGAGTTGAAACGGAGCCTTAATTCAACATTTGAAAAAATATTCCCCTTTTAGTTGGCAATTTTCACAAGTTTTTGCCTTATATTCGTACATCTCTCAGTATTTTGATAGTATCACCCTCTATACACCTCGGATATACACGTTATTTTATACATAGAAGCCTGAGACATAAAGCTATAACTTTCGTGCCCATGACCCTCGCATATTTTTTACTATTCACTTTCAAAACATTGCTCGAATTCATATTAGAGAAATCGAAGATTTCTGAATGGGGTACCCCTTTGGTGAATTGGAGATTTCTCCAATTTCTCCGAAATGTATTACACTGGTGTTCAACTCGTTCGATATTTCTCCCCAAGAGATCTCACGGGTAAATGCTTCTATTGGAGTTAAAACGGAGCCTTAATTCTACATTTGAAAGAAAATTACCCTTTTTGTTGGAAATTTTCACAAGTTTTTGCCTTATATTCGTACATCTCTCTGTATTTTGATAGTATCACCCTCTATACACCTCGGATATACACGTTATTTTATACATAGAAGCCTGAGACATAAAGCTATAACTTTCGTGCCCATGACCCTCGCATATTTTTTACTATTCACTTTCAAAACATTGCTCGAATTCATATTAGAGAAATCGAAGATTTCTGAATGGGGTACCCCTTTGGTGAATTGGAGATTTCACCAATTTCTCCGAAATGTATTACACTGGTGTTCAACTCGTTCGATATTTCTCCCCAAGAGATCTCACGGGTAAATGCTTCTATTGGAGTTAAAACGGAGCCTTAATTCAACATTTGAAAGAAAATTACCCTTTTTGTTGGAAATTTTCACAAGTTTTTGCCTTATATTCGTACATCTCTCTGTATTTTGATAGTATCACCCTCTATACACCTCGGATATACACGTTATTTTATACATAGATGCCTAAGAAATAAAGCTATAACTTTCGTGCCCATGACCCTCGCATATTTTTTACTATTCACTTTCAAAACATTGCTCGAATTCATATTAGAGAAATCGAAGATTTCTAAAAGGGGTACCCCTTTGGTGAATTGGAGATTTAACCAATTTCTCCGAAATGTATTACACTGGTGTTCAACTCGTTCGATATTTCTCCCCAAGAGATCTCACGTGTAAATGCTTCTATTGGAGTTGAAACGGAGCCATAATTCAACATTTGAAAAAATATTCCCCTTTTAGTTGGCAATTTTCACAAGTTTTTGCCTTATATTCGTACATCTCTCAGTATTTTGATAGTATCACCCTCTATACACCTCGGATATACACGTTATTTTATACATAGAAGCCTGAGACATAAAGCTATAACTTTCGTGCCCATGACCCTCGCATATTTTTTACTATTCACTTTCAAAACATTGCTCGAATTCATATTAGAGAAATCGAAGATTTCTGAATGGGGTACCCCTTTGGTGAATTGGAGATTTCACCAATTTCTCCGAAATGTATTACACTGGTGTTCAACTCGTTCGATATTTCTCCCCAAGAGATCTCACGGGTAAATGCTTCTATTGGAGTTAAAACGGAGCCTTAATTCAACATTTGAAAGAAAATTACCCTTTTTGTTGGAAATTTTCACAAGTTTTTGCCTTATATTCGTACATCTCTCTGTATTTTGATAGTATCACCCTCTATACACCTCGGATATACACGTTATTTTATACATAGAAGCCTAAGAAATAAAGCTATAACTTTCGTGCCCATGACCCTCGCATATTTTTTACTATTCACTTTCAAAACATTGCTCGAATTCATATTAGAGAAATCGAAGATTTCTAAAAGGGGTACCCCTTTGGTGAATTGGAGATTTAACCAATTTCTCCGAAATGTATTACACTGGTGTTCAACTCGTTCGATATTTCTCCCCAAGAGATCTCACGTGTAAATGCTTCTATTGGAGTTGAAACGGAGCCTTAATTCAACATTTGAAAAAATATTCCCCTTTTAGTTGGCAATTTTCACAAGTTTTTGCCTTATATTCGTACATCTCTCAGTATTTTGATAGTATCACCCTCTATACACCTCGGATATACACGTTATTTTATACATAGAAGCCTGAGACATAAAGCTATAACTTTCGTGCCCATGACCCTCGCATATTTTTTACTATTCACTTTCAAAACATTGCTCGAATTCATATTAGAGAAATCGAAGATTTCTGAATGGGGTACCCCTTTGGTGAATTGGAGATTTCACCAATTTCTCCGAAATGTATTACACTGGTGTTCAACTCGTTCGATATTTCTCCCCAAGAGATCTCACGGGTAAATGCTTCTATTGGAGTTAAAACGGAGCCTTAATTCAACATTTGAAAGAAAATTACCCTTTTTCATGGAAATTTTCACAAGTTTTTGCCTTATATTCGTACATCTCTCTGTATTTTGATAGTATCACCCTCTATACACCTCGGATATACACGTTATTTTATACATAGAAGCCTAAGAAATAAAGCTATAACTTTCGTGCCCATGACCCTCGCATATTTTTTACTATTCACTTTCAAAACATTGCTCGAATTCATATTAGAGAAATCGAAGATTTCTGAATGGGGTACCCCTTTGGTGAATTGGAGATTTCACCAATTTCTCCGAAATGTATTACACTGGTGTTCAACTCGTTCGATATTTCTCCCCAAGAGATCTCACGGGTAAATGCTTCTATTGGAGTTAAAACGGAGCCTTAATTCAACATTTGAAAGAAAATTACCCTTTTTGTTGGAAATTTTCACAAGTTTTTGCCTTATATTCGTACATCTCTCTGTATTTTGATAGTATCACCCTCTATACACCTCGGATATACACGTTATTTTATACATAGATGCCTAAGAAATAAAGCTATAACTTTCGTGCCCATGACCCTCGCATATTTTTTACTATTCACTTTCAAAACATTGCTCGAATTCATATTAGAGAAATCGAAGATTTCTAAAAGGGGTACCCCTTTGGTGAATTGGAGATTTAACCAATTTCTCCGAAATGTATTACACTGGTGTTCAACTCGTTCGATATTTCTCCCCAAGAGATCTCACGTGTAAATGCTTCTATTGGAGTTGAAACGGAGCCATAATTCAACATTTGAAAAAATATTCCCCTTTTAGTTGGCAATTTTCACAAGTTTTTGCCTTATATTCGTACATCTCTCAGTATTTTGATAGTATCACCCTCTATACACCTCGGATATACACGTTATTTTATACATAGAAGCCTGAGACATAAAGCTATAACTTTCGTGCCCATGACCCTCGCATATTTTTTACTATTCACTTTCAAAACATTGCTCGAATTCATATTAGAGAAATCGAAGATTTCTGAATGGGGTACCCCTTTGGTGAATTGGAGATTTCACCAATTTCTCCGAAATGTATTACACTGGTGTTCAACTCGTTCGATATTTCTCCCCAAGAGATCTCACGGGTAAATGCTTCTATTGGAGTTAAAATTGAGCCTTAATTCAACATTTGAAAGAAAATTACCCTTTTTGTTGGAAATTTTCACAAGTTTTTGCCTTATATTCGTACATCTCTCTGTATTTTGATAGTATCACCCTCTATACACCTCGGATATACACGTTATTTTATACATAGAAGCCTAAGAAATAAAGCTATAACTTTCGTGCCCATGACCCTCGCATATTTTTTACTATTCACTTTCAAAACATTGCTCGAATTCATATTAGAGAAATCGAAGATTTCTAAAAGGGGTACCCCTTTGGTGAATTGGAGATTTAACCAATTTCTCCGAAATGTATTACACTGGTGTTCAACTCGTTCGATATTTCTCCCCAAGAGATCTCACGTGTAAATGCTTCTATTGGAGTTGAAACGGAGCCTTAATTCAACATTTGAAAAAATATTCCCCTTTTAGTTGGCAATTTTCACAAGTTTTTGCCTTATATTCGTACATCTCTCAGTATTTTGATAGTATCACCCTCTATACACCTCGGATATACACGTTATTTTATACATAGAAGCCTGAGACATAAAGCTATAACTTTCGTGCCCATGACCCTCGCATATTTTTTACTATTCACTTTCAAAACATTGCTCGAATTCATATTAGAGAAATCGAAGATTTCTGAATGGGGTACCCCTTTGGTGAATTGGAGATTTCACCAATTTCTCCGAAATGTATTACACTGGTGTTCAACTCGTTCGATATTTCTCCCCAAGAGATCTCACGGGTAAATGCTTCTATTGGAGTTAAAACGGAGCCTTAATTCAACATTTGAAAGAAAATTACCCTTTTTCATGGAAATTTTCACAAGTTTTTGCCTTATATTCGTACATCTCTCTGTATTTTGATAGTATCACCCTCTATACACCTCGGATATACACGTTATTTTATACATAGAAGCCTAAGAAATAAAGCTATAACTTTCGTGCCCATGACCCTCGCATATTTTTTACTATTCACTTTCAAAACATTGCTCGAATTCATATTAGAGAAATCGAAGATTTCTAAAAGGGGTACCCCTTTGGTGAATTGGAGATTTAACAAATTTCTCCGAAATGTATTACACTGGTGTTCAACTCGTTCGATATTTCTCCCCAAAAGATCTCACGTGTAAATGCTTCTATTGGAGTTGAAACGGAGCCTTAATTCAACATTTGAAAAAATATTCCCCTTTTAGTTGGCAATTTTCACAAGTTTTTGCCTTATATTCGTACATCTCTCAGTATTTTGATAGTATCACCCTCTATACACCTCGGATATACACGTTATTTTATACATAGAAGCCTGAGACATAAAGCTATAACTTTCGTGCCCATGACCCTCGCATATTTTTTACTATTCACTTTCAAAACATTGCTCGAATTCATATTAGAGAAATCGAAGATTTCTGAATGGGGTACCCCTTTGGTGAATTGGAGATTTCACCAATTTCTCCGAAATGTATTACACTGGTGTTCAACTCGTTCGATATTTCTCCCCAAGAGATCTCACGGGTAAATGCTTCTATTGGAGTTAAAACGGAGCCTTAATTCAACATTTGAAAGAAAATTACCCTTTTTGTTGGAAATTTTCACAAGTTTTTGCCTTATATTCGTACATCTCTCTGTATTTTGATAGTATCACCCTCTATACACCTCGGATATACACGTTATTTTATACATAGAAGCCTAAGAAATAAAGCTATAACTTTCGTGCCCATGACCCTCGCATATTTTTTACTATTCACTTTCAAAACATTGCTCGAATTCATATTAGAGAAATCGAAGATTTCTAAAAGGGGTACCCCTTTGGTGAATTGGAGATTTAACCAATTTCTCCGAAATGTATTACACTGGTGTTCAACTCGTTCGATATTTCTCCCCAAGAGATCTCACGTGTAAATGCTTCTATTGGAGTTGAAACGGAGCCTTAATTCAACATTTGAAAAAATATTCCCCTTTTAGTTGGCAATTTTCACAAGTTTTTGCCTTATATTCGTACATCTCTCAGTATTTTGATAGTATCACCCTCTATACACCTCGGATATACACGTTATTTTATACATAGAAGCCTGAGACATAAAGCTATAACTTTCGTGCCCATGACCCTCGCATATTTTTTACTATTCACTTTCAAAACATTGCTCGAATTCATATTAGAGAAATCGAAGATTTCTGAATGGGGTACCCCTTTGGTGAATTGGAGATTTCACCAATTTCTCCGAAATGTATTACACTGGTGTTCAACTCGTTCGATATTTCTCCCCAAGAGATCTCACGGGTAAATGCTTCTATTGGAGTTAAAACGGAGCCTTAATTCAACATTTGAAAGAAAATTACCCTTTTTCATGGAAATTTTCACAAGTTTTTGCCTTATATTCGTACATCTCTCTGTATTTTGATAGTATCACCCTCTATACACCTCGGATATACACGTTATTTTATACATAGAAGCCTAAGAAATAAAGCTATAACTTTCGTGCCCATGACCCTCGCATATTTTTTACTATTCACTTTCAAAACATTGCTCGAATTCATATTAGAGAAATCGAAGATTTCTAAAAGGGGTACCCCTTTGGTGAATTGGAGATTTAACAAATTTCTCCGAAATGTATTACACTGGTGTTCAACTCGTTCGATATTTCTCCCCAAAAGATCTCACGTGTAAATGCTTCTATTGGAGTTGAAACGGAGCCTTAATTCAACATTTGAAAAAATATTCCCCTTTTAGTTGGCAATTTTCACAAGTTTTTGCCTTATATTCGTACATCTCTCATTATTTTGATAGTATCACCCTCTATACACCTCGGATATACACGTTATTTTACACATAGAAGCCTGAGACATAAAGCTATAACTTTCGTGCCCATGACCCTCGCATATTTTTTACTATTCACTTTCAAAACATTGCTCGAATTCATATTAGAGAAATCGAAGATTTCTGAATGGGGTACCCCTTTGGTGAATTGGAGATTTCACCAATTTCTCCGAAATGTATTACACTGGTGTTCAACTCGTTCGATATTTCTCCCCAAGAGATCTCACGGGTAAATGCTTCTATTGGAGTTAAAACGGAGCCTTAATTCAACATTTGAAAGAAAATTACCCTTTTTGTTGGAAATTTTCACAAGTTTTTGCCTTATATTCGTACATCTCTCTGTATTTTGATAGTATCACCCTCTATACACCTCGGATATACACGTTATTTTATACATAGAAGCCTAAGAAATAAAGCTATAACTTTCGTGCCCATGACCCTCGCATATTTTTTACTATTCACTTTCAAAACATTGCTCGAATTCATATTAGAGAAATCGAAGATTTCTAAAAGGGGTACCCCTTTGGTGAATTGGAGATTTAACCAATTTCTCCGAAATGTATTACACTGGTGTTCAACTCGTTCGATATTTCTCCCCAAGAGATCTCACGTGTAAATGCTTCTATTGGAGTTGAAACGGAGCCTTAATTCAACATTTGAAAAAATATTCCCCTTTTAGTTGGCAATTTTCACAAGTTTTTGCCTTATATTCGTACATCTCTCAGTATTTTGATAGTATCACCCTCTATACACCTCGGATATACACGTTATTTTATACATAGAAGCCTGAGACATAAAGCTATAACTTTCGTGCCCATGACCCTCGCATATTTTTTACTATTCACTTTCAAAACATTGCTCGAATTCATATTAGAGAAATCGAAGATTTCTGAATGGGGTACCCCTTTGGTGAATTGGAGATTTCACCAATTTCTCCGAAATGTATTACACTGGTGTTCAACTCGTTCGATATTTCTCCCCAAGAGATCTCACGGGTAAATGCTTCTATTGGAGTTAAAACGGAGCCTTAATTCAACATTTGAAAGAAAATTACCCTTTTTGTTGGAAATTTTCACAAGTTTTTGCCTTATATTCGTACATCTCTCTGTATTTTGATAGTATCACCCTCTATACACCTCGGATATACACGTTATTTTATACATAGAAGCCTAAGAAATAAAGCTATAACTTTCGTGCCCATGACCCTCGCATATTTTTTACTATTCACTTTCAAAACATTGCTCGAATTCATATTAGAGAAATCGAATATTTCTAAAAGGCGTACCCCTTTGGTGAATTGGAGATTTCACCAATTTCTCCGAAATGTATTACACTGGTGTTCAACTCGTTCGATATTTCTCCCCAAGAGATCTCACGTGTAAATGCTTCTATTGGAGTTGAAACGGAGCCTTAATTCAACATTTGAAAAAATATTCCCCTTTTAGTTGGCAATTTTCACAAGTTTTTGCCTTATATTCGTACATCTCTCAGTATTTTGATAGTATCACCCTCTATACACCTCGGATATACACGTTATTTTATACATAGAAGCCTGAGACATAAAGCTATAACTTTCGTGCCCATGACCCTCGCATATTTTTTACTATTCACTTTCAAAACATTGCTCGAATTCATATTAGAGAAATCGAAGATTTCTGAATGGGGTACCCCTTTGGTGAATTGGAGATTTCACCAATTTCTCCGAAATGTATTACACTGGTGTTCAACTCGTTCGATATTTCTCCCCAAGAGATCTCACGGGTAAATGCTTCTATTGGA
The DNA here is from genome assembly GCF_963169125.1 of Humulus lupulus. Classification (NCBI taxonomy): domain Eukaryota; kingdom Viridiplantae; phylum Streptophyta; class Magnoliopsida; order Rosales; family Cannabaceae; genus Humulus; species Humulus lupulus. Next base: position 183,019,997 of record NC_084802.1, on the reverse strand, counting down.
GTTAAAACGGAGCCTTAATTCAACATTTGAAAGAAAATTACCCTTTTTGTTGGAAATTTTCACAAGTTTTTGCCTTATATTCGTACATCTCTCTGTATTTTGATAGTATCACCCTCTATACACCTCGGATATACACGTTATTTTATACATAGAAGCCTAAGAAATAAAGCTATAACTTTCGTGCCCATGACCCTCGCATATTTTTTACTATTCACTTTCAAAACATTGCTCGAATTCATATTAGAGAAATCGAAGATTTCTAAAAGGGGTACCCCTTTGGTGAATTGGAGATTTAACCAATTTCTCCGAAATGTATTACACTGGTGTTCAACTCGTTCGATATTTCTCCCCAAGAGATCTCACGTGTAAATGCTTCTATTGGAGTTGAAACGGAGCCTTAATTCAACATTTGAAAAAATATTCCCCTTTTAGTTGGCAATTTTCACAAGTTTTTGCCTTATATTCGTACATCTCTCAGTATTTTGATAGTATCACCCTCTATACACCTCGGATATACACGTTATTTTATACATAGAAGCCTGAGACATAAAGCTATAACTTTCGTGCCCATGACCCTCGCATATTTTTTACTATTCACTTTCAAAACATTGCTCGAATTCATATTAGAGAAATCGAAGATTTCTGAATGGGGTACCCCTTTGGTGAATTGGAGATTTCACCAATTTCTCCGAAATGTATTACACTGGTGTTCAACTCGTTCGATATTTCTCCCCAAGAGATCTCACGGGTAAATGCTTCTATTGGAGTTAAAACGGAGCCTTAATTCAACATTTGAAAGAAAATTACCCTTTTTGTTGGAAATTTTCACAAGTTTTTGCCTTATATTCGTACATCTCTCTGTATTTTGATAGTATCACCCTCTATACACCTCGGATATACACGTTATTTTATACATAGAAGCCTAAGAAATAAAGCTATAACTTTCGTGCCCATGACCCTCGCATATTTTTTACTATTCACTTTCAAAACATTGCTCGAATTCATATTAGAGAAATCGAAGATTTCTAAAAGGGGTACCCCTTTGGTGAATTGGAGATTTAACCAATTTCTCCGAAATGTATTACACTGGTGTTCAACTCGTTCGATATTTCTCCCCAAGAGATCTCACGTGTAAATGCTTCTATTGGAGTTGAAACGGAGCCTTAATTCAACATTTGAAAAAATATTCCCCTTTTAGTTGGCAATTTTCACAAGTTTTTGCCTTATATTCGTACATCTCTCAGTATTTTGATAGTATCACCCTCTATACACCTCGGATATACACGTTATTTTATACATAGAAGCCTGAGACATAAAGCTATAACTTTCGTGCCCATGACCCTCGCATATTTTTTACTATTCACTTTCAAAACATTGCTCGAATTCATATTAGAGAAATCGAAGATTTCTGAATGGGGTACCCCTTTGGTGAATTGGAGATTTCACCAATTTCTCCGAAATGTATTACACTGGTGTTCAACTCGTTCGATATTTCTCCCCAAGAGATCTCACGGGTAAATGCTTCTATTGGAGTTAAAACGGAGCCTTAATTCAACATTTGAAAGAAAATTACCCTTTTTGTTGGAAATTTTCACAAGTTTTTGCCTTATATTCGTACATCTCTCTGTATTTTGATAGTATCACCCTCTATACACCTCGGATATACACGTTATTTTATACATAGAAGCCTAAGAAATAAAGCTATAACTTTCGTGCCCATGACCCTCGCATATTTTTTACTATTCACTTTCAAAACATTGCTCGAATTCATATTAGAGAAATCGAAGATTTCTAAAAGGGGTACCCCTTTGGTGAATTGGAGATTTAACCAATTTCTCCGAAATGTATTACACTGGTGTTCAACTCGTTCGATATTTCTCCCCAAGAGATCTCACGTGTAAATGCTTCTATTGGAGTTGAAACGGAGCCTTAATTCAACATTTGAAAAAATATTCCCCTTTTAGTTGGCAATTTTCACAAGTTTTTGCCTTATATTCGTACATCTCTCAGTATTTTGATAGTATCACCCTCTATACACCTCGGATATACACGTTATTTTATACATAGAAGCCTGAGACATAAAGCTATAACTTTCGTGCCCATGACCCTCGCATATTTTTTACTATTCACTTTCAAAACATTGCTCGAATTCATATTAGAGAAATCGAAGATTTCTGAATGGGGTACCCCTTTGGTGAATTGGAGATTTCACCAATTTCTCCGAAATGTATTACACTGGTGTTCAACTCGTTCGATATTTCTCCCCAAGAGATCTCACGGGTAAATGCTTCTATTGGAGTTAAAACGGAGCCTTAATTCAACATTTGAAAGAAAATTACCCTTTTTGTTGGAAATTTTCACAAGTTTTTGCCTTATATTCGTACATCTCTCTGTATTTTGATAGTATCACCCTCTATACACCTCGGATATACACGTTATTTTATACATAGAAGCCTAAGAAATAAAGCTATAACTTTCGTGCCCATGACCCTCGCATATTTTTTACTATTCACTTTCAAAACATTGCTCGAATTCATATTAGAGAAATCGAAGATTTCTAAAAGGGGTACCCCTTTGGTGAATTGGAGATTTAACCAATTTCTCCGAAATGTATTACACTGGTGTTCAACTCGTTCGATATTTCTCCCCAAGAGATCTCACGTGTAAATGCTTCTATTGGAGTTGAAACGGAGCCTTAATTCAACATTTGAAAAAATATTCCCCTTTTAGTTGGCAATTTTCACAAGTTTTTGCCTTATATTCGTACATCTCTCAGTATTTTGATAGTATCACCCTCTATACACCTCGGATATACACGTTATTTTATACATAGAAGCCTGAGATATAAAGCTATAACTTTCGTGCCCATGACCCTCGCATATTTTTTACTATTCACTTTCAAAACATTGCTCGAATTCATATTAGAGAAATCGAAGATTTCTGAATGGGGTACCCCTTTGGTGAATTGGAGATTTCACCAATTTCTCCGAAATGTATTACACTGGTGTTCAACTCGTTCGATATTTCTCCCCAAGAGATCTCACGGGTAAATGCTTCTATTGGAGTTAAAACGGAGCCTTAATTCAACATTTGAAAGAAAATTACCCTTTTTGTTGGAAATTTTCACAAGTTTTTGCCTTATATTCGTACATCTCTCTGTATTTTGATAGTATCACCCTCTATACACCTCGGATATACACGTTATTTTATACATAGAAGCCTAAGAAATAAAGCTATAACTTTCGTGCCCATGACCCTCGCATATTTTTTACTATTCACTTTCAAAACATTGCTCGAATTCATATTAGAGAAATCGAAGATTTCTAAAAGGGGTACCCCTTTGGTGAATTGGAGATTTAACCAATTTCTCCGAAATGTATTACACTGGTGTTCAACTCGTTCGATATTTCTCCCCAAGAGATCTCACGTGTAAATGCTTCTATTGGAGTTGAAACGGAGCCTTAATTCAACATTTGAAAAAATATTCCCCTTTTAGTTGGCAATTTTCACAAGTTTTTGCCTTATATTCGTACATCTCTCAGTATTTTGATAGTATCACCCTCTATACACCTCGGATATACACGTTATTTTATACATAGAAGCCTGAGACATAAAGCTATAACTTTCGTGCCCATGACCCTCGCATATTTTTTACTATTCACTTTCAAAACATTGCTCGAATTCATATTAGAGAAATCGAAGATTTCTGAATGGGGTACCCCTTTGGTGAATTGGAGATTTCACCAATTTCTCCGAAATGTATTACACTGGTGTTCAACTCGTTCGATATTTCTCCCCAAGAGATCTCACGGGTAAATGCTTCTATTGGAGTTAAAACGGAGCCTTAATTCAACATTTGAAAGAAAATTACCCTTTTTGTTGGAAATTTTCACAAGTTTTTGCCTTATATTCGTACATCTCTCTGTATTTTGATAGTATCACCCTCTATACACCTCGGATATACACGTTATTTTATACATAGAAGCCTAAGAAATAAAGCTATAACTTTCGTGCCCATGACCCTCGCATATTTTTTACTATTCACTTTCAAAACATTGCTCGAATTCATATTAGAGAAATCGAAGATTTCTAAAAGGGGTACCCCTTTGGTGAATTGGAGATTTAACCAATTTCTCCGAAATGTATTACACTGGTGTTCAACTCGTTCGATATTTCTCCCCAAGAGATCTCACGTGTAAATGCTTCTATTGGAGTTGAAACGGAGCCTTAATTCAACATTTGAAAAAATATTCCCCTTTTAGTTGGCAATTTTCACAAGTTTTTGCCTTATATTCGTACATCTCTCAGTATTTTGATAGTATCACCCTCTATACACCTCGGATATACACGTTATTTTATACATAGAAGCCTGAGACATAAAGCTATAACTTTCGTGCCCATGACCCTCGCATATTTTTTACTATTCACTTTCAAAACATTGCTCGAATTCATATTAGAGAAATCGAAGATTTCTGAATGGGGTACCCCTTTGGTGAATTGGAGATTTCACCAATTTCTCCGAAATGTATTACACTGGTGTTCAACTCGTTCGATATTTCTCCCCAAGAGATCTCACGGGTAAATGCTTCTATTGGAGTTAAAACGGAGCCTTAATTCAACATTTGAAAGAAAATTACCCTTTTTGTTGGAAATTTTCACAAGTTTTTGCCTTATATTCGTACATCTCTCTGTATTTTGATAGTATCACCCTCTATACACCTCGGATATACACGTTATTTTATACATAGAAGCCTAGGACATAAAGCTATAACTTTCGTGCCCATGACCCTCGCATATTTTTTACTATTCACTTTCAAAACATTGCTCGAATTCATATTAGAGAAATCGAAGATTTCTAAAAGGGGTACCCCTTTGGTGAATTGGAGATTTAACCAATTTCTCCGAAATGTATTACACTGGTGTTCAACTCGTTCGATATTTCTCCCCAAGAGATCTCACGGGTAACTGCTTCTATTGGAGTTGAAACGGAGCCTTAATTCAACATTTGAAAAAATATTCCCCTTTTAGTTGGCAATTTTCACAAGTTTTTACCTTATATTCGTACATCTCTCAGTATTTTGATAGTATCACCGTCTAAACACCTCGGATATACCCGATATTTTATACATAGAAGCCTAGGACATAAAGCTATAACTTTCGTGCCCATGACCCTCGCATATTTTTTACTATTCACTTTCAAAACATTGCTCGAATTCATATTAGAGAAATCGAAGATTTCTAAAAGGGGTACCCCTTTGGTGAATTGGAGATTTAACCAATTTCTCCGAAATGTATTACACTGGTGTTCAACTCGTTCGATATTTCTCCCCAAGAGATCTCACGTGTAAATGCTTCTATTGGAGTTGAAACGGAGCGTTAATTCAACATTTGAAAAAAAATTACCCTTTTTGTTGGAAATTTTCACAAGTTTTTGCCTTTTATTCGTACATCTCTTAGTATTTTGATAGTATCACCCTCTAAACACCTCGGATATACACGATATTTAATACATAGAAGCCTGAGACATAAAGCTATAACTTTCGTGCCCATGACCCTCGCATATTTTTTACTATTCACTTTCAAAACATTGCTCGAATTCATATTAGAGAAATCGAAGATTTCTGAATGGGGTAACCCTTTGGTGAATTGGAGATTTCACCAATTTCTCCGAAATGTATTACACTGGTGTTCAACTCGTTCGATATTTCTCCCCAAGAGATCTCACGGGTAAATGCTTCTATTGGAGTTAAAACGGAGCCTTAATTCAACATTTGAAAGAAAATTACCCTTTTTGTTGGAAATTTTCACAAGTTTTTGCCTTATATTCGTACATCTCTCTGTATTTTGATAGTATCACCCTCTAAACACCTCGGATATACATGATATTTTATACATAGAAGCCTAGGACATAAAGCTATAACTTTAGTGCCCATGACCCTCGCATATTTTTTATTATTCACTTTCAAAACATTGCTCGAATTCATATTAGAGAAATAGAAGATTTCTGAATGGGGTACCCCTTTGGTGAATTGGAGATTTCACCAATTTCTCCGAAATGTATTACACTGGTGTTCAACTCGTTCGATATTTCTCCCCAAGAGATCTCATGGGTAAATGCTTCTATTGGAGTTGAAACGGAGCCTTAATTCAACATTTGAAAAAAATTTACCCTTTTTGTTGGAAATTTTCACAAGTTTTTGCCTTATATTCGTACATCTCTCAGTATTTTGATAGTATCACCCTCTATACACCTCGGATATACACGTTATTTTATACATAGAAGCCTGAGACATAAAGCTATAACTTTCGTGCCCATGACCCTCGCATATTTTTTACTATTCACTTTCAAAACATTGCTCGAATTCATATTAGAGAAATAGAAGATTTCTGAATGGGGTACCCCTTTGGTGAATTGGAGATTTCACCAATTTCTCCGAAATGTATTACACTGGTGTTCAACTCGTTCGATATTTCTCCCCAAGAGATCTCACGGGTAAATGCTTCTATTGGAGTTAAAACGGAGACTTAATTCAACATTTGAAAAAAAATTACCCTTTTTGTTGGAAATTTTCACAAGTTTTTGCCTAATATTCGTACATCTCTCAGTATTTTGATAGTATCACCCTCTATACACCTCGGATATACACGTTATTTTATACATAGAAGCCTGAGACATAAAGCTATAACTTTCGTGCCCATGACCCTCGCATATTTTTTACTATTCACTTTCAAAACATTGCTCGAATTCATATTAGAGAAATCGAAGATTTCTGAATGGGGTAACCCTTTGGTGAATTGGAGATTTCACCAATTTCTCCGAAATGTATTACACTGGTGTTCAACTCGTTCGATATTTCTCCCCAAGAGATCTCACGGGTAAATGCTTCTATTGGAGTTAAAACGGAGCCTTAATTCAACATTTGAAAGAAAATTACCCTTTTTGTTGGAAATTTTCACAAGTTTTTGCCTTATATTCGTACATCTCTCTGTATTTTGATAGTATCACCCTCTAAACACCTCGGATATACATGATATTTTATACATAGAAGCCTAGGACATAAAGCTATAACTTTAGTGCCCATGACCCTCGCATATTTTTTATTATTCACTTTCAAAACATTGCTCGAATTCATATTAGAGAAATAGAAGATTTCTGAATGGGGTACCCCTTTGGTGAATTGGAGATTTCACCAATTTCTCCGAAATGTATTACACTGGTGTTCAACTCGTTCGATATTTCTCCCCAAGAGATCTCATGGGTAAATGCTTCTATTGGAGTTGAAACGGAGCCTTAATTCAACATTTGAAAAAAATTTACCCTTTTTGTTGGAAATTTTCACAAGTTTTTGCCTTATATTCGTACATCTCTCAGTATTTTGATAGTATCACCCTCTATACACCTCGGATATACACGTTATTTTATACATAGAAGCCTGAGACATAAAGCTATAACTTTCGTGCCCATGACCCTCGCATATTTTTTACTATTCACTTTCAAAACATTGCTCGAATTCATATTAGAGAAATCGAAGATTTCTGAATGGGGTAACCCTTTGGTGAATTGGAGATTTCACCAATTTCTCCGAAATGTATTACACTGGTGTTCAACTCGTTCGATATTTCTCCCCAAGAGATCTCACGGGTAAATGCTTCTATTGGAGTTAAAACGGAGCCTTAATTCAACATTTGAAAGAAAATTACCCTTTTTGTTGGAAATTTTCACAAGTTTTTGCCTTATATTCGTACATCTCTCTGTATTTTGATAGTATCACCCTCTAAACACCTCGGATATACATGATATTTTATACATAGAAGCCTAGGACATAAAGCTATAACTTTAGTGCCCATGACCCTCGCATATTTTTTATTATTCACTTTCAAAACATTGCTCGAATTCATATTAGAGAAATAGAAGATTTCTGAATGGGGTACTCCTTTGGTGAATTGGAGATTTCACCAATTTCTCCGAAATGTATTACACTGGTGTTCAACTCGTTCGATATTTCTCCCCAAGAGATCTCATGGGTAAATGCTTCTATTGGAGTTGAAACGGAGCCTTAATTCAACATTTGAAAAAAATTTACCCTTTTTGTTGGAAATTTTCACAAGTTTTTGCCTTATATTCGTACATCTCTCAGTATTTTGATAGTATCACCCTCTATACACCTCGGATATACACGTTATTTTATACATAGAAGCCTGAGACATAAAGCTATAACTTTCGTGCCCATGACCCTCGCATATTTTTTACTATTCACTTTCAAAACATTGCTCGAATTCATATTAGAGAAATAGAAGATTTCTGAATGGGGTACCCCTTTGGTGAATTGGAGATTTCACCAATTTCTCCGAAATGTATTACACTGGTGTTCAACTCGTTCGATATTTCTCCCCAAGAGATCTCACGGGTAAATGCTTCTATTGGAGTTAAAACGGAGACTTAATTCAACATTTGAAAAAAAATTACCCTTTTTGTTGGAAATTTTCACAAGTTTTTGCCTTATATTCGTACATCTCTCAGTATTTTGATAGTATCACCCTCTATACACCTCGGATATACACGTTATTTTATACATAGAAGCCTGAGACATAAAGCTATAACTTTCGTGCCCATGACCCTCGCATATTTTTTACTATTCACTTTCAAAACATTGCTCGAATTCATATTAGAGAAATCGAAGATTTCTAAAAGGGGTACCCCTTTGGTGAATTGGAGATTTAACCAATTTCTCCGAAATGTATTACACTGGTGTTCAACTCGTTCGATATTTCTCCCCAAGAGATCTCACGGGTAACTGCTTCTATTGGAGTTGAAACGGAGCCTTAATTCAACATTTGAAAAAATATTCCCCTTTTAGTTGGCAATTTTCACAAGTTTTTACCTTATATTCGTACATCTCTCAGTATTTTGATAGTATCACCCTCTAAACACCTCGGATATACCCGATATTTTATACATAGAAGCCTAGAACATAAAGCTATAACTTTCGTGCCCATGACCCTCGCATATTTTTTACTATTCACTTTCAAAACATTGCTCGAATTCATATTAGAGAAATCGAAGATTTCTAAAAGGGGTACCCATTTGGTGAATTGGAGATTTAACCAATTTCTCCGAAATGTATTACACTGGTGTTCAACTCGTTCGATATTTCTCCCCAAGAGATCTCACGTGTAAATGCTTCTATTGGAGTTGAAACGGAGCGTTAATTCAACATTTGAAAAAAAATTACCCTTTTTGTTGGAAATTTTCACAAGTATTTGCCTTTTATTCGTACATCTCTTAGTATTTTGATAGTATCACCCTCTAAACACCTCGGATATACACGATATTTAATACATAGAAGCCTGAGACATAAAGCTATAACTTTCGTGCCCATGACCCTCGCATATTTTTACTATTCACTTTCAAAACATTGCTCGAATTCATATTAGAGAAATAGAAGATTTCTGAATGGGGTACCCCTTTGGTGAATTGGAGATTTCACCAATTTCTCCGAAATGTATTACACTGGTGTTCAACTCGTTCGATATTTCTCCCCAAGAGATCTCATGGGTAAATGCTTCTATTGGAGTTGAAATGGAGCCTTAATACAACATTTGAAAAAAAATTGCCCTTTTTGTTGGCAATTTTCACAAGTTTTTGCCTTATATTCGTACATCTCTCTGTATTTTGATAGTATCACCCTCTAAACACCTCGGATATACATGATATTTTATACATAGAAGCCTAGGACATAAAGCTATAACTTTAGTGCCCATGACCCTCGCATATTTTTTATTATTCACTTTCAAAACATTGCTCGAATTCATATTAGAGAAATAGAAGATTTCTGAATGGGGTACCCCTTTGGTGAATTGGAGATTTCACCAATTTCTCCGAAATGTATTACACTGGTGTTCAACTCGTTCGATATTTCTCCCCAAGAGATCTCATGGGTAAATGCTTCTATTGGAGTTGAAACGGAGCCTTAATTCAACATTTGAAAAAAATTTACCGTTTTTGTTGGAAATTTTCACAAGTTTTTGCCTTATATTCGTACATCTCTCAGTATTTTGATAGTATCACCCTCTATACACCTCGGATATACACGTTATTTTATACATAGAAGCCTGAGACATAAAGCTATAACTTTCGTGCCCATGACCCTCGCATATTTTTTACTATTCACTTTCAAAACATTGCTCGAATTCATATTAGAGAAATAGAAGATTTCTAAATGGGGTACCCCTTTGGTGAATTGGAGATTTCACCAATTTCTCCAAAATGTATTACACTGGTGTTCAACTCGTTCGATATTTCTCCCCAAGAGATCTCACGGGTAAATGCTTCTATTGGAGTTAAAACGGAGCCTTAATTCAACATTTGAAACAAAATTACCCTTTTTGTTGGAAATTTTCACAAGTTTTTGCCTTATATTCGTACATCTCTCTGTATTTTGATAGTATCACCCTCTAAACACCTCGGATATACATGATATTTTACACATAGAAGCCTAGGACATAAAGCTATAACTTTCGTGCCCATGACCCTCGCATATTTTTTATTATTCACTTTCAAAACATTGCTCGAATTCATATTAGAGAAATAGAAGATTTCTGAATGGGGTACCCCTTTGGTGAATTGGAGATTTCACCAATTTCTCCGAAATGTATTACACTGGTGTTCAACTCGTTCGATATTTCTCCCCAAGAGATCTCATGGGTAAATGCTTCTATTGGAGTTGAAACGGAGCCTTAATTCAACATTTGAAAAAAATTTACCGTTTTTGTTGGAAATTTTCACAAGTTTTTGCCTTATATTCGTACATCTCTCAGTATTTTGATAGTATCACCCTCTATACACCTCGGATATACACGTTATTTTATACATAGAAGCCTGAGACATAAAGCTATAACTTTCGTGCCCATGACCCTCGCATATTTTTTACTATTCACTTTCAAAACATTGCTCGAATTCATATTAGAGAAATAGAAGATTTCTAAATGGGGTACCCCTTTGGTGAATTGGAGATTTCCCCAATTTCTCCAAAATGTATTACACTGGTGTTCAACTCGTTCGATATTTCTCCCCAAGAGATCTCACGGGTAAATGCTTCTATTGGAGTTAAAACGGAGCCTTAATTCAACATTTGAAACAAAATTACCCTTTTTGTTGGAAATTTTCACAAGTTTTTGCCTTATATTCGTACATCTCTCTGTATTTTGATAGTATCACCCTCTAAACACCTCGGATATACATGATATTTTATACATAGAAGCCTAGGACATAAAGCTATAACTTTCGTGCCCATGACCCTCGCATATTTTTTATTATTCACTTTCAAAACATTGCTCGAAGTCATATTAGAGAAATAGAAGATTTCTGAATGGGGTACCCCTTTGGAGAATTGGAGATTTCACCAATTTCTCCGAAATGTATTACACTGGTGTTCAACTCGTTCGATATTTCTCCCCAAGAGATCTCATGGGAAAATGCTTCTATTGGAGTTGAAACGGAGCCTTAATTCAACATTTGAAAAAAAATTACCCTTTTTGTTGGAAATTTTCACAAGTTTTTGCCTTATATTCGTACATCTCTCAGTATTTTGATAGTATCACCCTCTAAACACCTCGGATATACATGATATTTTATACATAGAAGCCTAGGACATAAAGATATAACTTTCGTGCCCATGACCCTCGCATATTTTTTATTATTCACTTTCAAAACATTGCTCGAATTCATATTAGAGAAATAGAAGATTTCTGAATGGGGTACCCCTTTGGTGAATTGGAGATTTCACCAATTTCTCCGAAATGTATTACACTGGTGTTCAACTCGTTCGATATTTCTCCCCAAGAGATCTCATGGGTAAATGCATCTATTGGAGTAGAAACGGAACCTTAATTCAACATTTGAAAAAATATTCCCCTTTTAGTTGGCAATTTTCACAAGTTTTTGGCTTATATTCGTATATCTCTGAGAATTTTAACCGTATCACCCTCTAAACACCTCGGATATGTACGATATTTTATACATAGATGTCTAAGACAAAGGGATACAACTTTTGTGCCCATGACCCTCGCATATCCCATAGTATTCACTTTCAAAACATTGCTCGAACTCATATTAGAGAAATCGAAGATTTCTAAAAGGGGTACCCCTTTTGTGAATTGGAGATTTAACCAATTTCTCCGAAATGTATTACACTGGTGTTCAACTCGTTCGATATTTCTCCCCAAGAGATCTCATGGGTAAATGCTTCTATTGGAGTTGAAACGGAGCCTTAATTAAACATTTGAAAAAAAATTACCCTTTTTGTTGGAAATTTTCACAAGTTTTTGCCTTATATTCGTACATCTCACAGTATTTTGATAGTATCACCCTCTATACACCTCGTATATACACGTTATTTTATACATAGAAGCCTAAGACATAAAGCTATAACTTTCGTGCCCATGACCCTCGCATATTTTTTATTATTCACTTTCAAAACATTGCTCGAATTCATATTAGAGAAATAGAAGATTTCTGAATGGGGTACCCCTTTGGTGAATTGGAGATTTCACCAATTTCTCCGAAATGTATTACACTGGTGTTCAACTCGTTCGATATTTCTCCCCAAGAGATCTCATGGGTAAATGCTTCTATTGGAGTTGAAACGGAGCCTTAATTCAACATTTGAAAAAAATTTACCGTTTTTGTTGGAAATTTTCACAAGTTTTTGCCTTATATTCGTACATCTCTCAGTATTTTGATAGTATCACCCTCTATACACCTCGGATATACACGTTATTTTATACATAGAAGCCTGAGACATAAAGCTATAACTTTCGTGCCCATGACCCTCGCATATTTTTTACTATTCACTTTCAAAACATTGCTCGAATTCATATTAGAGAAATAGAAGATTTCTAAATGGGGTACCCCTTTGGTGAATTGGAGATTTCACCAATTTCTCCAAAATGTATTACACTGGTGTTCAACTCGTTCGATATTTCTCCCCAAGAGATCTCACGGGTAAATGCTTCTATTGGAGTTAAAACGGAGCCTTAATTCAACATTTGAAACAAAATTACCCTTTTTGTTGGAAATTTTCACAAGTTTTTGCCTTATATTCGTACATCTCTCTGTATTTTGATAGTATCACCCTCTAAACACCTCGGATATACATGATATTTTATACATAGAAGCCTAGGACATAAAGCTATAACTTTCGTGCCCATGACCCTCGCATATTTTTTATTATTCACTTTCAAAACATTGCTCGAAGTCATATTAGAGAAATAGAAGATTTCTGAATGGGGTACCCCTTTGGAGAATTGGAGATTTCACCAATTTCTCCGAAATGTATTACACTGGTGTTCAACTCGTTCGATATTTCTCCCCAAGAGATCTCATGGGAAAATGCTTCTATTGGAGTTGAAACGGAGCCTTAATTCAACATTTGAAAAAAAATTACCCTTTTTGTTGGAAATTTTCACAAGTTTTTGCCTTATATTCGTACATCTCTCAGTATTTTGATAGTATCACCCTCTAAACACCTCGGATATACATGATATTTTATACATAGAAGCCTAGGACATAAAGCTATAACTTTCGTGCCCATGACCCTCGCATATTTTTTATTATTCACTTTCAAAACATTGCTCGAATTCATATTAGAGAAATAGAAGATTTCTGAATGGGGTACCCCTTTGGTGAATTGGAGATTTCACCAATTTCTCCGAAATGTATTACACTGGTGTTCAACTCGTTCGATATTTCTCCCCAAGAGATCTCATGGGTAAATGCATCTATTGGAGTAGAAACGGAACCTTAATTCAACATTTGAAAAAATATTCCCCTTTTAGTTGGCAATTTTCACAAGTTTTTGGCTTATATTCGTATATCTCTGAGAATTTTAACCGTATCACCCTCTAAACACCTCGGATATGTACGATATTTTATACATAGATGTCTAAGACAAAGGGATACAACTTTTGTGCCCATGACCCTCGCATATCCCATAGTATTCACTTTCAAAACATTGCTCGAACTCATATTAGAGAAATCGAAGATTTCTAAAAGGGGTACCCCTTTTGTGAATTGGAGATTTAACCAATTTCTCCGAAATGTATTACACTGGTGTTCAACTCGTTCGATATTTCTCCCCAAGAGATCTCATGGGTAAATGCTTCTATTGGAGTTGAAACGGAGCCTTAATTAAACATTTGAAAAAAAATTACCCTTTTTGTTGGAAATTTTCACAAGTTTTTGCCTTATATTCGTACATCTCACAGTATTTTGATAGTATCACCCTCTATACACCTCGTATATACACGTTATTTTATACATAGAAGCCTAAGACATAAAGCTATAACTTTCGTGCCCATGACCCTCGCATATTTTTTACTATTCACTTTCAAAACATTGCTCGAATTCATATTAGAGAAATCGAAGATTTCTGAAAGGTGTACCCCTTTGGTGAATTGGAGATTTCACCAATTTCTCCGAAATGTATTACACTGGTGTTCCACTCGTTTGATATTTCTCCCCAAGAGATCTCACGGGTAAATGTTTCTATTGGAGTTAAAACGGAGCCTTAATTCAACATTTGAAAAAAAATTCACCTTTTAGTTGGCAATTTTCACAGGTTTTTGCCTTATATTCGTATATCTCTCAGTATTTAACCGTATCACCCTCTAAACACCTCGGATATGTATGATATTTTATACATAGAAGTCTAAGACAAATGGCTACAACTTTTATGCCCATGACCCTCGCATATCCCTTAGTATTCACTTTCAAAACATTGCTCGATCTCATATTAGAGAAATCGAAGATTTCTAAAAGGGGTACCCCTTTGGTGAATTGGAGATTTAACCAATTTCTCCGAAATGTATTACACTGGTGTTCAACTCGTTCTATATTTCTCCCCAAGAGATCTCACGGGTAAATGCTTCTATTGGAGTTGAAACGGAGCCTTAATTCAACATTTGAAAAAATATTCCCCTTTTAGTTGGCAATTTTCACAAGTTTTTTCCTTATATTCGTACATCTCTCAGTATTTTGATAGTATCACCCTCTAAACACCTCGGATATACATGATATTTTATACATAGAAGCCTAGGACATAAAGCTATAACTTTCGTGCCCATGACCCTCGCATATTTTTTATTATTCACTTTCAAAACATTGCTCGAATTCATATTAGAGAAATCGAAGATTTCTCAAATGGGTACCCCTTTGGTGAATTGGAGATTTCACCAATTTCTCCGAAATGTATTACACTGGTGTTCAACTCATTCGATATTTCTCCCCAAGAGATCTCATGGGTAAATGCTTCTATTGGAGTTGAAATGGAGCCTTAATTCAACATTTGAAAAAAAATTGCCCTTTTTGTTGGAAATTTTCACAAGTTTTTGCCTTATATTCGTACATCTCTCAGTATTTTGATAGTATCACCCTCTAAACACCTCGGATATACACGATATTTTATAAATAGAAGCCTAAGACATAAAGCTATAACTTTCGTGCCCATGACCCTCGCATATTTTTTAATATTCACTTTCAAAACATTACTCGAATTCATATTAGAGAAATCGAAGATTTCTGAAAGGGGTACCCCTTTGGTGAATTGGAGATTTCACCAATTTCTCCGAAATGTATTACACTGGTGTTCAACTCGTTCGATATTTCTCACCAAGAGATCTCATGGGTAAATGCTTCTATTGGAGTTGAAACGGAGCCTTAATTCAACATTTGAAAAAAAATTACCCTTTTTGTTGGAAATTTTCACAAGTTTTTGCCTTATATTCGTACATCTCTCAGTATTTTGATAGTATCACCCTCTATACAACTCGGATATACACGATATTTAATACATAGAAGCCTGAGACATAAAGCTATAACTTTCGTGCCCATGACCCTCGCATATTTTTTACTATTCACTTTCAAAACATTGCTCGAATTCATATCAGAGAAATAGAAGATTTCTAAATGGGGTACCCCTTTGGTGAATTGGAGATTTCACCAATTTCTCCGAAATGTATTACACTGGTGTTCAACTCGTTCGATATTTCTCCCCAAGAGATCTCACGGGTAAATGCTTCTATTGGAGTTGAAACGGAGCGTTAATTCAACATTTGAAAAAAAATTACCCTTTTTGTTGGAAATTTTCACAAGTTTTTGCCTTTTATTCGTACATCTCTTAGTATTTTGATAGTATCACCCTCTAAACACCTCGGATATACACGATATTTAATACATAGAAGCCTGAGACATAAAGCTATAACTTTCGTGCCCATGACCCTCGCATATTTTTACTATTCACTTTCAAAACATTGCTCGAATTCATATTAGAGAAATAGAAGATTTCTGAATGGGGTACCCCTTTGGTGAATTGGAGATTTCACCAATTTCTCCGAAATGTATTACACTGGTGTTCAACTCGTTCGATATTTCTCCCCAAGAGATCTCATGGGTAAATGCTTCTATTGGAGTTGAAATGGAGCCTTAATTCAACATTTGAAAAAAAATTGCCCTTTTTGTTGGATATTTTCACAAGTTTTTGCCTTATATTCGTACATCTCTCTGTATTTTGATAGTATCACCCTCTAAACACCTCGGATATACATGATATTTTATACATAGAAGCCTTGGACATAAAGCTATAACTTTAGTGCCCATGACCCTCGCATATTTTTTATTATTCACTTTCAAAACATTGCTCGAATTCATATTAGAGAAATAGAAGATTTCTGAATGGGGTACCCCTTTGGTGAATTGGAGATTTCACCAATTTCTCCGAAATGTATTACACTGGTGTTCAACTCGTTCGATATTTCTCCCCAAGAGATCTCATGGGTAAATGCTTCTATTGGAGTTGAAACGGAGCCTTAATTCAACATTTGAAAAAAATTTACCCTTTTTGTTGGAAATTTTCACAAGTTTTTGCCTTATATTCGTACATCTCTCAGTATTTTGATAGTATCACCCTCTATACACCTCGGATATACACGTTATTTTATACATAGAAGCCTGAGACATAAAGCTATAACTTTCGTGCCCATGACCCTCGCATATTTTTTACTATTCACTTTCAAAACATTGCTCGAATTCATATTAGAGAAATAGAAGATTTCTAAATGGGGTACCCCTTTGGTGAATTGGAGATTTCACCAATTTTTCCGAAATGTATTACACTGGTGTTCAACTCGTTCGATATTTCTCCCCAAGAGATCTCACGGGTAAATGCTTCTATTGAAGTTAAAACGGAGCCTTAATTCAACATTTGAAAAAAAATTACCCTTTTTGTTGGAAATTTTCACAAGTTTTTGCCTTATATTCGTACATCTCTCAGTATTTTGATAGTATCACCCTCTATACACCTCGGATATACACGTTATTTTATACATAGAAGCCTGAGACATAAAGCTATAACTTTCGTACCCATGACCCTCGCATATTTTTTACTATTCACTTTCAAAACATTGCTCGAATTCATATTAGAGAAATAGAAGATTTCGGAATGGGGTACCCCTTTGGTGAATTGGAGATTTCACCAATTTCTCCGAAATGTATTACACTGGTGTTCAACTCGTTCGATATTTCTCCCCAAGAGATCTCACGGGTAAATGCTTCTATTGGAGTTAAAACGGAGACTTAATTCAACATTTGAAAAAAAATTACCCTTTTTGTTGGAAATTTTCACAAGTTTTTGCCTTATATTCGTACATCTCTCAGTATTTTGATAGTATCACCCTCTATACACCTCGGATATACACGTTATTTTATACATAGAAGCCTGAGACATAAAGCTATAACTTTCGTGCCCATGACCCTCGCATATTTTTTACTATTCACTTTCAAAACATTGCTCGAATTCATATTAGAGAAATCGAAGATTTCTAAATGGGGTACCCCTTTGGTGAATTGGAGATTTCACCAATTTCTCCGAAATGTATTACACTGGTGTTCAACTCGTTCGATATTTCTCCCCAAGAGATCTCACGGGTAAATGCTTCTATTGAAGTTAAAACGGAGCCTTAATTCAACATTTGAAAAAAAATTACCCTTTTTGTTGGAAATTTTCACAAGTTTTTGCCTTATATTCGTACATCTCTCTGTATATTGATAGTATCACCCTCTAAACACCTCGGATATACATGATATCTTTTACATAGAAGCCTAGGACATAAAGCTATAACTTTCGTGCCCATGACCCTCGCATATTTTTTATTATTCACTTTCAAAACATTGCTCGAATTCATATTAGAGAAATAGAAGATTTCTGAATGGGGTACCCCTTTGGAGAATTGGAGATTTCACCAATTTCTCCGAAATGTATTACACTGGTGTTCAACTCGTTCGATATTTCTCCCCAAGAGATCTCATGGGTAAATGCTTCTATTGGAGTTGAAACGGAGCCTTAATTCAACATTTGAAAAAAATTTACCCTTTTTGTTGGAAATTTTCACAAGTTTTTGCCTTATATTCGTACATCTCTCAGTATTTTGATAGTATCACCCTCTATACACCTCGGATATACACGTTATTTTATACATAGAAGCCTGAGACATAAAGCTATAACTTTCGTGCCCATGACCCTCGCATATTTTTTACTATTCACTTTCAAAACATTGCTCGAATTCATATTAGAGAAATAGAAGATTTCTAAATGGGGTACCCCTTTGGTGAATTGGAGATTTCACCAATTTTTCCGAAATGTATTACACTGGTGTTCAACTCGTTCGATATTTCTCCCCAAGAGATCTCACGGGTAAATGCTTCTATTGAAGTTAAAACGGAGCCTTAATTCAACATTTGAAAAAAAATTACCCTTTTTGTTGGAAATTTTCACAAGTTTTTGCCTTATATTCGTACATCTCTCAGTATTTTGATAGTATCACCCTCTATACACCTCGGATATACACGTTATTTTATACATAGAAGCCTGAGACATAAAGCTATAACTTTCGTACCCATGACCCTCGCATATTTTTTACTATTCACTTTCAAAACATTGCTCGAATTCATATTAGAGAAATAGAAGATTTCGGAATGGGGTACCCCTTTGGTGAATTGGAGATTTCACCAATTTCTCCGAAATGTATTACACTGGTGTTCAACTCGTTCGATATTTCTCCCCAAGAGATCTCACGGGTAAATGCTTCTATTGGAGTTAAAACGGAGACTTAATTCAACATTTGAAAAAAAATTACCCTTTTTGTTGGAAATTTTCACAAGTTTTTGCCTTATATTCGTACATCTCTCAGTATTTTGATAGTATCACCCTCTATACACCTCGGATATACACGTTATTTTATACATAGAAGCCTGAGACATAAAGCTATAACTTTCGTGCCCATGACCCTCGCATATTTTTTACTATTCACTTTCAAAACATTGCTCGAATTCATATTAGAGAAATCGAAGATTTCTAAATGGGGTACCCCTTTGGTGAATTGGAGATTTCACCAATTTCTCCGAAATGTATTACACTGGTGTTCAACTCGTTCGATATTTCTCCCCAAGAGATCTCACGGGTAAATGCTTCTATTGAAGTTAAAACGGAGCCTTAATTCAACATTTGAAAAAAAATTACCCTTTTTGTTGGAAATTTTCACAAGTTTTTGCCTTATATTCGTACATCTCTCTGTATATTGATAGTATCACCCTCTAAACACCTCGGATATACATGATATCTTTTACATAGAAGCCTAGGACATAAAGCTATAACTTTCGTGCCCATGACCCTCGCATATTTTTTATTATTCACTTTCAAAACATTGCTCGAATTCATATTAGAGAAATAGAAGATTTCTGAATGGGGTACCCCTTTGGAGAATTGGAGATTTCACCAATTTCTCCGAAATGTATTACACTGGTGTTCAACTCGTTCGATATTTCTCCCCAAGAGATCTCATGGGTAAATGCTTCTATTGGAGTTGAAACGGAGCCTTAATTCAACATTTGAAAAAAATTTACCCTTTTTGTTGGAAATTTTCACAAGTTTTTGCCTTATATTCGTACATCTCTCAGTATTTTGATAGTATCACCCTCTATACACCTCGGATATACACGTTATTTTATACATAGAAGCCTGAGACATAAAGCTATAACTTTCGTACCCATGACCCTCGCATATTTTTTACTATTCACTTTCAAAACATTGCTCGAATTCATATTAGAGAAATAGAAGATTTCGGAATGGGGTACCCCTTTGGTGAATTGGAGATTTCACCAATTTCTCCGAAATGTATTACACTGGTGTTCAACTCGTTCGATATTTCTCCCCAAGAGATCTCACGGGTAAATGCTTCTATTGGAGTTAAAACGGAGACTTAATTCAACATTTGAAAAAAAATTACCCTTTTTGTTGGAAATTTTCACAAGTTTTTGCCTTATATTCGTACATCTCTCAGTATTTTGATAGTATCACCCTCTATACACCTCGGATATACACGTTATTTTATACATAGAAGCCTGAGACATAAAGCTATAACTTTCGTGCCCATGACCCTCGCATATTTTTTACTATTCACTTTCAAAACATTGCTCGAATTCATATTAGAGAAATCGAAGATTTCTAAAAGGGGTACCCCTTTGGTGAATTGGAGATTTAACCAATTTCTCCGAAATGAATTACACTGGTGTTCAACTCGTTCGATATTTCTCCCCAAGAGATCTCACGGGTAACTGCTTCTATTGGAGTTGAAACGGAGCCTTAATTCAACATTTGAAAAAATATTCCCCTTTTAGTTGGCAATTTTCACAAGTTTTTACCTTATATTCGTACATCTCTCAGTATTTTGATAGTATCACCCTCTAAACACCTCGGATATACCCGATATTTTATACATAGAAGCCTAGGACATAAAGCTATAACTTTCGTGCCCATGACCCTCGCATATTTTTTACTATTCACTTTCAAAACATTGCTCGAATTCATATTAGAGAAATCGAAGATTTCTAAAAGGGGTACCCCTTTGGTGAATTGGAGATTTAACCAATTTCTCCGAAATGTATTACACTGGTGTTCAACTCGTTCGATATTTCTCCCCAAGAGATCTCACGTGTAAATGCTTCTATTGGAGTTGAAACGGAGCCTTAATTCAACATTTGAAAAAATATTCCCCTTTTAGTTGGCAATTTTCACAAGTTTTTGCCTTTTATTCGTACATCTCTTAGTATTTTGATAGTATCACCCTCTAAACACCTCGGATATACACGATATTTAATACATAGAAGCCTGAGACATAAAGCTATAACTTTCGTGCCCATGACCCTCGCATATTTTTACTATTCACTTTCAAAACATTGCTCGAATTCATATTAGAGAAATAGAAGATTTCTGAATGGGGTACCCCTTTGGTGAATTGGAGATTTCACCAATTTCTCCGAAATGTATTACGCTGGTGTTCAACTCGTTCGATATTTCTCCCCAAGAGATCTCAAGGGTAAATGCTTCTATTGGAGTTGAAATGGAGCCTTAATTCAACATTTGAAAAAAAATTGCCCTTTTTGTTGGATATTTTCACAAGTTTTTGCCTTATATTCGTACATCTCTCTGTATTTTGATAGTATCACCCTCTAAACACCTCGGATATACATGATATTTTATACATAGAAGCCTAGGACATAAAGCTATAACTTTAGTGCCCATGACCCTCGCATATTTTTTATTATTCACTTTCAAAACATTGCTCGAATTCATATTAGAGAAATAGAAGATTTCTGAATGGGGTACCCCTTTGGTGAATTGGAGATTTCACCAATTTCTCCGAAATGTATTACACTGGTGTTCAACTCGTTCGATATTTCTCCCCAAGAGATCTCATGGGTAAATGCTTCTATTGGAGTTGAAACGGAGCCTTAATTCAACATTTGAAAAAAATTTACCCTTTTTGTTGGAAATTTTCACAAGTTTTTGCCTTATATTCGTACATCTCTCAGTATTTTGATAGTATCACCCTCTATACACCTCGGATATACACGTTATTTTATACATAGAAGCCTGAGACATAAAGCTATAACTTTCGTGCCCATGACCCTCGCATATTTTTTACTATTCACTTTCAAAACATTGCTCGAATTCATATTAGAGAAATAGAAGATTTCTGAATGGGGTACCCCTTTGGTGAATTGGAGATTTCACCAATTTCTCCGAAATGTATTACACTGGTGTTCAACTCGTTCGATATTTCTCCCCAAGAGATCTCACGGGTAAATGCTTCTATTGGAGTTAAAACGGAGACTTAATTAAACATTTGAAAAAAAATTACCCTTTTTGTTGGAAATTTTCACAAGTTTTTGCCTTATATTCGTACATCTCTCAGTATTTTGATAGTATCACCCTCTATACACCTCGGATATACACGTTATTTTATACATAGAAGCCTGAGACATAAAGCTATAACTTTCGTGCCCATGACCCTCGCATATTTTTTACTATTCACTTTCAAAACATTGCTCGAATTCATATTAGAGAAATAGAAGATTTCTGAATGGGGTACCCCTTTGGTGAATTGGAGATTTCACCAATTTCTCCGAAATGTATTACGCTGGTGTTCAACTCGTTCGATATTTCTCCCCAAGAGATCTCAAGGGTAAATGCTTCTATTGGAGTTGAAATGGAGCCTTAATTCAACATTTGAAAAAAAATTGCCCTTTTTGTTGGATATTTTCACAAGTTTTTGCCTTATATTCGTACATCTCTCTGTATTTTGATAGTATCACCCTCTAAACACCTCGGATATACATGATATTTTATACATAGAAGCCTAGGACATAAAGCTATAACTTTAGTGCCCATGACCCTCGCATATTTTTTATTATTCACTTTCAAAACATTGCTCGAATTCATATTAGAGAAATAGAAGATTTCTGAATGGGGTACCCCTTTGGTGAATTGGAGATTTCACCAATTTCTCCGAAATGTATTACACTGGTGTTCAACTCGTTCGATATTTCTCCCCAAGAGATCTCATGGGTAAATGCTTCTATTGGAGTTGAAACGGAGCCTTAATTCAACATTTGAAAAAAATTTACCCTTTTTGTTGGAAATTTTCACAAGTTTTTGCCTTATATTCGTACATCTCTCAGTATTTTGATAGTATCACCCTCTATACACCTCGGATATACACGTTATTTTATACATAGAAGCCTGAGACATAAAGCTATAACTTTCGTGCCCATGACCCTCGCATATTTTTTACTATTCACTTTCAAAACATTGCTCGAATTCATATTAGAGAAATAGAAGATTTCTGAATGGGGTACCCCTTTGGTGAATTGGAGATTTCACCAATTTCTCCGAAATGTATTACACTGGTGTTCAACTCGTTCGATATTTCTCCCCAAGAGATCTCACGGGTAAATGCTTCTATTGGAGTTAAAACGGAGACTTAATTCAACATTTGAAAAAAAATTACCCTTTTTGTTGGAAATTTTCACAAGTTTTTGCCTTATATTCGTACATCTCTCAGTATTTTGATAGTATCACCCTCTATACACCTCGGATATACACGTTATTTTATACATAGAAGCCTGAGACATAAAGCTATAACTTTCGTGCCCATGACCCTCGCATATTTTTTACTATTCACTTTCAAAACATTGCTCGAATTCATATTAGAGAAATCGAAGATTTCTAAAAGGGGTACCCCTTTGGTGAATTGGAGATTTAACCAATTTCTCCGAAATGTATTACACTGGTGTTCAACTCGTTCGATATTTCTCCCCAAGAGATCTCACGGGTAACTGCTTCTATTGGAGTTGAAACGGAGCCTTAATTCAACATTTGAAAAAATATTCCCCTTTTAGTTGGCAATTTTCACAAGTTTTTACCTTATATTCGTACATCTCTCAGTATTTTGATAGTATCACCCTCTAAACACCTCGGATATACCCGATATTTTATACATAGAAGCCTAGGACATAAAGCTATAACTTTCGTGCCCATGACCCTCGCATATTTTTTACTATTCACTTTCAAAACATTGCTCGAATTCATATTAGAGAAATCGAAGATTTCTAAAAGGGGTACCCCTTTGGTGAATTGGAGATTTAACCAATTTCTCCGAAATGTATTACACTGGTGTTCAACTCGTTCGATATTTCTCCCCAAGAGATCTCACGTGTAAATGCTTCTATTGGAGTTGAAACGGAGCGTTAATTCAACATTTGAAAAAAAATTACCCTTTTTGTTGGAAATTTTCACAAGTTTTTGCCTTTTATTCGTACATCTCTTAGTATTTTGATAGTATCACCCTCTAAACACCTCGGATATACACGATATTTAATACATAGAAGCCTGAGACATAAAGCTATAACTTTCGTGCCCATGACCCTCGCATATTTTTACTATTCACTTTCAAAACATTGCTCGAATTCATATTAGAGAAATAGAAGATTTCTGAATGGGGTACCCCTTTGGTGAATTGGAGATTTCACCAATTTCTCCGAAATGTATTACACTGGTGTTCAACTCGTTCGATATTTCTCCCCAAGAGATCTCACGGGTAACTGCTTCTATTGGAGTTGAAACGGAGCCTTAATTCAACATTTGAAAAAATATTCCCCTTTTAGTTGGCAATTTTCACAAGTTTTTACCTTATATTCGTACATCTCTCAGTATTTTGATAGTATCACCCTCTAAACACCTCGGATATACCCGATATTTTATACATAGAAGCCTAGGACATAAAGCTATAACTTTCGTGCCCATGACCCTCGCATATTTTTTACTATTCACTTTCAAAACATTGCTCGAATTCATATTAGAGAAATCGAAGATTTCTAAAAGGGGTACCCCTTTGGTGAATTGGAGATTTAACCAATTTCTCCGAAATGTATTACACTGGTGTTCAACTCGTTCGATATTTCTCCCCAAGAGATCTCACGTGTAAATGCTTCTATTGGAGTTGAAACGGAGCGTTAATTCAACATTTGAAAAAAAATTACCCTTTTTGTTGGAAATTTTCACAAGTTTTTGCCTTTTATTCGTACATCTCTTAGTATTTTGATAGTATCACCCTCTAAACACCTCGGATATACACGATATTTAATACATAGAAGCCTGAGACATAAAGCTATAACTTTCGTGCCCATGACCCTCGCATATTTTTACTATTCACTTTCAAAACATTGCTCGAATTCATATTAGAGAAATAGAAGATTTCTGAATGGGGTACCCTTTTGGTGAATTGGAGATTTCACCAATTTCTCCGAAATGTATTACACTGGTGTTCAACTCGTTCGATATTTCTCCCCAAGAGATCTCATGGGTAAATGCTTCTATTGGAGTTGAAATGGAGCCTTAATTCAACATTTGAAAAAAAATTGCCCTTTTTGTTGGATATTTTCACAAGTTTTTGCCTTATATTCGTACATCTCTCTGTATTTTGATAGTATCACCCTCTAAACACCTCGGATATACATGATATTTTATACATAGAAGCCTAGGACATAAAGCTATAACTTTAGTGCCCATGACCCTCGCATATTTTTTATTATTCACTTTCAAAACATTGCTCGAATTCATATTAGAGAAATAGAAGATTTCTGAATGGGGTACCCCTTTGGTGAATTGGAGATTTCACCAATTTCTCCGAAATGTATTACACTGGTGTTCAACTCGTTCGATATTTCTCCCCAAGAGATCTCATGGGTAAATGCTTCTATTGGAGTTGAAACGGAGCCTTAATTCAACATTTGAAAAAAATTTTCCCTTTTTGTTGGAAATTTTCACAAGTTTTTGCCTTATATTCGTACATCTCTCAGTATTTTGATAGTATCACCCTCTATACACCTCGGATATACACGTTATTTTATACATAGAAGCCTGAGACATAAAGCTATAACTTTCGTGCCCATGACCCTCGCATATTTTTTACTATTCACTTTCAAAACATTGCTCGAATTCATATTAGAGAAATAGAAGATTTCTAAATTGGGTACCCCTTTGGTGAATTGGAGATTTCACCAATTTCTCCGAAATGTATTACACTGGTGTTCAACTCGTTCGATATTTCTCCCCAAGAGATCTCACGGGTAAATGCTTCTATTGAAGTTAAAACGGAGCCTTAATTCAACATTTGAAAAAAAATTACC
This sequence comes from Humulus lupulus, assembly GCF_963169125.1. NCBI lineage: Eukaryota > Viridiplantae > Streptophyta > Magnoliopsida > Rosales > Cannabaceae > Humulus > Humulus lupulus. The sequence continues at coordinate 182,993,917 of NC_084802.1, read as the reverse complement.
CTTTTTGTTGGAAATTTTCACAAGTTTTTGCCTTATATTCGTACATCTCTCTGTATTTTGATAGTATCACCCTCTAAACACCTCGGATATACATGATATTTTTTACATAGAAGCCTAGGACATAAAGCTATAACTTTCGTGCCCATGACCCTCGCATATTTTTTATTATTCACTTTCAAAACATTGCTCGAATTCATATTAGAGAAATAGAAGATTTCTGAATGGGGTACCCCTTTGGAGAATTGGAGATTTCACCAATTTCTCCGAAATGTATTACACTGGTGTTCAACTCGTTCGATATTTCTCCCCAAGAGATCTCATGGGTAAATGCTTCTATTGGAGTTGAAACGGAGCCTTAATTCAACATTTGAAAAAAATTTACCCTTTTTGTTGGAAATTTTCACAAGTTTTTGCCTTATATTCGTACATCTCTCAGTATTTTGATAGTATCACCCTCTATACACCTCGGATATACACGTTATTTTATACATAGAAGCCTGAGACATAAAGCTATAACTTTCGTACCCATGACCCTCGCATATTTTTTACTATTCACTTTCAAAACATTGCTCGAATTCATATTAGAGAAATAGAAGATTTCTGAATGGGGTACCCCTTTGGTGAATTGGAGATTTCACCAATTTCTCCGAAATGTATTACACTGGTGTTCAACTCGTTCGATATTTCTCCCCAAGAGATCTCACGGGTAAATGCTTCTATTGGAGTTAAAACGGAGACTTAATTCAACATTTGAAAAAAAATTACCCTTTTTGTTGGAAATTTTCACAAGTTTTTGCCTTATATTCGTACATCTCTCAGTATTTTGATAGTATCACCCTCTATACACCTCGGATATACACGTTATTTTATACATAGAAGCCTGAGACATAAAGCTATAACTTTCGTGCCCATGACCCTCGCATATTTTTTACTATTCACTTTCAAAACATTGCTCGAATTCATATTAGAGAAATCGAAGATTTCTAAAAGGGGTACCCCTTTGGTGAATTGGAGATTTAACCAATTTCTCCGAAATGTATTACACTGGTGTTCAACTCGTTCGATATTTCTCCCCAAGAGATCTCACGGGTAACTGCTTCTATTGGAGTTGAAACGGAGCCTTAATTCAACATTTGAAAAAATATTCCCCTTTTAGTTGGCAATTTTCACAAGTTTTTACCTTATATTCGTACATCTCTCAGTATTTTGATAGTATCACCCTCTAAACACCTCGGATATACCCGATATTTTATACATAGAAGCCTAGGACATAAAGCTATAACTTTCGTGCCCATGACCCTCGCATATTTTTTACTATTCACTTTCAAAACATTGCTCGAATTCATATTAGAGAAATCGAAGATTTCTAAAAGGGGTACCCCTTTGGTGAATTGGAGATTTAACCAATTTCTCCGAAATGTATTACACTGGTGTTCAACTCGTTCGATATTTCTCCCCAAGAGATCTCACGTGTAAATGCTTCTATTGGAGTTGAAACGGAGCCTTAATTCAACATTTGAAAAAATATTCCCCTTTTAGTTGGCAATTTTCACAAGTTTTTGCCTTTTATTCGTACATCTCTTAGTATTTTGATAGTATCACCCTCTAAACACCTCGGATATACACGATATTTAATACATAGAAGCCTGAGACATAAAGCTATAACTTTCGTGCCCATGACCCTCGCATATTTTTTACTATTCACTTTCAAAACATTGCTCGAATTCATATTAGAGAAATAGAAGATTTCTGAATGGGGTACCCCTTTGGTGAATTGGAGATTTCACCAATTTCTCCGAAATGTATTACACTGGTGTTCAACTCGTTCGATATTTCTCCCCAAGAGATCTCATGGGTAAATGCTTCTATTGGAGTTGAAATGGAGCCTTAATTCAACATTTGAAAAAAAATTGCCCTTTTTGTTGGATATTTTCACAAGTTTTTGCCTTATATTCGTACATCTCTCTGTATTTTGATAGTATCACCCTCTAAACACCTCGGATATACATGATATTTTATACATAGAAGCCTAGGACATAAAGCTATAACTTTAGTGCCCATGACCCTCGCATATTTTTTATTATTCACTTTCAAAACATTGCTCGAATTCATATTAGAGAAATAGAAGATTTCTGAATGGGGTACCCCTTTGGTGAATTGGAGATTTCACCAATTTCTCCGAAATGTATTACACTGGTGTTCAACTCGTTCGATATTTCTCCCCAAGAGATCTCATGGGTAAATGCTTCTATTGGAGTTGAAACGGAGCCTTAATTCAACATTTGAAAAAAATTTACCCTTTTTGTTGGAAATTTTCACAAGTTTTTGCCTTATATTCGTACATCTCTCAGTATTTTGATAGTATCACCCTCTATACACCTCGGATATACACGTTATTTTATACATAGAAGCCTGAGACATAAAGCTATAACTTTCGTGCCCATGACCCTCGCATATTTTTTACTATTCACTTTCAAAACATTGCTCGAATTCATATTAGAGAAATAGAAGATTTCTGAATGGGGTACCCCTTTGGTGAATTGGAGATTTCACCAATTTCTCCGAAATGTATTACACTGGTGTTCAACTCGTTCGATATTTCTCCCCAAGAGATCTCATGGGTAAATGCTTCTATTGGAGTTGAAATGGAGCCTTAATTCAACATTTGAAAAAAAATTGCCCTTTTTGTTGGATATTTTCACAAGTTTTTGCCTTATATTCGTACATCTCTCTGTATTTTGATAGTATCACCCTCTAAACACCTCGGATATACATGATATTTTATACATAGAAGCCTAGGACATAAAGCTATAACTTTAGTGCCCATGACCCTCGCATATTTTTTATTATTCACTTTCAAAACATTGCTCGAATTCATATTAGAGAAATAGAAGATTTCTGAATGGGGTACCCCTTTGGTGAATTGGAGATTTCACCAATTTCTCCGAAATGTATTACACTGGTGTTCAACTCGTTCGATATTTCTCCCCAAGAGATCTCATGGGTAAATGCTTCTATTGGAGTTGAAACGGAGCCTTAATTCAACATTTGAAAAAAATTTACCCTTTTTGTTGGAAATTTTCACAAGTTTTTGCCTTATATTCGTACATCTCTCAGTATTTTGATAGTATCACCCTCTATACACCTCGGATGTACACGTTATTTTATACATAGAAGCCTGAGACATAAAGCTATAACTTTCGTGCCCATGACCCTCGCATATTTTTTACTATTCACTTTCAAAACATTGCTCGAATTCATATTAGAGAAATAGAAGATTTCTGAATGGGGTACCCCTTTGGTGAATTGGAGATTTCACCAATTTCTCCGAAATGTATTACACTGGTGTTCAACTCGTTCGATATTTCTCCCCAAGAGATCTCATGGGTAAATGCTTCTATTGGAGTTGAAACGGAGCCTTAATTCAACATTTGAAAAAAATTTACCCTTTTTGTTGGAAATTTTCACAAGTTTTTGCCTTATATTCGTACATCTCTCTGTATTTTGATAGTATCACCCTCTAAAGACCTCGGATATACATGATATTTTATACATAGAAGCCTAGGACATAAAGCTATAACTTTAGTGCCCATGACCCTCGCATATTTTTTATTATTCACTTTCAAAACATTGCTCGAATTCATATTAGAGAAATAGAAGATTTCTGAATGGGGTACCCCTTTGGTGAATTGGAGATTTCACCAATTTCTCCGAAATGTATTACACTGGTGTTCAACTCGTTCGATATTTCTCCCCAAGAGATCTCATGGGTAAATGCTTCTATTGGAGTTGAAATGGAGCCTTAATTCAACATTTGAAAAAAAATTGCCCTTTTTGTTGGATATTTTCACAAGTTTTTGCCTTATATTCGTACATCTCTCTGTATTTTGATAGTATCACCCTCTAAACACCTCGGATATACATGATATTTTATACATAGAAGCCTAGGACATAAAGCTATAACTTTAGTGCCCATGACCCTCGCATATTTTTTATTATTCACTTTCAAAACATTGCTCGAATTCATATTAGAGAAATAGAAGATTTCTGAATGGGGTACCCCTTTGGTGAATTGGAGATTTCACCAATTTCTCCGAAATGTATTACACTGGTGTTCAACTCGTTCGATATTTCTCCCCAAGAGATCTCATGGGTAAATGCTTCTATTGGAGTTGAAACGGAGCCTTAATTCAACATTTGAAAAAAATTTACCCTTTTTGTTGGAAATTTTCACAAGTTTTTGCCTTATATTCGTACATCTCTCAGTATTTTGATAGTATCACCCTCTATACACCTCGGATATACACGTTATTTTATACATAGAAGCCTGAGACATAAAGCTATAACTTTCGTGCCCATGACCCTCGCATTTTTTTTACTATTCACTTTCAAAACATTGCTCGAATTCATATTAGAGAAATAGAAGATTTCTGAATGGGGTACCCCTTTGGTGAATTGGAGATTTCACCAATTTCTCCGAAATGTATTACACTGGTGTTCAACTCGTTCGATATTTCTCCCCAAGAGATCTCACGGGTAAATGCTTCTATTGGAGTTAAAACGGAGACTTAATTCAACATTTGAAAAAAAATTACCCTTTTTGTTGGAAATTTTCACAAGGTTTTGCCTTATATTCGTACATCTCTCAGTATTTTGATAGTATCACCCTCTATACACCTCGGATATACACGTTATTTTATACATAGAAGCCTGAGACATAAAGCTATAACTTTCGTGCCCATGACCCTCGCATATTTTTTACTATTCACTTTCAAAACATTGCTCGAATTCATATTAGAGAAATCGAAGATTTCTAAAAGGGGTACCCCTTTGGTGAATTGGAGATTTAACCAATTTCTCCGAAATGTATTACACTGGTGTTCAACTCGTTCGATATTTCTCCCCAAGAGATCTCAAGGGAAAATGCTTCTATTGGAGTTGAAATGGAGCCTTAATTCAACATTTGAAAAAAAATTGCCCTTTTTGTTGGATATTTTCACAAGTTTTTGCCTTATATTCGTACATCTCTCTGTATTTTGATAGTATCACCCTCTAAACACCTCGGATATACATGATATTTTATACATAGAAGCCTAGGACATAAAGCTATAACTTTAGTGCCCATGACCCTCGCATATTTTTTATTATTCACTTTCAAAACATTGCTCGAATTCATATTAGAGAAATAGAAGATTTCTGAATGGGGTACCCCTTTGGTGAATTGGAGATTTCACCAATTTCTCCGAAATGTATTACACTGGTGTTCAACTCGTTCGATATTTCTCCCCAAGAGATCTCATGGGTAAATGCTTCTATTGGAGTTGAAACGGAGCCTTAATTCAACATTTGAAAAAAATTTACCCTTTTTGTTGGAAATTTTCACAAGTTTTTGCCTTATATTCGTACATCTCTCAGTATTTTGATAGTATCACCCTCTATACACCTCGGATATACACGTTATTTTATACATAGAAGCCTGAGACATAAAGCTATAACTTTCGTGCCCATGACCCTCGCATTTTTTTTACTATTCACTTTCAAAACATTGCTCGAATTCATATTAGAGAAATAGAAGATTTCTGAATGGGGTACCCCTTTGGTGAATTGGAGATTTCACCAATTTCTCCGAAATGTATTACACTGGTGTTCAACTCGTTCGATATTTCTCCCCAAGAGATCTCACGGGTAAATGCTTCTATTGGAGTTAAAACGGAGACTTAATTCAACATTTGAAAAAAAATTACCCTTTTTGTTGGAAATTTTCACAAGGTTTTGCCTTATATTCGTACATCTCTCAGTATTTTGATAGTATCACCCTCTATACACCTCGGATATACACGTTATTTTATACATAGAAGCCTGAGACATAAAGCTATAACTTTCGTGCCCATGACCCTCGCATATTTTTTACTATTCACTTTCAAAACATTGCTCGAATTCATATTAGAGAAATCGAAGATTTCTAAAAGGGGTACCCCTTTGGTGAATTGGAGATTTAACCAATTTCTCCGAAATGTATTACACTGGTGTTCAACTCGTTCGATATTTCTCCCCAAGAGATCTCAAGGGAAAATGCTTCTATTGGAGTTGAAATGGAGCCTTAATTCAACATTTGAAAAAAAATTGCCCTTTTTGTTGGATATTTTCACAAGTTTTTGCCTTATATTCGTACATCTCTCTGTATTTTGATAGTATCACCCTCTAAACACCTCGGATATACATGATATTTTATACATAGAAGCCTAGGACATAAAGCTATAACTTTAGTGCCCATGACCCTCGCATATTTTTTATTATTCACTTTCAAAACATTGCTCGAATTCATATTAGAGAAATAGAAGATTTCTGAATGGGGTACCCCTTTGGTGAATTGGAGATTTCACCAATTTCTCCGAAATGTATTACACTGGTGTTCAACTCGTTCGATATTTCTCCCCAAGAGATCTCATGGGTAAATGCTTCTATTGGAGTTGAAACGGAGCCTTAATTCAACATTTGAAAAAAATTTACCCTTTTTGTTGGAAATTTTCACAAGTTTTTGCCTTATATTCGTACATCTCTCAGTATTTTGATAGTATCACCCTCTATACACCTCGGATATACACGTTATTTTATACATAGAAGCCTGAGACATAAAGCTATAACTTTCGTGCCCATGACCCTCGCATATTTTTTACTATTCACTTTCAAAACATTGCTCGAATTCATATTAGAGAAATAGAAGATTTCTGAATGGGGTACCCCTTTGGTGAATTGGAGATTTCACCAATTTCTCCGAAATGTATTACACTGGTGTTCAACTCGTTCGATATTTCTCCCCAAGAGATCTCACGGGTAAATGCTTCTATTGGAGTTAAAACGGAGACTTAATTCAACATTTGAAAAAAAATTACCCTTTTTGTTGGAAATTTTCACAAGTTTTTGCCTTATATTCGTACATCTCTCAGTATTTTGATAGTATCACCCTCTATACACCTCGGATATACACGTTATTTTATACAGAGAAGCCTGAGACATAAAGCTATAACTTTCGTGCCCATGACCCTCGCATATTTTTTACTATTCACTTTCAAAACCTTGCTCGAATTCATATTAGAGAAATCGAAGATTTCTAAAAGGGGTACCCCTTTGGTGAATTGGAGATTTAACCAATTTCTCCGAAATGTATTACACTGGTGTTCAACTCGTTCGATATTTCTCCCCAAGAGATCTCACGGGTAACTGCTTCTATTGGAGTTGAAACGGAGCCTTAATTCAACATTTGAAAAAATATTCCCCTTTTAGTTGGCAATTTTCACAAGTTTTTACCTTATATTCGTACATCTCTCAGTATTTTGATAGTATCACCCTCTAAACACCTCGGATATACCCGATATTTTATACATAGAAGCCTAGAACATAAAGCTATAACTTTCGTGCCCATGACCCTCGCATATTTTTTACTATTCACTTTCAAAACATTGCTCGAATTCATATTAGAGAAATCGAAGATTTCTAAAAGGGGTACCCATTTGGTGAATTGGAGATTTAACCAATTTCTCCGAAATGTATTACACTGGTGTTCAACTCGTTCGATATTTCTCCCCAAGAGATCTCACGTGTAAATGCTTCTATTGGAGTTGAAACGGAGCGTTAATTCAACATTTGAAAAAAAATTACCCTTTTTGTTGGAAATTTTCACAAGTATTTGCCTTTTATTCGTACATCTCTTAGTATTTTGATAGTATCACCCTCTAAACACCTCGGATATACACGATATTTAATACATAGAAGCCTGAGACATAAAGCTATAACTTTCGTGCCCATGACCCTCGCATATTTTTACTATTCACTTTCAAAACATTGCTCGAATTCATATTAGAGAAATAGAAGATTTCTGAATGGGGTACCCCTTTGGTGAATTGGAGATTTCACCAATTTCTCCGAAATGTATTACACTGGTGTTCAACTCGTTCGATATTTCTCCCCAAGAGATCTCACGGGTAAATGCTTCTATTGGAGTTGAAAGGGAGCCTTAATTCAACATTTGAAAAAAAATTGCCCTTTTTGTTGGCAATTTTCACAAGTTTTTGCCTTATATTCGTACATCTCTCTGTATTTTGATAGTATCACCCTCTAAACACCTCGGATATACATGATATTTTATACATAGAAGCCTAGGACATAAAGCTATAACTTTAGTGCCCATGACCCTCGCATATTTTTTATTATTCACTTTCAAAACATTGCTCGAATTCATATTAGAGAAATAGAAGATTTCTGAATGGGGTACCCCTTTGGTGAATTGGAGATTTCACCAATTTCTCCGAAATGTATTACACTGGTGTTCAACTCGTTCGATATTTCTCCCCAAGAGATCTCATGGGTAAATGCTTCTATTGGAGTTGAAACGGAGCCTTAATTCAACATTTGAAAAAAATTTACCCTTTTTGTTGGAAATTTTCACAAGTTTTTGCCTTATATTCGTACATCTCTCAGTATTTTGATAGTATCACCCTCTATACACCTCGGATATACACGTTATTTTATACATAGAAGCCTGAGACATAAAGCTATAACTTTCGTACCCATGACCCTCGCATATTTTTTACTATTCACTTTCAAAACATTGCTCGAATTCATATTAGAGAAATAGAAGATTTCTGAATGGGGTACCCCTTTGGTGAATTGGAGATTTCACCAATTTCTCCGAAATGTATTACACTGGTGTTCAACTCGTTCGATATTTCTCCCCAAGAGATCTCATGGGTAAATGCTTCTATTGGAGTTGAAACGGAGCCTTAATTCAACATTTGAAAAAAATTTACCCTTTTTGTTGGAAATTTTCACAAGTTTTTGCCTTATATTCGTACATCTCTCAGTATTTTGATAGTATCACCCTCTATACACCTCGGATATACACGTTATTTTATACATAGAAGCCTGAGACATAAAGCTATAACTTTCGTGCCCATGACCCTCACATATTTTTTACTATTCACTTTCAAAACATTGCTCGAATTCATATTAGAGAAATAGAAGATTTCTGAATGGGGTACCCCTTTGGTGAATTGGAGATTTCACCAATTTCTCCGAAATGTATTACACTGGTGTTCAACTCGTTCGATATTTCTCCCCAAGAGATCTCACGGGTAAATGCTTCTATTGGAGTTAAAACGGAGTCTTAATTCAACATTTGAAAAAAAATTACAATTTTTGTTGGAAATTTTCACAAGTTTTTGCCTTATATTCGTACATCTCTCAGTATTTTGATAGTATCACCCTCTATACACCTCGGATATACACGTTATTTTATACATAGAAGCCTGAGACATAAAGCTATAACTTTCGTGCCCATGACCCTCGCATATTTTTTACTATTCACTTTCAAAACATTGCTCGAATTCATATTAGAGAAATCGAAGATTTCTAAAAGGGGTACCCCTTTGGTGAATTGGAGATTTAACCAATTTCTCCGAAATGTATTACACTGGTGTTCAACTCGTTCGATATTTCTCCCCAAGAGATCTCACGGGTAATTGCTTCTATTGGAGTTGAAACGGAGCCTTAATTCAACATTTGAAAAAATATTCCCCTTTTAGTTGGCAATTTTCACAAGTTTTTACCTTATATTCGTACATCTCTCAGTATTTTGATAGTATCACCCTCTAAACACCTCGGATATACCCGATATTTTATACATAGAAGCCTAGGACATAAAGCTATAACTTTCGTGCCCATGACCCTCGCATATTTTTTACTATTCACTTTCAAAACATTGCTCGAATTCATATTAGAGAAATCGAAGATTTCTAAAAGGGGTACCCCTTTGGTGAATTGGAGATTTAACCAATTTCTCCGAAATGTATTACACTGGTGTTCAACTCGTTCGATATTTCTCCCCAAGAGATCTCACGTGTAAATGCTTCTATTGGAGTTGAAACGGAGCCTTAATTCAACATTTGAAAAAATATTCCCCTTTTAGTTGGCAATTTTCACAAGTTTTTGCCTTATATTCGTACATCTCTCAGTATTTTGATAGTATCACCCTCTATACACCTCGGATATACACGTTATTTTATACATAGAAGCCTGAGACATAAAGCTATAACTTTCGTGCCCATGACCCTCGCATATTTTTTACTATTCACTTTCAAAACATTGCTCGAATTCATATTAGAGAAATCGAAGATTTCTCAAATGGGTACCCCTTTGGTGAATTGGAGATTTCACCAATTTCTCCGAAATGTATTACACTGGTGTTCAACTCATTCGATATTTCTCCCCAAGAGATCTCATGGGTAAATGCTTCTATTGGAGTTGAAATGGAGCCTTAATTCAACATTTGAAAAAAAATTGCCCTTTTTGTTGGAAATTTTCACAAGTTTTTGCCTTATATTCGTACATCTCTCTGTATTTTGATAGTATCACCCTCTAAACACCTCGGAAATACATGATATTTTATACATAGAAGCCTAGGACATAAAGCTATAACTTTAGTGCCCATGACCCTCGCATATTTTTTATTATTCACTTTCAAAACATTGCTCGAATTCATATTAGAGAAATAGAAGATTTCTGAATGGGGTACCCCTTTGGTGAATTGGAGATTTCACCAATTTCTCCGAAATGTATTACACTGGTGTTCAACTCGTTCGATATTTCTCCCCAAGAGATCTCATGGGTAAATGCTTCTATTGGAGTTGAAACGGAGCCTTAATTCAACATTTGAAAAAAATTTACCCTTTTTGTTGGAAATTTTCACAAGTTTTTTCCTTATATTCGTACATCTCTCAGTATTTTGATAGTATCACCCTCTATACACCTCGGATATACACGTTATTTTATACATAGAAGCCTGAGACATAAAGCTATAACTTTCGTGCCCATGACCCTCGCATATTTTTTACTATTCACTTTCAAAACATTGCTCGAATTCATATTAGAGAAATAGAAGATTTCTAAATGGGGTACCCCTTTGGTGAATTGGAGATTTCACCAATTTCTCCGAAATGTATTACACTGGTGTTCAACTCGTTCGATATTTCTCCCCAAGAGATCTCACGGGTAAATGCTTCTATTGGAGTTAAAACGGAGCCTTAATTCAACATTTGAAACAAAATTACCCTTTTTGTTGGAAATTTTCACAAGTTTTTGCCTTATATTCGTACAGCTCTCTGTATTTTGATAGTATCACCCTCTAAACACCTCGGATATACATGATATTTTATACATAGAAGCCTAGGACATAAAGCTATAACTTTCGTGCCCATGACCCTCGCATATTTTTTATTATTCACTTTCAAAACATTGCTCGAATTCATATTAGAGAAATAGAAGATTTCTGAATGGGGTACCCCTTTGGAGAATTGGAGATTTCACCAATTTCTCCGAAATGTATTACACTGGTGTTCAACTCGTTCGATATTTCTCCCCAAGAGATCTCATGGGTAAATGCTTCTATTGGAGTTGAAACGGAGCCTTAATTCAACATTTGAAAAAAATTTACCCTTTTTGTTGGAAATTTTCACAAGTTTTTGCCTTATATTCGTACATCTCTCAGTATTTTGATAGTATCACCCTCTATACACCTCGGATATACACGTTATTTTATACATAGAAGCCTGAGACATAAAGCTATAACTTTCGTACCCATGACCCTCGCATATTTTTTACTATTCACTTTCAAAACCTTGCTCGAATTCATATTAGAGAAATAGAAGATTTCTGAATGGGGTACCCCTTTGGTGAATTGGAGATTTCACCAATTTCTCCGAAATGTATTACACTGGTGTTCAACTCGTTCGATATTTCTCCCCAAGAGATCTCATGGGTAAATGCTTCTATTGGAGTTGAAACGGAGCCTTAATTCAACATTTGAAAAAAATTTACCCTTTTTGTTGGAAATTTTCACAAGTTTTTGCCTTATATTCGTACATCTCTCAGTATTTTGATAGTATCACCCTCTATACACCTCGGATATACACGTTATTTTATACATAGAAGCCTGAGACATAAAGCTATAACTTTCGTACCCATGACCCTCGCATATTTTTTACTATTCACTTTCAAAACATTGCTCGAATTCATATTAGAGAAATAGAAGATTTCTGAATGGGGTACCCCTTTGGTGAATTGGAGATTTCACCAATTTCTCCGAAATGTATTACACTGGTGTTCAACTCGTTCGATATTTCTCCCCAAGAGATCTCACGGGTAAATGCTTCTATTGGAGTTAAAACGGAGACTTAATTCAACATTTGAAAAAAAATTACCCTTTTTGTTGGAAATTTTCACAAGTTTTTGCCTTATATTCGTACATCTCTCAGTATTTTGATAGTATCACCCTCTATACACCTCGGATATACACGTTATTTTATACATAGAAGCCTGAGACATAAAGCTATAACTTTCGTGCCCATGACCCTCGCATATTTTTTACTATTCACTTTCAAAACATTGCTCGAATTCATATTAGAGAAATCGAAGATTTCTAAAAGGGGTACCCCTTTGGTGAATTGGAGATTTAACCAATTTCTCCGAAATGTATTACACTGGTGTTCAACTCGTTCGATATTTCTCCCCAAGAGATCTCACGGGTAACTGCTTCTATTGGAGTTGAAACGGAGCCTTAATTCAACATTTGAAAAAATATTCCCCTTTTAGTTGGCAATTTTCACAAGTTTTTACCTTATATTCGTACATCTCTCAGTATTTTGATAGTATCACCCTCTAAACACCTCGGATATACCCGATATTTTATACATAGAAGCCTAGGACATAAAGCTATAACTTTCGTGCCCATGACCCTCGCATATTTTTTACTATTCACTTTCAAAACATTGCTCGAATTCATATTAGAGAAATCGAAGATTTCTAAAAGGGGTACCCCTTTGGTGAATTGGAGATTTAACCAATTTCTCCGAAATGTATTACACTGGTGTTCAACTCGTTCGATATTTCTCCCCAAGAGATCTCACGTGTAAATGCTTCTATTGGAGTTGAAACGGAGCCTTAATTCAACATTTGAAAAAATATTCCCCTTTTAGTTGGCAATTTTCACAAGTTTTTGCCTTATATTCGTACATCTCTCAGTATTTTGATAGTATCACCCTCTATACACCTCGGATATACACGTTATTTTATACATAGAAGCCTGAGACATAAAGCTATAACTTTCGTGCCCATGACCCTCGCATATTTTTTACTATTCACTTTCAAAACATTGCTCGAATTCATATTAGAGAAATCGAAGATTTCTGAATGGGGTACCCCTTTGGTGAATTGGAGATTTCACCAATTTCTCCGAAATGTATTACACTGGTGTTCAACTCGTTCGATATTTCTCCCCAAGAGATCTCATGGGTAAATGCTTCTATTGGAGTTGAAACGGAGCCTTAATTCAACATTTGAAAAAAAATTACCCTTTTTGTTGGAAATTTTCACAAGTTTTTGCCTTATATTCGTACATCTCTCTGTATTTTGATAGTATCACCCTCTAAACACCTCGGATATACATGATATTTTATACATAGAAGCCTAGGACATAAAGCTATAACTTTAGTGCCCATGACCCTCGCATATTTTTTATTATTCACTTTCAAAACATTGCTCGAATTCATATTAGAGAAATCGAAGATTTCTCAAATGGGTACCCCTTTGGTGAATTGGAGATTTCACCAATTTCTCCGAAATGTATTACACTGGTGTTCAACTCATTCGATATTTCTGCCCAAGAGATCTCATGGGTAAATGCTTCTATTGGAGTTGAAATGGAGCCTTAATTCAACATTTGAAAAAAAATTGCCCTTTTTGTTGGAAATTTTCACAAGTTTTTGCCTTATATTCGTACATCTCTCTGTATTTTGATAGTATCACCCTCTAAACACCTCGGAAATACATGATATTTTATACATAGAAGCCTAGGACATAAAGCTATAACTTTAGTGCCCATGACCCTCGCATATTTTTTATTATTCACTTTCAAAACATTGCTCGAATTCATATTAGAGAAATAGAAGATTTCTGAATGGGGTACCCCTTTGGTGAATTGGAGATTTCACCAATTTCTCCGAAATGTATTACACTGGTGTTCAACTCGTTCGATATTTCTCCCCAAGAGATCTCATGGGTAAATGCTTCTATTGGAGTTGAAACGGAGCCTTAATTCAACATTTGAAAAAAATTTACCCTTTTTGTTGGAAATTTTCACAAGTTTTTGCCTTATATTCGTACATCTCTCAGTATTTTGATAGTATCACCCTCTATACACCTCGGATAAACACGTTATTTTATACATAGAAGCCTGAGACATAAAGCTATAACTTTCGTGCCCATGACCCTCGCATATTTTTTACTATTCACTTTCAAAACATTGCTCGAATTCATATTAGAGAAATAGAAGATTTCTAAATGGGGTACCCCTTTGGTGAATTGGAGATTTCACCAATTTCTCCGAAATGTATTACACTGGTGTTCAACTCGTTCGATATTTCTCCCCAAGAGATCTCACGGGTAAATGCTTCTATTGGAGTTAAAACGGAGCCTTAATTCAACATTTGAAACAAAATTACCCTTTTTGTTGGAAATTTTCACAAGTTTTTGCCTTATATTCGTACATCTCTCTGTATTTTGATAGTATCACCCTCTAAACACCTCGGATATACATGATATTTTATACATAGAAGCCTAGGACATAAAGCTATAACTTTCGTGCCCATGACCCTCGCATATTTTTTATTATTCACATTCAAAACATTGCTCGAATTCATATTAGAGAAATAGAAGATTTCTGAATGGGGTACCCCTTTGGAGAATTGGAGATTTCACCAATTTCTCCGAAATGTATTACACTGGTGTTCAACTCGTTCGATATTTCTCCCCAAGAGATCTCATGGGTAAATGCTTCTATTGGAGTTGAAACGGAGCCTTAATTCAACATTTGAAAAAAATTTACCCTTTTTGTTGGAAATTTTCACAAGTTTTTGCCTTATATTCGTACATCTCTCAGTATTTTGATAGTATCACCCTCTATACACCTCGGATATACACGTTATTTTATACATAGAAGCCTGAGACATAAAGCTATAACTTTCGTACCCATGACCCTCGCATATTTTTTACTATTCACTTTCAAAACATTGCTCGAATTCATATTAGAGAAATAGAAGATTTCTGAATGGGGTACCCCTTTGGTGAATTGGAGATTTCACCAATTTCTCTGAAATGTATTACACTGGTGTTCAACTCGTTCGATATTTCTCCCCAAGAGATCTCACGGGTAAATGCTTCTATTGGAGTTAAAACGGAGACTTAATTCAACATTTGAAAAAAAATTACCCTTTTTGTTGGAAATTTTCACAAGTTTTTGCCTTATATTCGTACATCTCTCAGTATTTTGATAGTATCACCCTCTATACACCTCGGATATACACGTTATTTTATACATAGAAGCCTGAGACATAAAGCTATAACTTTCGTGCCCATGACCCTCGCATATTTTTTACTATTCACTTTCAAAACATTGCTCGAATTCATATTAGAGAAATCGAAGATTTCTAAAAGGGGTACCCCTTTGGTGAATTGGAGATTTAACCAATTTCTCCGAAATGTATTACACTGGTGTTCAACTCGTTCGATATTTCTCCCCAAGAGATCTCACGGGTAACTGCTTCTATTGGAGTTGAAAAGGAGCCTTAATTCAACATTTGAAAAAATATTCCCCTTTTAGTTGGCAATTTTCACAAGTTTTTACCTTATATTCGTACATCTCTCAGTATTTTGATAGTATCACCCTCTAAACACCTCGGATATACCCGATATTTTATACATAGAAGCCTAGGACATAAAGCTATAACTTTCATGCCCATGACCCTCGCATATTTTTTACTATTCACTTTCAAAACATTGCTCGAATTCATATTAGAGAAATCGAAGATTTCTAAAAGGGGTACCCCTTTGGTGAATTGGAGATTTCCCCAATTTCTCCGAAATGTATTACACTGGTGTTCAACTCGTTCGATATTTCTCCCCAAGAGATCTCACGGGTAAATGCTTCTATTGGAGTTAAAACGGAGCCTTAATTCAACATTTGAAAAAAAATTACCCTTTTTGTTGGAAATTTTCACAAGTTTTTGCCTTATATTCGTACATCTCTCAGTATTTTGATAGTATCACCCTCTATACACCTCGGATATACACGTTATTTTATACATAGAAGCCTGAGACATAAAGCTATAACTTTCGTGCCCATGACCCTCGCATATTTTTTACTATTCACTTTCAAAACATTGCTCGAATTCATATTAGAGAAATCGAAGATTTCTGAATGGGGTACCCCTTTGGTGAATTGGAGATTTCACCAATTTCTCCGAAATGTATTACACTGGTTCTCAACTCGTTCGATATTTCTCCCCAAGAGATCTCACGGGTAAATGCTTCTATTGGAGTTAAAACGGAGCCTTAATTCAACATTAGAAAGAAAATTACCCTTTTTGTTGGAAATTTTCACAAGTTTTTGCCTTATATTCGTACATCTCTCTGTATTTTGATAGTATCACCCTCTATACACCTCGGATATACACGTTATTTTATACATAGAAGCCTAAGAAATAAAGCTATAACTTTCGTGCCCATGACCCTCGCATATTTTTTACTATTCACTTTCAAAACATTACTCGAATTCATATTAGAGAAATCGAAGATTTCTGAAAGTGGTACCCCTTTGGTGAATTGGAGATTTCACCAATTTCTCCGAAATGTATTACACTGGTGTTGAACTCGTTCGATATTTCTCCCCAAGAGATCTCATGGGTAAATGCTTCTATTGGAGTTGAAACGGAGCCTTAATTCAACATTTGAAAAAAAATTACCCTTTTTGTTGGAAATTTTCACAAGTTTTTGCCTTATATTCGTACATCTCTCTGTATTTTGATAGTATCACCCTCTAAACACCTCGGATATACATGATATTTTATACATAGAAGCCTAGGACATAAAGCTATAACTTTCGTGCCCATGACCCTCGCATATTTTTTATTATTCACTTTCAAAACATTGCTCGAATTCATATTAGAGAAATCGAAGATTTCTCAAATGGGTACCCCTTTGGTGAATTGGAGATTTCACCAATTTCTCCGAAATGTATTACACTGGTGTTCAACTCATTCGATATTTCTCCCCAAGAGATCTCATGGGTAAATGCTTCTATTGGAGTTGAAATGGAGCCTTAATTCAACATTTGAAAAAAAATTGCCCTTTTTGTTGGAAATTTTCACAAGTTTTTGCCTTATATTCGTACATCTCTCTGTATTTTGATAGTATCACCCTCTAAACACCTCGGAAATACATGATATTTTATACATAGAAGCCTAGGACATAAAGCTATAACTTTAGTGCCCATGACCCTCGCATATTTTTTATTATTCACTTTCAAAACATTGCTCGAATTCATATTAGAGAAATAGAAGATTTCTGAATGGGGTACCCCTTTGGTGAATTGGAGATTTCACCAATTTCTCCGAAATGTATTACACTGGTGTTCAACTCGTTCGATATTTCTCCCCAAGAGATCTCATGGGTAAATGCTTCTATTGGAGTTGAAACGGAGCCTTAATTCAACATTTGAAAAAAATTTACCCTTTTTGTTGGAAATTTTCACAAGTTTTTGCCTTATATTCGTACATCTCTCAGTATTTTGATAGTATCACCCTCTATACACCTCGGATATACACGTTATTTTATACATAGAAGCCTGAGACATAAAGCTATAACTTTCGTGCCCATGACCCTCGCATATTTTTTACTATTCACTTTCAAAACATTGCTCGAATTCATATTAGAGAAATAGAAGATTTCTAAATGGGGTACCCCTTTGGTGAATGGGAGATTTCACCAATTTCTCCGAAATGTATTACACTGGTGTTCAACTCGTTCGATATTTCTCCCCAAGAGATCTCACGGGTAAATGCTTCTATTGGAGTTAAAACGGAGCCTTAATTCAACATTTGAAACAAAATTACCCTTTTTGTTGGAAATTTTCACAAGTTTTTGCCTTATATTCGTACATCTCTCTGTATTTTGATAGTATCACCCTCTAAACACCTCGGATATACATGATATTTTATACATAGAAGCCTAGGACATAAAGCTATAACTTTCGTGCCCATGACCCTCGCATATTTTTTATTATTCACTTTCAAAACATTGCTCGAATTCATATTAGAGAAATAGAAGATTTCTGAATGGGGTACCCCTTTGGAGAATTGGAGATTTCACCAATTTCTCCGAAATGTATTACACTGGTGTTCAACTCGTTCGATATTTCTCCCCAAGAGATCTCATGGGTAAATGCTTCTATTGGAGTTGAAACGGAGCCTTAATTCAACATTTGAAAAAAATTTACCCTTTTTGTTGGAAATTTTCACAAGTTTTTGCCTTATATTCGTACATCTCTCAGTATTTTGATAGTATCACCCTCTATACACCTCGGATATACACGTTATTTTATACATAGAAGCCTGAGACATAAAGCTATAACTTTCGTACCCATGACCCTCGCATATTTTTTACTATTCACTTTCAAAACATTGCTCGAATTCATATTAGAGAAATAGAAGATTTCTGAATGGGGTACCCCTTTGGTGAATTGGAGATTTCACCAATTTCTCCGAAATGTATTACACTGGTGTTCAACTCGTTCGATATTTCTCCCCAAGAGATCTCACGGGTAAATGCTTCTATTGGAGTTAAAACGGAGCCTTAATTCAACATTTGAAAAAAAATTACCCTTTTTGTTGGAAATTTTCACAAGTTTTTGCCTTATATTCGTACATCTCTCAGTATTTTGATAGTATCACCCTCTATACACCTCGGATATACACGTTATTTTATACATAGAAGCCTGAGACATAAAGCTATAACTTTCGTGCCCATGACCCTCGCATATTTTTTACTATTCACTTTCAAAACATTGCTCGAATTCATATTAGAGAAATCGAAGATTTCTAAAAGGGGTACCCCTTTGGTGAATTGGAGATTTAACCAATTTCTCCGAAATGTATTACACTGGTGTTCAACTCGTTCGATATTTCTCCCCAAGAGATCTCACGGGTAAATGCTTCTATTGGAGTTGAAACGGAGCCTTAATTCAACATTTGAAAAAATATTCCCCTTTTAGTTGGCAATTTTCACAAGTTTTTGCCTTATATTCGTACATCTCTCAGTATTTTGATAGTATCACCCTCTATACACCTCGGATATACACGTTATTTTATACATAGAAGCCTGAGACATAAAGCTATAACTTTCGTGCCCATGACCCTCGCATATTTTTTACTATTCACTTTCAAAACATTGCTCGAATTCATATTAGAGAAATAGAAGATTTCTAAATGGGGTACCCCTTTGGTGAATTGGAGATTTCTCCAATTTCTCCGAAATGTATTACACTGGTGTTCAACTCGTTCGATATTTCTCCCCAAGAGATCTCACGGGTAAATGCTTCTATTGGAGTTAAAACGGAGCCTTAATTCAACATTTGAAAAAAAATTACCCTTTTTGTTGGAAATTTTCACAAGTTTTTGCCTTATATTCGTACATCTCTCTGTATTTTGATAGTATCACCCTCTAAACACCTCGGATATACATGATATTTTATACATAGAAGCCTAGGACATAAAGCTATAACTTTAGTGCCCATGACCCTCGCATATTTTTTATTATTCACTTTCAAAACATTGCTCGAATTCATATTAGAGAAATCGAAGATTTCTCAAATGGGTACCCCTTTGGTGAATTGGAGATTTCACCAATTTCTCCGAAATGTATTACACTGGTGTTCAACTCATTCGATATTTCTCCCCAAGAGATCTCATGGGTAAATGCTTCTATTGGAGTTGAAATGGAGCCTTAATTCAACATTTGAAAAAAAATTGCCCTTTTTGTGGGAAATTTTCACAAGTTTTTGCCTTATATTCGTACATCTCTCTGTATTTTGATAGTATCACCCTCTAAACACCTCGGAAATACATGATATTTTATACATAGAAGCCTAGGACATAAAGCTATAACTTTAGTGCTCATGACCCTCGCATATTTTTTATTATTCACTTTTAAAACATTGCTCGAATTCATATTAGAGAAATAGAAGATTTCTGAATGGGGTACCCCTTTGGTGAATTGGAGATTTCATCAATTTCTCCGAAATGTATTACACTGGTGTTCAACTCGTTCGATATTTCTCCCCAAGAGATCTCACGGGTAAATGCTTCTATTGGAGTTGAAACGGAGCCTTAATTCAACATTTGAAAAAATATTCCCCTTTTAGTTGGCAATTTTCACAAGTTTTTGCCTTATATTCGTACATCTCTCAGTATTTTGATAGTATCACCCTCTATACACCTCGGATATACACGTTATTTTATACATAGAAGCCTGAGACATAGAGCTATAACTTTCGTCCCCATGACCCTCGCATATTTTTTACTATTCACTTTCAAAACACTGCTCGAATTCATATTAGAGAAATAGAAGATTTCTAAATGGGGTACCCCTTTGGTGAATTGGAGATTTCACCAATTTCTCCGAAATGTATTACACTGGTGTTGAACTCGTTCGATATTTCTCCCCAAGAGATCTCACGGGTAAATGCTTCTATTGGAGTTGAAACGGAGCCTTAATTCAACATTTGAAAAAAAATTACCCTTTTTGTTGGAAATTTTCACAAGTTTTTGCCTTATATTCGTACATCTCTCAGTATTTTGATAGTATCACCCTCTATACACCTCGGATATACACGTTATTTTATACATAGAAGCCTGAGACATAAAGCTATAACTTTCGTGCCCATGACCCTCGCATATTTTTTACTATTCACTTTCAAAACATTGCTCGAATTCATATTAGAGAAATCGAAGATTTCTAAAAGGGGTACCCCTTTGGTGAATTGGAGATTTAACCAATTTCTCCGAAATGTATTACACTGGTGTTCAACTCGTTCGATATTTCTCCCCAAGAGATCTCACGGGTAAATGCTTCTATTGGAGTTGAAACGGAGCCTTAATTCAACATTTGAAAAAATATTCCCCTTTTAGTTGGCAATTTTCACAAGTTTTTGCCTTATATTCGTACATCTCTCAGTATTTTGATAGTATCACCCTCTATACACCTCGGATATACACGTTATTTTATACATAGAAGCCTGAGACATAAAGCTATAACTTTCGTGCCCATGACCCTCGCATATTTTTTACTATTCACTTTCAAAACATTGCTCGAATTCATATTAGAGAAATAGAAGATTTCTAAATGGGGTACCCCTTTGGTGAATTGGAGATTTCTCCAATTTCTCCGAAATGTATTACACTGGTGTTCAACTCGTTCGATATTTCTCCCCAAGAGATCTCACGGGTAAATGCTTCTATTGGAGTTAAAACGGAGCCTTAATTCAACATTTGAAAAAAAATTACCCTTTTTGTTGGAAATTTTCACAAGTTTTTGCCTTATATTCGTACATCTCTCTGTATTTTGATAGTATCACCCTCTAAACACCTCGGATATACATGATATTTTATACATAGAAGCCTAGGACATAAAGCTATAACTTTAGTGCCCATGACCCTCGCATATTTTTTATTATTCACTTTCAAAACATTGCTCGAATTCATATTAGAGAAATCGAAGATTTCTCAAATGGGTACCCCTTTGGTGAATTGGAGATTTCACCAATTTCTCCGAAATGTATTACACTGGTGTTCAACTCATTCGATATTTCTCCCCAAGAGATCTCATGGGTAAATGCTTCTATTGGAGTTGAAATGGAGCCTTAATTCAACATTTGAAAAAAAATTGCCCTTTTTGTGGGAAATTTTCACAAGTTTTTGCCTTATATTCGTACATCTCTCTGTATTTTGATAGTATCACCCTCTAAACACCTCGGAAATACATGATATTTTATACATAGAAGCCTAGGACATAAAGCTATAACTTTAGTGCTCATGACCCTCGCATATTTTTTATTATTCACTTTTAAAACATTGCTCGAATTCATATTAGAGAAATAGAAGATTTCTGAATGGGGTACCCCTTTGGTGAATTGGAGGTTTCACCAATTTCTCCGAAATGTATTACACTGGTGTTCAACTCGTTCGATATTTCTCCCCAAGAGATCTCACGGGTAAATGCTTCTATTGGAGTTGAAACGGAGCCTTAATTCAACATTTGAAAAAATATTCCCCTTTTAGTTGGCAATTTTCACAAGTTTTTGCCTTATATTCGTACATCTCTCAGTATTTTGATAGTATCACCCTCTATACACCTCGGATATACACGTTATTTTATACATAGAAGCCTGAGACATAGAGCTATAACTTTCGTCCCCATGACCCTCGCATATTTTTTACTATTCACTTTCAAAACACTGCTCGAATTCATATTAGAGAAATAGAAGATTTCTAAATGGGGTACCCCTTTGGTGAATTGGAGATTTCACCAATTTCTCCGAAATGTATTACACTGGTGTTCAACTCGTTCGATATTTCTCCCCAAGAGATCTCACGGGTAAATGCTTCTATTGGAGTTGAAACGGAGCCTTAATTCAACATTTGAAAAAATATTCCCCTTTTAGTTGGCAATTTTCACAAATTTTTGCCTTATATTCGTACATCTCTCAGTATTTTGATAGTATCACCCTCTATACACCTCGGATATACACGTTATTTTATAAATAGAAGCCTGAGACATAAAGCTATAACTTTCGTGCCCATGACCCTCGCATATTTTTTACTATTCACTTTCAAAACATTGCTCGAATTCATATTAGAGAAATAGAAGATTTCTAAATGGGGTACCCCTTTGGTGAATTGGAGATTTCACCAATTTCTCCGAAATGTATTACACTGGTGTTCAACTCGTTCGATATTTCTCCCCAAGAGATCTCACGGGTAAATGCTTCTATTGGAGTTAAAACGGAGCCTTAATTCAATATTTGAAAAAAAATTACCCTTTTTGTTGGAAATTTTCACAAGTTTTTGCCTTATATTCGTACATCTCTCTGTATTTTGATAGTATCACCCTCTAAACACCTCGGATATACACGTTATTTTATACATAGAAGCCTAGGACATAAAGCTATAACTTTAGTGCCCATGACCCTCGCATATTTTTTATTATTCACTTTCAAAACATTGCTCGAATTCATATTAGAGAAATAGAAGATTTCTGAATGGGGTACCCCTTTGGTGAATTGGAGATTTCACCAATTTCTCCGAAATGTATTACACTGGTGTTCAACTCGTTCGATATTTCTCCCCAAGAGATCTCACGGGTAAATGCTTCTATTGGAGTTAAAACGGAGCCTTAATTCAACATTTGAAAAAAAATTACCCTTTTTGTTGGAAATTTTCACAAGTTTTTGCCTTATATTCGTACATCTCTCAGTATTTTGATAGTATCACCCTCTATACACCTCGGATATACACGTTATTTTATACATAGAAGCCTGAGACATAAAGCTATAACTTTCGTGCCCATGACCCTCGCATATTTTTTACTATTCACTTTCAAAACATTGCTCGAATTCATATTAGAGAAATAGAAGATTTCTAAATGGGGTACCCCTTTGGTGAATTGGAGATTTCACCAATTTCTCCGAAATGTATTACACTGGTGTTCAACTCGTTCGATATTTCTCCCCAAGAGATCTCACGGGTAAATGCTTCTATTGGAGTTAAAACGGAGCCTTAATTCAACATTTGAAAAAAAATTACCCTTTTTGTTGGAAATTTTCACAAGTTTTTGCCTTATATTCGTACATCTCTCAGTATTTTGATAGTATCACCCTCTATACACCTCGGATATACACGTTATTTTATACATAGAAGCCTGAGACATAAAGCTATAACTTTCGTGCCCATGACCCTCGCATATTTTTTACTATTCACTTTCAAAACATTGCTCGAATTCATATTAGAGAAATAGAAGATTTCTAAATGGGGTACCCCTTTGGTGAATTGGAGATTTCACCAATTTCTCCGAAATGTATTACACTGGTGTTCAACTCGTTCGATATTTCTCCCCAAGAGATCTCACGGGTAAATGCTTCTATTGGAGTTAAAACGGAGCCTTAATTCAACATTTGAAAAAAAATTACCCTTTTTGTTGGAAATTTTCACAAGTTTTTGCCTTATATTCGTACATCTCTCTGTATTTTGATAGTATCACCCTCTATACACCTCGGATATACACGTTATTTTATACATAGAAGCCTAAGAAATAAAGCTATAACTTTCGTGCCCATGACCCTCGCATATTTTTTACTATTCACTTTCAAAACATTACTCGAATTCATATTAGAGAAATCGAAGATTTCTGAAAGGGGTACCCCTTTGGTGAATTGGAGATTTCACCAATTTCTCCGAAATGTATTACACTGGTGTTGAACTCGTTCGATATTTCTCCCCAAGAGATCTCATGGGTAAATGCTTCTATTGGAGTTGAAACGGAGCCTTAATTCAACATTTGAAAAAAAATTACCCTTTTTGTTGGAAATTTTCACAAGTTTTTGCCTTATATTCGTACATCTCTCTATGTTTTGATAGTATCACCCTCTAAACACCTCGGATATACATGATATTTTATACATAGAAGCCTAGGACATAAAGCTATAACTTTAGTGCCCATGACCCTCGCATATTTTTTAGTATTCACTTTCAAAACATTGTTCGAATTCATATTAGAGAAATCGAAGATTTCTCAAATGGGTACCCCTTTGGTGAATTGGAGATTTCACCAATTTCTCCGAAATGTATTACACTGGTGTTCAACTCATTCGATATTTCTCCCCAAGAGATCTCATGGGTAAATGCTTCTATTGGAGTTGAAATGGAGCCTTAATTCAACATTTGAAAAAAAATTGCCCTTTTTGTTGGAAATTTTCACAAGTTTTTGCCTTATATTCGTACATCTCTCTGTATTTTGATAGTATCACCCTCTAAACACCTCGGAAATACATGATATTTTATACATAGAAGCCTAGGACATAAAGCTATAACTTTAGTGCCCATGACCCTCGCATATTTTTTATTATTCACTTTCAAAACATTGCTCGAATTCATATTAGAGAAATAGAAGATTTCTGAATGGGGTACCCCTTTGGTGAATTGGAGATTTCACCAATTTCTCCGAAATGTATTACACTGGTGTTCAACTCGTTCGATATTTCTCCCCATGAGATCTCATGGGTAAATGCTTCTATTGGAGTTGAAACGGAGCCTTAATTCAACATTTGAAAAAAAATTACCCTTTTTGTTGGAAATTTTCACAAGTTTTTGCCTTATATTCGTACATCTCTCTATGTTTTGATAGTATCACCCTCTAAACACCTCGGATATACATGATATTTTATACATAGAAGCCTAGGACATAAAGCTATAACTTTAGTGCCCATGACCCTCGCATATTTTTTATTATTCACTTTCAAAACATTGCTCGAATTCATATTAGAGAAATCGAAGATTTCTCAAATGGGTACCCCTTTGGTGAATTGGAGATTTCACCAATTTCTCCGAAATGTATTACACTGGCGTTCAACTCATTCGATATTTCTCCCCAAGAGATCTCATGGGTAAATGCTTCTATTGGAGTTGAAATGGAGCCTTAATTCAACATTTGAAAAAAAATTGCCCTTTTTGTTGGAAATTTTCACAAGTTTTTGCCTTATATTCGTACATCTCTCTGTATTTTGATAGTATCACCCTCTAAACACCTCGGAAATACATGATATTTTATACATAGAAGCCTAGGACATAAAGCTATAACTTTCGTGCCCATGACCCTCGCATATTTTTTATTATTCACTTTCAAAACATTGCTCGAATTCATATTAGAGAAATAGAAGATTTCTGAATGGGGTACCCCTTTGGTGAATTGGAGATTTAACCAATTTCTCCGAAATGTATTACACTGGTGTTGAACTCGTTCGATATTTCTCCCCAAGAGATCTCATGGGTAAATGCTTCTATTGGAGTTGAAACGGAGCCTTAATTCAACATTTGAAAAAAAATTACCCTTTTTGTTGGAAATTTTCACAAGTTTTTGCCTTATATTCGTACATCTCTCTATGTTTTGATAGTATCACCCTCTAAACACCTCGGATATACATGATATTTTATACATAGAAGCCTAGGACATAAAGCTATAACTTTAGTACCCATGACCCTCGCATATTTTTTACTATTCACTTTCAAAACATTGCTCGAATTCATATTAGAGAAATAGAAGATTTCTGAATGGGGTACCCCTTTGGTGAATTGGAGATTTCACCAATTTCTCCGAAATGTATTACACTGGTGTTCAACTCGTTCGATATTTCTCCCCAAGAGATCTCACGGGTAAATGCTTCTATTGGAGTTAAAACGGAGCCTTAATTCAACATTTGAAAAAAAATTACCCTTTTTGTTGGAAATTTTCACAAGTTTTTGCCTTATATTCGTACATCTCTCAGTATTTTGATAGTATCACCCTCTATACACCTCGGATATACACGTTATTTTATACATAGAAGCCTGAGACATAAAGCTATAACTTTCGTGCCCATGACCCTCGCATATTTTTTACTATTCACTTTCAAAACATTGCTCGAATTCATATTAGAGAAATCGAAGATTTCTAAAAGGGGTACCCCTTTGGTGAATTGGAGATTTAACCAATTTCTCCGAAATGTATTACACTGGTGTTCAACTCGTTCGATATTTCTCCCCAAGAGATCTCACGGGTAAATGCTTCTATTGGAGTTGAAACGGAGCCTTAATTCAACATTTGAAAAAATATTCCCCTTTTAGTTGGCAATTTTCACAAGTTTTTGCCTTATATTCGTACATCTCTCAGTATTTTGATAGTATCACCCTCTATACACCTCGGATATACACGTTATTTTATACATAGAAGCCTGAGACATAAAGCTATAACTTTCGTGCCCATGACCCTCGCATATTTTTTACTATTCACTTTCAAAACATTGCTCGAATTCATATTAGAGAAATAGAAGATTTCTAAATGGGGTACCCCTTTGGTGAATTGGAGATTTCACCAATTTCTCCGAAATGTATTACACTGGTGTTCAACTCGTTCGATATTTCTCCCCAAGAGATCTCACGGGTAAATGCTTCTATTGGAGTTAAAACGGAGCCTTAATTCAACATTTGAAAAAAAATTACCCTTTTTGTTGGAAATTTTCACAAGTTTTTGCCTTATATTCGTACATCTCTCTGTATTTTGATAGTATCACCCTCTAAACACCTCGGATATACATGATATTTTATACATAGAAGCCTAGGACATAAAGCTATAACTTTAGTGCCCATGACCCTCGCATATTTTTTATTATTCACTTTCAAAACATTGCTCGAATTCATATTAGAGAAATCGAAGATTTCTCAAATGGGTACCCCTTTGGTGAATTGGAGATTTCACCAATTTCTCCGAAATGTATTACACTGGTGTTCAACTCATTCGATATTTCTCCCCAAGAGATCTCATGGGTAAATGCTTCTATTGGAGTTGAAATGGAGCCTTAATTCAACATTTGAAAAAAAATTGCCCTTTTTGTGGGAAATTTTCACAAGTTTTTGCCTTATATTCGTACATCTCTCTGTATTTTGATAGTATCACCCTCTAAACACCTCGGAAATACATGATATTTTATACATAGAAGCCTAGGACATAAAGCTATAACTTTAGTGCTCATGACCCTCGCATATTTTTTATTATTCACTTTCAAAACATTGCTCGAATTCATATTAGAGAAATAGAAGATTTCTGAATGGGGTACCCCTTTGGTGAATTGGAGATTTCACCAATTTCTCCGAAATGTATTACACTGGTGTTCAACTCGTTCGATATTTCTCCCCAAGAGATCTCACGGGTAAATGCTTCTATTGGAGTTGAAACGGAGCCTTAATTCAACATTTGAAAAAATATTCCCCTTTTAGTTGGCAATTTTCACAAGTTTTTGCCTTATATTCATACATCTCTCAGTATTTTGATAGTATCACCCTCTATACACCTCGGATATACACGTTATTTTATACATAGAAGCCTGAGACATAAAGCTATAACTTTCGTGCCCATGACCCTCGCATATTTTTTACTATTCACTTTCAAAACACTGCTCGAATTCATATTAGAGAAATAGAAGATTTCTAAATGGGGTACCCCTTTGGTGAATTGGAGATTTCACCAATTTCTCCGAAATGTATTACACTGGTGTTCAACTCGTTCGATATTTCTCCCCAAGAGATCTCACGGGTAAATGCTTCTATTGGAGTTGAAACGGAGCCTTAATTCAACATTTGAAAAAATATTCCCCTTTTAGTTGGCAATTTTCACAAATTTTTGCCTTATATTCGTACATCTCTCAGTATTTTGATAGTATCACCCTCTATACACCTCGGATATACACGTTATTTTATAAATAGAAGCCTGAGACATAAAGCTATAACTTTCGTGCCCATGACCCTCGCATATTTTTTACTATTCACTTTCAAAACATTGCTCGAATTCATATTAGAGAAATAGAAGATTTCTAAATGGGGTACCCCTTTGGTGAATTGGAGATTTCACCAATTTCTCCGAAATGTATTACACTGGTGTTCAACTCGTTCGATATTTCTCCCCAAGAGATCTCACGGGTAAATGCTTCTATTGGAGTTAAAACGGAGCCTTAATTCAACATTTGAAAAAAAATTACCCTTTTTGTTGGAAATTTTCACAAGTTTTTGCCTTATATTCGTACATCTCTCTGTATTTTGATAGTATCACCCTCTATACACCTCGGATATACACGTTATTTTATACATAGAAGCCTAAGAAATAAAGCTATAACTTTCGTGCCCATGACCCTCGCATATTTTTTACTATTCACTTTCAAAACATTACTCGAATTCATATTAGAGAAATCGAAGATTTCTGAAAGGGGTACCCCTTTGGTGAATTGGAGATTTCACCAATTTCTCCGAAATGTATTACACTGGTGTTGAACTCGTTCGATATTTCTCCCCAAGAGATCTCATGGGTAAATGCTTCTATTGGAGTTGAAACGGAGCCTTAATTCAACATTTGAAAAAAAATTACCCTTTTTGTTGGAAATTTTCACAAGTTTTTGCCTTATATTCGTACATCTCTCTATGTTTTGATAGTATCACCCTCTAAACACCTCGGATATACATGATATTTTATACATAGAAGCCTAGGACATAAAGCTATAACTTTAGTGCCCATGACCCTCGCATATTTTTTATTATTCACTTTCAAAACATTGTTCGAATTCATATTAGAGAAATCGAATATTTCTCAAATGGGTACCCCTTTGGTGAATTGGAGATTTCACCAATTTCTCCGAAATGTATTACACTGGTGTTCAACTCATTCGATATTTCTCCCCAAGAGATCTCATGGGTAAATGCTTCTATTGGAGTTGAAATGGAGCCTTAATTCAACATTTGAAAAAAAATTGCCCTTTTTGTTGGAAATTTTCACAAGTTTTTGCCTTATATTCGTACATCTCTCTGTATTTTGATAGTATCACCCTCTAAACACCTCGGAAATACATGATATTTTATACATAGAAGCCTAGGACATAAAGCTATAACTTTAGTGCCCATGACCCTCGCATATTTTTTATTATTCACTTTCAAAACATTGCTCGAATTCATATTAGAGAAATAGAAGATTTCTGAATGGGGTACCCCTTTGGTGAATTGGAGATTTCACCAATTTCTCCGAAATGTATTACACTGGTGTTCAACTCGTTCGATATTTCTCCCCATGAGATCTCATGGGTAAATGCTTCTATTGGAGTTGAAACGGAGCCTTAATTCAACATTTGAAAAAAAATTACACTTTTTGTTGGAAATTTTCACAAGTTTTTGCCTTATATTCGTACATCTCTCTGTATTTTGATAGTATCACCCTCTAAACACCTCGGATATTCATGATATTTTATACATAGAAGCCTAGGACATAAAGCTATAACTTTAGTGCCCATGACCCTCGCATATTTTTTATTATTCACTTTCAAAACATTGCTCGAATTCATATTAGAGAAATCGAAGATTTCTCAAATGGGTACCCCTTTGGTGAATTGGAGATTTCACCAATTTCTCCGAAATGTATTACACTGGTGTTCAACTCATTCGATATTTCTCCCCAAGAGATCTCATGGGTAAATGCTTCTATTGGAGTTGAAATGGAGCCTTAATTCAACATTTGAAAAAAAATTGCCCTTTTTGTTGGAAATTTTCACAAGTTTTTGCCTTATATTCGTACATCTCTCTGTATTTTGATAGTATCACCCTCTAAACACCTCGGAAATACATGATATTTTATACATAGAAGCCTAGGACATAAAGCTATAACTTTCGTGCCCATGACCCTCGCATATTTTTTATTATTCACTTTCAAAACATTGCTCGAATTCATATTAGAGAAATAGAAGATTTCTGAATGGGGTACCCCTTTGGTGAATTGGAGATTTAACCAATTTCTCCGAAATGTATTACACTGGTGTTGAACTCGTTCGATATTTCTCCCCAAGAGATCTCACGGGTAAATGCTTCTATTGGAGTTGAAACGGAGCCTTAATTCAACATTTGAAAAAAAATTACACTTTTTGTTGGAAATTTTCACAAGTTTTTGCCTTATATTCGTACATCTCTCTGTATTTTGATAGTATCACCCTCTAAACACCTCGGATATTCATGATATTTTATACATAGAAGCCTAGGACATAAAGCTATAACTTTAGTGCCCATGACCCTCGCATATTTTTTATTATTCACTTTCAAAACATTGCTCGAATTCATATTAGAGAAATCGAAGATTTCTCAAATGGGTACCCCTTTGGTGAATTGGAGATTTCACCAATTTCTCCGAAATGTATTACACTGGTGTTCAACTCATTCGATATTTCTCCCCAAGAGATCTCATGGGTAAATGCTTCTATTGGAGTTGAAATGGAGCCTTAATTCAACATTTGAAAAAAAATTGCCCTTTTTGTTGGAAATTTTCACAAGTTTTTGCCTTATATTCGTACATCTCTCTGTATTTTGATAGTATCACCCTCTAAACACCTCGGAAATACATGATATTTTATACATAGAAGCCTAGGACATAAAGCTATAACTTTCGTGCCCATGACCCTCGCATATTTTTTATTATTCACTTTCAAAACATTGCTCGAATTCATATTAGAGAAATAGAAGATTTCTGAATGGGGTACCCCTTTGGTGAATTGGAGATTTAACCAATTTCTCCGAAATGTATTACACTGGTGTTGAACTCGTTCGATATTTCTCCCCAAGAGATCTCACGGGTAAATGCTTCTATTGGAGTTGAAACGGAGCCTTAATTCAACATTTGAAAAAAATTTACCATTTTTGTAGGAAATTTTCACAAGTTTTTGCCTTATAGTCGTACATCTCTCAGTATTTTGATAGTATCACCCTCTATACACATCGGATATACACGTTATTTTATACATAGAAGCCTGAGACATAAAGCTATAACTTTCGTGCCCATGACCCTCGCATATTTTTTACTATTCACTTTCAAAACATTGCTCGAATTCATATTAGAGAAATAGAAGATTTCTGAAAGGGGTACCCCTTTGGTGAATTGGAGATTTCACCAATTTCTCCGAAATGTATTACACTGGTGTTCAACTCGTTCGATATTTCTCCCCAAGAGATCTCACGGGTAAATGCTTCTATTGGAGTTAAAACGGAGCCTTAATTCAACATTTGAAAAAAAAATTACCCTTTTTGTTGGAAATTTTCACAAGTTTTTGCCTTATATTCGTACATCTCTCAGTATTTTGATAGTATCACCCTCTATACACCTCGGATATACACGTTATTTTATACATAGAAGCCTGAGAGATAAAGCTATAACTTTCGTGCCCATGACCCTCGCATATTTTTTACTATTCACTTTCAAAACATTGCTCGAATTCATATTAGAGAAATAGAAGATTTCTGAATGGGGTACCCCTTTGGTGAATTGGAGATTTAACCAATTTCTCCGAAATGTATTACACTGGTGTTCAACTCGTTCGATATTTCTCCCCAAGAGATCTCACGGGTAAATGCTTCTATTGGAGTTGAAACGGAGCCTTAATTCAACATTTGAAAAAATATTCCCCTTTTAGTTGGAAATTTTCACAAGTTTTTGCCTTATATTCGTACATCTCTCAGTATTTTGATAGTATCACCCTCTAAACACCTCGGATATACCCGATATTTTATACATAGAAGCCTAGGACATAAAGCTATAACTTTCGTGCCCATGACCCTCGCATATTTTTTACTATTCACTTTCAAAACATTGCTCGAATTCATATTAGAGAAATCGAAGATTTCTAAAAGGGGTACCCCTTTGGTGAATTGGAGATTTAACCAATTTCTCCGAAATGTATTACACTGGTGTTCAACTCGTTCGATATTTCTCGCCAAGAGATCTCACGGGTAAATGCTTCTATTGGAGTTGAAACGGAGCCTTAATTCAACATTTGAAAAAATATTCCCCTTTTAGTTGGCAATTTTCACAAGTTTTTGCCTTATATTCGTACATCTCTCAGTATTTTGATAGTATCACCCTCTATACACCTCGGATATACACGATATTTTATACATAGAAGCCTGAGACATAAAGCTATAACTTTCGTGCCCATGACCCTCGCATATTTATTACTATTCACTTTCAAAACATTGCTCGAATTCATATTAGAGAAATAGAAGATTTCTGAATGGGGTACCCCTTTGGTGAATTGGAGATTTCACCAATTTCTCCGAAATGTATTACACTGGTGTTCAACTCGTTCGATATTTCTCCCCAAGAGATCTCACGGGTAAATGCTTCTATTGGAGTTAAAACGGAGCCTTAATTCAACATTTGAAAAAAAAATTACCCTTTTTGTTGGAAATTTTCACAAGTTTTTGCCTTATATTCGTACATCTCTCAGTATTTTGATAGTATCACCCTCTATACACCTCGGATATACACGTTATTTTATACATAGAAGCCTGAGAGATAAAGCTATAACTTTCGTGCCCATGACCCTCGCATATTTTTTACTATTCACTTTCAAAACATTGCTCGAATTCATATTAGAGAAATAGAAGATTTCTGAATGGGGTACCCCTTTGGTGAATTGGAGATTTAACCAATTTCTCCGAAATGTATTACACTGGTGTTCAACTCGTTCGATATTTCTCCCCAAGAGATCTCACGGGTAAATGCTTCTATTGGAGTTGAAACGGAGCCTTAATTCAACATTTGAAAAAATATTCCCCTTTTAGTTGGAAATTTTCACAAGTTTTTGCCTTATATTCGTACATCTCTCAGTATTTTGATAGTATCACCCTCTAAACACCTCGGATATACCCGATATTTTATACATAGAAGCCTAGGACATAAAGCTATAACTTTCGTGCCCATGACCCTCGCATATTTTTTACTATTCACTTTCAAAACATTGCTCGAATTCATATTAGAGAAATCGAAGATTTCTAAAAGGGGTACCCCTTTGGTGAATTGGAGATTTAACCAATTTCTCCGAAATGTATTACACTGGTGTTCAACTCGTTCGATATTTCTCGCCAAGAGATCTCACGGGTAAATGCTTCTATTGGAGTTGAAACGGAGCCTTAATTCAACATTTGAAAAAATATTCCCCTTTTAGTTGGCAATTTTCACAAGTTTTTGCCTTATATTCGTACATCTCTCAGTATTTTGATAGTATCACCCTCTATACACCTCGGATATACACGATATTTTATACATAGAAGCCTGAGACATAAAGCTATAACTTTCGTGCCCATGACCCTCGCATATTTATTACTATTCACTTTCAAAACATTGCTCGAATTCATATTAGAGAAATAGAAGATTTCTGAATGGGGTACCCCTTTGGTGAATTGGAGATTTCACCAATTTCTCCGAAATGTATTACACTGGTGTTCAACTCGTTCGATATTTCTCCCCAAGAGATCTCACGGGTAAATGCTTCTATTGGAGTTAAAACGGAGCCTTAATTCAACATTTGAAAAAAAAATTACCCTTTTTGTTGGAAATTTTCACAAGTTTTTGCCTTATATTCGTACATCTCTCTGTATTTTGATAGTATCACCCTCTATACACCTCGGATATACACGTTATTTTATACATAGAAGCCTAAGAAATAAAGCTATAACTTTCGTGCCCATGACCCTCGCATATTTTTTACTATTCACTTTCAAAACATTACTCGAATTCATATTAGAGAAATCGAAGATTTCTGAAAGGGGTACCCCTTTGGTGAATTGGAGATTTCACCAATTTCTCCGAAATGTATTACACTGGTGTTGAACTCGTTCGATATTTCTCCCCAAGAGATCTCATGGGTAAATGCTTCTATTGGAGTTGAAACGGAGCCTTAATTCAACATTTGAAAAAAAATTACCCTTTTTGTTGGAAATTTTCACAAGTTTTTGCCTTATATTCGTACATCTCTCTATGTTTTGATAGTATCACCCTCTAAACACCTCGGATATACATGATATTTTATACATAGAAGCCTAGGACATAAAGCTATAACTTTAGTGCCCATGACCCTCGCATATTTTTTATTATTCACTTTCAAAACATTGTTCGAATTCATATTAGAGAAATCGAATATTTCTCAAATGGGTACCCCTTTGGTGAATTGGAGATTTCACCAATTTCTCCGAAATGTATTACACTGGTGTTCAACTCATTCGATATTTCTCCCCAAGAGATCTCATGGGTAAATGCTTCTATTGGAGTTGAAATGGAGCCTTAATTCAACATTTGAAAAAAAATTGCCCTTTTTGTTGGAAATTTTCACAAGTTTTTGCCTTATATTCGTACATCTCTCTGTATTTTGATAGTATCACCCTCTAAACACCTCGGAAATACATGATATTTTATACATAGAAGCCTAGGACATAAAGCTATAACTTTAGTGCCCATGACCCTCGCATATTTTTTATTATTCACTTTCAAAACATTGCTCGAATTCATATTAGAGAAATAGAAGATTTCTGAATGGGGTACCCCTTTGGTGAATTGGAGATTTCACCAATTTCTCCGAAATGTATTACACTGGTGTTCAACTCGTTCGATATTTCTCCCCATGAGATCTCATGGGTAAATGCTTCTATTGGAGTTGAAACGGAGCCTTAATTCAACATTTGAAAAAAAATTACACTTTTTGTTGGAAATTTTCACAAGTTTTTGCCTTATATTCGTACATCTCTCTGTATTTTGATAGTATCACCCTCTAAACACCTCGGATATTCATGATATTTTATACATAGAAGCCTAGGACATAAAGCTATAACTTTAGTGCCCATGACCCTTGCATATTTTTTATTATTCACTTTCAAAACATTGCTCGAATTCATATTAGAGAAATCGAAGATTTCTCAAATGGGTACCCCTTTGGTGAATTGGAGATTTCACCAATTTCTCCGAAATGTATTACACTGGTGTTCAACTCATTCGATATTTCTCCCCAAGAGATCTCATGGGTAAATGCTTCTATTGGAGTTGAAATGGAGCCTTAATTCAACATTTGAAAAAAAATTGCCCTTTTTGTTGGAAATTTTCACAAGTTTTTGCCTTATATTCGTACATCTCTCTGTATTTTGATAGTATCACCCTCTAAACACCTCGGAAATACATGATATTTTATACATAGAAGCCTAGGACATAAAGCTATAACTTTCGTGCCCATGACCCTCGCATATTTTTTATTATTCACTTTCAAAACATTGCTCGAATTCATATTAGAGAAATAGAAGATTTCTGAATGGGGTACCCCTTTGGTGAATTGGAGATTTAACCAATTTCTCCGAAATGTATTACACTGGTGTTGAACTCGTTCGATATTTCTCCCCAAGAGATCTCACGGGTAAATGCTTCTATTGGAGTTGAAACGGAGCCTTAATTCAACATTTGAAAAAAATTTACCATTTTTGTAGGAAATTTTCACAAGTTTTTGCCTTATAGTCGTACATCTCTCAGTATTTTGATAGTATCACCCTCTATACACATCGGATATACACGTTATTTTATACATAGAAGCCTGAGACATAAAGCTATAACTTTCGTGCCCATGACCCTCGCATATTTTTTACTATTCACTTTCAAAACATTGCTCGAATTCATATTAGAGAAATAGAAGATTTCTGAAAGGGGTACCCCTTTGGTGAATTGGAGATTTCACCAATTTCTCCGAAATGTATTACACTGGTGTTCAACTCGTTCGATATTTCTCCCCAAGAGATCTCACGGGTAAATGCTTCTATTGGAGTTAAAACGGAGCCTTAATTCAACATTTGAAAAAAAAATTACCCTTTTTGTTGGAAATTTTCACAAGTTTTTGCCTTATATTCGTACATCTCTCAGTATTTTGATAGTATCACCCTCTATACACCTCGGATATACACGTTATTTTATACATAGAAGCCTGAGAGATAAAGCTATAACTTTCGTGCCCATGACCCTCGCATATTTTTTACTATTCACTTTCAAA
This sequence comes from Humulus lupulus, assembly GCF_963169125.1. NCBI lineage: Eukaryota > Viridiplantae > Streptophyta > Magnoliopsida > Rosales > Cannabaceae > Humulus > Humulus lupulus. Next base: position 182,957,349 of record NC_084802.1, on the reverse strand, counting down.
ACATTGCTCGAATTCATATTAGAGAAATAGAAGATTTCTGAATGGGGTACCCCTTTGGTGAATTGGAGATTTAACCAATTTCTCCGAAATGTATTACACTGGTGTTCAACTCGTTCGATATTTCTCCCCAAGAGATCTCACGGGTAAATGCTTCTATTGGAGTTGAAACGGAGCCTTAATTCAACATTTGAAAAAATATTCCCCTTTTAGTTGGAAATTTTCACAAGTTTTTGCCTTATATTCGTACATCTCTCAGTATTTTGATAGGATCACCCTCTAAACACCTCGGATATACCCGATATTTTATACATAGAAGCCTAGGACATAAAGCTATAACTTTCGTGCCCATGACCCTCGCATATTTTTTACTATTCACTTTCAAAACATTGCTCGAATTCATATTAGAGAAATCGAAGATTTCTAAAAGGGGTACCCCTTTGGTGAATTGGAGATTTAACCAATTTCTCCGAAATGTATTACACTGGTGTTCAACTCGTTCGATATTTCTCGCCAAGAGATCTCACGGGTAAATGCTTCTATTGGAGTTGAAACGGAGCCTTAATTCAACATTTGAAAAAATATTCCCCTTTTAGTTGGCAATTTTCACAAGTTTTTGCCTTATATTCGTACATCTCTCAGTATTTTGATAGTATCACCCTCTATACACCTCGGATATACACGATATTTTATACATAGAAGCCTGAGACATAAAGCTATAACTTTCGTGCCCATGACCCTCGCATATTTATTACTATTCACTTTCAAAACATTGCTCGAATTCATATTAGAGAAATAGAAGATTTCTGAATGGGGTACCCCTTTGGTGAATTGGAGATTTCACCAATTTCTCCGAAATGTATTACACTGGTGTTCAACTCGTTCGATATTTCTCCCCAAGAGATCTCACGGGTAAATGCTTCTATTGGAGTTAAAACGGAGCCTTAATTCAACATTTGAAAAAAAAATTACCCTTTTTGTTGGAAATTTTCACAAGTTTTTGCCTTATATTCGTACATCTCTCAGTATTTTGATAGTATCACCCTCTATACACCTCGGATATACACGTTATTTTATACATAGAAGCCTGAGAGATAAAGCTATAACTTTCGTGCCCATGTCCCTCGCATATTTTTTACTATTCACTTTCAAAACATTGCTCGAATTCATATTAGAGAAATAGAAGATTTCTGAATGGGGTACCCCTTTGGTGAATTGGAGATTTAACCAATTTCTCCGAAATGTATTACACTGGTGTTCAACTCGTTCGATATTTCTCCCCAAGAGATCTCACGGGTAAATGCTTCTATTGGAGTTGAAACGGAGCCTTAATTCAACATTTGAAAAAATATTCCCCTTTTAGTTGGAAATTTTCACAAGTTTTTGCCTTATATTCGTACATCTCTCAGTATTTTGATAGTATCACCCTCTAAACACCTCGGATATACCCGATATTTTATACATAGAAGCCTAGGACATAAAGCTATAACTTTCATGCCCATGACCCTCGCATATTTTTTACTATTCACTTTCAAAACATTGCTCGAATTCATATTAGAGAAATCGAAGATTTCTAAAAGGGGTACCCCTTTGGTGAATTGGAGATTTAACCAATTTCTCCGAAATGTATTACACTGGTGTTCAACTCGTTCGATATTTCTCGCCAAGAGATCTCACGGGTAAATGCTTCTATTGGAGTTGAAACGGAGCCTTAATTCAACATTTGAAAAAATATTCCCCTTTTAGTTGGAAATTTTCACAAGTTTTTGCCTTATATTCGTACATCTCTCAGTATTTTGATAGTATCACCCTCTAAACACCTCGGATATACCCGATATTTTATACATAGAAGCCTAGGACATAAAGCTATAACTTTCGTGCCCATGACCCTCGCATATTTTTTACTATTCACTTTCAAAACATTGCTCGAATTCATATTAGAGAAATCGAAGATTTCTAAAAGGGGTACCCCTTTGGTGAATTGGAGATTTAACCAATTTCTCCGAAATGTATTACACTGGTGTTCAACTCGTTCGATATTTCTCCCCAAGAGATCTCACGGGTAAATGCTTCTATTGGAGTTGAAACGGAGCCTTAATTCAACATTTGAAAAAATATTCCCCTTTTAGTTGGCAATTTTCACAAGTTTTTGCCTTATATTCGTACATCTCTCAGTATTTTGATAGTATCACCCTCTATACACCTCGGATATACACGTTATTTTATACATAGAAGCCTGAGAGATAAAGCTATAACTTTCGTGCCCATGACCCTCGCATATTTTTTACTATTCACTTTCAAAACATTGCTCGAATTCATATTAGAGAAATAGAAGATTTCTGAATGGGGTACCCCTTTGGTGAATTGGAGATTTAACCAATTTCTCCGAAATGTATTACACTGGTGTTCAACTCGTTCGATATTTCTCCCCAAGAGATCTCACGGGTAAATGCTTCTATTGGAGTTGAAACGGAGCCTTAATTCAACATTTGAAAAAATATTCCCCTTTTAGTTGGAAATTTTCACAAGTTTTTGCCTTATATTCGTACATCTCTCAGTATTTTGATAGTATCACCCTCTAAACACCTCGGATATACCCGATATTTTATACATAGAAGCCTAGGACATAAAGCTATAACTTTCGTGCCCATGACCCTCGCATATTTTTTACTATTCACTTTCAAAACATTGCTCGAATTCATATTAGAGAAATCGAAGATTTCTAAAAGGGGTACCCCTTTGGTGAATTGGAGATTTAACCAATTTCTCCGAAATGTATTACACTGGTGTTCAACTCGTTCGATATTTCTCCCCAAGAGATCTCACGGGTAAATGCTTCTATTGGAGTTGAAACGGAGCCTTAATTCAACATTTGAAAAAATATTCCCCTTTTAGTTGGCAATTTTCACAAGTTTTTGCCTTATATTCGTACATCTCTCAGTATTTTGATAGTATCACCCTCTATACACCTCGGATATACACGATATTTTATACATAGAAGCCTGAGACATAAAGCTATAACTTTCGTGCCCATGACCCTCGCATATATTTTACTATTCACTTTCAAAACATTGCTCGAATTCATATTAGAGAAATCGAAGATTTCTGAAAGGGGTACCCCTTTGGTGAATTGGAGATTTCACCAATTTCTCCGAAATGTATTACACTGGTGTTCAACTCGTTCGATATTTCTCCCCAAGAGATCTCACGGGTAAATGCTTCTATTGGAGTTGAAACGGAGCCTTAATTCAACATTTGAAAAAATATTCCCCTTTTAGTTGGAAATTTTCACAAGTTTTTGCCTTATATTCGTACATCTCTCAGTATTTTGATAGTATCACCCTCTAAACACCTCGGATATACCCGATATTTTATACATAGAAGCCTAGGACATAAAGCTATAACTTTCGTGCCCATGACCCTCGCATATTTTTTACTATTCACTTTCAAAACATTGCTCGAATTCATATTAGAGAATTCGAAGATTTCTAAAAGGGGTACCCCTTTGGTGAATTGGAGATTTAACCAATTTCTCCGAAATGTATTACACTGGTGTTCAACTCGTTCGATATTTCTCCCCAAGAGATCTCACGGGTAAATGCTTCTATTGGAGTTGAAACGGAGCCTTAATTCAACATTTGAAAAAATATTCCCCTTTTAGTTGGCAATTTTCACAAGTTTTTGCCTTATATTCGTACATCTCTCAGTATTTTGATAGTATCACCCTCTATACACCTCGGATATACACGATATTTTATACATAGAAGCCTGAGACATAAAGCTATAACTTTCGTGCCCATGACCCTCGCATATATTTTACTATTCACTTTCAAAACATTGCTCGAATTCATATTAGAGAAATCGAAGATTTCTGAAAGGGGTACCCCTTTGGTGAATTGGAGATTTCACCAATTTCTCCGAAATGTATTACACTGGTGTTCAACTCGTTCGATATTTCTCCCCAAGAGATCTCACGGGTAAATGCTTCTATTGTAGTTGAAACGGAGCCTTAATTCAACATTTGAAAAAATATTCCCCTTTTAGTTGGAAATTTTCACAAGTTTTTGCCTTATATTCGTACATCTCTCAGTATTTTGATAGTATCACCCTCTAAACACCTCGGATATACCCGATATTTTATACATAGAAGCCTAGGACATAAAGCTATAACTTTCGTGCCCATGACCCTCGCATATTTTTTACTATTCACTTTCAAAACATTGCTCGAATTCATATTAGAGAAATCGAAGATTTCTAAAAGGGGTACCCCTTTGGTGAATTGGAGATTTAACCAATTTCTCCGAAATGTATTACACTGGTGTTCAACTCGTTCGATATTTCTCGCCAAGAGATCTCACGGGTAAATGCTTCTATTGGAGTTGAAACGGAGCCTTAATTCAACATTTGAAAAAATATTCCCCTTTTAGTTGGAAATTTTCACAAGTTTTTGCCTTATATTCGTACATCTCTCAGTATTTTGATAGTATCACCCTCTAATTACCTCGGATATACCCGATATTTTATACATAGAAGCCTAGGACATAAAGCTATAACTTTCGTGCCCATGACCCTCGCATATTTTTTACTATTCACTTTCAAAACATTGCTCGAATTCATATTAGAGAAATCGAAGATTTCTAAAAGGGGTACCCCTTTGGTGAATTGGAGATTTAACCAATTTCTCCGAAATGTATTACACTGGTGTTCAACTCGTTCGATATTTATCCCCAAGAGATCTCACGGGTAAATGCTTCTATTGGAGTTGAAACGGAGCCTTAATTCAACATTTGAAAAAATATTCCCCTTTTAGTTGGAAATTTTCACAAGTTTTTGCCTTATATTCGTACATCTCTCAGTATTTTGATAGTATCACCCTCTAAACACCTCGGATATACCCGATATTTTATACATAGAAGCCTAGGACATAAAGCTATAACTTTCGTGCCCATGACCCTCGCATATTTTTTACTATTCACTTTCAAAACATTGCTCGAATTCATATTAGAGAAATCGAAGATTTCTAAAAGGGGTACCCCTTTGGTGAATTGGAGATTTAACCAATTTCTCCGAAATGTATTACACTGGTGTTCAACTCGTTCGATATTTCTCCCCAAGAGATCTCACGGGTAAATGCTTCTATTGGAGTTGAAACGGAGCCTTAATTCAACATTTGAAAAAATATTCCCCTTTTAGTTGGCAATTTTCACAAGTTTTTGCCTTATATTCGTACATCTCTCAGTATTTTGATAGTATCACCCTCTATACACCTCGGATATACACGTTATTTTATACATAGAAGCCTGAGAGATAAAGCTATAACTTTCGTGCCCATGACCCTCGCATATTTTTTACTATTCACTTTCAAAACATTGCTCGAATTCATATTAGAGAAATAGAAGATTTCTGAATGGGGTACCCCTTTGGTGAATTGGAGATTTAACCAATTTCTCCGAAATGTATTACACTGGTGTTCAACTCGTTCGATATTTCTCCCCAAGAGATCTCACGGGTAAATGCTTCTATTGGAGTTGAAACGGAGCCTTAATTCAACATTTGAAAAAATATTCCCCTTTTAGTTGGCAATTTTCACAAGTTTTTGCCTTATATTCGTACATCTCTCAGTATTTTGATAGTATCACCCTCTATACACCTCGGATATACACGATATTTTATACATAGAAGCCTGAGACATAAAGCTATAACTTTCGTGCCCATGACCCTCGCATATATTTTACTATTCACTTTCAAAACATTGCTCGAATTCATATTAGAGAAATCGAAGATTTCTGAAAGGGGTACCCCTTTGGTGAATTGGAGATTTCACCAATTTCTCCGAAATGTATTACACTGGTGTTCAACTCGTTCGATATTTCTCCCCAAGAGATCTCACGGGTAAATGCTTCTATTGGAGTTGAAACGGAGCCTTAATTCAACATTTGAAAAAATATTCCCCTTTTAGTTGGAAATTTTCACAAGTTTTTGCCTTATATTCGTACATCTCTCAGTATTTTGATAGTATCACCCTCTAAACACCTCGGATATACCCGATATTTTATACATAGAAGCCTAGGACATAAAGCTATAACTTTCGTGCCCATGACCCTCGCATATTTTTTACTATTCACTTTCAAAACATTGCTCGAATTCATATTAGAGAAATCGAAGATTTCTAAAAGGGGTACCCCTTTGGTGAATTGGAGATTTAACCAATTTCTCCGAAATGTATTACACTGGTGTTCAACTCGTTCGATATTTCTCCCCAAGAGATCTCACGGGTAAATGCTTCTATTGGAGTTGAAACGGAGCCTTAATTCAACATTTGAAAAAATATTCCCCTTTTAGTTGGCAATTTTCACAAGTTTTTGCCTTATATTCGTACATCTCTCAGTATTTTGATAGTATCACCCTCTATACACCTCGGATATACACGATATTTTATACATAGAAGCCTGAGACATAAAGCTATAACTTTCGTGCCCATGACCCTCGCATATATTTTACTATTCACTTTCAAAACATTGCTCGAATTCATATTAGAGAAATCGAAGATTTCTGAAAGGGGTACCCCTTTGGTGAATTGGAGATTTCACCAATTTCTCCGAAATGTATTACACTGGTGTTCAACTCGTTCGATATTTCTCCCCAAGAGATCTCACGGGTAAATGCTTCTATTGTAGTTGAAACGGAGCCTTAATTCAACATTTGAAAAAATATTCCCCTTTTAGTTGGAAATTTTCACAAGTTTTTGCCTTATATTCGTACATCTCTCAGTATTTTGATAGTATCACCCTCTAAACACCTCGGATATACCCGATATTTTATACATAGAAGCCTAGGACATAAAGCTATAACTTTCGTGCCCATGACCCTCGCATATTTTTTACTATTCACTTTCAAAACATTGCTCGAATTCATATTAGAGAAATCGAAGATTTCTAAAAGGGGTACCCCTTTGGTGAATTGGAGATTTAACCAATTTCTCCGAAATGTATTACACTGGTGTTCAACTCGTTCGATATTTCTCGCCAAGAGATCTCACGGGTAAATGCTTCTATTGGAGTTGAAACGGAGCCTTAATTCAACATTTGAAAAAATATTCCCCTTTTAGTTGGAAATTTTCACAAGTTTTTGCCTTATATTCGTACATCTCTCAGTATTTTGATAGTATCACCCTCTAAACACCTCGGATATACCCGATATTTTATACATAGAAGCCTAGGACATAAAGCTATAACTTTCGTGCCCATGACCCTCGCATATTTTTTACTATTCACTTTCAAAACATTGCTCGAATTCATATTAGAGAAATCGAAGATTTCTAAAAGGGGTACCCCTTTGGTGAATTGGAGATTTAACCAATTTCTCCGAAATGTATTACACTGGTGTTCAACTCGTTCGATATTTCTCCCCAAGAGATCTCACGGGTAAATGCTTCTATTGGAGTTGAAACGGAGCCTTAATTCAACATTTGAAAAAATATTCCCCTTTTAGTTGGAAATTTTCACAAGTTTTTGCCTTATATTCGTACATCTCTCAGTATTTTGATAGTATCACCCTCTAAACACCTCGGATATACCCGATATTTTATACATAGAAGCCTAGGACATAAAGCTATAACTTTCGTGCCCATGACCCTCGCATATTTTTTACTATTCACTTTCAAAACATTGCTCGAATTCATATTAGAGAAATCGAAGATTTCTAAAAGGGGTACCCCTTTGGTGAATTGGAGATTTAACCAATTTCTCCGAAATGTATTACACTGGTGTTCAACTCGTTCGATATTTCTCCCCAAGAGATCTCACGGGTAAATGCTTCTATTGGAGTTGAAACGGAGCCTTAATTCAACATTTGAAAAAATATTCCCCTTTTAGTTGGCAATTTTCACAAGTTTTTGCCTTATATTCGTACATCTCTCAGTATTTTGATAGTATCACCCTCTATACACCTCGGATATACACGTTATTTTATACATAGAAGCCTGAGAGATAAAGCTATAACTTTCGTGCCCATGACCCTCGCATATTTTTTACTATTCACTTTCAAAACATTGCTCGAATTCATATTAGAGAAATAGAAGATTTCTGAATGGGGTACCCCTTTGGTGAATTGGAGATTTAACCAATTTCTCCGAAATGTATTACACTGGTGTTCAACTCGTTCGATATTTCTCCCCAAGAGATCTCACGGGTAAATGCTTCTATTGGAGTTGAAACGGAGCCTTAATTCAACATTTGAAAAAATATTCCCCTTTTAGTTGGCAATTTTCACAAGTTTTTGCCTTATATTCGTACATCTCTCAGTATTTTGATAGTATCACCCTCTATACACCTCGGATATACACGATATTTTATACATAGAAGCCTGAGACATAAAGCTATAACTTTCGTGCCCATGACCCTCGCATATATTTTACTATTCACTTTCAAAACATTGCTCGAATTCATATTAGAGAAATCGAAGATTTCTGAAAGGGGTACCCCTTTGGTGAATTGGAGATTTCACCAATTTCTCCGAAATGTATTACACTGGTGTTCAACTCGTTCGATATTTCTCCCCAAGAGATCTCACGGGTAAATGCTTCTATTGGAGTTGAAACGGAGCCTTAATTCAACATTTGAAAAAATATTCCCCTTTTAGTTGGAAATTTTCACAAGTTTTTGCCTTATATTCGTACATCTCTCAGTATTTTGATAGTATCACCCTCTAAACACCTCGGATATACCCGATATTTTATACATAGAAGCCTAGGACATAAAGCTATAACTTTCGTGCCCATGACCCTCGCATATTTTTTACTATTCACTTTCAAAACATTGCTCGAATTCATATTAGAGAAATCGAAGATTTCTAAAAGGGGTACCCCTTTGGTGAATTGGAGATTTAACCAATTTCTCCGAAATGTATTACACTGGTGTTCAACTCGTTCGATATTTCTCCCCAAGAGATCTCACGGGTAAATGCTTCTATTGGAGTTGAAACGGAGCCTTAATTCAACATTTGAAAAAATATTCCCCTTTTAGTTGGCAATTTTCACAAGTTTTTGCCTTATATTCGTACATCTCTCAGTATTTTGATAGTATCACCCTCTATACACCTCGGATATACACGATATTTTATACATAGAAGCCTGAGACATAAAGCTATAACTTTCGTGCCCATGACCCTCGCATATATTTTACTATTCACTTTCAAAACATTGCTCGAATTCATATTAGAGAAATCGAAGATTTCTGAAAGGGGTACCCCTTTGGTGAATTGGAGATTTCACCAATTTCTCCGAAATGTATTACACTGGTGTTCAACTCGTTCGATATTTCTCCCCAAGAGATCTCACGGGTAAATGCTTCTATTGTAGTTGAAACGGAGCCTTAATTCAACATTTGAAAAAATATTCCCCTTTTAGTTGGAAATTTTCACAAGTTTTTGCCTTATATTCGTACATCTCTCAGTATTTTGATAGTATCACCCTCTAAACACCTCGGATATACCCGATATTTTATACATAGAAGCCTAGGACATAAAGCTATAACTTTCGTGCCCATGACCCTCGCATATTTTTTACTATTCACTTTCAAAACATTGCTCGAATTCATATTAGAGAAATCGAAGATTTCTAAAAGGGGTACCCCTTTGGTGAATTGGAGATTTAACCAATTTCTCCGAAATGTATTACACTGGTGTTCAACTCGTTCGATATTTCTCGCCAAGAGATCTCACGGGTAAATGCTTCTATTGGAGTTGAAACGGAGCCTTAATTCAACATTTGAAAAAATATTCCCCTTTTAGTTGGAAATTTTCACAAGTTTTTGCCTTATATTCGTACATCTCTCAGTATTTTGATAGTATCACCCTCTAAACACCTCGGATATACCCGATATTTTATACATAGAAGCCTAGGACATAAAGCTATAACTTTCGTGCCCATGACCCTCGCATATTTTTTACTATTCACTTTCAAAACATTGCTCGAATTCATATTAGAGAAATCGAAGATTTCTAAAAGGGGTACCCCTTTGGTGAATTGGAGATTTAACCAATTTCTCCGAAATGTATTACACTGGTGTTCAACTCGTTCGATATTTCTCCCCAAGAGATCTCACGGGTAAATGCTTCTATTGGAGTTGAAACGGAGCCTTAATTCAACATTTGAAAAAATATTCCCCTTTTAGTTGGAAATTTTCACAAGTATTTGCCTTATATTCGTACATCTCTCAGTATTTTGATAGTATCACCCTCTAAACACCTCGGATATACCCGATATTTTATACATAGAAGCCTAGGACATAAAGCTATAACTTTCGTGCCCATGACCCTCGCATATTTTTTACTATTCACTTTCAAAACATTGCTCGAATTCATATTAGAGAAATCGAAGATTTCTAAAAGGGGTACCCCTTTGGTGAATTGGAGATTTAACCAATTTCTCCGAAATGTATTACACTGGTGTTCAACTCGTTCGATATTTCTCCCCAAGAGATCTCACGGGTAAATGCTTCTATTGGAGTTGAAACGGAGCCTTAATTCAACATTTGAAAAAATATTCCCCTTTTAGTTGGCAATTTTCACAAGTTTTTGCCTTATATTCGTACATCTCTCAGTATTTTGATAGTATCACCCTCTATACACCTCGGATATACACGTTATTTTATACATAGAAGCCTGAGAGATAAAGCTATAACTTTCGTGCCCATGACCCTCGCATATTTTTTACTATTCACTTTCAAAACATTGCTCGAATTCATATTAGAGAAATAGAAGATTTCTGAATGGGGTACCCCTTTGGTGAATTGGAGATTTAACCAATTTCTCCGAAATGTATTACACTGGTGTTCAACTCGTTCGATATTTCTCCCCAAGAGATCTCACGGGTAAATGCTTCTATTGGAGTTGAAACGGAGCCTTAATTCAACATTTGAAAAAATATTCCCCTTTTAGTTGGAAATTTTCACAAGTTTTTGCCTTATATTCGTACATCTCTCAGTATTTTGATAGTATCACCCTCTAAACACCTCGGATATACCCGATATTTTATACATAGAAGCCTAGGACATAAAGCTATAACTTTCGTGCCCATGACCCTCGCATATTTTTTACTATTCACTTTCAAAACATTGCTCGAATTCATATTAGAGAAATCGAAGATTTCTAAAAGGGGTACCCCTTTGGTGAATTGGAGATTTAACCAATTTCTCCGAAATGTATTACACTGGTGTTCAACTCGTTCGATATTTCTCCCCAAGAGATCTCACGGGTAAATGCTTCTATTGGAGTTGAAACGGAGCCTTAATTCAACATTTGAAAAAATATTCCCCTTTTAGTTGGAAATTTTCACAAGTATTTGCCTTATATTCGTACATCTCTCAGTATTTTGATAGTATCACCCTCTAAACACCTCGGATATACCCGATATTTTATACATAGAAGCCTAGGACATAAAGCTATAACTTTCGTGCCCATGACCCTCGCATATTTTTTACTATTCACTTTCAAAACATTGCTCGAATTCATATTAGAGAAATCGAAGATTTCTAAAAGGGGTACCCCTTTGGTGAATTGGAGATTTAACCAATTTCTCCGAAATGTATTACACTGGTGTTCAACTCGTTCGATATTTCTCCCCAAGAGATCTCACGGGTAAATGCTTCTATTGGAGTTGAAACGGAGCCTTAATTCAACATTTGAAAAAATATTCCCCTTTTAGTTGGCAATTTTCACAAGTTTTTGCCTTATATTCGTACATCTCTCAGTATTTTGATAGTATCACCCTCTATACACCTCGGATATACACGATATTTTATACATAGAAGCCTGAGACATAAAGCTATAACTTTCGTGCCCATGACCCTCGCATATATTTTACTATTCACTTTCAAAACATTGCTCGAATTCATATTAGAGAAATCGAAGATTTCTGAAAGGGGTACCCCTTTGGTGAATTGGAGATTTCACCAATTTCTCCGAAATGTATTACACTGGTGTTCAACTCGTTCGATATTTCTCCCCAAGAGATCTCACGGGTAAATGCTTCTATTGTAGTTGAAACGGAGCCTTAATTCAACATTTGAAAAAATATTCCCCTTTTAGTTGGAAATTTTCACAAGTTTTTGCCTTATATTCGTACATCTCTCAGTATTTTGATAGTATCACCCTCTAAACACCTCGGATATACCCGATATTTTATACATAGAAGCCTAGGACATAAAGCTATAACTTTCGTGCCCATGACCCTCGCATATTTTTTACTATTCACTTTCAAAACATTGCTCGAATTCATATTAGAGAAATCGAAGATTTCTAAAAGGGGTACCCCTTTGGTGAATTGGAGATTTAACCAATTTCTCCGAAATGTATTACACTGGTGTTCAACTCGTTCGATATTTCTCGCCAAGAGATCTCACGGGTAAATGCTTCTATTGGAGTTGAAACGGAGCCTTAATTCAACATTTGAAAAAATATTCCCCTTTTAGTTGGAAATTTTCACAAGTTTTTGCCTTATATTCGTACATCTCTCAGTATTTTGATAGTATCACCCTCTAAACACCTCGGATATACCCGATATTTTATACATAGAAGCCTAGGACATAAAGCTATAACTTTCGTGCCCATGACCCTCGCATATTTTTTACTATTCACTTTCAAAACATTGCTCGAATTCATATTAGAGAAATCGAAGATTTCTAAAAGGGGTACCCCTTTGGTGAATTGGAGATTTAACCAATTTCTCCGAAATGTATTACACTGGTGTTCAACTCGTTCGATATTTCTCCCCAAGAGATCTCACGGGTAAATGCTTCTATTGGAGTTGAAACGGAGCCTTAATTCAACATTTGAAAAAATATTCCCCTTTTAGTTGGAAATTTTCACAAGTATTTGCCTTATATTCGTACATCTCTCAGTATTTTGATAGTATCACCCTCTAAACACCTCGGATATACCCGATATTTTATACATAGAAGCCTAGGACATAAAGCTATAACTTTCGTGCCCATGACCCTCGCATATTTTTTACTATTCACTTTCAAAACATTGCTCGAATTCATATTAGAGAAATCGAAGATTTCTAAAAGGGGTACCCCTTTGGTGAATTGGAGATTTAACCAATTTCTCCGAAATGTATTACACTGGTGTTCAACTCGTTCGATATTTCTCCCCAAGAGATCTCACGGGTAAATGCTTCTATTGGAGTTGAAACGGAGCCTTAATTCAACATTTGAAAAAATATTCCCCTTTTAGTTGGCAATTTTCACAAGTTTTTGCCTTATATTCGTACATCTCTCAGTATTTTGATAGTATCACCCTCTATACACCTCGGATATACACGTTATTTTATACATAGAAGCCTGAGAGATAAAGCTATAACTTTCGTGCCCATGACCCTTGTATATTTTTTACTATTCACTTTCAAAACATTGCTCGAATTCATATTAGAGAAATAGAAGATTTCTGAATGGGGTACCCCTTTGGTGAATTGGAGATTTAACCAATTTCTCCGAAATGTATTACACTGGTGTTCAACTCGTTCGATATTTCTCCCCAAGAGATCTCACGGGTAAATGCTTCTATTGGAGTTGAAACGGAGCCTTAATTCAACATTTGAAAAAATATTCCCCTTTTAGTTGGAAATTTTCACAAGTTTTTGCCTTATATTCGTACATCTCTCAGTATTTTGATAGTATCACCCTCTAAACACCTCGGATATACCCGATATTTTATACATAGAAGCCTAGGACATAAAGCTATAACTTTCGTGCCCATGACCCTCGCATATTTTTTACTATTCACTTTCAAAACATTGCTCGAATTCATATTAGAGAAATCGAAGATTTCTAAAAGGGGTACCCCTTTGGTGAATTGGAGATTTAACCAATTTCTCCGAAATGTATTACACTGGTGTTCAACTCGTTCGATATTTCTCCCCAAGAGATCTCACGGGTAAATGCTTCTATTGGAGTTGAAACGGAGCCTTAATTCAACATTTGAAAAAATATTCCCCTTTTAGTTGGAAATTTTCACAAGTTTTTGCCTTATATTCGTACATCTCTCAGTATTTTGATAGTATCACCCTCTATACACCTCGGATATACACGATATTTTATACATAGAAGCCTGAGACATAAAGCTATAACTTTCGTGCCCATGACCCTCGCATATATTTTACTATTCACTTTCAAAACATTGCTCGAATTCATATTAGAGAAATCGAAGATTTCTGAAAGGGGTACCCCTTTGGTGAATTGGAGATTTCACCAATTTCTCCGAAATGTATTACACTGGTGTTCAACTCGTTCGATATTTCTCCCCAAGAGATCTCACGGGTAAATGCTTCTATTGGAGTTGAAACGGAGCCTTAATTCAACATTTGAAAAAATATTCCCCTTTTAGTTGGAAATTTTCACAAGTTTTTGCCTTATATTCGTACATCTCTCAGTATTTTGATAGTATCACCCTCTATACACCTCGGATATACACGATATTTTATACATAGAAGCCTGAGACATAAAGCTATAACTTTCGTGCCCATGACCCTCGCATATATTTTACTATTCACTTTCAAAACATTGCTCGAATTCATATTAGAGAAATCGAAGATTTCTGAAAGGGGTACCCCTTTGGTGAATTGGAGATTTCACCAATTTCTCCGAAATGTATTACACTGGTGTTCAACTCGTTCGATATTTCTCGCCAAGAGATCTCACGGGTAAATGCTTCTATTGGAGTTGAAACGGAGCCTTAATTCAACATTTGAAAAAATATTCCCCTTTTAGTTGGAAATTTTCACAAGTTTTTGCCTTATATTCGTACATCTCTCAGTATTTTGATAGTATCACCCTCTAAACACCTCGGATATACCCGATATTTTATACATAGAAGCCTAGGACATAAAGCTATAACTTTCGTGCCCATGACCCTCGCATATTTTTTACTATTCACTTTCAAAACATTGCTCGAATTCATATTAGAGAAATCGAAGATTTCTAAAAGGGGTACCCCTTTGGTGAATTGGAGATTTAACCAATTTCTCCGAAATGTATTACACTGGTGTTCAACTCGTTCGATATTTCTCCCCAAGAGATCTCACGGGTAAATGCTTCTATTGGAGTTGAAACGGAGCCTTAATTCAACATTTGAAAAAATATTCCCCTTTTAGTTGGCAATTTTCACAAGTTTTTGCCTTATATTCGTACATCTCTCAGTATTTTGATAGTATCACCCTCTATACACCTCGGATATACACGTTATTTTATACATAGAAGCCTGAGAGATAAAGCTATAACTTTCGTGCCCATGACCCTCGCATATTTTTTACTATTCACTTTCAAAACATTGCTCGAATTCATATTAGAGAAATAGAAGATTTCTGAATGGGGTACCCCTTTGGTGAATTGGAGATTTAACCAATTTCTCCGAAATGTATTACACTGGTGTTCAACTCGTTCGATATTTCTCCCCAAGAGATCTCACGGGTAAATGCTTCTATTGGAGTTGAAACGGAGCCTTAATTCAACATTTGAAAAAATATTCCCCTTTTAGTTGGAAATTTTCACAAGTTTTTGCCTTATATTCGTACATCTCTCAGTATTTTGATAGTATCACCCTCTAAACACCTCGGATATACCCGATATTTTATACATAGAAGCCTAGGACATAAAGCTATAACTTTCGTGCCCATGACCCTCGCATATTTTTTACTATTCACTTTCAAAACATTGCTCGAATTCATATTAGAGAAATCGAAGATTTCTAAAAGGGGTACCCCTTTGGTGAATTGGAGATTTAACCAATTTCTCCGAAATGTATTACACTGGTGTTCAACTCGTTCGATATTTCTCCCCAAGAGATCTCACGGGTAAATGCTTCTATTGGAGTTGAAACGGAGCCTTAATTCAACATTTGAAAAAATATTCCCCTTTTAGTTGGCAATTTTCACAAGTTTTTGCCTTATATTCGTACATCTCTCAGTATTTTGATAGTATCACCCTCTATACACCTCGGATATACACGATATTTTATACATAGAAGCCTGAGACATAAAGCTATAACTTTCGTGCCCATGACCCTCGCATATTTTTTACTATTCACTTTCAAAACATTGCTCGAATTCATATTAGAGAAATCGAAGATTTCTAAAAGGGGTACCCCTTTGGTGAATTGGAGATTTAACCAATTTCTCCGAAATGTATTACACTGGTGTTCAACTCGTTCGATATTTCTCCCCAAGAGATCTCACGGGTAAATGCTTCTATTGGAGTTGAAACGGAGCCTTAATTCAACATTTGAAAAAATATTCCCCTTTTAGTTGGAAATTTTCACAAGTTTTTGCCTTATATTCGTACATCTCTCAGTATTTTGATAGTATCACCCTCTAAACACCTCGGATATACCCGATATTTTATACATAGAAGCCTAGGACATAAAGCTATAACTTTCGTGCCCATGACCCTCGCATATTTTTTACTATTCACTTTCAAAACATTGCTCGAATTCATATTAGAGAAATCGAAGATTTCTAAAAGGGGTACCCCTTTGGTGAATTGGAGATTTAACCAATTTCTCCGAAATGTATTACACTGGTGTTCAACTCGTTCGATATTTCTCCCCAAGAGATCTCACGGGTAAATGCTTCTATTGGAGTTGAAACGGAGCCTTAATTCAACATTTAAAAAATATTCCCCTTTTAGTTGGAAATTTTCACAAGTTTTTGCCTTATATTCGTACATCTCTCAGTATTTTGATAGTATCACCCTCTAAACACCTCGGATATACCCGATATTTTATACATAGAAGCCTAGGACATAAAGCTATAACTTTCGTGCCCATGACCCTCGCATATTTTTTACTATTCACTTTCAAAACATTGCTCGAATTCATATTAGAGAAATCGAAGATTTCTAAAAGGGGTACCCCTTTGGTGAATTGGAGATTTAACCAATTTCTCCGAAATGTATTACACTGGTGTTCAACTCGTTCGATATTTCTCCCCAAGAGATCTCACGGGTAAATGCTTCTATTGGAGTTGAAACGGAGCCTTAATTCAACATTTGAAAAAATATTCCCCTTTTAGTTGGCAATTTTCACAAGTTTTTGCCTTATATTCGTACATCTCTCAGTATTTTGATAGTATCACCCTCTATACACCTCGGATATACACGTTATTTTATACATAGAAGCCTGAGAGATAAAGCTATAACTTTCGTGCCCATGACCCTCGCATATTTTTTACTATTCACTTTCAAAACATTGCTCGAATTCATATTAGAGAAATAGAAGATTTCTGAATGGGGTACCCCTTTGGTGAATTGGAGATTTAACCAATTTCTCCGAAATGTATTACACTGGTGTTCAACTCGTTCGATATTTCTCCCCAAGAGATCTCACGGGTAAATGCTTCTATTGGAGTTGAAACGGAGCCTTAATTCAACATTTGAAAAAATATTCCCCTTTTAGTTGGAAATTTTCACAAGTTTTTGCCTTATATTCGTACATCTCTCAGTATTTTGATAGTATCACCCTCTAAACACCTCGGATATACCCGATATTTTATACATAGAAGCCTAGGATATAAAGCTATAACTTTCGTGCCCATGACCCTCGCATATTTTTTACTATTCACTTTCAAAACATTGCTCGAATTCATATTAGAGAAATCGAAGATTTCTAAAAGGGGTACCCCTTTGGTGAATTGGAGATTTAACCAATTTCTCCGAAATGTATTACACTGGTGTTCAACTCGTTCGATATTTCTCCCCAAGAGATCTCACGGGTAAATGCTTCTATTGGAGTTGAAACGGAGCCTTAATTCAACATTTGAAAAAATATTCCCCTTTTAGTTGGCAATTTTCACAAGTTTTTGCCTTATATTCGTACATCTCTCAGTATTTTGATAGTATCACCCTCTATACACCTCGGATATACACGATATTTTATACATAGAAGCCTGAGACATAAAGCTATAACTTTCGTGCCCATGACCCTCGCATATTTTTTACTATTCACTTTCAAAACATTGCTCGAATTCATATTAGAGAAATCGAAGATTTCTAAAAGGGGTACCCCTTTGGTGAATTGGAGATTTAACCAATTTCTCCGAAATGTATTACACTGGTGTTCAACTCGTTCGATATTTCTCCCCAAGAGATCTCACGGGTAAATGCTTCTATTGGAGTTGAAACGGAGCCTTAATTCAACATTTGAAAAAATATTCCCCTTTTAGTTGGAAATTTTCACAAGTTTTTGCCTTATATTCGTACATCTCTCAGTATTTTGATAGTATCACCCTCTAAACACCTCGGATATACCCGATATTTTATACATAGAAGCCTAGGACATAAAGCTATAACTTTCGTGCCCATGACCCTCGCATATTTTTTACTATTCACTTTCAAAACATTGCTCGAATTCATATTAGAGAAATCGAAGATTTCTAAAAGGGGTACCCCTTTGGTGAATTGGAGATTTAACCAATTTCTCCGAAATGTATTACACTGGTGTTCAACTCGTTCGATATTTCTCCCCAAGAGATCTCACGGGTAAATGCTTCTATTGGAGTTGAAACGGAGCCTTAATTCAACATTTGAAAAAATATTCCCCTTTTAGTTGGCAATTTTCACAAGTTTTTGCCTTATATTCGTACATCTCTCAGTATTTTGATAGTATCACCCTCTATACACCTCGGATATACACGTTATTTTATACATAGAAGCCTGAGAGATAAAGCTATAACTTTCGTGCCCATGACCCTCGCATATTTTTTACTATTCACTTTCAAAACATTGCTCGAATTCATATTAGAGAAATAGAAGATTTCTGAATGGGGTACCCCTTTGGTGAATTGGAGATTTAACCAATTTCTCCGAAATGTATTACACTGGTGTTCAACTCGTTCGATATTTCTCCCCAAGAGATCTCACGGGTAAATGCTTCTATTGGAGTTGAAACGGAGCCTTAATTCAACATTTGAAAAAATATTCCCCTTTTAGTTGGAAATTTTCACAAGTTTTTGCCTTATATTCGTACATCTCTCAGTATTTTGATAGTATCACCCTCTAAACACCTCGGATATACCCGATATTTTATACATAGAAGCCTAGGATATAAAGCTATAACTTTCGTGCCCATGACCCTCGCATATTTTTTACTATTCACTTTCAAAACATTGCTCGAATTCATATTAGAGAAATCGAAGATTTCTAAAAGGGGTACCCCTTTGGTGAATTGGAGATTTAACCAATTTCTCCGAAATGTATTACACTGGTGTTCAACTCGTTCGATATTTCTCCCCAAGAGATCTCACGGGTAAATGCTTCTATTGGAGTTGAAACGGAGCCTTAATTCAACATTTGAAAAAATATTCCCCTTTTAGTTGGCAATTTTCACAAGTTTTTGCCTTATATTCGTACATCTCTCAGTATTTTGATAGTATCACCCTCTATACACCTCGGATATACACGATATTTTATACATAGAAGCCTGAGACATAAAGCTATAACTTTCGTGCCCATGACCCTCGCATATTTTTTACTATTCACTTTCAAAACATTGCTCGAATTCATATTAGAGAAATCGAAGATTTCTAAAAGGGGTACCCCTTTGGTGAATTGGAGATTTAACCAATTTCTCCGAAATGTATTACACTGGTGTTCAACTCGTTCGATATTTCTCCCCAAGAGATCTCACGGGTAAATGCTTCTATTGGAGTTGAAACGGAGCCTTAATTCAACATTTGAAAAAATATTCCCCTTTTAGTTGGCAATTTTCACAAGTTTTTGCCTTATATTCGTACATCTCTCAGTATTTTGATAGTATCACCCTCTATACACCTCGGATATACACGATATTTTATACATAGAAGCCTGAGACATAAAGCTATAACTTTCGTGCCCATGACCCTCGCATATATTTTACTATTCACTTTCAAAACATTGCTCGAATTCATATTAGAGAAATCGAAGATTTCTGAAAGGGGTACCCCTTTGGTGAATTGGAGATTTCACCAATTTCTCCGAAATGTATTACACTGGTGTTCAACTCGTTCGATATTTCTCCCCAAGAGATCTCATGGGTAAATGCTTCTATTGGAGTTGAAACGGAGCCTTAATTCAACATTTGAAAAAAAATTACCCTTTTTGTTGGAAATTTTCACAAGTTTTTGCCTTATATTCGTACATCTCTCAGTATTTTGATAGTATCACCCTCTATACACCTCGGATATACACGTTATTTTATACATAGAAGCCTGAGACATAAAGCTATAACTTTCGTGCCCATGACCCTCGCATATTTTTTCCTATTCACTTTCAAAACATTGCTCGAATTCATATTAGAGAAATCGAAGATTTCTGAATGGGGTACCCCTTTGGTGAATTGGAGATTTAACCAATTTCTCCGAAATGTATTACACTGGTGTTCAACTCGTTCGATATTTCTCCCCAAGAGATCTCACGGGTAAATGCTTCTATTGGAGTTGAAACGGAGCCTTAATTCAACATTTGAAAAAATATTCCCCTTTTAGTTGGAAATTTTCACAAGTTTTTGCCTTATATTCGTGCATCTCTCAGTATTTTGATAGTATCACCCTCTAAACACCTCGGATATACCCGATATTTTATACATAGAAGCCTAGGACATAAAGCTATAACTTTCGTGCCCATGACCCTCGCATATTTTTTACTATTCACTTTCAAAACATTGCTCGAATTCATATTAGAGAAATCGAAGATTTCTAAAAGGGGTACCCCTTTGGTGAATTGGAGATTTAACCAATTTCTCCGAAATGTATTACACTGGTGTTCAACTCGTTCGATATTTCTCCCCAAGAGATCTCACGGGTAAATGCTTCTATTGGAGTTGAAACGGAGCCTTAATTCAACATTTGAAAAAATATTCCCCTTTTAGTTGGCAATTTTCACAAGTTTTTGCCTTATATTCGTACATCTCTCAGTATTTTGATAGTATCACCCTCTATACACCTCGGATATACACGATATTTTATACATAGAAGCCTGAGACATAAAGCTATAACTTTCGTGCCCATGACCCTCGCATATATTTTACTATTCACTTTCAAAACATTGCTCGAATTCATATTAGAGAAATCGAAGATTTCTGAAAGGGGTACCCCTTTGGTGAATTGGAGATTTCACCAATTTCTCCGAAATGTATTACACTGGTGTTCAACTCGTTCGATATTTCTCCCCAAGAGATCTCACGGGTAAATGCTTCTATTGGAGTTGAAACGGAGCCTTAATTCAACATTTGAAAAAATATTCCCCTTTTAGTTGGCAATTTTCACAAGTTTTTGCCTTATATTCGTACATCTCTCAGTATTTTGATAGTATCACCCTCTATACACCTCGGATATACACGATATTTTATACATAGAAGCCTGAGACATAAAGCTATAACTTTCGTGCCCATGACCCTCGCATATATTTTACTATTCACTTTCAAAACATTGCTCGAATTCATATTAGAGAAATCGAAGATTTCTGAAAGGGGTACCCCTTTGGTGAATTGGAGATTTCACCAATTTCTCCGAAATGTATTACACTGGTGTTCAACTCGTTCGATATTTCTCCCCAAGAGATCTCATGGGTAAATGCTTCTATTGGAGTTGAAACGGAGCCTTAATTCAACATTTGAAAAAAAATTACCCTTTTTGTTGGAAATTTTCACAAGTTTTTGCCTTATATTCGTACATCTCTCAGTATTTTGATAGTATCACCCTCTATACACCTCGGATATACACGTTATTTTTTACATAGAAGCCTGAGACATAAAGCTATAACTTTCGTGCCCATGACCCTCGCATATTTTTTACTATTCACTTTCAAAACATTGCTCGAATTCATATTAGAGAAATCGAAGATTTCTGAATGGGGTACCCCTTTGGTGAATTGGAGATTTCACCAATTTCTCCGAAATGTATTACACTGGTGTTCAACTCGTTCGATATTTCTCCCCAAGAGATCTCACGGGTAAATGCTTCTATTGGAGTTGAAACGGAGCCTTAATTCAACATTTGAAAAAATATTCCCCTTTTAGTTGGAAATTTTCACAAGTTTTTGCCTTATATTCGTACATCTCTCAGTATTTTGATAGTATCACCCTCTAAACACCTCGGATATACCCGATATTTTATACATAGAAGCCTAGGACATAAAGCTATAACTTTCGTGCCCATGACCCTCGCATATTTTTTACTATTCACTTTCAAAACATTGCTCGAATTCATATTAGAGAAATCGAAGATTTCTAAAAGGGGTACCCCTTTGGTGAATTGGAGATTTAACCAATTTCTCCGAAATGTATTACACTGGTGTTCAACTCGTTCGATATTTCTCCCCAAGAGATCTCACGGGTAAATGCGTCTATTGGAGTTGAAACGGAGCCTTAATTCAACATTTGAAAAAATATTCCCCTTTTAGTTGGCAATTTTCACAAGTTTTTGCCTTATATTCGTACATCTCTCAGTATTTTGATAGTATCACCCTCTATACACCTCGGATATACACGATATTTTATACATAGAAGCCTGAGACATAAAGCTATAACTTTCGTGCCCATGACCCTCGCATATATTTTACTATTCACTTTCAAAACATTGCTCGAATTCATATTAGAGAAATCGAAGATTTCTGAAAGGGGTACCCCTTTGGTGAATTGGAGATTTCACCAATTTCTCCGAAATGTATTACACTGGTGTTCAACTCGTTCGATATTTCTCCCCAAGAGATCTCACGGGTAAATGCTTCTATTGGAGTTAAAACGGAGCCTTAATTCAACATTTGAAAAAAAATTACCCTTTTTGTTGGAAATTTTCACAAGTTTTTGCCTTATATTCGTACATCTCTCAGTATTTTGATAGTATCACCCTCTAAACACCTCGGATATACCCGATATTTTATACATAGAAGCCTAGGACATAAAGCTATAACTTTCGTGCCCATGACCCTCGCATATTTTTTACTATTCACTTTCAAAACATTGCTCGAATTCATATTAGAGAAATCGAAGATTTCTAAAAGGGGTACCCCTTTGGTGAATTGGAGATTTAACCAATTTCTCCGAAATGTATTACACTGGTGTTCAACTCGTTCGATATTTCTCCCCAAGAGATCTCACGGGTAAATGCTTCTATTGGAGTTAAAACGGAGCCTTAATTCAACATTTGAAAAAAAATTACCCTTTTTGTTGGAAATTTTCACAAGTTTTTGCCTTATATTCGTACATCTCTCAGTATTTTGATAGTATCACCCTCTAAACACCTCGGATATACCCGATATTTTATACATAGAAGCCTAGGACATAAAGCTATAACTTTCGTGCCCATGACCCTCGCATATTTTTTACTATTCACTTTCAAAACATTGCTCGAATTCATATTAGAGAAATCGAAGATTTCTAAAAGGGGTACCCCTTTGGTGAATTGGAGATTTAACCAATTTCTCCGAAATGTATTACACTGGTGTTCAACTCGTTAGATATTTCTCCCCAAGAGATCTCACGGGTAAATGCTTCTATTGGAGTTGAAACGGAGCCTTAATTCAACATTTGAAAAAATATTCCCCTTTTAGTTGGAAATTTTCACAAGTTTTTGCCTTATATTCGTACATCTCTCAGTATTTTG
The DNA here is from genome assembly GCF_963169125.1 of Humulus lupulus. NCBI lineage: Eukaryota > Viridiplantae > Streptophyta > Magnoliopsida > Rosales > Cannabaceae > Humulus > Humulus lupulus. The sequence goes on along the minus strand of NC_084802.1, from coordinate 182,933,723 downwards.
ATAGTATCACCCTCTATACACCTCGGATATCCATGACCCTCGCATATATTTTACTATTCACTTTCAAAACATTGCTCGAATTCATATTAGAGAAATCGAAGATTTCTGAAAGGGGTACCCCTTTGGTGAATTGGAGATTTCACCAATTTCTCCGAAATGTATTACACTGGTGTTCAACTCGTTCGATATTTCTCCCCAAGAGATCTCATGGGTAAATGCTTCTATTGGAGTTGAAACGGAGCCTTAATTCAACATTTGAAAAAAAATTACCCTTTTTGTTGGAAATTTTCACAAGTTTTTGCCTTATATTCGTACATCTCTCAGTATTTTGATAGTATCACCCTCTATACACCTCGGATATACACGTTATTTTATACATAGAAGCCTGAGACATAAAGCTATAACTTTCGTGCCCATGACCCTCGCATATTTTTTACTATTCACTTTCAAAACATTGCTCGAATTCATATTAGAGAAATCGAAGATTTCTGAATGGGGTACCCCTTTGGTGAATTGGAGATTTCACCAATTTCTCCGAAATGTATTACACTGGTGTTCAACTCGTTCGATATTTCTCCCCAAGAGATCTCACGGGTAAATGCTTCTATTGGAGTTAAAACGGAGCCTTAATTCAACATTTGAAAAAAAATTACCCTTTTTGTTGGAAATTTTCACAAGTTTTTGCCTTATATTCGTACATCTCTCAGTATTTTGATAGTATCACCCTCTAAACACCTCGGATATACCCGATATTTTATACATAGAAGCCTAGGACATAAAGCTATAACTTTCGTGCCCATGACCCTCGCATATTTTTTACTATTCACTTTCAAAACATTGCTCGAATTCATATTAGAGAAATCGAAGATTTCTGAATGGGGTACCCCTTTGGTGAATTGGAGATTTCACCAATTTCTCCGAAATGTATTACACTGGTGTTCAACTCGTTCGATATTTCTCCCCAAGAGATCTCACGGGTAAATGCTTCTATTGGAGTTAAAACGGAGCCTTAATTCAACATTTGAAAAAAAATTACCCTTTTTGTTGGAAATTTTCACAAGTTTTTGCCTTATATTCGTACATCTCTCAGTATTTTGATAGTATCACCCTCTAAACACCTCGGATATACCCGATATTTTATACATAGAAGCCTAGGACATAAAGCTATAACTTTCGTGCCCATGACCCTCGCATATTTTTTACTATTCACTTTCAAAACATTGCTCGAATTCATATTAGAGAAATCGAAGATTTCTAAAAGGGGTACCCCTTTGGTGAATTGGAGATTTAACCAATTTCTCCGAAATGTATTACACTGGTGTTCAACTCGTTCGATATTTCTCCCCAAGAGATCTCACGGGTAAATGCTTCTATTGGAGTTAAAACGGAGCCTTAATTCAACATTTGAAAAAAAATTACCCTTTTTGTTGGAAATTTTCACAAGTTTTTGCCTTATATTGGTACATCTCTCAGTATTTTGATAGTATCACCCTCTAAACACCTCGGATATACCCGATATTTTATACATAGAAGCCTAGGACATAAAGCTATAACTTTCGTGCCCATGACCCTCGCATATTTTTTACTATTCACTTTCAAAACATTGCTCGAATTCATATTAGAGAAATCGAAGATTTCTAAAAGGGGTACCCCTTTGGTGAATTGGAGATTTAACCAATTTCTCCGAAATGTATTACACTGGTGTTCAACTCGTTAGATATTTCTCCCCAAGAGATCTCACGGGTAAATGCTTCTATTGGAGTTGAAACGGAGCCTTAATTCAACATTTGAAAAAATATTCCCCTTTTAGTTGGAAATTTTCACAAGTTTTTGCCTTATATTCGTACATCTCTCAGTATTTTGATAGTATCACCCTCTATACACCTCGGATATCCATGACCCTCGCATATATTTTACTATTCACTTTCAAAACATTGCTCGAATTCATATTAGAGAAATCGAAGATTTCTGAAAGGGGTACCCCTTTGGTGAATTGGAGATTTCACCAATTTCTCCGAAATGTATTACACTGGTGTTCAACTCGTTCGATATTTCTCCCCAAGAGATCTCATGGGTAAATGCTTCTATTGGAGTTGAAACGGAGCCTTAATTCAACATTTGAAAAAAAATTACCCTTTTTGTTGGAAATTTTCACAAGTTTTTGCCTTATATTCGTACATCTCTCAGTATTTTGATAGTATCACCCTCTATACACCTCGGATATACACGTTATTTTATACATAGAAGCCTGAGACATAAAGCTATAACTTTCGTGCCCATGACCCTCGCATATTTTTTACTATTCACTTTCAAAACATTGCTCGAATTCATATTAGAGAAATCGAAGATTTCTGAATGGGGTACCCCTTTGGTGAATTGGAGATTTCACCAATTTCTCCGAAATGTATTACACTGGTGTTCAACTCGTTCGATATTTCTCCCCAAGAGATCTCACGGGTAAATGCTTCTATTGGAGTTAAAACGGAGCCTTAATTCAACATTTGAAAAAAAATTACCCTTTTTGTTGGAAATTTTCACAAGTTTTTGCCTTATATTCGTACATCTCTCAGTATTTTGATAGTATCACCCTCTAAACACCTCGGATATACCCGATATATTATACATAGAAGCCTAGGACATAAAGCTATAACTTTCGTGCCCATGACCCTCGCATATTTTTTACTATTCACTTTCAAAACATTGCTCGAATTCATATTAGAGAAATCGAAGATTTCTAAAAGGGGTACCCCTTTGGTGAATTGGAGATTTAACCAATTTCTCCGAAATGTATTACACTGGTGTTCAACTCGTTCGATATTTCTCCCCAAGAGATCTCACGGGTAAATGCTTCTATTGGAGTTAAAACGGAGCCTTAATTCAACATTTGAAAAAAAATTACCCTTTTTGTTGGAAATTTTCACAAGTTTTTGCCTTATATTCGTACATCTCTCAGTATTTTGATAGTATCACCCTCTAAACACCTCGGATATACCCGATATTTTATACATAGAAGCCTAGGACATAAAGCTATAACTTTCGTGCCCATGACCCTCGCATATTTTTTACTATTCACTTTCAAAACATTGCTCGAATTCATATTAGAGAAATCGAAGATTTCTAAAAGGGGTACCCCTTTGGTGAATTGGAGATTTAACCAATTTCTCCGAAATGTATTACACTGGTGTTCAACTCGTTAGATATTTCTCCCCAAGAGATCTCACGGGTAAATGCTTCTATTGGAGTTGAAACGGAGCCTTAATTCAACATTTGAAAAAATATTCCCCTTTTAGTTGGAAATTTTCACAAGTTTTTGCCTTATATTCGTACATCTCTCAGTATTTTGATAGTATCACCCTCTATACACCTCGGATATCCATGACCCTCGCATATATTTTACTATTCACTTTCAAAACATTGCTCGAATTCATATTAGAGAAATCGAAGATTTCTGAAAGGGGTACCCCTTTGGTGAATTGGAGATTTCACCAATTTCTCCGAAATGTATTACACTGGTGTTCAACTCGTTCGATATTTCTCCCCAAGAGATCTCATGGGTAAATGCTTCTATTGGAGTTGAAACGGAGCCTTAATTCAACATTTGAAAAAAAATTACCCTTTTTGTTGGAAATTTTCACAAGTTTTTGCCTTATATTCGTACATCTCTCAGTATTTTGATAGTATCACCCTCTATACACCTCGGATATACACGTTATTTTATACATAGAAGCCTGAGACATAAAGCTATAACTTTCGTGCCCATGACCCTCGCATATTTTTTACTATTCACTTTCAAAACATTGCTCGAATTCATATTAGAGAAATCGAAGATTTCTGAATGGGGTACCCCTTTGGTGAATTGGAGATTTCACCAATTTCTCCGAAATGTATTACACTGGTGTTCAACTCGTTCGATATTTCTCCCCAAGAGATCTCACGGGTAAATGCTTCTATTGGAGTTAAAACGGAGCCTTAATTCAACATTTGAAAAAAAAATTACCCTTTTTGTTGGAAATTTTCACAAGTTTTTGCCTTATATTCGTACATCTCTCAGTATTTTGATAGTATCACCCTCTATACACCTCGGATATACACGTTATTTTATACATAGAAGCCTGAGAGATAAAGCTATAACTTTCGTGCCCATGACCCTCGCATATTTTTTACTATTCACTTTCAAAACATTGCTCGAATTCATATTAGAGAAATAGAAGATTTCTGAATGGGGTACCCCTTTGGTGAATTGGAGATTTCCCCAATTTCTCCGAAATGTATTACACTGGTGTTCAACTCGTTCGATATTTCTCCCCAAGAGATCTCATGGGTAAATGCTTCTATTGGAGTTGAAACGGAGCCTTAATTCAACATTTGAAAAAAAATTACCCTTTTTGTTGGAAATTTTCACAAGTTTTTGCCTTATATTCGTACATCTCTCTGTATTTTGATAGTATCACCCTCTAAACACCTCAGATATACATGATATTTTATACATAGAAGCCTAGGACATAAAGCTATAACTTTAGTGCCCATGACCCTCGCATATTTTTTATTATTCACTTTCAAAACATTGCTCGAATTCATATTAGAGAAATCGAAGATTTCTCAAATGGGTACCCCTTTGGTGAATTGGAGATTTCACCAATTTCTCCGAAATGTATTACACTGGTGTTCAACTCATTCGATATTTCTCCCCAAGAGATCTCATGGGTAAATGCTTCTATTGGAGTTGAAATGGAGCCTTAATTCAACATTTGAAAAAAATTTACCCTTTTTGTTGGAAATTTTCACAAGTTTTTGCCTTATATTCGTACATCTCTCAGTATTTTGATAGTATCACCCTCTATACACCTCGGATATCCATGACCCTCGCATATATTTTACTATTCACTTTAAAAACATTGCTCGAATTCATATTAGAGAAATCGAAGATTTCTGAAAGGGGTACCCCTTTGGTGAATTGGAGATTTCACCAATTTCTCCGAAATGTATTACACTGGTGTTCAACTCGTTCGATATTTCTCCCCAAGAGATCTCATGGGTAAATGCTTCTATTGGAGTTGAAACGGAGCCTTAATTCAACATTTGAAAAAAAATTACCCTTTTTGTTGGAAATTTTCACAAGTTTTTGCCTTATATTCGTACATCTCTCAGTATTTTGATAGTATCACCCTCTATAGACCTCGGATATACACGTTATTTTATACATAGAAGCCTGAGACATAAAGCTATAACTTTCGTGCCCATGACCCTCGCATATTTTTTACTATTCACTTTCAAAACATTGCTCGAATTCATATTAGAGAAATCGAAGATTTCTGAATGGGGTACCCCTTTGTTGAATTGGAGATTTCACCAATTTCTCCGAAATGTATTACACTGGTGTTCAACTCGTTCGATATTTCTCCCCAAGAGATCTCATGGGTAAATGCTTCTATTGGAGTTGAAACGGAGCCTTAATTCAACATTTGAAAAAAAATTACCATTTTTGTAGGAAATTTTCACAAGTTTTTGCCTTATATTCGTACATCTCTCAGTATTTTGATAGTATCACCCTCTATACACATCGGATATACACGTTATTTTATACATAGAAGCCTGAGACATAAAGCGATAACTTTCGTGCCCATGACCCTCGCATATTTTTTACTATTCACTTTCAAAACATTGCTCGAATTCATACTAGAGAAATAGAAGATTTCTGAATGGGGTACCCCTTTGGTGAATTGGAGATTTCACCAATTTCTCCGAAATGTATTACACTGGTGTTCAACTCGTTCGATATTTCTCCCCAAGAGATCTCACGGGTAAATGCTTCTATTGGAGTTAAAACGGAGCCTTAATTCAACATTTGAAAAAAAAATTGCCCTTTTTGTTGGAAATTTTCACAAGTTTTTGCCTTATATTCGTACATCTCTCTGTATTTTGATAGTATCAACCTCTATACACCTCGGATATACACGTTATTTTATACATAGAAGCCTAAGAAATAAAGCTATAACTTTCGTGCCCATGACCCTCGCATATTTTTTACTATTCACTTTCAAAACATTGCTCGAATTCATATTAGAGAAATAGAAGATTTCTGAATGGGGTACCCCTTTGGTGAATTGGAGATTTCACCAATTTCTCCGAAATGTATTACACTGGTGTTCAACTCGTTCGATATTTCTCCCCAAGAGATCTCACGGGTAAATGCTTCTATTGGAGTTAAAACGGAGCCTTAATTCAACATTTGAAAAAAAAATTACCCTTTTTGTAGGAAATTTTCACAAGTTTTTGCCTTATATTCGTACATCTCTCATTATTTTGATAGTATCACCCTCTATACACATCGGATATACACGTTATTTTATACATAGAAGCCTGAGACATAAAGCTATAACTTTCGTGCCCATGACCCTCGCATATTTTTTACTATTCACTTTCAAAACATTGCTCGAATTCATATTAGAGAAATAGAAGATTTCTGAATGGGGTACCCCTTTGGTGATTTGGAGATTTCACCAATTTCTCCGAAATGTATTACACTGGTGTTCAACTCGTTCGATATTTCTCCCCAAGAGATCTCATGGGTAAATGCTTCTATTGGAGTTGAAACGGAGCCTTAATTCAACATTTGAAAAAAATTTACCATTTTTGTAGGAAATTTTCACAAGTTTTTGCCTTATATTCGTACATCTCTCTGTATTTTGATAGTATCACCCTCTAAACACCTCGGAAATACATGATATTTTATACATAGAAGCCTAGGACATAAAGCTATAACTTTCGTGCCCATGACCCTCGCATATTTTTTATTATTCACTTTCAAAACATTGCTCGAATTCATATTAGAGAAATAGAAGATTTCTGAATGGGGTACCCCTTTGGTGAATTGGAGATTTCACCAATTTCTCCGAAATGTATTACACTGGTGTTCAACTCGTTCGATATTTCTCCCCAAGAGATCTCATGGGCAAATGCTTCTATTGGAGTTGAAACGGAGCCTTAATTCAACATTTGAAAAAATATTCCCCTTTTAGTTGGAAATTTTCACAAGTTTTTGCCTTATATTCGTACATCTCTCAGTATTTTGATAGTATCACCCTCTATACATCTCGGATATCCATGACCCTCGCATATATTTTACTATTCACTTTCAAAACATTGCTCGAATTCATATTAGAGAAATCGAAGATTTCTGAAAGGGGTACCCCTTTGGTGAATTGGAGATTTCACCAATTTCTCCGAAATGTATTACACTGGTGTTCAACTCGTTCGATATTTCTCCCCAAGAGATCTCATGGGTAAATGCTTCTATTGGAGTTGAAACGGAGCCTTAATTCAACATTTGAAAAAAAATTACCCTTTTTGTTGGAAATTTTCAGAAGTTTTTGCCTTATATTCGTACATCTCTCAGTATTTTGATAGTATCACCCTCTATACACCTCGGATATACACGTTATTTTATACATAGAAGCCTGAGACATAAAGCTATAACTTTCGTGCCCATGACCCTCGCATATTTTTTACTATTCACTTTCAAAACATTGCTCGAATTCATATTAGAGAAATCGAAGATTTCTGAATGGGGTACCCCTTTGGTGAATTGGAGATTTCACCAATTTCTCCGAAATGTATTACACTGGTGTTCAACTCGTTCGATATTTCTCCCCAAGAGATCTCATGGGTAAATGCTTCTATTGGAGTTGAAACGGAGCCTTAATTCAACATTTGAAAAAAAATTACCATTTTTGTAGGAAATTTTCACAAGTTTTTGCCTTATATTCGTACATCTCTCAGTATTTTGATAGTATCACCCTCTATACACATCGGATATACACGTTATTTTATACATAGAAGCCTGAGACATAAAGCGATAACTTTCGTGCCCATGACCCTCGCATATTTTTTACTATTCACTTTCAAAACATTGCTCGAATTCATATTAGAGAAATAGAAGATTTCTGAATGGGGTACCCCTTTGGTGAATTGGAGATTTCACCAATTTCTCCGAAATGTATTACACTGGTGTTCAACTCGTTCGATATTTCTCCCCAAGAGATCTCACGGGTAAATGCTTCTATTGGAGTTAAAACGGAGCCTTAATTCAACATTTGAAAAAAAAATTACCCTTTTTGTTGGAAATTTTCACAAGTTTTTGCCTTATATTCGTACATCTCTCAGTATTTTGATAGTATCACCCTCTATACACCTCGGATATACACGTTATTTTATACATAGAAGCCTGAGAGATAAAGCTATAACTTTCGTGCCCATGACCCTCGCATATTTTTTACTATTCACTTTCAAAACATTGCTCGAATTCATATTAGAGAAATAGAAGATTTCTGAATGGGGTACCCCTTTGGTGAATTGGAGATTTCACCAATTTCTCCGAAATGTATTACACTGGTGTTCAACTCGTTCGATATTTCTCCCCAAGAGATCTCATGGGTAAATGCTTCTATTGGAGTTGAAACGGACCCTTAATTCAACATTTGAAACAAAATTACCCTTTTTGTTGGAAATTTTCACAAGTTTTTGCCTTATATTCGTACATCTCTCTGTATTTTGATAGTATCACCCTCTAAACACCTCGGATATACATGATATGTTATACATAGAAGCCTAGGACATAAAGCTATAACTTTAGTGCCCATGACCCTCGCATATTTTTTATTATTCACTTTCAAAACATTGCTCGAATTCATATTAGAGAAATCGAAGATTTCTCAAATGGGTACCCCTTTGGTGAATTGGAGATTTCACCAATTTCTCCGAAATGTATTACACTGGTGTTCAACTCGTTCGATATTTCTCCCCAAGAGATCTCACGGGTAAATGCTTCTATTGGAGTTAAAACGGAGCCTTAATTCAACATTTGAAAAAAAAATTACCCTTTTTGTTGGAAATTTTCACAAGTTTTTGCCTTATATTCGTACATCTCTCAGTATTTTGATAGTATCACCCTCTATACACCTCGGATATACACGTTATTTTATACATAGAAGCCTGAGAGATAAAGCTATAACTTTCGTGCCCATGACCCTCGCATATTTTTTACTATTCACTTTCAAAACATTGCTCGAATTCATATTAGAGAAATCGAAGATTTCTGAAAGGGGTACCCCTTTGGTGAATTGGAGATTTCACCAATTTCTCCGAAATGTATTACACTGGTGTTCAACTCGTTCGATATTTCTCCCCAAGAGATCTCATGGGTAAATGCTTCTATTGGAGTTGAAACGGAGCCTTAATTCAACATTTGAAAAAAAATTACCCTTTTTGTTGGAAATTTTCAGAAGTTTTTGCCTTATATTCGTACATCTCTCAGTATTTTGATAGTATCACCCTCTATACACCTCGGATATACACGTTATTTTATACATAGAAGCCTGAGACATAAAGCTATAACTTTCGTGCCCATGACCCTCGCATATTTTTTACTATTCACTTTCAAAACATTGCTCGAATTCATATTAGAGAAATCGAAGATTTCTGAATGGGGTACCCCTTTGGTGAATTGGAGATTTCACCAATTTCTCCGAAATGTATTACACTGGTGTTCAACTCGTTCGATATTTCTCCCCAAGAGATCTCATGGGTAAATGCTTCTATTGGAGTTGAAACGGAGCCTTAATTCAACATTTGAAAAAAAATTACCATTTTTGTAGGAAATTTTCACAAGTTTTTGCCTTATATTCGTACATCTCTCAGTATTTTGATAGTATCACCCTCTATACACATCGGATATACACGTTATTTTATACATAGAAGCCTGAGACATAAAGCGATAACTTTCGTGCCCATGACCCTCGCATATTTTTTACTATTCACTTTCAAAACATTGCTCGAATTCATATTAGAGAAATAGAAGATTTCTGAATGGGGTACCCCTTTGGTGAATTGGAGATTTCACCAATTTCTCCGAAATGTATTACACTGGTGTTCAACTCGTTCGATATTTCTCCCCAAGAGATCTCACGGGTAAATGCTTCTATTGGAGTTAAAACGGAGCCTTAATTCAACATTTGAAAAAAAAATTACCCTTTTTGTTGGAAATTTTCACAAGTTTTTGCCTTATATTCGTACATCTCTCAGTATTTTGATAGTATCACCCTCTATACACCTCGGATATACACGTTATTTTATACATAGAAGCCTGAGAGATAAAGCTATAACTTTCGTGCCCATGACCCTCGCATATTTTTTACTATTCACTTTCAAAACATTGCTCGAATTCATATTAGAGAAATAGAAGATTTCTGAATGGGGTACCCCTTTGGTGAATTGGAGATTTCACCAATTTCTCCGAAATGTATTACACTGGTGTTCAACTCGTTCGATATTTCTCCCCAAGAGATCTCATGGGTAAATGCTTCTATTGGAGTTGAAACGGACCCTTAATTCAACATTTGAAACAAAATTACCCTTTTTGTTGGAAATTTTCACAAGTTTTTGCCTTATATTCGTACATCTCTCTGTATTTTGATAGTATCACCCTCTAAACACCTCGGATATACATGATATGTTATACATAGAAGCCTAGGACATAAAGCTATAACTTTAGTGCCCATGACCCTCGCATATTTTTTATTATTCACTTTCAAAACATTGCTCGAATTCATATTAGAGAAATCGAAGATTTCTCAAATGGGTACCCCTTTGGTGAATTGGAGATTTCACCAATTTCTCCGAAATGTATTACACTGGTGTTCAACTCGTTCGATATTTCTCCCCAAGAGATCTCACGGGTAAATGCTTCTATTGGAGTTAAAACGGAGCCTTAATTCAACATTTGAAAAAAAAATTACCCTTTTTGTTGGAAATTTTCACAAGTTTTTGCCTTATATTCGTACATCTCTCAGTATTTTGATAGTATCACCCTCTATACACCTCGGATATACACGTTATTTTATACATAGAAGCCTGAGAGATAAAGCTATAACTTTCGTGCCCATGACCCTCGCATATTTTTTACTATTCACTTTCAAAACATTGCTCGAATTCATATTAGAGAAATCGAAGATTTCTGAAAGGGGTACCCCTTTGGTGAATTGGAGATTTCACCAATTTCTCCGAAATGTATTACACTGGTGTTCAACTCGTTCGATATTTCTCCCCAAGAGATCTCATGGGTAAATGCTTCTATTGGAGTTGAAACGGAGCCTTAATTCAACATTTGAAAAAAAATTACCCTTTTTGTTGGAAATTTTCAGAAGTTTTTGCCTTATATTCGTACATCTCTCAATATTTTGATAGTATCACCCTCTATACACCTCGGATATACACGTTATTTTATACATAGAAGCCTGAGACATAAAGCTATAACTTTCGTGCCCATGACCCTCGCATATTTTTTACTATTCACTTTCAAAACATTGCTCGAATTCATATTAGAGAAATCGAAGATTTCTGAATGGGGTACCCCTTTGGTGAATTGGAGATTTCACCAATTTCTCCGAAATGTATTACACTGGTGTTCAACTCGTTCGATATTTCTCCCCAAGAGATCTCATGGGTAAATGCTTCTATTGGAGTTGAAACGGAGCCTTAATTCAACATTTGAAAAAAAATTACCATTTTTGTAGGAAATTTTCACAAGTTTTTGCCTTATATTCGTACATCTCTCAGTATTTTGATAGTATCACCCTCTATACACATCGGATATACACGTTATTTTATACATAGAAGCCTGAGACATAAAGCGATAACTTTCGTGCCCATGACCCTCGCATATTTTTTACTATTCACTTTCAAAACATTGCTCGAATTCATATTAGAGAAATAGAAGATTTCTGAATGGGGTACCCCTTTGGTGAATTGGAGATTTCACCAATTTCTCCGAAATGTATTACACTGGTGTTCAACTCGTTCGATATTTCTCCCCAAGAGATCTCACGGGTAAATGCTTCTATTGGAGTTAAAACGGAGCCTTAATTCAACACTTGAAAAAAAAATTACCCTTTTTGTTGGAAATTTTCACAAGTTTTTGCCTTATATTCGTACATCTCTCAGTATTTTGATAGTATCACCCTCTATACACCTCGGATATACACGTTATTTTATACATAGAAGCCTGAGAGATAAAGCTATAACTTTCGTGCCCATGACCCTCGCATATTTTTTACTATTCACTTTCAAAACATTGCTCGAATTCATATTAGAGAAATAGAAGATTTCTGAATGGGGTACCCCTTTGGTGAATTGGAGATTTCACCAATTTCTCCGAAATGTATTACACTGGTGTTCAACTCGTTCGATATTTCTCCCCAAGAGATCTCATGGGTAAATGCTTCTATTGGAGTTGAAACGGAGCCTTAATTCAACATTTGAAAAAAAATTACCCTTTTTGTTGGAAATTTTCACAAGTTTTTGCCTTATATTCGTACATCTCTCTGTATTTTGATAGTATCACCCTCTAAACACCTCGGATATACACGTTATTTTATACATAGAAGCCTAGGACATAAAGCTATAACTTTCGTGCCCATGACCCTCGCATATTTTTTATTATTCACTTTCAAAACATTGCTCGAATTCATATTAGAGAAATCGAAGATTTCTCAAATGGGTACCCCTTTGGTGAATTGGAGATTTCACCAATTTCTCCGAAATGTATTACACTGGTGTTCAACTCATTCGATATTTCTCCCCAAGAGATCTCATGGGTAAATGCTTCTATTGGAGTTGAAATGGAGCCTTAATTCAACATTTGAAAAAAATTTACCATTTTTGTAGGAAATTTTCACAAGTTTTTGCCTTATATTCGTACATCTCTCTGTATTTTGATAGTATCACCCTCTAAACACCTCGGAAATACATGATATTTTATACATAGAAGCCTAGGACATAAAGCTATAACTTTCGTGCCCATGAACCTCGCATATTTTTTATTATTCACTTTCAAAACATTGCTCGAATTCATATTAGAGAAATAGAAGATTTCTGAATGGGGTACCCCTTTGGTGAATTGGAGATTTCACCAATTTCTCCGAAATGTATTACACTGGTGTTCAACTCGTTCGATATTTCTCCCCAAGAGATCTCACGGGTAAATGCTTCTATTGGAGTTAAAACGGAGCCTTAATTCAACACTTGAAAAAAAAATTACCCTTTTTGTTGGAAATTTTCACAAGTTTTTGCCTTATATTCGTACATCTCTCAGTATTTTGATAGTATCACCCTCTATACACCTCGGATATACACGTTATTTTATACATAGAAGCCTGAGAGATAAAGCTATAACTTTCGTGCCCATGACCCTCGCATATTTTTTACTATTCACTTTCAAAACATTGCTCGAATTCATATTAGAGAAATAGAAGATTTCTGAATGGGGTACCCCTTTGGTGAATTGGAGATTTCACCAATTTCTCCGAAATGTATTACACTGGTGTTCAACTCGTTCGATATTTCTCCCCAAGAGATCTCATGGGTAAATGCTTCTATTGGAGTTGAAACGGAGCCTTAATTCAACATTTGAAAAAAAATTACCCTTTTTGTTGGAAATTTTCACAAGTTTTTGCCTTATATTCGTACATCTCTCTGTATTTTGATAGTATCACCCTCTAAACACCTCGGATATACACGTTATTTTATACATAGAAGCCTAGGACATAAAGCTATAACTTTAGTGCCCATGACCCTCGCATATTTTTTATTATTCACTTTCAAAACATTGCTCGAATTCATATTAGAGAAATCGAAGATTTCTCAAATGGGTACCCCTTTGGTGAATTGGAGATTTCACCAATTTCTCCGAAATGTATTACACTGGTGTTCAACTCATTCGATATTTCTCCCCAAGAGATCTCATGGGTAAATGCTTCTATTGGAGTTGAAATGGAGCCTTAATTCAACATTTGAAAAAAATTTACCATTTTTGTAGGAAATTTTCACAAGTTTTTGCCTTATATTCGTACATCTCTCTGTATTTTGATAGTATCACCCTCTAAACACCTCGGAAATACATGATATTTTATACATAGAAGCCTAGGACATAAAGCTATAACTTTCGTGCCCATGAACCTCGCATATTTTTTATTATTCACTTTCAAAACATTGCTCGAATTCATATTAGAGAAATAGAAGATTTCTGAATGGGGTACCCCTTTGGTGAATTGGAGATTTCACCAATTTCTCCGAAATGTATTACACTGGTGTTCAACTCGTTCGATATTTCTCCCCAAGAGATCTCATGGGCAAATGCTTCTATTGGAGTTGAAACGGAGCCTTAATTCAACATTTGAAAAAATATTCCCCTTTTAGTTGGAAATTTTCACAAGTTTTTGCCTTATATTCGTACATCTCTCAGTATTTTGATAGTATCACCCTCTATACACCTCGGATATCCATGACCCTCGCATATATTTTACTATTCACTTTCAAAACATTGCTCGAATTCATATTAGAGAAATCGAAGATTTCTGAAAGGGGTACCCCTTTGGTGAATTGGAGATTTCACCAATTTCTCCGAAATGTATTACACTGGTGTTCAACTCGTTCGATATTTCTCCCCAAGAGATCTCATGGGTAAATGCTTCTATTGGAGTTGAAACGGAGCCTTAATTCAACATTTGAAAAAAAATTACCCTTTTTGTTGGAAATTTTCAGAAGTTTTTGCCTTATATTCGTACATCTCTCAATATTTTGATAGTATCACCCTCTATACACCTCGGATATACACGTTATTTTATACATAGAAGCCTGAGACATAAAGCTATAACTTTCGTGCCCATGACCCTCGCATATTTTTTACTATTCACTTTCAAAACATTGCTCGAATTCATATTAGAGAAATCGAAGATTTCTGAATGGGGTACCCCTTTGGTGAATTGGAGATTTCACCAATTTCTCCGAAATGTATTACACTGGTGTTCAACTCGTTCGATATTTCTCCCCAAGAGATCTCATGGGTAAATGCTTCTATTGGAGTTGAAACGGAGCCTTAATTCAACATTTGAAAAAAAATTACCATTTTTGTAGGAAATTTTCACAAGTTTTTGCCTTATATTCGTACATCTCTCAGTATTTTGATAGTATCACCCTCTAAACACCTCGGAAATACATGATATTTTATACATAGAAGCCTAGGACATAAAGCTATAACTTTCGTGCCCATGAACCTCGCATATTTTTTATTATTCACTTTCAAAACATTGCTCGAATTCATATTAGAGAAATAGAAGATTTCTGAATGGGGTACCCCTTTGGTGAATTGGAGATTTCACCAATTTCTCCGAAATGTATTACACTGGTGTTCA
Organism: Humulus lupulus; assembly: GCF_963169125.1. NCBI lineage: Eukaryota > Viridiplantae > Streptophyta > Magnoliopsida > Rosales > Cannabaceae > Humulus > Humulus lupulus. The sequence continues at coordinate 182,918,478 of NC_084802.1, read as the reverse complement.
ACTCGTTCGATATTTCTCCCCAAGAGATCTCACGGGTAAATGCTTCTATTGGAGTTAAAACGGAGCCTTAATTCAACACTTGAAAAAAAAATTACCCTTTTTGTTGGAAATTTTCACAAGTTTTTGCCTTATATTCGTACATCTCTCAGTATTTTGATAGTATCACCCTCTATACACCTCGGATATACACGTTATTTTATACATAGAAGCCTGAGAGATAAAGCTATAACTTTCGTGCCCATGACCCTCGCATATTTTTTACTATTCACTTTCAAAACATTGCTCGAATTCATATTAGAGAAATAGAAGATTTCTGAATGGGGTACCCCTTTGGTGAATTGGAGATTTCACCAATTTCTCCGAAATGTATTACACTGGTGTTCAACTCGTTCGATATTTCTCCCCAAGAGATCTCATGGGTAAATGCTTCTATTGGAGTTGAAACGGAGCCTTAATTCAACATTTGAAAAAAAATTACCCTTTTTGTTGGAAATTTTCACAAGTTTTTGCCTTATATTCGTACATCTCTCTGTATTTTGATAGTATCACCCTCTAAACACCTCGGATATACACGTTATTTTATACATAGAAGCCTAGGACATAAAGCTATAACTTTAGTGCCCATGACCCTCGCATATTTTTTATTATTCACTTTCAAAACATTGCTCGAATTCATATTAGAGAAATCGAAGATTTCTCAAATGGGTACCCCTTTGGTGAATTGGAGATTTCACCAATTTCTCCGAAATGTATTACACTGGTGTTCAACTCATTCGATATTTCTCCCCAAGAGATCTCATGGGTAAATGCTTCTATTGGAGTTGAAATGGAGCCTTAATTCAACATTTGAAAAAAATTTACCATTTTTGTAGGAAATTTTCACAAGTTTTTGCCTTATATTCGTACATCTCTCTGTATTTTGATAGTATCACCCTCTAAACACCTCGGAAATACATGATATTTTATACATAGAAGCCTAGGACATAAAGCTATAACTTTCGTGCCCATGAACCTCGCATATTTTTTATTATTCACTTTCAAAACATTGCTCGAATTCATATTAGAGAAATAGAAGATTTCTGAATGGGGTACCCCTTTGGTGAATTGGAGATTTCACCAATTTCTCCGAAATGTATTACACTGGTGTTCAACTCGTTCGATATTTCTCCCCAAGAGATCTCATGGGCAAATGCTTCTATTGGAGTTGAAACGGAGCCTTAATTCAACATTTGAAAAAATATTCCCCTTTTAGTTGGAAATTTTCACAAGTTTTTGCCTTATATTCGTACATCTCTCAGTATTTTGATAGTATCACCCTCTATACACCTCGGATATCCATGACCCTCGCATATATTTTACTATTCACTTTCAAAACATTGCTCGAATTCATATTAGAGAAATCGAAGATTTCTGAAAGGGGTACCCCTTTGGTGAATTGGAGATTTCACCAATTTCTCCGAAATGTATTACACTGGTGTTCAACTCGTTCGATATTTCTCCCCAAGAGATCTCATGGGTAAATGCTTCTATTGGAGTTGAAACGGAGCCTTAATTCAACATTTGAAAAAAAATTACCCTTTTTGTTGGAAATTTTCAGAAGTTTTTGCCTTATATTCGTACATCTCTCAGTATTTTGATAGTATCACCCTCTATACACCTCGGATATACACGTTATTTTATACATAGAAGCCTGAGACATAAAGCTATAACTTTCGTGCCCATGACCCTCGCATATTTTTTACTATTCACTTTCAAAACATTGCTCGAATTCATATTAGAGAAATCGAAGATTTCTGAATGGGGTACCCCTTTGGTGAATTGGAGATTTCACCAATTTCTCCGAAATGTATTACACTGGTGTTCAACTCGTTCGATATTTCTCCCCAAGAGATCTCATGGGTAAATGCTTCTATTGGAGTTGAAACGGAGCCTTAATTCAACATTTAAAAAAAAATTACCATTTTTGTAGGAAATTTTCACAAGTTTTTGCCTTATATTCGTACATCTCTCAGTATTTTGATAGTATCACCCTCTATACACATCGGATATACACGTTATTTTATACATAGAAGCCTGAGACATAAAGCGATAACTTTCGTGCCCATGACCCTCGCATATTTTTTACTATTCACTTTCAAAACATTGCTCGAATTCATATTAGAGAAATAGAAGATTTCTGAATGGGGTACCCCTTTGGTGAATTGGAGATTTCACCAATTTCTCCGAAATGTATTACACTGGTGTTCAACTCGTTCGATATTTCTCCCCAAGAGATCTCACGGGTAAATGCTTCTATTGGAGTTAAAACGGAGCCTTAATTCAACATTTGAAAAAAAAATTACCCTTTTTGTTGGAAATTTTCACAAGTTTTTGCCTTATATTCGTACATCTCTCAGTATTTTGATAGTATCACCCTCTATACACCTCGGATATACACGTTATTTTATACATAGAAGCCTGAGAGATAAAGCTATAACTTTCGTGCCCATGACCCTCGCATATTTTTTACTATTCACTTTCAAAACATTGCTCGAATTCATATTAGAGAAATAGAAGATTTCTGAATGGGGTACCCCTTTGGTGAATTGGAGATTTCACCAATTTCTCCGAAATGTATTACACTGGTGTTCAACTCGTTCGATATTTCTCCCCAAGAGATCTCATGGGTAAATGCTTCTATTGGAGTTGAAACGGAGCCTTAATTCAACATTTGAAAAAAATTTACCATTTTTGTAGGAAATTTTCACAAGTTTTTGCCTTATATTCGTACATCTCTCTGTATTTTGATAGTATCACCCTCTAAACACCTCGGAAATACATGATATTTTATACATAGAAGCCTAGGACATAAAGCTATAACTTTCGTGCCCATGACCCTCGCATATTTTTTATTATTCACTTTCAAAACATTGCTCGAATTCATATTAGAGAAATAGAAGATTTCTGAATGGGGTACCCCTTTGGTGAATTGGAGATTTCACCAATTTCTCCGAAATGTATTACACTGGTGTTCAACTCGTTCGATATTTCTCCCCAAGAGATCTCATGGGCAAATGCTTCTATTGGAGTTGAAACGGAGCCTTAATTCAACATTTGAAAAAATATTCCCCTTTTAGTTGGAAATTTTCACAAGTTTTTGCCTTATATTCGTACATCTCTCAGTATTTTGATAGTATCACCCTCTATACACCTCGGATATCCATGACCCTCGCATATATTTTACTATTCACTTTCAAAACATTGCTCGAATTCATATTAGAGAAATCGAAGATTTCTGAAAGGGGTACCCCTTTGGTGAATTGGAGATTTCACCAATTTCTCCGAAATGTATTACACTGGTGTTCAACTCGTTCGATATTTCTCCCCAAGAGATCTCATGGGTAAATGCTTCTATTGGAGTTGAAACGGAGCCTTAATTCAACATTTGAAAAAAAATTACCCTTTTTGTTGGAAATTTTCAGAAGTTTTTGCCTTATATTCGTACATCTCTCAGTATTTTGATAGTATCACCCTCTATACACCTCGGATATACACGTTATTTTATACATAGAAGCCTGAGACATAAAGCTATAACTTTCGTGCCCATGACCCTCGCATATTTTTTACTATTCACTTTCAAAACATTGCTCGAATTCATATTAGCGAAATCGAAGATTTCTGAATGGGGTACCCCTTTGGTGAATTGGAGATTTCACCAATTTCTCCGAAATGTATTACACTGGTGTTCAACTCGTTCGATATTTCTCCCCAAGAGATCTCATGGGTAAATGCTTCTATTGGAGTTGAAACGGAGCCTTAATTCAACATTTGAAAAAAAATTACCATTTTTGTAGGAAATTTTCACAAGTTTTTGCCTTATATTCGTACATCTCTCAGTATTTTGATAGTATCACCCTCTATACACATCGGATATACACGTTATTTTATACATAGAAGCCTGAGACATAAAGCGATAACTTTCGTGCCCATGACCCTCGCATATTTTTTACTATTCACTTTCAAAACATTGCTCGAATTCATATTAGAGAAATAGAAGATTTCTGAATGGGGTACCCCTTTGGTGAATTGGAGATTTCACCAATTTCTCCGAAATGTATTACACTGGTGTTCAACTCGTTCGATATTTCTCCCCAAGAGATCTCACGGGTAAATGCTTCTATTGGAGTTAAAACGGAGCCTTAATTCAACATTTGAAAAAAAAATTACCCTTTTTGTAGGAAATTTTCACAAGTTTTTGCCTTATATTCGTACATCTCTCATTATTTTGATAGTATCACCCTCTATACACATCGGATATACACGTTATTTTATACATAGAAGCCTGAGACATAAAGCTATAACTTTCGTGCCCATGACCCTCGCATATTTTTTACTATTCACTTTCAAAACATTGCTCGAATTCATATTAGAGAAATAGAAGATTTCTGAATGGGGTACCCCTTTGGTGAATTGGAGATTTCACCAATTTCTCCGAAATGTATTACACTGGTGTTCAACTCGTTCGATATTTCTCCCCAAGAGATCTCACGGGTAAATGCTTCTATTGGAGTTAAAACGGAGCCTTAATTCAACATTTGAAAAAAAAATTACCCTTTTCGTTGGAAATTTTCACAAGTTTTTGCCTTATATTCGTACATCTCTCAGTATTTTGATAGTATCACCCTCTATACACCTCGGATATACACGTTATTTTATACATAGAAGCCTGAGAGATAAAGCTATAACTTTCGTGCCCATGACCCTCGCATATTTTTTACTATTCACTTTCAAAACATTGCTCGAATTCATATTAGAGAAATAGAAGATTTCTGAATGGGGTACCCCTTTGGTGAATTGGAGATTTCACCAATTTCTCCGAAATGTATTACACTGGTGTTCAACTCGTTCGATATTTCTCCCCAAGAGATCTCATGGGTAAATGCTTCTATTGGAGTTGAAACGGAGCCTTAATTCAACATTTGAAAAAAAATTACCCTTTTTGTTGGAAATTTTCACAAGTTTTTGCCTTATATTCGTACATCTCTCTGTATTTTGATAGTATCACCCTCTAAACACCTCGGATATACATGATATTTTATACATAGAAGCCTAGGACATAAAGCTATAACTTTAGTGCCCATGACCCTCGCATATTTTTTATTATTCACTTTCAAAACATTGCTCGAATTCATATTAGAGAAATCGAAGATTTCTCAAATGGGTACCCCTTTGGTGAATTGGAGATTTCACCAATTTCTCCGAAATGTATTACACTGGTGTTCAACTCATTCGATATTTCTCCCCAAGAGATCTCATGGGTAAATGCTTCTATTGGAGTTGAAATGGAGCCTTAATTCAACATTTGAAAAAAATTTACCATTTTTGTAGGAAATTTTCACAAGTTTTTGCCTTATATTCGTACATCTCTCTGTATTTTGATAGTATCACCCTCTAAACACCTCGGAAATACATGATATTTTATACATAGAAGCCTAGGACATAAAGCTATAACTTTCGTGCCCATGACCCTCGCATATTTTTTATTATTCACTTTCAAAACATTGCTCGAATTCATATTAGAGAAATAGAAGATTTCTGAATGGGGTACCCCTTTGGTGAATTGGAGATTTCACCAATTTCTCCGAAATGTATTACACTGGTGTTCAACTCGTTCGATATTTCTCCCCAAGAGATCTCATGGGCAAATGCTTCTATTGGAGTTGAAACGGAGCCTTAATTCAACATTTGAAAAAATATTCCCCTTTTAGTTGGAAATTTTCACAAGTTTTTGCCTTATATTCGTACATCTCTCAGTATTTTGATAGTATCACCCTCTATACACCTCGGATATCCATGACCCTCGCATATATTTTACTATTCACTTTCAAAACATTGCTCGAATTCATATTAGAGAAATCGAAGATTTCTGAAAGGGGTACCCCTTTGGTGAATTGGAGATTTCACCAATTTCTCCGAAATGTATTACACTGGTGTTCAACTCGTTCGATATTTCTCCCCAAGAGATCTCATGGGTAAATGCTTCTATTGGAGTTGAAACGGAGCCTTAATTCAACATTTGAAAAAAAATTACCCTTTTTGTTGGAAATTTTCAGAAGTTTTTGCCTTATATTCGTACATCTCTCAGTATTTTGATAGTATCACCCTCTATACACCTCGGATATACACGTTATTTTATACATAGAAGCCTGAGACATAAAGCTATAACTTTCGTGCCCATGACCCTCGCATATTTTTTACTATTCACTTTCAAAACATTGCTCGAATTCATATTAGAGAAATCGAAGATTTCTGAATGGGGTACCCCTTTGGTGAATTGGAGATTTCACCAATTTCTCCGAAATGTATTACACTGGTGTTCAACTCGTTCGATATTTCTCCCCAAGAGATCTCATGGGTAAATGCTTCTATTGGAGTTGAAACGGAGCCTTAATTCAACATTTGAAAAAAAATTACCATTTTTGTAGGAAATTTTCACAAGTTTTTGCCTTATATTCGTACATCTCTCAGTATTTTGATAGTATCACCCTCTATACACATCGGATATACACGTTATTTTATACATAGAAGCCTGAGACATAAAGCGATAACTTTCGTGCCCATGACCCTCGCATATTTTTTACTATTCACTTTCAAAACATTGCTCGAATTCATATTAGAGAAATAGAAGATTTCTGAATGGGGTACCCCTTTGGTGAATTGGAGATTTCACCAATTTCTCCGAAATGTATTACACTGGTGTTCAACTCGTTCGATATTTCTCCCCAAGAGATCTCACGGGTAAATGCTTCTATTGGAGTTAAAACGGAGCCTTAATTCAACATTTGAAAAAAAAATTACCCTTTTTGTTGGAAATTTTCACAAGTTTTTGCCTTATATTCGTACATCTCTCAGTATTTTGATAGTATCACCCTCTATACACCTCGGATATACACGTTATTTTATACATAGAAGCCTGAGAGATAAAGCTATAACTTTCGTGCCCATGACCCTCGCATATTTTTTACTATTCACTTTCAAAACATTACTCGAATTCATATTAGAGAAATAGAAGATTTCTGAATGGGGTACCCCTTTGGTGAATTGGAGATTTCACCAATTTCTCCGAAATGTATTACACTGGTGTTCAACTCGTTCGATATTTCTCCCCAAGAGATCTCATGGGTAAATGCTTCTATTGGAGTTGAAACGGAGCCTTAATTCAACATTTGAAAAAAAATTACCCTTTTTGTTGGAAATTTTCACAAGTTTTTGCCTTATATTCGTACATCTCTCTGTATTTTGATAGTATCACCCTCTAAACACCTCGGATATACATGATATTTTATACATAGAAGCCTAGGACATAAAGCTATAACTTTAGTGCCCATGACCCTCGCATATTTTTTATTATTCACTTTCAAAACATTGCTCGAATTCATATTAGAGAAATCGAAGATTTCTCAAATGGGTACCCCTTTGGTGAATTGGAGATTTCACCAATTTCTCCGAAATATATTACACTGGTGTTCAACTCATTCAATATTTCTCCCCAAGAGATCTCATGGGTAAATGCTTCTATTGGAGTTGAAATGGAGCCTTAATTCAACATTTGAAAAAAAATTGCCCTTTTTGTTGGAAATTTTCACAAGTTTTTGCCTTATATTCGTACATCTCTCTGTATTTTGATAGTATCACCCTCTAAACACCTCGGAAATACATGATATTTTATACATAGAAGCCTAGGACATAAAGCTATAACTTTCGTGCCCATGACCCTCGCATATTTTTTAATATTCACTTTCAAAACATTGCTCGAATTCATATTAGAGAAATAGAAGATTTCTGAATGGGGTACCCCTTTGGTGAATTGGAGATTTCACCAATTTCTCCGAAATGTATTACACTGGTGTTCAATTCGTTCGATATTTCTCCCCAAGAGATCTCATGGGTAAATGCTTCTATTGGAGTTGAAACGGAGCCTTAATTCAACATTTGAAAAAAATTTACCATTTTTGTAGGAAATTTTCACAAGTTTTTGCCTTATATTCGTACATCTCTCAGTATTTTGATAGTATCACCCTCTATACACATCGGATATACACGTTATTTTATACATAGAAGCCTGAGACATAAAGCGATAACTTTCGTGCCCATGACCCTCGCATATTTTTTACTATTCACTTTCAAAACATTGCTCGAATTCATATTAGAGAAATAGAAGATTTCTGAATGGGGTACCCCTTTGGTGAATTGGAGATTTCACCAATTTCTCCGAAATGTATTACACTGGTGTTCAACTCGTTCGATATTTCTCCCCAAGAGATCTCACGGGTAAATGCTTCTATTGGAGTTAAAACGGAGCCTTAATTCAACATTTGAAAAAAAAATTACCCTTTTTGTTGGAAATTTTCACAAGTTTTTGCCTTATATTCGTACATCTCTCAGTATTTTGATAGTATCACCCTCTATACACCTCGGATATACACGTTATTTTATACATAGAAGCCTGAGAGATAAAGCTATAACTTTCGTGCCCATGACCCTCGCATATTTTTTACTATTCACTTTCAAAACATTACTCGAATTCATATTAGAGAAATAGAAGATTTCTGAATGGGGTACCCCTTTGGTGAATTGGAGATTTCACCAATTTCTCCGAAATGTATTACACTGGTGTTCAACTCGTTCGATATTTCTCCCCAAGAGATCTCATGGGTAAATGCTTCTATTGGAGTTGAAACGGAGCCTTAATTCAACATTTGAAAAAAAATTACCCTTTTTGTTGGAAATTTTCACAAGTTTTTGCCTTATATTCGTACATCTCTCTGTATTTTGATAGTATCACCCTCTAAACACCTCGGATATACATGATATTTTATACATAGAAGCCTAGGACATAAAGCTATAACTTTAGTGCCCATGACCCTCGAATATTTTTTATTATTCACTTTCAAAACATTGCTCGAATTCATATTAGAGAAATCGAAGATTTCTCAAATGGGTACCCCTTTGGTGAATTGGAGATTTCACCAATTTCTCCGAAATATATTACACTGGTGTTCAACTCATTCGATATTTCTCCCCAAGAGATCTCATGGGTAAATGCTTCTATTGGAGTTGAAATGGAGCCTTAATTCAACATTTGAAAAAAAATTGCCCTTTTTGTTGGAAATTTTCACAAGTTTTTGCCTTATATTCGTACATCTCTCTGTATTTTGATAGTATCACCCTCTAAACACCTCGGAAATACATGATATTTTATACATAGAAGCCTAGGACATAAAGCTATAACTTTCGTGCCCATGACCCTCGCATATTTTTTAATATTCACTTTCAAAACATTGCTCGAATTCATATTAGAGAAATAGAAGATTTCTGAATGGGGTACCCCTTTGGTGAATTGGAGATTTCACCAATTTCTCCGAAATGTATTACACTGGTGTTCAATTCGTTCGATATTTCTCCCCAAGAGATCTCATGGGTAAATGCTTCTATTGGAGTTGAAACGGAGCCTTAATTCAACATTTGAAAAAAATTTACCATTTTTGTAGGAAATTTTCACAAGTTTTTGCCTTATATTCGTACATCTCTCAGTATTTTGATAGTATCACCCTCTATACACATCGGATATACACGTTATATTATACATAGATGCCTGAGACATAAAGCTATAACTTTCGTGCCCATGACCCTCGCATATTTTTTACTATTCACTTTCAAAACATTGCTCGAATTCATATTAGAGAAATAGAAGATTTCTGAATGGGGTACCCCTTTGGTGAATTGGAGATTTCACCAATTTCTCCGAAATGTATTACACTGGTGTTCAACTCGTTCGATATTTCTCCCCAAGAGATCTCACGGGTAAATGCTTCTATTGGAGTTAAAACGGAGCCTTAATTCAACATTTGAAAAAAAAATTACCCTTTTTGTAGGAAATTTTCACAAGTTTTTGCCTTATATTCGTACATCTCTCATTATTTTGATAGTATCACCCTCTATACACATCGGATATACACGTTATTTTATACATAGAAGCCTGAGACATAAAGCTATAACTTTCGTGCCCATGACCCTCGCATATTTTTTACTATTCACTATCAAAACATTGCTCGAATTCATATTAGAGAAATAGAAGATTTCTGAATGGGGTACCCCTTTGGTGAATTGGAGATTTCACCAATTTCTCCGAAATGTATTACACTGGTGTTCAACTCGTTCGATATTTCTCCCCAAGAGATCTCATGGGTAAATGCTTCTATTGGAGTTGAAACGGAGCCTTAATTCAACATTTGAAAAAAATTTACCATTTTTGTAGGAAATTTTCACAAGTTTTTGCCTTATATTCGTACATCTCTCTGTATTTTGATAGTATCACCCTCTAAACACCTCGGAAATACATGATATATTATACATAGAAGCCTAGGACATAAAGCTATAACTTTCGTGCCCATGACCCTCGCATATTTTTTATTATTCACTTTCAAAACATTGCTCGAATTCATATTAGAGAAATAGAAGATTTCTGAATGGGGTACCCCTTTGGTGAATTGGAGATTTCACCAATTTCTCCGAAATGTATTACACTGGTGTTCAACTCGTTCGATATTTCTCCCCAAGAGATCTCATGGGTAAATGCTTCTATTGGAGTTGAAACGGAGCCTTAATTCAACATTTGAAAAAATATTCCCCTTTTAGTTGGAAATTTTCAAAAGTTTTTGCCTTATATTCGTACATCTCTCAGTATTTTGATAGTATCACCCTCTATACACCTCGGATATCCATGACCCTCGCATATATTTTACTATTCACTTTCAAAACATTGCTCGAATTCATATTAGAGAAATCGAAGATTTCTGAAAGGGGTACCCCTTTGGTGAATTGGAGATTTCACCAATTTCTCCGAAATGTATTACACTGGTGTTCAACTCGTTCGATATTTCTCCCCAAGAGATCTCATGGGTAAATGCTTCTATTGGAGTTGAAACGGAGCCTTAATTCAACATTTGAAAAAAAATTACCCTTTTTGTTGGAAATTTTCACAAGTTTTTGCCTTATATTCGTACATCTCTCAGTATTTTGATAGTATCACCCTCTATACACCTCGGATATACACGTTATTTTATACATAGAAGCCTGAGACATAAAGCTATAACTTTCGTGCCCATGACCCTCGCATATTTTTTACTATTCACTTTCAAAACTTTGCTCGAATTCATATTAGAGAAATCGAAGATTTCTGAATGGGGTACCCCTTTGGTGAATTGGAGATTTCACCAATTTCTCCGAAATGTATTACACTGGTGTTCAACTCGTTCGATATTTCTCCCCAAGAGATCTCATGGGTAAATGCTTCTATTGGAGTTGAAACGGAGCCTTAATTCAACATTTGAAAAAAAATTACCATTTTTGTAGGAAATTTTCACAAGTTTTTGCCTTATATTCGTACATCTCTCAGTATTTTGATAGTATCACCCTCTATACACATCGGATATACACGTTATTTTATACATAGAAGCCTGAGACATAAAGCTATAACTTTCGTGCCCATGACCCTCGCATATTTTTTACTATTCACTTTCAAAACATTGCTCGAATTCATATTAGAGAAATAGAAGATTTCTGAATGGGGTACCCCTTTGGTGAATTGGAGATTTCACCAATTTCTCCGAAATGTATTACACTGGTGTTCAACTCGTTCGATATTTCTCCCCAAGAGATCTCACGGGTAAATGCTTCTATTGGAGTTAAAACGGAGCCTTAATTCAACATTTGAAAAAAAAATTACCCTTTTTGTTGGAAATTTTCACAAGTTTTTGCCTTATATTCGTACATCTCTCAGTATTTTGATAGTATCACCCTCTATACACCTCGGATATACACGTTATTTTATACATAGAAGCCTGAGAGATAAAGCTATAACTTTCGTGCCCATGACCCTCGCATATTTTTTACTATTCACTTTCAAAACATTGCTCGAATTCATATTAGAGAAATAGAAGATTTCTGAATGGGGTACCCCTTTGGTGAATTGGAGATTTCACCAATTTCTCCGAAATGTATTACACTGGTGTTCAACTCGTTCGATATTTCTCCCCAAGAGATCTCATGGGTAAATGCTTCTATTGGAGTTGAAACGGAGCCTTAATTCAACATTTGAAAAAAAATTACCCTTTTTGTTGGAAATTTTCACAAGTTTTTGCCTTATATTCGTACATCTCTCTGTATTTTGATAGTATCACCCTCTAAACACCTCGGATATACATGATATTTTATACATAGAAGCCTAGGACATAAAGCTATAACTTTAGTGCCCATGACCCTCGCATATTTTTTATTATTCACTTTCAAAACATTGCTCGAATTCATATTAGAGAAATCGAAGAATTCTCAAATGGGTACCCCTTTGGTGAATTGGAGATTTCACCAATTTCTCCGAAATGTATTACACTGGTGTTCAACTCATTCGATATTTCTCCCCAAGAGATCTCATGGGTAAATGCTTCTATTGGAGTTGAAATGGAGCCTTAATTCAACATTTGAAAAAAATTTACCCTTTTTGTTGGAAATTTTCACAAGTTTTTGCCTTATATTCGTACATCTCTCTGTATTTTGATAGTATCACCCTCTATACACCTCGGATATACACGTTATTTTATACATAGAAGCCTAAGAAATAAAGCTATAACTTTCGTGCCCATGACCCTCGCATATTTTTTACTATTCACTTTCAAAACATTGCTCGAATTCATATTAGAGAAATAGAAGATTTCTGAATGGGGTACCCCTTTGGGGAATTGGAGATTTCACCAATTTCTCCGAAATGTATTACACTGGTGTTCAACTCGTTCGATATTTCTCCCCAAGAGATCTCATGGGTAAATGCTTCTATTGGAGTTGAAACGGAGCCTTAATTCAACATTTGAAAAAAATTTACCATTTTTGTAGGAAATTTTCACAAGTTTTTGCCTTATATTCGTACATCTCTCTGTATTTTGATAGTATCACCCTCTAAACACCTCGGAAATACATGATATTTTATACATAGAAGCCTAGGACATAAAGCTATAACTTTCGTGCCCATGACCCTCGCATATTTTTTATTATTCACTTTCAAAACATTGCTCGAATTCATATTAGAGAAATAGAAGATTTCTGAATGGGGTACCCCTTTGGTGAATTGGAGATTTCACCAATTTCTCCGAAATGTATTACACTGGTGTTCAACTCGTTCGATATTTCTCCCCAAGAGATCTCATGGGTAAATGCTTCTATTGGAGTTGAAACGAAGCCTTAATTCAACATTTGAAAAAATATTCCCCTTTTAGTTGGAAATTTTCAAAAGTTTTTGCCTTATATTCGTACATCTCTCAGTATTTTGATAGTATCACCCTCTATACACCTCGGATATCCATGACCCTCGCATATATTTTACTATTCACTTTCAAAACATTGCTCGAATTCATATTAGAGAAATCGAAGATTTCTGAAAGGGGTACCCCTTTGGTGAATTGGAGATTTCTCCAATTTCTCCGAAATGTATTACACTGGTGTTCAACTCGTTCGATATTTCTCCCCAAGAGATCTCATGGGTAAATGCTTCTATTGGAGTTGAAACGGAGCCTTAATTCAACATTTGAAAAAAAATTACCCTTTTTGTTGGAAATTTTCACAAGTTTTTGCCTTATATTCGTACATCGCTCAGTATTTTGATAGTATCACCCTCTATACACCTCGGATATACACGTTATTTTATACATAGAAGCCTGAGACATAAAGCTATAACTTTCGTGCCCATGACCCTCGCATATTTTTTACTATTCACTTTCAAAACATTGCTCGAATTCATATTAGAGAAATCGAAGATTTCTGAATGGGGTACCCCTTTGGTGAATTGGAGATTTCACCAATTTCTCCGAAATGTATTACACTGGTGTTCAACTCGTTCGATATTTCTCCCCAAGAGATCTCATGGGTAAATGCTTCTATTGGAGTTGAAACGGAGCCTTAATTCAACATTTGAAAAAAAATTACCATTTTTGTAGGAAATTTTCACAAGTTTTTGCCTTATATTCGTACATCTCTCAGTATTTTGATAGTATCACCCTCTATACACATCGGATATACACGTTATTTTATACATAGAAGCCTGAGACATAAAGCTATAACTTTCGTGCCCATGACCCTCGCATATTTTTTACTATTCACTTTCAAAACATTGCTCGAATTCATATTAGAGAAATAGAAGATTTCTGAATGGGGTACCCCTTTGGTGAATTGGAGATTTCACCAATTTCTCCGAAATGTATTACACTGGTGTTCAACTCGTTCGATATTTCTCCCCAAGAGATCTCACGGGTAAATGCTTCTATTGGAGTTAAAACGGAGCCTTAATTCAACATTTGAAAAAAAAATTACCCTTTTTGTTGGAAATTTTCACAAGTTTTTGCCTTATATTCGTACATCTCTCAGTATTTTGATAGTATCACCCTCTATACACCTCGGATATACACGTTATTTTATACATAGAAGCCTGAGAGATAAAGCTATAACTTTCGTGCCCATGACCCTCGCATATTTTTTACTATTCACTTTCAAAACATTGCTCGAATTCATATTAGAGAAATAGAAGATTTCTGAATGGGGTACCCCTTTGGTGAATTGGAGATTTCACCAATTTCTCCGAAATGTATTACACTGGTGTTCAACTCGTTCGATATTTCTCCCCAAGAGATCTCATGGGTAAATGCTTCTATTGGAGTTGAAACGGAGCCTTAATTTAACATTTGAAAAAAAATTACCCTTTTTGTTGGAAATTTTCACAAGTTTTTGCCTTATATTCGTACATCTCTCTGTATTTTGATAGTATCACCCTCTAAACACCTCGGATATACATGATATTTTATACATAGAAGCCTAGGACATAAAGCTATAACTTTAGTGCCCATGACCCTCGCATATTTTTTATTATTCACTTTCAAAACATTGCTCGAATTCATATTAGAGAAATCGAAGATTTCTCAAATGGGTACCCCTTTGGTGAATTGGAGATTTCACCAATTTCTCCGAAATGTATTACACTGGTGTTCAACTCATTCGATTTTCTCCCCAAGAGATCTCATGGGTAAATGCTTCTATTGGAGTTGAAATGGAGCCTTAATTCAACATTTGAAAAAAATTTACCCTTTTTGTTGGAAATTTTCACAAGTTTTTGCCTTATATTCGTACATCTCTCTGTATTTTGATAGTATCACCCTCTATACACCTCGGATATACACGTTATTTTATACATAGAAGCCTAAGAAATAAAGCTATAACTTTCGTGCCCATGACCCTCGCATATTTTTTACTATTCACTTTCAAAACATTGCTCGAATTCATATTAGAGAAATAGAAGATTTCTGAATGGGGTACCCCTTTGGTGAATTGGAGATTTCACCAATTTCTCCGAAATGTATTACACTGGTGTTCAACTCGTTCGATATTTCTCCCCAAGAGATCTCATGGGTAAATGCTTCTATTGGAGTTGAAACGGAGCCTTAATTCAACATTTGAAAAAATATTCCCCTTTTAGTTGGAAATTTTCACAAGTTTTTGCCTTATATTCGTACATCTCTCAGTATTTTGATAGTATCACCCTCTAAACACCTCGGATATACATGATATTTTATACATAGAAGCCTAGGACATAAAGCTATAACTTTAGTGCCCATGACCCTCGCATATTTTTTATTATTCACTTTCAAAACATTGCTCGAATTCATATTAGAGAAATCGAAGATTTCTCAAATGGGTACCCCTTTGGTGAATTGGAGATTTCACCAATTTCTCCGAAATGTATTACACTGGTGTTCAACTCATTCGATATTTCTCCCCAAGAGATCTCATGGGTAAATGCTTCTATTGGAGTTGAAATGGAGCCTTAATTCAACATTTGAAAAAAAATTGCCCTTTTTGTTGGAAATTTTCACAAGTTTTTGCCTTATATTCGTACATCTCTCTGTATTTTGATAGTATCACCCTCTAAACACCTCGGAAATACATGATATTTTATACATAGAAGCCTAGGACATAAAGCTATAACTTTCGTGCCCATGACCCTCGCATATTTTTTATTATTCACTTTCAAAACATTGCTCGAATTCATATTAGAGAAATAGAAGATTTCTGAATGGGGTACCCCTTTGGTGAATTGGAGATTTCACCAATTTCTCCGAAATGTATTACACTGGTGTTCAACTCGTTCGATATTTCTCCCCAAGAGATCTCATGGGTAAATGCTTCTATTGGAGTTGAAACGGAGCCTTAATTCAACATTTGAAAAAAATTTACCATTTTTGTAGGAAATTTTCACAAGTTTTTGCCTTATATTCGTACATCTCTCAGTATTTTGATAGTATCACCCTCTATATACATCGGATATACACGTTATATTATACATAGAAGCCTGAGACATAAAGCTATAACTTTCGTGCCCATGACCCTCGCATATTTTTTACTATTCACTTTCAAAACATTGCTCGAATTCATATTAGAGAAATAGAAGATTTCTGAATGGGGTACCCCTTTGGTGAATTGGAGATTTCACCAATTTCTCCGAAATGTATTACACTGGTGTTCAACTCGTTCGATATTTCTCCCCAAGAGATCTCATGGGTAAATGCTTCTATTGGAGTTGAAACGGAGCCTTAATTCAACATTTGAAAAAAATTTACCATTTTTGTAGGAAATTTTCACAAGTTTTTGCCTTATATTCGTACATCTCTCAGTATTTTGATAGTATCACCCTCTATACACCTCGGATATACACGTTATTTTATACATAGAAGCCTGAGACATAAAGCTATAACTTTCGTGCCCATGACCCTCGCATATTTTTTACTATTCACTTTCAAAACATTGCTCGAATTCATATTAGAGAAATAGAAGATTTCTGAATGGGGTACCCCTTTGGTGAATTGGAGATTTCACCAATTTCTCCGAAATGTATTACACTGGTGTTCAACTCGTTCGATATTTCTCCCCAAGAGATCTCATGGGTAAATGCTTCTATTGGAGTTGAAACGGAGCCTTAATTCAACATTTGAAAAAAATTTACCATTTTTGTAGGAAATTTTCACAAGTTTTTGCCTTATATTCGTACATCTCTCAGTATTTTGATAGTATCACCCTCTATATACATCGGATATACACGTTATATTATACATAGAAGCCTGAGACATAAAGCTATAACTTTCGTGCCCATGACCCTCGCATATTTTTTACTATTCACTTTCAAAACATTGCTCGAATTCATATTAGAGAAATAGAAGATTTCTGAATGGGGTACCCCTTTGGTGAATTGGAGATTTCACCAATTTCTCCGAAATGTATTACACTGGTGTTCAACTCGTTCGATATTTCTCCCCAAGAGATCTCATGGGTAAATGCTTCTATTGGAGTTGAAACGGAGCCTTAATTCAACATTTGAAAAAAATTTACCATTTTTGTAGGAAATTTTCACAAGTTTTTGCCTTATATTCGTACATCTCTCAGTATTTTGATAGTATCACCCTCTATACACATCGGATATACACGTTATATTATACATAGAAGCCTGAGACATAAAGCTATAACTTTCGTGCCCATGACCCTCGCATATTTTTTACTATTCACTTTCAAAACATTGCTCGAATTCATATTAGAGAAATAGAAGATTTCTGAATGGGGTACCCCTTTGGTGAATTGGAGATTTCACCAATTTCTCCGAAATGTATTACACTGGTGTTCAACTCGTTCGATATTTCTCCCCAAGAGATCTCACGGGTAAATGCTTCTATTGGAGTTAAAACGGAGCCTTAATTCAACATTTGAAAAAAAAATTACCCTTTTTGTTGGAAATTTTCACAAGTTTTTGCCTTATATTCGTACATCTCTCTGTATTTTGATAGTATCACCCTCTATACACCTCGGATATACACGTTATTTTATACATAGAAGCCTGAGAGATAAAGCTATAACTTTCGTGCCCATGACCCTCGCATATTTTTTACTATTCACTTTCAAAACATTGCTCGAATTCATATTAGAGAAATAGAAGATTTCTGAATGGGGTACCCCTTTGGTGAATTGGAGATTTCACCAATTTCTCCGAAATGTATTACACTGGTGTTCAACTCGTTCGATATTTCTCCCCAAGAGATCTCATGGGTAAATGCTTCTATTGGAGTTGAAACGGAGCCTTAATTTAACATTTGAAAAAAAATTACCCTTTTTGTTGGAAATTTTCACAAGTTTTTGCCTTATATTCGTACATCTCTCTGTATTTTGATAGTATCACCCTCTAAACACCTCGGATATACATGATATTTTATACATAGAAGCCTAGGACATAAAGCTATAACTTTAGTGCCCATGACCCTCGCATATTTTTTATTATTCACTTTCAAAACATTGCTCGAATTCATATTAGAGAAATCGAAGATTTCTCAAATGGGTACCCCTTTGGTGAATTGGAGATTTCACCAATTTCTCCGAAATGTATTACACTGGTGTTCAACTCATTCGATTTTCTCCCCAAGAGATCTCATGGGTAAATGCTTCTATTGGAGTTGAAATGGAGCCTTAATTCAACATTTGAAAAAAATTTACCCTTTTTGTTGGAAATTTTCACAAGTTTTTGCCTTATATTCGTACATCTCTCTGTATTTTGATAGTATCACCCTCTATACACCTCGGATATACACGTTATTTTATACATAGAAGCCTAAGAAATAAAGCTATAACTTTCGTGCCCATGACCCTCGCATATTTTTTACTATTCACTTTCAAAACATTGCTCGAATTCATATTAGAGAAATAGAAGATTTCTGAATGGGGTACCCCTTTGGTGAATTGGAGATTTCACCAATTTCTCCGAAATGTATTACACTGGTGTTCAACTCGTTCGATATTTCTCCCCAAGAGATCTCATGGGTAAATGCTTCTATTGGAGTTGAAACGGAGCCTTAATTCAACATTTGAAAAAATATTCCCCTTTTAGTTGGAAATTTTCACAAGTTTTTGCCTTATATTCGTACATCTCTCAGTATTTTGATAGTATCACCCTCTAAACACCTCGGATATACATGATATTTTATACATAGAAGCCTAGGACATAAAGCTATAACTTTAGTGCCCATGACCCTCGCATATTTTTTATTATTCACTTTCAAAACATTGCTCGAATTCATATTAGAGAAATCGAAGATTTCTCAAATGGGTACCCCTTTGGTGAATTGGAGATTTCACCAATTTCTCCGAAATGTATTACACTGGTGTTCAACTCATTCGATATTTCTCCCCAAGAGATCTCATGGGTAAATGCTTCTATTGGAGTTGAAATGGAGCCTTAATTCAACATTTGAAAAAAAATTGCCCTTTTTGTTGGAAATTTTCACAAGTTTTTGCCTTATATTCGTACATCTCTCTGTATTTTGATAGTATCACCCTCTAAACACCTCGGAAATACATGATATTTTATACATAGAAGCCTAGGACATAAAGCTATAACTTTCGTGCCCATGACCCTCGCATATTTTTTATTATTCACTTTCAAAACATTGCTCGAATTCATATTAGAGAAATAGAAGATTTCTGAATGGGGTACCCCTTTGGTGAATTGGAGATTTCACCAATTTCTCCGAAATGTATTACACTGGTGTTCAACTCGTTCGATATTTCTCCCCAAGAGATCTCATGGGTAAATGCTTCTATTGGAGTTGAAACGGAGCCTTAATTCAACATTTGAAAAAAATTTACCATTTTTGTAGGAAATTTTCACAAGTTTTTGCCTTATATTCGTACATCTCTCAGTATTTTGATAGTATCACCCTCTATATACATCGGATATACACGTTATATTATACATAGAAGCCTGAGACATAAAGCTATAACTTTCGTGCCCATGACCCTCGCATATTTTTTACTATTCACTTTCAAAACATTGCTCGAATTCATATTAGAGAAATAGAAGATTTCTGAATGGGGTACCCCTTTGGTGAATTGGAGATTTCACCAATTTCTCCGAAATGTATTACACTGGTGTTCAACTCGTTCGATATTTCTCCCCAAGAGATCTCACGGGTAAATGCTTCTATTGGAGTTAAAACGGAGCCTTAATTCAACATTTGAAAAAAAAATTACCCTTTGTGTAGGAAATTTTCACAAGTTTTTGCCTTATATTCGTACATCTCTCAGTATTTTGATAGTATCACCCTCTATACACATCGGATATACACGTTATTTTATACATAGAAGCCTGAGACATAAAGCTATAACTTTCGTGCCCATGACCCTCGCATATTTTTTACTATTCACTTTCAAAACATTGCTCGAATTCATATTAGAGAAATAGAAGATTTCTGAATGGGGTACCCCTTTGGTGAATTGGAGATTTCACCAATTTCTCCGAAATGTATTACACTGGTGTTCAACTCGTTCGATATTTCTCCCCAAGAGATCTCATGGGTAAATGCTTCTATTGGAGTTGAAACGGAGCCTTAATTCAACATTTGAAAAAAATTTACCATTTTTGTAGGAAATTTTCACAAGTTTTTGCCTTATATTCGTACATCTCTCTGTATTTTGATAGTATCACCCTCTAAACACCTCGGAAATACATGATATTTTATACATAGAAGCCTAGGACATAAAGCTATAACTTTCGTGCCCATGACCCTCGCATATTTTTTATTATTCACTTTCAAAACATTGCTCGAATTCATATTAGAGAAATAGAAGATTTCTGAATGGGGTACCCCTTTGGTGAATTGGAGATTTCACCAATTTCTCCGAAATGTATTACACTGGTGTTCAACTCGTTCGATATTTCTCCCCAAGAGATCTCATGGGTAAATGCTTCTATTGGAGTTGAAACGGAGCCTTAATTCAACATTTGAAAAAAATTTACCATTTTTGTAGGAAATTTTCACAAGTTTTTGCCTTATATTCGTACATCTCTCAGTATTTTGATAGTATCACCCTCTATACACATCGGATATACACGTTATATTATACATAGAAGCCTGAGACATAAAGCTATAACTTTCGTGCCCATGACCCTCGCATATTTTTTACTATTCACTTTCAAAACATTGCTCGAATTCATATTAGAGAAATAGAAGATTTCTGAATGGGGTACCCCTTTGGTGAATTGGAGATTTCACCAATTTCTCCGAAATGTATTACACTGGTGTTCAACTCGTTCGATATTTCTCCCCAAGAGATCTCACGGGTAAATGCTTCTATTGGAGTTAAAACGGAGCCTTAATTCAACATTTGAAAAAAAAATTACCCTTTGTGTAGGAAATTTTCACAAGTTTTTGCCTTATATTCGTACATCTCTCAGTATTTTGTTAGTATCACCCTCTATACACATCGGATATACACGTTATTTTATACATAGAAGCCTGAGACATAAAGCTATAACTTTCGTGCCCATGACCCTCGCATATTTTTTACTATTCACTTTCAAAACATTGCTCGAATTCATATTAGAGAAATAGAAGATTTCTGAATGGGGTACCCCTTTGGTGAATTGGAGATTTCACCAATTTCTCCGAAATGTATTACACTGGTGTTCAACTCGTTCGATATTTCTCCCCAAGAGATCTCATGGGTAAATGCTTCTGTTGGAGTTGAAACGGAGCCTTAATTCAACATTTGAAAAAAATTTACCATTTTTGTAGGAAATTTTCACAAGTTTTTGCCTTATATTCGTACATCTCTCTGTATTTTGATAGTATCACCCTCTAAACACCTCGGAAATACATGATATTTTATACATAGAAGCCTAGGACATAAAGCTATAACTTTCGTGCCCATGACCCTCGCATATTTTTTATTATTCACTTTCAAAACATTGCTCGAATTCATATTAGAGAAATAGAAGATTTCTGAATGGGGTACCCCTTTGGTGAATTGGAGATTTCACCAATTTCTCCGAAATGTATTACACTGGTGTTCAACTCGTTCGATATTTCTCCCCAAGAGATCTCATGGGTAAATGCTTCTATTGGAGTTGAAACGGAGCCTTAATTCAACATTTGAAAAAAATTTACCATTTTTGTAGGAAATTTTCACAAGTTTTTGCCTTATATTCGTACATCTCTCAGTATTTTGATAGTATCACCCTCTATACACATCGGATATACACGTTATATTATACATAGAAGCCTGAGACATAAAGCTATAACTTTCGTGCCCATGACCCTCGCATATTTTTTACTATTCACTTTCAAAACATTGCTCGAATTCATATTAGAGAAATAGAAGATTTCTGAATGGGGTACCCCTTTGGTGAATTGGAGATTTCACCAATTTCTCCGAAATGTATTACACTGGTGTTCAACTCGTTCGATATTTCTCCCCAAGAGATCTCACGGGTAAATGCTTCTATTGGAGTTAAAACGGAGCCTTAATTCAACATTTGAAAAAAAAATTACCCTTTTTGTAGGAAATTTTCACAAGTTTTTGCCTTATATTCGTACATCTCTCATTATTTTGATAGTATCACCCTCTATACACATCGGATATACACGTTATTTTATACATAGAAGCCTGAGACATAAAGCTATAACTTTCGTGCCCATGACCCTCGCATATTTTTTACTATTCACTTTCAAAACATTGCTCGAATTCATATTAGAGAAATAGAAGATTTCTGAATGGGGTACCCCTTTGGTGAATTGGAGATTTCACCAATTTCTCCGAAATGTATTACACTGGTGTTCAACTCGTTCGATATTTCTCCCCAAGAGATCTCATGGGTAAATGCTTCTATTGGAGTTGAAACGGAGCCTTAATTCAACATTTGAAAAAAATTTACCATTTTTGTAGGAAATTTTCACAAGTTTTTGCCTTATATTCGTACATCTCTCTGTATTTTGATAGTATCACCCTCTAAACACCTCGGAAATACATGATATTTTATACATAGAAGCCTAGGACATAAAGCTATAACTTTCGTGCCCATGACCCTCGCATATTTTTTATTATTCACTTTCAAAACATTGCTCGAATTCATATTAGAGAAATAGAAGATTTCTGAATGGGGTACCCCTTTGGTGAATTGGAGATTTCACCAATTTCTCCAAAATGTATTACACTGGTGTTCAACTCGTTCGATATTTCTCCCCAAGAGATCTCATGGGTAAATGCTTCTATTGGAGTTGAAACGGAGCCTTAATTCAACATTTGAAAAAATATTCCCCTTTTAGTTAGAAATTTTCACAAGTTTTTGCCTTATATTCGTACATCTCTCAGTATTTTGATAGTATCACCCTCTATACACCTCGGATATCCATGACCCTCGCATATATTTTACTATTCACTTTCAAAACATTGCTCGAATTCATATTAGAGAAATCGAAGATTTCTGAAAGGGGTACCCCTTTGGTGAATTGGAGATTTCACCAATTTCTCCGAAATGTATTACACTGGTGTTCAACTCGTTCGATATTTCTCCCCAAGAGATCTCATGGGTAAATGCTTCTATTGGAGTTGAAACGGAGCCTTAATTCAACATTTGAAAAAAAATTACCCTATTTGTTGGAAATTTTCACAAGTTTTTGCCTTATATTCGTACATCTCTCAGTATTTTGATAGTATCACCCTCTATACACCTCGGATATACACGTTATTTTATACATAGAAGCCTGAGACATAAAGCTATAACTTTCGTGCCCATGACCCTCGCATATTTTTTACTATTCACTTTCAAAACATTGCTCGAATTCATATTAGAGAAATCGAAGATTTCTGAATGGGGTACCCCTTTGGTGAATTGGAGATTTCACCAATTTCTCCGAAATGTATTACACTGGTGTTCAACTCGTTCGATATTTCTCCCCAAGAGATCTCATGGGTAAATGCTTCTATTGGAGTTGAAACGGAGCCTTAATTCAACATTTGAAAAAAAATTACCATTTTTGTAGGAAATTTTCACAAGTTTTTGCCTTATATTCGTACATCTCTCAGTATTTTGATAGTATCACCCTCTATACACATCGGATATACACGTTATTTTATACATAGAAGCCTGAGACATAAAGCTATAACTTTCGTGCCCATGACCCTCGCATATTTTTTACTATTCACTTTCAAAACATTGCTCGAATTCATATTAGAGAAATAGAAGATTTCTGAATGGGGTACCCCTTTGGTGAATTGGAGATTTCACCAATTTCTCCGAAATGTATTACACTGGTGTTCAACTCGTTCGATATTTCTCCCCAAGAGATCTCACGGGTAAATGCTTCTATTGGAGTTAAAACGGAGCCTTAATTCAACATTTGAAAAAAAAATTACCCTTTTCGTTGGAAATTTTCACAAGTTTTTGCCTTATATTCGTACATCTCTCAGTATTTTGATAGTATCACCCTCTATACACCTCGGATATACACGTTATTTTATACATAGAAGCCTGAGAGATAAAGCTATAACTTTCGTGCCCATGACCCTCGCATATTTTTTACTATTCACTTTCAAAACATTGCTCGAATTCATATTAGAGAAATAGAAGATTTCTGAATGGGGTACCCCTTTGGTGAATTGGAGATTTCACCAATTTCTCCGAAATGTATTACACTGGTGTTCAACTCGTTCGATATTTCTCCCCAAGAGATCTCATGGGTAAATGCTTCTATTGGAGTTGAAACGGAGCCTTAATTCAACATTTGAAAAAAAATTACCCTTTTTGTTGGAAATTTTCACAAGTTTTTGCCTTATATTCGTACATCTCTCTGTATTTTGATAGTATCACCCTCTAAACACCTCGGATATACATGATATTTTATACATAGAAGCCTAGGACATAAAGCTATAACTTTAGTGCCCATGACCCTCGCATATTTTTTATTATTCACTTTCAAAACATTGCTCGAATTCATATTAGAGAAATCGAAGATTTCTCAAATGGGTACCCCTTTGGTGAATTGGAGATTTCACCAATTTCTCCGAAATGTATTACACTGGTGTTCAACTCATTCGATATTTCTCCCCAAGAGATCTCATGGGTAAATGCTTCTATTGGAGTTGAAATGGAGCCTTAATTCAACATTTGAAAAAAATTTACCCTTTTTGTTGGAAATTTTCACAAGTTTTTGCCTTATATTCGTACATCTCTCTGTATTTTGATAGTATCACCCTCTAAACACCTCGGAAATACATGATATTTTATACATAGAAGCCTAGGACATAAAGCTATAACTTTCGTGCCCATGACCCTCGCATATTTTTTATTATTCACTTTCAAAACATTGCTCGAATTCATATTAGAGAAATAGAAGATTTCTGAATGGGGTACCCCTTTGGTGAATTGGAGATTTCACCAATTTCTCCGAAATGTATTACACTGGTGTTCAACTCGTTCGATATTTCTCCCCAAGAGATCTCATGGGTAAATGCTTCTATTGGAGTTGAAACGGAGCCTTAATTCAACATTTGAAAAAAATTTACCATTTTTGTAGGAAATTTTCACAAGTTTTTGCCTTATATTCGTACATCTCTCAGTATTTTGATAGTATCACCCTCTATACACATCGGATATACACGTTATATTATACATAGAAGCCTGAGACATAAAGCTATAACTTTCGTGCCCATGACCCTCGCATATTTTTTACTATTCACTTTCAAAACATTGCTCGAATTCATATTAGAGAAATAGAAGATTTCTGAATGGGGTACCCCTTTGGTGAATTGGAGATTTCACCAATTTCTCCGAAATGTATTACACTGGTGTTCAACTCGTTCGATATTTCTCCCCAAGAGATCTCACGGGTAAATGCTTCTATTGGAGTTAAAACGGAGCCTTAATTCAACATTTGAAAAAAAAATTACCCTTTGTGTAGGAAATTTTCACAAGTTTTTGCCTTATATTCGTACATCTCTCAGTATTTTGATAGTATCACCCTCTATACACATCGGATATACACGTTATTTTATACATAGAAGCCTGAGACATAAAGCTATAACTTTCGTGCCCATGACCCTCGCATATTTTTTACTATTCACTTTCAAAACATTGCTCGAATTCATATTAGAGAAATAGAAGATTTCTGAATGGGGTACCCCTTTGGTGAATTGGAGATTTCACCAATTTCTCCGAAATGTATTACACTGGTGTTCAACTCGTTCGATATTTCTCCCCAAGAGATCTCATGGGTAAATGCTTCTGTTGGAGTTGAAACGGAGCCTTAATTCAACATTTGAAAAAAATTTACCATTTTTGTAGGAAATTTTCACAAGTTTTTGCCTTATATTCGTACATCTCTCTGTATTTTGATAGTATCACCCTCTAAACACCTCGGAAATACATGATATTTTATACATAGAAGCCTAGGACATAAAGCTATAACTTTCGTGCCCATGACCCTCGCATATTTTTTATTATTCACTTTCAAAACATTGCTCGAATTCATATTAGAGAAATAGAAGATTTCTGAATGGGGTACCCCTTTGGTGAATTGGAGATTTCACCAATTTCTCCGAAATGTATTACACTGGTGTTCAACTCGTTCGATATTTCTCCCCAAGAGATCTCATGGGTAAATGCTTCTATTGGAGTTGAAACGGAGCCTTAATTCAACATTTGAAAAAAATTTACCATTTTTGTAGGAAATTTTCACAAGTTTTTGCCTTATATTCGTACATCTCTCAGTATTTTGATAGTATCACCCTCTATACACATCGGATATACACGTTATATTATACATAGAAGCCTGAGACATAAAGCTATAACTTTCGTGCCCATGACCCTCGCATATTTTTTACTATTCACTTTCAAAACATTGCTCGAATTCATATTAGAGAAATAGAAGATTTCTGAATGGGGTACCCCTTTGGTGAATTGGAGATTTCACCAATTTCTCCGAAATGTATTACACTGGTGTTCAACTCGTTCGATATTTCTCCCCAAGAGATCTCATGGGTAAATGCTTCTATTGGAGTTGAAACGGAGCCTTAATTCAACATTTGAAAAAAATTTACCATTTTTGTAGGAAATTTTCACAAGTTTTTGCCTTATATTCGTACATCTCTCTGTATTTTGATAGTATCACCCTCTAAACACCTCGGAAATACATGATATTTTATACATAGAAGCCTAGGACATAAAGCTATAACTTTCGTGCCCATGACCCTCGCATATTTTTTATTATTCACTTTCAAAACATTGCTCGAATTCATATTAGAGAAATAGAAGATTTCTGAATGGGGTACCCCTTTGGTGAATTGGAGATTTCACCAATTTCTCCAAAATGTATTACACTGGTGTTCAACTCGTTCGATATTTCTCCCCAAGAGATCTCATGGGTAAATGCTTCTATTGGAGTTGAAACGGAGCCTTAATTCAACATTTGAAAAAATATTCCCCTTTTAGTTAGAAATTTTCACAAGTTTTTGCCTTATATTCGTACATCTCTCAGTATTTTGATAGTATCACCCTCTATACACCTCGGATATCCATGACCCTCGTATATATTTTACTATTCACTTTCAAAACATTGCTCGAATTCATATTAGAGAAATCGAAGATTTCTGAAAGGGGTACCCCTTTGGTGAATTGGAGATTTCACCAATTTCTCCGAAATGTATTACACTGGTGTTCAACTCGTTCGATATTTCTCCCCAAGAGATCTCATGGGTAAATGCTTCTATTGGAGTTGAAACGGAGCCTTAATTCAACATTTGAAAAAAAATTACCCTATTTGTTGGAAATTTTCACAAGTTTTTGCCTTATATTCGTACATCTCTCAGTATTTTGATAGTATCACCCTCTATACACCTCGGATTTACACGTTATTTAATACATAGAAGCCTGAGACATAAAGCTATAACTTTCGTGCCCATGACCCTCGCATATTTTTTACTATTCACTTTCAAAACATTGCTCGAATTCATATTAGAGAAATCGAAGATTTCTGAATGGGGTACCCCTTTGGTGAATTGGAGATTTCACCAATTTCTCCGAAATGTATTACACTGGTGTTCAACTCGTTCGATATTTCTCCCCAAGAGATCTCATGGGTAAATGCTTCTATTGGAGTTGAAACGGAGCCTTAATTCAACATTTGAAAAAAAATTACCATTTTTGTAGGAAATTTTCACAAGTTTTTGCCTTATATTCGTACATCTCTCAGTATTTTGATAGTATCACCCTCTATACACATCGGATATACACGTTATTTTATACATAGAAGCCTGAGACATAAAGCTATAACTTTCGTGCCCATGACCCTCGCATATTTTTTACTATTCACTTTCAAAACATTGCTCGAATTCATATTAGAGAAATAGAAGATTTCTGAATGGGGTACCCCTTTGGTGAATTGGAGATTTCACCAATTTCTCCGAAATGTATTACACTGGTGTTCAACTCGTTCGATATTTCTCCCCAAGAGATCTCACGGGTAAATGCTTCTATTGGAGTTAAAACGGAGCCTTAATTCAACATTTGAAAAAAAAATTACCCTTTTCGTTGGAAATTTTCACAAGTTTTTGCCTTATATTCGTACATCTCTCAGTATTTTGATAGTATCACCCTCTATACACCTCGGATAAACACGTTATTTTATACATAGAAGCCTGAGAGATAAAGCTATAACTTTCGTGCCCATGACCCTCGCATATTTTTTACTATTCACTTTCAAAACATTGCTCGAATTCATATTAGAGAAATAGAAGATTTCTGAATGGGGTACCCCTTTGGTGAATTGGAGATTTCACCAATTTCTCCGAAATGTATTACACTGGTGTTCAACTCGTTCGATATTTCTCCCCAAGAGATCTCATGGGTAAATGCTTCTATTGGAGTTGAAACGGAGCCTTAATTCAACATTTGAAAAAAAATTACCCTTTTTGTTGGAAATTTTCACAAGTTTTTGCCTTATATTCGTACATCTCTCTGTATTTTGATAGTATCACCCTCTAAACACCTCGGATATACATGATATTTTATACATAGAAGCCTAGGACATAAAGCTATAACTTTAGTGCCCATGACCCTCGCATATTTTTTATTATTCACTTTCAAAACATTGCTCGAATTCATATTAGAGAAATCGAAGATTTCTCAAATGGGTACCCCTTTGGTGAATTGGAGATTTCACCAATTTCTCCGAAATGTATTACACTGGTGTTCAACTCATTCGATATTTCTCCCCAAGAGATCTCATGGGTAAATGCTTCTATTGGAGTTGAAATGGAGCCTTAATTCAACATTTGAAAAAAATTTACCCTTTTTGTTGGAAATTTTCACAAGTTTTTGCCTTATATTCGTACATCTCTCTGTATTTTGATAGTATCACCCTCTAAACACCTCGGAAATACATGATATTTTATACATAGAAGCCTAGGACATAAAGCTATAACTTTCGTGCCCATGACCCTCGCATATTTTTTATTATTCACTTTCAAAACATTGCTCGAATTCATATTAGAGAAATAGAAGATTTCTGAATGGGGTACCCCTTTGGTGAATTGGAGATTTCACCAATTTCTCCGAAATGTATTACACTGGTGTTCAACTCGTTCGATATTTCTCCCCAAGAGATCTCATGGGTAAATGCTTCTATTGGAGTTGAAACGGAGCCTTAATTCAACATTTGAAAAAAATTTACCATTTTTGTAGGAAATTTTCACAAGTTTTTGCCTTATATTCGTACATCTCTCAGTATTTTGATAGTATCACCCTCTATACACATCGGATATACACGTTATATTATACATAGAAGCCTGAGACATAAAGCTATAACTTTCGTGCCCATGACCCTCGCATATTTTTTACTATTCACTTTCAAAACATTGCTCGAATTCATATTAGAGAAATAGAAGATTTCTGAATGGGGTACCCCTTTGGTGAATTGGAGATTTCACCAATTTCTCCGAAATGTATTACACTGGTGTTCAACTCGTTCGATATTTCTCCCCAAGAGATCTCACGGGTAAATGCTTCTATTGGAGTTAAAACGGAGCCTTAATTCAACATTTGAAAAAAAAATTACCCTTTGTGTAGGAAATTTTCACAAGTTTTTGCCTTATATTCGTACATCTCTCAGTATTTTGATAGTATCACCCTCTATACACATCGGATATACACGTTATTTTATACATAGAAGCCTGAGACATAAAGCTATAACTTTCGTGCCCATGACCCTCGCATATTTTTTACTATTCACTTTCAAAACATTGCTCGAATTCATATTAGAGAAATAGAAGATTTCTGAATGGGGTACCCCTTTGGTGAATTGGAGATTTCACCAATTTCTCCGAAATGTATTACACTGGTGTTCAACTCGTTCGATATTTCTCCCCAAGAGATCTCATGGGTAAATGCTTCTGTTGGAGTTGAAACGGAGCCTTAATTCAACATTTGAAAAAAATTTACCATTTTTGTAGGAAATTTTCACAAGTTTTTGCCTTATATTCGTACATCTCTCTGTATTTTGATAGTATCACCCTCTAAACACCTCGGAAATACATGATATTTTATACATAGAAGCCTAGGACATAAAGCTATAACTTTCGTGCCCATGACCCTCGCATATTTTTTATTATTCACTTTCAAAACATTGCTCGAATTCATATTAGAGAAATAGAAGATTTCTGAATGGGGTACCCCTTTGGTGAATTGGAGATTTCACCAATTTC
Organism: Humulus lupulus; assembly: GCF_963169125.1. Lineage (NCBI taxonomy): Eukaryota > Viridiplantae > Streptophyta > Magnoliopsida > Rosales > Cannabaceae > Humulus > Humulus lupulus. The sequence continues at coordinate 182,887,830 of NC_084802.1, read as the reverse complement.
TCCGAAATGTATTACACTGGTGTTCAACTCGTTCGATATTTCTCCCCAAGAGATCTCATGGGTAAATGCTTCTATTGGAGTTGAAACGGAGCCTTAATTCAACATTTGAAAAAAATTTACCATTTTTGTAGGAAATTTTCACAAGTTTTTGCCTTATATTCGTACATCTCTCAGTATTTTGATAGTATCACCCTCTAAACACCTCGGATATACATGATATTTTATACATAGAAGCCTAGGACATAAAGCTATAACTTTAGTGCCCATGACCCTCGCATATTTTTTATTATTCACTTTCAAAACATTGCTCGAATTCATATTAGAGAAATCGAAGATTTCTCAAATGGGTACCCCTTTGGTGAATTGGAGATTTCACCAATTTCTCCGAAATGTATTACACTGGTGTTCAACTCATTCGATATTTCTCCCCAAGAGATCTCATGGGTAAATGCTTCTATTGGAGTTGAAATGGAGCCTTAATTCAACATTTGAAAAAAATTTACCCTTTTTGTTGGAAATTTTCACAAGTTTTTGCCTTATATTCGTACATCTCTCTGTATTTTGATAGTATCACCCTCTAAACACCTCGGAAATACATGATATTTTATACATAGAAGCCTAGGACATAAAGCTATAACTTTCGTGCCCATGACCCTCGCATATTTTTTATTATTCACTTTCAAAACATTGCTCGAATTCATATTAGAGAAATAGAAGATTTCTGAATGGGGTACCCCTTTGGTGAATTGGAGATTTCACCAATTTCTCCGAAATGTATTACACTGGTGTTCAACTCGTTCGATATTTCTCCCCAAGAGATCTCATGGGTAAATGCTTCTATTGGAGTTGAAACGGAGCCTTAATTCAACATTTGAAAAAAATTTACCATTTTTGTAGGAAATTTTCACAAGTTTTTGCCTTATATTCGTACATCTCTCAGTATTTTGATAGTATCACCCTCTATACACATCGGATATACACGTTATATTATACATAGAAGCCTGAGACATAAAGCTATAACTTTCGTGCCCATGACCCTCGCATATTTTTTACTATTCACTTTCAAAACATTGCTCGAATTCATATTAGAGAAATAGAAGATTTCTGAATGGGGTACCCCTTTGGTGAATTGGAGATTTCACCAATTTCTCCGAAATGTATTACACTGGTGTTCAACTCGTTCGATATTTCTCCCCAAGAGATCTCACGGGTAAATGCTTCTATTGGAGTTAAAACGGAGCCTTAATTCAACATTTGAAAAAAAAATTACCCTTTGTGTAGGAAATTTTCACAAGTTTTTGCCTTATATTCGTACATCTCTCAGTATTTTGATAGTATCACCCTCTATACACATCGGATATACACGTTATTTTATACATAGAAGCCTGAGACATAAAGCTATAACTTTCGTGCCCATGACCCTCGCATATTTTTTACTATTCACTTTCAAAACATTGCTCGAATTCATATTAGAGAAATAGAAGATTTCTGAATGGGGTACCCCTTTGGTGAATTGGAGATTTCACCAATTTCTCCGAAATGTATTACACTGGTGTTCAACTCGTTCGATATTTCTCCCCAAGAGATCTCATGGGTAAATGCTTCTGTTGGAGTTGAAACGGAGCCTTAATTCAACATTTGAAAAAAATTTACCATTTTTGTAGGAAATTTTCACAAGTTTTTGCCTTATATTCGTACATCTCTCTGTATTTTGATAGTATCACCCTCTAAACACCTCGGAAATACATGATATTTTATACATAGAAGCCTAGGACATAAAGCTATAACTTTCGTGCCCATGACCCTCGCATATTTTTTATTATTCACTTTCAAAACATTGCTCGAATTCATATTAGAGAAATAGAAGATTTCTGAATGGGGTACCCCTTTGGTGAATTGGAGATTTCACCAATTTCTCCGAAATGTATTACACTGGTGTTCAACTCGTTCGATATTTCTCCCCAAGAGATCTCATGGGTAAATGCTTCTATTGGAGTTGAAACGGAGCCTTAATTCAACATTTGAAAAAAATTTACCATTTTTGTAGGAAATTTTCACAAGTTTTTGCCTTATATTCGTACATCTCTCAGTATTTTGATAGTATCACCCTCTATACACATCGGATATACACGTTATATTATACATAGAAGCCTGAGACATAAAGCTATAACTTTCGTGCCCATGACCCTCGCATATTTTTTACTATTCACTTTCAAAACATTGCTCGAATTCATATTAGAGAAATAGAAGATTTCTGAATGGGGTACCCCTTTGGTGAATTGGAGATTTCACCAATTTCTCCGAAATGTATTACACTGGTGTTCAACTCGTTCGATATTTCTCCCCAAGAGATCTCACGGGTAAATGCTTCTATTGGAGTTAAAACGGAGCCTTAATTCAACATTTGAAAAAAAAATTACCCTTTTTGTAGGAAATTTTCACAAGTTTTTGCCTTATATTCGTACATCTCTCATTATTTTGATAGTATCACCCTCTATACACATCGGATATACACGTTATTTTATACATAGAAGCCTGAGACATAAAGCTATAACTTTCGTGCCCATGACCCTCGCATATTTTTTACTATTCACTTTCAAAACATTGCTCGAATTCATATTAGAGAAATAGAAGATTTCTGAATGGGGTACCCCTTTGGTGAATTGGAGATTTCACCAATTTCTCCGAAATGTATTACACTGGTGTTCAACTCGTTCGATATTTCTCCCCAAGAGATCTCATGGGTAAATGCTTCTATTGGAGTTGAAACGGAGCCTTAATTCAACATTTGAAAAAAATTTACCATTTTTGTAGGAAATTTTCACAAGTTTTTGCCTTATATTCGTACATCTCTCTGTATTTTGATAGTATCACCCTCTAAACACCTCGGAAATACATGATATTTTATACATAGAAGCCTAGGACATAAAGCTATAACTTTCGTGCCCATGACCCTCGCATATTTTTTATTATTCACTTTCAAAACATTGCTCGAATTCATATTAGAGAAATAGAAGATTTCTGAATGGGGTACCCCTTTGGTGAATTGGAGATTTCACCAATTTCTCCGAAATGTATTACACTGGTGTTCAACTCGTTCGATATTTCTCCCCAAGAGATCTCATGGGTAAATGCTTCTATTGGAGTTGAAACGGAGCCTTAATTCAACATTTGAAAAAAATTTACCATTTTTGTAGGAAATTTTCACAAGTTTTTGCCTTATATTCGTACATCTCTCAGTATTTTGATAGTATCACCCTCTATACACATCGGATATACACGTTATATTATACATAGAAGCCTGAGACATAAAGCTATAACTTTCGTGCCCATGACCCTCGCATATTTTTTACTATTCACTTTCAAAACATTGCTCGAATTCATATTAGAGAAATAGAAGATTTCTGAATGGGGTACCCCTTTGGTGAATTGGAGATTTCACCAATTTCTCCGAAATGTATTACACTGGTGTTCAACTCGTTCGATATTTCTCCCCAAGAGATCTCACGGGTAAATGCTTCTATTGGAGTTAAAACGGAGCCTTAATTCAACATTTGAAAAAAAAATTACCCTTTGTGTAGGAAATTTTCACAAGTTTTTGCCTTATATTCGTACATCTCTCAGTATTTTGATAGTATCACCCTCTATACACATCGGATATACACGTTATTTTATACATAGAAGCCTGAGACATAAAGCTATAACTTTCGTGCCCATGACCCTCGCATATTTTTTACTATTCACTTTCAAAACATTGCTCGAATTCATATTAGAGAAATAGAAGATTTCTGAATGGGGTACCCCTTTGGTGAATTGGAGATTTCACCAATTTCTCCGAAATGTATTACACTGGTGTTCAACTCGTTCGATATTTCTCCCCAAGAGATCTCATGGGTAAATGCTTCTGTTGGAGTTGAAACGGAGCCTTAATTCAACATTTGAAAAAAATTTACCATTTTTGTAGGAAATTTTCACAAGTTTTTGCCTTATATTCGTACATCTCTCTGTATTTTGATAGTATCACCCTCTAAACACCTCGGAAATACATGATATTTTATACATAGAAGCCTAGGACATAAAGCTATAACTTTCGTGCCCATGACCCTCGCATATTTTTTATTATTCACTTTCAAAACATTGCTCGAATTCATATTAGAGAAATAGAAGATTTCTGAATGGGGTACCCCTTTGGTGAATTGGAGATTTCACCAATTTCTCCGAAATGTATTACACTGGTGTTCAACTCGTTCGATATTTCTCCCCAAGAGATCTCATGGGTAAATGCTTCTATTGGAGTTGAAACGGAGCCTTAATTCAACATTTGAAAAAAATTTACCATTTTTGTAGGAAATTTTCACAAGTTTTTGCCTTATATTCGTACATCTCTCAGTATTTTGATAGTATCACCCTCTATACACATCGGATATACACGTTATATTATACATAGAAGCCTGAGACATAAAGCTATAACTTTCGTGCCCATGACCCTCGCATATTTTTTACTATTCACTTTCAAAACATTGCTCGAATTCATATTAGAGAAATAGAAGATTTCTGAATGGGGTACCCCTTTGGTGAATTGGAGATTTCACCAATTTCTCCGAAATGTATTACACTGGTGTTCAACTCGTTCGATATTTCTCCCCAAGAGATCTCACGGGTAAATGCTTCTATTGGAGTTAAAACGGAGCCTTAATTCAACATTTGAAAAAAAAATTACCCTTTTTGTAGGAAATTTTCACAAGTTTTTGCCTTATATTCGTACATCTCTCATTATTTTGATAGTATCACCCTCTATACACATCGGATATACACGTTATTTTATACATAGAAGCCTGAGACATAAAGCTATAACTTTCGTGCCCATGACCCTCGCATATTTTTTACTATTCACTTTCAAAACATTGCTCGAATTCATATTAGAGAAATAGAAGATTTCTGAATGGGGTACCCCTTTGGTGAATTGGAGATTTCACCAATTTCTCCGAAATGTATTACACTGGTGTTCAACTCGTTCGATATTTCTCCCCAAGAGATCTCATGGGTAAATGCTTCTATTGGAGTTGAAACGGAGCCTTAATTCAACATTTGAAAAAAATTTACCATTTTTGTAGGAAATTTTCACAAGTTTTTGCCTTATATTCGTACATCTCTCTGTATTTTGATAGTATCACCCTCTAAACACCTCGGAAATACATGATATTTTATACATAGAAGCCTAGGACATAAAGCTATAACTTTCGTGCCCATGACCCTCGCATATTTTTTATTATTCACTTTCAAAACATTGCTCGAATTCATATTAGAGAAATAGAAGATTTCTGAATGGGGTACCCCTTTGGTGAATTGGAGATTTCACCAATTTCTCCGAAATGTATTACACTGGTGTTCAACTCGTTCGATATTTCTCCCCAAGAGATCTCATGGGTAAATGCTTCTATTGGAGTTGAAACGGAGCCTTAATTCAACATTTGAAAAAATATTCCCCTTTTAGTTAGAAATTTTCACAAGTTTTTGCCTTATATTCGTACATCTCTCAGTATTTTGATAGTATCACCCTCTATACACCTCGGATATCCATGACCCTCGCATATATTTTACTATTCACTTTCAAAACATTGCTCGAATTCATATTAGAGAAATCGAAGATTTCTGAAAGGGGTACCCCTTTGGTGAATTGGAGATTTCACCAATTTCTCCGAAATGTATTACACTGGTGTTCAACTCGTTCGATATTTCTCCCCAAGAGATCTCATGGGTAAATGCTTCTATTGGAGTTGAAACGGAGCCTTAATTCAACATTTGAAAAAAAATTACCCTATTTGTTGGAAATTTTCACAAGTTTTTGCCTTATATTCGTACATCTCTCAGTATTTTGATAGTATCACCCTCTATACACCTCGGATATACACGTTATTTTATACATAGAAGCCTGAGACATAAAGCTATAACTTTCGTGCCCATGACCCTCGCATATTTTTTACTATTCACTTTCAAAACATTGCTCGAATTCATATTAGAGAAATCGAAGATTTCTGAATGGGGTACCCCTTTGGTGAATTGGAGATTTCACCAATTTCTCCGAAATGTATTACACTGGTGTTCAACTCGTTCGATATTTCTCCCCAAGAGATCTCATGGGTAAATGCTTCTATTGGAGTTGAAACGGAGCCTTAATTCAACATTTGAAAAAAAATTACCATTTTTGTAGGAAATTTTCACAAGTTTTTGCCTTATATTCGTACATCTCTCAGTATTTTGATAGTATCACCCTCTATACACATCGGATATACACGTTATTTTATACATAGAAGCCTGAGACATAAAGCTATAACTTTCGTGCCCATGACCCTCGCATATTTTTTACTATTCACTTTCAAAACATTGCTCGAATTCATATTAGAGAAATAGAAGATTTCTGAATGGGGTACCCCTTTGGTGAATTGGAGATTTCACCAATTTCTCCGAAATGTATTACACTGGTGTTCAACTCGTTCGATATTTCTCCCCAAGAGATCTCACGGGTAAATGCTTCTATTGGAGTTAAAACGGAGCCTTAATTCAACATTTGAAAAAAAAATTACCCTTTTCGTTGGAAATTTTCACAAGTTTTTGCCTTATATTCGTACATCTCTCAGTATTTTGATAGTATCACCCTCTATACACCTCGGATATACACGTTATTTTATACATAGAAGCCTGAGAGATAAAGCTATAACTTTCGTGCCCATGACCCTCGCATATTTTTTACTATTCACTTTCAAAACATTGCTCGAATTCATATTAGAGAAATAGAAGATTTCTGAATGGGGTACCCCTTTGGTGAATTGGAGATTTCACCAATTTCTCCGAAATGTATTACACTGGTGTTCAACTCGTTCGATATTTCTCCCCAAGAGATCTCATGGGTAAATGCTTCTATTGGAGTTGAAACGGAGCCTTAATTCAACATTTGAAAAAAAATTACCCTTTTTGTTGGAAATTTTCACAAGTTTTTGCCTTATATTCGTACATCTCTCTGTATTTTGATAGTATCACCCTCTAAACACCTCGGATATACATGATATTTTATACATAGAAGCCTAGGACATAAAGCTATAACTTTAGTGCCCATGACCCTCGCATATTTTTTATTATTCACTTTCAAAACATTGCTCGAATTCATATTAGAGAAATCGAAGATTTCTCAAATGGGTACCCCTTTGGTGAATTGGAGATTTCACCAATTTCTCCGAAATGTATTACACTGGTGTTCAACTCATTCGATATTTCTCCCCAAGAGATCTCATGGGTAAATGCTTCTATTGGAGTTGAAATGGAGCCTTAATTCAACATTTGAAAAAAATTTACCCTTTTTGTTGGAAATTTTCACAAGTTTTTGCCTTATATTCGTACATCTCTCTGTATTTTGATAGTATCACCCTCTATACACCTCGGATATACACGTTATTTTATACATAGAAGCCTAAGAAATAAAGCTATAACTTTCGTGCCCATGACCCTCGCATATTTTTTACTATTCACTTTCAAAACATTGCTCGAATTCATATTAGAGAAATAGAAGATTTCTGAATGGGGTACCCCTTTGGTGAATTGGAGATTTCACCAATTTCTCCGAAATGTATTACACTGGTGTTCAACTCGTTCGATATTTCTCCCCAAGAGATCTCATGGGTAAATGCTTCTATTGGAGTTGAAACGGAGCCTTAATTCAACATTTGAAAAAAAATTACCCTTTTTGTTGGAAATTTTCACAAGTTTTTGCCTTATATTCGTACATCTCTCTGTATTTTGATAGTATCACCCTCTAAACACCTCGGATATACATGATATTTTATACATAGAAGCCTAGGACATAAAGCTATAACTTTAGTGCCCATGACCCTCGCATATTTTTTATTATTCACTTTCAAAACATTGCTCGAATTCATATTAGAGAAATCGAAGATTTCTCAAATGGGTACCCCTTTGGTGAATTGGAGATTTCACCAATTTCTCCGAAATGTATTACACTGGTGTTCAACTCATTCGATATTTCTCCCCAAGAGATCTCATGGGTAAATGCTTCTATTGGAGTTGAAATGGAGCCTTAATTCAACATTTGAAAAAAATTTACCCTTTTTGTTGGAAATTTTCACAAGTTTTTGCCTTATATTCGTACATCTCTCTGTATTTTGATAGTATCACCCTCTATACACCTCGGATATACACGTTATTTTATACATAGAAGCCTAAGAAATAAAGCTATAACTTTCGTGCCCATGACCCTCGCATATTTTTTACTATTCACTTTCAAAACATTGCTCGAATTCATATTAGAGAAATAGAAGATTTCTGAATGGGGTACCCCTTTGGTGAATTGGAGATTTCACCAATTTCTCCGAAATGTATTACACTGGTGTTCAACTCGTTCGATATTTCTCCCCAAGAGATCTCATGGGTAAATGCTTCTATTGGAGTTGAAACGGAGCCTTAATTCAACATTTGAAAAAAAATTACCCTTTTTGTTGGAAATTTTCACAAGTTTTTGCCTTATATTCGTACATCTCTCTGTATTTTGATAGTATCACCCTCTAAACACCTCGGATATACATGATATTTTATACATAGAAGCCTAGGACATAAAGCTATAACTTTAGTGCCCATGACCCTCGCATATTTTTTATTATTCACTTTCAAAACATTGCTCGAATTCATATTAGAGAAATAGAAGATTTCTGAATGGGGTACCCCTTTGGTGAATTGGAGATTTCACCAATTTCTCCGAAATGTATTACACTGGTGTTCAACTCGTTCGATATTTCTCCCCAAGAGATCTCATGGGTAAATGCTTCTATTGGAGTTGAAACGGAGCCTTAATTCAACATTTGAAAAAAATTTACCATTTTTGTAGGAAATTTTCACAAGTTTTTGCCTTATATTCGTACATCTCTCAGTATTTTGATAGTATCACCCTCTATACACATCGGATATACACGTTATTTTATACATAGAAGCCTGAGACATAAAGCTATAACTTTCGTGCCCATGACCCTCGCATATATTTTACTATTCACTTTCAAAACATTGATCGAATTCATATTAGAGAAATAGAAGATTTCTGAATGGGGTACCCCTTTGGTGAATTGGAGATTTCACCAATTTCTCCGAAATGTATTACACTTGTGTTCAACTCGTTCGATATTTCTCCCCAAGAGATCTCACGGGTAAATGCTTCTATTGGAGTTAAAACGGAGCCTTAATTCAACATTTGAAAAAAAAATTACCCTTTTTGTAGGAAATTTTCACAAGTTTTTGCCTTATATTCGTACATCTCTCAGTATTTTGATAGTATCACCCTCTATACACATCGGATATACACGTTATTTTATACATAGAAGCCTGAGACATAAAGCTATAACTTTCGTGCCCATGACCCTCGCATATTTTTTACTATTCACTTTCAAAACATTGCTCGAATTCATATTAGAGAAATAGAAGATTTCTGAATGGGGTACCCCTTTGGTGAATTGGAGATTTCACCAATTTCTCCGAAATGTATTACACTGGTGTTCAACTCGTTCGATATTTCTCCCCAAGAGATCTCATGGGTAAATGCTTCTATTGGAGTTGAAACGGAGCCTTAATTCAACATTTGAAAAAAATTTACCATTTTTGTAGGAAATTTTCACAAGTTTTTGCCTTATATTCGTACATATCTCTGTATTTTGATAGTATCACCCTCTAAACACCTCGGAAATACATGATATTTTATACATAGAAGCCTAGGACATAAAGCTATAACTTTCGTGCCCATGACCCTCGCATATTTTTTATTATTCACTTTCAAAACATTGCTCGAATTCATATTAGAGAAATAGAAGATTTCTGAATGGGGTACCCCTTTGGTGAATTGGAGATTTCACCAATTTCTCCGAAATGTATTACACTGGTGTTCAACTCGTTCGATATTTCTCCCCAAGAGATCTCATGGGTAAATGCTTCTATTGGAGTTGAAACGGAGCCTTAATTCAACATTTGAAAAAAATTTACCATTTTTGTAGGAAATTTTCACAAGTTTTTGCCTTATATTCGTACATCTCTCAGTATTTTGATAGTATCACCCTCTATACACATCGGATATACACGTTATTTTATACATAGAAGCCTGAGACATAAAGCTATAACTTTCGTGCCCATGACCCTCGCATATATTTTACTATTCACTTTCAAAACATTGCTCGAATTCATATTAGAGAAATAGAAGATTTCTGAATGGGGTACCCCTTTGGTGAATTGGAGATTTCACCAATTTCTCCGAAATGTATTACACTGGTGTTCAACTCGTTCGATATTTCTCCCCAAGAGATCTCACGGGTAAATGCTTCTATTGGAGTTGAAATGGAGCCTTAATTCAACATTTGAAAAAAAATTGCCCTTTTTGTTGGAAATTTTCACAAGTTTTTGCCTTATATTCGTACATCTCTCTGTATTTTGATAGTATCACCCTCTAAACACCTCGGAAATACATGATATTTTATACATAGAAGCCTAGGACATAAAGCTATAACTTTCGTGCCCATGACCCTCGCATATTTTTTATTATTCACTTTCAAAACATTGCTCGAATTCATATTAGAGAAATAGAAGATTTCTGAATGGGGTACCCCTTTGGTGAATTGGAGATTTCACCAATTTCTCCGAAATTTATTACACTGGTGTTCAACTCGTTCGATATTTCTCCCCAAGAGATCTCATGGGTAAATGCTTCTATTGGAGTTGAAACGGAGCCTTAATTCAACATTTGAAAAAAATTTACCATTTTTGTAGGAAATTTTCACAAGTTTTTGCCTTATATTCGTACATCTCTCAGTATTTTGATAGTATCACCCTCTATACACATCGGATATACACGTTATATTATACATAGAAGCCTGAGACATAAAGCTATAACTTTCGTGCCCATGACCCTCGCATATTTTTTACTAATCACTTTCAAAACATTGCTCGAATTCATATTAGAGAAATAGAAGATTTCTGAATGGGGTACCCCTTTGGTGAATTGGAGATTTCACCAATTTCTCCGAAATGTATTACACTGGTGTTCAACTCGTTCGATATTTCTCCCCAAGAGATCTCACGGGTAAATGCTTCTATTGGAGTTAAAACGGAGCCTTAATTCAACATTTGAAAAAAAAATTACCCTTTTTGTAGGAAATTTTCACAAGTTTTTGCCTTATATTCGTACATCTCTCAGTATTTTGATAGTATCACCCTCTATACACATCGGATATACACGTTATTTTATACATAGAAGCCTGAGACATAAAGCTATAACTTTCGTGCCCATGACCCTCGCATATTTTTTACTATTCACTTTCAAAACATTGCTCGAATTCATATTAGAGAAATAGAAGATTTCTGAATGGGGTACCCCTTTGGTGAATTGGAGATTTCACCAATTTCTCCGAAATGTATTACACTGGTGTTCAACTCGTTCGATATTTCTCCCCAAGAGATCTCATGGGTAAATGCTTCTATTGGAGTTGAAACGGAGCCTTAATTCAACATTTGAAAAAAATTTACCATTTTTGTAGGAAATTTTCACAAGTTTTTGCCTTATATTCGTACATCTCTCAGTATTTTGATAGTATCACCCTCTAAACACCTCGGATATACACGTTATTTTATACATAGAAGCCTGAGACATAAAGCTATAACTTTCGTGCCCATGACCCTCGCATATTTTTTATTATTCACTTTCAAAACATTGCTCGAATTCATGTTAGAGAAATAGAAGATTTCTGAATGGGGTACCCCTTTGGTGAATTGGAGATTTCACCAATTTCTCCGAAATGTATTACACTGGTGTTCAACTCGTTCGATATTTCTCCCCAAGATATCTCACGGGTAAATGCTTCTATTGGAGTTGAAACGGAGCCTTAATTCAACATTTGAAAAAAATTTACCATTTTTGTAGGCAATTTTCACAAGTTTTTGCCTTATATTCGTACATCTCTCAGTATTTTGATAGTATCACCCTCTATACACCTCGGATATACACGTTATTTTATACATAGAAGCCTGAGACATAAAGCTATAACTTTCGTGCCCATGACCCTCGCATATATTTTACTATTCACTTTCAAAACATTGCTCGAATTCATATTAGAGAAATAGAAGATTTCTGAATGGGGTACCCCTTTGGTGAATTGGAGATTTCACCAATTTCTCCGAAATGTATTACACTGGTGTTCAACTCGTTCGATATTTCTCCCCAAGAGATCTCACGGGTAAATGCTTCTATTGGAGTTAAAACGGAGCCTTAATTCAACATTTGAAAAAAAATTTACCCTTTTTGTTGGAAATTTTCACAAGTTTTTGCCTTATATTCGTACATCTCTCAGTATTTTGATAGTATCACCCTCTATACACCTCGGATATACACGTTATTTTATACATAGAAGCCTGAGACATAAAGCTATAACTTTCGTGCCCATGACCCACGCATATTTTTTACTATTCACTTTCAAAACATTGCTCGAATTCATATTAGAGAAATAGAAGATTTCTGAATGGGGTACCCCTTTGGTGAATTGGAGATTTCACCAATTTCTCCGAAATGTATTACACTGGTGTTCAACTCGTTCGATATTTCTCCCCAAGAGATCTCATGGGTAAATGCTTCTATTGGAGTTGAAACGGAGCCTTAATTCAACATTTGAAAAAAAATTACCCTTTTTGTTGGAAATTTTCACAAGTTTGTGCCTTATATTCGTACATCTCTCTGTATTTTGATAGTATCACCCTCTAAACACCTCGGATATACATGATATATTATACATAGAAGCCTAGGACATAAAGCTATAACTTTCGTGCCCATGACCCTCGCATATTTTTTATTATTCACTTTCAAAACATTGCTCGAATTCATATAAGAGAAATCGAAGATTTCTCAAATGGTTACCCCTTTGGTGAATTGGAGATTTCACCAATTTCTCCGAAATGTATTACACTGGTGTTCAACTCATTCGATATTTCTCCCCAAGAGATCTCATGGGTAAATGCTTCTATTGGAGTTGAAATGGAGCCTTAATTCAACATTTGAAAAAAAATTGCCCTTTTTGTTGGAAATTTTCACAAGTTTTTGCCTTATATTCGTACATCTCTCTGTATTTTGATAGTATCACCCTCTAAACACCTCGGATATACATGATATTTTATACATAGAAGCCTAGGACATAAAGCTATAACTTTCGTGCCCATGACCCTCGCATATTTTTTATTATTCACTTTCAAAACATTGCTCGAATTCATGTTAGAGAAATAGAAGATTTCTGAATGGGGTACCCCTTTGGTGAATTGGAGATTTCACCAATTTCTCCGAAATGTATTACACTGGTGTTCAACTCGTTCGATATTTCTCCCCAAGATATCTCACGGGTAAATGCTTCTATTGGAGTTGAAACGGAGCCTTAATTCAACATTTGAAAAAAATTTACCATTTTTGTAGGCAATTTTCACAAGTTTTTGCCTTATATTCGTACATCTCTCAGTATTTTGATAGTATCACCCTCTATACACCTCGGATATACACGTTATTTTATACATAGAAGCCTGAGACATAAAGCTATAACTTTCGTGCCCATGACCCTCGCATATATTTTACTATTCACTTTCAAAACATTGCTCGAATTCATATTAGAGAAATAGAAGATTTCTGAATGGGGTACCCCTTTGGTGAATTGGAGATTTCACCAATTTCTCTGAAATGTATTACACTGGTGTTCAACTCGTTCGATATTTCTCCCCAAGAGATCTCACGGGTAAATGCTTCTATTGGAGTTAAAACGGAGCCTTAATTCAACATTTGAAAAAAAATTTACCCTTTTTGTTGGAAATTTTCACAAGTTTTTGCCTTATATTCGTACATCTCTCAGTATTTTGATAGTATCACCCTCTATACACCTCGGATATACACGTTATTTTATACATAGAAGCCTGAGACATAAAGCTATAACTTTCGTGCCCATGACCCTCGCATATTTTTTACTATTCACTTTCAAAACATTGCTCGAATTCATATTAGAGAAATAGAAGATTTCTGAATGGGGTACCCCTTTGGTGAATTGGAGATTTCACCAATTTCTCCGAAATGTATTACACTGGTGTTCAACTCGTTCGATATTTCTCCCCAAGAGATCTCATGGGTAAATGCTTCTATTGGAGTTGAAACGGAGCCTTAATTCAACATTTGAAAAAAAATTACCCTTTTTGTTGGAAATTTTCACAAGTTTGTGCCTTATATTCGTACATCTCTCTGTATTTTGATAGTATCACCCTCTAAACACCTCGGATATACATGATATATTATACATAGAAGCCTAGGACATAAAGCTATAACTTTCGTGCCCATGACCCTCGCATATTTTTTATTATTCACTTTCAAAACATTGCTCGAATTCATATAAGAGAAATCGAAGATTTCTCAAATGGTTACCCCTTTGGTGAATTGGAGATTTCACCAATTTCTCCGAAATGTATTACACTGGTGTTCAACTCATTCGATATTTCTCCCCAAGAGATCTCATGGGTAAATGCTTCTATTGGAGTTGAAATGGAGCCTTAATTCAACATTTGAAAAAAAATTGCCCTTTTTGTTGGAAATTTTCACAAGTTTTTGCCTTATATTCGTACATCTCTCTGTATTTTGATAGTATCACCCTCTAAACACCTCGGATATACATGATATTTTATACATAGAAGCCTAGGACATAAAGCTATAACTTTTGTGCCCATGACCCTCGCATATTTTTTATTATTCACTTTCAAAACATTGCTCGAATTCATGTTAGAGAAATAGAAGATTTCTGAATGGGGTACCCCTTTGGTGAATTGGAGATTTCACCAATTTCTCCGAAATGTATTACACTGGTGTTCAACTCGTTCGATATTTCTCCCCAAGAGATCTCATGGGTAAATGCTTCTATTGGAGTTGAAACGGAGCCTTAATTCAACATTTGAAAAAAATTTACCATTTTTGTAGGAAATTTTCACAAGTTTTTGCCTTATATTCGTACATCTCTCAGTATTTTGATAGTATCACCCTCTATACACCTCGGATATACACGTTATTTTATACATAGAAGCCTGAGACATAAAGCTATAACTTTCGTGCCCATGACCCTCGCATATTTTTTACTATTCACTTTCAAAACATTGCTCGAATTCATATTAGACAAATAGAAGATTTCTGAATGGGGTACCCCTTTGGTGAATTGGAGATTTCACCAATTTCTCCGAAATGTATTACACTGGTGTTCAACTCGTTCGATATTTCTCCCCAAGAGATCTCACGGGTAAATGCTTCTATTGGAGTTAAAACGGAGCCTTAATTCAACATTTGAAAAAAAATTTACCCTTTTTGTAGGAAATTTTCACAAGTTTTTGCCTTATATTCGTACATCTCTCAGTATTTTGATAGTATCACCCTCTATACACCTCGGATATACACGTTATTTTATACATAGAAGCCTGAGACATAAAGCTATAACTTTCGTGCCCATGACCCTCGCATATTTTTTACTATTCACTTTCAAAACATTGCTCGAATTCATATTAGACAAATAGAAGATTTCTGAATGGGGTACCCCTTTGGTGAATTGGAGATTTCACCAATTTCTCCGAAATGTATTACACTGGTGTTCAACTCGTTCGATATTTCTCCCCAAGAGATCTCACGGGTAAATGCTTCTATTGGAGTTAAAACGGAGCCTTAATTCAACATTTGAAAAACATTTTACCCTTTTTGTTGGAAATTTTCACAAGTTTTTGCCTTATATTCGTACATCTCTCAGTATTTTGATAGTATCACCCTCTATACACCTCGGATATACACGTTATTTTATACATAGAAGCCTGAGACATAAAGCTATAACTTTCGTGCCCATGACCCTCGCATATTTTTTACTATTCACTTTCAAAACATTGCTCGAATTCATATTAGAGAAATAGAAGATTTCTGAATGGGGTACCCCTTTGGTGAATTGGAGATTTCACCAATTTCTCCGAAATGTATTACACTGGTGTTCAACTCGTTCGATATTTCTCCCCAAGAGATCTCATGGGTAAATGCTTCTATTGGAGTTGAAACGGAGCCTTAATTCAACATTTGAAAAAAAATTACCCTTTTTGTTGGAAATTTTCACAAGTTTGTGCCTTATATTCGTACATCTCTCTGTATTTTGATAGTATCACCCTCTAAACACCTCGGATATACATGATATATTATACATAGAAGCCTAGGACATAAAGCTATAACTTTCGTGCCCATGACCCTCGCATATTTTTTATTATTCACTTTCAAAACATTGCTCGAATTCATGTTAGAGAAATAGAAGATTTCTGAATGGGGTACCCCTTTGGTGAATTGGAGATTTCACCAATTTCTCCGAAATGTATTACACTGGTGTTCAACTCGTTCGATATTTCTCCCCAAGATATCTCACGGGTAAATGCTTCTATTGGAGTTGAAACGGAGCCTTAATTCAACATTTGAAAAAAATTTACCATTTTTGTAGGCAATTTTCACAAGTTTTTGCCTTATATTCGTACATCTCTCAGTATTTTGATAGTATCACCCTCTATACACCTCGGATATACACGTTATTTTATACATAGAAGCCTGAGACATAAAGCTATAACTTTCGTGCCCATGACCCTCGCATATATTTTACTATTCACTTTCAAAACATTGCTCGAATTCATATTAGAGAAATAGAAGATTTCTGAATGGGGTACCCCTTTGGTGAATTGGAGATTTCACCAATTTCTCCGAAATGTATTACACTGGTGTTCAACTCGTTCGATATTTCTCCCCAAGAGATCTCATGGGTAAATGCTTCTATTGGAGTTAAAACGGAGCCTTAATTCAACATTTGAAAAAAAATTTACCCTTTTTGTTGGAAATTTTCACAAGTTTTTGCCTTATATTCGTACATCTCTCAGTATTTTGATAGTATCACCCTCTATACACCTCGGATATACACGTTATTTTATACATAGAAGCCTGAGACATAAAGCTATAACTTTCGTGCCCATGACCCTCGCATATTTTTTACTATTCACTTTCAAAACATTGCTCGAATTCATATTAGAGAAATAGAAGATTTCTGAATGGGGTACCCCTTTGGTGAATTGGAGATTTCACCAATTTCTCCGAAATGTATTACACTGGTGTTCAACTCGTTCGATATTTCTCCCCAAGAGATCTCATGGGTAAATGCTTCTATTGGAGTTGAAACGGAGCCTTAATTCAACATTTGAAAAAAAATTACCCTTTTTGTTGGAAATTTTCACAAGTTTGTGCCTTATATTCGTACATCTCTCTGTATTTTGATAGTATCACCCTCTAAACACCTCGGATATACATGATATATTATACATAGAAGCCTAGGACATAAAGCTATAACTTTCGTGCCCATGACCCTCGCATATTTTTTATTATTCACTTTCAAAACATTGCTCGAATTCATATAAGAGAAATCGAAGATTTCTCAAATGGTTACCCCTTTGGTGAATTGGAGATTTCACCAATTTCTCCGAAATGTATTACACTGGTGTTCAACTCATTCGATATTTCTCCCCAAGAGATCTCATGGGTAAATGCTTCTATTGGAGTTGAAATGGAGCCTTAATTCAACATTTGAAAAAAAATTGCCCTTTTTGTTGGAAATTTTCACAAGTTTTTGCCTTATATTCGTACATCTCTCTGTATTTTGATAGTATCACCCTCTAAACACCTCGGATATACATGATATTTTATACATAGAAGCCTAGGACATAAAGCTATAACTTTCGTGCCCATGACCCTCGCATATTTTTTATTATTCACTTTCAAAACATTGCTCGAATTCATGTTAGAGAAATAGAAGATTTCTGAATGGGGTACCCCTTTGGTGAATTGGAGATTTCACCAATTTCTCCGAAATGTATTACACTGGTGTTCAACTCGTTCGATATTTCTCCCCAAGAGATCTCATGGGTAAATGCTTCTATTGGAGTTGAAACGGAGCCTTAATTCAACATTTGAAAAAAATTTACCATTTTTGTAGGAAATTTTCACAAGTTTTTGCCTTATATTCGTACATCTCTCAGTATTTTGATAGTATCACCCTCTATACACCTCGGATATACACGTTATTTTATACATAGAAGCCTGAGACATAAAGCTATAACTTTCGTGCCCATGACCCTCGCATATTTTTTACTATTCACTTTCAAAACATTGCTCGAATTCATATTAGACAAATAGAAGATTTCTGAATGGGGTACCCCTTTGGTGAATTGGAGATTTCACCAATTTCTCCGAAATGTATTACACTGGTGTTCAACTCGTTCGATATTTCTCCCCAAGAGATCTCACGGGTAAATGCTTCTATTGGAGTTAAAACGGAGCCTTAATTCAACATTTGAAAAAAAATTTACCCTTTTTGTTGGAAATTTTCACAAGTTTTTGCCTTATATTCGTACATCTCTCAGTATTTTGATAGTATCACCCTCTATACACCTCGGATATACACGTTATTTTATACATAGAAGCCTGAGACATAAAGCTATAACTTTCGTGCCCATGACCCTCGCATATTTTTTACTATTCACTTTCAAAACATTGCTCGAATTCATATTAGAGAAATAGAAGATTTCTGAATGGGGTACCCCTTTGGTGAATTGGAGATTTCACCAATTTCTCCGAAATGTATTACACTGGTGTTCAACTCGTTCGATATTTCTCCCCAAGAGATCTCATGGGTAAATGCTTCTATTGGAGTTGAAACGGAGCCTTAATTCAACATTTGAAAAAAATTTACCATTTTTGTAGGAAATTTTCACAAGTTTTTGCCTTATATTCGTACATCTCTCAGTATTTTGATAGTATCACCCTCTATACACCTCGGATATACACGTTATTTTATACATAGAAGCCTGAGACATAAAGCTATAACTTTCGTGCCCATGACCCTCGCATATTTTTTACTATTCACTTTCAAAACATTGCTCGAATTCATATTAGACAAATAGAAGATTTCTGAATGGGGTACCCCTTTGGTGAATTGGAGATTTCACCAATTTCTCCGAAATGTATTACACTGGTGTTCAACTCGTTCGATATTTCTCCCCAAGAGATCTCATGGGTAAATGCTTCTATTGGAGTTGAAACGGAGCCTTAATTCAACATTTGAAAAAAATTTACCATTTTTGTAGGAAATTTTCACAAGTTTTTGCCTTATATTCGTACATCTCTCAGTATTTTGATAGTATCACCCTCTATACACCTCGGATATACACGTTATTTTATACATAGAAGCCTGAGACATAAAGCTATAACTTTCGTGCCCATGACCCTCGCATATTTTTTACTATTCACTTTCAAAACATTGCTCGAATTCATATTAGACAAATAGAAGATTTCTGAATGGGGTACCCCTTTGGTGAATTGGAGATTTCACCAATTTCTCCGAAATGTATTACACTGGTGTTCAACTCGTTCGATATTTCTCCCCAAGAGATCTCACGGGTAAATGCTTCTATTGGAGTTAAAACGGAGCCTTAATTCAACATTTGAAAAAAAATTTACCCTTTTTGTTGGAAATTTTCACAAGTTTTTGCCTTATATTCGTACATCTCTCAGTATTTTGATAGTATCACCCTCTATACACCTCGGATATACACGTTATTTTATACATAGAAGCCTGAGACATAAAGCTATAACTTTCGTGCCCATGACCCTCGCATATTTTTTACTATTCACTTTCAAAACATTGCTCGAATTCATATTAGAGAAATAGAAGATTTCTGAATGGGGTACCCCTTTGGTGAATTGGAGATTTCACCAATTTCTCCGAAATGTATTACACTGGTGTTCAACTCGTTCGATATTTCTCCCCAAGAGATCTCATGGGTAAATGCTTCTATTGGAGTTGAAACGGAGCCTTAATTCAACATTTGAAAAAAATTTACCATTTTTGTAGGAAATTTTCACAAGTTTTTGCCTTATATTCGTACATCTCTCAGTATTTTGATAGTATCACCCTCTATACACCTCGGATATACACGTTATTTTATACATAGAAGCCTGAGACATAAAGCTATAACTTTCGTGCCCATGACCCTCGCATATTTTTTACTATTCACTTTCAAAACATTGCTCGAATTCATATTAGACAAATAGAAGATTTCTGAATGGGGTACCCCTTTGGTGAATTGGAGATTTCACCAATTTCTCCGAAATGTATTACACTGGTGTTCAACTCGTTCGATATTTCTCCCCAAGAGATCTCACGGGTAAATGCTTCTATTGGAGTTAAAACGGAGCCTTAATTCAACATTTGAAAAACATTTTACCCTTTTTGTTGGAAATTTTCACAAGTTTTTGCCTTATATTCGTACATCTCTCAGTATTTTGATAGTATCACCCTCTATACACCTCGGATATACACGTTATTTTATACATAGAAGCCTGAGACATAAAGCTATAACTTTCGTGCCCATGACCCTCGCATATTTTTTACTATTCACTTTCAAAACATTGCTCGAATTCATATTAGAGAAATAGAAGATTTCTGAATGGGGTACCCCTTTGGTGAATTGGAGATTTCACCAATTTCTCCGAAATGTATTACACTGGTGTTCAACTCGTTCGATATTTCTCCCCAAGAGATCTCATGGGTAAATGCTTCTATTGGAGTTGAAACGGAGCCTTAATTCAACATTTGAAAAAAAATTACCCTTTTTGTTGGAAATTTTCACAAGTTTTTGCCTTATATTCGTACATCTCTCTGTATTTTGATAGTATCACCCTCTAAACACCTCGGAAATACATGATATTTTATACATACAAGCCTAGGACATAAAGCTATAACTTTCGTGCCCATGACCCTCGCATATTTCTTATTATTCACTTTCAAAACATTGCTCGAATTCATATTAGAGAAATAGAAGATTTCTGAATGGGGTACCCCTTTGGTGAATTGGAGATTTCACCAATTTCTCCGAAATGTATTACACTGGTGTTCAACTCGTTCGATATTTCTCCCCAAGAGATCTCATGGGTAAATGCTTCTATTGGAGTTGAAACGGAGCCTTAATTCAACATTTGAAAAAAATTTACCATTTTTGTAGGAAATTTTCACAAGTTTTTGCCTTATATTCGTACATCTCTCAGTATTTTGATAGTATCACCCTCTATACACATCGGATATACACGTTATTTTATACATAGAAGCCTGAGACATAAAGCTATAACTTTCGTGCCCATGACCCTCGCATATATTTTACTATTCACTTTCAAAACATTGCTCGAATTCATATTAGAGAAATAGAAGATTTCTGAATGGGGTACCCCTTTGGTGAATTGGAGATTTCACCAATTTCTCCGAAATGTATTACACTGGTGTTCAACTCGTTCGATATTTCTCCCCAAGAGATCTCACGGGTAAATGCTTCTATTGGAGTTGAAACGGAGCCTTAATTCAACATTTGAAAAAAATTTACCATTTTTGTAGGAAATTTTCACAAGTTTTTGCCTTATATTCGTACATCTCTCAGTATTTTGATAGTATCACCCTCTATACACCTCGGATATACACGTTATTTTATACATAGAAGCCTGAGACATAAAGCTATAACTTTCGTGCCCATGACCCTCGCATATTTTTTACTATTCACTTTCAAAACATTGCTCGAATTCATATTAGAGAAATAGAAGATTTCTGAATGGGGTACCCCTTTGGTGAATTGGAGATTTCACCAATTTCTCCGAAATGTATTACACTGGTGTTCAACTCGTTCGATATTTCTCCCCAAGAGATCTCATGGGTAAATGCTTCTATTGGAGTTGAAACGGAGCCTTAATTCAACATTTGAAAAAAATTTACCATTTTTGTAGGAAATTTTCACAAGTTTTTGCCTTATATTCGTACATCTCTCAGTATTTTGATAGTATCACCCTCTATACACCTCGGATATACACGTTATTTTATACATAGAAGCCTGAGACATAAAGCTATAACTTTCGTGCCCATGACCCTCGCATATTTTTTACTATTCACTTTCAAAACATTGCTCGAATTCATATTAGACAAATAGAAGATTTCTGAATGGGGTACCCCTTTGGTGAATTGGAGATTTCACCAATTTCTCCGAAATGTATTACACTGGTGTTCAACTCGTTCGATATTTCTCCCCAAGAGATCTCATGGGTAAATGCTTCTATTGGAGTTGAAACGGAGCCTTAATTCAACATTTGAAAAAAATTTACCATTTTTGTAGGAAATTTTCACAAGTTTTTGCCTTATATTCGTACATCTCTCAGTATTTTGATAGTATCACCCTCTATACACCTCGGATATACACGTTATTTTATACATAGAAGCCTGAGACATAAAGCTATAACTTTCGTGCCCATGACCCTCGCATATTTTTTACTATTCACTTTCAAAACATTGCTCGAATTCATATTAGACAAATAGAAGATTTCTGAATGGGGTACCCCTTTGGTGAATTGGAGATTTCACCAATTTCTCCGAAATGTATTACACTGGTGTTCAACTCGTTCGATATTTCTCCCCAAGAGATCTCACGGGTAAATGCTTCTATTGGAGTTAAAACGGAGCCTTAATTCAACATTTGAAAAAAAATTTACCCTTTTTGTTGGAAATTTTCACAAGTTTTTGCCTTATATTCGTACATCTCTCAGTATTTTGATAGTATCACCCTCTATACACCTCGGATATACACGTTATTTTATACATAGAAGCCTGAGACATAAAGCTATAACTTTCGTGCCCATGACCCTCGCATATTTTTTACTATTCACTTTCAAAACATTGCTCGAATTCATATTAGAGAAATAGAAGATTTCTGAATGGGGTACCCCTTTGGTGAATTGGAGATTTCACCAATTTCTCCGAAATGTATTACACTGGTGTTCAACTCGTTCGATATTTCTCCCCAAGAGATCTCATGGGTAAATGCTTCTATTGGAGTTGAAACGGAGCCTTAATTCAACATTTGAAAAAAATTTACCATTTTTGTAGGAAATTTTCACAAGTTTTTGCCTTATATTCGTACATCTCTCAGTATTTTGATAGTATCACCCTCTATACACCTCGGATATACACGTTATTTTATACATAGAAGCCTGAGACATAAAGCTATAACTTTCGTGCCCATGACCCTCGCATATTTTTTACTATTCACTTTCAAAACATTGCTCGAATTCATATTAGACAAATAGAAGATTTCTGAATGGGGTACCCCTTTGGTGAATTGGAGATTTCACCAATTTCTCCGAAATGTATTACACTGGTGTTCAACTCGTTCGATATTTCTCCCCAAGAGATCTCACGGGTAAATGCTTCTATTGGAGTTAAAACGGAGCCTTAATTCAACATTTGAAAAACATTTTACCCTTTTTGTTGGAAATTTTCACAAGTTTTTGCCTTATATTCGTACATCTCTCAGTATTTTGATAGTATCACCCTCTATACACCTCGGATATACACGTTATTTTATACATAGAAGCCTGAGACATAAAGCTATAACTTTCGTGCCCATGACCCTCGCATATTTTTTACTATTCACTTTCAAAACATTGCTCGAATTCATATTAGAGAAATAGAAGATTTCTGAATGGGGTACCCCTTTGGTGAATTGGAGATTTCACCAATTTCTCCGAAATGTATTACACTGGTGTTCAACTCGTTCGATATTTCTCCCCAAGAGATCTCATGGGTAAATGCTTCTATTGGAGTTGAAACGGAGCCTTAATTCAACATTTGAAAAAAAATTACCCTTTTTGTTGGAAATTTTCACAAGTTTTTGCCTTATATTCGTACATCTCTCTGTATTTTGATAGTATCACCCTCTAAACACCTCGGAAATACATGATATTTTATACATACAAGCCTAGGACATAAAGCTATAACTTTCGTGCCCATGACCCTCGCATATTTCTTATTATTCACTTTCAAAACATTGCTCGAATTCATATTAGAGAAATAGAAGATTTCTGAATGGGGTACCCCTTTGGTGAATTGGAGATTTCACCAATTTCTCCGAAATGTATTACACTGGTGTTCAACTCGTTCGATATTTCTCCCCAAGAGATCTCATGGGTAAATGCTTCTATTGGAGTTGAAACGGAGCCTTAATTCAACATTTGAAAAAAATTTACCATTTTTGTAGGAAATTTTCACAAGTTTTTGCCTTATATTCGTACATCTCTCAGTATTTTGATAGTATCACCCTCTATACACATCGGATATACACGTTATTTTATACATAGAAGCCTGAGACATAAAGCTATAACTTTCGTGCCCATGACCCTCGCATATATTTTACTATTCACTTTCAAAACATTGCTCGAATTCATATTAGAGAAATAGAAGATTTCTGAATGGGGTACCCCTTTGGTGAATTGGAGATTTCACCAATTTCTCCGAAATGTATTACACTGGTGTTCAACTCGTTCGATATTTCTCCCCAAGAGATCTCACGGGTAAATGCTTCTATTGGAGTTGAAACGGAGCCTTAATTCAACATTTGAAAAAAATTTACCCTTTTTGTTGGAAATTTTCACAAGTTTTTGCCTTATATTCGTACATCTCTCAGTATTTTGATAGTATCACCCTCTAAACACCTCGGATATACACGTTATTTTATACATAGAAGCCTGAGACATAAAGCTATAACTTTCGTGCCCATGACCCTCGCATATTTTTTATTATTCACTTTCAAAACATTGCTCGAATTCATGTTAGAGAAATAGAAGATTTCTGAATGGGGTACCCCTTTGGTGAATTGGAGATTTCACCAATTTCTCCGAAATGTATTACACTGGTGTTCAACTCGTTCGATATTTCTCCCCAAGATATCTCACGGGTAAATGCTTCTATTGGAGTTGAAACGGAGCCTTAATTCAACATTTGAAAAAATTTTACCATTTTTGTAGGCAATTTTCACAAGTTTTTGCCTTATATTCGTACATCTCTCAGTATTTTGATAGTATCACCCTCTATACACCTCGGATATACACGTTATTTTATACATAGAAGCCTGAGACATAAAGCTATAACTTTCGTGCCCATGACCCTCGCATATATTTTACTATTCAATTTCAAAACATTGCTCGAATTCATATTAGAGAAATAGAAGATTTCTGAATGGGGTACCCCTTTGGTGAATTGGAGATTTCACCAATTTCTCCGAAATGTATTACACTGGTGTTCAACTCGTTCGATATTTCTCCCCAAGAGATCTCACGGGTAAATGCTTCTATTGGAGTTGAAACGGAGCCTTAATTCAACATTTGAAAAATTTTTACCATTTTTGTAGGCAATTTTCACAAGTTTTTGCCTTATATTCGTACATCTCTCAGTATTTTGATAGTATCACCCTCTATACACCTCGGATATACACGTTATTTTATACATAGAAGCCTGAGACATAAAGCTATAACTTTCGTGCCCATGACCCTCGCATATATTTTACTATTCAATTTCAAAACATTGCTCGAATTCATATTAGAGAAATAGAAGATTTCTGAATGGGGTACCCCTTTGGTGAATTGGAGATTTCACCAATTTCTCCGAAATGTATTACACTGGTGTTCAACTCGTTCGATATTTCTCCCCAAGAGATCTCACGGGTAAATGCTTCTATTGGAGTTAAAACGGAGCCTTAATTCAACATTTGAAAAAAAAATTACCCTTTTTGTTGGAAATTTTCACAAGTTTTTGCCTTATATTCGTACATCTCTCAGTATTTTGATAGTATCACCCTCTATACACCTCGGATATACACGTTATTTTATACATAGAAGCCTGAGACATAAAGCTATAACTTTCGTGCCCATGACCCTCGCATATTTTTTACTATTCACTTTCAAAACATTGCTCGAATTCATATTAGAGAAATAGAAGATTTCTGAATGGGGTACCCCTTTGGTGAATTGGAGATTTCACCAATTTCTCCGAAATGTATTACACTGGTGTTCAACTCGTTCGATATTTCTCCCCAAGAGATCTCATGGGTAAATGCTTCTATTGGAGTTGAAACGGAGCCTTAATTCAACATTTGAAAAAAAATTACCCTTTTTGTTGGAAATTTTCACAAGTTTGTGCCTTATATTCGTACATCTCTCTGTATTTTGATAGTATCACCCTCTAAACACCTCGGATATACATGATATATTATACATAGAAGCCTAGGACATAAAGCTATAACTTTCGTGCCCATGACCCTCGCATATTTTTTATTATTCACTTTCAAAACATTGCTCGAATTCATATAAGAGAAATCGAAGATTTCTCAAATGGTTACCCCTTTGGTGAATTGGAGATTTCACCAATTTCTCCGAAATGTATTACACTGGTGTTCAACTCATTCGATATTTCTCCCCAAGAGATCTCATGGGTAAATGCTTCTATTGGAGTTGAAATGGAGCCTTAATTCAACATTTGAAAAAAAATTGCCCTTTTTGTTGGAAATTTTCACAAGTTTTTGCCTTATATTCGTACATCTCTCTGTATTTTGATAGTATCACCCTCTAAACACCTCGGATATACATGATATTTTATACATAGAAGCCTAGGACATAAAGCTATAACTTTCGTGCCCATGACCCTCGCATATTTTTTATTATTCACTTTCAAAACATTGCTCGAATTCATATAAGAGAAATCGAAGATTTCTCAAATGGTTACCCCTTTGGTGAATTGGAGATTTCACCAATTTCTCCGAAATGTATTACACTGGTGTTCAACTCATTCGATATTTCTCCCCAAGAGATCTCATGGGTAAATGCTTCTATTGGAGTTGAAATGGAGCCTTAATTCAACATTTGAAAAAAAATTGCCCTTTTTGTTGGAAATTTTCACAAGTTTTTGCCTTATATTCGTACATCTCTCTGTATTTTGATAGTATCACCCTCTAAACACCTCGGATATACATGATATTTTATACATAGAAGCCTAGGACATAAAGCTATAACTTTCGTGCCCATGACCCTCGCATATTTTTTATTATTCACTTTCAAAACATTGCTCGAATTCATGTTAGAGAAATAGAAGATTTCTGAATGGGGTACCCCTTTGGTGAATTGGAGATTTCACCAATTTCTCCGAAATGTATTACACTGGTGTTCAACTCGTTCGATATTTCTCCCCAAGAGATCTCATGGGTAAATGCTTCTATTGGAGTTGAAACGGAGCCTTAATTCAACATTTGAAAAAAATTTACCATTTTTGTAGGAAATTTTCACAAGTTTTTGCCTTATATTCGTACATCTCTCAGTATTTTGATAGTATCACCCTCTATACACCTCGGATATACACGTTATTTTATACATAGAAGCCTGAGACATAAAGCTATAACTTTCGTGCCCATGACCCTCGCATATTTTTTACTATTCACTTTCAAAACATTGCTCGAATTCATATTAGACAAATAGAAGATTTCTGAATGGGGTACCCCTTTGGTGAATTGGAGATTTCACCAATTTCTCCTAAATGTATTACAGTGGTGTTCAACTCGTTCGATATTTCTCCCCAAGAGATCTCACGGGTAAATGCTTCTATTGGAGTTAAAACGGAGCCTTAATTCAACATTTGAAAAAAAATTTACCCTTTTTGTTGGAAATTTTCACAAGTTTTTGCCTTATATTCGTACATCTCTCAGTATTTTGATAGTATCACCCTCTATACACCTCGGATATACACGTTATTTTATACATAGAAGCCTGAGACATAAAGCTATAACTTTCGTGCCCATGACCCTCGCATATTTTTTACTATTCACTTTCAAAACATTGCTCGAATTCATATTAGAGAAATAGAAGATTTCTGAATGGGGTACCCCTTTGGTGAATTGGAGATTTCACCAATTTCTCCGAAATGTATTACACTGGTGTTCAACTCGTTCGATATTTCTCCCCAAGAGATCTCATGGGTAAATGCTTCTATTGGAGTTGAAACGGAGCCTTAATTCAACATTTGAAAAAAAATTACCCTTTTTGTTGGAAATTTTCACAAGTTTGTGCCTTATATTCGTACATCTCTCTGTATTTTGATAGTATCACCCTCTAAACACCTCGGATATACATGATATATTATACATAGAAGCCTAGGACATAAAGCTATAACTTTCGTGCCCATGACCCTCGCATATTTTTTATTATTCACTTTCAAAACATTGCTCGAATTCATATTAGAGAAATCGAAGATTTCTCAAATGGTTACCCCTTTGGTGAATTGGAGATTTCACCAATTTCTCCGAAATGTATTACACTGGTGTTCAACTCATTCGATATTTCTCCCCAAGAGATCTCATGGGTAAATGCTTCTATTGGAGTTGAAATGGAGCCTTAATTCAACATTTGAAAAAAAATTTCCCTTTTTGTTGGAAATTTTCACAAGTTTTTGCCTTATATTCGTACATCTCTCTGTATTTTGATAGTATCACCCTCTAAACACCTCGGATATACATGATATTTTATACATAGAAGCCTAGGACATAAAGCTATAACTTTCGTGCCCATGACCCTCTTATATTTTTTACTATTCACTTTCAAAACATTGCTCGAATTCATATTAGAGAAATAGAAGATTTCTGAATGGGGTACCCCTTTGGTGAATTGGAGATTTCACCAATTTCTCCGAAATGTATTACACTGGTGTTCAACTCGTTCGATATTTCTCCCCAAGAGATCTCACGGGTAAATGCTTCTATTGGAGTTAAAACGGAGCCTTAATTCAACATTTGAAAATTTTTTTACCCTTTTTGTTGGAAATTTTCACAAGTTTTTGCCTTATATTCGTACATCTCTCAGTATTTTGATAGTATCACCTTCTATACACCTCGGATATACACGTTATTTTATACATAGAAGCCTGAGACATAAAGCTATAACTTTCGTGCCCATGACCCTCGCATATTTTTTACTATTCACTTTCAAAACATTGCTCGAATTCATATTAGAGAAATAGAAGATTTCTGAATGGGGTACCCCTTTGGTGAATTGGAGATTTCACCAATTTCTCCGAAATGTATTACACTGGTGTTCAACTCGTTCGATATTTCTCCCCAAGAGATCTCATGGGTAAATGCTTCTATTGGAGTTGAAACGGAGCCTTAATTCAACATTTGAAAAAAAATTACCCTTTTTGTTGGAAATTTTCACAAGTTTGTGCCTTATATTCGTACATCTCTCTGTATTTTGATAGTATCACCCTCTAAACACCTCGGATATACATGATATATTATACATAGAAGCCTAGGACATAAAGCTATAACTTTCGTGCCCATGACCCTCGCATATTTTTTATTATTCACTTTCAAAACATTGCTCGAATTCATATTAGAGAAATCGAAGATTTCTCAAATGGTTACCCCTTTGGTGAATTGGAGATTTCACCAATTTCTCCGAAATGTATTACACTGGTGTTCAACTCATTCGATATTTCTCCCCAAGAGATCTCATGGGTAAATGCTTCTATTGGAGTTGAAATGGAGCCTTAATTCAACATTTGAAAAAAAATTTCCCTTTTTGTTGGAAATTTTCACAAGTTTTTGCCTTATATTCGTACATCTCTCTGTATTTTGATAGTATCACCCTCTAAACACCTCGGATATACATGATATATTATACATAGAAGCCTAGGACATAAAGCTATAACTTTCGTGCCCATGACCCTCGCATATTTTTTATTATTCACTTTCAAAACATTGCTCGAATTCATATTAGAGAAATCGAAGATTTCTCAAATGGTTACCCCTTTGGTAAATTGGAGATTTCACCAATTTCTCCGAAATGTATTACACTGGTGTTCAACTCATTCGATATTTCTCCCCAAGAGATCTCATGGGTAAATGCTTCTATTGGAGTTGAAATGGAGCCTTAATTCAACATTTGAAAAAAAATTTCCCTTTTTGTTGGAAATTTTCACAAGTTTTTGCCTTATATTCGTACATCTCTCTGTATTTTGATAGTATCACCCTCTAAACACCTCGGATATACATGATATTTTATACATAGAAGCCTAGGACATAAAGCTATAACTTTCGTGCCCATGACCCTCTTATATTTTTTACTATTCACTTTCAAAACATTGCTCGAATTCATATTAGAGAAATAGAAGATTTCTGAATGGGGTACCCCTTTGGTGAATTGGAGATTTCACCAATTTCTCCGAAATGTATTACACTGGTGTTCAACTCGTTCGATATTTCTCCCCAAGAGATCTCACGGGTAAATGCTTCTATTGGAGTTAAAACGGAGCCTTAATTCAACATTTGAAAAAAATTTTACCCTTTTTGTTGGAAATTTTCACAAGTTTTTGCCTTATATTCGTACATCTCTCAGTATTTTGATAGTATCACCTTCTATACACCTCGGATATACACGTTATTTTATACATAGAAGCCTGAGACATAAAGCTATAACTTTCGTGCCCATGACCCTCGCATATTTTTTACTATTCACTTTCAAAACATTGCTCGAATTCATATTAGAGAAATAGAAGATTTCTGAATGGGGTACCCCTTTGGTGAATTGGAGATTTCACCAATTTCTCCGAAATGTATTACACTGGTGTTCAACTCGTTCGATATTTCTCCCCAAGAGATCTCATGGGTAAATGCTTCTATTGGAGTTGAAACGGAGCCTTAATTCAACATTTGAAAAAAAATTACCCTTTTTGTTGGAAATTTTCACAAGTTTGTGCCTTATATTCGTACATCTCTCTGTATTTTGATAGTATCACCCTCTAAACACCTCGGATATACATGATATATTATACATAGAAGCCTAGGACATAAAGCTATAACTTTCGTGCCCATGACCCTCGCATATTTTTTATTATTCACTTTCAAAACATTGCTCGAATTCATATTAGAGAAATCGAAGATTTCTCAAATGGTTACCCCTTTGGTGAATTGGAGATTTCACCAATTTCTCCGAAATGTATTACACTGGTGTTCAACTCATTCGATATTTCTCCCCAAGAGATCTCATGGGTAAATGCTTCTATTGGAGTTGAAATGGAGCCTTAATTCAACATTTGAAAAAAAATTGCCCTTTTTGTTGGAAATTTTCACAAGTTTTTGCCTTATATTCGTACATCTCTCTGTATTTTGATAGTATCACCCTCTAAACACCTCGGATATACATGATATTTTATACATAGAAGCCTAGGACATAAAGCTATAACTTTCGTGCCCATGACCCTCGCATATTTTTTATTATTCACTTTCAAAACATTGCTCGAATTCATGTTAGAGAAATAGAAGATTTCTGAATGGGGTACCCCTTTGGTGAATTGGAGATTTCACCAATTTCTCCGAAATGTATTACACTGGTGTTCAACTCGTTCGATATTTCTCCCCAAGAGATCTCATGGGTAAATGCTTCTATTGGAGTTGAAACGGAGCCTTAATTCAACATTTGAAAAAAATTTACCATTTTTGTAGGAAATTTTCACAAGTTTTTGCCTTATATTCGTACATCTCTCAGTATTTTGATAGTATCACCCTCTATACACCTCGGATATACACGTTATTTTATACATAGAAGCCTGAGACATAAAGCTATAACTTTCGTGCCCATGACCCTCGCATATTTTTTACTATTCACTTTCAAAACATTGCTCGAATTCATATTAGACAAATAGAAGATTTCTGAATGGGGTACCCCTTTGGTGAATTGGAGATTTCACCAATTTCTCCGAAATGTATTACAGTGGTGTTCAACTCGTTCGATATTTCTCCCCAAGAGATCTCACGGGTAAATGCTTCTATTGGAGTTAAAACGGAGCCTTAATTCAACATTTGAAAAAAATTTTACCCTTTTTGTTGGAAATTTTCACAAGTTTTTGCCTTATATTCGTACATCTCTCAGTATTTTGATAGTATCACCCTCTATACACCTCGGATATACACGTTATTTTATACATAGAAGCCTGAGACATAAAGCTATAACTTTCGTGCCCGTGACCCTCGCATATTTTTTACTATTCACTTTCAAAACATTGCTCGAATTCATATTAGAGAAATAGAAGATTTCTGAATGGGGTACCCCTTTGGTGAATTGGAGATTTCACCAATTTCTCCGAAATGTATTACACTGGTGTTCAACTCGTTCGATATTTCTCCCCAAGAGATCTCATGGGTAAATGCTTCTATTGGAGTTGAAACGGAGCCTTAATTCAACATTTGAAAAAAAATTACCCTTTTTGTTGGAAATTTTCACAAGTTTGTGCCTTATATTCGTACATCTCTCTGTATTTTGATAGTATCACCCTCTAAACACCTCGGATATACATGATATATTATACATAGAAGCCTAGGACATAAAGCTATAACTTTCGTGCCCATGACCCTCGCATATTTTTTATTATTCATTTTCAAAACATTGCTCGAATTCATATTAGAGAAATCGAAGATTTCTCAAATGGTTACCCCTTTGGTGAATTGGAGATTTCACCAATTTCTCCGAAATGTATTACACTGGTGTTCAACTCATTCGATATTTCTCCCCAAGAGATCTCATGGGTAAATGCTTCTATTGGAGTTGAAATGGAGCCTTAATTCAACATTTGAAAAAAAATTTCCCTTTTTGTTGGAAATTTTCACAAGTTTTTGCCTTATATTCGTACATCTCTCTGTATTTTGATAGTATCACCCTCTAAACACCTCGGATATACATGATATTTTATACATAGAAGCCTAGGACATAAAGCTATAACTTTCGTGCCCATGACCCTCTTATATTTTTTACTATTCACTTTCAAAACATTGCTCGAATTCATATTAGAGAAATAGAAGATTTCTGAATGGGGTACCCCTTTGGTGAATTGGAGATTTCACCAATTTCTCCGAAATGTATTACACTGGTGTTCAACTCGTTCGATATTTCTCCCCAAGAGATCTCACGGGTAAATGCTTCTATTGGAGTTAAAACGGAGCCTTAATTCAACATTTGAAAAAAATTTTACCCTTTTTGTTGGAAATTTTCACAAGTTTTTGCCTTATATTCGTACATCTCTCAGTATTTTGATAGTATCACCTTCTATACACCTCGGATATACACGTTATTTTATACATAGAAGCCTGAGACATAAAGCTATAACTTTCGTGCCCATGACCCTCGCATATTTTTTACTATTCACTTTCAAAACATTGCTCGAATTCATATTAGAGAAATAGAAGATTTCTGAATGGGGTACCCCTTTGGTGAATTGGAGATTTCACCAATTTCTCCGAAATGTATTACACTGGTGTTCAACTCGTTCGATATTTCTCCCCAAGAGATCTCATGGGTAAATGCTTCTATTGGAGTTGAAACGGAGCCTTAATTCAACATTTGAAAAAAAATTACCCTTTTTGTTGGAAATTTTCACAAGTTTGTGCCTTATATTCGTACATCTCTCTGTATTTTGATAGTATCACCCTCTAAACACCTCGGATATACATGATATATTATACATAGAAGCCTAGGACATAAAGCTATAACTTTCGTGCCCATGACCCTCGCATATTTTTTATTATTCACTTTCAAAACATTGCTCGAATTCATATTAGAGAAATAGAAGATTTCTGAATGGGGTACCCCTTTGGTGAATTGGAGATTTCACCAATTTCTCCGAAATGTATTACACTGGTGTTCAACTCGTTCGATATTTCTCCCCAAGAGATCTCACGGGTAAATGCTTCTATTGGAGTTAAAACGGAGCCTTAATTCAACATTTGAAAAAAATTTTACCCTTTTTGTTGGAAATTTTCACAAGTTTTTGCCTTATATTCGTACATCTCTCAGTATTTTGATAGTATCACCTTCTATACACCTCGGATATACACGTTATTTTATACATAGAAGCCTGAGACATAAAGCTATAACTTTCGTGCCCATGACCCTCGCATATTTTTTACTATTCACTTTCAAAACATTGCTCGAATTCATATTAGAGAAATAGAAGATTTCTGAATGGGGTACCCCTTTGGTGAATTGGAGATTTCACCAATTTCTCCGAAATGTATTACACTGGTGTTCAACTCGTTCGATATTTCTCCCCAAGAGATCTCATGGGTAAATGCTTCTATTGGAGTTGAAACGGAGCCTTAATTCAACATTTGAAAAAAAATTACCCTTTTTGTTGGAAATTTTCACAAGTTTGTGCCTTATATTCGTACATCTCTCTGTATTTTGATAGTATCACCCTCTAAACACCTCGGATATACATGATATATTATACATAGAAGCCTAGGACATAAAGCTATAACTTTCGTGCCCATGACCCTCGCATATTTTTTATTATTCACTTTCAAAACATTGCTCGAATTCATATTAGAGAAATCGAAGATTTCTCAAATGGTTACCCCTTTGGTGAATTGGAGATTTCACCAATTTCTCCGAAATGTATTACACTGGTGTTCAACTCATTCGATATTTCTCCCCAAGAGATCTCATGGGTAAATGCTTCTATTGGAGTTGAAATGGAGCCTTAATTCAACATTTGAAAAAAAATTTCCCTTTTTGTTGGAAATTTTCACAAGTTTTTGCCTTATATTCGTACATCTCTCTGTATTTTGATAGTATCACCCTCTAAACACCTCGGATATACATGATATATTATACATAGAAGCCTAGGACATAAAGCTATAACTTTCGTGCCCATGACCCTCGCATATTTTTTATTATTCACTTTCAAAACATTGCTCGAATTCATATTAGAGAAATCGAAGATTTCTCAAATGGTTACCCCTTTGGTGAATTGGAGATTTCACCAATTTCTCCGAAATGTATTACACTGGTGTTCAACTCATTCGATATTTCTCCCCAAGAGATCTCATGGGTAAATGCTTCTATTGGAGTTGAAATGGAGCCTTAATTCAACATTTGAAAAAAAATTTCCCTTTTTGTTGGAAATTTTCACAAGTTTTTGCCTTATATTCGTACATCTCTCTGTATTTTGATAGTATCACCCTCTAAACACCTCGGATATACATGATATTTTATACATAGAAGCCTAGGACATAAAGCTATAACTTTCGTGCCCATGACCCTCTTATATTTTTTACTATTCACTTTCAAAACATTGCTCGAATTCATATTAGAGAAATAGAAGATTTCTGAATGGGGTACCCCTTTGGTGAATTGGAGATTTCACCAATTTCTCCGAAATGTATTACACTGGTGTTCAACTCGTTCGATATTTCTCCCCAAGAGATCTCACGGGTAAATGCTTCTATTGGAGTTAAAACGGAGCCTTAATTCAACATTTGAAAAATTTTTTACCCTTTTTGTTGGAAATTTTCACAAGTTTTTGCCTTATATTCGTACATCTCTCAGTATTTTGATAGTATCACCTTCTATACACCTCGGATATACACGTTATTTTATACATAGAAGCCTGAGACATAAAGCTATAACTTTCGTGCCCATGACCCTCGCATATTTTTTACTATTCACTTTCAAAACATTGCTCGAATTCATATTAGAGAAATAGAAGATTTCTGAATGGGGTACCCCTTTGGTGAATTGGAGATTTCACCAATTTCTCCGAAATGTATTACACTGGTGTTCAACTCGTTCGATATTTCTCCCCAAGAGATCTCATGGGTAAATGCTTCTATTGGAGTTGAAACGGAGCCTTAATTCAACATTTGAAAAAAAATTACCCTTTTTGTTGGAAATTTTCACAAGTTTGTGCCTTATATTCGTACATCTCTCTGTATTTTGATAGTATCACCCTCTAAACACCTCGGATATACATGATATATTATACATAGAAGCCTAGGACATAAAGCTATAACTTTCGTGCCCATGACCCTCGCATATTTTTTATTATTCACTTTCAAAACATTGCTCGAATTCATATTAGAGAAATCGAAGATTTCTCAAATGGTTACCCCTTTGGTGAATTGGAGATTTCACCAATTTCTCCGAAATGTATTACACTGGTGTTCAACTCATTCGATATTTCTCCCCAAGAGATCTCATGGGTAAATGCTTCTATTGGAGTTGAAATGGAGCCTTAATTCAACATTTGAAAAAAAATTTCCCTTTTTGTTGGAAATTTTCACAAGTTTTTGCCTTATATTCGTACATCTCTCTGTATTTTGATAGTATCACCCTCTAAACACCTCGGATATACATGATATTTTATACATAGAAGCCTAGGACATAAAGCTATAACTTTCGTGCCCATGACCCTCTTATATTTTTTACTATTCACTTTCAAAACATTGCTCGAATTCATATTAGAGAAATAGAAGATTTCTGAATGGGGTACCCCTTTGGTGAATTGGAGATTTCACCAATTTCTCCGAAATGTATTACACTGGTGTTCAACTCGTTCGATATTTCTCCCCAAGAGATCTCACGGGTAAATGCTTCTATTGGAGTTAAAACGGAGCCTTAATTCAACATTTGAAAAAAAATTTACCCTTTTTGTTGGAAATTTTCACAAGTTTTTGCCTTATATTCGTACATCTCTCAGTATTTTGATAGTATCACCCTCTATACACCTCGGATATACACGTTATATTATACATAGAAGCCTGAGACATAAAGCTATAACTTTCGTGCCCATGACCCTCGCATATTTTTTACTATTCACTTTCAAAACATTGCTCGAATTCATATTAGAGAAATAGAAGATTTCTGAATGGGGTACCCCTTTGGTGAATTGGAGATTTCACCAATTTCTCCGAAATGTATTACACTGGTGTTCAACTCGTTCGATATTTCTCCCCAAGAGATCTCATGGGTAAATGCTTCTATTGGAGTTGAAACGGAGCCTTAATTCAACATTTGAAAAAAAATTACCCTTTTATTTGGAAATTTTCACAAGTTTGTGCCTTATATTCGTACATCTCTCTGTATTTTGATAGTATCACCCTCTAAACACCTCGGATATACATGATATATTATACATAGAAGCCTAGGACATAAAGCTATAACTTTCGTGCCCATGACCCTCGCATATTTTTTATTATTCACTTTCAAAACATTGCTCGAATTCATATTAGAGAAATCGAAGATTTCTCAAATGGTTACCCCTTTGGTGAATGGAGATTTCACCAATTTCTCCGAAATGTATTACACTGGTGTTCAACTCATTCGATATTTCTCCCCAAGAGATCTCATGGGTAAATGCTTCTATTGGAGTTGAAATGGAGCCTTAATTCAACATTTGAAAAAAAATTTCCCTTTTTGTTGGAAATTTTCACAAGTTTTTGCCTTATATTCGTACATCTCTCTGTATTTTGATAGTATCACCCTCTAAACACCTCGGATATACATGATATTTTATACATAGAAGCCTAGGACATAAAGCTATAACTTTCGTGCCCATGACCCTCTTATATTTTTTACTATTCACTTTCAAAACATTGCTCGAATTCATATTAGAGAAATAGAAGATTTCTGAATGGGGTACCCCTTTGGTGAATTGGAGATTTCACCAATTTCTCCGAAATGTATTACACTGGTGTTCAACTCGTTCGATATTTCTCCCCAAGAGATCTCACGGGTAAATGCTTCTATTGGAGTTAAAACGGAGCCTTAATTCAACATTTGAAAAAAAATTTACCCTTTTTGTTGGAAATTTTCACAAGTTTTTGCCTTATATTCGTACATCTCTCAGTATTTTGATAGTATCACCCTCTATACACCTCGGATATACACGTTATTTTATACATAGAAGCCTGAGACATAAAGCTATAACTTTCGTGCCCATGACCCTCGCATATTTTTTACTATTCACTTTCAAAACATTGCTCGAATTCATATTAGAGAAATAGAAGATTTCTGAATGGGGTACCCCTTTGGTGAATTGGAGATTTCACCAATTTCTCCGAAATGTATTACACTGGTGTTCAACTCGTTCGATATTTCTCCCCAAGAGATCTCATGGGTAAATGCTTCTATTGGAGTTGAAACGAAGCCTTAATTCAACATTTGAAAAAAAATTACCCTTTTTGTTGGAAATTTTCACAAGTTTGTGCCTTATATTCGTACATCTCTCTGTATTTTGATAGTATCACCCTCTAAACACCTCGGATATTCATGATATATTATACATAGAAGCCTAGGACATAAAGCTATAACTTTCGTGCCCATGACCCTCGCATATTTTTTATTATTCACTTTCAAAACATTGCTCGAATTCATATTAGAGAAATCGAAGATTTCTCAAATGGTTACCCCTTTGGTGAATTGGAGATTTCACCAATTTCTCCGAAATGTATTACACTGGTGTTCAACTCATTCGATATTTCTCCCCAAGAGATCTCATGGGTAAATGCTTCTATTGGAGATGAAATGGAGCCTTAATTCAACATTTGAAAAAAAATTTCCCTTTTTGTTGGAAATTTTCACAAGTTTTTGCCTTATATTCGTACATCTCTCTGTATTTTGATAGTATCACCCTCTAAACACCTCGGATATACATGATATTTTATACATAGAAGCCTAGGACATAAAGCTATAACTTTCGTGCCCATGACCCTCTTATATTTTTTACTATTCACTTTCAAAACATTGCTCGAATTCATATTAGAGAAATAGAAGATTTCTGAATGGGGTACCCCTTTGGTGAATTGGAGATTTCACCAATTTCTCCGAAATGTATTACACTGGTGTTCAACTCGTTCGATATTTCTCCCCAAGAGATCTCACGGGTAAATGCTTCTATTGGAGTTAAAACGGAGCCTTAATTCAACATTTGAAAAAAAATTTACCCTTTTTGTTGGAAATTTTCACAAGTTTTTGCCTTATATTCGTACATCTCTCAGTATTTTGATAGTATCACCCTCTATACACCTCGGATATACACGTTATTTTATACATAGAAGCCTGAGACATAAAGCTATAACTTTCGTGCCCATGACCCTCGCATATTTTTTACTATTCACTTTCAAAACATTGCTCGAATTCATATTAGAGAAATAGAAGATTTCTGAATGGGGTACCCCTTTGGTGAATTGGAGATTTCACCAATTTCTCCGAAATGTATTACACTGGTGTTCAACTCGTTCGATATTTCTCCCCAAGAGATCTCATGGGTAAATGCTTCTATTGGAGTTGAAACGAAGCCTTAATTCAACATTTGAAAAAAAATTACCCTTTTTGTTGGAAATTTTCACAAGTTTGTGCCTTATATTCGTACATCTCTCTGTATTTTGATAGTATCACCCTCTAAACACCTCGGATATTCATGATATATTATACATAGAAGCCTAGGACATAAAGCTATAACTTTCGTGCCCATGACCCTCGCATATTTTTTATTATTCACTTTCAAAACATTGCTCGAATTCATATTAGAGAAATCGAAGATTTCTCAAATGGTTACCCCTTTGGTGAATTGGAGATTTCACCAATTTCTCCGAAATGTATTACACTGGTGTTCAACTCATTCGATATTTCTCCCCAAGAGATCTCATGGGTAAATGCTTCTATTGGAGATGAAATGGAGCCTTAATTCAACATTTGAAAAAAAATTTCCCTTTTTGTTGGAAATTTTCACAAGTTTTTGCCTTATATTCGTACATCTCTCTGTATTTTGATAGTATCACCCTCTAAACACCTCGGATATACATGATATTTTATACATAGAAGCCTAGGACATAAAGCTATAACTTTCGTGCCCATGACCCTCTTATATTTTTTACTATTCACTTTCAAAACATTGCTCGAATTCATATTAGAGAAATAGAAGATTTCTGAATGGGGTACCCCTTTGGTGAATTGGAGATTTCACCAATTTCTCCGAAATGTATTACACTGGTGTTCAACTCGTTCGATATTTCTCCCCAAGAGATCTCACGGGTAAATGCTTCTATTGGAGTTAAAACAGAGCATTAATTCAACATTTGAAAAAAAATTTACCCTTTTTGTTGGAAATTTTCACAAGTTTTTGCCTTATATTCGTACATCTCTCTGTATTTTGATAGTATCACCCTCTAAACACCTCGGATATACATGATATTTTATACATAGAAGCCTAGGACATAAAGCTATAACTTTCGTGCCCATGACCCTCGCATATTTTTTATTATTCACTTTCAAAACATTGCTCGAATTCATGTTAGAGAAATAGAAGATTTCTGAATGGGGTACCCCTTTGGTGAATTGGAGATTTCACCAATTTCTCCGAAATGTATTACACTGGTGTTCAACTCGTTCGATATTTCTCCCCAAGAGATCTCATGGGTAAATGCTTCTATTGGAGTTGAAACGGAGCCTTAATTCAACATTTGAAAAAAATTTACCATTTTTGTAGGAAATTTTCACAAGTTTTTGCCTTATATTCGTACATCTCTCAGTATTTTGATAGTATCACCCTCTATACACCTCGGATATACACGTTATTTTATACATAGAAGCCTGAGACATAAAGCTATAACTTTCGTGCCCATGACCCTCGCATATTTTTTACTATTCACTTTCAAAACATTGCTCGAATTCATATTAGAGAAATAGAAGATTTCTGAATGGGGTACCCCTTTGGTGAATTGGAGATTTCACCAATTTCTCCGAAATGTATTACACTGGTGTTCAACTCGTTCGATATTTCTCCCCAAGAGATCTCACGGGTAAATGCTTCTATTGGAGTTGAAATGGAGCCTTAATTCAACATTTGAAAAAAAATTGCCCTTTTTGTTGGAAATTTTCACAAGTTTTTGCCTTATATTCGTACATCTCTCTGTATTTTGATAGTATCACCCTCTAAACACCTTGGAAATACATGATATTTTATACATAGAAGCCTAGGACATAAAGCTATAACTTTCGTGCCCATGACCCTCGCATATTTTTTATTATTCACTTTCAAAACATTGCTCGAATTCATAATAGAGAAATAGAAGATTTCTGAATGGGGTACCCCTTTGGTGAATTGGAGATTTCACCAATTTCTCCGAAATGTATTACACTGGTGTTCAACTCGTTCGATATTTCTCCCCAAGAGATCTCATGGGTAAATGCTTCTATTGGAGTTGAAACGGAGCCTTAATTCAACATTTGAAAAAAAATTACCCTTTTTGTTGAAAATTTTCACAAGTTTGTGCCTTATATTCGTACATCTCTCTGTATTTTGATAGTATCACCCTCTAAACACCTCGGATATACATGATATATTATACATAGAAGCCTAGGACATAAAGCTATAACTTTCGTGCCCATGACCCTCGCATATTTTTTATTATTCACTTTCAAAACATTGCTCGAATTCATATTAGAGAAATCGAAGATTTCTCAAATGGTTACCCCTTTGGTGAATTGGAGATTTCACCAATTTCTCCGAAATGTATTACACTGGTGTTCAACTCATTCGATATTTCTCCCCAAGAGATCTCATGGGTAAATGCTTCTATTGGAGTTGAAATGGAGCCTTAATTCAACATTTGAAAAAAAATTTCCCTTTTTGTTGGAAATTTTCACAAGTTTTTGCCTTATATTCGTACATCTCTCTGTATTTTGATAGTATCACCCTCTAAACACCTCGGATATACATGATATTTTATACATAGAAGCCTAGGACATAAAGCTATAACTTTCGTGCCCATGACCCTCGCATATTTTTTACTATTCACTTTCAAAACATTGCTCGAATTCATATTAGAGAAATAGAAGATTTCTGAATGGGGTACCCCTTTGGTGAATTGGAGATTTCACCAATTTCTCCGAAATGTATTACACTGGTGTTCAACTCGTTCGATATTTCTCCCCAAGAGATCTCATGGGTAAATGCTTCTATTGGAGTTGAAACGGAGCCTTAATTCAACATTTGAAAAAAATTTACCCTTTTTGTTGGAAATTTTCACAAGTTTTTGCCTTATATTCGTACATCTCTCAGTATTTTGATAGTATCACCCTCTAAACACCTCGGATTTACACGATATTTAATACATAGAAGCCTGAGACATAAAGCTATAACTTTCGTGCCCACGACCTTCGCATATTTTTTACTATTCACTTTCAAAACATTGCTCGAATTCATATTAGAGAAATAGAAGATTTCTGAATGGGGTACCCCTTTGGTGAATTGGAGATTTCACCAATTTCTCCGAAATGTATTACACTGGTGTTCAAATCGTTCGATATTTCTCCCCAAGAGATCTCATGGGTAAATGCTTCTATTGGAGTTGAAACGGAGCCTTAATTCAACATTTGAAAAAAATTTACCCTTTTTGTTGGAAATTTTCACAAGTTTTTGCCTTATATTCGTACATCTCTCAGTATTTTGATAGTATCACCCTCTAAACACCTCGGATATACATGTTATTTTATACATAGAAGCCTGAGACATAAAGCTATAACTTTCGTGCCCATGACCCTCGCATATTTT
This sequence comes from Humulus lupulus, assembly GCF_963169125.1. Lineage (NCBI taxonomy): Eukaryota > Viridiplantae > Streptophyta > Magnoliopsida > Rosales > Cannabaceae > Humulus > Humulus lupulus. Next base: position 182,845,441 of record NC_084802.1, on the reverse strand, counting down.
TTATTATTCACTTTCAAAACATTGCACGAATTCATGTTAGAGAAATAGAAGATTTCTGAATGGGGTACCCCTTTGGTGAATTGGAGATTTCACCAATTTCTCCGAAATGTATTACACTGGTGTTCAACTCGTTCGATATTTCTCCCCAAGATATCTCAGGGGTAAATGCTTCTATTGGAGTTGAAACGGAGCCTTAATTCAACATTTGAAAAAAATTTACCATTTTTGTAGGCAATTTTCACAAGTTTTTGCCTTATATTCGTACATCTCTCAGTATTTTGATAGTATCACCCTCTATACACCTCGGATATACACGTTATTTTATACATAGAAGCCTGAGACATAAAGCTATAACTTTCGTGCCCATGACCCTCGCATATATTTTACTATTCACTTTCAAAACATTGCTCGAATTCATATTAGAGAAATAGAAGATTTCTGAATGGGGTACCCCTTTGGTGAATTGGAGATTTCACCAATTTCTCCGAAATGTATTACACTGGTGTTCAACTCGTTCGATATTTCTCCCCAAGAGATCTCACGGGTAAATGCTTCTATTGGAGTTGAAACGGAGCCTTAATTCAACATTTGAAAAAAATTTACCCTTTTTGTTGGAAATTTTCACAAGTTTTTGCCTTATATTCGTACATCTCTCAGTATTTTGATAGTATCACCCTCTAAACACCTCGGATATACACGTTATTTTATACATAGAAGCCTGAGACATAAAGCTATAACTTTCGTGCCCATGACCCTCGCATATTTTTTATTATTCACTTTCAAAACATTGCTCGAATTCATGTTAGAGAAATAGAAGATTTCTGAATGGGGTACCCCTTTGGTGAATTGGAGATTTCACCAATTTCTCCGAAATGTATTACACTGGAGTTCAACTCGTTCGATATTTCTCCCCAAGATATCTCACGGGAAAATGCTTCTATTGGAGTTGAAACGGAGCCTTAATTCAACATTTGAAAAAAATTTACCATTTTTGTAGGCAATTTTCACAAGTTTTTGCCTTATATTCGTACATCTCTCAGTATTTTGATAGTATCACCCTCTATACACCTCGGATATACACGTTATTTTATACATAGAAGCCTGAGACATAAAGCTATAACTTTCGTGCCCATGACCCTCGCATATATTTTACTATTCACTTTCAAAACATTGCTCGAATTCATATTAGAGAAATAGAAGATTTCTGAATGGGGTACCCCTTTGGTGAATTGGAGATTTCACCAATTTCTCCGAAATGTATTACACTGGTGTTCAACTCGTTCGATATTTCTCCCCAAGAGATCTCACGGGTAAATGCTTCTATTGGAGTTAAAACGGAGCCTTAATTCAACATTTGAAAAAAAAATTACCCTTTTTGTTGGAAATTTTCACAAGTTTTTGCCTTATATTCGTACATCTCTTAGTATTTTGATAGTATCACCCTCTATACACCTCGGATATACACGTTATTTTATACATAGAAGCCTGAGACATAAAGCTATAACTTTCGTGCCCATGACCCTCGCATATTTTTTACTATTCACTTTCAAAACATTGCTCGAATTCATATTAGAGAAATAGAAGATTTCTGAATGGGGTACCCCTTTGGTGAATTGGAGATTTCACCAATTTCTCCGAAATGTATTACACTGGTGTTCAACTCGTTCGATATTTCTCCCCAAGATATCTCACGGGAAAATGCTTCTATTGGAGTTGAAACGGAGCCTTAATTCAACATTTGAAAAAAATTTACCATTTTTGTAGGCAATTTTCACAAGTTTTTGCCTTATATTCGTACATCTCTCAGTATTTTGATAGTATCACCCTCTATACACCTCGGATATACACGTTATTTTATACATAGAAGCCTGAGACATAAAGCTATAACTTTCGTGCCCATGACCCTCGCATATATTTTACTATTCACTTTCAAAACATTGCTCGAATTCATATTAGAGAAATAGAAGATTTCTGAATGGGGTACCCCTTTGGTGAATTGGAGATTTCACCAATTTCTCCGAAATGTATTACACTGGTGTTCAACTCGTTCGATATTTCTCCCCAAGAGATCTCACGGGTAAATGCTTCTATTGGAGTTAAAACGGAGCCTTAATTCAACATTTGAAAAAAAAATTACCCTTTTTGTTGGAAATTTTCACAAGTTTTTGCCTTATATTCGTACATCTCTCAGTATTTTGATAGTATCACCCTCTATACACCTCGGATATACACGTTATTTTATACATAGAAGCCTGAGACATAAAGCTATAACTTTCGTGCCCATGACCCTCGCATATTTTTTACTATTCACTTTCAAAACATTGCTCGAATTCATATTAGAGAAATAGAAGATTTCTGAATGGGGTACCCCTTTGGTGAATTGGAGATTTCACCAATTTCTCCGAAATGTATTACACTGGTGTTCAACTCGTTCGATATTTCTCCCCAAGATATCTCACGGGAAAATGCTTCTATTGGAGTTGAAACGGAGCCTTAATTCAACATTTGAAAAAAATTTACCATTTTTGTAGGCAATTTTCACAAGTTTTTGCCTTATATTCGTACATCTCTCAGTATTTTGATAGTATCACCCTCTATACACCTCGGATATACACGTTATTTTATACATAGAAGCCTGAGACATAAAGCTATAACTTTCGTGCCCATGACCCTCGCATATATTTTACTATTCACTTTCAAAACATTGCTCGAATTCATATTAGAGAAATAGAAGATTTCTGAATGGGGTACCCCTTTGGTGAATTGGAGATTTCACCAATTTCTCCGAAATGTATTACACTGGTGTTCAACTCGTTCGATATTTCTCCCCAAGAGATCTCACGGGTAAATGCTTCTATTGGAGTTAAAACGGAGCCTTAATTCAACATTTGAAAAAAAAATTACCCTTTTTGTTGGAAATTTTCACAAGTTTTTGCCTTATATTCGTACATCTCTTAGTATTTTGATAGTATCACCCTCTATACACCTCGGATATACACGTTATTTTATACATAGAAGCCTGAGACATAAAGCTATAACTTTCGTGCCCATGACCCTCGCATATTTTTTACTATTCACTTTCAAAACATTGCTCGAATTCATATTAGAGAAATAGAAGATTTCTGAATGGGGTACCCCTTTGGTGAATTGGAGATTTCACCAATTTCTCCGAAATGTATTACACTGGTGTTCAACTCGTTCGATATTTCTCCCCAAGATATCTCACGGGAAAATGCTTCTATTGGAGTTGAAACGGAGCCTTAATTCAACATTTGAAAAAAATTTACCATTTTTGTAGGCAATTTTCACAAGTTTTTGCCTTATATTCGTACATCTCTCAGTATTTTGATAGTATCACCCTCTATACACCTCGGATATACACGTTATTTTATACATAGAAGCCTGAGACATAAAGCTATAACTTTCGTGCCCATGACCCTCGCATATTTTTTATTATTCACTTTCAAAACATTGCTCGAATTCATGTTAGAGAAATAGAAGATTTCTGAATGGGGTACCCCTTTGGTGAATTGGAGATTTCACCAATTTCTCCGAAATGTATTACACTGGTGTTCAACTCGTTCGATATTTCTCCCCAAGATATCTCACGGGAAAATGCTTCTATTGGAGTTGAAACGGAGCCTTAATTCAACATTTGAAAAAAATTTACCATTTTTGTAGGCAATTTTCACAAGTTTTTGCCTTATATTCGTACATCTCTCTGTATTTTGATAGTATCACCCTCTATACACCTCGGATATACACGTTATTTTATACATAGAAGCCTGAGACATAAAGCTATAACTTTCGTGCCCATGACCCTCGCATATATTTTACTATTCACTTTCAAAACATTGCTCGAATTCATATTAGAGAAATAGAAGATTTCTGAATGGGGTACCCCTTTGGTGAATTGGAGATTTCACCAATTTCTCCGAAATGTATTACACTGGTGTTCAACTCGTTCGATATTTCTCCCCAAGATATCTCACGGGAAAATGTTTCTATTGGAGTTGAAACGGAGCCTTAATTCAACATTTGAAAAAAATTTACCATTTTTGTAGGCAATTTTCACAAGTTTTTGCCTTATATTCGTACATCTCTCAGTATTTTGATAGTATCACCCTCTATACACCTCGGATATACACGTTATTTTATACATAGAAGCCTGAGACATAAAGCTATAACTTTCGTGCCCATGACCCTCGCATATTTTTTATTATTCACTTTCAAAACATTGCTCGAATTCATGTTAGAGAAATAGAAGATTTCTGAATGGGGTACCCCTTTGGTGAATTGGAGATTTCACCAATTTCTCCGAAATGTATTACACTGGTGTTCAACTCGTTCGATATTTCTCCCCAAGATATCTCACGGGAAAATGCTTCTATTGGAGTTGAAACGGAGCCTTAATTCAACATTTGAAAAAAATTTACCATTTTTGTAGGCAATTTTCACAAGTTTTTGCCTTATATTCGTACATCTCTCAGTATTTTGATAGTATCACCCTCTATACACCTCGGATATACACGTTATTTTATACATAGAAGCCTGAGACATAAAGCTATAACTTTCGTGCCCATGACCCTCGCATATATTTTACTATTCACTTTCAAAACATTGCTCGAATTCATATTAGAGAAATAGAAGATTTCTGAATGGGGTACCCCTTTGGTGAATTGGAGATTTCACCAATTTCTCCGAAATGTATTACACTGGTGTTCAACTCGTTCGATATTTCTCCCCAAGAGATCTCACGGGTAAATGCTTCTATTGGAGTTAAAACGGAGCCTTAATTCAACATTTGAAAAAAAAATTACCCTTTTTGTTGGAAATTTTCACAAGTTTTTGCCTTATATTCGTACATCTCTTAGTATTTTGATAGTATCACCCTCTATACACCTCGGATATACACGTTATTTTATACATAGAAGCCTGAGACATAAAGCTATAACTTTCGTGCCCATGACCCTCGCATATTTTTTACTATTCACTTTCAAAACATTGCTCGAATTCATATTAGAGAAATAGAAGATTTCTGAATGGGGTACCCCTTTGGTGAATTGGAGATTTCACCAATTTCTCCGAAATGTATTACACTGGTGTTCAACTCGTTCGATATTTCTCCCCAAGATATCTCACGGGAAAATGCTTCTATTGGAGTTGAAACGGAGCCTTAATTCAACATTTGAAAAAAATTTACCATTTTTGTAGGCAATTTTCACAAGTTTTTGCCTTATATTCGTACATCTCTCAGTATTTTGATAGTATCACCCTCTATACACCTCGGATATACACGTTATTTTATACATAGAAGCCTGAGACATAAAGCTATAACTTTCGTGCCCATGACCCTCGCATATTTTTTATTATTCACTTTCAAAACATTGCTCGAATTCATGTTAGAGAAATAGAAGATTTCTGAATGGGGTACCCCTTTGGTGAATTGGAGATTTCACCAATTTCTCCGAAATGTATTACACTGGTGTTCAACTCGTTCGATATTTCTCCCCAAGATATCTCACGGGAAAATGCTTCTATTGGAGTTGAAACGGAGCCTTAATTCAACATTTGAAAAAAATTTACCATTTTTGTAGGCAATTTTCACAAGTTTTTGCCTTATATTCGTACATCTCCCTGTATTTTGATAGTATCACCCTCTATACACCTCGGATATACACGTTATTTTATACATAGAAGCCTGAGACATAAAGCTATAACTTTCGTGCCCATGACCCTCGCATATATTTTACTATTCACTTTCAAAACATTGCTCGAATTCATATTAGAGAAATAGAAGATTTCTGAATGGGGTACCCCTTTGGTGAATTGGAGATTTCACCAATTTCTCCGAAATGTATTACACTGGTGTTCAACTCGTTCGATATTTCTCCCCAAGATATCTCACGGGAAAATGCTTCTATTGGAGTTGAAACGGAGCCTTAATTCAACATTTGAAAAAAATTTACCATTTTTGTAGGCAATTTTCACAAGTTTTTGCCTTATATTCGTACATCTCTCAGTATTTTGATAGTATCACCCTCTATACACCTCGGATATACACGTTATTTTATACATAGAAGCCTGAGACATAAAGCTATAACTTTCGTGCCCATGACCCTCGCATATTTTTTATTATTCACTTTCAAAACATTGCTCGAATTCATGTTAGAGAAATAGAAGATTTCTGAATGGGGTACCCCTTTGGTGAATTGGAGATTTCACCAATTTCTCCGAAATGTATTACACTGGTGTTCAACTCGTTCGATATTTCTCCCCAAGATATCTCACGGGAAAATGCTTCTATTGGAGTTGAAACGGAGCCTTAATTCAACATTTGAAAAAAATTTACCATTTTTGTAGGCAATTTTCACAAGTTTTTGCCTTATATTCGTACATCTCTCTGTATTTTGATAGTATCACCCTCTATACACCTCGGATATACACGTTATTTTATACATAGAAGCCTGAGACATAAAGCTATAACTTTCGTGCCCATGACCCTCGCATATATTTTACTATTCACTTTCAAAACATTGCTCGAATTCATATTAGAGAAATAGAAGATTTCTGAATGGGGTACCCCTTTGGTGAATTGGAGATTTCACCAATTTCTCCGAAATGTATTACACTGGTGTTCAACTCGTTCGATATTTCTCCCCAAGAGATCTCACGGGTAAATGCTTCTATTGGAGTTAAAACGGAGCCTTAATTCAACATTTGAAAAAAAAATTACCCTTTTTGTTGGAAATTTTCACAAGTTTTTGCCTTATATTCGTACATCTCTCAGTATTTTGATAGTATCACCCTCTATACACCTCGGATATACACGTTATTTTATACATAGAAGCCTGAGACATAAAGCTATAACTTTCGTGCCCATGACCCTCGCATATTTTTTACTATTCACTTTCAAAACATTGCTCGAATTCATATTAGAGAAATAGAAGATTTCTGAATGGGGTACCCCTTTGGTGAATTGGAGATTTCTCCAATTTCTCCGAAATGTATTACACTGGTGTTCAACTCGTTCGATATTTCTCCCCAAGAGATCTCATGGGTAAATGCTTCTATTGGAGTTGAAACGGAGCCTTAATTCAACATTTGAAAAAAAATTACCCTTTTTGTTGGAAATTTTCACAAGTTTGTGCCTTATATTCGTACATCTCTCTGTATTTTTATAGTATCACCCTCTAAACACCTCGGATATACATGATATATTATACATAGAAGCCTAGGACATAAAGCTATAACTTTCGTGCCCATGACCCTTGCATATTTTTTATTATTCACTTTCAAAACATTGCTCGAATTCATATTAGAGAAATCGAAGATTTCTCAAATGGTTACCCCTTTGGTGAATTGGAGATTTCACCAATTTCTCCGAAATGTATTACACTGGTGTTCAACTCATTCGATATTTCTCCCCAAGAGATCTCATGGGTAAATGCTTCTATTGGAGTTGAAATGGAGCCTTAATTCAACATTTGAAAAAAAATTGCCCTTTTTGTTGGAAATTTTCACAAGTTTTTGCCTTATATTCGTACATCTCTCTGTATTTTAATAGTATCACCCTCTAAACACCTCGGATATACATGATATTTTATACATAGAAGCCTAGGACATAAAGCTATAACTTTCGTGCCCATGACCCTCGCATATTTTTTATTATTCACTTTCAAAACATTGCTCGAATTCATGTTAGAGAAATAGAAGATTTCTGAATGGGGTACCCTTTTGGTGAATTGGAGATTTCACCAATTTCTCCGAAATGTATTACACTGGTGTTCAACTCGTTCGATATTTCTCCCCAAGAGATCTCATGGGTAAATGCTTCTATTGGAGTTGAAACGGAGCCTTAATTCAACATTTGAAAAAAATTTACCATTTTTGTAGGAAATTTTCACAAGTTTTTGCCTTATATTCGTACATCTCTCAGTATTTTGATAGTATCACCCTCTATACACCTCGGATATACACGTTATTTTATACATAGAAGCCTGAGACATAAAGCTATAACTTTCGTGCCCATGACCCTCGCATATTTTTTACTATTCACTTTCAAAACATTGCTCGAATTCATATTAGAGAAATAGAAGATTTCTGAATGGGGTACCCCTTTGGTGAATTGGAGATTTCACCAATTTCTCCGAAATGTATTACACTGGTGTTCAACTCGTTCGATATTTCTCCCCAAGAGATCTCATGGGTAAATGCTTCTATTGGAGTTGAAACGGAGCCTTAATTCAACATTTGAAAAAAATTTACCCTTTTTGTTGGAAATTTTCACAAGTTTTTGCCTTATATTCGTACATCTCTCAGTATTTTGATAGTATCACCCTCTATACACCTCGGATATACACGTTATTTTATACATAGAAGCCTGAGACATAAAGCTATAACTTTCGTGCCCATGACCCTCGCATATTTTGTACTATTCACTTTCAAAACATTGCTCGAATTCATATTAGAGTAATAGAAGATTTCTGAATGGGGTACCCCTTTGGTGAATTGGAGATTTCACCAATTTCTCCGAAATGTATTACACTGGTGTTCAACTCGTTCGATATTTCTCCCCAAGAGATCTCATGGGTAAATGCTTCTATTGGAGTTGAAACGGAGCCTTAATTCAACATTTGAAAAAAAATTACCCTTTTTGTTGGAAATTTTCACAAGTTTGTGCCTTATATTCGTACATCTCTCTGTATTTTGATAGTATCACCCTCTAAACACCTCGGATATACATGTTATATTATACATAGAAGCCTAGGACATAAAGCTATAACTTTCGTGCCCATGACCCTTGCATATTTTTTATTATTCACTTTCAAAACATTGCTCGAATTCATATTAGAGAAATCGAAGATTTCTCAAATGGTTACCCCTTTGGTGAATTGGAGATTTCACCAATTTCTCCGAAATGTATTACACTGGTGTTCAACTCATTCGATATTTCTCCCCAAGAGATCTCATGGGTAAATGCTTCTATTGGAGTTGAAATGGAGCCTTAATTCAACATTTGAAAAAAAATTGCCCTTTTTGTTGGAAATTTTCACAAGTTTTTGCCTTATATTCGTACATCTCTCTGTATTTTAATAGTATCACCCTCTAAACACCTCGGATATACATGATATTTTATACATAGAAGCCTAGGACATAAAGCTATAACTTTCGTGCCCATGACCCTCGCATATTTTTTATTATTCACTTTCAAAACATTGCTCGAATTCATGTTAGAGAAATAGAAGATTTCTGAATGGGGTACCCTTTTGGTGAATTGGAGATTTCACCAATTTCTCCGAAATGTATTACACTGGTGTTCAACTCGTTCGATATTTCTCCCCAAGAGATCTCATGGGTAAATGCTTCTATTGGAGTTGAAACGGAGCCTTAATTCAACATTTGAAAAAAATTTACCATTTTTGTAGGAAATTTTCACAAGTTTTTGCCTTATATTCGTACATCTCTCAGTATTTTGATAGTATCACCCTCTATACACCTCGGATATACACGTTATTTTATACATAGAAGCCTGAGACATAAAGCTATAACTTTCGTGCCCATGACCCTCGCATATTTTTTACTATTCACTTTCAAAACATTGCTCGAATTCATATTAGAGAAATAGAAGATTTCTGAATGGGGTACCCCTTTGGTGAATTGGAGATTTCACCAATTTCTCCGAAATGTATTACACTGGTGTTCAACTCGTTCGATATTTCTCCCCAAGAGATCTCATGGGTAAATGCTTCTATTGGAGTTGAAACGGAGCCTTAATTCAACATTTGAAAAAAATTTACCCTTTTTGTTGGAAATTTTCACAAGTTTTTGCCTTATATTCGTACATCTCTCAGTATTTTGATAGTATCACCCTCTATACACCTCGGATATACACGTTATTTTATACATAGAAGCCTGAGACATAAAGCTATAACTTTCGTGCCCATGACCCTCGCATATTTTGTACTATTCACTTTCAAAACATTGCTCGAATTCATATTAGAGTAATAGAAGATTTCTGAATGGGGTACCCCTTTGGTGAATTGGAGATTTCACCAATTTCTCCGAAATGTATTACACTGGTGTTCAACTCGTTCGATATTTCTCCCCAAGAGATCTCATGGGTAAATGCTTCTATTGGAGTTGAAACGGAGCCTTAATTCAACATTTGAAAAAAAATTACCCTTTTTGTTGGAAATTTTCACAAGTTTGTGCCTTATATTCGTACATCTCTCTGTATTTTGATAGTATCACCCTCTAAACACCTCGGATATACATGTTATATTATACATAGAAGCCTAGGACATAAAGCTATAACTTTCGTGCCCATGACCCTTGCATATTTTTTATTATTCACTTTCAAAACATTGCTCGAATTCATATTAGAGAAATCGAAGATTTCTCAAATGGTTACCCCTTTGGTGAATTGGAGATTTCACCAATTTCTCCGAAATGTATTACACTGGTGTTCAACTCATTCGATATTTCTCCCCAAGAGATCTCATGGGTAAATGCTTCTATTGGAGTTGAAATGGAGCCTTAATTCAACATTTGAAAAAAAATTGCCCTTTTTGTTGGAAATTTTCACAAGTTTTTGCCTTATATTCGTACATCTCTCTGTATTTTAATAGTATCACCCTCTAAACACCTCGGATATACATGATATTTTATACATAGAAGCCTAGGACATAAAGCTATAACTTTCGTGCCCATGACCCTCGCATATTTTTTATTATTCACTTTCAAAACATTGCTCGAATTCATGTTAGAGAAATAGAAGATTTCTGAATGGGGTACCCTTTTGGTGAATTGGAGATTTCACCAATTTCTCCGAAATGTATTACACTGGTGTTCAACTCGTTCGATATTTCTCCCCAAGAGATCTCATGGGTAAATGCTTCTATTGGAGTTGAAACGGAGCCTTAATTCAACATTTGAAAAAAATTTACCATTTTTGTAGGAAATTTTCACAAGTTTTTGCCTTATATTCGTACATCTCTCAGTATTTTGATAGTATCACCCTCTATACACCTCGGATATACACGTTATTTTATACATAGAAGCCTGAGACATAAAGCTATAACTTTCGTGCCCATGACCCTCGCATATTTTTTACTATTCACTTTCAAAACATTGCTCGAATTCATATTAGAGAAATAGAAGATTTCTGAATGGGGTACCCCTTTGGTGAATTGGAGATTTCACCAATTTCTCCGAAATGTATTACACTGGTGTTCAACTCGTTCGATATTTCTCCCCAAGAGATCTCATGGGTAAATGCTTCTATTGGAGTTGAAACGGAGCCTTAATTCAACATTTGAAAAAAATTTACCCTTTTTGTTGGAAATTTTCACAAGTTTTTGCCTTATATTCGTACATCTCTCAGTATTTTGATAGTATCACCCTCTATACACCTCGGATATACACGTTATTTTATACATAGAAGCCTGAGACATAAAGCTATAACTTTCGTGCCCATGACCCTCGCATATTTTGTACTATTCACTTTCAAAACATTGCTCGAATTCATATTAGAGTAATAGAAGATTTCTGAATGGGGTACCCCTTTGGTGAATTGGAGATTTCACCAATTTCTCCGAAATGTATTACACTGGTGTTCAACTCGTTCGATATTTCTCCCCAAGAGATCTCATGGGTAAATGCTTCTATTGGAGTTGAAACGGAGCCTTAATTCAACATTTGAAAAAAAATTACCCTTTTTGTTGGAAATTTTCACAAGTTTGTGCCTTATATTCGTACATCTCTCTGTATTTTGATAGTATCACCCTCTAAACACCTCGGATATACATGATATATTATACATAGAAGCCTAGGACATAAAGCTATAACTTTCGTGCCCATGACCCTTGCATATTTTTTATTATTCACTTTCAAAACATTGCTCGAATTCATATTAGAGAAATCGAAGATTTCTCAAATGGTTACCCCTTTGGTGAATTGGAGATTTCACCAATTTCTCCGAAATGTATTACACTGGTGTTCAACTCATTCGATATTTCTCCCCAAGAGATCTCATGGGTAAATGCTTCTATTGGAGTTGAAATGGAGCCTTAATTCAACATTTGAAAAAAAATTGCCCTTTTTGTTGGAAATTTTCACAAGTTTTTGCCTTATATTCGTACATCTCTCTGTATTTTAATAGTATCACCCTCTAAACACCTCGGATATACATGATATTTTATACATAGAAGCCTAGGACATAAAGCTATAACTTTCGTGCCCATGACCCTCGCATATTTTTTATTATTCACTTTCAAAACATTGCTCGAATTCATGTTAGAGAAATAGAAGATTTCTGAATGGGGTACCCTTTTGGTGAATTGGAGATTTCACCAATTTCTCCGAAATGTATTACACTGGTGTTCAACTCGTTCGATATTTCTCCCCAAGAGATCTCATGGGTAAATGCTTCTATTGGAGTTGAAACGGAGCCTTAATTCAACATTTGAAAAAAAATTACCCTTTTTGTTGGAAATTTTCACAAGTTTGTGCCTTATATTCGTACATCTCTCTGTATTTTGATAGTATCACCCTCTAAACACCTCGGATATACATGATATATTATACATAGAAGCCTAGGACATAAAGCTATAACTTTCGTGCCCATGACCCTCGCATATTTTTTATTATTCACTTTCAAAACATTGCTCGAATTCATATTAGAGAAATCGAAGATTTCTCAAATGGTTACCCCTTTGGTGAATTGGAGATTTCACCAATTTCTCCGAAATGTATTACACTGGTGTTCAACTCATTCGATATTTCTCCCCAAGAGATCTCATGGGTAAATGCTTCTATTGGAGTTGAAATGGAGCCTTAATTCAACATTTGAAAAAAAATTGCCCTTTTTGTTGGAAATTTTCACAAGTTTTTGCCTTATATTCGTACATCTCTCTGTATTTTAATAGTATCACCCTCTAAACACCTCGGATATACATGATATTTTATACATAGAAGCCTAGGACATAAAGCTATAACTTTCGTGCCCATGACCCTCGCATATTTTTTATTATTCACTTTCAAAACATTGCTCGAATTCATGTTAGAGAAATAGAAGATTTCTGAATGGGGTACCCTTTTGGTGAATTGGAGATTTCACCAATTTCTCCGAAATGTATTACACTGGTGTTCAACTCGTTCGATATTTCTCCCCAAGAGATCTCATGGGTAAATGCTTCTATTGGAGTTGAAACGGAGCCTTAATTCAACATTTGAAAAAAATTTACCATTTTTGTAGGAAATTTTCACAAGTTTTTGCCTTATATTCGTACATCTCTCAGTATTTTGATAGTATCACCCTCTATACACCTCGGATATACACGTTATTTTATACATAGAAGCCTGAGACATAAAGCTATAACTTTCGTGCCCATGACCCTCGCATATTTTTTACTATTCACTTTCAAAACATTGCTCGAATTCATATTAGAGAAATAGAAGATTTCTGAATGGGGTACCCCTTTGGTGAATTGGAGATTTCACCAATTTCTCCGAAATGTATTACACTGGTGTTCAACTCGTTCGATATTTCTCCCCAAGAGATCTCATGGGTAAATGCTTCTATTGGAGTTGAAACGGAGCCTTAATTCAACATTTGAAAAAAATTTACCCTTTTTGTTGGAAATTTTCACAAGTTTTTGCCTTATATTCGTACATCTCTCAGTATTTTGATAGTATCACCCTCTATACACCTCGGATATACACGTTATTTTATACATAGAAGCCTGAGACATAAAGCTATAACTTTCGTGCCCATGACCCTCGCATATTTTGTACTATTCACTTTCAAAACATTGCTCGAATTCATATTAGAGTAATAGAAGATTTCTGAATGGGGTACCCCTTTGGTGAATTGGAGATTTCACCAATTTCTCCGAAATGTATTACACTGGTGTTCAACTCGTTCGATATTTCTCCCCAAGAGATCTCATGGGTAAATGCTTCTATTGGAGTTGAAACGGAGCCTTAATTCAACATTTGAAAAAAAATTACCCTTTTTGTTGGAAATTTTCACAAGTTTGTGCCTTATATTCGTACATCTCTCTGTATTTTGATAGTATCACCCTCTAAACACCTCGGATATACATGATATATTATACATAGAAGCCTAGGACATAAAGCTATAACTTTCGTGCCCATGACCCTTGCATATTTTTTATTATTCACTTTCAAAACATTGCTCGAATTCATATTAGAGAAATCGAAGATTTCTCAAATGGTTACCCCTTTGGTGAATTGGAGATTTCACCAATTTCTCCGAAATGTATTACACTGGTGTTCAACTCATTCGATATTTCTCCCCAAGAGATCTCATGGGTAAATGCTTCTATTGGAGTTGAAATGGAGCCTTAATTCAACATTTGAAAAAAAATTGCCCTTTTTGTTGGAAATTTTCACAAGTTTTTGCCTTATATTCGTACATCTCTCTGTATTTTAATAGTATCACCCTCTAAACACCTCGGATATACATGATATTTTATACATAGAAGCCTAGGACATAAAGCTATAACTTTCGTGCCCATGACCCTCGCATATTTTTTATTATTCACTTTCAAAACATTGCTCGAATTCATGTTAGAGAAATAGAAGATTTCTGAATGGGGTACCCTTTTGGTGAATTGGAGATTTCACCAATTTCTCCGAAATGTATTACACTGGTGTTCAACTCGTTCGATATTTCTCCCCAAGAGATCTCATGGGTAAATGCTTCTATTGGAGTTGAAACGGAGCCTTAATTCAACATTTGAAAAAAATTTACCATTTTTGTAGGAAATTTTCACAAGTTTTTGCCTTATATTCGTACATCTCTCAGTATTTTGATAGTATCACCCTCTATACACCTCGGATATACACGTTATTTTATACATAGAAGCCTGAGACATAAAGCTATAACTTTCGTGCCCATGACCCTCGCATATTTTTTACTATTCACTTTCAAAACATTGCTCGAATTCATATTAGAGAAATAGAAGATTTCTGAATGGGGTACCCCTTTGGTGAATTGGAGATTTCACCAATTTCTCCGAAATGTATTACACTGGTGTTCAACTCGTTCGATATTTCTCCCCAAGAGATCTCATGGGTAAATGCTTCTATTGGAGTTGAAACGGAGCCTTAATTCAACATTTGAAAAAAATTTACCCTTTTTGTTGGAAATTTTCACAAGTTTTTGCCTTATATTCGTACATCTCTCAGTATTTTGATAGTATCACCCTCTATACACCTCGGATATACACGTTATTTTATACATAGAAGCCTGAGACATAAAGCTATAACTTTCGTGCCCATGACCCTCGCATATTTTGTACTATTCACTTTCAAAACATTGCTCGAATTCATATTAGAGTAATAGAAGATTTCTGAATGGGGTACCCCTTTGGTGAATTGGAGATTTCACCAATTTCTCCGAAATGTATTACACTGGTGTTCAACTCGTTCGATATTTCTCCCCAAGAGATCTCATGGGTAAATGCTTCTATTGGAGTTGAAACGGAGCCTTAATTCAACATTTGAAAAAAAATTACCCTTTTTGTTGGAAATTTTCACAAGTTTGTGCCTTATATTCGTACATCTCTCTGTATTTTGATAGTATCACCCTCTAAACACCTCGGATATACATGATATATTATACATAGAAGCCTAGGACATAAAGCTATAACTTTCGTGCCCATGACCCTTGCATATTTTTTATTATTCACTTTCAAAACATTGCTCGAATTCATATTAGAGAAATCGAAGATTTCTCAAATGGTTACCCCTTTGGTGAATTGGAGATTTCACCAATTTCTCCGAAATGTATTACACTGGTGTTCAACTCATTCGATATTTCTCCCCAAGAGATCTCATGGGTAAATGCTTCTATTGGAGTTGAAATGGAGCCTTAATTCAACATTTGAAAAAAAATTGCCCTTTTTGTTGGAAATTTTCACAAGTTTTTGCCTTATATTCGTACATCTCTCTGTATTTTAATAGTATCACCCTCTAAACACCTCGGATATACATGATATTTTATACATAGAAGCCTAGGACATAAAGCTATAACTTTCGTGCCCATGACCCTCGCATATTTTTTATTATTCACTTTCAAAACATTGCTCGAATTCATGTTAGAGAAATAGAAGATTTCTGAATGGGGTACCCTTTTGGTGAATTGGAGATTTCACCAATTTCTCCGAAATGTATTACACTGGTGTTCAACTCGTTCGATATTTCTCCCCAAGAGATCTCATGGGTAAATGCTTCTATTGGAGTTGAAACGGAGCCTTAATTCAACATTTGAAAAAAAATTACCCTTTTTGTTGGAAATTTTCACAAGTTTGTGCCTTATATTCGTACATCTCTCTGTATTTTGATAGTATCACCCTCTAAACACCTCGGATATACATGATATATTATACATAGAAGCCTAGGACATAAAGCTATAACTTTCGTGCCCATGACCCTCGCATATTTTTTATTATTCACTTTCAAAACATTGCTCGAATTCATATTAGAGAAATCGAAGATTTCTCAAATGGTTACCCCTTTGGTGAATTGGAGATTTCACCAATTTCTCCGAAATGTATTACACTGGTGTTCAACTCATTCGATATTTCTCCCCAAGAGATCTCATGGGTAAATGCTTCTATTGGAGTTGAAATGGAGCCTTAATTCAACATTTGAAAAAAAATTGCCCTTTTTGTTGGAAATTTTCACAAGTTTTTGCCTTATATTCGTACATCTCTCTGTATTTTAATAGTATCACCCTCTAAACACCTCGGATATACATGATATTTTATACATAGAAGCCTAGGACATAAAGCTATAACTTTCGTGCCCATGACCCTCGCATATTTTTTATTATTCACTTTCAAAACATTGCTCGAATTCATGTTAGAGAAATAGAAGATTTCTGAATGGGGTACCCTTTTGGTGAATTGGAGATTTCACCAATTTCTCCGAAATGTATTACACTGGTGTTCAACTCGTTCGATATTTCTCCCCAAGAGATCTCATGGGTAAATGCTTCTATTGGAGTTGAAACGGAGCCTTAATTCAACATTTGAAAAAAATTTACCATTTTTGTAGGAAATTTTCACAAGTTTTTGCCTTATATTCGTACATCTCTCAGTATTTTGATAGTATCACCCTCTATACACCTCGGATATACACGTTATTTTATACATAGAAGCCTGAGACATAAAGCTATAACTTTCGTGCCCATGACCCTCGCATATTTTTTACTATTCACTTTCAAAACATTGCTCGAATTCATATTAGAGAAATAGAAGATTTCTGAATGGGGTACCCCTTTGGTGAATTGGAGATTTCACCAATTTCTCCGAAATGTATTACACTGGTGTTCAACTCGTTCGATATTTCTCCCCAAGAGATCTCATGGGTAAATGCTTCTATTGGAGTTGAAACGGAGCCTTAATTCAACATTTGAAAAAAATTTACCCTTTTTGTTGGAAATTTTCACAAGTTTTTGCCTTATATTCGTACATCTCTCAGTATTTTGATAGTATCACCCTCTATACACCTCGGATATACACGTTATTTTATACATAGAAGCCTGAGACATAAAGCTATAACTTTCGTGCCCATGACCCTCGCATATTTTGTACTATTCACTTTCAAAACATTGCTCGAATTCATATTAGAGTAATAGAAGATTTCTGAATGGGGTACCCCTTTGGTGAATTGGAGATTTCACCAATTTCTCCGAAATGTATTACACTGGTGTTCAACTCGTTCGATATTTCTCCCCAAGAGATCTCATGGGTAAATGCTTCTATTGGAGTTGAAACGGAGCCTTAATTCAACATTTGAAAAAAAATTACCCTTTTTGTTGGAAATTTTCACAAGTTTGTGCCTTATATTCGTACATCTCTCTGTATTTTGATAGTATCACCCTCTAAACACCTCGGATATACATGATATATTATACATAGAAGCCTAGGACATAAAGCTATAACTTTCGTGCCCATGACCCTCGCATATTTTTTATTATTCACTTTCAAAACATTGCTCGAATTCATATTAGAGAAATCGAAGATTTCTCAAATGGTTACCCCTTTGGTGAATTGGAGATTTCACCAATTTCTCCGAAATGTATTACACTGGTGTTCAACTCATTCGATATTTCTCCCCAAGAGATCTCATGGGTAAATGCTTCTATTGGAGTTGAAATGGAGCCTTAATTCAACATTTGAAAAAAAATTGCCCTTTTTGTTGGAAATTTTCACAAGTTTTTGCCTTATATTCGTACATCTCTCTGTATTTTGATAGTATCACCCTCTAAACACCTTGGATATACATGATATTTTATACATAGAAGCCTAGGACATAAAGCTATAACTTTCGTGCCCATGACCCTCGCATATTTTTTATTATTCACTTTCAAAACATTGCTCGAATTCATGTTAGAGAAATAGAAGATTTCTGAATGGGGTACCCCTTTGGTGAATTGGAGATTTCACCAATTTCTCCGAAATGTATTACACTGGTGTTCATCTCGTTCGATATTTCTCCCCAAGAGATCTCATGGGTAAATGCTTCTATTGGAGTTGAAACGGAGCCTTAATTCAACATTTGAAAAAAATTTACCATTTTTGTAGGAAATTTTCACAAGTTTTTGCCTTATATTCGTACATCTCTCAGTATTTTGATAGTATCACCCTCTATACACGTTATTTTATACATAGAAGCCTGAGACATAAAGCTATAACTTTCGTGCCCATGACCCTCGCATATTTTTTACTATTCACTTTCAAAACATTGCTCGAATTCATATTAGAGAAATAGAAGATTTCTGAATGGGGTACCCCTTTGGTGAATTGGAGATTTCACCAATTTCTCCGAAATGTATTACACTGGTGTTCAACTCGTTCGATATTTCTCCCCAAGAGATCTCATGGGTAAATGCTTCTATTGGAGTTGAAACGGAGCCTTAATTCAACATTTGAAAAAAATTTACCCTTTTTGTTGGAAATTTTCACAAGTTTTTGCCTTATATTCGTACATCTCTCAGTATTTTGATAGTATCACCCTCTATACACCTCGGATATACACGTTATTTTATACATAGAAGCCTGAGACATAAAGCTATAACTTTCGTGCCCATGACCCTCGCATATTTTGTACTATTCACTTTCAAAACATTGCTCGAATTCATATTAGAGTAATAGAAGATTTCTGAATGGGGTACCCCTTTGGTGAATTGGAGATTTCACCAATTTCTCCGAAATGTATTACACTGGTGTTCAACTCGTTCGATATTTCTCCCCAAGAGATCTCATGGGTAAATGCTTCTATTGGAGTTGAAACGGAGCCTTAATTCAACATTTGAAAAAAAATTACCCTTTTTGTTGGAAATTTTCACAAGTTTGTGCCTTATATTCGTACATCTCTCTGTATTTTGATAGTATCACCCTCTAAACACCTCGGATATACATGATATATTATACATAGAAGCCTAGGACATAAAGCTATAACTTTCGTGCCCATGACCCTCGCATATTTTTTATTATTCACTTTCAAAACATTGCTCGAATTCATATTAGAGAAATCGAAGATTTCTCAAATGGTTACCCCTTTGGTGAATTGGAGATTTCACCAATTTCTCCGAAATGTATTACACTGGTGTTCAACTCATTCGATATTTCTCCCCAAGAGATCTCATGGGTAAATGCTTCTATTGGAGTTGAAATGGAGCCTTAATTCAACATTTGAAAAAAAATTGCCCTTTTTGTTGGAAATTTTCACAAGTTTTTGCCTTATATTCGTACATCTCTCTGTATTTTGATAGTATCACCCTCTAAACACCTTGGATATACATGATATTTTATACATAGAAGCCTAGGACATAAAGCTATAACTTTCGTGCCCATGACCCTCGCATATTTTTTATTATTCACTTTCAAAACATTGCTCGAATTCATGTTAGAGAAATAGAAGATTTCTGAATGGGGTACCCCTTTGGTGAATTGGAGATTTCACCAATTTCTCCGAAATGTATTACACTGGTGTTCATCTCGTTCGATATTTCTCCCCAAGAGATCTCATGGGTAAATGCTTCTATTGGAGTTGAAACGGAGCCTTAATTCAACATTTGAAAAAAATTTACCATTTTTGTAGGAAATTTTCACAAGTTTTTGCCTTATATTCGTACATCTCTCAGTATTTTGATAGTATCACCCTCTATACACGTTATTTTATACATAGAAGCCTGAGACATAAAGCTATAACTTTCGTGCCCATGACCCTCGCATATTTTTTACTATTCACTTTCAAAACATTGCTCGAATTCATATTAGAGAAATAGAAGATTTCTGAATGGGGTACCCCTTTGGTGAATTGGAGATTTCACCAATTTCTCCGAAATGTATTACACTGGTGTTCAACTCGTTCGATATTTATCCCCAAGAGATCTCAGGGGTAAATGCTTCTATTGGAGTTGAAACGGAGCCTTAATTCCGCATTTGAAAAAAAATAACCCTTTTTGTTGGAAATTTTCACAAGTTTTTGCCTAATATTCCTACATCTCTCAGTATTTTGATAGTATCACCCTCTAAACACCTCGGATATACACGTTATTTTATACATAGAAGCATAAGACATAAAGCTATAACTTTCGTGCCCATGACCCTCGCATATTTTTTACTATTCACTTTCAAAACATTGCTCGAATTCATATTAGAGAAATCGAAGATTTCTAAATGGGGTACCCCTATGGTGAATTGGAGATTTCACCAATTTCATCGAAATGTATTACACTGGTGTTCAACTCGTTCGATATTTCTCCCCAAGAGATCTCATGGGTAAATGCTTCTATCGGAGTTGAAACGGAGACTTAATTCAACATTTGAAAAAAATTTACCCTTTTTGTTGGAAATTTTCACAAGTTTTTGCCTTATATTCGTACATCTCTCAGTATTTTGATAGTATCACCCTCTAAACACCTCGGATTTACACGATATTTAATACATAGAAGTCTAAGACATAAAGCTATAACTTTCGTGCCCATGACCTTCGCATATTTTTTACTATTCACTTTCAAAACATTGCTCGAATTCATATTAGAGAAATAGAAGATTTCTGAATGGGGTACCCCTTTGGTGAATTGGAGATTTCACCAATTTCTCCGAAATGTATTACACTGGTGTTCAACTCGTTCGATATTTCTCCCCAAGAGATCTCATGGGTAAATGCTTCTATTGGAGTTGAAACGGAGCCTTAATTCAACATTTGAAAAAAATTTACCCTTTTTGTTGGAAATTTTCACAAGTTTTTGCCTTATATTCGTACATCTCTCAGTATTTTGATAGTATCACCCTCTTAACACCTCGGATATACACGTTATTTTATACATAGAAGCCTGAGACATAAAGCTATAACTTTCGTGCCCATGACCCTCGCATATTTTTTACTATTCACTTTCAAAACATTGCTCGAATTCATATTAGAGAAATCGAAGATTTCTGAATGGGGTACCCCTTTGGTGAATTGGAGATTTCACCAATTTCTCCGAAATGTATTACACTGGTGTTCAACTCGTTCGATATTTCTCCCCAAGAGATCTCATGGGTAAATGCTTCTATCGGAGTTGAAACGGAGCCTTAATTCAACATTCGAAAAAATATTACCCTTTTTATTGGAAATTTTCACAAGTTTTTGCCTTCTATTCGTACATCTCTCTGTATTTTGATAGTATCACCCTCTATACACCTCGGATATACACGTTATTTTATACATAGAAGCCTAAGACATAAAGCTATAACTTTCGTGCCCATGACCTTCGCATATTTTTTACTATTCACTTTCAAAACATTGCTCGAATTCATATTAGAGAAATAGAAGATTTCTGAATGGGGTACCCCTTTGGTGAATTGGAGATTTCACCAATTTCTCCGAAATGTATTACACTGGTGTTCAACTCGTTCGATATTTCTCCCCAAGAGATCTCATGGGTAAATGCTTCTATTGGAGTTGAAACGGAGCCTTAATTCAACATTTGAAAAAAATTTACCCTTTTTGTTGGAAATTTTCACAAGTTTTTGCCTTATATTCGTACATCTCTCTGTATTTTGATAGTATCACCCTCTAAACACCTCGGATATACATGATATTTTATACATAGAAGCCTAGGACATAAAGCTATAACTTTCGTGCCCATGACCCTCGCATATTTTTTATTATTCACTTTCAAAACATTGCTCGAATTCATGTTAGAGAAATAGAAGATTTCTCAATGGGGTACCCCTTTGGTGAATTGGAGATTTCACCAATTTCTCCAAAATGTATTACACTGGTGTTCAACTCGTTCGATATTTCTCCCCAAGAGATCTCATGGGTAAATGCTTCTATTGGAGTTGAAACGGAGCCTTAATTCAACATTTGAAAAAAATTTACCATTTTTGTAGGAAATTTTCACAAGTTTTTGCCTTATATTCGTACATCTCTCAGTATTTTGATAGTATCACCCTCTATACACCTCGGATATACACGTTATTTTATACATAGAAGCCTGAGACATAAAGCTATAACTTTCGTGCCCATGACCCTCGCATATTTTTTACTATTCACTTTCAAAACATTGCTCGAATTCATATTAGAGAAATAGAAGATTTCTGAATGGGGTACCCCTTTGGTGAATTGGAGATTTCACCAATTTCTCCGAAATGTATTACACTGGTGTTCAACTCGTTCGATATTTCTCCCCAAGAGATCTCACGGGTAAATGCTTCTATTGGAGTTAAAACGGAGCCTTAATTCAACATTTGAAAAAAAAATTACCCTTTTTGTTGGAAATTTTCACAAGTTTTTGCCTTATATTCGTACATCTCTCAGTATTTTGATAGTATCACCCTCTATACACCTCGGATATACACGTTATTTTATACATAGAAGCCTGAGACATAAAGCTATAACTTTCGTGCCCATGACCCTCGCATATTTTTTACTATTCACTTTCAAAACATTGCTCGAATTCATATTAGAGAAATAGAAGATTTCTGAATGGGGTACCCCTTTGGTGAATTGGAGATTTCACCAATTTCTCCGAAATGTATTACACTGGTGTTCAACTCGTTCGATATTTCTCCCCAAGAGATCTCAGGGGTAAATGCTTCTATTGGAGTTAAAACGGAGCCTTAATTCAACATTTGAAAAAAAAATTACCCTTTTTGTTGGAAATTTTCACAAGTTTTTGCCTTATATTCGTACATCTCTCAGTATTTTGATAGTATCACCCTCTATACACCTCGGATATACACGTTATTTTATACATAGAAGCCTGAGACATAAAGCTATAACTTTCGTGCCCATGACCCTCGCATATTTTTTACTATTCACTTTCAAAACATTGCTCGAATTCATATTAGAGAAATAGAAGATTTCTGAATGGGGTACCCCTTTGGTGAATTGGAGATTTCACCAATTTCTCCGAAATGTATTACACTGGTGTTCAACTCGTTCGATATTTCTCCCCAAGAGATCTCACGGGTAAATGCTTCTATTGGAGTTAAAACGGAGCCTTAATTCAACATTTGAAAAAAAAATTACCCTTTTTGTTGGAAATTTTCACAAGTTTTTGCCTTATATTCGTACATCTCTCAGTATTTTGATAGTATCACCCTCTATACACCTCGGATATACACGTTATTTTATACATAGAAGCCTGAGAGATAAAGCTATAACTTTCGTGCCCATGACCCTCGCATATTTTTTACTATTCACTTTCAAAACATTGCTCGAATTCATATTAGAGAAATAGAAGATTTCTGAATGGGGTACCCCTTTGGTGAATTGGAGATTTCACGAATTTCTCCGAAATGTATTACACTGGTGTTCAACTCGTTCGATATTACTCCCCAAGAGATCTCACGGGTAAATGCTTCTATTGGAGTTAAAACGGAGCCTTAATTCAACATTTGAAAAAAAATTACCCTTTTTGTTGGAAATTTTCACAAGTTTTTGCCTTATATTCGTACATCTCTCTGTATTTTGATAGTATCACCCTCTATACACCTCGGATATACACGTTATTTTATACATAGAAGCCTAAGACATAAAGCTATAACTTTCGTGCCCATGACCCTCGCATATTTTTTACTATTCACTTTCAAAACATTGCTCGAATTCATATTAGAGAAATAGAAGATTTCTGAATGGGGTACCCCTTTGGTGAATTGGAGATTTCACCAATTTCTCCGAAATGTATTACACTGGTGTTCAACTCGTTCGATATTTCTCCCCAAGAGATCTCACGGGTAAATGCTTCTATTGGAGTTAAAACGGAGCCTTAATTCAACATTTGAAGAAAAAATTACCCTTTTTGTTGGAAATTTTCACAAGTTTTTGCCTTATATTCGTACATCTCTCAGTATTTTGATAGTATCACCCTCTATACACCTCGGATATACACGTTATTTTATACATAGAAGCCTGAGACATAAAGCTATAACTTTCGTGCCCATGACCCTCGCATATTTTTTACTATTCACTTTCAAAACATTGCTCGAATTCATATTAGAGAAATAGAAGATTTCTGAATGGGGTACCCCTTTGGTGAATTGGAGATTTCACCAATTTCTCCGAAATGTATTACACTGGTGTTCAACTCGTTCGATATTTCTCCCCAAGAGATCTCACGGGTAAATGCTTCTATTGGAGTTGAAACGGAGCCTTAATTCAACATTTGAAAAAAATTTACCCTTTTTGTTGGAAATTTTCACAAGTTTTTGCCTTATATTCGTACATCTCTCAGTATTTTGATAGTATCACCCTCTAAACACCTCGGATTTACACGATATTTTATACATAGATGCCTAAGACATAAAGCTATAACTTTCGTGCCCATGACCCTCGCATATTTTTTACTATTCACTTTCAAAACATTGCTCGAATTCATATTAGAGAAATAGAAGATTTCTGAATGGGGTACCCCTTTGGTGAATTGGAGATTTCACCAATTTCTCCGAAATGTATTACACTGGTGTTCAACTCGTTCGATATTTATCCCCAAGAGATCTCAGGGGTAAATGCTTCTATTGGAGTTGAAACGGAGGCTTAATTCCGCATTTCAAAAAAAATAATCCTTTTTGTTGGAAATTTTCACAAGTTCTTGCCTAATATTCGTACATCTCTCAGTATTTTGATAGTATCACCCTCTAAACACCTCGGATATACACGATATATTATACATAGAAGCATAAGACATAAAGCTATAACTTTCGTGCCCATGACCCTCGCATATTTTTTACTATTCACTTTCAAAACATTGCTCGAATTCATATTAGAGAAATCGAAGATTTCTAAATGGGGTACCCCTATGGTGAATTGGAGATTTCACCAATTTCTCCGAAATGTATTACACTGGTGTTCAACTCGTTCGATATTTCTCCCCAAGAGATCTCAGGGGTAAATGCTTCTATCGGAGTTGAAACGGAGCCTTAATTCAACATTCGAAAAAATATTACCCTTTTTGTTGGAAATTTTCACAAGTTTTTGCCTAATATTCGTACATCTCTCAGTATTTTGATAGTATCACCCTCTATACACGTCGGATATACACGTTATTTTATACATAGAAGCCTGAGACATAAAGCTATAACTTTCGTGCCCATGACCCTCGCATATTTTTTACTATTCACTTTCAAAACATTGCTCGAATTCATATTAGAGAAATCGAAGATTTCTGAATGGGGTACCCCTTTGGTGAATTGGAGATTTCACCAATTTCTCCGAAATGTATTACACTGGTGTTCAAATCGTTCGATATTTCTCCCCAAGAGATCTCACGGGTAAATGCTTCTATTGGAGTTAAAACGGAGCCTTAATCCAACATTTGAAAAAAAATTTACCCTTTTTGTTGGAAATTTTCACAAGTTTTTGCCTTATATTCGTACATCTCTCAGTATTTTGATAGTATCACCCTCTATACACCTCGGATATACACGTTAT
Organism: Humulus lupulus; assembly: GCF_963169125.1. Lineage (NCBI taxonomy): Eukaryota > Viridiplantae > Streptophyta > Magnoliopsida > Rosales > Cannabaceae > Humulus > Humulus lupulus. The sequence continues at coordinate 182,819,476 of NC_084802.1, read as the reverse complement.
TTTATACATAGAAGCCTGAGACATAAAGCTATAACTTTCGTGCCCATGACCCTCGCATATTTTTTACTATTCACTTTCAAAACATTGCTCGAATTCATATTAGAGTAATAGAAGATTTCTGAATGGGGTACCCCTTTGGTGAATTGGAGATTTCACCAATTTCTCCGAAATGTATTACACTGGTGTTCAACTCGTTCGATATTTCTCCCCAAGAGATCTCATGGGTAAATGCTTCTATTGGAGTTGAAACGGAGCCTTAATTCAACATTTGAAAAAAAATTACCCTTTTTGTTGGAAATTTTCACAAGTTTGTGCCTTATATTCGTACATCTCTCTGTATTTTGATAGTATCACCCTCTAAACACCTCGGATATACATGATATATTATACATAGAAGCCTAGGACATAAAGCTATAACTTTCGTGCCCATGACCCTCGCATATTTTTTATTATTCACTTTCAAAACATTGCTCGAATTCATATTAGAGAAATCGAAGATTTCTCAAATGGTTACCCCTTTGGTGAATTGGAGATTTCACCAATTTCTCCGAAATGTATTACACTGGTGTTCAACTCGTTCGATATTTCTCCCCAAGAGATCTCATGGGTAAATGCTTCTATTGGAGTTGAAACGGAGCCTTAATTCAACATTTGAAAAAAAATTACCCTTTTTGTTGGAAATTTTCACAAGTTTGTGCCTTATATTCGTACATCTCTCTGTATTTTGATAGTATCACCCTCTAAACACCTTGGATATACATGATATTTTATACATAGAAGCCTAGGACATAAAGCTATAACTTTCGTGCCCATGACCCTCGCATATTTTTTATTATTCACTTTCAAAACATTGCTCGAATTCATGTTAGAGAAATAGAAGATTTCTGAATGGGGTACCCCTTTGGTGAATTGGAGATTTCACCAATTTCTCCGAAATGTATTACACTGGTGTTCAACTCGTTCGATATTTCTCCCCAAGAGATCTCATGGGTAAATGCTTCTATTGGAGTTGAAACGGAGCCTTAATTCAACATTTGAAAAAAATTTACCATTTTTGTAGGAAATTTTCAGAAGTTTTTGCCTTATATTCGTACATCTCTCAGTATTTTGATAGTATCACCCTCTATACACCACGGATATACACGTTATTTTATACATAGAAGCCTGAGACATAAAGCTATAACTTTCGTGCCCATGACCCTCGCATATTTTTTACTATTCACTTTCAAAACATTGCTCGAATTCATATTAGAGAAATAGAAGATTTCTGAATGGGGTACCCCTTTGGTGAATTGGAGATTTCACCAATTTCTCCGAAATGTATTACACTGGTGTTCAACTCGTTCGATATTTATCCCCAAGAGATCTCAGGGGTAAATGCTTCTATTGGAGTTGAAACGGAGCCTTAATTCCGCATTTGAAAAAAAATAACCCTTTTTGTTGGAAATTTTCACAAGTTTTTGCCTAATATTCGTACATCTCTCAGTATTTTGATAGTATCACCCTCTTAACACCTCGGATATACACGATATTTTATACATAGAAGCATAAGACATAAAGCTATAACTTTCGTGCCCATGACCCTCGCATATTTTTTACTATTCACTTTCAAAACATTGCTCGAATTCATATTAGAGAAATCGAAGATTTCTAAATGGGGTACCCCTATGGTGAATTGGAGATTTCACCAATTTCTTCGAAATGTATTACACTGGTGTTCAACTCGTTCGATATTTCTCCCCAAGAGATCTCATGGGTAAATGCTTCTATCGGAGTTGAAACGGAGACTTAATTCAACATTTGAAAAAAATTTACCCTTTTTGTTGGAAATTTTCACAAGTTTTTGCCTTATATTCGTACATCTCTCAGTATTTTGATAGTATCACCCTCTAAACACCTCGGATTTACACGATATTTAATACATAGAAGCCTAAGACATAAATCTATAACTTTCGTGCCCATGACCCTCGCATATTTTTTACTATTCACTTTCAAAACATTGCTCGAATTCATATTAGAGAAATCGAAGATTTCTGAATGGGGTACCCCTTTGGTGAATTGGAGATTTCACCAATTTCTCCGAAATGTATTACACTGGTGTTCAACTCGTTCGATATTTCTCCCCAAGAGATCTCATGGGTAAATGCTTCTATCGGAGTTGAAACGGAGCCTTAATTCAACATTCGAAAAAATATTACCCTTTTTATTGGAAATTTTCACAAGTTTTTGCCTTCTATTCGTACATCTCTCTGTATTTTGATAGTATCACCCTCTATACACCTCGGATATACACGTTATTTTATACATAGAAGCCTAAGACATAAAGCTATAACTTTCGTGCCCATGACCTTCGCATATTTTTTACTATTCACTTTCAAAACATTGCTCGAATTCATATTAGAGAAATAGAAGATTTCTGAATGGGGTACCCCTTTGGTGAATTGGAGATTTCACCAATTTCTCCGAAATGTATTACACTGGTGTTCAACTCGTTCGATATTTCTCCCCAAGAGATCTCATGGGTAAATGCTTCTATTGGAGTTGAAACGGAGCCTTAATTCAACATTTGAAAAAAATTTACCCTTTTTGTTGGAAATTTTCACAAGTTTTTGCCTTATATTCGTACATCTCTCTGTATTTTGATAGTATCACCCTCTAAACACCTCGGATATACATGATATTTTATACATAGAAGCCTAGGACATAAAGCTATAACTTTCGTGCCCATGACCCTCGCATATTTTTTACTATTCACTTTCAAAACATTGCTCGAATTCATATTAGAGAAATAGAAGATTTCTGAATGGGGTACCCCTTTGGTGAATTGGAGATTTCACCAATTTCTCCGAAATGTATTACACTGGTGTTCAACTCGTTCGACATTTCTCCCCAAGAGATCTCACCGGTAAATGCTTCTATTGGAGTTAAAACGGAGCCTTAATTCAACATTTGAAAAAAAAATTACCCTTTTTGTTGGAAATTTTCACAAGTTTTTGCCTTATATTCGTACATCTCTCAGTATTTTGATAGTATCACCCTCTATACACCTCGGATATACACGTTATTTTATACATAGAAGCCTGAGACATAAAGCTATAACTTTCGTGCCCATGACCCTCGCATATTTTTTACTATTCACTTTCAAAACATTGCTCGAATTCATATTAGAGTAATAGAAGATTTCTGAATGGGGTACCCCTTTGGTGAATTGGAGATTTCACCAATTTCTCCGAAATGTATTACACTGGTGTTCAACTCGTTCGATATTTCTCCCCAAGAGATCTCATGGGTAAATGCTTCTATTGGAGTTGAAACGGAGCCTTAATTCAACATTTGAAAAAAAATTACCCTTTTTGTTGGAAATTTTCACAAGTTTGTGCCTTATATTCGTACATCTCTCTGTATTTTGATAGTATCACCCTCTAAACACCTCGGATATACATGATATATTATACATAGAAGCCTAGGACATAAAGCTATAACTTTCGTGCCCATGACCCTCGCATATTTTTTATTATTCACTTTCAAAACATTGCTCGAATTCATATTAGAGAAATCGAAGATTTCTCAAATGGTTACCCCTTTGGTGAATTGGAGATTTCACCAATTTCTCCGAAATGTATTACACTGGTGTTCAACTCATTCGATATTTCTCCCCAAGAGATCTCATGGGTAAATGCTTCTATTGGAGTTGAAATGGAGCCTTTATTCAACATTTGAAAAAAAATTGCCCTTTTTGTTGGAAATTTTCACAAGTTTTTGCCTTATATTCGTACATCTCTCTGTATTTTGATAGTATCACCCTCTAAACACCTTGGATATACATGATATTTTATACATAGAAGCCTAGGACATAAAGCTATAACTTTCGTGCCCATGACCCTCGCATATTTTTTATTATTCACTTTCAAAACATTGCTCGAATTCATGTTAGAGAAATAGAAGATTTCTGAATGGGGTACCCCTTTGGTGAATTGGAGATTTCACCAATTTCTCCGAAATGTATTACACTGGTGTTCAACTCGTTCGATATTTCTCCCCAAGAGATCTCATGGGTAAATGCTTCTATTGGAGTTGAAACGGAGCCTTAATTCAACATTTGAAAAAAATTTACCATTTTTGTAGGAAATTTTCAGAAGTTTTTGCCTTATATTCGTACATCTCTCAGTATTTTGATAGTATCACCCTCTATACACCACGGATATACACGTTATTTTATACATAGAAGCCTGAGACATAAAGCTATAACTTTCGTGCCCATGACCCTCGCATATTTTTTACTATTCACTTTCAAAACATTGCTCGAATTCATATTAGAGAAATAGAAGATTTCTGAATGGGGTACCCCTTTGGTGAATTGGAGATTTCACCAATTTCTTCGAAATGTATTACACTGGTGTTCAACTCGTTCGATATTTCTCCCCAAGAGATCTCATGGGTAAATGCTTCTATCGGAGTTGAAACGGAGACTTAATTCAACATTTGAAAAAAATTTACCCTTTTTGTTGGAAATTTTCACAAGTTTTTGCCTTATATTCGTACATCTCTCAGTATTTTGATAGTATCACCCTCTAAACACCTCGGATTTACACGATATTTAATACATAGAAGCCTAAGACATAAATCTATAACTTTCGTGCCCATGACCCTCGCATATTTTTTACTATTCACTTTCAAAACATTGCTCGAATTCATATTAGAGAAATCGAAGATTTCTGAATGGGGTACCCCTTTGGTGAATTGGAGATTTCACCAATTTCTCCGAAATGTATTACACTGGTGTTCAACTCGTTCGATATTTCTCCCCAAGAGATCTCATGGGTAAATGCTTCTATCGGAGTTGAAACGGAGCCTTAATTCAACATTCGAAAAAATATTACCCTTTTTATTGGAAATTTTCACAAGTTTTTGCCTTCTATTCGTACATCTCTCTGTATTTTGATAGTATCACCCTCTATACACCTCGGATATACACGTTATTTTATACATAGAAGCCTAAGACATAAAGCTATAACTTTCGTGCCCATGACCTTCGCATATTTTTTACTATTCACTTTCAAAACATTGCTCGAATTCATATTAGAGAAATCGAAGATTTCTGAATGGGGTACCCCTTTGGTGAATTGGAGATTTCACCAATTTCTCCGAAATGTATTACACTGGTGTTCAACTCGTTCGATATTTCTCCCCAAGAGATCTCATGGGTAAATGCTTCTATCGGAGTTGAAACGGAGCCTTAATTCAACATTCGAAAAAATATTACCCTTTTTATTGGAAATTTTCACAAGTTTTTGCCTTCTATTCGTACATCTCTCTGTATTTTGATAGTATCACCCTCTATACACCACGGATATACACGTTATTTTATACATAGAAGCCTGAGACATAAAGCTATAACTTTCGTGCCCATGACCCTCGCATATTTTTTACTATTCACTTTCAAAACATTGCTCGAATTCATATTAGAGAAATAGAAGATTTCTGAATGGGGTACCCCTTTGGTGAATTGGAGATTTCACCAATTTCTCCGAAATGTATTACACTGGTGTTCAACTCGTTCGATATTTATCCCCAAGAGATCTCAGGGGTAAATGCTTCTATTGGAGTTGAAACGGAGCCCTAATTCCGCATTTGAAAAAAAATAACCCTTTTTGTTGGAAATTTTCACAAGTTTTTGCCTAATATTCGTACATCTCTCAGTATTTTGATAGTATCACCCTCTTAACACCTCGGATATACACGATATTTTATACATAGAAGCATAAGACATAAAGCTATAACTTTCGTGCCCATGACCCTCGCATATTTTTTACTATTCACTTTCAAAACATTGCTCGAATTCATATTAGAGAAATCGAAGATTTCTAAATGGGGTACCCCTATGGTGAATTGGAGATTTCACCAATTTCTTCGAAATGTATTACACTGGTGTTCAACTCGTTCGATATTTCTCCCCAAGAGATCTCATGGGTAAATGCTTCTATCGGAGTTGAAACGGAGACTTAATTCAACATTTGAAAAAAATTTACCCTTTTTGTTGGAAATTTTCACAAGTTTTTGCCTTATATTCGTACATCTCTCAGTATTTTGATAGTATCACCCTCTAAACACCTCGGATTTACACGATATTTAATACATAGAAGCCTAAGACATAAATCTATAACTTTCGTGCCCATGACCCTCGCATATTTTTTACTATTCACTTTCAAAACATTGCTCGAATTCATATTAGAGAAAACGAAGATTTCTGAATGGGGTACCCCTTTGGTGAATTGGAGATTTCACCAATTTCTCCGAAATGTATTACACTGGTGTTCAACTCGTTCGATATTTCTCCCCAAGAGATCTCATGGGTAAATGCTTCTATCGGAGTTGAAACGGAGCCTTAATTCAACATTCGAAAAAATATTACCCTTTTTATTGGAAATTTTCACAAGTTTTTGCCTTCTATTCGTACATCTCTCTGTATTTTGATAGTATCACCCTCTATACACCTCGGATATACACGTTATTTTATACATAGAAGCCTGAGACATAAAGCTATAACTTTCGTGCCCATGACCTTCGCATATTTTTTACTATTCACTTTCAAAACATTGCTCGAATTCATATTAGAGAAATAGAAGATTTCTGAATGGGGTACCCCTTTGGTGAATTGGAGATTTCACCAATTTCTCCGAAATGTATTACACTGGTGTTCAACTCGTTCGATATTTCTCCCCAAGAGATCTCATGGGTAAATGCTTCTATTGGAGTTGAAACGGAGCCTTAATTCAACATTTGAAAAAAATTTACCCTTTTTGTTGGAAATTTTCACAAGTTTTTGCCTTATATTCGTACATCTCTCTGTATTTTGATAGTATCACCCTCTAAACACCTCGGATATACATGATATTTTATACATAGAAGCCTAGGACATAAAGCTATAACTTTCGTGCCCATGACCCTCGCATATTTTTTATTATTCACTTTCAAAACATTGCTCGAATTCATGTTAGAGAAATAGAAGATTTCTGAATGGGGTACCCCTTTGGTGAATTGGAGATTTCACCAATTTCTCCGAAATGTATTACACTGGTGTTCAACTCGTTCGATATTTCTCCCCAAGAGATCTCATGGGTAAATGCTTCTATTGGAGTTGAAACGGAGCCTTAATTCAACATTTGAAAAAAATTTACCATTTTTGTAGGAAATTTTCACAAGTTTTTGCCTTATATTCGTACATCTCTCAGTATTTTGATAGTATCACCCTCTATACACCTCGGATATACACGTTATTTTATACATAGAAGCCTGAGACATAAAGCTATAACTTTCGTGCCCATGACCCTCGCATATTTTTTACTATTCACTTTCAAAACATTGCTCGAATTCATATTAGAGAAATAGAAGATTTCTGAATGGGGTACCCCTTTGGTGAATTGGAGATTTCACCAATTTCTCCGAAATGTATTACACTGGTGTTCAACTCGTTCGACATTTCTCCCCAAGAGATCTCACAGGTAAATGCTTCTATTGGAGTTAAAACGGAGCCTTAATTCAACATTTGAAAAAAAAATTACCCTTTTTGTTGGAAATTTTCACAAGTTTTTGCCTTATATTCGTACATCTCTCAGTATTTTGATAGTATCACCCTCTATATTCCTCGGATATACACGTTATTTTATACATAGAGGCCTGAGACATAAAGCTATAACTTTCGTGCCCATGACCCTCGCATATTTTTTACTATTCACTTTCAAAACATTGCACGAATTCATATTAGAGAAATAGAAGATTTCTGAATGGGGTACCCCTTTGGTGAATTGGAGATTTCACCAATTTCTCCGAAATGTATTACACTGGTGTTCAACTCGTTCGACATTTCTCCCCAAGAGATCTCACCGGTAAATGCTTCTATTGGAGTTAAAACGGAGCCTTAATTCAACATTTGAAAAAAAAATTACCCTTTTTGTTGGAAATTTTCACAAGTTTTTGCCTTATATTCGTACATCTCTCAGTATTTTGATAGTATCACCCTCTATATACCTCGGATATACACGTTATTTTATACATAGAGGCCTGAGACATAAAGCTATAACTTTCGTGCCCATGACCCTCGCATATTTTTTACTATTCACTTTCAAAACATTGCACGAATTCATATTAGAGAAATAGAAGATTTCTGAATGGGGTACCCCTTTGGTGAATTGGAGATTTCCCCAATTTCTCCGAAATGTATTACACTGGTGTTCAACTCGTTCGATATTACTCCCCAAGAGATCTCACGGGTAAATGCTTCTATTGGAGTTAAAACGGAGCCTTAATTCAACATTTGAAAAAAAATTACCCTTTTTGTTGGAAATTTTCACAAGTTTTTGCCTAATATTCGTACATCTCTCAGTATTTTGATAGTATCACCCTCTATACACGTCGGATATACACGTTATTTTGTACATAGAAGCCTGAGACATAAAGCTATAACTTTCGTGCCCATGACCCTCGCATATTTTTTACTATTCACTTTCAAAACATTGCTCGAATTCATATTAGAGAAATCGAAGATTTCTGAATGGGGTACCCCTTTGGTGAATTGGAGATTTCACCAATTTCTCCGAAATGTATTACACTGGTGTTCAACTCGTTCGATATTTCTCCCCAAGAGATCTCATGGGTAAATGCTTCTATTGGAGTTGAAACGGAGCCTTAATTCAACATTTGAAAAAAATTTACCATTTTTGTAGGAAATTTTCACAAGTTTTTGCCTTATATTCGTACATCTCTCAGTATTTTGATAGTATCACCCTCTATACACCTCGGATATACACGTTATTTTATACATAGAAGCCTGAGACATAAAGCTATAACTTTCGTGCCCATGACCCTCGCATATTTTTTACTATTCACTTTCAAAACATTGCTGGAATTCATATTAGAGAAATAGAAGATTTCTGAATGGGGTACCCCTTTGGTGAATTGGAGATTTCACCAATTTCTCCGAAATGTATTACACTGGTGTTCAACTCGTTCGATATTTCTCCCCAAGAGATCTCACCGGTAAATGCTTCTATTGGAGTTAAAACGGAGCCTTAATTCAACATTTGAAAAAAAAATTACCCTTTTTGTTGGAAATTTTCACAAGTTTTTGCCTTATATTCGTACATCTCTCAGTATTTTGATAGTATCACCCTCTATACACCTCGGATATACACGTTATTTTATACATAGAAGCCTGAGACATAAAGCTATAACTTTCGTGCCCATGACCCTCGCATATTTTTTACTATTCACTTTCAAAACATTGCTCGAATTCATATTAGAGAAATAGAAGATTTCTGAATGGGGTACCCCTTTGGTGAATTGGAGATTTCACCAATTTCTCCGAAATGTATTACACTGGTGTTCAACTCGTTCGATATTACTCCCCAAGAGATCTCACGGGTAAATGCTTCTATTGGAGTTAAAACGGAGCCTTAATTCAACATTTGAAAAAAAATTACCCTTTTTGTTGGAAATTTTCACAAGTTTTTGCCTTATATTCGTACATCTCTCTGTATTTTGATAGTATCACCCTCTATACACCTCGGATATACACGTTATTTTATACATAGAAGCCTAAGACATAAAGCTATAACTTTCGTGCCCATGACCCTCGCATATTTTTTACTATTCACTTTCAAAACATTGCTCGAATTCATATTAGAGAAATAGAAGATTTCTGAATGGGGTACCCCTTTGGTGAATTGGAGATTTCACCAATTTCTCCGAAATGTATTACACTGGTGTTCAACTCGTTCGATATTTCTCCCCAAGAGATCTCACGGGTAAATGCTTCTATTGGAGTTAAAACGGAGCCTTAATTCAACATTTGAAGAAAAAATTACCCTTTTTGTTGGAAATTTTCACAAGTTTTTGCCTTATATTCGTACATCTCTCAGTATTTTGATAGTATCACCCTCTATACACCTCGGATATACACGTTATTTTATACATAGAAGCCTGAGACATAAAGCTATAACTTTCGTGCCCATGACCCTCGCATATTTTTTACTATTCACTTTCAAAACATTGCTCGAATTCATATTAGAGAAATAGAAGATTTCTGAATGGGGTACCCCTTTGGTGAATTGGAGATTTCACCAATTTCTCCGAAATGTATTACACTGGTGTTCAACTCGTTCGATATTTCTCCCCAAGAGATCTCACGGGTAAATGCTTCTATTGGAGTTAAAACGGAGCCTTAATTCAACATTTGAAAAAAATTTACCCTTTTTGTTGGAAATTTTCACAAGTTTTTGCCTTATATTCGTACATCTCTCAGTATTTTGATAGTATCACCCTCTAAACACCTCGGATTTACACGATATTTAATACATAGAAGCCTAAGACATAAATCTATAACTTTCGTGCCCATGACCCTCGCATATTTTTTACTATTCACTTTCAAAACATTGCTCGAATTCATATTAGAGAAAACGAAGATTTCTGAATGGGGTACCCCTTTGGTGAATTGGAGATTTCACCAATTTCTCCGAAATGTATTACACTGGTGTTCAACTCGTTCGATATTTCTCCCCAAGAGATCTCATGGGTAAATGCTTCTATCGGAGTTGAAACGGAGACTTAATTCAACATTTGAAAAAAATTTACCCTTTTTGTTGGAAATTTTCACAAGTTTTTGCCTTATATTCGTACATCTCTCAGTATTTTGATAGTATCACCCTCTAAACACCTCGGATTTACACGATATTTAATACATAGAAGCCTAAGACATAAATCTATAACTTTCGTGCCCATGACCCTCGCATATTTTTTACTATTCACTTTCAAAACATTGCTCGAATTCATATTAGAGAAATCGAAGATTTCTAAATGGGGTACCCCTATGGTGAATTGGAGATTTCACCAATTTCTTCGAAATGTATTACACTGGTGTTCAACTCGTTCGATATTTCTCCCCAAGAGATCTCATGGGTAAATGCTTCTATCGGAGTTGAAACGGAGACTTAATTCAACATTTGAAAAAAATTTACCCTTTTTGTTGGAAATTTTCACAAGTTTTTGCCTTATATTCGTACATCTCTCAGTATTTTGATAGTATCACCCTCTAAACACCTCGGATTTACACGATATTTAATACATAGAAGCCTAAGACATAAATCTATAACTTTCGTGCCCATGACCCTCGCATATTTTTTACTATTCACTTTCAAAACATTGCTCGAATTCATATTAGAGAAAACGAAGATTTCTGAATGGGGTACCCCTTTGGTGAATTGGAGATTTCACCAATTTCTCCGAAATGTATTACACTGGTGTTCAACTCGTTCGATATTTCTCCCCAAGAGATCTCATGGGTAAATGCTTCTATCGGAGTTGAAACGGAGCCTTAATTCAACATTCGAAAAAATATTACCCTTTTTATTGGAAATTTTCACAAGTTTTTGCCTTCTATTCGTACATCTCTCTGTATTTTGATAGTATCACCCTCTATACACCTCGGATATACACGTTATTTTATACATAGAAGCCTGAGACATAAAGCTATAACTTTCGTGCCCATGACCTTCGCATATTTTTTACTATTCACTTTCAAAACATTGCTCGAATTCATATTAGAGAAATAGAAGATTTCTGAATGGGGTACCCCTTTGGTGAATTGGAGATTTCACCAATTTCTCCGAAATGTATTACACTGGTGTTCAACTCGTTCGATATTTCTCCCCAAGAGATCTCATGGGTAAATGCTTCTATTGGAGTTGAAACGGAGCCTTAATTCAACATTTGAAAAAAATTTACCCTTTTTGTTGGAAATTTTCACAAGTTTTTGCCTTATATTCGTACATCTCTCTGTATTTTGATAGTATCACCCTCTAAACACCTCGGATATACATGATATTTTATACATAGAAGCCTAGGACATAAAGCTATAACTTTCGTGCCCATGACCCTCGCATATTTTTTATTATTCACTTTCAAAACATTGCTCGAATTCATGTTAGAGAAATAGAAGATTTCTGAATGGGGTACCCCTTTGGTGAATTGGAGATTTCACCAATTTCTCCGAAATGTATTACACTGGTGTTCAACTCGTTCGATATTTCTCCCCAAGAGATCTCATGGGTAAATGCTTCTATTGGAGTTGAAACGGAGCCTTAATTCAACATTTGAAAAAAATTTACCATTTTTGTAGGAAATTTTCACAAGTTTTTGCCTTATATTCGTACATCTCTCAGTATTTTGATAGTATCACCCTCTATACACCTCGGATATACACGTTATTTTATACATAGAAGCCTGAGACATAAAGCTATAACTTTCGTGCCCATGACCCTCGCATATTTTTTACTATTCACTTTCAAAACATTGCTCGAATTCATATTAGAGAAATAGAAGATTTCTGAATGGGGTACCCCTTTGGTGAATTGGAGATTTCACCAATTTCTCCGAAATGTATTACACTGGTGTTCAACTCGTTCGACATTTCTCCCCAAGAGATCTCACTGGTAAATGCTTCTATTGGAGTTAAAACGGAGCCTTAATTCAACATTTGAAAAAAAAATTACCCTTTTTGTTGGAAATTTTCACAAGTTTTTGCCTTATATTCGTACATCTCTCAGTATTTTGATAGTATCACCCTCTATATTCCTCGGATATACACGTTATTTTATACATAGAGGCCTGAGACATAAAGCTATAACTTTCGTGCCCATGACCCTCGCATATTTTTTACTATTCACTTTCAAAACATTGCACGAATTCATATTAGAGAAATAGAAGATTTCTGAATGGGGTACCCCTTTGGTGAATTGGAGATTTCACCAATTTCTCCGAAATGTATTACACTGGTGTTCAACTCGTTCGACATTTCTCCCCAAGAGATCTCACCGGTAAATGCTTCTATTGGAGTTAAAACGGAGCCTTAATTCAACATTTGAAAAAAAAATTACCCTTTTTGTTGGAAATTTTCACAAGTTTTTGCCTTATATTCGTACATCTCTCAGTATTTTGATAGTATCACCCTCTATATACCTCGGATATACACGTTATTTTATACATAGAGGCCTGAGACATAAAGCTATAACTTTCGTGCCCATGACCCTCGCATATTTTTTACTATTCACTTTCAAAACATTGCACGAATTCATATTAGAGAAATAGAAGATTTCTGAATGGGGTACCCCTTTGGTGAATTGGAGATTTCCCCAATTTCTCCGAAATGTATTACACTGGTGTTCAACTCGTTCGATATTACTCCCCAAGAGATCTCACGGGTAAATGCTTCTATTGGAGTTAAAACGGAGCCTTAATTCAACATTTGAAAAAAAATTACCCTTTTTGTTGGAAATTTTCACAAGTTTTTGCCTAATATTCGTACATCTCTCAGTATTTTGATAGTATCACCCTCTATACACGTCGGATATACACGTTATTTTATACATAGAAGCCTGAGACATAAAGCTATAACTTTCGTGCCCATGACCCTCGCATATTTTTTACTATTCACTTTCAAAACATTGCTCGAATTCATATTAGAGAAATCGAAGATTTCTGAATGGGGTACCCCTTTGGTGAATTGGAGATTTCACCAATTTCTCCGAAATGTATTACACTGGTGTTCAACTCGTTCGATATTTCTCCCCAAGAGATCTCATGGGTAAATGCTTCTATTGGAGTTGAAACGGAGCCTTAATTCAACATTTGAAAAAAATTTACCATTTTTGTAGGAAATTTTCACAAGTTTTTGCCTTATATTCGTACATCTCTCAGTATTTTGATAGTATCACCCTCTATACACCTCGGATATACACGTTATTTTATACATAGAAGCCTGAGACATAAAGCTATAACTTTCGTGCCCATGACCCTCGCATATTTTTTACTATTCACTTTCAAAACATTGCTGGAATTCATATTAGAGAAATAGAAGATTTCTGAATGGGGTACCCCTTTGGTGAATTGGAGATTTCACCAATTTCTCCGAAATGTATTACACTGGTGTTCAACTCGTTCGATATTTCTCCCCAAGAGATCTCACCGGTAAATGCTTCTATTGGAGTTAAAACGGAGCCTTAATTCAACATTTGAAAAAAAAATTACCCTTTTTGTTGGAAATTTTCACAAGTTTTTGCCTTATATTCGTACATCTCTCAGTATTTTGATAGTATCACCCTCTATACACCTCGGATATACACGTTATTTTATACATAGAAGCCTGAGACATAAAGCTATAACTTTCGTGCCCATGACCCTCGCATATTTTTTACTATTCACTTTCAAAACATTGCTCGAATTCATATTAGAGAAATAGAAGATTTCTGAATGGGGTACCCCTTTGGTGAATTGGAGATTTCACCAATTTCTCCGAAATGTATTACACTGGTGTTCAACTCGTTCGATATTACTCCCCAAGAGATCTCACGGGTAAATGCTTCTATTGGAGTTAAAACGGAGCCTTAATTCAACATTTGAAAAAAAATTACCCTTTTTGTTGGAAATTTTCACAAGTTTTTGCCTTATATTCGTACATCTCTCTGTATTTTGATAGTATCACCCTCTATACACCTCGGATATACACGTTATTTTATACATAGAAGCCTAAGACATAAAGCTATAACTTTCGTGCCCATGACCCTCGCATATTTTTTACTATTCACTTTCAAAACATTGCTCGAATTCATATTAGAGAAATAGAAGATTTCTGAATGGGGTACCCCTTTGGTGAATTGGAGATTTCACCAATTTCTCCGAAATGTATTACACTGGTGTTCAACTCGTTCGATATTTCTCCCCAAGAGATCTCACGGGTAAATGCTTCTATTGGAGTTAAAACGGAGCCTTAATTCAACATTTGAAGAAAAAATTACCCTTTTTGTTGGAAATTTTCACAAGTTTTTGCCTTATATTCGTACATCTCTCAGTATTTTGATAGTATCACCCTCTATACACCTCGGATATACACGTTATTTTATACATAGAAGCCTGAGACATAAAGCTATAACTTTCGTGCCCATGACCCTCGCATATTTTTTACTATTCACTTTCAAAACATTGCTCGAATTCATATTAGAGAAATAGAAGATTTCTGAATGGGGTACCCCTTTGGTGAATTGGAGATTTCACCAATTTCTCCGAAATGTATTACACTGGTGTTCAACTCGTTCGATATTTCTCCCCAAGAGATCTCACGGGTAAATGCTTCTATTGGAGTTAAAACGGAGCCTTAATTCAACATTTGAAAAAAAAATTACCCTTTTTGTTGGAAATTTTCACAAATTTTTGCCTTATATTCGTACATCTCTCAGTATTTTGATAGTATCACCCTCTATACACCTCGGATATACACGTTATTTTATACATAGAAGCCTGAGACATAAAGCTATAACTTTCGTGCCCATGACCCTCGCATATTTTTTACTATTCACTTTCAAAACATTGCTCGAATTCATATTAGAGAAATAGAAGATTTCTGAATGGGGTACCCCTTTGGTTAATTGGAGATTTCACCAATTTCTCCGAAATGTATTACACTGGTGTTCAACTCGTTCGATATTACTCCCCAAGAGATCTCACGGGTAAATGCTTCTATTGGAGTTAAAACGGAGCCTTAATTCAACATTTGAAAAAAAATTACCCTTTTTGTTGGAAATTTTCACAAGTTTTTGCCTTATATTCGTACATCTCTCTGTATTTTGATAGTATCACCCTCTATACACCTCGGATATACACGTTATTTTACACATAGAAGCCTAAGACATAAAGCTATAACTTTCGTGCCCATGACCCTCGCATATTTTTTACTATTCACTTTCAAAACATTGCTCGAATTCATATTAGAGAAATAGAAGATTTCTGAATGGGGTACCCCTTTGGTGAATTGGAGATTTCACCAATTTCTCCGAAATGTATTACACTGGTGTTCAACTCGTTCGATATTTCTCCCCAAGAGATCTCACGGGTAAATGCTTCTATTGGAGTTAAAACGGAGCCTTAATTCAACATTTGAAGAAAAAATTACCCTTTTTGTTGGAAATTTTCACAAGTTTTTGCCTTATATTCGTACATCTCTCAGTATTTTGATAGTATCACCCTCTATACACCTCGGATATACACGTTATTTTATACATAGAAGCCTGAGACATAAAGCTATAACTTTCGTGCCCATGACCCTCGCATATTTTTTACTATTCACTTTCAAAACATTGCTCGAATTCATATTAGAGAAATAGAAGATTTCTGAATGGGGTACCCCTTTGGTGAATTGGAGATTTCACCAATTTCTCCGAAATGTATTACACTGGTGTTCAACTCGTTCGATATTTCTACCCAAGAGATCTCACGGGTAAATGCTTCTATTGGAGTTAAAACGGAGCCTTAATTCAACATTTGAAAAAAAAATTACCCTTTTTGTTGGAAATTTTCACAAATTTTTGCCTTATATTCGTACATCTCTCAGTATTTTGATAGTATCACCCTCTATACACCTCGGATATACACGTTATTTTATACATAGAAGCCTGAGACAAAAAGCTATAACTTTCGTGCCCATGACCCTCGCATATTTTTTACTATTCACTTTCAAAACATTGCTCGAATTCATATTAGAGAAATAGAAGATTTCTGAATGGGGTACCCCTTTGGTGAATTGGAGATTTCACCAATTTCTCCGAAATGTATTACACTGGTGTTCAACTCGTTCGATATTACTCCCCAAGAGATCTCACGGGTAAATGCTTCTATTGGAGTTAAAACGGAGCCTTAATTCAACATTTGAAAAAAAATTACCCTTTTTGTTGGAAATTTTCACAAGTTTTTGCCTTATATTCGTACATCTCTCTGTATTTTGATAGTATCACCCTCTATACACCTCGGATATACACGTTATTTTACACATAGAAGCCTAAGACATAAAGCTATAACTTTCGTGCCCATGACCCTCGCATATTTTTTACTATTCACTTTCAAAACATTGCTCGAATTCATATTAGAGAAATAGAAGATTTCTGAATGGGGTACCCCTTTGGTGAATTGGAGATTTCACCAATTTCTCCGAAATGTATTACACTGGTGTTCAACTCGTTCGATATTTCTCCCCATGAGATCTCACGGGTAAATGCTTCTATTGGAGTTAAAACGGAGCCTTAATTCAACATTTGAAGAAAAAATTACCCTTTTTGTTGGAAATTTTCACAAGTTTTTGCCTTATATTCGTACATCTCTCAGTATTTTGATAGTATCACCCTCTATACACCTCGGATATACACGTTATTTTATACATAGAAGCCTGAGACATAAAGCTATAACTTTCGTGCCCATGACCCTCGCATATTTTTTACTATTCACTTTCAAAACATTGCTCGAATTCATATTAGAGAAATAGAAGATTTCTGAATGGGGTACCCCTTTGGTGAATTGGAGATTTCACCAATTTCTCCGAAATGTATTACACTGGTGTTCAACTCGTTCGATATTTCTCCCCATGAGATCTCACGGGTAAATGCTTCTATTGGAGTTAAAACGGAGCCTTAATTCAACATTTGAAAAAAAAATTACCCTTTTTGTTGGAAATTTTCACAAGTTTTTGCCTTATATTCGTACATCTCTCAGTATTTTGATAGTATCACCCTCTATACACCTCGGATATACACGTTATTTTATACATAGAAGCCTGAGACATAAAGCTATAACTTTCGTGCCCATGACCCTCGCATATTTTTTTCTATTCACTTTCAAAACATTGCTCGAATTCATATTAGAGAAATAGAAGATTTCTGAATGGGGTACCCCTTTGGTGAATTGGAGATTTCACCAATTTCTCCGAAATTTATTACACTGGTGTTCAACTCGTTCGATATTACTCCCCAAGAGATCTCACGGGTAAATGCTTCTATTGGAGTTAAAACGGAGCCTTAATTCAACATTTGAAAAAAAATTACCCTTTTTGTTGGAAATTTTCACAAGTTTTTGCCTTATATTCGTACATCTCTCTGTATTTTGATAGTATCACCCTCTATACACCTCGGATATACACGTTATTTTATACATAGAAGCCTAAGACATAAAGCTATAACTTTCGGGCCCATGACCCTCGCATATTTTTTACTATTCACTTTCAAAACATTGCTCGAATTCATATTAGAGAAATAGAAGATTTCTGAATGGGGTACCCCTTTGGTGAATTGGAGATTTCACCAATTTCTCCGAAATTTATTACACTGGTGTTCAACTCGTTCGATATTACTCCCCAAGAGATCTCACGGGTAAATGCTTCTATTGGAGTTAAAACGGAGCCTTAATTCAACATTTGAAAAAAAATTACCCTTTTTGTTGGAAATTTTCACAAGTTTTTGCCTTATATTCGTACATCTCTCTGTATTTTGATAGTATCACCCTCTATACACCTCGGATATACACGTTATTTTATACATAGAAGCCTAAGACATAAAGCTATAACTTTCGTGCCCATGACCCTCGCATATTTTTTACTATTCACTTTCAAAACATTGCTCGAATTCATATTAGAGAAATAGAAGATTTCTGAATGGGGTACCCCTTTGGTGAATTGGAGATTTCACCAATTTCTCCGAAATGTATTACACTGGTGTTCAACTCGTTCGATATTTCTCCCCAAGAGATCTCACGGGTAAATGCTTCTATTGGAGTTAAAACGGAGCCTTAATTCAACATTTGAAGAAAAAATTACCCTTTTTGTTGGAAATTTTCACAAGTTTTTGCCTTATATTCGTACATCTCTCAGTATTTTGATAGTATCACCCTCTATACACCTCGGATATACACGTTATTTTATACATAGAAGCCTGAGACATAAAGCTATAACTTTCGTGCCCATGACCCTCGCATATTTTTTACTATTCACTTTCAAAACATTGCTCGAATTCATATTAGAGAAATAGAAGATTTCTGAATGGGGTACCCCTTTGGTGAATTGGAGATTTCACCAATTTCTCCGAAATGTATTACACTGGTGTTCAACTCGTTCGATATTTCTCCCCAAGAGATCTCACGGGTAAATGCTTCTATTGGAGTTAAAACGGAGCCTTAATTCAACATTTGAAAAAAAAATTACCCTTTTTGTTGGAAATTTTCACAAGTTTTTGCCTTATATTCGTACATCTCTCAGTATTTTGATAGTATCACCCTCTATACACCTCGGATATACACGTTATTTTATACATAGAAGCCTGAGACATAAAGCTATAACTTTCGTGCCCATGACCCTCGCATATTTTTTACTATTCACTTTCAAAACATTGCTCGAATTCATATTAGAGAAATAGAAGATTTCTGAATGGGGTACCCCTTTGGTGAATTGGAGATTTCACCAATTTCTCCGAAATTTATTACACTGGTGTTCAACTCGTTCGATATTACTCCCCAAGAGATCTCACGGGTAAATGCTTCTATTGGAGTTAAAACGGAGCCTTAATTCAACATTTGAAAAAAAATTACCCTTTTTGTTGGAAATTTTCACAAGTTTTTGCCTTATATTCGTACATCTCTCTGTATTTTGATAGTATCACCCTCTATACACCTCGGATATACACGTTATTTTATACATAGAAGCCTAAGACATAAAGCTATAACTTTCGTGCCCATGACCCTCGCATATTTTTTACTATTCACTTTCAAAACATTGCTCGAATTCATATTAGAGAAATAGAAGATTTCTGAATGGGGTACCCCTTTGGTGAATTGGAGATTTCACCAATTTCTCCGAAATTTATTACACTGGTGTTCAACTCGTTCGATATTACTCCCCAAGAGATCTCACGGGTAAATGCTTCTATTGGAGTTAAAACGGAGCCTTAATTCAACATTTGAAAAAAAATTACCCTTTTTGTTGGAAATTTTCACAAGTTTTTGCCTTATATTCGTACATCTCTCTGTATTTTGATAGTATCACCCTCTATACACCTCGGATATACACGTTATTTTATACATAGAAGCCTAAGACATAAAGCTATAACTTTCGTGCCCATGACCCTCGCATATTTTTTACTATTCACTTTCAAAACATTGCTCGAATTCATATTAGAGAAATAGAAGATTTCTGAATGGGGTACCCCTTTGGTGAATTGGAGATTTCACCAATTTCTCCGAAATGTATTACACTGGTGTTCAACTCGTTCGATATTTCTCCCCAAGAGATCTCACGGGTAAATGCTTCTATTGGAGTTAAAACGGAGCCTTAATTCAACATTTGAAGAAAAAATTACCCTATTTGTTGGAAATTTTCACAAGTTTTTGCCTTATATTCGTACATCTCTCAGTATTTTGATAGTATCACCCTCTATACACCTCGGATATACACGTTATTTTATACATAGAAGCCTGAGACATAAAGCTATAACTTTCGTGCCCATGACCCTCGCATATTTTTTACTATTCACTTTCAAAACATTGCTCGAATTCATATTAGAGAAATAGAAGATTTCTGAATGGGGTACCCCTTTGGTGAATTGGAGATTTCACCAATTTCTCTGAAATTTATTACACTGGTGTTCAACTCGTTCGATATTACTCCCCAAGAGATCTCACGGGTAAATGCTTCTATTGGAGTTAAAACGGAGCCTTAATTCAACATTTGAAAAAAAATTACCCTTTTTGTTGGAAATTTTCACAAGTTTTTGCCTTAAATTCGTACATCTCTCTGTATTTTGATAGTATCACCCTCTATACACCTCGGATATACACGTTATTTTATACATAGAAGCCTAAGACATAAAGCTATAACTTTCGTGCCCATGACCCTCGCATATTTTTTACTATTCACTTTCAAAACATTGCTCGAATTCATATTAGAGAAATAGAAGATTTCTGAATGGGGTACCCCTTTGGTGAATTGGAGATTTCACCAATTTCTCCGAAATTTATTACACTGGTGTTCAACTCGTTCGATATTACTCCCCAAGAGATCTCACGGGTAAATGCTTCTATTGGAGTTAAAACGGAGCCTTAATTCAACATTTGAAAAAAAATTACCCTTTTTGTTGGAAATTTTCACAAGTTTTTGCCTTATATTCGTACATCTCTCTGTATTTTGATAGTATCACCCTCTATACACCTCGGATATACACGTTATTTTATACATAGAAGCCTAAGACATAAAGCTATAACTTTCGTGCCCATGACCCTCGCATATTTTTTACTATTCACTTTCAAAACATTGCTCGAATTCATATTAGAGAAATAGAAGATTTCTGAATGGGGTACCCCTTTGGTGAATTGGAGATTTCACCAATTTCTCCGAAATGTATTACACTGGTGTTCAACTCGTTCGATATTTCTCCCCAAGAGATCTCACGGGTAAATGCTTTTATTGGAGTTAAAACGGAGCCTTAATTCAACATTTGAAGAAAAAATTACCCTTTTTGTTGGAAATTTTCACAAGTTTTTGCCTTATATTCGTACATCTCTCAGTATTTTGATAGTATCACCCTCTATACACCTCGGATATACACGTTATTTTATACATAGAAGCCTGAGACATAAAGCTATAACTTTCGTGCCCATGACCCTCGCATATTTTTTACTATTCACTTTCAAAACATTGCTCGAATTCATATTAGAGAAATAGAAGATTTCTGAATGGGGTACCCCTTCGGTGAATTGGAGATTTCACCAATTTCTCCGAAATGTATTACACTGGTGTTCAACTCGTTCGATATTTCTCCCCAAGAGATCTCACGGGTAAATGCTTCTATTGGAGTTAAAACGGAGCCTTAATTCAACATTTGAAAAAAAAATTACCCTTTTTGTTGGAAATTTTCACAAGTTTTTGCCTTATATTCGTACATCTCTCAGTATTTTGATAGTATCACCCTCTATACACCTCGGATATACACGTTATTTTATACATAGAAGCCTGAGACATAAAGCTATAACTTTCGTGCCCATGACCCTCGCATATTTTTTACTATTCACTTTCAAAACATTGCTCGAATTCATATTAGAGAAATAGAAGATTTCTGAATGGGGTACCCCTTTGGTGAATTGGAGATTTCACCAATTTCTCCGAAATTTATTACACTGGTGTTCAACTCGTTCGATATTACTCCCCAAGAGATCTCACGGGTAAATGCTTCTATTGGAGTTCAAACGGAGCCTTAATTCAACATTTGAAAAAAAATTACCCTTTTTGTTGGAAATTTTCACAAGTTTTTGCCTTATATTCGTACATCTCTCTGTATTTTGATAGTATCACCCTCTATACACCTCGGATATACACGTTATTTTATACATAGAAGCCTAAGACATAAAGCTATAACTTTCGTGCCCATGACCCTCGCATATTTTTTACTATTCACTTTCAAAACATTGCTCGAATTCATATTAGAGAAATAGTAGATTTCTGAATGGGGTACCCCTTTGGTGAATTGGAGATTTCACCAATTTCTCCGAAATTTATTACACTGGTGTTCAACTCGTTCGATATTACTCCCCAAGAGATCTCACGGGTAAATGCTTCTATTGGAGTTAAAACGGAGCCTTAATTCAACATTTGAAAAAAAATTACCCTTTTTGTTGGAAATTTTCACAAGTTTTTGCCTTATATTCGTACATCTCTCTGTATTTTGATAGTATCACCCTCTATACACCTCGGATATACACGTTATTTTATACATAGAAGCCTAAGACATAAAGCTATAACTTTCGTGCCCATGACCCTCGCATATTTTTTACTATTCACTTTCAAAACATTGCTCGAATTCATATTAGAGAAATAGAAGATTTCTGAATGGGGTACCCCTTTGGTGAATTGGAGATTTCACCAATTTCTCCGAAATGTATTACACTGGTGTTCAACTCGTTCGATATTTCTCCCCAAGAGATCTCACGGGTAAATGCTTCTATTGGAGTTAAAACTGAGCCTTAATTCAACATTTGAAGAAAAAATTACCCTTTTTGTTGGAAATTTTCACAAGTTTTTGCCTTATATTCGTACATCTCTCAGTATTTTGATAGTATCACCCTCTATACACCTCGGATATACACGTTATTTTATACATAGAAGCCTGAGACATAAAGCTATAACTTTCGTGCCCATGACCCTCGCATATTTTTTACTATTCACTTTCAAAACATTGCTCGAATTCATATTAGAGAAATAGAAGATTTCTGAATGGGGTACCCCTTTGGTGAATTGGAGATTTCACCAATTTCTCCGAAATGTATTACACTGGTGTTCAACTCGTTCGATATTTCTCCCCAAGAGATCTCACGGGTAAATGCTTCTATTGGAGTTAAAACGGAGCCTTAATTCAACATTTGAAAAAAAAATTACCCTTTTTGTTGGAAATTTTCACAAGTTTTTGCCTTATATTCGTACATCTCTCAGTATTTTGATAGTATCACCCTCTATACACCTCGGATATACACGTTATTTTATACATAGAAGCCTGAGACATAAAGCTATAACTTTCGTGCCCATGACCCTCGCATATTTTTTACTATTCACTTTCAAAACATTGCTCGAATTCATATTAGAGAAATAGAAGATTTCTGAATGGGGTACCCCTTTGGTGAATTGGAGATTTCACCAATTTCTCCGAAATGTATTACACTGGTGTTCAACTCGTTCGATATTTCTCCCCAAGAGATCTCACGGGTAAATGCTTCTATTGGAGTTAAAACGGAGCCTTAATTCAACATTTGAAAAAAAAATTACCCTTTTTGTTGGAAATTTTCACAAGTTTTTGCCTTATATTCGTACATCTCTCAGTATTTTGATAGTATCACCCTCTATACACCTCGGATATACACGTTATTTTATACATAGAAGCCTGAGACATAAAGCTATAACTTTCGTGCCCATGACCCTCGCATATTTTTTACTATTCACTTTCAAAACATTGCTCGAATTCATATTAGAGAAATAGAAGATTTCTGAATGGGGTACCCCTTTGGTGAATTGGAGATTTCACCAATTTCTCCGAAATTTATTACACTGGTGTTCAACTCGTTCGATATTACTCCCCAAGAGATCTCACGGGTAAATGCTTCTATTGGAGTTAAAACGGAGCCTTAATTCAACATTTGAAAAAAAATTACCCTTTTTGTTGGAAATTTTCACAAGTTTTTGCCTTAAATTCGTACATCTCTCTGTATTTTGATAGTATCACCCTCTATACACCTCGGATATACACGTTATTTTATACATAGAAGCCTAAGACATAAAGCTATAACTTTCGTGCCCATGACCCTCGCATATTTTTTACTATTCACTTTCAAAACATTGCTCGAATTCATATTAGAGAAATAGAAGATTTCTGAATGGGGTACCCCTTTGGTGAATTGGAGATTTCACCAATTTCTCCGAAATTTATTACACTGGTGTTCAACTCGTTCGATATTACTCCCCAAGAGATCTCACGGGTAAATGCTTCTATTGGAGTTAAAACGGAGCCTTAATTCAACATTTAAAAAAAAATTACCCTTTTTGTTGGAAATTTTCACAAGTTTTTGCCTTATATTCGTACATCTCTCTGTATTTTGATAGTATCACCCTCTATACACCTCGGATATACACGTTATTTTATACATAGAAGCCTAAGACATAAAGCTATAACTTTCGTGCCCATGACCCTCGCATATTTTTTACTATTCACTTTCAAAACATTGCTCGAATTCATATTAGAGAAATAGAAGATTTCTGAATGGGGTACCCCTTTGGTGAATTGGAGATTTCACCAATTTCTCCGAAATGTATTACACTGGTGTTAAACTCGTTCGATATTTATCCCCAAGAGATCTCAGGGGTAAATGCTTCTATTGGAGTTGAAACGGAGCCTTAATTCCGCATTTGAAAAAAAATAATCCTTTTTGTTGGAAATTTTCACAAGTTCTTGCCTAATATTCGTACATCTCTCAGTATTTTGATAGTATCACCCTCTAAACACCTCGGATATACACGATATATTATACATAGAAGCATAAGACATAAAGCTATAACTTTCGTGCCCATGACCCTCGCATATTTTTTACTATTCACTTTCAAAACATTGCTCGAATTCATATTAGAGAAATCGAAGATTTCTAAATGGGGTACCCCTTTGGTGAATTGGAGATTTCACCAATTTCTCCGAAATGTATTACACTGGTGTTCAACTCGTTCGATATTTCTCCCCAAGAGATCTCAGGGGTAAATGCTTCTATCGGAGTTGAAACGGAGCCTTAATTCAACATTCGAAAAAATATTACCCTTTTTGTTGGAAATTTTCACAAGTTTTTGCCTAATATTCGTACATCTCTCAGTATTTTGATAGTATCACCCTCTATACACCTCGGATATACACGTTATTTTATACATAGAAGCCTGAGACATAAAGCTATAACTTTCGTGCCCATGACCCTCGCATATTTTTTACTATTCACTTTCAAAACATTGCTCGAATTCATATTAGAGAAATAGAAGATTTCTGAATGGGGTACCCCTTTGGTGAATTGGAGATTTCACCAATTTCTCCGAAATGTATTACACTGGTGTTCAAATCGTTCGATATTTCTCCCCAAGAGATCTCATGGGTAAATGCTTCTATTGGAGTTGAAACGGAGCCTTAATTCAACATTTGAAAAAAAATTACCCTTTTTGTTGGAAATTTTCACAAGTTTTTGCCTTATATTCGTACATCTCTCAGTATTTTGATAGTATCACCCTCTATGCACCTCGGATTTACACGATATTTTATACATGGATGCCTGAGACATAAAGCTATAACTTTCGTGCCCATGACCCTCGCATATTTTTTACTATTCACTTTCAAAACATTGCTCGAATTCATATTAGAGAAATAGAAGATTTCTGAATGGGGTACCCCTTTGGTGAATTGGAGATTTCACCAATTTCTCCGAAATGTATTACACTGGTGTTCAACTCGTTCGATATTTATCCCCAAGAGATCTCAGGGGTAAATGCTTCTATTGGAGTTGAAACGGAGCCTTAATTCCGCATTTGAAAAAAAATAATCCTTTTTGTTGGAAATTTTCACAAGTTCTTGCCTAATATTCGTACATCTCTCAGTATTTTGATAGTATCACCCTCTAAACACCTCGGATATACACGATATATTATACATAGAAGCATAAGACATAAAGCTATAACTTTCGTGCCCATGACCCTCGCATATTTTTTACTATTCACTTTCAAAACATTGCTCGAATTCATATTAGAGAAATCGAAGATTTCTGAATGGGGTACCCCTTTGGTGAATTGGAGATTTCACCAATTTCTCCGAAATGTATTACACTGGTGTTCAACTCGTTCGATATTTCTCCCCAAGAGATCTCAGGGGTAAATGCTTCTATCGGAGTTGAAACGGAGCCTTAATTCAACATTCGAAAAAATATTACCCTTTTTGTTGGAAATTTTCACAAGTTTTTGCCTAATATTCGTACATCTCTCAGTATTTTGATAGTATCACCCTCTATACACCTCGGATATACACGTTATTTTATACATAGAAGCCTGAGACATAAAGCTATAACTTTCGTGCCCATGACCCTCGCATATTTTTTACTATTCACTTTCAAAACATTGCTCGAATTCATATTAGAGAAATCGAAGATTTCTGAATGGGGTACCCCTTTGGTGAATTGGAGATTTCACCAATTTCTCCGAAATGTATTACACTGGTGTTCAAATCGTTCGATATTTCTCCCCAAGAGATCTCATGGGTAAATGCTTCTATTGGAGTTGAAACGGAGCCTTAATTCAACATTTGAAAAAAAATTACCCTTTTTGTTGGAAATTTTCACAAGTTTTTGCCTTATATTCGTACATCTCTCAGTATTTTGATAGTATCACCCTCTATGCACCTCGGATATACACGTTATTTTATACATAGAAGCCTGAGAGATAAAGCTATAACTTTCGTGCCCATGACCCTCGCATATTTTTTACTATTCACTTTCAAAACATTGCTCGAATTCATATTAGAGAAATAGAAGATTTCTGAATGGGGTACCCCTTTGGTGAATTGGAGATTTCACCAATTTCTCCGAAATGTATTACACTGGTGTTCAACTCGTTCGATATTACTCCCCAAGAGATCTCACGGGTAAATGCTTCTATTGGAGTTAAAACGGAGCCTTAATTCAACAGTTGAAAAAAAATTACCCTTTTTGTTGGAAATTTTCACAAGTTTTTGCCTTATATTCGTACATCTCTCTGTATTTTGATAGTATCACCCTCAATACACCTCGGATATACACGTTATTTTATACATAGAAGCCTGAGACATAAAGCTATAACTTTCGTGCCCATGACCCTCGCATATTTTTTACTATTCACTTTCAAAACATTGCTCGAATTCATATTAGAGAAATAGAAGATTTCTGAATGGGGTACCCCTTTGGTGAATTGGAGATTTCACCAATTTCTCCGAAATGTATTACACTGGTGTTCAACTCGTTCGATATTTCTCCCCAAGAGATCTCACGGGTAAATGCTTCTATTGGAGTTAAAACGGAGCCTTAATTCAACATTTGAAGAAAAAATTACCCTTTTTGTTGGAAATTTTCACAAGTTTTTGCCTTATATTCGTACATCTCTCAGTATTTTGATAGTATCACCCTCTATACACCTCGGATATACACGTTATTTTATACATAGAAGCCTGAGAGATAAAGCTATAACTTTCGTGCCCATGACCCTCGCATATTTTTTACTATTCACTTTCAAAACATTGCTCGAATTCATATTAGAGAAATAGAAGATTTCTGTATGGGGTACCCCTTTGGTGAATTGGAGATTTCACCAATTTCTCCGAAATGTATTACACTGGTGTTCAACTCGTTCGATATTTCTCCCCAAGAGATCTCATGGGTGAATGCTTCTATTGGAGTTGAAACGGAGCATTAATTCAACATTTGAAAAAAAATTACCCTTTTTGTTGGAAATTTTCACAAGTTTTTGCCTTATATTCGTACATCTCTCAGTATTTTGATAGTATCACCCTCAATACACCTCGGATATACACGTTATTTTATACATAGAAGCCTGAGACATAAAGCTATAACTTTCGTGCCCATGACCCTCGCATATTTTTTACTATTCACTTTCAAAACATTGCTCGAATTCATATTAGAGAAATAGAAGATTTATGAATGGGGTACCCCTTTGGTGAATTGGAGATTTCACCAATTTCTCCGAAATGTATTACACTGGTGTTCAACTCGTTCGATATTTCTCCCCAAGAGATCTCACGGGTAAATGCATCTATTGGAGTTGAAACGGAGCATTAATTCAACAGTTGAAAAAAAATTACCCTTTTTGTTGGAAATTTTCACAATTTTTGCCTTATATTCGTACATCTCTCTGTATTTTGATAGTATCACCCTCAATACACCTCGGATATACACGTTATTTTATACATAGAAGCCTGAGACATAAAGCTATAACTTTCGTGCCCATGACCCTCGCATATTTTTTACTATTCACTTTCAAAACATTGCTCGAATTCATATTAGAGAAATAGAAGATTTCTGTATGGGGTACCCCTTTGGTGAATTGGAGATTTCACCAATTTCTCCGAAATGTATTACACTGGTGTTCAACTCGTTCGATATTTCTCCCCAAGAGATCTCATGGGTGAATGCTTCTATTGGAGTTGAAACGGAGCATTAATTCAACATTTGAAAAAAAATTACCCTTTTTGTTGGAAATTTTCACAAGTTTTTGCCTTATATTCGTACATCTCTCAGTATTTTGATAGTATCACCCTCAATACACCTCGGATATACACGTTATTTTATACATAGAAGCCTGAGACATAAAGCTATAACTTTCGTGCCCATGACCCTCGCATATTTTTTACTATTCACTTTCAAAACATTGCTCGAATTCATATTAGAGAAATAGAAGATTTCTGAATGGGGTACCCCTTTGGTGAATTGGAGATTTCACCAATTTCTCCGAAATGTATTACACTGGTGTTCAACTCGTTCGATATTTCTCCCCAAGAGATCTCACGGGTAAATGCATCTATTGGAGTTGAAACGGAGCATTAATTCAACAGTTGAAAAAAAATTACCCTTTTTGTTGGAAATTTTCACAATTTTTGCCTTATATTCGTACATCTCTCTGTATTTTGATAGTATCACCCTCAATACACCTCGGATATACACGTTATTTTATACATAGAAGCCTGAGACATAAAGCTATAACTTTCGTGCCCATGACCCTCGCATATTTTTTACTATTCACTTTCAAAACATTGCTCGAATTCATATTAGAGAAATCGAAGATTTCTGAATGGGGTACCCCTTTGGTGAATTGGAGATTTCACCAATTTCTCCGAAATGTATTACACTGGTGTTCAAATCGTTCGATATTTCTCCCCAAGAGATCTCATGGGTGAATGCTTCTATTGGAGTTGAAACGGAGCCTTAATTCAACATTTGAAAAAAAATTACCCTTTTTGTTGGAAATTTTCACAAGTTTTTGCCTTATATTCGTACATCTCTCAGTATTTTGATAGTATCACCCTCAATACACCTCGGATATACACGTTATTTTATACATAGAAGCCTGAGACATAAAGCTATAACTTTCGTGCCCATGACCCTCGCATATTTTTTACTATTCACTTTCAAAACATTGCTCGAATTCATATTAGAGAAATAGAAGATTTCTGAATGGGGTACCCCTTTGGTGAATTGGAGATTTCACCAATTTCTCCGAAATGTATTACACTGGTGTTCAACTCGTTCGATATTTCTCCCCAAGAGATCTCACGGGTAAATGCATCTATTGGAGTTGAAACGGAGCATTAATTCAACAGTTGAAAAAAAATTACCCTTTTTGTTGGAAATTTTCACAATTTTTGCCTTATATTCGTACATCTCTCTGTATTTTGATAGTATCACCCTCAATACACCTCGGATATACACGTTATTTTATACATAGAAGCCTGAGACATAAAGCTATAACTTTCGTGCCCATGACCCTCGCATATTTTTTACTATTCACTTTCAAAACATTGCTCGAATTCATATTAGAGAAATCGAAGATTTCTGAATGGGGTACCCCTTTGGTGAATTGGAGATTTCACCAATTTCTCCGAAATGTATTACACTGGTGTTCAAATCGTTCGATATTTCTCCCCAAGAGATCTCATGGGTGAATGCTTCTATTGGAGTTGAAACGGAGCCTTAATTCAACATTTGAAAAAAAATTACCCTTTTTGTTGGAAATTTTCACAAGTTTTTGCCTTATATTCGTACATCTCTCAGTATTTTGATAGTATCACCCTCTATACACCTCGGATATACACGTTATTTTATACATAGAAGCCTGAGAGATAAAGCTATAACTTTCGTGCCCATGACCCTCGCATATTTTTTACTATTCACTTTCAAAACATTGCTCGAATTCATATTAGAGAAATAGAAGATTTCTGTATGGGGTACCCCTTTGGTGAATTGGAGATTTCACCAATTTCTCCGAAATGTATTACACTGGTGTTCAACTCGTTCGATATTTCTCCCCAAGAGATCTCATGGGTGAATGCTTCTATTGGAGTTGAAACGGAGCATTAATTCAACATTTGAAAAAAAATTACCCTTTTTGTTGGAAATTTTCACAAGTTTTTGCCTTATATTCGTACATCTCTCAGTATTTTGATAGTATCACCCTCAATACACCTCGGATATACACGTTATTTTATACATAGAAGCCTGAGACATAAAGCTATAACTTTCGTGCCCATGACCCTCGCATATTTTTTACTA
The DNA here is from genome assembly GCF_963169125.1 of Humulus lupulus. Classification (NCBI taxonomy): domain Eukaryota; kingdom Viridiplantae; phylum Streptophyta; class Magnoliopsida; order Rosales; family Cannabaceae; genus Humulus; species Humulus lupulus. The sequence goes on along the minus strand of NC_084802.1, from coordinate 182,788,747 downwards.
TTCACTTTCAAAACATTGCTCGAATTCATATTAGAGAAATAGAAGATTTATGAATGGGGTACCCCTTTGGTGAATTGGAGATTTCACCAATTTCTCCGAAATGTATTACACTGGTGTTCAACTCGTTCGATATTTCTCCCCAAGAGATCTCACGGGTAAATGCATCTATTGGAGTTGAAACGGAGCATTAATTCAACAGTTGAAAAAAAATTACCCTTTTTGTTGGAAATTTTCACAATTTTTGCCTTATATTCGTACATCTCTCTGTATTTTGATAGTATCACCCTCAATACACCTCGGATATACACGTTATTTTATACATAGAAGCCTGAGACATAAAGCTATAACTTTCGTGCCCATGACCCTCGCATATTTTTTACTATTCACTTTCAAAACATTGCTCGAATTCATATTAGAGAAATAGAAGATTTCTGTATGGGGTACCCCTTTGGTGAATTGGAGATTTCACCAATTTCTCCGAAATGTATTACACTGGTGTTCAACTCGTTCGATATTTCTCCCCAAGAGATCTCATGGGTGAATGCTTCTATTGGAGTTGAAACGGAGCATTAATTCAACATTTGAAAAAAAATTACCCTTTTTGTTGGAAATTTTCACAAGTTTTTGCCTTATATTCGTACATCTCTCAGTATTTTGATAGTATCACCCTCAATACACCTCGGATATACACGTTATTTTATACATAGAAGCCTGAGACATAAAGCTATAACTTTCGTGCCCATGACCCTCGCATATTTTTTACTATTCACTTTCAAAACATTGCTCGAATTCATATTAGAGAAATAGAAGATTTCTGAATGGGGTACCCCTTTGGTGAATTGGAGATTTCACCAATTTCTCCGAAATGTATTACACTGGTGTTCAACTCGTTCGATATTTCTCCCCAAGAGATCTCACGGGTAAATGCATCTATTGGAGTTGAAACGGAGCATTAATTCAACAGTTGAAAAAAAATTACCCTTTTTGTTGGAAATTTTCACAATTTTTGCCTTATATTCGTACATCTCTCTGTATTTTGATAGTATCACCCTCAATACACCTCGGATATACACGTTATTTTATACATAGAAGCCTGAGACATAAAGCTATAACTTTCGTGCCCATGACCCTCGCATATTTTTTACTATTCACTTTCAAAACATTGCTCGAATTCATATTAGAGAAATCGAAGATTTCTGAATGGGGTACCCCTTTGGTGAATTGGAGATTTCACCAATTTCTCCGAAATGTATTACACTGGTGTTCAAATCGTTCGATATTTCTCCCCAAGAGATCTCATGGGTGAATGCTTCTATTGGAGTTGAAACGGAGCCTTAATTCAACATTTGAAAAAAAATTACCCTTTTTGTTGGAAATTTTCACAAGTTTTTGCCTTATATTCGTACATCTCTCAGTATTTTGATAGTATCACCCTCAATACACCTCGGATATACACGTTATTTTATACATAGAAGCCTGAGACATAAAGCTATAACTTTCGTGCCCATGACCCTCGCATATTTTTTACTATTCACTTTCAAAACATTGCTCGAATTCATATTAGAGAAATAGAAGATTTCTGAATGGGGTACCCCTTTGGTGAATTGGAGATTTCACCAATTTCTCCGAAATGTATTACACTGGTGTTCAACTCGTTCGATATTTCTCCCCAAGAGATCTCACGGGTAAATGCATCTATTGGAGTTGAAACGGAGCATTAATTCAACAGTTGAAAAAAAATTACCCTTTTTGTTGGAAATTTTCACAATTTTTGCCTTATATTCGTACATCTCTCTGTATTTTGATAGTATCACCCTCAATACACCTCGGATATACACGTTATTTTATACATAGAAGCCTGAGACATAAAGCTATAACTTTCGTGCCCATGACCCTCGCATATTTTTTACTATTCACTTTCAAAACATTGCTCGAATTCATATTAGAGAAATCGAAGATTTCTGAATGGGGTACCCCTTTGGTGAATTGGAGATTTCACCAATTTCTCCGAAATGTATTACACTGGTGTTCAAATCGTTCGATATTTCTCCCCAAGAGATCTCATGGGTGAATGCTTCTATTGGAGTTGAAACGGAGCCTTAATTCAACATTTGAAAAAAAATTACCCTTTTTGTTGGAAATTTTCACAAGTTTTTGCCTTATATTCGTACATCTCTCAGTATTTTGATAGTATCACCCTCTATACACCTCGGATATACACGTTATTTTATACATAGAAGCCTGAGAGATAAAGCTATAACTTTCGTGCCCATGACCCTCGCATATTTTTTACTATTCACTTTCAAAACATTGCTCGAATTCATATTAGAGAAATAGAAGATTTCTGAATGGGGTACCCCTTTGGTGAATTGGAGATCTCACCAATTTCTCCGAAATGTATTACACTGGTGTTCAACTCGTTCGATATTACTCCCCAAGAGATCTCACGGGTAAATGCTTCTATTGGAGTTAAAACGGAGCCTTAATTCAACATTTGAAAAAAAATTACCCTTTTTGTTGGAAATTTTCACAAGTTTTTGCCTTATATTCGTACATCTCTCAGTATTTTGATAGTATCACCCTCTATGCACCTCGGATTTACACGATATTTTATACATGGATGCCTGAGACATAAAGCTATAACTTTCGTGCCCATGACCCTCGCATATTTTTTACTATTCACTTTCAAAACATTGCTCGAATTCATATTAGAGAAATAGAAGATTTATGAATGGGGTACCCCTTTGGTGAATTGGAGATTTCACCAATTTCTCCGAAATGTATTACACTGGTGTTCAACTCGTTCGATATTTATCCCCAAGAGATCTCAGGGGTAAATGCTTCTATTGGAGTTGAAACGGAGCCTTAATTCCGCATTTGAAAAAAAATAATCCTTTTTGTTGGAAATTTTCACAAGTTCTTGCCTAATATTCGTACATCTCTCAGTATTTTGATAGTATCACCCTCTAAACACCTCGGATATACACGATATATTATACATAGAAGCATAAGACATAAAGCTATAACTTTCGTGCCCATGACCCTCGCATATTTTTTACTATTCACTTTCAAAACATTGCTCGAATTCATATTAGAGAAATCGAAGATTTCTGAATGGGGTACCCCTTTGGTGAATTGGAGATTTCACCAATTTCTCCGAAATGTATTACACTGGTGTTCAACTCGTTCGATATTTCTCCCCAAGAGATCTCAGGGGTAAATGCTTCTATCGGAGTTGAAACGGAGCCTTAATTCAACATTCGAAAAAATATTACCCTTTTTGTTGGAAATTTTCACAAGTTTTTGCCTAATATTCGTACATCTCTCAGTATTTTGATAGTATCACCCTCTATACACCTCGGATATACACGTTATTTTATACATAGAAGCCTGAGACATAAAGCTATAACTTTCGTGCCCATGACCCTCGCATATTTTTTACTATTCACTTTCAAAACATTGCTCGAATTCATATTAGAGAAATAGAAGATTTCTGAATGGGGTACCCCTTTGGTGAATTGGAGATTTCACCAATTTCTCCGAAATGTATTACACTGGTGTTCAACTCGTTCGATATTTCTCCCCAAGAGATCTCACGGGTAAATGCATCTATTGGAGTTGAAACGGAGCATTAATTCAACAGTTGAAAAAAAATTACCCTTTTTGTTGGAAATTTTCACAATTTTTGCCTTATATTCGTACATCTCTCTGTATTTTGATAGTATCACCCTCAATACACCTCGGATATACACGTTATTTTATACATAGAAGCCTGAGACATAAAGCTATAACTTTCGTGCCCATGACCCTCGCATATTTTTTACTATTCACTTTCAAAACATTGCTCGAATTCATATTAGAGAAATAGAAGATTTATGAATGGGGTACCCCTTTGGTGAATTGGAGATTTCACCAATTTCTCCGAAATGTATTACACTGGTGTTCAACTCGTTCGATATTTCTCCCCAAGAGATCTCACGGGTAAATGCATCTATTGGAGTTGAAACGGAGCATTAATTCAACAGTTGAAAAAAAATTACCCTTTTTGTTGGAAATTTTCACAATTTTTGCCTTATATTCGTACATCTCTCTGTATTTTGATAGTATCACCCTCAATACACCTCGGATATACACGTTATTTTATACATAGAAGCCTGAGACATAAAGCTATAACTTTCGTGCCCATGACCCTCGCATATTTTTTACTATTCACTTTCAAAACATTGCTCGAATTCATATTAGAGAAATAGAAGATTTCTGTATGGGGTACCCCTTTGGTGAATTGGAGATTTCACCAATTTCTCCGAAATGTATTACACTGGTGTTCAACTCGTTCGATATTTCTCCCCAAGAGATCTCATGGGTGAATGCTTCTATTGGAGTTGAAACGGAGCATTAATTCAACATTTGAAAAAAAATTACCCTTTTTGTTGGAAATTTTCACAAGTTTTTGCCTTATATTCGTACATCTCTCAGTATTTTGATAGTATCACCCTCAATACACCTCGGATATACACGTTATTTTATACATAGAAGCCTGAGACATAAAGCTATAACTTTCGTGCCCATGACCCTCGCATATTTTTTACTATTCACTTTCAAAACATTGCTCGAATTCATATTAGAGAAATAGAAGATTTCTGAATGGGGTACCCCTTTGGTGAATTGGAGATTTCACCAATTTCTCCGAAATGTATTACACTGGTGTTCAACTCGTTCGATATTTCTCCCCAAGAGATCTCACGGGTAAATGCATCTATTGGAGTTGAAACGGAGCATTAATTCAACAGTTGAAAAAAAATTACCCTTTTTGTTGGAAATTTTCACAATTTTTGCCTTATATTCGTACATCTCTCTGTATTTTGATAGTATCACCCTCAATACACCTCGGATATACACGTTATTTTATACATAGAAGCCTGAGACATAAAGCTATAACTTTCGTGCCCATGACCCTCGCATATTTTTTACTATTCACTTTCAAAACATTGCTCGAATTCATATTAGAGAAATCGAAGATTTCTGAATGGGGTACCCCTTTGGTGAATTGGAGATTTCACCAATTTCTCCGAAATGTATTACACTGGTGTTCAAATCGTTCGATATTTCTCCCCAAGAGATCTCATGGGTGAATGCTTCTATTGGAGTTGAAACGGAGCCTTAATTCAACATTTGAAAAAAAATTACCCTTTTTGTTGGAAATTTTCACAAGTTTTTGCCTTATATTCGTACATCTCTCAGTATTTTGATAGTATCACCCTCAATACACCTCGGATATACACGTTATTTTATACATAGAAGCCTGAGACATAAAGCTATAACTTTCGTGCCCATGACCCTCGCATATTTTTTACTATTCACTTTCAAAACATTGCTCGAATTCATATTAGAGAAATAGAAGATTTCTGAATGGGGTACCCCTTTGGTGAATTGGAGATTTCACCAATTTCTCCGAAATGTATTACACTGGTGTTCAACTCGTTCGATATTTCTCCCCAAGAGATCTCACGGGTAAATGCATCTATTGGAGTTGAAACGGAGCATTAATTCAACAGTTGAAAAAAAATTACCCTTTTTGTTGGAAATTTTCACAATTTTTGCCTTATATTCGTACATCTCTCTGTATTTTGATAGTATCACCCTCAATACACCTCGGATATACACGTTATTTTATACATAGAAGCCTGAGACATAAAGCTATAACTTTCGTGCCCATGACCCTCGCATATTTTTTACTATTCACTTTCAAAACATTGCTCGAATTCATATTAGAGAAATCGAAGATTTCTGAATGGGGTACCCCTTTGGTGAATTGGAGATTTCACCAATTTCTCCGAAATGTATTACACTGGTGTTCAAATCGTTCGATATTTCTCCCCAAGAGATCTCATGGGTGAATGCTTCTATTGGAGTTGAAACGGAGCCTTAATTCAACATTTGAAAAAAAATTACCCTTTTTGTTGGAAATTTTCACAAGTTTTTGCCTTATATTCGTACATCTCTCAGTATTTTGATAGTATCACCCTCTATACACCTCGGATATACACGTTATTTTATACATAGAAGCCTGAGAGATAAAGCTATAACTTTCGTGCCCATGACCCTCGCATATTTTTTACTATTCACTTTCAAAACATTGCTCGAATTCATATTAGAGAAATAGAAGATTTCTGAATGGGGTACCCCTTTGGTGAATTGGAGATCTCACCAATTTCTCCGAAATGTATTACACTGGTGTTCAACTCGTTCGATATTACTCCCCAAGAGATCTCACGGGTAAATGCTTCTATTGGAGTTAAAACGGAGCCTTAATTCAACATTTGAAAAAAAATTACCCTTTTTGTTGGAAATTTTCACAAGTTTTTGCCTTATATTCGTACATCTCTCAGTATTTTGATAGTATCACCCTCTATGCACCTCGGATTTACACGATATTTTATACATGGATGCCTGAGACATAAAGCTATAACTTTCGTGCCCATGACCCTCGCATATTTTTTACTATTCACTTTCAAAACATTGCTCGAATTCATATTAGAGAAATAGAAGATTTATGAATGGGGTACCCCTTTGGTGAATTGGAGATTTCACCAATTTCTCCGAAATGTATTACACTGGTGTTCAACTCGTTCGATATTTATCCCCAAGAGATCTCAGGGGTAAATGCTTCTATTGGAGTTGAAACGGAGCCTTAATTCCGCATTTGAAAAAAAATAATCCTTTTTGTTGGAAATTTTCACAAGTTCTTGCCTAATATTCGTACATCTCTCAGTATTTTGATAGTATCACCCTCTAAACACCTCGGATATACACGATATATTATACATAGAAGCATAAGACATAAAGCTATAACTTTCGTGCCCATGACCCTCGCATATTTTTTACTATTCACTTTCAAAACATTGCTCGAATTCATATTAGAGAAATCGAAGATTTCTGAATGGGGTACCCCTTTGGTGAATTGGAGATTTCACCAATTTCTCCGAAATGTATTACACTGGTGTTCAACTCGTTCGATATTTCTCCCCAAGAGATCTCAGGGGTAAATGCTTCTATCGGAGTTGAAACGGAGCCTTAATTCAACATTCGAAAAAATATTACCCTTTTTGTTGGAAATTTTCACAAGTTTTTGCCTAATATTCGTACATCTCTCAGTATTTTGATAGTATCACCCTCTATACACCTCGGATATACACGTTATTTTATACATAGAAGCCTGAGACATAAAGCTATAACTTTCGTGCCCATGACCCTCGCATATTTTTTACTATTCACTTTCAAAACATTGCTCGAATTCATATTAGAGAAATCGAAGATTTCTGAATGGGGTACCCCTTTGGTGAATTGGAGATTTCACCAATTTCTCCGAAATGTATTACACTGGTGTTCAAATCGTTCGATATTTCTCCCCAAGAGATCTCATGGGTAAATGCTTCTATTGGAGTTGAAACGGAGCCTTAATTCAACATTTGAAAAAAAATTACCCTTTTTGTTGGAAATTTTCACAAGTTTTTGCCTTATATTCGTACATCTCTCAGTATTTTGATAGTATCACCCTCTATGCACCTCGGATATACACGTTATTTTATACATAGAAGCCTGAGAGATAAAGCTATAACTTTCGTGCCCATGACCCTCGCATATTTTTTACTATTCACTTTCAAAACATTGCTCGAATTCATATTAGAGAAATAGAAGATTTCTGAATGGGGTACCCCTTTGGTGAATTGGAGATTTCACCAATTTCTCCGAAATGTATTACACTGGTGTTCAACTCGTTCGATATTTCTCCCCAAGAGATCTCATGGGTGAATGCTTCTATTGGAGTTGAAACGGAGCATTAATTCAACATTTGAAAAAAAATTACCCTTTTTGTTGGAAATTTTCACAAGTTTTTGCCTTATATTCGTACATCTCTCAGTATTTTGATAGTATCACCCTCAATACACCTCGGATATACACGTTATTTTATACATAGAAGCCTGAGACATAAAGCTATAACTTTCGTGCCCATGACCCTCGCATATTTTTTACTATTCACTTTCAAAACATTGCTCGAATTCATATTAGAGAAATAGAAGATTTATGAATGGGGTACCCCTTTGGTGAATTGGAGATTTCACCAATTTCTCCGAAATGTATTACACTGGTGTTCAACTCGTTCGATATTTCTCCCCAAGAGATCTCACGGGTAAATGCATCTATTGGAGTTGAAACGGAGCATTAATTCAACAGTTGAAAAAAAATTACCCTTTTTGTTGGAAATTTTCACAATTTTTGCCTTATATTCGTACATCTCTCTGTATTTTGATAGTATCACCCTCAATACACCTCGGATATACACGTTATTTTATACATAGAAGCCTGAGACATAAAGCTATAACTTTCGTGCCCATGACCCTCGCATATTTTTTACTATTCACTTTCAAAACATTGCTCGAATTCATATTAGAGAAATAGAAGATTTCTGTATGGGGTACCCCTTTGGTGAATTGGAGATTTCACCAATTTCTCCGAAATGTATTACACTGGTGTTCAACTCGTTCGATATTTCTCCCCAAGAGATCTCATGGGTGAATGCTTCTATTGGAGTTGAAACGGAGCATTAATTCAACATTTGAAAAAAAATTACCCTTTTTGTTGGAAATTTTCACAAGTTTTTGCCTTATATTCGTACATCTCTCAGTATTTTGATAGTATCACCCTCAATACACCTCGGATATACACGTTATTTTATACATAGAAGCCTGAGACATAAAGCTATAACTTTCGTGCCCATGACCCTCGCATATTTTTTACTATTCACTTTCAAAACATTGCTCGAATTCATATTAGAGAAATAGAAGATTTCTGAATGGGGTACCCCTTTGGTGAATTGGAGATTTCACCAATTTCTCCGAAATGTATTACACTGGTGTTCAACTCGTTCGATATTTCTCCCCAAGAGATCTCACGGGTAAATGCATCTATTGGAGTTGAAACGGAGCATTAATTCAACAGTTGAAAAAAAATTACCCTTTTTGTTGGAAATTTTCACAATTTTTGCCTTATATTCGTACATCTCTCTGTATTTTGATAGTATCACCCTCAATACACCTCGGATATACACGTTATTTTATACATAGAAGCCTGAGACATAAAGCTATAACTTTCGTGCCCATGACCCTCGCATATTTTTTACTATTCACTTTCAAAACATTGCTCGAATTCATATTAGAGAAATCGAAGATTTCTGAATGGGGTACCCCTTTGGTGAATTGGAGATTTCACCAATTTCTCCGAAATGTATTACACTGGTGTTCAAATCGTTCGATATTTCTCCCCAAGAGATCTCATGGGTGAATGCTTCTATTGGAGTTGAAACGGAGCCTTAATTCAACATTTGAAAAAAAATTACCCTTTTTGTTGGAAATTTTCACAAGTTTTTGCCTTATATTCGTACATCTCTCAGTATTTTGATAGTATCACCCTCTATACACCTCGGATATACACGTTATTTTATACATAGAAGCCTGAGAGATAAAGCTATAACTTTCGTGCCCATGACCCTCGCATATTTTTTACTATTCACTTTCAAAACATTGCTCGAATTCATATTAGAGAAATAGAAGATTTCTGAATGGGGTACCCCTTTGGTGAATTGGAGATCTCACCAATTTCTCCGAAATGTATTACACTGGTGTTCAACTCGTTCGATATTACTCCCCAAGAGATCTCACGGGTAAATGCTTCTATTGGAGTTAAAACGGAGCCTTAATTCAACATTTGAAAAAAAATTACCCTTTTTGTTGGAAATTTTCACAAGTTTTTGCCTTATATTCGTACATCTCTCAGTATTTTGATAGTATCACCCTCAATACACCTCGGATATACACGTTATTTTATACATAGAAGCCTGAGACATAAAGCTATAACTTTCGTGCCCATGACCCTCGCATATTTTTTACTATTCACTTTCAAAACATTGCTCGAATTCATATTAGAGAAATAGAAGATTTCTGAATGGGGTACCCCTTTGGTGAATTGGAGATTTCACCAATTTCTCCGAAATGTATTACACTGGTGTTCAACTCGTTTGATATTTCTCCCCAAGAGATCTCACGGGTAAATGCTTCTATTGGAGTTAAAACGGAGCCTTAATTCAACATTTGAAGAAAAAATTACCCTTTTTGTTGGAAATTTTCACAAGTTTTTGCCTTATATTCGTACATCTCTCAGTATTTTGATAGTATCACCCTCTATACACCTCGGATATACACGTTATTTTATACATAGAAGCCTGAGAGATAAAGCTATAACTTTCGTGCCCATGACCCTCGCATATTTTTTACTATTCACTTTCAAAACATTGCTCGAATTCATATTAGAGAAATAGAAGATTTCTGTATGGGGTACCCCTTTGGTGAATTGGAGATTTCACCAATTTCTCCGAAATGTATTACACTGGTGTTCAACTCGTTCGATATTTCTCCCCAAGAGATCTCATGGGTGAATGCTTCTATTGGAGTTGAAACGGAGCATTAATTCAACATTTGAAAAAAAATTACCCTTTTTGTTGGAAATTTTCACAAGTTTTTGCCTTATATTCGTACATCTCTCAGTATTTTGATAGTATCACCCTCAATACACCTCGGATATACACGTTATTTTATACATAGAAGCCTGAGACATAAAGCTATAACTTTCGTGCCCATGACCCTCGCATATTTTTTACTATTCACTTTCAAAACATTGCTCGAATTCATATTAGAGAAATAGAAGATTTATGAATGGGGTACCCCTTTGGTGAATTGGAGATTTCACCAATTTCTCCGAAATGTATTACACTGGTGTTCAACTCGTTCGATATTTCTCCCCAAGAGATCTCACGGGTAAATGCATCTATTGGAGTTGAAACGGAGCATTAATTCAACAGTTGAAAAAAAATTACCCTTTTTGTTGGAAATTTTCACAATTTTTGCCTTATATTCGTACATCTCTCTGTATTTTGATAGTATCACCCTCAATACACCTCGGATATACACGTTATTTTATACATAGAAGCCTGAGACATAAAGCTATAACTTTCGTGCCCATGACCCTCGCATATTTTTTACTATTCACTTTCAAAACATTGCTCGAATTCATATTAGAGAAATAGAAGATTTCTGTATGGGGTACCCCTTTGGTGAATTGGAGATTTCACCAATTTCTCCGAAATGTATTACACTGGTGTTCAACTCGTTCGATATTTCTCCCCAAGAGATCTCATGGGTGAATGCTTCTATTGGAGTTGAAACGGAGCATTAATTCAACATTTGAAAAAAAATTACCCTTTTTGTTGGAAATTTTCACAAGTTTTTGCCTTATATTCGTACATCTCTCAGTATTTTGATAGTATCACCCTCAATACACCTCGGATATACACGTTATTTTATACATAGAAGCCTGAGACATAAAGCTATAACTTTCGTGCCCATGACCCTCGCATATATTTTACTATTCACTTTCAAAACATTGCTCGAATTCATATTAGAGAAATAGAAGATTTATGAATGGGGTACCCCTTTGGTGAATTGGAGATTTCACCAATTTCTCCGAAATGTATTACACTGGTGTTCAACTCGTTCGATATTTCTCCCCAAGAGATCTCACGGGTAAATGCATCTATTGGAGTTGAAACTGAGCATTAATTCAACAGTTGAAAAAAAATTACCCTTTTTGTTGGAAATTTTCACAATTTTTGCCTTATATTCGTACATCTCTCTGTATTTTGATAGTATCACCCTCAATACACCTCGGATATACACGTTATTTTATACATAGAAGCCTGAGACATAAAGCTATAACTTTCGTGCCCATGACCCTCGCATATTTTTTACTATTCACTTTCAAAACATTGCTCGAATTCATATTAGAGAAATCGAAGATTTCTGAATGGGGTACCCCTTTGGTGAATTGGAGATTTCACCAATTTCTCCGAAATGTATTACACTGGTGTTCAAATCGTTCGATATTTCTCCCCAAGAGATCTCATGGGTAAATGCTTCTATTGGAGTTGAAACGGAGCCTTAATTCAACATTTGAAAAAAAATTACCCTTTTTGTTGGAAATTTTCACAAGTTTTTGCCTTATATTCGTACATCTCTCAGTATTTTGATAGTATCACCCTCTATACACCTCGGATATACACGTTATTTTATACATAGAAGCCTAAGACATAAAGCTATAACTTTCGTGCCCATGACCCTCGCATATTTTTTACTATTCACTTTCAAAACATTGCTCGAATTCATATTAGAGAAATAGAAGATTTCTGAATGGGGTACCCCTTTGGTGAATTGGAGATTTCACCAATTTCTCCGAAATGTATTACACTGGTGTTCAACTCGTTCGATATTTCTCCCCAAGAGATCTCAGGGGTAAATGCTTCTATCGGAGTTGAAACGGAGCCTTAATTCAACATTCGAAAAAATATTACCCTTTTTGTTGGAAATTTTCACAAGTTTTTGCCTAATATTCGTACATCTCTCAGTATTTTGATAGTATCACCCTCTATACACCTCGGATATACACGTTATTTTATACATAGAAGCCTGAGACATAAAGCTATAACTTTCGTGCCCATGACCCTCGCATATTTTTTACTATTCACTTTCAAAACATTGCTCGAATTCATATTAGAGAAATAGAAGATTTCTGAATGGGGTACCCCTTTGGTGAATTGGAGATTTCACCAATTTCTCCGAAATGTATTACACTGGTGTTCAACTCGTTCGATATTACTCCCCAAGAGATCTCACGGGTAAATGCTTCTATTGGAGTTAAAACGGAGCCTTAATTCAACATTTGAAAAAAAATTACCCTTTTTGTTGGAAATTTTCACAAGTTTTTGCCTTATATTCGTACATCTCTCTGTATTTTGATAGTATCACCCTCTATACACCTCGGATATACACGTTATTTTATACATAGAAGCCTAAGACATAAAGCTATAACTTTCGTGCCCATGACCCTCGCATATTTTTTACTATTCACTTTCAAAACATTGCTCGAATTCATATTAGAGAAATAGAAGATTTCTGAATGGGGTACCCCTTTGGTGAATTGGAGATTTCACCAATTTCTCCGAAATGTATTACACTGGTGTTCAACTCGTTCGATATTTCTCCCCAAGAGATCTCACGGGTAAATGCTTCTATTGGAGTTAAAACGGAGCCTTAATTCAACATTTGAAGAAAAAATTACCCTTTTTGTTGGAAATTTTCACAAGTTTTTGCCTTATATTCGTACATCTCTCAGTATTTTGATAGTATCACCCTCTATACACCTCGGATATACACGTTATTTTATACATAAAATCCTGAGACATAAAGCTATAACTTTCGTGCCCATGACCCTCGCATATTTTTTACTATTCACTTTCAAAACATTGCTCGAATTCATATTAGAGAAATAGAAGATTTCTGAATGGGGTACCCCTTTGGTGAATTGGAGATTTCACCAATTTCTCCGAAATGTATTACACTGGTGTTCAACTCGTTCGATATTTCTCCCCAAGAGATCTCATGGGTAAATGCTTCTATTGGAGTTGAAACGGAGCCTTAATTCAACATTTGAAAAAAATTTACCCTTTTTGTTGGAAATTTTCACAAGTTTTTGCCTTATATTCGTACATCTCTCAGTATTTTGATAGTATCACCCTCTAAACACCTCGGATTTACACGATATTTTATACATAGAAGCCTGAGATATAAAGCTATAACTTTCGTGCCCATGACCCTCGCATATTTTTTACTATTCACTTTCAAAACATTGCTCGAATTCATATTAGAGAAATAGAAGATTTCTGAATGGGGTACCCCTTTGGTGAATTGGAGATTTCACCAATTTCTCCGAAATGTATTACACTGGTGTTCAACTCGTTCGATATTTATCCCCAAGAGATCTCAGGGGTAAATGCTTCTATTGGAGTTGAAACGGAGCCTTAATTCCGCATTTGAAAAAAAATAATCCTTTTTGTTGGAAATTTTCACAAGTTCTTGCCTAATATTCGTACATCTCTCAGTATTTTGATAGTATCACCCTCTAAACACCTCGGATATACACGATATATTATACATAGAAGCATAAGACATAAAGCTATAACTTTCGTGCCCATGACCCTCGCATATTTTTTACTATTCACTTTCAAAACATTGCTCGAATTCATATTAGAGAAATCGAAGATTTCTAAATGGGGTACCCCTATGGTGAATTGGAGATTTCACCAATTTCTCCGAAATGTATTACACTGGTGTTCAACTCGTTCGATATTTCTCCCCAAGAGATCTCAGGGGTAAATGCTTCTATCGGAGTTGAAACGGAGCCTTAATTCAACATTCGAAAAAATATTACCCTTTTTGTTGGAAATTTTCACAAGTTTTTGCCTAATATTCGTACATCTCTCAGTATTTTGATAGTATCACCCTCTATACACCTCGGATATACACGTTATTTTATACATAGAAGCCTGAGACATAAAGCTATAACTTTCGTGCCCATGACCCTCGCATATTTTTTACTATTCACTTTCAAAACATTGCTCGAATTCATATTAGAGAAATCGAAGATTTCTGAATGGGGTACCCCTTTGGTGAATTGGAGATTTCACCAATTTCTCCGAAATGTATTACACTGGTGTTCAACTCGTTCGATATTTCTCCCCAAGAGATCTCACGGGTAAATGCATCTATTGGAGTTGAAACGGAGCATTAATTCAACAGTTGAAAAAAAATTACCCTTTTTGTTGGAAATTTTCACAATTTTTGCCTTATATTCGTACATCTCTCTGTATTTTGATAGTATCACCCTCAATACACCTCGGATATACACGTTATTTTATACATAGAAGCCTGAGACATAAAGCTATAACTTTCGTGCCCATGACCCTCGCATATTTTTTACTATTCACTTTCAAAACATTGCTCGAATTCATATTAGAGAAATAGAAGATTTCTGTATGGGGTACCCCTTTGGTGAATTGGAGATTTCACCAATTTCTCCGAAATGTATTACACTGGTGTTCAACTCGTTCGATATTTCTCCCCAAGAGATCTCATGGGTGAATGCTTCTATTGGAGTTGAAACGGAGCATTAATTCAACATTTGAAAAAAAATTACCCTTTTTGTTGGAAATTTTCACAAGTTTTTGCCTTATATTCGTACATCTCTCTGTATTTTGATAGTATCACCCTCTATACACCTCGGATATACACGTTATTTTATACATAGAAGCCTAAGACATAAAGCTATAACTTTCGTGCCCATGACCCTCGCATATTTTTTACTATTCACTTTCAAAACATTGCTCGAATTCATATTAGAGAAATAGAAGATTTCTGAATGGGGTACCCCTTTGGTGAATTGGAGATTTCACCAATTTCTCCGAAATGTATTACACTGGTGTTCAACTCGTTCGATATTTCTCCCCAAGAGATCTCACGGGTAAATGCTTCTATTGGAGTTAAAACGGAGCCTTAATTCAACATTTGAAGAAAAAATTACCCTTTTTGTTGGAAATTTTCACAAGTTTTTGCCTTATATTCGTACATCTCTCAGTATTTTGATAGTATCACCCTCTATACACCTCGGATATACACGTTATTTTATACATAAAATCCTGAGACATAAAGCTATAACTTTCGTGCCCATGACCCTCGCATATTTTTTACTATTCACTTTCAAAACATTGCTCGAATTCATATTAGAGAAATAGAAGATTTCTGAATGGGGTACCCCTTTGGTGAATTGGAGATTTCACCAATTTCTCCGAAATGTATTACACTGGTGTTCAACTCGTTCGATATTTATCCCCAAGAGATCTCAGGGGTAAATGCTTCTATTGGAGTTGAAACGGAGCCTTAATTCCGCATTTGAAAAAAAATAATCCTTTTTGTTGGAAATTTTCACAAGTTCTTGCCTAATATTCGTACATCTCTCAGTATTTTGATAGTATCACCCTCTAAACACCTCGGATATACACGATATATTATACATAGAAGCATAAGACATAAAGCTATAACTTTCGTGCCCATGACCCTCGCATATTTTTTACTATTCACTTTCAAAACATTGCTCGAATTCATATTAGAGAAATCGAAGATTTCTAAATGGGGTACCCCTATGGTGAATTGGAGATTTCACCAATTTCTCCGAAATGTATTACACTGGTGTTCAACTCGTTCGATATTTCTCCCCAAGAGATCTCAGGGGTAAATGCTTCTATCGGAGTTGAAACGGAGCCTTAATTCAACATTCGAAAAAATATTACCCTTTTTGTTGGAAATTTTCACAAGTTTTTGCCTAATATTCGTACATCTCTCAGTATTTTGATAGTATCACCCTCTATACACCTCGGATATACACGTTATTTTATACATAGAAGCCTGAGACATAAAGCTATAACTTTCGTGCCCATGACCCTCGCATATTTTTTACTATTCACTTTCAAAACATTGCTCGAATTCATATTAGAGAAATCGAAGATTTCTGAATGGGGTACCCCTTTGGTGAATTGGAGATTTCACCAATTTCTCCGAAATGTATTACACTGGTGTTCAAATCGTTCGATATTTCTCCCCAAGAGATCTCACGGGTAAATGCTTCTATTGGAGTTAAAACGGAGCCTTAATCCAACATTTGAAAAAAAATTTACCCTTTTTGTTGGAAATTTTCACAAGTTTTTGCCTTATATTCGTACATCTCTCAGTATTTTGATAGTATCACCCTCTATACACCTCGGATATACACGTTATTTTATACATAGAAGCCTGAGACATAAAGCTATAACTTTCGTGCCCATGACCCTCGCATAGTTTTTACTATTCACTTTCAAAACATTGCTCGAATTCATATTAGAGTAATAGAAGATTTCTGAATGGGGTACCCCTTTGGTGAATTGGAGATTTCACCAATTTCTCCGAAATGTATTACACTGGTGTTCAACTCGTTCGATATTTCTCCCCAAGAGATCTCATGGGTAAATGCTTCTATTGGAGTTGAAACGGAGCCTTAATTCAACATTTGAAAAAAAATTACCCTTTTTGTTGGCAATTTTCACAAGTTTGTGCCTTATATTCGTACATCTCTCTGTATTTTGATAGTATCACCCTCTAAACACCTCGGATATACATGATATATTATACATAGAAGCCTAGGACATAAAGCTATAACTTTCGTGCCCATGACCCTCGCATATTTTTTATTATTCACTTTCAAAACATTGCTCGAATTCATATTAGAGAAATCGAAGATTTCTCAAATGGTTACCCCTTTGGTGAATTGGAGATTTCACCAATTTCTCCGAAATGTATTACACTGGTGTTCAACTCCTTCGATATTTCTCCCCAAGAGATCTCATGGGTAAATGCTTCTATTGGAGTTGAAATGGAGCCTTTATTCAACATTTGAAAAAAAATTGCCCTTTTTGTTGGAAATTTTCACAAGTTTTTGCCTTATATTCGTACATCTCTCTGTATTTTGATAGTATCACCCTCTAAACACCTTGGATATACATGATATTTTATACATAGAAGCCTAGGACATAAAGCTATAACTTTCGTGCCCATGACCCTCGCATATTTTTTATTATTCACTTTCAAAACATTGCTCGAATTCATGTTAGAGAAATAGAAGATTTCTGAATGGGGTACCCCTTTGGTGAATTGGAGATTTCACCAATTTCTCCGAAATGTATTACACTGGTGTTCAACTCGTTCGATATTTCTCCCCAAGAGATCTCATGGGTAAATGCTTCTATTGGAGTTGAAACGGAGCCTTAATTCAACATTTGAAAAAAATTTACCATTTTTGTAGGAAATTTTCACAAGTTTTTGCCTTATATTCGTACATCTCTCAGTATTTTGATAGTATCACCCTCTATACACCACGGATATACACGTTATTTTATACATAGAAGCCTGAGACATAAAGCTATAACTTTCGTGCCCATGACCCTCGCATATTTTTTACTATTCACTTTCAAAACATTGCTCGAATTCATATTAGAGAAATAGAAGATTTCTGAATGGGGTACCCCTTTGGTGAATTGGAGATTTCACCAATTTCTCCGAAATGTATTACACTGGTGTTCAACTCGTTCGATATTTATCCCCAAGAGATCTCAGGGGTAAATGCTTCTATCGGAGTTGAAACGGAGCCTTAATTCCGCATTTGAAAAAAAATAACCCTTTTTGTTGGAAATTTTCACAAGTTTTTGCCTAATATTCGTACATCTCTCAGTATTTTGATAGTATCACCCTCTTAACACCTCGGATATACACGATATTTTATACATAGAAGCATAAGACATAAAGCTATAACTTTCGTGCCCATGACCCTCGCATATTTTTTACTATTCACTTTCAAAACATTGCTCGAATTCATATTAGAGAAATCGAAGATTTCTAAATGGGGTACCCCTATGGTGAATTGGAGATTTCACCAATTTCTTCGAAATGTATTACACTGGTGTTCAACTCGTTCGATATTTCTCCCCAAGAGATCTCATGGGTAAATGCTTCTATCGGAGTTGAAACGGAGACTTAATTCAACATTTGAAAAAAATTTACCCTTTTTGTTGGAAATTTTCACAAGTTTTTGCCTTATATTCGTACATCTCTCAGTATTTTGATAGTATCACCCTCTAAACACCTCGGATTTACACGATATTTAATACATAGAAGCCTAAGACATAAAGCTATAACTTTCGTGCCCATGACCTTCGCATATTTTTTACTATTCACTTTCAAAACATTGCTCGAATTCATATTAGAGAAATAGAAGATTTCTGAATGGGGTACCCCTTTGGTGAATTGGAGATTTCACCAATTTCTCCGAAATGTATTACACTGGTGTTCAACTCGTTCGATATTTCTCCCCAAGAGATCTCACGGGTAAATGCTTCTATTGGAGTTAAAACGGAGCCTTAATTCAACATTTGAAGAAAAAATTACCCTTTTTGTTGGAAATTTTCACAAGTTTTTGCCTTATATTCGTACATCTCTCAGTATTTTGATAGTATCACCCTCTATACACCTCGGATATACACGTTATTTTATACATAAAAGCCTGAGACATAAAGCTATAACTTTCGTGCCCATGACCCTCGCATATTTTTTACTATTCACTTTCTAAACATTGCTCGAATTCATATTAGAGAAATAGAAGATTTCTGAATGGGGTACCCCTTTGGTGAATTGGAGATTTCACCAATTTCTCCGAAATGTATTACACTGGTGTTCAACTCGTTCGATATTTCTCCCCAAGAGATCTCATGGGTAAATGCTTCTATTGGAGTTGAAACGGAGCCTTAATTCAACATTTGAAAAAAATTTACCCTTTTTGTTGGAAATTTTCACAAGTTTTTGCCTTATATTCGTACATCTCTCAGTATTTTGATAGTATCACCCTCTAAACACCTCGGATTTACACGATATTTTATACATAGATGCCTAAGACATAAAGCTATAACTTTCGTGCCCATGACCCTCGCATATTTTTTACTATTCACTTTCAAAACATTGCTCGAATTCATATTAGAGAAATAGAAGATTTCTGAATGGGGTACCCCTTTGGTGAATTGGAGATTTCACCAATTTCTCCGAAATGTATTACACTGGTGTTCAACTCGTTCGATATTTATCCCCAAGAGATCTCAGGGGTAAATGCTTCTATTGGAGTTGAAACGGAGCCTTAATTCCGCATTTGAAAAAAAATAATCCTTTTTGTTGGAAATTTTCACAAGTTCTTGCCTAATATTCGTACATCTCTCAGTATTTTGATAGTATCACCCTCTAAACACCTCGGATATACACGATATATTATACATAGAAGCATAAGACATAAAGCTATAACTTTCGTGCCCATGACCCTCGCATATTTTTTACTATTCACTTTGAAAACATTGCTCGAATTCATATTAGAGAAATCGAAGATTTCTAAATGGGGTACCCCTATGGTGAATTGGAGATTTCACCAATTTCTCCGAAATGTATTACACTGGTGTTCAACTCGTTCGATATTTCTCCCCAAGAGATCTCAGGGGTAAATGCTTCTATCGGAGTTGAAACGGAGCCTTAATTCAACATTCGAAAAAATATTACCCTTTTTGTTGGAAATTTTCACAAGTTTTTGCCTAATATTCGTACATCTCTCAGTATTTTGATAGTATCACCCTCTATACACCTCGGATATACACGTTATTTTATACATAGAAGCCTGAGACATAAAGCTATAACTTTCGTGCCCATGACCCTCGCATATTTTTTACTATTCACTTTCAAAACATTGCTCGAATTCATATTAGAGAAATCGAAGATTTCTGAATGGGGTACCCCTTTGGTGAATTGGAGATTTCACCAATTTCTCCGAAATGTATTACACTGGTGTTCAAATCGTTCGATATTTCTCCCCAAGAGATCTCACGGGTAAATGCTTCTATTGGAGTTAAAACGGAGCCTTAATCCAACATTTGAAAAAAAATTTACCCTTTTTGTTGGAAATTTTCACAAGTTTTTGCCTTATATTCGTACATCTCTCAGTATTTTGATAGTATCACCCTCTATACACCTCGGATATACACGTTATTTTATACATAGAAGCCTGAGACATAAAGCTATAACTTTCGTGCCCATGACCCTCGCATAGTTTTTACTATTCACTTTCAAAACATTGCTCGAATTCATATTAGAGTAATAGAAGATTTCTGAATGGGGTACCCCTTTGGTGAATTGGAGATTTCACCAATTTCTCCGAAATGTATTACACTGGTGTTCAACTCGTTCGATATTTCTCCCCAAGAGATCTCATGGGTAAATGCTTCTATTGGAGTTGAAACGGAGCCTTAATTCAACATTTGAAAAAAAATTA
The DNA here is from genome assembly GCF_963169125.1 of Humulus lupulus. Taxonomy (NCBI): domain Eukaryota; kingdom Viridiplantae; phylum Streptophyta; class Magnoliopsida; order Rosales; family Cannabaceae; genus Humulus; species Humulus lupulus. The sequence continues at coordinate 182,767,858 of NC_084802.1, read as the reverse complement.
CCCTTTTTGTTGGCAATTTTCACAAGTTTGTGCCTTATATTCGTACATCTCTCTGTATTTTGATAGTATCACCCTCTAAACACCTCGGATATACATGATATATTATACATAGAAGCCTAGGACATAAAGCTATAACTTTCGTGCCCATGACCCTCGCATATTTTTTATTATTCACTTTCAAAACATTGCTCGAATTCATATTAGAGAAATCGAAGATTTCTCAAATGGTTACCCCTTTGGTGAATTGGAGATTTCACCAATTTCTCCGAAATGTATTACACTGGTGTTCAACTCATTCGATATTTCTCCCCAAGAGATCTCATGGGTAAATGCTTCTATTGGAGTTGAAATGGAGCCTTTATTCAACATTTGAAAAAAAATTGCCCTTTTTGTTGGAAATTTTCACAAGTTTTTGCCTTATATTCGTACATCTCTCTGTATTTTGATAGTATCACCCTCTAAACACCTTGGATATACATGATATTTTATACATAGAAGCCTAGGACATAAAGCTATAACTTTCGTGCCCATGACCCTCGCATATTTTTTATTATTCACTTTCAAAACATTGCTCGAATTCATGTTAGAGAAATAGAAGATTTCTGAATGGGGTACCCCTTTGGTGAATTGGAGATTTCACCAATTTCTCCGAAATGTATTACACTGGTGTTCAACTCGTTCGATATTTCTCCCCAAGAGATCTCACGGGTAAATGCTTCTATTGGAGTTAAAACGGAGCCTTAATCCAACATTTGAAAAAAAATTTACCCTTTTTGTTGGAAATTTTCACAAGTTTTTGCCTTATATTCGTACATCTCTCAGTATTTTGATAGTATCACCCTCTATACACCTCGGATATACACGTTATTTTATACATAGAAGCCTGAGACATAAAGCTATAACTTTCGTGCCCATGACCCTCGCATAGTTTTTACTATTCACTTTCAAAACACTGCTCGAATTCATATTAGAGTAATAGAAGATTTCTGAATGGGGTACCCCTTTGGTGAATTGGAGATTTCACCAATTTCTCCGAAATGTATTACACTGGTGTTCAACTCGTTCGATATTTCTCCCCAAGAGATCTCATGGGTAAATGCTTCTATTGGAGTTGAAACGGAGCCTTAATTCAACATTTGAAAAAAAATTACCCTTTTTGTTGGCAATTTTCACAAGTTTGTGCCTTATATTCGTACATCTCTCTGTATTTTGATAGTATCACCCTCTAAACACCTCGGATATACATGATATATTATACATAGAAGCCTAGGACATAAAGCTATAACTTTCGTGCCCATGACCCTCGCATATTTTTTATTATTCACTTTCAAAACATTGCTCGAATTCATATTAGAGAAATCGAAGATTTCTCAAATGGTTACCCCTTTGGTGAATTGGAGATTTCACCAATTTCTCCGAAATGTATTACACTGGTGTTCAACTCATTCGATATTTCTCCCCAAGAGATCTCATGGGTAAATGCTTCTATTGGAGTTGAAATGGAGCCTTTATTCAACATTTGAAAAAAAATTGCCCTTTTTGTTGGAAATTTTCACAAGTTTTTGCCTTATATTCGTACATCTCTCTGTATTTTGATAGTATCACCCTCTAAACACCTTGGATATACATGATATTTTATACATAGAAGCCTAGGACATAAAGCTATAACTTTCGTGCCCATGACCCTCGCATATTTTTTATTATTCACTTTCAAAACATTGCTCGAATTCATGTTAGAGAAATAGAAGATTTCTGAATGGGGTACCCCATTGGTGAATTGGAGATTTCACCAATTTCTCCGAAATGTATTACACTGGTGTTCAACTCGTTCGATATTTCTCCCCAAGAGATCTCACGGGTAAATGCTTCTATTGGAGTTAAAACGGAGCCTTAATCCAACATTTGAAAAAAAATTTACCCTTTTTGTTGGAAATTTTCACAAGTTTTTGCCTTATATTCGTACATCTCTCAGTATTTTGATAGTATCACCCTCTATACACCTCGGATATACACGTTATTTTATACATAGAAGCCTGAGACATAAAGCTATAACTTTCGTGCCCATGACCCTCGCATAGTTTTTACTATTCACTTTCAAAACATTGCTCGAATTCATATTAGAGTAATAGAAGATTTCTGAATGGGGTACCCCTTTGGTGAATTGGAGATTTCACCAATTTCTCCGAAATGTATTACACTGGTGTTCAACTCGTTCGATATTTCTCCCCAAGAGATCTCATGGGTAAATGCTTCTATTGGAGTTGAAACGGAGCCTTAATTCAACATTTGAAAAAAAATTACCCTTTTTGTTGGCAATTTTCACAAGTTTGTGCCTTATATTCGTACATCTCTCTGTATTTTGATAGTATCACCCTCTAAACACCTCGGATATACATGATATATTATACATAGAAGCCTAGGACATAAAGCTATAACTTTCGTGCCCATGACCCTCGCATATTTTTTATTATTCACTTTCAAAACATTGCTCGAATTCATATTAGAGAAATCGAAGATTTCTCAAATGGTTACCCCTTTGGTGAATTGGAGATTTCACCAATTTCTCCGAAATGTATTACACTGGTGTTCAACTCATTCGATATTTCTCCCCAAGAGATCTCATGGGTAAATGCTTCTATTGGAGTTGAAATGGAGCCTTTATTCAACATTTGAAAAAAAATTGCCCTTTTTGTTGGAAATTTTCACAAGTTTTTGCCTTATATTCGTACATCTCTCTGTATTTTGATAGTATCACCCTCTAAACACCTTGGATATACATGATATTTTATACATAGAAGCCTAGGACATAAAGCTATAACTTTCGTGCCCATGACCCTCGCATATTTTTTATTATTCACTTTCAAAACATTGCTCGAATTCATGTTAGAGAAATAGAAGATTTCTGAATGGGGTACCCCTTTGGTGAATTGGAGATTTCACCAATTTCTCCGAAATGTATTACACTGGTGTTCAACTCGTTCGATATTTCTCCCCAAGAGATCTCATGGGTAAATGCTTCTATTGGAGTTGAAACGGAGCCTTAATTCAACATTTGAAAAAAATTTACCATTTTTGTAGGAAATTTTCACAAGTTTTTGCCTTATATTCGTACATCTCTCAGTATTTTGATAGTATCACCCTCTATACACCACGGATATACACGTTATTTTATACATAGAAGCCTGAGACATAAAGCTATAACTTTCGTGCCCATGACCCTCGCATATTTTTTACTATTCACTTTCAAAACATTGCTCGAATTCATATTAGAGAAATAGAAGATTTCTGAATGGGGTACCCCTTTGGTGAATTGGAGATTTCACCAATTTCTCCGAAATGTATTACACTGGTGTTCAACTCGTTCGATATTTATCCCCAAGAGATCTCAGGGGTAAATGCTTCTATCGGAGTTGAAACGGAGCCTTAATTCCGCATTTGAAAAAAAATAACCCTTTTTGTTGGAAATTTTCACAAGTTTTTGCCTAATATTCGTACATCTCTCAGTATTTTGATAGTATCACCCTCTTAACACCTCGGATATACACGATATTTTATACATAGAAGCATAAGACATAAAGCTATAACTTTCGTGCCCATGACCCTCGCATATTTTTTACTATTCACTTTCAAAACATTGCTCGAATTCATATTAGAGAAATCGAAGATTTCTAAATGGGGTACCCCTATGGTGAATTGGAGATTTCACCAATTTCTTCGAAATGTATTACACTGGTGTTCAACTCGTTCGATATTTCTCCCCAAGAGATCTCAGGGGTAAATGCTTCTATCGGAGTTGAAACGGAGCCTTAATTCAACATTCGAAAAAATATTACCCTTTTTGTTGGAAATTTTCACAAGTTTTTGCCTAATATTCGTACATCTCTCAGTATTTTGATAGTATCACCCTCTATACACCTCGGATATACACGTTATTTTATACATAGAAGCCTGAGACATAAAGCTATAACTTTCGTGCCCATGACCCTCGCATATTTTTTACTATTCACTTTCAAAACATTGCTCGAATTCATATTAGAGAAATAGAAGATTTCTGAATGGGGTACCCCTTTGGTGAATTGGAGATTTCACCAATTTCTCCGAAATGTATTACACTGGTGTTCAACTCGTTCGATATTACTCCCCAAGAGATCTCACGGGTAAATGCTTCTATTGGAGTTAAAACGGAGCCTTAATTCAACATTTGAAAAAAAATTACCCTTTTTGTTGGAAATTTTCACAAGTTTTTGCCTTATATTCGTACATCTCTCTGTATTTTGATAGTATCACCCTCTATACACCTCGGATATACACGTTATTTTATACATAGAAGCCTAAGACATAAAGCTATAACTTTCGTGCCCATGACCCTCGCATATTTTTTACTATTCACTTTCAAAACATTGCTCGAATTCATATTAGAGAAATAGAAGATTTCTGAATGGGGTACCCCTTTGGTGAATTGGAGATTTCACCAATTTCTCCGAAATGTATTACACTGGTGTTCAACTCGTTCGATATTTCTCCCCAAGAGATCTCACGGGTAAATGCTTCTATTGGAGTTAAAACGGAGCCTTAATTCAACATTTGAAGAAAAAATTACCCTTTTTGTTGGAAATTTTCACAAGTTTTTGCCTTATATTCGTACATCTCTCAGTATTTTGATAGTATCACCCTCTATACACCTCGGATATACACGTTATTTTATACATAAAAGCCTGAGACATAAAGCTATAACTTTCGTGCCCATGACCCTCGCATATTTTTTACTATTCACTTTCAAAACATTGCTCGAATTCATATTAGAGAAATAGAAGATTTCTGAATGGGGTACCCCTTTGGTGAATTGGAGATTTCACCAATTTCTCCGAAATGTATTACACTGGTGTTCAACTCGTTCGATATTTCTCCCCAAGAGATCTCATGGGTAAATGCTTCTATTGGAGTTGAAACGGAGCCTTAATTCAACATTTGAAAAAAATTTACCCTTTTTGTTGGAAATTTTCACAAGTTTTTGCCTTATATTCGTACATCTCTCAGTATTTTGATAGTATCACCCTCTAAACACCTCGGATTTACACGATATTTTATACATAGAAGCCTGAGACATAAAGCTATAACTTTCGTGCCCATGACCCTCGCATATTTTTTACTATTCACTTTCAAAACATTGCTCGAATTCATATTAGAGAAATAGAAGATTTCTGAATGGGGTACCCCTTTGGTGAATTGGAGATTTCACCAATTTCTCCGAAATGTATTACACTGGTGTTCAACTCGTTCGATATTTATCCCCAAGAGATCTCAGGGGTAAATGCTTCTATTGGAGTTGAAACGGAGCCTTAATTCCGCATTTGAAAAAAAATAATCCTTTTTGTTGGAAATTTTCACAAGTTCTTGCCTAATATTCGTACATCTCTCAGTATTTTGATAGTATCACCCTCTAAACACCTCGGATATACACGATATATTATACATAGAAGCATAAGACATAAAGCTATAACTTTCGTGCCCATGACCCTCGCATATTTTTTACTATTCACTTTCAAAACATTGCTCGAATTCATATTAGAGAAATAGAAGATTTCTGAATGGGGTACCCCTTTGGTGAATTGGAGATTTCACCAATTTCTCCGAAATGTATTACACTGGTGTTCAACTCGTTCGATATTTCTCCCCAAGAGATCTCACGGGTAAATGCTTCTATTGGAGTTAAAACGGAGCCTTAATTCAACATTTGAAGAAAAAATTACCCTTTTTGTTGGAAATTTTCACAAGTTTTTGCCTTATATTCGTACATCTCTCAGTATTTTGATAGTATCACCCTCTATACACCTCGGATATACACGTTATTTTATACATAAAAGCCTGAGACATAAAGCTATAACTTTCGTGCCCATGACCCTCGCATATTTTTTACTATTCACTTTCAAAACATTGCTCGAATTCATATTAGAGAAATAGAAGATTTCTGAATGGGGTACCCCTTTGGTGAATTGGAGATTTCACCAATTTCTCCGAAATGTATTACACTGGTGTTCAACTCGTTCGATATTTCTCCCCAAGAGATCTCATGGGTAAATGCTTCTATTGGAGTTGAAACGGAGCCTTAATTCAACATTTGAAAAAAATTTACCCTTTTTGTTGGAAATTTTCACAAGTTTTTGCCTTATATTCGTACATCTCTCAGTATTTTGATAGTATCACCCTCTAAACACCTCGGATTTACACGATATTTTATACATAGAAGCCTGAGACATAAAGCTATAACTTTCGTGCCCATGACCCTCGCATATTTTTTACTATTCACTTTCAAAACATTGCTCGAATTCATATTAGAGAAATAGAAGATTTCTGAATGGGGTACCCCTTTGGTGAATTGGAGATTTCACCAATTTCTCCGAAATGTATTACACTGGTGTTCAACTCGTTCGATATTTATCCCCAAGAGATCTCAGGGGTAAATGCTTCTATTGGAGTTGAAACGGAGCCTTAATTCCGCATTTGAAAAAAAATAATCCTTTTTGTTGGAAATTTTCACAAGTTCTTGCCTAATATTCGTACATCTCTCAGTATTTTGATAGTATCACCCTCTAAACACCTCGGATATACACGATATATTATACATAGAAGCATAAGACATAAAGCTATAACTTTCGTGCCCATGACCCTCGCATATTTTTTACTATTCACTTTGAAAACATTGCTCGAATTCATATTAGAGAAATCGAAGATTTCTAAATGGGGTACCCCTATGGTGAATTGGAGATTTCACCAATTTCTCCGAAATGTATTACACTGGTGTTCAACTCGTTCGATATTTCTCCCCAAGAGATCTCAGGGGTAAATGCTTCTATCGGAGTTGAAACGGAGCCTTAATTCAACATTCGAAAAAATATTACCCTTTTTGTTGGAAATTTTCACAAGTTTTTGCCTAATATTCGTACATCTCTCAGTATTTTGATAGTATCACCCTCTATACACCTCGGATATACACGTTATTTTATACATAGAAGCCTGAGACATAAAGCTATAACTTTCGTGCCCATGACCCTCGCATATTTTTTACTATTCACTTTCAAAACATTGCTCGAATTCATATTAGAGAAATCGAAGATTTCTGAATGGGGTACCCCTTTGGTGAATTGGAGAATTCACCAATTTCTCCGAAATGTATTACACTGGTGTTCAAATCGTTCGATATTTCTCCCCAAGAGATCTCACGGGTAAATGCTTCTATTGGAGTTAAAACGGAGCCTTAATCCAACATTTGAAAAAAAATTTACCCTTTTTGTTGGAAATTTTCACAAGTTTTTGCCTTATATTCGTACATCTCTCAGTATTTTGATAGTATCACCCTCTATACACCTCGGATATACACGTTATTTTATACATAGAAGCCTGAGACATAAAGCTATAACTTTCGTGCCCATGACCCTCGCATAGTTTTTACTATTCACTTTCAAAACATTGCTCGAATTCATATTAGAGTAATAGAAGATTTCTGAATGGGGTACCCCTTTGGTGAATTGGAGATTTCACCAATTTCTCCGAAATGTATTACACTGGTGTTCAACTCGTTCGATATTTCTCCCCAAGAGATCTCATGGGTAAATGCTTCTATTGGAGTTGAAACGGAGCCTTAATTCAACATTTGAAAAAAAATTACCCTTTTTGTTGGCAATTTTCACAAGTTTGTGCCTTATATTCGTACATCTCTCTGTATTTTGATAGTATCACCCTCTAAACACCTCGGATATACATGATATATTATACATAGAAGCCTAGGACATAAAGCTATAACTTTCGTGCCCATGACCCTCGCATATTTTTTATTATTCACTTTCAAAACATTGCTCGAATTCATATTAGAGAAATCGAAGATTTCTCAAATGGTTACCCCTATGGTGAATTGGAGATTTCACCAATTTCTCCGAAATGTATTACACTGGTGTTCAACTCATTCGATATTTCTCCCCAAGAGATCTCATGGGTAAATGCTTCTATTGGAGTTAAAACGGAGCCTTAATTCAACATTTGAAAAAAAATTACCCTTTTTGTTGGAAATTTTCACAAGTTTTTGCCTTATATTCGTACATCTCTCAGTATTTTGATAGTATCACCCTCTATACACCTCGGATATACACGTTATTTTATACATAGAAGCCTGAGAGATAAAGCTATAACTTTCGTGCCCATGACCCTCGCATATTTTTTAATATTCACTTTCAAAACATTGCTCGAATTCATATTAGAGAAATAGAAGATTTCTGAATGGGGTACCCCTTTGGTGAATTGGAGATTTCACCCATTTCTCCGAAATGTATTACACTGGTGTTCAACTCGTTCGATATTACTCCCCAAGAGATCTCACGGGTAAATGCTTCTATTGGAGTTAAAACGGAGCCTTAATTCAACATTTGAAAAAAAATTACCCTTTTTGTTGGAAATTTTCACAAGTTTTTGCCTTATATTCGTAAATCTCTCTGTATTTTGATAGTATCACCCTCTATACACCTCGGATATACACGTTATTTTATACATAGAAGCCTAAGACATAAAGCTATAACTTTCGTGCCCATGACCCTCGCATATTTTTTACTATTCACTTTCAAAACATTGCTCGAATTCATATTAGAGAAATAGAAGATTTCTGAATGGGGTACCCCTTTGGTGAATTGGAGATTTCACCAATTTCTCCGAAATGTATTACACTGGTGTTCAACTCGTTCGATATTTCTCCCCAAGAGATCTCACGGGTAAATGCTTCTATTGGAGTTAAAACGGAGCCTTAATTCAACATTTGAAGAAAAAATTACCCTTTTTGTTGGAAATTTTCACAAGTTTTTGCCTTATATTCGTACATCTCTCAGTATTTTGATAGTATCACCCTCTATACACCTCGGATATACACGTTATTTTATACATAGAAGCCTGAGACATAAAGCTATAACTTTCGTGCCCATGACCCTCGCATATTTTTTACTATTCACTTTCAAAACATTGCTCGAATTCATATTAGAGAAATAGAAGATTTCTGAATGGGGTACCCCTTTGGTGAATTGGAGATTTCACCAATTTCTCCGAAATGTATTACACTGGTGTTCAACTCGTTCGATATTTCTCCCCAAGAGATCTCATGGGTAAATGCTTCTATTGGAGTTGAAACGGAGCCTTAATTCAACATTTGAAAAAAATTTACCCTTTTTGTTGGAAATTTTCACAAGTTTTTGCCTTATATTCGTACATCTCTCAGTATTTTGATAGTATCACCCTCTAAACACCTCGGATTTACACGATATTTTATACATAGATGCCTAAGACATAAAGCTATAACTTTCGTGCCCATGACCCTCGCATATTTTTTACTATTCACTTTCAAAACATTGCTCGAATTCATATTAGAGAAATAGAAGATTTCTGAATGGGGTACCCCTTTGGTGAATTGGAGATTTCACCAATTTCTCCGAAATGTATTACACTGGTGTTCAACTCGTTCGATATTTATCCCCAAGAGATCTCAGGGGTAAATGCTTCTATTGGAGTTGAAACGGAGCCTTAATTCCGCATTTGAAAAAAAATAATCCTTTTTGTTGGAAATTTTCACAAGTTCTTGCCTAATATTCGTACATCTCTCAGTATTTTGATAGTATCACCCTCTAAACACCTCGGATATACACGATATATTATACATAGAAGCATAAGACATAAAGCTATAACTTTCGTGCCCATGACCCTCGCATATTTTTTACTATTCACTTTCAAAACATTGCTCGAATTCATATTAGAGAAATCGAAGATTTCTAAATGGGGTACCCCTATGGTGAATTGGAGATTTCACCAATTTCTCCGAAATGTATTACACTGGTGTTCAACTCGTTCGATATTTCTCCCCAAGAGATCTCAGGGGTAAATGCTTCTATCGGAGTTGAAACGGAGCCTTAATTCAACATTCGAAAAAATATTACCCTTTTTGTTGGAAATTTTCACAAGTTTTTGCCTAATATTCGTACATCTCTCAGTATTTTGATAGTATCACCCTCTATACACCTCGGATATACACGTTATTTTATACATAGAAGCCTGAGACATAAAGCTATAACTTTCGTGCCCATGACCCTCGCATATTTTTTACTATTCACTTTCAAAACATTGCTCGAATTCATATTAGAGAAATCGAAGATTTCTGAATGGGGTACCCCTTTGGTGAATTGGAGATTTCACCAATTTCTCCGAAATGTATTACACTGGTGTTCAAATCGTTCGATATTTCTCCCCAAGAGATCTCACGGGTAAATGCTTCTATTGGAGTTAAAACGGAGCCTTAATCCAACATTTGAAAAAAAATTTACCCTTTTTGTTGGAAATTTTCACAAGTTTTTGCCTTATATTCGTACATCTCTCAGTATTTTGATAGTATCACCCTCTATACACCTCGGATATACACGTTATTTTATACATAGAAGCCTGAGACATAAAGCTATAACTTTCGTGCCCATGACCCTCGCATAGTTTTTACTATTCACTTTCAAAACATTGCTCGAATTCATATTAGAGTAATAGAAGATTTCTGAATGGGGTACCCCTTTGGTGAATTGGAGATTTCACCAATTTCTCCGAAATGTATTACACTGGTGTTCAACTCGTTCGATATTTCTCCCCAAGAGATCTCATGGGTAAATGCTTCTATTGGAGTTGAAACGGAGCCTTAATTCAACATTTGAAAAAAAATTACCCTTTTTGTTGGCAATTTTCACAAGTTTGTGCCTTATATTCGTACATCTCTCTGTATTTTGATAGTATCACCCTCTAAACACCTCGGATATACATGATATATTATACATAGAAGCCTAGGACATAAAGCTATAACTTTCGTGCCCATGACCCTCGCATATTTTTTATTATTCACTTTCAAAACATTGCTCGAATTCATATTAGAGAAATCGAAGATTTCTCAAATGGTTACCCCTTTGGTGAATTGGAGATTTCACCAATTTCTCCGAAATGTATTACACTGGTGTTCAACTCATTCGATATTTCTCCCCAAGAGATCTCATGGGTAAATGCTTCTATTGGAGTTAAAACGGAGCCTTAATCCAACATTTGAAAAAAAATTTACCCTTTTTGTTGGAAATTTTCACAAGTTTTTGCCTTATATTCGTACATCTCTCAGTATTTTGATAGTATCACCCTCTAAACACCTCGGATTTACACGATATTTTATACATAGATGCCTAAGACATAAAGCTATAACTTTCGTGCCCATGACCCTCGCATATTTTTTACTATTCACTTTCAAAACATTGCTCGAATTCATATTAGAGAAATAGAAGATTTCTGAATGGGGTACCCCTTTGGTGAATTGGAGATTTCACCAATTTCTCCGAAATGTATTACACTGGTGTTCAACTCGTTCGATATTTATCCCCAAGAGATCTCAGGGGTAAATGCTTCTATTGGAGTTGAAACGGAGCCTTAATTCCGCATTTGAAAAAAAATAATCCTTTTTGTTGGAAATTTTCACAAGTTCTTGCCTAATATTCGTACATCTCTCAGTATTTTGATAGTATCACCCTCTAAACACCTCGGATATACACGATATATTATACATAGAAGCATAAGACATAAAGCTATAACTTTCGTGCCCATGACCCTCGCATATTTTTTACTATTCACTTTCAAAACATTGCTCGAATTCATATTAGAGAAATCGAAGATTTCTAAATGGGGTACCCCTATGGTGAATTGGAGATTTCACCAATTTCTCCGAAATGTATTACACTGGTGTTCAACTCGTTCGATATTTCTCCCCAAGAGATCTCAGGGGTAAATGCTTCTATCGGAGTTGAAACGGAGCCTTAATTCAACATTCGAAAAAATATTACCCTTTTTGTTGGAAATTTTCACAAGTTTTTGCCTAATATTCGTACATCTCTCAGTATTTTGATAGTATCACCCTCTATACACCTCGGATATACACGTTATTTTATACATAGAAGCCTGAGACATAAAGCTATAACTTTCGTGCCCATGACCCTCGCATATTTTTTACTATTCACTTTCAAAACATTGCTCGAATTCATATTAGAGAAATCGAAGATTTCTGAATGGGGTACCCCTTTGGTGAATTGGAGATTTCACCAATTTCTCCGAAATGTATTACACTGGTGTTCAAATCGTTCGATATTTCTCCCCAAGAGATCTCACGGGTAAATGCTTCTATTGGAGTTAAAACGGAGCCTTAATCCAACATTTGAAAAAAAATTTACCCTTTTTGTTGGAAATTTTCACAAGTTTTTGCCTTATATTCGTACATCTCTCAGTATTTTGATAGTATCACCCTCTATACACCTCGGATATACACGTTATTTTATACATAGAAGCCTGAGACATAAAGCTATAACTTTCGTGCCCATGACCCTCGCATAGTTTTTACTATTCACTTTCAAAACATTGCTCGAATTCATATTAGAGTAATAGAAGATTTCTGAATGGGGTACCCCTTTGGTGAATTGGAGATTTCACCAATTTCTCCGAAATGTATTACACTGGTGTTCAACTCGTTCGATATTTCTCCCCAAGAGATCTCATGGGTAAATGCTTCTATTGGAGTTGAAACGGAGCCTTAATTCAACATTTGAAAAAAAATTACCCTTTTTGTTGGCAATTTTCACAAGTTTGTGCCTTATATTCGTACATCTCTCTGTATTTTGATAGTATCACCCTCTAAACACCTCGGATATACATGATATATTATACATAGAAGCCTAGGACATAAAGCTATAACTTTCGTGCCCATGACCCTCGCATATTTTTTATTATTCACTTTCAAAACATTGCTCGAATTCATATTAGAGAAATCGAAGATTTCTCAAATGGTTACCCCTTTGGTGAATTGGAGATTTCACCAATTTCTCCGAAATGTATTACACTGGTGTTCAACTCATTCGATATTTCTCCCCAAGAGATCTCATGGGTAAATGCTTCTATTGGAGTTAAAACGGAGCCTTAATTCAACATTTGAAAAAAAATTACCCTTTTTGTTGGAAATTTTCACAAGTTTTTGCCTTATATTCGTACATCTCTCAGTATTTTGATAGTATCACCCTCTATACACCTCGGATATACACGTTATTTTATACATAGAAGCCTGAGAGATAAAGCTATAACTTTCGTGCCCATGACCCTCGCATATTTTTTAATATTCACTTTCAAAACATTGCTCGAATTCATATTAGAGAAATAGAAGATTTCTGAATGGGGTACCCCTTTGGTGAATTGGAGATTTCACCAATTTCTCCGAAATGTATTACACTGGTGTTCAACTTGTTCGATATTACTCCCCAAGAGATCTCACGGGTAAATGCTTCTATTGGAGTTAAAACGGAGCCTTAATTCAACATTTGAAAAAAAATTACCCTTTTTGTTGGAAATTTTCACAAGTTTTTGCCTTATATTCGTAAATCTCTCTGTATTTTGATAGTATCACCCTCTATACACCTCGGATATACACGTTATTTTATACATAGAAGCCTAAGACATAAAGCTATAACTTTCGTGCCCATGACCCTCGCATATTTTTTACTATTCACTTTCAAAACATTGCTCGAATTCATATTAGAGAAATAGAAGATTTCTGAATGGGGTACCCCTTTGGTGAATTGGAGATTTCACCAATTTCTCCGAAATGTATTACACTGGTGTTCAACTCGTTCGATATTTCTCCCCAAGAGATCTCACGGGTAAATGCTTCTATTGGAGTTAAAACGGAGCCTTAATTCAACATTTGAAGAAAAAATTACCCTTTTTGTTGGAAATTTTCACAAGTTTTTGCCTTATATTCGTACATCTCTCAGTATTTTGATAGTATCACCCTCTATACACCTCGGATATACACGTTATTTTATACATAGAAGCCTGAGACATAAAGCTATAACTTTCGTGCCCATGACCCTCGCATATTTTTTACTATTCACTTTCAAAACATTGCTCGAATTCATATTAGAGAAATAGAAGATTTCTGAATGGGGTACCCCTTTGGTGAATTGGAGATTTCACCAATTTCTCCGAAATGTATTACACTGGTGTTCAACTCGTTCGATATTTCTCCCCAAGAGATCTCATGGGTAAATGCTTCTATTGGAGTTGAAACGGAGCCTTAATTCAACATTTGAAAAAAATTTACCCTTTTTGTTGGAAATTTTCACAAGTTTTTGCCTTATATTCGTACATCTCTCAGTATTTTGATAGTATCACCCTCTAAACACCTCGGATTTACACGATATTTTATACATAGATGCCTAAGACATAAAGCTATAACTTTCGTGCCCATGACCCTCGCATATTTTTTACTATTCACTTTCAAAACATTGCTCGAATTCATATTAGAGAAATAGAAGATTTCTGAATGGGGTACCCCTTTGGTGAATTGGAGATTTCACCAATTTCTCCGAAATGTATTACACTGGTGTTCAACTCGTTCGATATTTATCCCCAAGAGATCTCAGGGGTAAATGCTTCTATTGGAGTTGAAACGGAGCCTTAATTCCGCATTTGAAAAAAAATAATCCTTTTTGTTGGAAATTTTCACAAGTTCTTGCCTAATATTCGTACATCTCTCAGTATTTTGATAGTATCACCCTCTAAACACCTCGGATATACACGATATATTATACATAGAAGCATAAGACATAAAGCTATAACTTTCGTGCCCATGACCCTCGCATATTTTTTACTATTCACTTTCAAAACATTGCTCGAATTCATATTAGAGAAATCGAAGATTTCTAAATGGGGTACCCCTATGGTGAATTGGAGATTTCACCAATTTCTCCGAAATGTATTACACTGGTGTTCAACTCGTTCGATATTTCTCCCCAAGAGATCTCAGGGGCAAATGCTTCTATCGGAGTTGAAACGGAGCCTTAATTCAACATTCGAAAAAATATTACCCTTTTTGTTGGAAATTTTCACAAGTTTTTGCCTAATATTCGTACATCTCTCAGTATTTTGATAGTATCACCCTCTATACACCTCGGATATACACGTTATTTTATACATAGAAGCCTGAGACATAAAGCTATAACTTTCGTGCCCATGACCCTCGCATATTTTTTACTATTCACTTTCAAAACATTGCTCGAATTCATATTAGAGAAATCGAAGATTTCTGAATGGGGTACCCCTTTGGTGAATTGGAGATTTCACCAATTTCTCCGAAATGTATTACACTGGTGTTCAAATCGTTCGATATTTCTCCCCAAGAGATCTCACGGGTAAATGCTTCTATTGGAGTTAAAACGGAGCCTTAATCCAACATTTGAAAAAAAATTTACCCTTTTTGTTGGAAATTTTCACAAGTTTTTGCCTTATATTCGTACATCTCTCAGTATTTTGATAGTATCACCCTCTATACACCTCGGATATACACGTTATTTTATACATAGAAGCCTGAGACATAAAGCTATAACTTTCGTGCCCATGACCCTCGCATATTTTTTACTATTCACTTTCAAAACATTGCTCGAATTCATATTAGAGTAATAGAAGATTTCTGAATGGGGTACCCCTTTGGTGAATTGGAGATTTCACCAATTTCTCCGAAATGTATTACACTGGTGTTCAACTCGTTCGATATTTCTCCCCAAGAGATCTCATGGGTAAATGCTTCTATTGGAGTTGAAACGGAGCCTTAATTCAACATTTGAAAAAAAATTACCCTTTTTGTTGGAAATTTTCACAAGTTTGTGCCTTATATTCGTACCTCTCTCTGTATTTTGATAGTATCACCCTCTAAACACCTCGGATATACATGATATATTATACATAGAAGCCTAGGACATAAAGCTATAACTTTCGTGCCCATGACCCTCGCATATTTTTTATTATTCACTTTCAAAACATTGCTCGAATTCATATTAGAGAAATCGAAGATTTCTCAAATGGTTACCCCTTTGGTGAATTGGAGATTTCACCAACTTCTCCGAAATGTATTACACTGGTGTTCAACTCATTCGATATTTCTCCCCAAGAGATCTCATGGGTAAATGCTTCTATTGGAGTTGAAATGGAGCCTTTATTCAACATTTGAAAAAAAATTGCCCTTTTTGTTGGAAATTTTCACAAGTTTTTGCCTTATATTCGTACATCTCTCTGTATTTTGATAGTATCACCCTCTAAACACCTTGGATATACATGATATTTTATACATAGAAGCCTAGGACATAAAGCTATAACTTTCGTGCCCATGACCCTCGCATATTTTTTATTATTCACTTTCAAAACATTGCTCGAATTCATGTTAGAGAAATAGAAGATTTCTGAATGGGGTACCCCTTTGGTGAATTGGAGATTTCACCAATTTCTCCGAAATGTATTACACTGGTGTTCAACTCGTTCGATATTTCTCCCCAAGAGATCTCAGGGGTAAATGCTTCTATCGGAGTTGAAACGGAGCCTTAATTCAACATTCGAAAAAATATTACCCTTTTTGTTGGAAATTTTCACAAGTTTTTGCCTAATATTCGTACATCTCTCAGTATTTTGATAGTATCACCCTCTATACACCTCGGATATACACGTTATTTTATACATAGAAGCCTGAGACATAAAGCTATAACTTTCGTGCCCATGACCCTCGCATATTTTTTACTATTCACTTTCAAAACATTGCTCGAATTCATATTAGAGAAATAGAAGATTTCTGAATGGGGTACCCCTTTGGTGAATTGGAGATTTCACCAATTTCTCCGAAATGTATTACACTGGTGTTCAACTCGTTCGATATTTCTCCCCAAGAGATCTCACGGGTAAATGCTTCTATTGGAGTTAAAATGGAGCCTTAATTCAACATTTGAAGAAAAAATTACCCTTTTTGTTGGAAATTTTCACAAGTTTTTGCCTTATATTCGTACATCTCTCAGTATTTTGATAGTATCACCCTCTATACACCTCGGATATACACGTTATTTTATACATAGAAGCCTGAGACATAAAGCTATAACTTTCGTGCCCATGACCCTCGCATATTTTTTACTATTCACTTTCAAAACATTGCTCGAATTCATATTAGAGAAATAGAAGATTTCTGAATGGGGTACCCCTTTGGTGAATTGGAGATTTCACCAATTTCTCCGAAATGTATTACACTGGTGTTCAACTCGTTCGATATTTCTCCCCAAGAGATCTCACGGGTAAATGCTTCTATTGGAGTTAAAACGGAGCCTTAATTCAACATTTGAAGAAAAAATTACCCTTTTTGTTGGAAATTTTCACAAGTTTTTGCCTTATATTCGTACATCTCTCAGTATTTTGATAGTATCACCCTCTATACACCTCGGATATACACGTTATTTTATACATAGAAGCCTGAGAGATAAAGCTATAACTTTCGTGCCCATGACCCTCGCATATTTTTTACTATTCACTTTCAAAACATTGCTCGAATTCATATTAGAGAAATAGAAGATTTCTGAATGGGGTACCCCTTTGGTGAATTGGAGATTTCACCAATTTCTCCGAAATGTATTACACTGGTGTTCAACTCGTTCGATATTACTCCCCAAGAGATCTCACGGGTAAATGCTTCTATTGGAGTTAAAACGGAGCCTTAATTCAACATTTGAAAAAAAATTACCCTTTTTGTTGGAAATTTTCACAAGTTTTTGCCTTATATTCGTAAATCTCTCTGTATTTTGATAGTATCACCCTCTATACACCTCGGATATACACGTTATTTTATACATAGAAGCCTAAGACATAAAGCTATAACTTTCGTGCCCATGACCCTCGCATATTTTTTACTATTCACTTTCAAAACATTGCTCGAATTCATATTAGAGAAATAGAAGATTTCTGAATGGGGTACCCCTTTGGTGAATTGGAGATTTCACCAATTTCTCCGAAATGTATTACACTGGTGTTTAACTCGTTCGATATTTCTCCCCAAGAGATCTCACGGGTAAATGCTTCTATTGGAGTTAAAACGGAGCCTTAATTCAACATTTGAAGAAAAAATTACCCTTTTTGTTGGAAATTTTCACAAGTTTTTGCCTTATATTCGTACATCTCTCAGTATTTTGATAGTATCACCCTCTATACACCTCGGATATACACGTTATTTTATACATAGAAGCCTGAGACATAAAGCTATAACTTTCGTGCCCATGACCCTCGCATATTTTTTACTATTCACTTTCAAAACATTGCTCGAATTCATATTAGAGAAATAGAAGATTTCTGAATGGGGTACCCCTTTGGTGAATTGGAGATTTCACCAATTTCTCCGAAATGTATTACACTGGTGTTCAACTCGTTCGATATTTCTCCCCAAGAGATCTCATGGGTAAATGCTTCTATTGGAGTTGAAACGGAGCCTTAATTCAAAATTTGAAAAAAATTTACCCTTTTTGTTGGAAATTTTCACAAGTTTTTGCCTTATATTCGTACATCTCTCAGTATTTTGATAGTATCACCCTCTAAACACCTCGGATTTACACGATATTTTATACATAGATGCCTAAGACATAAAGCTATAACTTTCGTGCCCATGACCCTCGCATATTTTTTACTATTCACTTTCAAAACATTGCTCGAATTCATATTAGAGAAATAGAAGATTTCTGAATGGGGTACCCCTTTGGTGAATTGGAGATTTCACCAATTTCTCCGAAATGTATTACACTGGTGTTCAACTCGTTCGATATTTATCCCCAAGAGATCTCAGGGGTAAATGCTTCTATTGGAGTTGAAACGGAGCCTTAATTCCGCATTTGAAAAAAAATAATCCTTTTTGTTGGAAATTTTCACAAGTTCTTGCCTAATATTCGTACATCTCTCAGTATTTTGATAGTATCACCCTCTAAACACCTCGGATATACACGATATATTATACATAGAAGCATAAGACATAAAGCTATAACTTTCGTGCCCATGACCCTCGCATATTTTTTACTATTCACTTTCAAAACATTGCTCGAATTCATATTAGAGAAATCGAAGATTTCTAAATGGGGTACCCCTATGGTGAATTGGAGATTTCACCAATTTCTCCGAAATGTATTACACTGGTGTTCAACTCGTTCGATATTTCTCCCCAAGAGATCTCAGGGGCAAATGCTTCTATCGGAGTTGAAACGGAGCCTTAATTCAACATTCGAAAAAATATTACCCTTTTTGTTGGAAATTTTCACAAGTTTTTGCCTAATATTCGTACATCTCTCAGTATTTTGATAGTATCACCCTCTATACACCTCGGATATACACGTTATTTTATACATAGAAGCCTGAGACATAAAGCTATAACTTTCGTGCCCATGACCCTCGCATATTTTTTACTATTCACTTTCAAAACATTGCTCGAATTCATATTAGAGAAATCGAAGATTTCTGAATGGGGTACCCCTTTGGTGAATTGGAGATTTCACCAATTTCTCCGAAATGTATTACACTGGTGTTCAAATCGTTCGATATTTCTCCCCAAGAGATCTCACGGGTAAATGCTTCTATTGGAGTTAAAACGGAGCCTTAATCCAACATTTGAAAAAAAATTTACCCTTTTTGTTGGAAATTTTCACAAGTTTTTGCCTTATATTCGTACATCTCTCAGTATTTTGATAGTATCACCCTCTATACACCTCGGATATACACGTTATTTTATACATAGAAGCCTGAGACATAAAGCTATAACTTTCGTGCCCATGACCCTCGTATATTTTTTACTATTCACTTTCAAAACATTGCTCGAATTCATATTAGAGTAATAGAAGATTTCTGAATGGGGTACCCCTTTGGTGAATTGGAGATTTCACCAATTTCTCCGAAATGTAATACACTGGTGTTCAACTCGTTCGATATTTCTCCCCAAGAGATCTCATGGGTAAATGCTTCTATTGGAGTTGAAACGGAGCCTTAATTCAACATTTGAAAAAAAATTACCCTTTTTGTTGGAAATTTTCACAAGTTTGTGCCTTATATTCGTACCTCTCTCTGTATTTTGATAGTATCACCCTCTAAACACCTCGGATATACATGATATATTATACATAGAAGCCTAGGACATAAAGCTATAACTTTCGTGCCCATGACCCTCGCATATTTTTTATTATTCACTTTCAAAACATTGCTCGAATTCATATTAGAGAAATCGAAGATTTCTCAAATGGTTACCCCTTTGGTGAATTGGAGATTTCACCAATTTCTCCGAAATGTATTACACTGGTGTTCAACTCATTCGATATTTCTCCCCAAGAGATCTCATGGGTAAATGCTTCTATTGGAGTTGAAATGGAGCCTTTATTCAACATTTGAAAAAAAATTGCCCTTTTTGTTGGAAATTTTCACAAGTTTTTGCCTTATATTCGTACATCTCTCTGTATTTTGATAGTATCACCCTCTAAACACCTTGGATATACATGATATTTTATACATAGAAGCCTAGGACATAAAGCTATAACTTTCGTGCCCATGACCCTCGCATATTTTTTATTATTCACTTTCAAAACATTGCTCGAATTCATGTTAGAGAAATAGAAGATTTCTGAATGGGGTACCCCTTTGGTGAATTGGAGATTTCACCAATTTCTCCGAAATGTATTACACTGGTGTTCAACTCGTTCGATATTTCTCCCCAAGAGATCTCAGGGGTAAATGCTTCTATCGGAGTTGAAACGGAGCCTTAATTCAACATTCGAAAAAATATTACCCTTTTTGTTGGAAATTTTCACAAGTTTTTGCCTAATATTCGTACATCTCTCAGTATTTTGATAGTATCACCCTCTACACCTCGGATATACACGTTATTTTATACATAGAAGCCTGAGACATAAAGCTATAACTTTCGTGCCCATGACCCTCGCATATTTTTTACTATTCACTTTCAAAACATTGCTCGAATTCATATTAGAGAAATAGAAGATTTCTGAATGGGGTACCCCTTTGGTGAATTGGAGATTTCACCAATTTCTCCGAAATGTATTACACTGGTGTTCAACTCGTTCGATATTTCTCCCCAAGAGATCTCACGGGTAAATGCTTCTATTGGAGTTAAAATGGAGCCTTAATTCAACATTTGAAGAAAAAATTACCCTTTTTGTTGGAAATTTTCACAAGTTTTTGCCTTATATTCGTACATCTCTCAGTATTTTGATAGTATCACCCTCTATACACCTCGGATATACACGTTATTTTATACATAGAAGCCTGAGACATAAAGCTATAACTTTCGTGCCCATGACCCTCGCATATTTTTTACTATTCACTTTCAAAACATTGCTCGAATTCATATTAGAGAAATAGAAGATTTCTGAATGGGGTACCCCTTTGGTGAATTGGAGATTTCACCAATTTCTCCGAAATGTATTACACTGGTGTTCAACTCGTTCGATATTTCTCCCCAAGAGATCTCACGGGTAAATGCTTCTATTGGAGTTAAAACGGAGCCTTAATTCAACATTTGAAGAAAAAATTACCCTTTTTGTTGGAAATTTTCACAAGTTTTTGCCTTATATTCGTACATCTCTCAGTATTTTGATAGTATCACCCTCTATACACCTCGGATATACACGTTATTTTATACATAGAAGCCTGAGAGATAAAGCTATAACTTTCGTGCCCATGACCCTCGCATATTTTTTACTATTCACTTTCAAAACATTGCTCGAATTCATATTAGAGAAATAGAAGATTTCTGAATGGGGTACCCCTTTGGTGAATTGGAGATTTCACCAATTTCTTCGAAATGTATTACACTGGTGTTCAACTCGTTCGATATTTCTCCCCAAGAGATCTCATGGGTAAATGCTTCTATCGGAGTTGAAACGGAGACTTAATTCAACATTTGAAAAAAATTTACCCTTTTTGTTGGAAATTTTCACAAGTTTTTGCCTTATATTCGTACATCTCTCAGTATTTGGATAGTATCACCCTCTTAACACCTCGGATATACACGTTATTTTATACATAGAAGCCTGAGACATAAAGCTATAACTTTCGTGCCCATGACCCTCGCATATTTTTTACTATTCACTTTCAAAACATTGCTCGAATTCATATTAGAGAAATCGAAGATTTCTGAATGGGGTACCCCTTTGGTGAATTGGAGATTTCACCAATTTCTCCGAAATGTATTACACTGGTGTTCAACTCGTTCGATATTTCTCCCCAAGAGATCTCATGGGTAAATGCTTCTATCGGAGTTGAAACGGAGCCTTAATTCAACATTCGAAAAAATATTACCCTTTTTATTGGAAATTTTCACAAGTTTTTGCCTTCTATTCATACATCTCTCTGTATTTTGATAGTATCACCCTCTATACACCTCGGATATACACGTTATTTTATTCATTGAAGCCTAAGACATAAAGCTATAACTTTCGTGCCCATGACCTTCGCATATTTTTTACTATTCACTTTCAAAACATTGCTCGAATTCATATTAGAGAAATAGAAGATTTCTGAATGGGGTACCCCTTTGGTGAATTGGAGATTTCACCAATTTCTCCGAAATGTATTACACTGGTGTTCAACTCGTTCGATATTTCTCCCCAAGAGATCTCATGGGTAAATGCTTCTATTGGAGTTGAAACGGAGCCTTAATTCAACATTTGAAAAAAATTTACCCTTTTTGTTGGAAATTTTCACAAGTTTTTGCCTTATATTCGTACATCTCTCTGTATTTTGATAGTATCACCCTCTAAACACCTCGGATATACATGATATTTTATACATAGAAGCCTAGGACATAAAGCTATAACTTTCGTGCCCATGACCCTCGCATATTTTTTATTATTCACTTTCAAAACATTGCTCGAATTCATGTTAGAGAAATAGAAGATTTCTGAATGGGGTACCCCTTTGGTGAATTGGAGATTTCACCAATTTCTCCGAAATGTATTACACTGGTGTTCAACTCGTTCGATATTTCTCCCCAAGAGATCTCATGGGTAAATGCTTCTATTGGAGTTAAAACGGAGCCTTAATCCAACATTTGAAAAAAAATTTACCCTTTTTGTTGGAAATTTTCACAAGTTTTTGCCTTATATTCGTACATCTCTCAGTATTTTGATAGTATCACCCTCTATACACCTCGGATATACACGTTATTTTATACATAGAAGCCTGAGACATAAAGCTATAACTTTCGTGCCCATGACCCTCGCATATTTTTTACTATTCACTTTCAAAACATTGCTCGAATTCATATTAGAGAAATAGAAGATTTCTGAATGGGGTACCCCTTTGGTGAATTGGAGATTTCACCAATTTCTCCGAAATGTATTACACTGGTGTTCAACTCGTTCGATATTTCTCCCCAAGAGATCTCACGGGTAAATGCTTCTATTGGAGTTAAAACGGAGCCTTAATTCAACATTTGAAGAAAAAATTACCCTTTTTGTTGGAAATTTTCACAAGTTTTTGCCTTATATTCGTACATCTCTCAGTATTTTGATAGTATCACCCTCTATACACCTCGGATATACACGTTATTTTATACATAGAAGCCTGAGAGATAAAGCTATAACTTTCGTGCCCATGACCCTCGCATATTTTTTACTATTCACTTTCAAAACATTGCTCGAATTCATATTAGAGAAATAGAAGATTTCTGAATGGGGTACCCCTTTGGTGAATTGGAGATTTCACCAATTTCTTCGAAATGTATTACACTGGTGTTCAACTCGTTCGATATTTCTCCCCAAGAGATCTCATGGGTAAATGCTTCTATCGGAGTTGAAACGGAGACTTAATTCAACATTTGAAAAAAATTTACCCTTTTTGTTGGAAATTTTCACAAGTTTTTGCCTTATATTCGTACATCTCTCAGTATTTGGATAGTATCACCCTCTTAACACCTCGGATATACACGTTATTTTATACATAGAAGCCTGAGACATAAAGCTATAACTTTCGTGCCCATGACCCTCGCATATTTTTTACTATTCACTTTCAAAACATTGCTCGAATTCATATTAGAGAAATCGAAGATTTCTGAATGGGGTACCCCTTTGGTGAATTGGAGATTTCACCAATTTCTCCGAAATGTATTACACTGGTGTTCAACTCGTTCGATATTTCTCCCCAAGAGATCTCATGGGTAAATGCTTCTATCGGAGTTGAAACGGAGCCTTAATTCAACATTCGAAAAAATATTACCCTTTTTATTGGAAATTTTCACAAGTTTTTGCCTTCTATTCATACATCTCTCTGTATTTTGATAGTATCACCCTCTATACACCTCGGATATACACGTTATTTTATTCATTGAAGCCTAAGACATAAAGCTATAACTTTCGTGCCCATGACCTTCGCATATTTTTTACTATTCACTTTCAAAACATTGCTCGAATTCATATTAGAGAAATAGAAGATTTCTGAATGGGGTACCCCTTTGGTGAATTGGAGATTTCACCAATTTCTCCGAAATGTATTACACTGGTGTTCAACTCGTTCGATATTTCTCCCCAAGAGATCTCATGGGTAAATGCTTCTATTGGAGTTGAAACGGAGCCTTAATTCAACATTTGAAAAAAATTTACCCTTTTTGTTGGAAATTTTCACAAGTTTTTGCCTTATATTCGTACATCTCTCTGTATTTTGATAGTATCACCCTCTAAACACCTCGGATATACATGATATTTTATACATAGAAGCCTAGGACATAAAGCTATAACTTTCGTGCCCATGACCCTCGCATATTTTTTATTATTCACTTTCAAAACATTGCTCGAATTCATGTTAGAGAAATAGAAGATTTCTGAATGGGGTACCCCTTTGGTGAATTGGAGATTTCACCAATTTCTCCGAAATGTATTACACTGGTGTTCAACTCGTTCGATATTTCTCCCCAAGAGATCTCATGGGTAAATGCTTCTATTGGAGTTGAAACGGAGCCTTAATTCAACATTTGAAAAAAATTTACCATTTTTGTAGGAAATTTTCACAAGTTTTTGCCTTATATTCGTACATCTCTCAGTATTTTGATAGTATCACCCTCTATACACCTCGGATATACACGTTATTTTATACATAGAAGCCTGAGACATAAAGCTATAACTTTCGTGCCCATGACCCTCGCATATTTTTTACTATTCACTTTCAAAACATTGCTCGAATTCATATTAGAGAAATAGAAGATTTCTGAATGGGGTACCCCTTTGGTGAATTGGAGATTTCACCAATTTCTCCGAAATGTATTACACTGGTGTTCAACTCGTTCGATATTTATCCCCAAGAGATCTCAGGGGTAAATGCTTCTATTGGAGTTGAAACGGAGCCTTAATTCCGCATTTGAAAAAAAATAACCCTTTTTGTTGGAAATTTTCACAAGTTTTTGCCTAATATTCGTACATCTCTCAGTATTTTGATAGTATCACCCTCTAAACACCTCGGATTTACACGATATTTAATATATAGAAGCCAAAGACATAAAGCTATAACTTTCGTGCCCATGACCTTCGCATATTTTTTACTATTCACTTTCAAAACATTGCTCGAATTCATATTAGAGAAATAGAAGATTTCTGAATGGGGTACCCCTTTGGTGAATTGGAGATTTCACCAATTTCTCCGAAATGTATTACACTGGTGTTCAACTCGTTCGATATTTCTCCCCAAGAGATCTCATGGGTAAATGCTTCTATTGGAGTTGAAACGGAGCCTTAATTCAACATTTGAAAAAAATTTACCCTTTTTGTTGGAAATTTTCACAAGTTTTTGCCTTATATTCGTACATCTCTCAGTATTTTGATAGTATCACCCTCTATACACCTCGGATATACACGTTATTTTATACATAGAAGCCTGAGACATAAAGCTATAACTTTCGTGCCCATGACCCTCGCATATTTTTTACTATTCACTTTCAAAACATTGCTCGAATTCATATTAGAGAAATAGAAGATTTCTGAATGGGGTACCCCTCTGGTGAATTGGAGATTTCACCAATTTCTCCGAAATGTATTACACTGGTGTTCAACTCGTTCGATATTTATCCCCAAGAGATCTCAGGGGTAAATGCTTCTATTGGAGTTGAAACGGAGCCTTAATTCCGCATTTGAAAAAAAATAACCCTTTTTGTTGGAAATTTTCACAAGTTTTTGCCTTATATTCGTACATCTCTCAGTATTTTGATAGTATCACCCTCTAAACACCTCGGATTTACACGATATTTAATATATAGAAGCCAAAGACATAAAGCTATAACTTTCGTGCCCATGACCTTCGCATATTTTTTACTATTCACTTTCAAAACATTGCTCGAATTCATATTAGAGAAATAGAAGATTTCTGAATGGGGTACCCCTTTGGTGAATTGGAGATTTCACCAATTTCTCCGAAATGTATTACACTGGTGTTCAACTCGTTCGATATTTCTCCCCAAGAGATCTCATGGGTAAATGCTTCTATTGGAGTTGAAACGGAGCCTTAATTCAACATTTGAAAAAAATTTACCCTTTTTGTTGGAAATTTTCACAAGTTTTTGCCTTATATTCGTACATCTCTCAGTATTTTGATAGTATCACCCTCTTAACACCTCGGATATACACGTTATTTTATACATAGAAGCCTGAGACATAAAGCTATAACTTTCGTGCCCATGACCCTCGCATATTTTTTACTATTCACTTTCAAAACATTGCTCGAATTCATATTAGAGAAATCGAAGATTTCTGAATGGGGTACCCCTTTGGTGAATTGGAGATTTCACCAATTTCTCCGAAATGTATTACACTGGTGTTCAACTCGTTCGATATTTCTCCCCAAGAGATCTCATGGGTAAATGCTTCTATCGGAGTTGAAACGGAGCCTTAATTCAACATTCGAAAAAATATTACCCTTTTTATTGGAAATTTTCACAAGTTTTTGCCTTCTATTCGTACATCTCTCTGTATTTTGATAGTATCACCCTCTATACACCTCGGATATACACGTTATTTTATTCATTGAAGCCTAAGACATAAAGCTATAACTTTCGTGCCCATGACCTTCGCATATTTTTTACTATTCACTTTCAAAACATTGCTCGAATTCATATTAGAGAAATAGAAGATTTCTGAATGGGGTACCCCTTTGGTGAATTGGAGATTTCACCAATTTCTCCGAAATGTATTACACTGGTGTTCAACTCGTTCGATATTTCTCCCCAAGAGATCTCATGGGTAAATGCTTCTATTGGAGTTGAAACGGAGCCTTAATTCAACATTTGAAAAAAATTTACCCTTTTTGTTGGAAATTTTCACAAGTTTTTGCCTTATATTCGTACATCTCTCTGTATTTTGATAGTATCACCCTCTAAACACCTCGGATATACATGATATTTTATACATAGAAGCCTAGGACATAAAGCTATAACTTTCGTGCCCATGACCCTCGCATATTTTTTATTATTCACTTTCAAAACATTGCTCGAATTCATGTTAGAGAAATAGAAGATTTCTGAATGGGGTACCCCTTTGGTGAATTGGAGATTTCACCAATTTCTCCGAAATGTATTACACTGGTGTTCAACTCGTTCGATATTTCTCCCCAAGAGATCTAATGGGTAAATGCTTCTATTGGAGTTGAAACGGAGCCTTAATTCAACATTTGAAAAAAATTTACCATTTTTGTAGGAAATTTTCACAAGTTTTTGCCTTATATTCGTACATCTCTCAGTATTTTGATAGTATCACCCTCTATACACCTCGGATATACACGTTATTTTATACATAGAAGCCTGAGACATAAAGCTATAACTTTCGTGCCCATGACCCTCGCATATTTTTTACTATTCACTTTCAAAACATTGCTCGAATTCATATTAGAGAAATAGAAGATTTCTGAATGGGGTACCCCTTTGGTGAATTGGAGATTTCACCAATTTCTCCGAAATGTATTACACTGGTGTTCAACTCGTTCGATATTTCTCCCCAAGAGATCTCACCGGTAAATGCTTCTATTGGAGTTAAAACGGAGCCTTAATTCAACATTTGAAAAAAAAATTACCCTTTTTGTTGGAAATTTTCACAAGTTTTTGCCTTATATTCGTACATCTCTCAGTATTTTGATAGTATCACCCTCTATACACCTCGGATATACACGTTATTTTATACATAGAAGCCTGAGACATAAAGCTATAACTTTCGTGCCCATGACCCTCGCATATTTTTTACTATTCACTTTCAAAACATTGCTCGAATTCATATTAGAGAAATAGAAGATTTCTGAATGGGGTACCCCTTTGGTGAATTGGAGATTTCACCAATTTCTCCGAAATGTATTACACTGGTGTTCAACTCGTTCGATATTACTCCCCAAGAGATCTCACGGGTAAATGCTTCTATTGGAGTTAAAACGGAGCCTTAATTCAACATTTGAAAAAAAATTACCCTTTTTGTTGGAAATTTTCACAAGTTTTTGCCTTATATTCGTACATCTCTCTGTATTTTGATAGTATCACCCTCTATACACCTCGGATATACACGTTATTTTATACATAGAAGCCTAAGACATAAAGCTATAACTTTCGTGCCCATGACCCTCGCATATTTTTTACTATTCACTTTCAAAACATTGCTCGAATTCATATTAGAGAAATAGAAGATTTCTGAATGGGGTACCCCTTTGGTGAATTGGAGATTTCACCAATTTCTCCGAAATGTATTACACTGGTGTTCAACTCGTTCGATATTTCTCCCCAAGAGATCTCACGGGTAAATGCTTCTATTGGAGTTAAAACGGAGCCTTAATTCAACATTTGAAGAAAAAATTACCCTTTTTGTTGGAAATTTTCACAAGTTTTTGCCTTATATTCGTACATCTCTCAGTATTTTGATAGTATCACCCTCTATACACCTCGGATATACACGTTATTTTATACATAGAAGCCTGAGACATAAAGCTATAACTTTCGTGCCCATGACCCTCGCATATTTTTTACTATTCACTTTCAAAACATTGCTCGAATTCATATTAGAGAAATAGAAGATTTCTGAATGGGGTACCCCTTTGGTGAATTGGAGATTTCACCAATTTCTCCGAAATGTATTACACTGGTGTTCAACTCGTTCGATATTTCTCCCCAAGAGATCTCACGGGTAAATGCTTCTATTGGAGTTAAAACGGAGCCTTAATTCAACATTTGAAAAAAAAATTACCCTTTTTGTTGGAAATTTTCACAAATTTTTGCCTTATATTCGTACATCTCTCAGTATTTTGATAGTATCACCCTCTATACACCTCGGATATACACGTTATTTTATACATAGAAGCCTGAGACATAAAGCTATAACTTTCGTGCCCATGACCCTCGCATATTTTTTACTATTCACTTTCAAAACATTGCTCGAATTCATATTAGAGAAATAGAAGATTTCTGAATGGGGTACACCTTTGGTGAATTGGAGATTTCACCAATTTCTCCGAAATGTATTACACTGGTGTTCAACTCGTTCGATATTACTCCCCAAGAGATCTCACGGGTAAATGCTTCTATTGGAGTTAAAACGGAGCCTTAATTCAACATTTGAAAAAAAATTACCCTTTTTGTTGGAAATTTTCACAAGTTTTTGCCTTATATTCGTACATCTCTCTGTATTTTGATAGTATCACCCTCTATACACCTCGGATATACACGTTATTTTACACATAGAAGCCTAAGACATAAAGCTATAACTTTCGTGCCCATGACCCTCGCATATTTTTTACTATTCACTTTCAAAACATTGCTCGAATTCATATTAGAGAAATAGAAGATTTCTGAATGGGGTACCCCTTTGGTGAATTGGAGATTTCACCAATTTCTCCGAAATGTATTACACTGGTGTTCAACTCGTTCGATATTTCTCCCCATGAGATCTCACGGGTAAATGCTTCTATTGGAGTTAAAACGGAGCCTTAATTCAACATTTGAAGAAAAAATTACCCTTTTTGTTGGAAATTTTCACAAGTTTTTGCCTTATATTCGTACATCTCTCACTATTTTGATAGTATCACCCTCTATACACCTCGGATATACACGTCATTTTATACATAGAAGCCTGAGACATAAAGCTATAACTTTCGTGCCCATGACCCTCGCATATTTTTTACTATTCACTTTCAAAACATTGCTCGAATTCATATTAGAGAAATAGAAGATTTCTGAATGGGGTACCCCTTTGGTGAATTGGAGATTTCACCAATTTCTCCGAACTGTATTACACTGGTGTTCAACTCGTTCGATATTTCTCCCCAAGAGATCTCACGGGTAAATGCTTCTATTGGAGTTAAAACGGAGCCTTAATTCAACATTTGAAAAAAAAATTACCCTTTTTGTTGGAAATTTTCACAAGTTTTTGCCTTATATTCGTACATCTCTCAGTATTTTGATAGTATCACCCTCTATACACCTCGGATATACACGTTATTTTATACATCGAAGCCTGAGACATAAAGCTATAACTTTCGTGCCCATGACCCTCGCATATTTTTTTCTATTCACTTTCAAAACATTGCTCGAATTCATATTAGACAAATAGAAGTTTCTGAATGGGGTACCCCTTTGGTGAATTGGAGATTTCACCAATTTCTCCGAAATTTATTACACTGGTGTTCAACTCGTTCGATATTACTCCCCAAGAGATCTCACGGGTAAATGCTTCTATTGGAGTTAAAACGGAGCCTTAATTCAACATTTGAAAAAAAATTACCCTTTTTGTTGGAAATTTTCACAAGTTTTTGCCTTATATTCGTACATCTCTCTGTATTTTGATAGTATCACCCTCTATACACCTCGGATATACACGTTATTTTATACATAGAAGCCTAAGACAAAAAGCTATAACTTTCGTGCCCATGACCCTCGCATATTTTTTACTATTCACTTTCAAAACATTGCTCGAATTCATATTAGAGAAATAGAAGATTTCTGAATGGGGTACCCCTTTGGTGAATTGGAGATTTCACCAATTTCTCCGAAATTTATTACACTGGTGTTCAACTCGTTCGATATTACTCCCCAAGAGATCTCACGGGTAAATGCTTCTATTGGAGTTAAAACGGAGCCTTAATTCAACATTTGAAAAAAAATTACCCTTTTTGTTGGAAATTTTCACAAGTTTTTGCCTTATATTCGTACATCTCTCTGTATTTTGATAGTATCACCCTCTATACACCTCGGATATACACGTTATATTATACATAGAAGCCTAAGACATAAATCTATAACTTTCGTGCCCATGACCCTCGCATATTTTTTACTATTCACTTTCAAAACATTGCTCGAATTCATATTAGAGAAATAGAAGATTTCTGAATGGGGTACCCCTTTGGTGAATTGGAGATTTCACCAATTTCTCCGAAATGTATTACACTGGTGTTCAACTCGTTCGATATTTCTCCCCAAGAGATCTCACGGGTAAATGCTTCTATTGGAGTTAAAACGGAGCCTTAATTCAACATTTGAAGAAAAAATTACCCTTTTTGTTGGAAATTTTCACAAGTTTTTGCCTTATATTCGTACATCTCTCAGTATTTTGATAGTATCACCCTCTATACACCTCGGATATACACGTTATTTTATACATAGAAGCCTGAGACATAAAGCTATAAGTTTCGTGCCCATGACCCTCGCATATTTTTTACTATTCACTTTCAAAACATTGCTCGAATTCATATTAGAGAAATAGAAGATTTCTGAATGGGGTACCCCTTTGGTGAATTGGAGATTTCACCAATTTCTCCGAAATGTATTACACTGGTGTTCAACTCGTTCGATATTTCTCCCCAAGAGATCTCACGGGTAAATGCTTCTATTGGAGTTAAAACGGAGCCTTAATTCAACATTTGAAAAAAAAATTACCCTTTTTGTTGGAAATTTTCACAAGTTTTTGCCTTATATTCGTACATCTCTCAGTATTTTGATAGTATCACCCTCTATACACCTCGGATATACACGTTATTTTATACATAGAAGCCTGAGACATAAAGCTATAACTTTCGTGCCCATGACCCTCGCATATTTTTTACTATTCACTTTCAAAACATTGCTCGAATTCATATTAGAGAAATAGAAGATTTCTGAATGGGGTACACCTTTGGTGAATTGGAGATTTCACCAATTTCTCCGAAATGTATTACACTGGTGTTCAACTCGTTCGATATTACTCCCCAAGAGATCTCACGGGTAAATGCTTCTATTGGAGTTAAAACGGAGCCTTAATTCAACATTTGAAAAAAAATTACCCTTTTTGTTGGAAATTTTCACAAGTTTTTGCCTTATATTCGTACATCTCTCTGTATTTTGATAGTATCACCCTCTACACACCTCGGATATACACGTTATTTTACACAAAGAAGCCTAAGACATAAAGCTATAACTTTCGTGCCCATGACCCTCGCATATTTTTTACTATTCACTTTCAAAACATTGCTCGAATTCATATTAGAGAAATAGAAGATTTCTGAATGGGGTACCCCTTTGGTGAATTGGAGATTTCACCAATTTCTCCGAAATGTATTACACTGGTGTTCAACTCGTTCGATATTTCTCCCCATGAGATCTCACGGGTAAATGCTTCTATTGGAGTTAAAACGGAGCCTTAATTCAACATTTGAAGAAAAAATTACCCTTTTTGTTGGAAATTTTCACAAGTTTTTGCCTTATATTCGTACATCTCTCAGTATTTTGATAGTATCACCCTCTATACACCTCGGATATACACGTTATTTTATACATAGAAGCCTGAGACATAAAGCTATAACTTTCGTGCCCATGACCCTCGCATATTTTTTACTATTCACTTTCAAAACATTGCTCGAATTCATATTAGAGAAATAGAAGATTTCTGAATGGGGTACCCCTTTGGTGAATTGGAGATTTCACCAATTTCTCCGAACTGTATTACACTGGTGTTCAACTCGTTCGATATTTCTCCCCAAGAGATCTCACGGGTAAATGCTTCTATTGGAGTTAAAACGGAGCCTTAATTCAACATTTGAAAAAAAAATTACCCTTTTTGTTGGAAATTTTCACAAGTTTTTGCCTTATATTCGTACATCTCTCAGTATTTTGATAGTATCACCCTCTATACACCTCGGATATACACGTTATTTTATACATAGAAGCCTAAGACATAAAGCTATAACTTTTGTGCCCATGACCCTCGCATATTTTTTACTATTCACTTTCAAAACATTGCTCGAATTCATATTAGAGAAATAGAAGATTTCTGAATGGGGTACCCCTTTGGTGAATTGGAGATTTCACCAATTTCTCCGAAATGTATTACACTGGTGTTCAACTCGTTCGATATTTCTCCCCAAGAGATCTCACGGGTAAATGCTTCTATTGGAGTTAAAACGGAGCCTTAATTCAACATTTGAAAAAAAAATTACCCTTTTTGTTGGAAATTTTCACAAGTTTTTGCCTTATATTCGTACATCTCTCAGTATTTTGATAGTATCACCCTCTATACACCTCGGATATACACGTTATTTTATACATAGAAGCCTGAGACATAAAGCTATAACTTTCGTGCCCATGACCCTCGCATATTTTTTACTATTCACTTTCAAAACATTGCTCGAATTCATATTAGAGAAATAGAAGATTTCTGAATGGGGTACACCTTTGGTGAATTGGAGATTTCACCAATTTCTCCGAAATGTATTACACTGGTGTTCAACTCGTTCGATATTACTCCCCAAGAGATCTCACGGGTAAATGCTTCTATTGGAGTTAAAACGGAGCCTTAATTCAACATTTGAAAAAAAATTACCCTTTTTGTTGGAAATTTTCACAAGTTTTTGCCTTATATTCGTACATCTCTCTGTATTTTGATAGTATCACCCTCTACACACCTCGGATATACACGTTATTTTACACAAAGAAGCCTAAGACATAAAGCTATAACTTTCGTGCCCATGACCCTCGCATATTTTTTACTATTCACTTTCAAAACATTGCTCGAATTCATATTAGAGAAATAGAAGATTTCTGAATGGGGTACCCCTTTGGTGAATTGGAGATTTCACCAATTTCTCCGAAATGTAGTACACTGGTGTTCAACTCGTTCGATATTTCTCCCCATGAGATCTCACGGGTAAATGCTTCTATTGGAGTTAAAACGGAGCCTTAATTCAACATTTGAAGAAAAAATTACCCTTTTTGTTGGAAATTTTCACAAGTTTTTGCCTTATATTCGTACATCTCTCTGTATTTTGATAGTATCACCCTCTATACACCTCGGATATACACGTTATATTATACATAGAAGCCTAAGACATAAATCTATAACTTTCGTGCCCATGACCCTCGCATATTTTTTACTATTCACTTTCAAAACATTGCTCGAATTCATATTAGAGAAATAGAAGATTTCTGAATGGGGTACCCCTTTGGTGAATTGGAGATTTCACCAATTTCTCCGAAATGTATTACACTGGTGTTCAACTCGTTCGATATTTCTCCCCAAGAGATCTCACGGGTAAATGCTTCTATTGGAGTTAAAACGGAGCCTTAATTCAACATTTGAAGAAAAAATTACCCTTTTTGTTGGAAATTTTCACAAGTTTTTGCCTTATATTCGTACATCTCTCAGTATTTTGATAGTATCACCCTCTATACACCTCGGATATACACGTTATTTTATACATAGAAGCCTGAGACATAAAGCTATAAGTTTCGTGCCCATGACCCTCGCATATTTTTTACTATTCACTTTCAAAACATTGCTCGAATTCATATTAGAGAAATAGAAGATTTCTGAATGGGGTACCCCTTTGGTGAATTGGAGATTTCACCAATTTCTCCGAAATGTATTACACTGGTGTTCAACTCGTTCGATATTTCTCCCCAAGAGATCTCACGGGTAAATGCTTCTATTGGAGTTAAAACGGAGCCTTAATTCAACATTTGAAAAAAAAATTACCCTTTTTGTTGGAAATTTTCACAAGTTTTTGCCTTATATTCGTACATCTCTCAGTATTTTGATAGTATCACCCTCTATACACCTCGGATATACACGTTATTTTATACATAGAAGCCTGAGACATAAAGCTATAACTTTCGTGCCCATGACCCTCGCATATTTTTTACTATTCACTTTCAAAACATTGCTCGAATTCATATTAGAGAAATAGAAGATTTCTGAATGGGGTACACCTTTGGTGAATTGGAGATTTCACCAATTTCTCCGAAATGTATTACACTGGTGTTCAACTCGTTCGATATTACTCCCCAAGAGATCTCACGGGTAAATGCTTCTATTGGAGTTAAAACGGAGCCTTAATTCAACATTTGAAAAAAAATTACCCTTTTTGTTGGAAATTTTCACAAGTTTTTGCCTTATATTCGTACATCTCTCTGTATTTTGATAGTATCACCCTCTACACACCTCGGATATACACGTTATTTTACACAAAGAAGCCTAAGACATAAAGCTATAACTTTCGTGCCCATGACCCTCGCATATTTTTTACTATTCACTTTCAAAACATTGCTCGAATTCATATTAGAGAAATAGAAGATTTCTGAATGGGGTACCCCTTTGGTGAATTGGAGATTTCACCAATTTCTCCGAAATGTATTACACTGGTGTTCAACTCGTTCGATATTTCTCCCCATGAGATCTCACGGGTAAATGCTTCTATTGGAGTTAAAACGGAGCCTTAATTCAACATTTGAAGAAAAAATTACCCTTTTTGTTGGAAATTTTCACAAGTTTTTGCCTTATATTCGTACATCTCTCAGTATTTTGATAGTATCACCCTCTATACACCTCGGATATACACGTTATTTTATACATAGAAGCCTGAGACATAAAGCTATAACTTTCGTGCCCATGACCCTCGCATATTTTTTACTATTCACTTTCAAAACATTGCTCGAATTCATATTAGAGAAATAGAAGATTTCTGAATGGGGTACCCCTTTGGTGAATTGGAGATTTCACCAATTTCTCCGAACTGTATTACACTGGTGTTCAACTCGTTCGATATTTCTCCCCAAGAGATCTCACGGGTAAATGCTTCTATTGGAGTTAAAACGGAGCCTTAATTCAACATTTGAAAAAAAAATTACCCTTTTTGTTGGAAATTTTCACAAGTTTTTGCCTTATATTCGTACATCTCTCAGTATTTTGATAGTATCACCCTCTATACACCTCGGATATACACGTTATTTTATACATAGAAGCCTAAGACATAAAGCTATAACTTTTGTGCCCATGACCCTCGCATATTTTTTACTATTCACTTTCAAAACATTGCTCGAATTCATATTAGAGAAATAGAAGATTTCTGAATGGGGTACCCCTTTGGTGAATTGGAGATTTCACCAATTTCTCCGAAATGTATTACACTGGTGTTCAACTCGTTCGATATTTCTCCCCAAGAGATCTCACGGGTAAATGCTTCTATTGGAGTTAAAACGGAGCCTTAATTCAACATTTGAAAAAAAAATTACCCTTTTTGTTGGAAATTTTCACAAGTTTTTGCCTTATATTCGTACATCTCTCAGTATTTTGATAGTATCACCCTCTATACACCTCGGATATACACGTTATTTTATACATAGAAGCCTGAGACATAAAGCTATAACTTTCGTGCCCATGACCCTCGCATATTTTTTACTATTCACTTTCAAAACATTGCTCGAATTCATATTAGAGAAATAGAAGATTTCTGAATGGGGTACACCTTTGGTGAATTGGAGATTTCACCAATTTCTCCGAAATGTATTACACTGGTGTTCAACTCGTTCGATATTACTCCCCAAGAGATCTCACGGGTAAATGCTTCTATTGGAGTTAAAACGGAGCCTTAATTCAACATTTGAAAAAAAATTACCCTTTTTGTTGGAAATTTTCACAAGTTTTTGCCTTATATTCGTACATCTCTCTGTATTTTGATAGTATCACCCTCTACACACCTCGGATATACACGTTATTTTACACAAAGAAGCCTAAGACATAAAGCTATAACTTTCGTGCCCATGACCCTCGCATATTTTTTACTATTCACTTTCAAAACATTGCTCGAATTCATATTAGAGAAATAGAAGATTTCTGAATGGGGTACCCCTTTGGTGAATTGGAGATTTCACCAATTTCTCCGAAATGTAGTACACTGGTGTTCAACTCGTTCGATATTTCTCCCCATGAGATCTCACGGGTAAATGCTTCTATTGGAGTTAAAACGGAGCCTTAATTCAACATTTGAAGAAAAAATTACCCTTTTTGTTGGAAATTTTCACAAGTTTTTGCCTTATATTCGTACATCTCTCAGTATTTTGATAGTATCACCCTCTATACACCTCGGATATACACGTTATTTTATACATAGAAGCCTGAGACATAAAGCTATAACTTTCGTGCCCATGACCCTCGCATATTTTTTACTATTCACTTTCAAAACATTGCTCGAATTCATATTAGAGAAATAGAAGATTTCTGAATGGGGTACCCCTTTGGTGAATTGGAGATTTCACCAATTTCTCCGAACTGTATTACACTGGTGTTCAACTCGTTCGATATTTCTCCCCAAGAGATCTCACGGGTAAATGCTTCTATTGGAGTTAAAACGGAGCCTTAATTCAACATTTGAAAAAAAAATTACCCTTTTTGTTGGAAATTTTCACAAGTTTTTGCCTTATATTCGTACATCTCTCAGTATTTTGATAGTATCACCCTCTATACACCTCGGATATACACGTTATTTTATACATAGAAGCCTGAGACATAAAGCTATAACTTTCGTGCCCATGACCCTCGCATATTTTTTACTATTCACTTTCAAAACATTGCTCGAATTCATATTAGAGAAATAGAAGATTTCTGAATGGGGTACACCTTTGGTGAATTGGAGATTTCACCAATTTCTCCGAAATGTATTACACTGGTGTTCAACTCGTTCGATATTACTCCCCAAGAGATCTCACGGGTAAATGCTTCTATTGGAGTTAAAACGGAGCCTTAATTCAACATTTGAAAAAAAATTAC
Organism: Humulus lupulus; assembly: GCF_963169125.1. NCBI lineage: Eukaryota > Viridiplantae > Streptophyta > Magnoliopsida > Rosales > Cannabaceae > Humulus > Humulus lupulus. Next base: position 182,729,906 of record NC_084802.1, on the reverse strand, counting down.
CCTTTTTGTTGGAAATTTTCACAAGTTTTTGCCTTATATTCGTACATCTCTCTGTATTTTGATAGTATCACCCTCTACACACCTCGGATATACACGTTATTTTACACAAAGAAGCCTAAGACATAAAGCTATAACTTTCGTGCCCATGACCCTCGCATATTTTTTACTATTCACTTTCAAAACATTGCTCGAATTCATATTAGAGAAATAGAAGATTTCTGAATGGGGTACCCCTTTGGTGAATTGGAGATTTCACCAATTTCTCCGAAATGTATTACACTGGTGTTCAACTCGTTCGATATTTCTCCCCATGAGATCTCACGGGTAAATGCTTCTATTGGAGTTAAAACGGAGCCTTAATTCAACATTTGAAGAAAAAATTACCCTTTTTGTTGGAAATTTTCACAAGTTTTTGCCTTATATTCGTACATCTCTCAGTATTTTGATAGTATCACCCTCTATACACCTCGGATATACACGTTATTTTATACATAGAAGCCTGAGACATAAAGCTATAACTTTCGTGCCCATGACCCTCGCATATTTTTTACTATTCACTTTCAAAACATTGCTCGAATTCATATTAGAGAAATAGAAGATTTCTGAATGGGGTACACCTTTGGTGAATTGGAGATTTCACCAATTTCTCCGAAATGTATTACACTGGTGTTCAACTCGTTCGATATTACTCCCCAAGAGATCTCACGGGTAAATGCTTCTATTGGAGTTAAAACGGAGCCTTAATTCAACATTTGAAAAAAAATTACCCTTTTTGTTGGAAATTTTCACAAGTTTTTGCCTTATATTCGTACATCTCTCTGTATTTTGATAGTATCACCCTCTACACACCTCGGATATACACGTTATTTTACACAAAGAAGCCTAAGACATAAAGCTATAACTTTCGTGCCCATGACCCTCGCATATTTTTTACTATTCACTTTCAAAACATTGCTCGAATTCATATTAGAGAAATAGAAGATTTCTGAATGGGGTACCCCTTTGGTGAATTGGAGATTTCACCAATTTCTCCGAAATGTATTACACTGGTGTTCAACTCGTTCGATATTTCTCCCCATGAGATCTCACGGGTAAATGCTTCTATTGGAGTTAAAACGGAGCCTTAATTCAACATTTGAAGAAAAAATTACCCTTTTTGTTGGAAATTTTCACAAGTTTTTGCCTTATATTCGTACATCTCTCAGTATTTTGATAGTATCACCCTCTATACACCTCGGATATACACGTTATTTTATACATAGAAGCCTGAGACATAAAGCTATAACTTTCGTGCCCATGACCCTCGCATATTTTTTACTATTCACTTTCAAAACATTGCTCGAATTCATATTAGAGAAATAGAAGATTTCTGAATGGGGTACCCCTTTGGTGAATTGGAGATTTCACCAATTTCTCCGAAATGTATTACACTGGTGTTCAACTCGTTCGATATTACTCCCCAAGAGATCTCACGGGTAAATGCTTCTATTGGAGTTAAAACGGAGCCTTAATTCAACATTTGAAAAAAAATTACCCTTTTTGTTGGAAATTTTCACAAGTTTTTGCCTTATATTCGTACATCTCTCTGTATTTTGATAGTATCACCCTCTATACACCTCGGATATACACGTTATTTTACACATAGAAGCCTAAGACATAAAGCTATAACTTTCGTGCCCATGACCCTCGCATATTTTTTACTATTCACTTTCAAAACATTGCTCGAATTCATATTAGAGAAATAGAAGATTTCTGAATGGGGTACCCCTTTGGTGAATTGGAGATTTCACCAATTTCTCCGAAATGTATTACACTGGTGTTCAACTCGTTCGATATTTCTCCCCATGAGATCTCACGGGTAAATGCTTCTATTGGAGTTAAAACGGAGCCTTAATTCAACATTTGAAGAAAAAATTACCCTTTTTGTTGGAAATTTTCACAAGTTTTTGCCTTATATTCGTACATCTCTCACTATTTTGATAGTATCACCCTCTATACACCTCGGATATACACGTCATTTTATACATAGAAGCCTGAGACATAAAGCTATAACTTTCGTGCCCATGACCCTCGCATATTTTTTACTATTCACTTTCAAAACATTGCTCGAATTCATATTAGAGAAATAGAAGATTTCTGAATGGGGTACCCCTTTGGTGAATTGGAGATTTCACCAATTTCTCCGAACTGTATTACACTGGTGTTCAACTCGTTCGATATTTCTCCCCAAGAGATCTCACGGGTAAATGCTTCTATTGGAGTTAAAACGGAGCCTTAATTCAACATTTGAAAAAAAAATTACCCTTTTTGTTGGAAATTTTCACAAGTTTTTGCCTTATATTCGTACATCTCTCAGTATTTTGATAGTATCACCCTCTATACACCTCGGATATACACGTTATTTTATACATCGAAGCCTGAGACATAAAGCTATAACTTTCGTGCCCATGACCCTCGCATATTTTTTTCTATTCACTTTCAAAACATTGCTCGAATTCATATTAGACAAATAGAAGTTTCTGAATGGGGTACCCCTTTGGTGAATTGGAGATTTCACCAATTTCTCCGAAATTTATTACACTGGTGTTCAACTCGTTCGATATTACTCCCCAAGAGATCTCACGGGTAAATGCTTCTATTGGAGTTAAAACGGAGCCTTAATTCAACATTTGAAAAAAAATTACCCTTTTTGTTGGAAATTTTCACAAGTTTTTGCCTTATATTCGTACATCTCTCTGTATTTTGATAGTATCACCCTCTATACACCTCGGATATACACGTTATTTTATACATAGAAGCCTAAGACAAAAAGCTATAACTTTCGTGCCCATGACCCTCGCATATTTTTTACTATTCACTTTCAAAACATTGCTCGAATTCATATTAGAGAAATAGAAGATTTCTGAATGGGGTACCCCTTTGGTGAATTGGAGATTTCACCAATTTCTCCGAAATTTATTACACTGGTGTTCAACTCGTTCGATATTACTCCCCAAGAGATCTCACGGGTAAATGCTTCTATTGGAGTTAAAACGGAGCCTTAATTCAACATTTGAAAAAAAATTACCCTTTTTGTTGGAAATTTTCACAAGTTTTTGCCTTATATTCGTACATCTCTCTGTATTTTGATAGTATCACCCTCTATACACCTCGGATATACACGTTATATTATACATAGAAGCCTAAGACATAAATCTATAACTTTCGTGCCCATGACCCTCGCATATTTTTTACTATTCACTTTCAAAACATTGCTCGAATTCATATTAGAGAAATAGAAGATTTCTGAATGGGGTACCCCTTTGGTGAATTGGAGATTTCACCAATTTCTCCGAAATGTATTACACTGGTGTTCAACTCGTTCGATATTTCTCCCCAAGAGATCTCACGGGTAAATGCTTCTATTGGAGTTAAAACGGAGCCTTAATTCAACATTTGAAGAAAAAATTACCCTTTTTGTTGGAAATTTTCACAAGTTTTTGCCTTATATTCGTACATCTCTCAGTATTTTGATAGTATCACCCTCTATACACCTCGGATATACACGTTATTTTATACATAGAAGCCTGAGACATAAAGCTATAAGTTTCGTGCCCATGACCCTCGCATATTTTTTACTATTCACTTTCAAAACATTGCTCGAATTCATATTAGAGAAATAGAAGATTTCTGAATGGGGTACCCCTTTGGTGAATTGGAGATTTCACCAATTTCTCCGAAATGTATTACACTGGTGTTCAACTCGTTCGATATTTCTCCCCAAGAGATCTCACGGGTAAATGCTTCTATTGGAGTTAAAACGGAGCCTTAATTCAACATTTGAAAAAAAAATTACCCTTTTTGTTGGAAATTTTCACAAGTTTTTGCCTTATATTCGTACATCTCTCAGTATTTTGATAGTATCACCCTCTATACACCTCGGATATACACGTTATTTTATACATAGAAGCCTGAGACATAAAGCTATAACTTTCGTGCCCATGACCCTCGCATATTTTTTACTATTCACTTTCAAAACATTGCTCGAATTCATATTAGAGAAATAGAAGATTTCTGAATGGGGTACACCTTTGGTGAATTGGAGATTTCACCAATTTCTCCGAAATGTATTACACTGGTGTTCAACTCGTTCGATATTACTCCCCAAGAGATCTCACGGGTAAATGCTTCTATTGGAGTTAAAACGGAGCCTTAATTCAACATTTGAAAAAAAATTACCCTTTTTGTTGGAAATTTTCACAAGTTTTTGCCTTATATTCGTACATCTCTCTGTATTTTGATAGTATCACCCTCTACACACCTCGGATATACACGTTATTTTACACAAAGAAGCCTAAGACATAAAGCTATAACTTTCGTGCCCATGACCCTCGCATATTTTTTACTATTCACTTTCAAAACATTGCTCGAATTCATATTAGAGAAATAGAAGATTTCTGAATGGGGTACCCCTTTGGTGAATTGGAGATTTCACCAATTTCTCCGAAATGTATTACACTGGTGTTCAACTCGTTCGATATTTCTCCCCATGAGATCTCACGGGTAAATGCTTCTATTGGAGTTAAAACGGAGCCTTAATTCAACATTTGAAGAAAAAATTACCCTTTTTGTTGGAAATTTTCACAAGTTTTTGCCTTATATTCGTACATCTCTCAGTATTTTGATAGTATCACCCTCTATACACCTCGGATATACACGTTATTTTATACATAGAAGCCTGAGACATAAAGCTATAACTTTCGTGCCCATGACCCTCGCATATTTTTTACTATTCACTTTCAAAACATTGCTCGAATTCATATTAGAGAAATAGAAGATTTCTGAATGGGGTACCCCTTTGGTGAATTGGAGATTTCACCAATTTCTCCGAACTGTATTACACTGGTGTTCAACTCGTTCGATATTTCTCCCCAAGAGATCTCACGGGTAAATGCTTCTATTGGAGTTAAAACGGAGCCTTAATTCAACATTTGAAAAAAAAATTACCCTTTTTGTTGGAAATTTTCACAAGTTTTTGCCTTATATTCGTACATCTCTCAGTATTTTGATAGTATCACCCTCTATACACCTCGGATATACACGTTATTTTATACATAGAAGCCTAAGACATAAAGCTATAACTTTTGTGCCCATGACCCTCGCATATTTTTTACTATTCACTTTCAAAACATTGCTCGAATTCATATTAGAGAAATAGAAGATTTCTGAATGGGGTACCCCTTTGGTGAATTGGAGATTTCACCAATTTCTCCGAAATGTATTACACTGGTGTTCAACTCGTTCGATATTTCTCCCCAAGAGATCTCACGGGTAAATGCTTCTATTGGAGTTAAAACGGAGCCTTAATTCAACATTTGAAAAAAAAATTACCCTTTTTGTTGGAAATTTTCACAAGTTTTTGCCTTATATTCGTACATCTCTCAGTATTTTGATAGTATCACCCTCTATACACCTCGGATATACACGTTATTTTATACATAGAAGCCTGAGACATAAAGCTATAACTTTCGTGCCCATGACCCTCGCATATTTTTTACTATTCACTTTCAAAACATTGCTCGAATTCATATTAGAGAAATAGAAGATTTCTGAATGGGGTACACCTTTGGTGAATTGGAGATTTCACCAATTTCTCCGAAATGTATTACACTGGTGTTCAACTCGTTCGATATTACTCCCCAAGAGATCTCACGGGTAAATGCTTCTATTGGAGTTAAAACGGAGCCTTAATTCAACATTTGAAAAAAAATTACCCTTTTTGTTGGAAATTTTCACAAGTTTTTGCCTTATATTCGTACATCTCTCTGTATTTTGATAGTATCACCCTCTACACACCTCGGATATACACGTTATTTTACACAAAGAAGCCTAAGACATAAAGCTATAACTTTCGTGCCCATGACCCTCGCATATTTTTTACTATTCACTTTCAAAACATTGCTCGAATTCATATTAGAGAAATAGAAGATTTCTGAATGGGGTACCCCTTTGGTGAATTGGAGATTTCACCAATTTCTCCGAAATGTAGTACACTGGTGTTCAACTCGTTCGATATTTCTCCCCATGAGATCTCACGGGTAAATGCTTCTATTGGAGTTAAAACGGAGCCTTAATTCAACATTTGAAGAAAAAATTACCCTTTTTGTTGGAAATTTTCACAAGTTTTTGCCTTATATTCGTACATCTCTCAGTATTTTGATAGTATCACCCTCTATACACCTCGGATATACACGTTATTTTATACATAGAAGCCTGAGACATAAAGCTATAACTTTCGTGCCCATGACCCTCGCATATTTTTTACTATTCACTTTCAAAACATTGCTCGAATTCATATTAGAGAAATAGAAGATTTCTGAATGGGGTACCCCTTTGGTGAATTGGAGATTTCACCAATTTCTCCGAACTGTATTACACTGGTGTTCAACTCGTTCGATATTTCTCCCCAAGAGATCTCACGGGTAAATGCTTCTATTGGAGTTAAAACGGAGCCTTAATTCAACATTTGAAAAAAAAATTACCCTTTTTGTTGGAAATTTTCACAAGTTTTTGCCTTATATTCGTACATCTCTCAGTATTTTGATAGTATCACCCTCTATACACCTCGGATATACACGTTATTTTATACATAGAAGCCTGAGACATAAAGCTATAACTTTCGTGCCCATGACCCTCGCATATTTTTTACTATTCACTTTCAAAACATTGCTCGAATTCATATTAGAGAAATAGAAGATTTCTGAATGGGGTACACCTTTGGTGAATTGGAGATTTCACCAATTTCTCCGAAATGTATTACACTGGTGTTCAACTCGTTCGATATTACTCCCCAAGAGATCTCACGGGTAAATGCTTCTATTGGAGTTAAAACGGAGCCTTAATTCAACATTTGAAAAAAAATTACCCTTTTTGTTGGAAATTTTCACAAGTTTTTGCCTTATATTCGTACATCTCTCTGTATTTTGATAGTATCACCCTCTACACACCTCGGATATACACGTTATTTTACACAAAGAAGCCTAAGACATAAAGCTATAACTTTCGTGCCCATGACCCTCGCATATTTTTTACTATTCACTTTCAAAACATTGCTCGAATTCATATTAGAGAAATAGAAGATTTCTGAATGGGGTACCCCTTTGGTGAATTGGAGATTTCACCAATTTCTCCGAAATGTATTACACTGGTGTTCAACTCGTTCGATATTTCTCCCCATGAGATCTCACGGGTAAATGCTTCTATTGGAGTTAAAACGGAGCCTTAATTCAACATTTGAAGAAAAAATTACCCTTTTTGTTGGAAATTTTCACAAGTTTTTGCCTTATATTCGTACATCTCTCAGTATTTTGATAGTATCACCCTCTATACACCTCGGATATACACGTTATTTTATACATAGAAGCCTGAGACATAAAGCTATAACTTTCGTGCCCATGACCCTCGCATATTTTTTACTATTCACTTTCAAAACATTGCTCGAATTCATATTAGAGAAATAGAAGATTTCTGAATGGGGTACCCCTTTGGTGAATTGGAGATTTCACCAATTTCTCCGAACTGTATTACACTGGTGTTCAACTCGTTCGATATTTCTCCCCAAGAGATCTCACGGGTAAATGCTTCTATTGGAGTTAAAACGGAGCCTTAATTCAACATTTGAAAAAAAAATTACCCTTTTTGTTGGAAATTTTCACAAGTTTTTGCCTTATATTCGTACATCTCTCAGTATTTTGATAGTATCACCCTCTATACACCTCGGATATACACGTTATTTTATACATAGAAGCCTAAGACATAAAGCTATAACTTTTGTGCCCATGACCCTCGCATATTTTTTACTATTCACTTTCAAAACATTGCTCGAATTCATATTAGAGAAATAGAAGATTTCTGAATGGGGTACCCCTTTGGTGAATTGGAGATTTCACCAATTTCTCCGAAATGTATTACACTGGTGTTCAACTCGTTCGATATTTCTCCCCAAGAGATCTCACGGGTAAATGCTTCTATTGGAGTTAAAACGGAGCCTTAATTCAACATTTGAAAAAAAAATTACCCTTTTTGTTGGAAATTTTCACAAGTTTTTGCCTTATATTCGTACATCTCTCAGTATTTTGATAGTATCACCCTCTATACACCTCGGATATACACGTTATTTTATACATAGAAGCCTGAGACATAAAGCTATAACTTTCGTGCCCATGACCCTCGCATATTTTTTACTATTCACTTTCAAAACATTGCTCGAATTCATATTAGAGAAATAGAAGATTTCTGAATGGGGTACACCTTTGGTGAATTGGAGATTTCACCAATTTCTCCGAAATGTATTACACTGGTGTTCAACTCGTTCGATATTACTCCCCAAGAGATCTCACGGGTAAATGCTTCTATTGGAGTTAAAACGGAGCCTTAATTCAACATTTGAAAAAAAATTACCCTTTTTGTTGGAAATTTTCACAAGTTTTTGCCTTATATTCGTACATCTCTCTGTATTTTGATAGTATCACCCTCTACACACCTCGGATATACACGTTATTTTACACAAAGAAGCCTAAGACATAAAGCTATAACTTTCGTGCCCATGACCCTCGCATATTTTTTACTATTCACTTTCAAAACATTGCTCGAATTCATATTAGAGAAATAGAAGATTTCTGAATGGGGTACCCCTTTGGTGAATTGGAGATTTCACCAATTTCTCCGAAATGTATTACACTGGTGTTCAACTCGTTCGATATTTCTCCCCATGAGATCTCACGGGTAAATGCTTCTATTGGAGTTAAAACGGAGCCTTAATTCAACATTTGAAGAAAAAATTACCCTTTTTGTTGGAAATTTTCACAAGTTTTTGCCTTATATTCGTACATCTCTCAGTATTTTGATAGTATCACCCTCTATACACCTCGGATATACACGTTATTTTATACATAGAAGCCTGAGACATAAAGCTATAACTTTCGTGCCCATGACCCTCGCATATTTTTTACTATTCACTTTCAAAACATTGCTCGAATTCATATTAGAGAAATAGAAGATTTCTGAATGGGGTACCCCTTTGGTGAATTGGAGATTTCACCAATTTCTCCGAACTGTATTACACTGGTGTTCAACTCGTTCGATATTTCTCCCCAAGAGATCTCACGGGTAAATGCTTCTATTGGAGTTAAAACGGAGCCTTAATTCAACATTTGAAAAAAAAATTACCCTTTTTGTTGGAAATTTTCACAAGTTTTTGCCTTATATTCGTACATCTCTCAGTATTTTGATAGTATCACCCTCTATACACCTCGGATATACACGTTATTTTATACATAGAAGCCTAAGACATAAAGCTATAACTTTTGTGCCCATGACCCTCGCATATTTTTTACTATTCACTTTCAAAACATTGCTCGAATTCATATTAGAGAAATAGAAGATTTCTGAATGGGGTACACCTTTGGTGAATTGGAGATTTCACCAATTTCTCCGAAATGTATTACACTGGTGTTCAACTCGTTCGATATTACTCCCCAAGAGATCTCACGGGTAAATGCTTCTATTGGAGTTAAAACGGAGCCTTAATTCAACATTTGAAAAAAAATTACCCTTTTTGTTGGAAATTTTCACAAGTTTTTGCCTTATATTCGTACATCTCTCTGTATTTTGATAGTATCACCCTCTACACACCTCGGATATACACGTTATTTTACACAAAGAAGCCTAAGACATAAAGCTATAACTTTCGTGCCCATGACCCTCGCATATTTTTTACTATTCACTTTCAAAACATTGCTCGAATTCATATTAGAGAAATAGAAGATTTCTGAATGGGGTACCCCTTTGGTGAATTGGAGATTTCACCAATTTCTCCGAAATGTATTACACTGGTGTTCAACTCGTTCGATATTTCTCCCCATGAGATCTCACGGGTAAATGCTTCTATTGGAGTTAAAACGGAGCCTTAATTCAACATTTGAAGAAAAAATTACCCTTTTTGTTGGAAATTTTCACAAGTTTTTGCCTTATATTCGTACATCTCTCAGTATTTTGATAGTATCACCCTCTATACACCTCGGATATACACGTTATTTTATACATAGAAGCCTGAGACATAAAGCTATAACTTTCGTGCCCATGACCCTCGCATATTTTTTACTATTCACTTTCAAAACATTGCTCGAATTCATATTAGAGAAATAGAAGATTTCTGAATGGGGTACCCCTTTGGTGAATTGGAGATTTCACCAATTTCTCCGAACTGTATTACACTGGTGTTCAACTCGTTCGATATTTCTCCCCAAGAGATCTCACGGGTAAATGCTTCTATTGGAGTTAAAACGGAGCCTTAATTCAACATTTGAAAAAAAAATTACCCTTTTTGTTGGAAATTTTCACAAGTTTTTGCCTTATATTCGTACATCTCTCAGTATTTTGATAGTATCACCCTCTATACACCTCGGATATACACGTTATTTTATACATAGAAGCCTAAGACATAAAGCTATAACTTTTGTGCCCATGACCCTCGCATATTTTTTACTATTCACTTTCAAAACATTGCTCGAATTCATATTAGAGAAATAGAAGATTTCTGAATGGGGTACCCCTTTGGTGAATTGGAGATTTCACCAATTTCTCCGAAATGTATTACACTGGTGTTCAACTCGTTCGATATTTCTCCCCAAGAGATCTCACGGGTAAATGCTTCTATTGGAGTTAAAACGGAGCCTTAATTCAACATTTGAAGAAAAAATTACCCTTTTTGTTGGAAATTTTCACAAGTTTTTGCCTTATATTCGTACATCTCTCAGTATTTTGATAGTATCACCCTCTATACACCTCGGATATACACGTTATTTTATACATAGAAGCCTGAGACATAAAGCTATAACTTTCGTGCCCATGACCCTCGCATATTTTTTACTATTCACTTTCAAAACATTGCTCGAATTCATATTAGAGAAATAGAAGATTTCTGAATGGGGTACCCCTTTGGTGAATTGGAGATTTCACCAATTTCTCCGAAATGTATTACACTGGTGTTCAACTCGTTCGATATTTCTCCCCAAGAGATCTCACGGGTAAATGCTTCTATTGGAGTTAAAACGGAGCCTTAATTCAACATTTGAAAAAAAAATTACCCTTTTTGTTGGAAATTTTCACAAGTTTTTGCCTTATATTCGTACATCTCTCAGTATTTTGATAGTATCACCCTCTATACACCTCGGATATACACGTTATTTTATACATAGAAGCCTGAGACATAAAGCTATAACTTTCGTGCCCATGACCCTCGCATATTTTTTACTATTCACTTTCAAAACATTGCTCGAATTCATATTAGAGAAATAGAAGATTTCTGAATGGGGTACCCCTTTGGTGAATTGGAGATTTCACCAATTTCTCCGAAATTTATTACACTGGTGTTCAACTCGTTCGATATTTCTCCCCATGAGATCTCACGGGTAAATGCTTCTATTGGAGTTAAAACGGAGCCTTAATTCAACATTTGAAGAAAAAATTACCCTTTTTGTTGGAAATTTTCACAAGTTTTTGCCTTATATTCGTACATCTCTCAGTATTTTGATAGTATCACCCTCTATACACCTCGGATATACACGTTATTTTATACATTGAAGCCTGAGACATAAAGCTATAACTTTCGTGCCCATGACCCTCGCATATTTTTTACTATTCACTTTCAAAACATTGCTCGAATTCATATTAGAGAAATAGAAGATTTCTGAATGGGGTACCCCTTTGGTGAATTGGAGATTTCACCAATTTCTCCGAACTGTATTACACTGGTGTTCAACTCGTTCGATATTTCTCCCCAAGAGATCTCACGGGTAAATGCTTCTATTGGAGTTAAAACGGAGCCTTAATTCAACATTTGAAAAAAAATTACCCTTTTTGTTGGAAATTTTCACAAGTTTTTGCCTTATATTCGTACATCTCTCTGTATTTTGATAGTATCACCCTCTATACACCTCGGATATACACGTTATTTTATACATAGAAGCCTAAGACATAAAGCTATAACTTTCGTGCCCATGACCCTCGCATATTTTTTACTATTCACTTTCAAAACATTGCTCGAATTCATATTAGAGAAATAGAAGATTTCTGAATGGGGTACCCCTTTGGTGAATTGGAGATTTCACCAATTTCTCCGAAATGTATTACACTGGTGTTCAACTCGTTCGATATTTCTCCCCAAGAGATCTCACGGGTAAATGCTTCTATTGGAGTTAAAACGGAGCCTTAATTCAACATTTGAAGAAAAAATTACCCTTTTTGTTGGAAATTTTCACAAGTTTTTGCCTTATATTCGTACATCTCTCAGTATTTTGATAGTATCACCCTCTATACACCTCGGATATACACGTTATTTTATACATAGAAGCCTGAGACATAAAGCTATAACTTTCGTGCCCATGACCCTCGCATATTTTTTACTATTCACTTTCAAAACATTGCTCGAATTCATATTAGAGAAATAGAAGATTTCTGAATGGGGTACCCCTTTGGTGAATTGGAGATTTCACCAATTTCTCCGAAATGTATTACACTGGTGTTCAACTCGTTCGATATTTCTCCCCAAGAGATCTCACGGGTAAATGCTTCTATTGGAGTTAAAACGGAGCCTTAATTCAACATTTGAAAAAAAAATTACCCTTTTTGTTGGAAATTTTCACAAGTTTTTGCCTTATATTCGTACATCTCTCAGTATTTTGATAGTATCACCCTCTATACACCTCGGATATACACGTTATTTTATACATAGAAGCCTGAGACATAAAGCTATAACTTTCGTGCCCATGACCCTCGCATATTTTTTACTATTCACTTTCAAAACATTGCTCGAATTCATATTAGAGAAATAGAAGATTTCTGAATGGGGTACCCCTTTGGTGAATTGGAGATTTCACCAATTTCTCCGAAATTTATTACACTGGTGTTCAACTCGTTCGATATTACTCCCCAAGAGATCTCACGGGTAAATGCTTCTATTGGAGTTAAAACGGAGCCTTAATTCAACATTTGAAAAAAAATTACCCTTTTTGTTGGAAATTTTCACAAGTTTTTGCCTTAAATTCGTACATCTCTCTGTATTTTGATAGTATCACCCTCTATACACCTCGGATATACACGTTATTTTATACATAGAAGCCTAAGACATAAAGCTATAACTTTCGTGCCCATGACCCTCGCATATTTTTTACTATTCACTTTCAAAACATTGCTCGAATTCATATTAGAGAAATAGAAGATTTCTGAATGGGGTACCCCTTTGGTGAATTGGAGATTTCACCAATTTCTCCGAAATTTATTACACTGGTGTTCAACTCGTTCGATATTACTCCCCAAGAGATCTCACGGGTAAATGCTTCTATTGGAGTTAAAACGGAGCCTTAATTCAACATTTGAAAAAAAATTACCCTTTTTGTTGGAAATTTTCACAAGTTTTTGCCTTATATTCGTACATCTCTCTGTATTTTGATAGTATCACCCTCTATACACCTCGGATATACACGTTATTTTATACATAGAAGCCTAAGACAAAAAGCTATAACTTTCGTGCCCATGACCCTCGCATATTTTTTACTATTCACTTTCAAAACATTGCTCGAATTCATATTAGAGAAATAGAAGATTTCTGAATGGGGTACCCCTTTGGTGAATTGGAGATTTCACCAATTTCTCCGAAATGTATTACACTGGTGTTCAACTCGTTCGATATTTCTCCCCAAGAGATCTCACGGGTAAATGCTTCTATTGGAGTTAAAACGGAGCCTTAATTCAACATTTGAAGAAAAAATTACCCTATTTGTTGGAAATTTTCACAAGTTTTTGCCTTATATTCGTACATCTCTCAGTATTTTGATAGTATCACCCTCTATACACCTCGGATATACACGTTATTTTATACATAGAAGCCTGAGACATAAAGCTATAACTTTCGTGCCCATGACCCTCGCATATTTTTTACTATTCACTTTCAAAACATTGCTCGAATTCATATTAGAGAAATAGAAGATTTCTGAATGGGGTACCCCTTTGGTGAATTGGAGATTTCACCAATTTCTCCGAAATTTATTACACTGGTGTTCAACTCGTTCGATATTACTCCCCAAGAGATCTCACGGGTAAATGCTTCTATTGGAGTTAAAACGGAGCCTTAATTCAACATTTGAAAAAAAATTACCCTTTTTGTTGGAAATTTTCACAAGTTTTTGCCTTATATTCGTACATCTCTCTGTATTTTGATAGTATCACCCTCTATACACCTCGGATATACACGTTATTTTATACATAGAAGCCTAAGACATAAAGCTATAACTTTCGTGCCCATGACCCTCGCATATTTTTTACTATTCACTTTCAAAACATTGCTCGAATTCATATTAGAGAAATAGAAGATTTCTGAATGGGGTACCCCTTTGGTGAATTGGAGATTTCACCAATTTCTCCGAAATGTATTACACTGGTGTTCAACTCGTTCGATATTTCTCCCCAAGAGATCTCACGGGTAAATGCTTCTATTGGAGTTAAAACGGAGCCTTAATTCAACATTTGAAGAAAAAATTACCCTTTTTGTTGGAAATTTTCACAAGTTTTTGCCTTATATTCGTACATCTCTCAGTATTTTGATAGTATCACCCTCTATACACCTCGGATATACACGTTATTTTATACATAGAAGCCTGAGACATAAAGCTATAACTTTCGTGCCCATGACCCTCGCATATTTTTTACTATTCACTTTCAAAACATTGCTCGAATTCATATTAGAGAAATAGAAGATTTCTGAATGGGGTACCCCTTTGGTGAATTGGAGATTTCACCAATTTCTCCGAAATGTATTACACTGGTGTTCAACTCGTTCGATATTTCTCCCCAAGAGATCTCACGGGTAAATGCTTCTATTGGAGTTAAAACGGAGCCTTAATTCAACATTTGAAAAAAAAATTACCCTTTTTGTTGGAAATTTTCACAAGTTTTTGCCTTATATTCGTACATCTCTCAGTATTTTGATAGTATCACCCTCTATACACCTCGGATATACACGTTATTTTATACATAGAAGCCTGAGACATAAAGCTATAACTTTCGTGCCCATGACCCTCGCATATTTTTTACTATTCACTTTCAAAACATTGCTCGAATTCATATTAGAGAAATAGAAGATTTCTGAATGGGGTACCCCTTTGGTGAATTGGAGATTTCACCAATTTCTCCGAAATTTATTACACTGGTGTTCAACTCGTTCGATATTACTCCCCAAGAGATCTCACGGGTAAATGCTTCTATTGGAGTTAAAACGGAGCCTTAATTCAACATTTGAAAAAAAATTACCCTTTTTGTTGGAAATTTTCACAAGTTTTTGCCTTAAATTCGTACATCTCTCTGTATTTTGATAGTATCACCCTCTATACACCTCGGATATACACGTTATTTTATACATAGAAGCCTAAGACATAAAGCTATAACTTTCGTGCCCATGACCCTCGCATATTTTTTACTATTCACTTTCAAAACATTGCTCGAATTCATATTAGAGAAATAGAAGATTTATGAATGGGGTACCCCTTTGGTGAATTGGAGATTTCACCAATTTCTCCGAAATTTATTACACTGGTGTTCAACTCGTTCGATATTACTCCCCAAGAGATCTCACGGGTAAATGCTTCTATTGGAGTTAAAACGGAGCCTTAATTCAACATTTGAAAAAAAATTACCCTTTTTGTTGGAAATTTTCACAAGTTTTTGCCTTATATTCGTACATCTCTCTGTATTTTGATAGTATCACCCTCTATACACCTCGGATATACACGTTATTTTATACATAGAAGCCTAAGACATAAAGCTATAACTTTCGTGCCCATGACCCTCGCATATTTTTTACTATTCACTTTCAAAACATTGCTCGAATTCATATTAGAGAAATAGAAGATTTCTGAATGGGGTACCCCTTTGGTGAATTGGAGATTTCACCAATTTCTCCGAAATGTATTACACTGGTGTTCAACTCGTTCGATATTTCTCCCCAAGAGATCTCACGGGTAAATGCTTCTATTGGAGTTAAAACGGAGCCTTAATTCAACATTTGAAGAAAAAATTACCCTATTTGTTGGAAATTTTCACAAGTTTTTGCCTTATATTCGTACATCTCTCAGTATTTTGATAGTATCACCCTCTATACACCTCGGATATACACGTTATTTTATACATAGAAGCCTGAGACATAAAGCTATAACTTTCGTGCCCATGACCCTCGCATATTTTTTACTATTCACTTTCAAAACATTGCTCGAATTCATATTAGAGAAATAGAAGATTTCTGAATGGGGTACCCCTTTGGTGAATTGGAGATTTCACCAATTTCTCCGAAATTTATTACACTGGTGTTCAACTCGTTCGATATTACTCCCCAAGAGATCTCACGGGTAAATGCTTCTATTGGAGTTAAAACGGAGCCTTAATTCAACATTTGAAAAAAAATTACCCTTTTTGTTGGAAATTTTCACAAGTTTTTGCCTTAAATTCGTACATCTCTCTGTATTTTGATAGTATCACCCTCTATACACCTCGGATATACACGTTATTTTATACATAGAAGCCTAAGACATAAAGCTATAACTTTCGTGCCCATGACCCTCGCATATTTTTTACTATTCACTTTCAAAACATTGCTCGAATTCATATTAGAGAAATAGAAGATTTCTGAATGGGGTACCACTTTGGTGAATTGGAGATTTCACCAATTTCTCCGAAATTTATTACACTGGTGTTCAACTCGTTCGATATTACTCCCCAAGAGATCTCACGGGTAAATGCTTCTATTGGAGTTAAAACGGAGCCTTAATTCAACATTTGAAAAAAAATTACCCTTTTTGTTGGAAATTTTCACAAGTTTTTGCCTTATATTCGTACATCTCTCTGTATTTTGATAGTATCACCCTCTATACACCTCGGATATACACGTTATTTTATACATAGAAGCCTAAGACATAAAGCTATAACTTTCGTGCCCATGACCCTCGCATATTTTTTACTATTCACTTTCAAAACATTGCTCGAATTCATATTAGAGAAATAGAAGATTTCTGAATGGGGTACCCCTTTGGTGAATTGGAGATTTCACCAATTTCTCCGAAATGTATTACACTGGTGTTCAACTCGTTCGATATTTCTCCCCAAGAGATCTCACGGGTAAATGCTTCTATTGGAGTTAAAACGGAGCCTTAATTCAACATTTGAAGAAAAAATTACCCTTTTTGTTGGAAATTTTCACAAGTTTTTGCCTTATATTCGTACATCTCTCAGTATTTTGATAGTATCACCCTCTATACACCTCGGATATACATGTTATTTTATACATAGAAGCCTGAGACATAAAGCTATAACTTTCGTGCCCATGACCCTCGCATATTTTTTACTATTCACTTTCAAAACATTGCTCGAATTCATATTAGAGAAATAGAAGATTTCTGAATGGGGTACCCCTTTGGTGAATTGGAGATTTCACCAATTTCTCCGAAATGTATTACACTGGTGTTCAACTCGTTCGATATTTCTCCCCAAGAGATCTCACGGGTAAATGCTTCTATTGGAGTTAAAACGGAGCCTTAATTCAACATTTGAAGAAAAAATTACCCTTTTTGTTGGAAATTTTCACAAGTTTTTGCCTTATATTCGTACATCTCTCAGTATTTTGATAGTATCACCCTCTATACACCTCGGATATACACGTTATTTTATACATAGAAGCCTGAGACATAAAGCTATAACTTTCGTGCCCATGACCCTCGCATATTTTTTACTATTCACTTTCAAAACATTGCTCGAATTCATATTAGAGAAATAGAAGATTTCTGAATGGGGTACCCCTTTGGTGAATTGGAGATTTCACCAATTTCTCCGAAATGTATTACACTGGTGTTCAACTCGTTCGATATTTCTCCCCAAGAGATCTCACGGGTAAATGCTTCTATTGGAGTTAAAACGGAGCCTTAATTCAACATTTGAAAAAAAAATTACCCTTTTTGTTGGAAATTTTCACAAGTTTTTGCCTTATATTCGTACATCTCTCAGTATTTTGATAGTATCACCCTCTATACACCTCGGATATACACGTTATTTTATACATAGAAGCCTGAGACATAAAGCTATAACTTTCGTGCCCATGACCCTCGCATATTTTTTACTATTCACTTTCAAAACATTGCTCGAATTCATATTAGAGAAATAGAAGATTTCTGAATGGGGTACCCCTTTGGTGAATTGGAGATTTCACCAATTTCTCCGAAATTTATTACACTGGTGTTCAACTCGTTCGATATTACTCCCCAAGAGATCTCACGGGTAAATGCTTCTATTGGAGTTAAAACGGAGCCTTAATTCAACATTTGAAAAAAAATTACCCTTTTTGTTGGAAATTTTCACAAGTTTTTGCCTTAAATTCGTACATCTCTCTGTATTTTGATAGTATCACCCTCTATACACCTCGGATATACACGTTATTTTATACATAGAAGCCTAAGACATAAAGCTATAACTTTCGTGCCCATGACCCTCGCATATTTTTTACTATTCACTTTCAAAACATTGCTCGAATTCATATTAGAGAAATAGAAGATTTCTGAATGGGGTACCCCTTTGGTGAATTGGAGATTTCACCAATTTCTCCGAAATTTATTACACTGGTGTTCAACTCGTTCGATATTACTCCCCAAGAGATCTCACGGGTAAATGCTTCTATTGGAGTTAAAACGGAGCCTTAATTCAACATTTGAAAAAAAATTACCCTTTTTGTTGGAAATTTTCACAAGTTTTTGCCTTATATTCGTACATCTCTCTGTATTTTGATAGTATCACCCTCTATACACCTCGGATATACACGTTATTTTATACATAGAAGCCTAAGACAAAAAGCTATAACTTTCGTGCCCATGACCCTCGCATATTTTTTACTATTCACTTTCAAAACATTGCTCGAATTCATATTAGAGAAATAGAAGATTTCTGAATGGGGTACCCCTTTGGTGAATTGGAGATTTCACCAATTTCTCCGAAATGTATTACACTGGTGTTCAACTCGTTCGATATTTCTCCCCAAGAGATCTCACGGGTAAATGCTTCTATTGGAGTTAAAACGGAGCCTTAATTCAACATTTGAAGAAAAAATTACCCTATTTGTTGGAAATTTTCACAAGTTTTTGCCTTATATTCGTACATCTCTCAGTATTTTGATAGTATCACCCTCTATACACCTCGGATATACACGTTATTTTATACATAGAAGCCTGAGACATAAAGCTATAACTTTCGTGCCCATGACCCTCGCATATTTTTTACTATTCACTTTCAAAACATTGCTCGAATTCATATTAGAGAAATAGAAGATTTCTGAATGGGGTACCCCTTTGGTGAATTGGAGATTTCACCAATTTCTCCGAAATTTATTACACTGGTGTTCAACTCGTTCGATATTACTCCCCAAGAGATCTCACGGGTAAATGCTTCTATTGGAGTTAAAACGGAGCCTTAATTCAACATTTGAAAAAAAATTACCCTTTTTGTTGGAAATTTTCACAAGTTTTTGCCTTATATTCGTACATCTCTCTGTATTTTGATAGTATCACCCTCTATACACCTCGGATATACACGTTATTTTATACATAGAAGCCTAAGACATAAAGCTATAACTTTCGTGCCCATGACCCTCGCATATTTTTTACTATTCACTTTCAAAACATTGCTCGAATTCATATTAGAGAAATAGAAGATTTCTGAATGGGGTACCCCTTTGGTGAATTGGAGATTTCACCAATTTCTCCGAAATGTATTACACTGGTGTTCAACTCGTTCGATATTTCTCCCCAAGAGATCTCACGGGTAAATGCTTCTATTGGAGTTAAAACGGAGCCTTAATTCAACATTTGAAGAAAAAATTACCCTTTTTGTTGGAAATTTTCACAAGTTTTAGCCTTATATTCGTACATCTCTCAGTATTTTGATAGTATCACCCTCTATACACCTCGGATATACACGTTATTTTATACATAGAAGCCTGAGACATAAAGCTATAACTTTCGTGCCCATGACCCTCGCATATTTTTTACTATTCACTTTCAAAACATTGCTCGAATTCATATTAGAGAAATAGAAGATTTCTGAATGGGGTACCCCTTTGGTGAATTGGAGATTTCACCAATTTCTCCGAAATGTATTACACTGGTGTTCAACTCGTTCGATATTTCTCCCCAAGAGATCTCACGGGTAAATGCTTCTATTGGAGTTAAAACGGAGCCTTAATTCAACATTTGAAAAAAAAATTACCCTTTTTGTTGGAAATTTTCACAAGTTTTTGCCTTATATTCGTACATCTCTCAGTATTTTGATAGTATCACCCTCTATACACCTCGGATATACACGTTATTTTATACATAGAAGCCTGAGACATAAAGCTATAACTTTCATGCCCATGACCCTCGCATATTTTTTACTATTCACTTTCAAAACATTGCTCGAATTCATATTAGAGAAATAGAAGATTTCTGAATGGGGTACCCCTTTGGTGAATTGGAGATTTCACCAATTTCTCCGAAATTTATTACACTGGTGTTCAACTCGTTCGATATTACTCCCCAAGAGATCTCACGGGTAAATGCTTCTATTGGAGTTAAAACGGAGCCTTAATTCAACATTTGAAAAAAAATTACCCTTTTTGTTGGAAATTTTCACAAGTTTTTGCCTTAAATTCGTACATCTCTCTGTATTTTGATAGTATCACCCTCTATACACCTCGGATATACACGTTATTTTATACATAGAAGCCTAAGACATAAAGCTATAACTTTCGTGCCCATGACCCTCGCATATTTTTTACTATTCACTTTCAAAACATTGCTCGAATTCATATTAGAGAAATAGAAGATTTATGAATGGGGTACCCCTTTGGTGAATTGGAGATTTCACCAATTTCTCCGAAATTTATTACACTGGTGTTCAACTCGTTCGATATTACTCCCCAAGAGATCTCACGGGTAAATGCTTCTATTGGAGTTAAAACGGAGCCTTAATTCAACATTTGAAAAAAAATTACCCTTTTTGTTGGAAATTTTCACAAGTTTTTGCCTTATATTCGTACATCTCTCTGTATTTTGATAGTATCACCCTCTATACACCTCGGATATACACGTTATTTTATACATAGAAGCCTAAGACATAAAGCTATAACTTTCGTGCCCATGACCCTCGCATATTTTTTACTATTCACTTTCAAAACATTGCTCGAATTCATATTAGAGAAATAGAAGATTTCTGAATGGGGTACCCCTTTGGTGAATTGGAGATTTCACCAATTTCTCCGAAATGTATTACACTGGTGTTCAACTCGTTCGATATTTCTCCCCAAGAGATCTCACGGGTAAATGCTTCTATTGGAGTTAAAACGGAGCCTTAATTCAACATTTGAAGAAAAAATTACCCTTTTTGTTGGAAATTTTCACAAGTTTTTGCCTTATATTCGTACATCTCTCAGTATTTTGATAGTATCACCCTCTATACACCTCGGATATACATGTTATTTTATACATAGAAGCCTGAGACATAAAGCTATAACTTTCGTGCCCATGACCCTCGCATATTTTTTACTATTCACTTTCAAAACATTGCTCGAATTCATATTAGAGAAATAGAAGATTTCTGAATGGGGTACCCCTTTGGTGAATTGGAGATTTCACCAATTTCTCCGAAATGTATTACACTGGTGTTCAACTCGTTCGATATTTCTCCCCAAGAGATCTCACGGGTAAATGCTTCTATTGGAGTTAAAACGGAGCCTTAATTCAACATTTGAAGAAAAAATTACCCTTTTTGTTGGAAATTTTCACAAGTTTTTGCCTTATATTCGTACATCTCTCAGTATTTTGATAGTATCACCCTCTATACACCTCGGATATACACGTTATTTTATACATAGAAGCCTGAGACATAAAGCTATAACTTTCGTGCCCATGACCCTCGCATATTTTTTACTATTCACTTTCAAAACATTGCTCGAATTCATATTAGAGAAATAGAAGATTTCTGAATGGGGTACCCCTTTGGTGAATTGGAGATTTCACCAATTTCTCCGAAATGTATTACACTGGTGTTCAACTCGTTCGATATTTCTCCCCAAGAGATCTCACGGGTAAATGCTTCTATTGGAGTTAAAACGGAGCCTTAATTCAACATTTGAAAAAAAAATTACCCTTTTTGTTGGAAATTTTCACAAGTTTTTGCCTTATATTCGTACATCTCTCAGTATTTTGATAGTATCACCCTCTATACACCTCGGATATACACGTTATTTTATACATAGAAGCCTGAGACATAAAGCTATAACTTTCGTGCCCATGACCCTCGCATATTTTTTACTATTCACTTTCAAAACATTGCTCGAATTCATATTAGAGAAATAGAAGATTTCTGAATGGGGTACCCCTTTGGTGAATTGGAGATTTCACCAATTTCTCCGAAATTTATTACACTGGTGTTCAACTCGTTCGATATTACTCCCCAAGAGATCTCACGGGTAAATGCTTCTATTGGAGTTAAAACGGAGCCTTAATTCAACATTTGAAAAAAAATTACCCTTTTTGTTGGAAATTTTCACAAGTTTTTGCCTTAAATTCGTACATCTCTCTGTATTTTGATAGTATCACCCTCTATACACCTCGGATATACACGTTATTTTATACATAGAAGCCTAAGACATAAAGCTATAACTTTCGTGCCCATGACCCTCGCATATTTTTTACTATTCACTTTCAAAACATTGCTCGAATTCATATTAGAGAAATAGAAGATTTCTGAATGGGGTACCCCTTTGGTGAATTGGAGATTTCACCAATTTCTCCGAAATTTATTACACTGGTGTTCAACTCGTTCGATATTACTCCCCAAGAGATCTCACGGGTAAATGCTTCTATTGGAGTTAAAACGGAGCCTTAATTCAACATTTGAAAAAAAATTACCCTTTTTGTTGGAAATTTTCACAAGTTTTTGCCTTATATTCGTACATCTCTCTGTATTTTGATAGTATCACCCTCTATACACCTCGGATATACACGTTATTTTATACATAGAAGCCTAAGACAAAAAGCTATAACTTTCGTGCCCATGACCCTCGCATATTTTTTACTATTCACTTTCAAAACATTGCTCGAATTCATATTAGAGAAATAGAAGATTTCTGAATGGGGTACCCCTTTGGTGAATTGGAGATTTCACCAATTTCTCCGAAATGTATTACACTGGTGTTCAACTCGTTCGATATTTCTCCCCAAGAGATCTCACGGGTAAATGCTTCTATTGGAGTTAAAACGGAGCCTTAATTCAACATTTGAAGAAAAAATTACCCTATTTGTTGGAAATTTTCACAAGTTTTTGCCTTATATTCGTACATCTCTCAGTATTTTGATAGTATCACCCTCTATACACCTCGGATATACACGTTATTTTATACATAGAAGCCTGAGACATAAAGCTATAACTTTCGTGCCCATGACCCTCGCATATTTTTTACTATTCACTTTCAAAACATTGCTCGAATTCATATTAGAGAAATAGAAGATTTCTGAATGGGGTACCCCTTTGGTGAATTGGAGATTTCACCAATTTCTCCGAAATTTATTACACTGGTGTTCAACTCGT
This sequence comes from Humulus lupulus, assembly GCF_963169125.1. NCBI lineage: Eukaryota > Viridiplantae > Streptophyta > Magnoliopsida > Rosales > Cannabaceae > Humulus > Humulus lupulus. The sequence goes on along the minus strand of NC_084802.1, from coordinate 182,706,212 downwards.
TCGATATTACTCCCCAAGAGATCTCACGGGTAAATGCTTCTATTGGAGTTAAAACGGAGCCTTAATTCAACATTTGAAAAAAAATTACCCTTTTTGTTGGAAATTTTCACAAGTTTTTGCCTTATATTCGTACATCTCTCTGTATTTTGATAGTATCACCCTCTATACACCTCGGATATACACGTTATTTTATACATAGAAGCCTAAGACATAAAGCTATAACTTTCGTGCCCATGACCCTCGCATATTTTTTACTATTCACTTTCAAAACATTGCTCGAATTCATATTAGAGAAATAGAAGATTTCTGAATGGGGTACCCCTTTGGTGAATTGGAGATTTCACCAATTTCTCCTAAATGTATTACACTGGTGTTCAACTCGTTCGATATTTCTCCCCAAGAGATCTCACGGGTAAATGCTTCTATTGGAGTTAAAACGGAGCCTTAATTCAACATTTGAAGAAAAAATTACCCTTTTTGTTGGAAATTTTCACAAGTTTTAGCCTTATATTCGTACATCTCTCAGTATTTTGATAGTATCACCCTCTATACACCTCGGATATACACGTTATTTTATACATAGAAGCCTGAGACATAAAGCTATAACTTTCGTGCCCATGACCCTCGCATATTTTTTACTATTCACTTTCAAAACATTGCTCGAATTCATATTAGAGAAATAGAAGATTTCTGAATGGGGTACCCCTTTGGTGAATTGGAGATTTCACCAATTTCTCCGAAATGTATTACACTGGTGTTCAACTCGTTCGATATTTCTCCCCAAGAGATCTCACGGGTAAATGCTTCTATTGGAGTTAAAACGGAGCCTTAATTCAACATTTGAAAAAAAAATTACCCTTTTTGTTGGAAATTTTCACAAGTTTTTGCCTTATATTCGTACATCTCTCAGTATTTTGATAGTATCACCCTCTATACACCTCGGATATACACGTTATTTTATACATAGAAGCCTGAGACATAAAGCTATAACTTTCGTGCCCATGACCCTCGCATATTTTTTACTATTCACTTTCAAAACATTGCTCGAATTCATATTAGAGAAATAGAAGATTTCTGAATGGGGTACCCCTTTGGTGAATTGGAGATTTCACCAATTTCTCCGAAATTTATTACACTGGTGTTCAACTCGTTCGATATTACTCCCCAAGAGATCTCACGGGTAAATGCTTCTATTGGAGTTAAAACGGAGCCTTAATTCAACATTTGAAAAAAAATTACCCTTTTTGTTGGAAATTTTCACAAGTTTTTGCCTTAAATTCGTACATCTCTCTGTATTTTGATAGTATCACCCTCTATACACCTCGGATATACACGTTATTTTATACATAGAAGCCTAAGACATAAAGCTATAACTTTCGTGCCCATGACCCTCGCATATTTTTTACTATTCACTTTCAAAACATTGCTCGAATTCATATTAGAGAAATAGAAGATTTATGAATGGGGTACCCCTTTGGTGAATTGGAGATTTCACCAATTTCTCCGAAATTTATTACACTGGTGTTCAACTCGTTCGATATTACTCCCCAAGAGATCTCACGGGTAAATGCTTCTATTGGAGTTAAAACGGAGCCTTAATTCAACATTTGAAAAAAAATTACCCTTTTTGTTGGAAATTTTCACAAGTTTTTGCCTTATATTCGTACATCTCTCTGTATTTTGATAGTATCACCCTCTATACACCTCGGATATACACGTTATTTTATACATAGAAGCCTAAGACATAAAGCTATAACTTTCGTGCCCATGACCCTCGCATATTTTTTACTATTCACTTTCAAAACATTGCTCGAATTCATATTAGAGAAATAGAAGATTTCTGAATGGGGTACCCCTTTGGTGAATTGGAGATTTCACCAATTTCTCCGAAATGTATTACACTGGTGTTCAACTCGTTCGATATTTCTCCCCAAGAGATCTCACGGGTAAATGCTTCTATTGGAGTTAAAACGGAGCCTTAATTCAACATTTGAAGAAAAAATTACCCTTTTTGTTGGAAATTTTCACAAGTTTTAGCCTTATATTCGTACATCTCTCAGTATTTTGATAGTATCACCCTCTATACACCTCGGATATACACGTTATTTTATACATAGAAGCCTGAGACATAAAGCTATAACTTTCGTGCCCATGACCCTCGCATATTTTTTACTATTCACTTTCAAAACATTGCTCGAATTCATATTAGAGAAATAGAAGATTTCTGAATGGGGTACCCCTTTGGTGAATTGGAGATTTCACCAATTTCTCCGAAATGTATTACACTGGTGTTCAACTCGTTCGATATTTCTCCCCAAGAGATCTCACGGGTAAATGCTTCTATTGGAGTTAAAACGGAGCCTTAATTCAACATTTGAAAAAAAAATTACCCTTTTTGTTGGAAATTTTCACAAGTTTTTGCCTTATATTCGTACATCTCTCAGTATTTTGATAGTATCACCCTCTATACACCTCGGATATACACGTTATTTTATACATAGAAGCCTGAGACATAAAGCTATAACTTTCGTGCCCATGACCCTCGCATATTTTTTACTATTCACTTTCAAAACATTGCTCGAATTCATATTAGAGAAATAGAAGATTTCTGAATGGGGTACCCCTTTGGTGAATTGGAGATTTCACCAATTTCTCCGAAATTTATTACACTGGTGTTCAACTCGTTCGATATTACTCCCCAAGAGATCTCACGGGTAAATGCTTCTATTGGAGTTAAAACGGAGCCTTAATTCAACATTTGAAAAAAAATTACCCTTTTTGTTGGAAATTTTCACAAGTTTTTGCCTTAAATTCGTACATCTCTCTGTATTTTGATAGTATCACCCTCTATACACCTCGGATATACACGTTATTTTATACATAGAAGCCTAAGACATAAAGCTATAACTTTCGTGCCCATGACCCTCGCATATTTTTTACTATTCACTTTCAAAACATTGCTCGAATTCATATTAGAGAAATAGAAGATTTATGAATGGGGTACCCCTTTGGTGAATTGGAGATTTCACCAATTTCTCCGAAATTTATTACACTGGTGTTCAACTCGTTCGATATTACTCCCCAAGAGATCTCACGGGTAAATGCTTCTATTGGAGTTAAAACGGAGCCTTAATTCAACATTTGAAAAAAAATTACCCTTTTTGTTGGAAATTTTCACAAGTTTTTGCCTTATATTCGTACATCTCTCTGTATTTTGATAGTATCACCCTCTATACACCTCGGATATACACGTTATTTTATACATAGAAGCCTAAGACATAAAGCTATAACTTTCGTGCCCATGACCCTCGCATATTTTTTACTATTCACTTTCAAAACATTGCTCGAATTCATATTAGAGAAATAGAAGATTTCTGAATGGGGTACCCCTTTGGTGAATTGGAGATTTCACCAATTTCTCCGAAATGTATTACACTGGTGTTCAACTCGTTCGATATTTCTCCCCAAGAGATCTCACGGGTAAATGCTTCTATTGGAGTTAAAACGGAGCCTTAATTCAACATTTGAAGAAAAAATTACCCTATTTGTTGGAAATTTTCACAAGTTTTTGCCTTATATTCGTACATCTCTCAGTATTTTGATAGTATCACCCTCTATACACCTCGGATATACACGTTATTTTATACATAGAAGCCTGAGACATAAAGCTATAACTTTCGTGCCCATGACCCTCGCATATTTTTTACTATTCACTTTCAAAACATTCCTCGAATTCATATTAGAGAAATAGAAGATTTCTGAATGGGGTACCCCTTTGGTGAATTGGAGATTTCACCAATTTCTCCGAAATTTATTACACTGGTGTTCAACTCGTTCGATATTACTCCCCAAGAGATCTCACGGGTAAATGCTTCTATTGGAGTTAAAACGGAGCCTTAATTCAACATTTGAAAAAAAATTACCCTTTTTGTTGGAAATTTTCACAAGTTTTTGCCTTAAATTCGTACATCTCTCTGTATTTTGATAGTATCACCCTCTATACACCTCGGATATACACGTTATTTTATACATAGAAGCCTAAGACATAAAGCTATAACTTTCGTGCCCATGACCCTCGCATATTTTTTACTATTCACTTTCAAAACATTGCTCGAATTCATATTAGAGAAATAGAAGATTTCTGAATGGGGTACCACTTTGGTGAATTGGAGATTTCACCAATTTCTCCGAAATTTATTACACTGGTGTTCAACTCGTTCGATATTACTCCCCAAGAGATCTCACGGGTAAATGCTTCTATTGGAGTTAAAACGGAGCCTTAATTCAACATTTGAAAAAAAATTACCCTTTTTGTTGGAAATTTTCACAAGTTTTTGCCTTATATTCGTACATCTCTCTGTATTTTGATAGTATCACCCTCTATACACCTCGGATATACACGTTATTTTATACATAGAAGCCTAAGACATAAAGCTATAACTTTCGTGCCCATGACCCTCGCATATTTTTTACTATTCACTTTCAAAACATTGCTCGAATTCATATTAGAGAAATAGAAGATTTCTGAATGGGGTACCCCTTTGGTGAATTGGAGATTTCACCAATTTCTCCGAAATGTATTACACTGGTGTTCAACTCGTTCGATATTTCTCCCCAAGAGATCTCACGGGTAAATGCTTCTATTGGAGTTAAAACGGAGCCTTAATTCAACATTTGAAGAAAAAATTACCCTTTTTGTTGGAAATTTTCACAAGTTTTTGCCTTATATTCGTACATCTCTCAGTATTTTGATAGTATCACCCTCTATACACCTCGGATATACATGTTATTTTATACATAGAAGCCTGAGACATAAAGCTATAACTTTCGTGCCCATGACCCTCGCATATTTTTTACTATTCACTTTCAAAACATTGCTCGAATTCATATTAGAGAAATAGAAGATTTCTGAATGGGGTACCCCTTTGGTGAATTGGAGATTTCACCAATTTCTCCGAAATGTATTACACTGGTGTTCAACTCGTTCGATATTTCTCCCCAAGAGATCTCACGGGTAAATGCTTCTATTGGAGTTAAAACGGAGCCTTAATTCAACATTTGAAGAAAAAATTACCCTTTTTGTTGGAAATTTTCACAAGTTTTTGCCTTATATTCGTACATCTCTCAGTATTTTGATAGTATCACCCTCTATACACCTCGGATATACACGTTATTTTATACATAGAAGCCTGAGACATAAAGCTATAACTTTCGTGCCCATGACCCTCGCATATTTTTTACTATTCACTTTCAAAACATTGCTCGAATTCATATTAGAGAAATAGAAGATTTCTGAATGGGGTACCCCTTTGGTGAATTGGAGATTTCACCAATTTCTCCGAAATGTATTACACTGGTGTTCAACTCGTTCGATATTTCTCCCCAAGAGATCTCACGGGTAAATGCTTCTATTGGAGTTAAAACGGAGCCTTAATTCAACATTTGAAAAAAAAATTACCCTTTTTGTTGGAAATTTTCTCAAGTTTTTGCCTTATATTCGTACATCTCTCAGTATTTTGATAGTATCACCCTCTATACACCTCGGATATACACGTTATTTTATACATAGAAGCCTGAGACATAAAGCTATAACTTTCGTGCCCATGACCCTCGCATATTTTTTACTATTCACTTTCAAAACATTGCTCGAATTCATATTAGAGAAATAGAAGATTTCTGAATGGGGTACCCCTTTGGTGAATTGGAGATTTCACCAATTTCTCCGAAATGTATTACACTGGTGTTCAACTCGTTCGATATTTCTCCCCAAGAGATCTCACGGGTAAATGCTTCTATTGGAGTTAAAACGGAGCCTTAATTCAACATTTGAAGAAAAAATTACCCTTTTTGTTGGAAATTTTCACAAGTTTTTGCCTTATATTCGTACATCTCTCAGTATTTTGATAGTATCACCCTCTATACACCTCGGATATACACGTTATTTTATACATAGAAGCCTGAGACATAAAGCTATAACTTTCGTGCCCATGACCCTCGCATATTTTTTACTATTCACTTTCAAAACATTGCTCGAATTCATATTAGAGAAATAGAAGATTTCTGAATGGGGTACCCCTTTGGTGAATTGGAGATTTCACCAATTTCTCCGAAATGTATTACACTGGTGTTCAACTCGTTCGATATTTCTCCCCAAGAGATCTCACGGGTAAATGCTTCTATTGGAGTTAAAACGGAGCCTTAATTCAACATTTGAAGAAAAAATTACCCTTTTTGTTGGAAATTTTCACAAGTTTTTGCCTTATATTCGTACATCTCTCAGTATTTTGATAGTATCACCCTCTATACACCTCGGATATACACGTTATTTTATACATAGAAGCCTGAGACATAAAGCTATAACTTTCGTGCCCATGACCCTCGCATATTTTTTACTATTCACTTTCAAAACATTGCTCGAATTCATATTAGAGAAATAGAAGATTTCTGAATGGGGTACCCCTTTGGTGAATTGGAGATTTCACCAATTTCTCCGAAATGTATTACACTGGTGTTCAACTCGTTCGATATTTCTCCCCAAGAGATCTCACGGGTAAATGCTTCTATTGGAGTTAAAACGGAGCCTTAATTCAACATTTGAAAAAAAAATTACCCTTTTTGTTGGAAATTTTCACAAGTTTTTGCCTTATATTCGTACATCTCTCAGTATTTTGATAGTATCACCCTCTATACACCTCGGATATACACGTTATTTTATACATAGAAGCCTGAGACATAAAGCTATAACTTTCGTGCCCATGACCCTCGCATATTTTTTACTATTCACTTTCAAAACATTGCTCGAATTCATATTAGAGAAATAGAAGATTTCTGAATGGGGTACCCCTTTGGTGAATTGGAGATTTCACCAATTTCTCCGAAATTTATTACACTGGTGTTCAACTCGTTCGATATTACTCCCCAAGAGATCTCACGGGTAAATGCTTCTATTGGAGTTCAAACGGAGCCTTAATTCAACATTTGAAAAAAAATTACCCTTTTTGTTGGAAATTTTCACAAGTTTTTGCCTTATATTCGTACATCTCTCTGTATTTTGATAGTATCACCCTCTATACACCTCGGATATACACGTTATTTTATACATAGAAGCCTGAGACATAAAGCTATAACTTTCGTGCCCATGACCCTCGCATATTTTTTACTATTCACTTTCAAAACATTGCTCGAATTCATATTAGAGAAATAGAAGATTTCTGAATGGGGTACCCCTTTGGTGAATTGGAGATTTCACCAATTTCTCCGAAATTTATTACACTGGTGTTCAACTCGTTCGATATTACTCCCCAAGAGATCTCACGGGTAAATGCTTCTATTGGAGTTAAAACGGAGCCTTAATTCAACATTTGAAAAAAAATTACCCTTTTTGTTGGAAATTTTCACAAGTTTTTGCCTTATATTCGTACATCTCTCTGTATTTTGATAGTATCACCCTCTATACACCTCGGATATACACGTTATTTTATACATAGAAGCCTAAGACATAAAGCTATAACTTTCGTGCCCATGACCCTCGCATATTTTTTACTATTCACTTTCAAAACATTGCTCGAATTCATATTAGAGAAATAGAAGATTTCTGAATGGGGTACCCCTTTGGTGAATTGGAGATTTCACCAATTTCTCCGAAATGTATTACACTGGTGTTCAACTCGTTCGATATTTCTCCCCAAGAGATCTCACGGGTAAATGCTTCTATTGGAGTTAAAACGGAGCCTTAATTCGACATTTGAAGAAAAAATTACCCTTTTTGTTGGAAATTTTCACAAGTTTTTGCCTTATATTCGTACATCTCTCAGTATTTTGATAGTATCACCCTCTATACACCTCGGATATACACGTTATTTTATACATAGAAGCCTGAGACATAAAGCTATAACTTTCGTGCCCATGACCCTCGCATATTTTTTACTATTCACTTTCAAAACATTGCTCGAATTCATATTAGAGAAATAGAAGATTTCTGAATGGGGTACCCCTTTGGTGAATTGGAGATTTCACCAATTTCTCCGAAATGTATTACACTGGTGTTCAACTCGTTCGATATTTCTCCCCAAGAGATCTCATGGGTAAATGCTTCTATTGGAGTTGAAACGGAGCCTTAATTCAACATTTGAATAAAATTTACCCTTTTTGTTGGAAATTTTCACAAGTTTTTGCCTTATATTCGTACATCTCTCAGTATTTTGATAGTATCACCCTCTATACACCTCGGATATACACGTTATTTTATACATAGAAGCCTAAGACATAAAGCTATAACTTTCGTGCCCTTGACCCTCGCATATTTTTTACTATTCACTTTCAAAACATTGCTCGAATTCAAATTAGAGAAATAGAAGATTTCTGAATGGGGTACCCCTTTGGTGAATTGGAGATTTCACCAATTTCTCCGAAATGTATTACACTGGTGTTCAACTCGTTCGATATTTCTCCCCAAGAGATCTCACGGGTAAATGCTTCTATTGGAGTTAAAACGGAGCCTTAATTCAACATTTGAAGAAAAAATTACCCTTTTTGTTGGAAATTTTCACAAGTTTTTGCCTTATATTCGTACATCTCTCAGTATTTTGATAGTATCACCCTCTATACACCTCGGATATACACGTTATTTTATACATAGAAGCCTGAGACATAAAGCTATAACTTTCGTGCCCATGACCCTCGCATATTTTTTACTATTCACTTTCAAAACATTGCTCGAATTCATATTAGAGAAATAGAAGATTTCTGAATGGGGTACCCCTTTGGTGAATTGGAGATTTCACCAATTTCTCCGAAATGTATTACACTGGTGTTCAACTCGTTCGATATTTCTCCCCAAGAGATCTCATGGGTAAATGCTTCTATTGGAGTTGAAACGGAGCCTTAATTCAACATTTGAAAAAAATTTACCCTTTTTGTTGGAAATTTTCACAAGTTTTTGCCTTATATTCGTACATCTCTCAGTATTTTGATAGTATCACCCTCTAAACACCTCGGATTTACACGATATTTTATACATAGATGCCTAAGACATAAAGCTATAACTTTCGTGCCCATGACCCTCGCATATTTTTTACTATTCACTTTCAAAACATTGCTCGAATTCATATTAGAGAAATAGAAGATTTCTGAATGGGGTACCCCTTTGGTGAATTGGAGATTTCACCAATTTCTCCGAAATGTATTACACTGGTGTTCAACTCGTTCGATATTTATCCCCAAGAGATCTCAGGGGTAAATGCTTCTATTGGAGTTGAAACGGAGCCTTAATTCCGCATTTGAAAAAAAATAATCCTTTTTGTTGGAAATTTTCACAAGTTCTTGCCTAATATTCGTACATCTCTCAGTATTTTGATAGTATCACCCTCTAAACACCTCGGATATACACGATATATTATACATAGAAGCATAAGACATAAAGCTATAACTTTCGTGCCCATGACCCTCGCATATTTTTTACTATTCACTTTCAAAACATTGCTCGAATTCATATTAGAGAAATCGAAGATTTCTAAATGGGGTACCCCTTTGGTGAATTGGAGATTTCACCAATTTCTCCGAAATGTATTACACTGGTGTTCAACTCGTTCGATATTTCTCCCCAAGAGATCTCATGGGTAAATGCTTCTATTGGAGTTGAAACGGAGCCTTAATTCAACATTTGAAAAAAATTTACCCTTTTTGTGGGAAATTTTCACAAGTTTTTGCCTTATATTCGTACATCTCTCAGTATTTTGATAGTATCACCCTCTAAACACCTCGGATTTACACGATATTTTATACATAGATGCCTAAGACATAAAGCTATAACTTTCGTGCCCATGACCCTCGCATATTTTTTACTATTCACTTTCAAAACATTGCTCGAATTCATATTAGAGAAATAGAAGATTTCTGAATGGGGTACCCCTTTGGTGAATTGGAGATTTCACCAATTTCTCCGAAATGTATTACACTGGTGTTCAACTCGTTCGATATTTATCCCCAAGAGATCTCAGGGGTAAATGCTTCTATTGGAGTTGAAACGGAGCCTTAATTCCGCATTTGAAAAAAAATAATCCTTTTTGTTGGAAATTTTCACAAGTTCTTGCCTAATATTCGTACATCTCTCAGTATTTTGATAGTATCACCCTCTAAACACCTCGGATATACACGATATATTATACATAGAAGAATAAGACATAAAGCTATAACTTTCGTGCCCATGACCCTCGCATATTTTTTACTATTCACTTTCAAAACATTGCTCGAATTCATATTAGAGAAATCGAAGATTTCTAAATGGGGTACCCCTTTGGTGAATTGGAGATTTCACCAATTTCCCCGAAATGTATTACACTGGTGTTCAACTCGTTCGATATTTCTCCCCAAGAGATCTCAGGGGTAAATGCTTCTATCGGAGTTGAAACGGAGCCTTAATTCAACATTCGAAAAAATATTACCCTTTTTGTTGGAAATTTTCACAAGTTTTTGCCTAATATTCGTACATCTCTCAGTATTTTGATAGTATCACCCTCTATACACCTCGGATATACACGTTATTTTATACATAGAAGCCTGAGACATAAAGCTATAACTTTCGTGCCCATGACCCTCGCATATTTTTTACTATTCACTTTCAAAACATTGCTCGAATTCATATTAGAGAAATCGAAGATTTCTGAATGGGGTACCCCTTTGGTGAATTGGAGATTTCACCAATTTCTCCGAAATGTATTACACTGGTGTTCAAATCGTTCGATATTTCTCCCCAAGAGATCTCATGGGTAAATGCTTCTATTGGAGTTGAAACAGAGCCTTAATTCGACATTTGAAAAAAAATTACCCTTTTTGTTGGAAATTTACACAAGTTTTTGCCTTATATTCGTACATCTCTCAGTATTTTGATAGTATCACCCTCTATACACCTCGGATATACACGTTATTTTATACATAGAAGCCTGAGAGATAAAGCTATAACTTTCGTGCCCATGACCCTCGCATATTTTTTACTATTCACTTTCAAAACATTGCTCGAATTCATATTAGAGAAATAGAAGATTTCTGAATGGGGTACCCCTTTGGTGAATTGGAGATTTCACCAATTTCTCCGAAATGTATTACACTGGTGTTCAACTCGTTCGATATTACTCCCCAAGAGATCTCACGGGTAAATGCTTCTATTGGAGTTAAAACGGAGCCTTAATTCAACATTTGAAAAAAAATTACCCTTTTTGTTGGAAATTTTCACAAGTTTTTGCCTTATATTCGTACATCTCTCTGTATTTTGATAGTATCACCCTCTATACACCTCGGATATACACGTTATTTTATACATAGAAGCCTAAGACATAAAGCTATAACTTTCGTGCCCATGACCCTCGCATATTTTTTACTATTCACTTTCAAAACATTGCTCGAATTCATATTAGAGAAATAGAAGATTTCTGAATGGGGTACCCCTTTGGTGAATTGGAGATTTCACCAATTTCTCCGAAATGTATTACACTGGTGTTCAACTCGTTCGATATTTCTCCCCAAGAGATCTCACGGCTAAATGCTTCTATTGGAGTTAAAACGGAGCCTTAATTCAACATTTGAAGAAAAAATTACCCTTTTTGTTGGAAATTTTCACAAGTTTTTGCCTTATATTCGTACATCTCTCAGTATTTTGATAGTATCACCCTCTATACACCTCGGATATACACGTTGTTTTATACATAGAAGCCTGAGAGATAAAGCTATAACTTTCGTGCCCATGACCCTCGCATATTTTTTACTATTCACTTTCAAAACATTGCTCGAATTCATATTAGAGAAATAGAAGATTTCTGTATGGGGTACCCCTTTGGTGAATTGGAGATTTCACCAATTTCTCCGAAATGTATTACACTGGTGTTCAACTCGTTCGATATTTCTCCCCAAGAGATCTCATGGGTGAATGCTTCTATTGGAGTTGAAACGGAGCATTAATTCAACATTTGAAAAAAAATTACCCTTTTTGTTGGAAATTTTCACAAGTTTTTGCCTTATATTCGTACATCTCTCAGTATTTTGATAGTATCACCCTCAATACACCTCGGATATACACGTTATTTTATACATAGAAGCCTGAGACATAAAGCTATAACTTTCGTGCCCATGACCCTCGCATATTTTTTACTATTCACTTTCAAAACATTGCTCGAATTCATATTAGAGAAATAGAAGATTTATGAATGGGGTACCCCTTTGGTGAATTGGAGATTTCACCAATTTCTCCGAAATGTATTACACTGGTGTTCAACTCGTTCGATATTTCTCCCCAAGAGATCTCACGGGTAAATGCATCTATTGGAGTTGAAACGGAGCATTAATTCAACAGTTGAAAAAAAATTACCCTTTTTGTTGGAAATTTTCACAATTTTTGCCTTATATTCGTACATCTCTCTGTATTTTGATAGTATCACCCTCAATACACCTCGGATATACACGTTATTTTATACATAGAAGCCTGAGACATAAAGCTATAACTTTCGTGCCCATGACCCTCGCATATTTTTTACTATTCACTTTCAAAACATTGCTCGAATTCATATTAGAGAAATAGAAGATTTCTGAATGGGGTACCCCTTTGGTGAATTGGAGATTTCACCAATTTCTCCAAAATGTATTACACTGGTGTTCAACTCGTTCGATATTTCTCCCCAAGAGATCTCATGGGTGAATGCTTCTATTGGAGTTGAAACGGAGCCTTAATTCAACATTTGAAAAAAAAATTCCCTTTTTGTTGGAAATTTTCACAAGTTTTTGCCTTATATTCGTACATCTCTCAGTATTTTGATAGTATCACCCTCTATACACCTCGGATATACACGTTATTTTATACATAGAAGCCTGAGACATAAAGCTATAACTTTCGTGCCCATGACCCTCGCATATTTTTTACTATTCACTTTCAAAACATTGCTCGAATTCATATTAGAGAAATAGAAGATTTCTGTATGGGGTACCCTTTGGTGAATTGGAGATTTCACCAATATCTCCGAAATGTATTACACTGGTGTTCAACTCGTTCGATATTTCTCCCCAAGAGATCTCACGGGTAAATGCTTCTATTGGAGTTGAAACGGAGCCTTAATTCAACAGTTGAAAAAATTTTACCCTTTTTGTTGGAAATTTTCACAATTTTTGCCTTATATTCGTACATCTCTCTGTATTTTGATAGTATCACCCTCAATACACCTCGGATATACACGTTATTTTATACATAGAAGCCTAGGACATAAAGCTATAACTTTCGTGCCCATGACCCTCGCATATTTTTTATTATTCACTTTCAAAACATTGCTCGAATTCATATTAGAGAAATCGAAGATTTCTCAAATGGGAACCCCTTTGGTGAGAAGGAGATTTCACCAATTTCTCCGAAATGTATTACACTGGTGTTCAACTCGTTCGATATTTCTCCCCAAGAGATCTCACGGGTAAATGCTTCTATTGGAGTTAAAACGGAGCCTTAATTCAACATTTGAAAAAAAATTTCCCTTTTTGTTGGAAATTTTCACAAGTTTTTGCCTTATATTCGTACATCTCTCAGTATTTTGATAGTGTCACCCTCTATACACCTCGGATATACACGTTATTTTATACATAGAAGCCTGAGACATAAAGCAATAACTTTCGTGCCCATGACCCTCGCATATATTTTACTATTCACTTTCAAAACATTGCTCGAATTCATATTAGAGAAATAGAAGATTTCTGTATGGGGTACCCTTTGGTGAATTGGAGATTTCACCAATTTCTCCGAAATGTATTACACTGGTGTTCAACTCGTTCGATATTTCTCCCCAAGAGATCTCACGGGTAAATGCTTCTATTGGAGTTGAAACGGAGCCTTAATTCAACAGTTGAAAAAAATTTACCCTTTTTGTTGGAAATTTTCACAAGTTTTTGCCTTATATTCGTACATCTCTCAGTATTTTGATAGTATCACCCTCTATACACCTCGGATATACACGTTATTTTATACATAGAAGCCTGAGACATAAAGCTATAACTTTCGTGCCCATGACCCTCGCATATTTTTTACTATTCACTTTCAAAACATTGCTCGAATTCATATTAGAGAAATAGAAGATTTCTGAATGGGGTACCCCTTTGGTGAATTGGAGATTTCACCAATTTCTCCGAAATGTATTACACTGGTGTTCAACTCGTTCGATATTTCTCCCCAAGAGATCTCATGGGTGAATGCTTCTATTGGAGTTGAAACGGAGCATTAATTCAACATTTGAAAAAAAATTACCCTTTTTGTTGGAAATTTTCACAAGTTTTTGCCTTATATTCGTACATCTCTCAGTCTTTTGATAGTATCACCCTCAATACACCTCGGATATACACGTTATTTTATACATAGAAGCCTGAGACATAAAGCTATAACTTTCGTGCCCATGACCCTCGCATATTTTTTACTATTCACTTTCAAAACATTGCTCGAATTCATATTAGAGAAATAGAAGATTTATGAATGGGGTACCCCTTTGGTGAATTGGAGATTTCACCAATTTCTCCGAAATGTATTACACTGGTGTTCAACTCGTTCGATATTTCTCCCCAAGAGATCTCACGGGTAAATGCATCTATTGGAGTTGAAACGGAGCATTAATTCAACAGTTGAAAAAAAATTACCCTTTTTGTTGGAAATTTTCACAATTTTTGCCTTATATTCGTACATCTCTCTGTATTTTGATAGTATCACCCTCAATACACCTCGGATATACACGTTATTTTATACATAGAAGCCTAGGACATAAAGCTATAACTTTCGTGCCCATGACCCTCGCATATTTTTTATTATTCACTTTCAAAACATTGCTCGAATTCATATTAGAGAAATCGAAGATTTCTCAAATGGGTACCCCTTTGGTGAGAAGGAGATTTCACCAATTTCTCCGAAATGTATTACACTGGTGTTCAACCCGTTCGATATTTCTCCCCAAGAGATCTCACGGGTAAATGCTTCTATTGGAGTTAAAACGGAGCCTTAATTCAACATTTGAAAAAAAATTTCCCTTTTTGTTGGAAATTTTCACAAGTTTTTGCCTTATATTCGTACATCTCTAAGTATTTTGATAGTGTCACCCTCTATACACCTCGGATATACACGTTATTTTATACATAGAAGCCTGAGACATAAAGCAATAACTTTCGTGCCCATGACCCTCGCATATATTTTACTATTCACTTTCAAAACATTGCTCGAATTCATATTAGAGAAATAGAAGATTTCTGTATGGGGTACCCTTTGGTGAATTGGAGATTTCACCAATTTCTCCGAAATGTATTACACTGGTGTTCAACTCGTTCGATATTTCTCCCCAAGAGATCTCACGGGTAAATGCTTCTATTGGAGTTGAAACGGAGCCTTAATTCAACAGTTGAAAAAAATTTACCCTTTTTGTTGGAAATTTTCACAAGTTTTTGCCTTATATTCGTACATCTCTCAGTATTTTGATAGTATCACCCTCTATACACCTCGGATATACACGTTATTTTATACATAGAAGCCTGAGACATAAAGCTATAACTTTCGTGCCCATGACCCTCGCATATTTTTTACTATTCACTTTCAAAACATTGCTCGAATACATATTAGAGAAATAGAAGATTTCTGAATGGGGTACCCCTTTGGTGAATTGGAGATTTCACCAATTTCTCCGAAATGTATTACACTGGTGTTCAACTCGTTCGATATTTCTCCCCAAGAGATCTCATGGGTGAATGCTTCAATTGGAGTTGAAACGGAGCATTAATTCAACATTTGAAAAAAAATTACCCTTTTTGTTGGAAATTTTCACAATTTTTGCCTTATATTCGTACATCTCTCAGTATTTTGATAGTATCACCCTCAATACACCTCGGATATACACGTTATTTTATACATAGAAGCCTGAGACATAAAGCTATAACTTTCGTGCCCATGACCCTCGCATATTTTTTACTATTCACTTTCAAAACATTGCTCGAATTCATATTAGAGAAATAGAAGATTTATGAATGGGGTACCCCTTTGGTGAATTGGAGATTTCACCAATTTCTCCGAAATGTATTACACTGGTGTTCAACTCGTTCGATATTTCTCCCCAAGAGATCTCACGGGTAAATGCATCTATTGGAGTTGAAACGGAGCATTAATTCAACAGTTGAAAAAAAATTACCCTTTTTGTTGGAAATTTTCACAATTTTTGCCTTATATTCGTACATCTCTCTGTATTTTGATAGTATCACCCTCAATACACCTCGGATATACACGTTATTTTATACATAGAAGCCTAGGACATAAAGCTATAACTTTCGTGCCCATGACCCTCGCATATTTTTTATTATTCACTTTCAAAACATTGCTCGAATTCATATTAGAGAAATCGAAGATTTCTCAAATGGGTACCCCTTTGGTGAGAAGGAGATTTCACCAATTTCTCCGAAATGTATTACACTGGTGTTCAACTCGTTCGATATTTCTCCCCAAGAGATCTCACGGGTAAATGCTTCTATTGGAGTTAAAACGGAGCCTTAATTCAACATTTGAAAAAAAATTTCCTTTTTTGTTGGAAATTTTCACAAGTTTTTGCCTTATATTCGTACATCTCTCAGTATTTTGATAGTGTCACCCTCTATACACCTCGGATATACACGTTATTTTATACATAGAAGCCTGAGACATAAAGCAATAACTTTCGTGCCCATGACCCTCGCATATATTTTACTATTCACTTTCAAAACATTGCTCGAATTCATATTAGAGAAATAGAAGATTTCTGTATGGGGTACCCTTTGGTGAATTGGAGATTTCACCAATTTCTCCGAAATGTGTTACACTGGTGTTCAACTCGTTCGATATTTCTCCCCAAGAGATCTCACGGGTAAATGCTTCTATTGGAGTTGAAACGGAGCCTTAATTCAACAGTTGAAAAAAATTTACCCTTTTTGTTGGAAATTTTCACAAGTTTTTGCCTTATATTCGTACATCTCTCAGTATTTTGATAGTATCACCCTCTATACACCTCGGATATACACGTTATTTTATACATAGAAGCCTGAGACATAAAGCTATAACTTTCGTGCCCATGACCCTCGCATATTTTTTACTATTCACTTTCAAAACATTGCTCGAATTCATATTAGAGAAATAGAAGATTTCTGAATGGGGTACCCCTTTGGTGAATTGGAGATTTTACCAATTTCTCCAAAATGTATTACACTGGTGTTCAACTCGTTCGATATTTCTCCCCAAGAGATCTCATGGGTGAATGCTTCTATTGGAGTTGAAACGGAGCCTTAATTCAACATTTGAAAAAAAATTTCCCTTTTTGTTGGAAATTTTCACAAGTTTTTGCCTTATATTCGTACATCTCTCAGTATTTTGATAGTATCACCCTCTATACACCTCGGATATACACGTTATTTTATACATAGAAGCCTGAGACATAAAGCTATAACTTTCGTGCCCATGACCCTCGCATATTTTTTACTATTCACTTTCAAAACATTGCTCGAATTCATATTAGAGAAATAGAAGATTTCTGTATGGGGTACCCTTTGGTGAATTGGAGATTTCACCAATATCTCCGAAATGTATTACACTGGTGTTCAACTCGTTCGATATTTCTCCCCAAGAGATCTCACGGGTAAATGCTTCTATTGGAGTTGAAACGGAGCCTTAATTCAACAGTTGAAAAAAATTTACCCTTTTTGTTGGAAATTTTCACAATTTTTGCCTTATATTCGTACATCTCTCTGTATTTTGATAGTATCACCCTCAATACACCTCGGATATACACGTTATTTTATACATAGAAGCCTAGGACATAAAGCTATAACTTTCGTGCCCATGACCCTCGCATATTTTTTATTATTCACTTTCAAAACATTGCTCGAATTCATATTAGAGAAATCGAAGATTTCTCAAATGGGTACCCCTTTGGTGAGAAGGAGATTTCACCAATTTCTCCGAAATGTATTACACTGGTGTTCAACTCGTTCGATATTTCTCCCCAAGAGATCTCACGGGTAAATGCTTCTATTGGAGTTAAAACGGAGCCTTAATTCAACATTTGAAAAAAAATTTCCCTTTTTGTTGGAAATTTTCACAAGTTTTTGCCTTATATTCGTACATCTCTCAGTATTTTGATAGTGTCACCCTCTATACACCTCGGATATACACGTTATTTTATACATAGAAGCCTGAGACATAAAGCAATAACTTTCGTGCCCATGACCCTCGCATATATTTTACTATTCACTTTCAAAACATTGCTCGAATTCATATTAGAGAAATAGAAGATTTCTGTATGGGGTACCCTTTGGTGAATTGGAGATTTCACCAATTTCTCCGAAATGTATTACACTGGTGTTCAACTCGTTCGATATTTCTCCCCAAGAGATCTCACGGGTAAATGCTTCTATTGGAGTTGAAACGGAGCCTTAATTCAACAGTTGAAAAAAATTTACCCTTTTTGTTGGAAATTTTCACAATTTTTGCCTTATATTCGTACATCTCTCTGTATTTTGATAGTATCACCCTCAATACACCTCGGATATACACGTTATTTTATACATAGAAGCCTAGGACATAAAGCTATAACTTTCGTGCCCATGACCCTCGCATATTTTTTATTATTCACTTTCAAAACATTGCTCGAATTCATATTAGAGAAATCGAAGATTTCTCAAATGGGTACCCCTTTGGTGAGAAGGAGATTTCACCAATTTCTCCGAAATGTATTACACTGGTGTTCAACTCGTTCGATATTTCTCCCCAAGAGATCTCACGAGTAAATGCTTCTATTGGAGTTAAAACGGAGCCTTAATTCAACATTTGAAAAAAAATTTCCCTTTTTGTTGGAAATTTTCACAAGTTTTTGCCTTATATTCGTACATCTCTCAGTATTTTGATAGTGTCACCCTCTATACACCTCGGATATACACGTTATTTTATACATAGAAGCCTGAGACATAAAGCAATAACTTTCGTGCCCATGACCCTCGCATATATTTTACTATTCACTTTCAAAACATTGCTCGAATTCATATTAGAGAAATAGAAGATTTCTGTATGGGGTACCCTTTGGTGAATTGGAGATTTCACCAATTTCTCCGAAATGTGTTACACTGGTGTTCAACTCGTTCGATATTTCTCCCCAAGAGATCTCACGGGTAAATGCTTCTATTGGAGTTGAAACGGAGCCTTAATTCAACAGTTGAAAAAAATTTACCCTTTTTGTTGGAAATTTTCACAATTTTTGCCTTATATTCGTACATCTCTCTGTATTTTGATAGTATCACCCTCAATACACCTCGGATATACACGTTATTTTATACATAGAAGCCTAGGACATAAAGCTATAACTTTCGTGCCCATGACCCTCGCATATTTTTTATTATTCACTTTCAAAACATTGCTCGAATTCATATTAGAGAAATCGAAGATTTCTCAAATGGGTACCCCTTTGGTGAGAAGGAGATTTCACCAATTTCTCCGAAATGTATTACACTGGTGTTCAACTCGTTCGATATTTCTCCCCAAGAGATCTCACGAGTAAATGCTTCTATTGGAGTTAAAACGGAGCCTTAATTCAACATTTGAAAAAAAATTTCCCTTTTTGTTGGAAATTTTCACAAGTTTTTGCCTTATATTCGTACATCTCTCAGTATTTTGATAGTGTCACCCTCTATACACCTCGGATATACACGTTATTTTATACATAGAAGCCTGAGACATAAAGCAATAACTTTCGTGCCCATGAACCTCGCATATATTTTACTATTCACTTTCAAAACATTGCTCGAATTCATATTAGAGAAATAGAAGATTTCTGTATGGGGTACCCTTTGGTGAATTGGAGATTTCACCAATTTCTCCGAAATGTGTTACACTGGTGTTCAACTCGTTCGATATTTCTCCCCAAGAGATCTCACGGGTAAATGCTTCTATTGGAGTTGAAACGGAGCCTTAATTCAACAGTTGAAAAAAATTTACCCTTTTTGTTGGAAATTTTCACAAGTTTTTGCCTTATATTCGTACATCTCTCAGTATTTTGATAGTATCACCCTCTATACACCTCGGATATACACGTTATTTTATACATAGAAGCCTGAGACATAAAGCTATAACTTTCGTGCCCATGACCCTCGCATATTTTTTACTATTCACTTTCAAAACATTGCTCGAATTCATATTAGAGAAATAGAAGATTTCTGAATGGGGTACCCATTTGGTGAATTGGAGATTTTACCAATTTCTCCAAAATGTATTACACTGGTGTTCAACTCGTTCGATATTTCTCCCCAAGAGATCTCATGGGTGAATGCTTCTATTGGAGTTGAAACGGAGCCTTAATTCAACATTTGAAAAAAAATTTCCCTTTTTGTTGGAAATTTTCACAAGTTTTTGCCTTATATTCGTACATCTCTCAGTATTTTGATAGTATCACCCTCTATACACCTCGGATATACACGTTATTTTATACATAGAAGCCTGAGACATAAAGCTATAACTTTCGTGCCCATGACCCTCGCATATTTTTTACTATTCACTTTCAAAACATTGCTCGAATTCATATTAGAAAAATAGAAGATTTCTGTATGGGGTACCCTTTGGTGAATTGGAGATTTC
This sequence comes from Humulus lupulus, assembly GCF_963169125.1. Taxonomy (NCBI): domain Eukaryota; kingdom Viridiplantae; phylum Streptophyta; class Magnoliopsida; order Rosales; family Cannabaceae; genus Humulus; species Humulus lupulus. The sequence goes on along the minus strand of NC_084802.1, from coordinate 182,685,574 downwards.
ACCAATATCTCCGAAATGTATTACACTGGTGTTCAACTCGTTCGATATTTCTCCCCAAGAGATCTCACGGGTAAATGCTTCTATTGGAGTTGAAACGGAGCCTTAATTCAACAGTTGAAAAAAATTTACCCTTTTTGTTGGAAATTTTCACAATTTTTGCCTTATATTCGTACATCTCTCTGTATTTTGATAGTATCACCCTCAATACACCTCGGATATACACGTTATTTTATACATAGAAGCCTAGGACATAAAGCTATAACTTTCGTGCCCATGACCCTCGCATATTTTTTATTATTCACTTTCAAAACATTGCTCGAATTCATATTAGAGAAATCGAAGATTTCTCAAATGGGTACCCCTTTGGTGAGAAGGAGATTTCACCAATTTCTCCGAAATGTATTACACTGGTGTTCAACTCGTTCGATATTTCTCCCCAAGAGATCTCACGGGTAAATGCTTCTATTGGAGTTAAAACGGAGCCTTAATTCAACATTTGAAAAAAAATTTCCCTTTTTGTTGGAAATTTTCACAAGTTTTTGCCTTATATTCGTACATCTCTCAGTATTTTGATAGTGTCACCCTCTATACACCTCGGATATACACGTTATTTTATACATAGAAGCCTGAGACATAAAGCAATAACTTTCGTGCCCATGACCCTCGCATATATTTTACTATTCACTTTCAAAACATTGCTCGAATTCATATTAGAGAAATAGAAGATTTCTGTATGGGGTACCCTTTGGTGAATTGGAGATTTCACCAATTTCTCCGAAATGTATTACACTGGTGTTCAACTCGTTCGATATTTCTCCCCAAGAGATCTCACGGGTAAATGCTTCTATTGGAGTTGAAACGGAGCCTTAATTCAACAGTTGAAAAAAATTTACCCTTTTTGTTGGAAATTTTCACAATTTTTGCCTTATATTCGTACATCTCTCTGTATTTTGATAGTATCACCCTCAATACACCTCGGATATACACGTTATTTTATACATAGAAGCCTAGGACATAAAGCTATAACTTTCGTGCCCATGACCCTCGCATATTTTTTATTATTCACTTTCAAAACATTGCTCGAATTCATATTAGAGAAATCGAAGATTTCTCAAATGGGTACCCCTTTGGTGAGAAGGAGATTTCACCAATTTCTCCGAAATGTATTACACTGGTGTTCAACTCGTTCGATATTTCTCCCCAAGAGATCTCACGAGTAAATGCTTCTATTGGAGTTAAAACGGAGCCTTAATTCAACATTTGAAAAAAAATTTCCCTTTTTGTTGGAAATTTTCACAAGTTTTTGCCTTATATTCGTACATCTCTCAGTATTTTGATAGTGTCACCCTCTATACACCTCGGATATACACGTTATTTTATACATAGAAGCCTGAGACATAAAGCAATAACTTTCGTGCCCATGACCCTCGCATATATTTTACTATTCACTTTCAAAACATTGCTCGAATTCATATTAGAGAAATAGAAGATTTCTGTATGGGGTTCCCTTTGGTGAATTGGAGATTTCACCAATTTCTCCGAAATGTATTACACTGGTGTTCAACTCGTTCGATATTTCTCCCCAAGAGATCTCACGGGTAAATGCTTCTATTGGAGTTGAAACGGAGCCTTAATTCAACAGTTGAAAAAAATTTACCCTTTTTGTTGGAAATTTTCACAAGTTTTTGCCTTATATTCGTACATCTCTCAGTATTTTGATAGTATCACCCTCTATACACCTCGGATATACACGTTATTTTATACATAGAAGCCTGAGACATAAAGCTATAACTTTCGTGCCCATGACCCTCGCATATATTTTACTATTCACTTTCAAAACATTGCTCGAATTCATATTAGAGAAATAGAAGATTTCTGTATGGGGTACCCTTTGGTGAATTGGAGATTTCACCAATTTCTCCGAAATGTATTACACTGGTGTTCAACTCGTTCGATATTTCTCCCCAAGAGATCTCATGGGTAAATGCTTCTATTGGAGTTGAAACGGAGCCTTAATTCAACATTTGAAAAAAATTTACCCTTTTTGTTGGAAATTTTTACAAGTTTTTGCCTTATATTCGTACATCTCTCAGTATTTTGATAGTATCACCCTCTATACACCTCGGATATACACGTTATTTTATACATAGAAGCCTGAGAGATAAAGCTATAACTTTCGTGCCCATGACCCTCGCATATTTTTTACTATTCACTTTCAAAACATTGCTCGAATTCATATTAGAGAAATAGAAGATTTCTGTATGGGGTACCCCTTTGGTGAATTGGAGATTTCACCAATTTCTCCGAAATGTATTACACTGGTGTTCAACTCGTTCGATATTTCTCCCCAAGAGATCTCATGGGTGAATGCATCTATTGGAGTTGAAACGGAGCATTAATTCAACATTTGAAAAAAAATTACCCTTTTTGTTGGAAATTTTCACAATTTTTGCCTTATATTCGTACATCTCTCAGTATTTTGATAGTATCACCCTCTATACACCTCGGATATAAACGTTATTTTATACATAGAAGCCTGAGACATAAAGCTATAATTTCGTGCCCATGACCCTCGCATATTTTTTACTATTCACTTTCAAAACATTGCTCGAATTCATATTAGAGAAATAGAAGATTTCTGAATGGGGTACCCCTTTGGTGAATTGGAGATTTCACCAATTTCTCCGAAATGTATTACACTGGTGTTCAACTCGTTCGATATTTCTCCCCAAGAGATCTCACGGGTAAATGCTTCTATTGGAGTTAAAACGGAGCCTTAATTCAACATTTGAAGAAAAAATTACCCTTTTTGTTGGAAATTTTCACAAGTTTTTGCCTTATATTCGTACATCTCTCAGTATTTTGATAGTATCACCCTCTATACACCTCGGATATACACGTTATTTTATACATAGAAGCCTGAGACATAAAGCTATAACTTTCGTGCCCATGACCCTCGCATATATTTTACTATTCACTTTCAAAACATTGCTCGAATTCATATTAGAGAAATAGAAGATTTCTGTATGGGGTACCCTTTGGTGAATTGGAGATTTCACCAATTTCTCCGAAATGTATTACACTGGTGTTCAACTCGTTCGATATTTCTCCCCAAGAGATCTCACGGGTAAATGCTTCTATTGGAGTTGAAACGGAGCCTTAATTCAACAGTTGAAAAAAATTTACCCTTTTTGTTGGAAATTTTCACAATTTTTGCCTTATATTCGTACATCTCTCTGTATTTTGATAGTATCACCCTCAATACACCTCGGATATACACGTTATTTTATACATAGAAGCCTAGGACATAAAGCTATAACTTTCGTGCCCATGACCCTCGCATATTTTTTATTATTCACTTTCAAAACATTGCTCGAATTCATATTAGAGAAATCGAAGATTTCTCAAATGGGTACCCCTTTGGTGAGAAGGAGATTTCACCAATTTCTCCGAAATGTATTACACTGGTGTTCAACTCGTTCGATATTTCTCCCCAAGAGATCTCACGAGTAAATGCTTCTATTGGAGTTAAAACGGAGCCTTAATTCAACATTTGAAAAAAAATTTCCCTTTTTGTTGGAAATTTTCACAAGTTTTTGCCTTATATTCGTACATCTCTCAGTATTTTGATAGTGTCACCCTCTATACACCTCGGATATACACGTTATTTTATACATAGAAGCCTGAGACATAAAGCAATAACTTTCGTGCCCATGACCCTCGCATATATTTTACTATTCACTTTCAAAACATTGCTCGAATTCATATTAGAGAAATAGAAGATTTCTGTATGGGGTTCCCTTTGGTGAATTGGAGATTTCACCAATTTCTCCGAAATGTATTACACTGGTGTTCAACTCGTTCGATATTTCTCCCCAAGAGATCTCACGGGTAAATGCTTCTATTGGAGTTGAAACGGAGCCTTAATTCAACAGTTGAAAAAAATTTACCCTTTTTGTTGGAAATTTTCACAAGTTTTTGCCTTATATTCGTACATCTCTCAGTATTTTGATAGTATCACCCTCTATACACCTCGGATATACACGTTATTTTATACATAGAAGCCTGAGACATAAAGCTATAACTTTCGTGCCCATGACCCTCGCATATATTTTACTATTCACTTTCAAAACATTGCTCGAATTCATATTAGAGAAATAGAAGATTTCTGTATGGGGTACCCTTTGGTGAATTGGAGATTTCACCAATTTCTCCGAAATGTATTACACTGGTGTTCAACTCGTTCGATATTTCTCCCCAAGAGATCTCATGGGTAAATGCTTCTATTGGAGTTGAAACGGAGCCTTAATTCAACATTTGAAAAAAATTTACCCTTTTTGTTGGAAATTTTTACAAGTTTTTGCCTTATATTCGTACATCTCTCAGTATTTTGATAGTATCACCCTCTATACACCTCGGATATACACGTTATTTTATACATAGAAGCCTGAGAGATAAAGCTATAACTTTCGTGCCCATGACCCTCGCATATTTTTTACTATTCACTTTCAAAACATTGCTCGAATTCATATTAGAGAAATAGAAGATTTCTGTATGGGGTACCCCTTTGGTGAATTGGAGATTTCACCAATTTCTCCGAAATGTATTACACTGGTGTTCAACTCGTTCGATATTTCTCCCCAAGAGATCTCATGGGTGAATGCATCTATTGGAGTTGAAACGGAGCATTAATTCAACATTTGAAAAAAAATTACCCTTTTTGTTGGAAATTTTCACAATTTTTGCCTTATATTCGTACATCTCTCAGTATTTTGATAGTATCACCCTCTATACACCTCGGATATAAACGTTATTTTATACATAGAAGCCTGAGACATAAAGCTATAATTTCGTGCCCATGACCCTCGCATATTTTTTACTATTCACTTTCAAAACATTGCTCGAATTCATATTAGAGAAATAGAAGATTTCTGAATGGGGTACCCCTTTGGTGAATTGGAGATTTCACCAATTTCTCCGAAATGTATTACACTGGTGTTCAACTCGTTCGATATTTCTCCCCAAGAGATCTCACGGGTAAATGCTTCTATTGGAGTTAAAACGGAGCCTTAATTCAACATTTGAAGAAAAAATTACCCTTTTTGTTGGAAATTTTCACAAGTTTTTGCCTTATATTCGTACATCTCTCAGTATTTTGATAGTATCACCCTCTATACACCTCGGATATACACGTTATTTTATACATAGAAGCCTGAGACATAAAGCTATAACTTTCGTGCCCATGACCCTCGCATATATTTTACTATTCACTTTCAAAACATTGCTCGAATTCATATTAGAGAAATAGAAGATTTCTGTATGGGGTACCCTTTGGTGAATTGGAGATTTCACCAATTTCTCCGAAATGTATTACACTGGTGTTCAACTCGTTCGATATTTCTCCCCAAGAGATCTCATGGGTAAATGCTTCTATTGGAGTTGAAACGGAGCCTTAATTCAACATTTGAAAAAAATTTACCCTTTTTGTTGGAAATTTTTACAAGTTTTTGCCTTATATTCGTACATCTCTCAGTATTTTGATAGTATCACCCTCTATACACCTCGGATATACACGTTATTTTATACATAGAAGCCTGAGAGATAAAGCTATAACTTTCGTGCCCATGACCCTCGCATATTTTTTACTATTCACTTTCAAAACATTGCTCGAATTCATATTAGAGAAATAGAAGATTTCTGTATGGGGTACCCCTTTGGTGAATTGGAGATTTCACCAATTTCTCCGAAATGTATTACACTGGTGTTCAACTCGTTCGATATTTCTCCCCAAGAGATCTCATGGGTGAATGCATCTATTGGAGTTGAAACGGAGCATTAATTCAACATTTGAAAAAAAATTACCCTTTTTGTTGGAAATTTTCACAATTTTTGCCTTATATTCGTACATCTCTCAGTATTTTGATAGTATCACCCTCTATACACCTCGGATATAAACGTTATTTTATACATAGAAGCCTGAGACATAAAGCTATAATTTCGTGCCCATGACCCTCGCATATTTTTTACTATTCACTTTCAAAACATTGCTCGAATTCATATTAGAGAAATAGAAGATTTCTGAATGGGGTACCCCTTTGGTGAATTGGAGATTTCACCAATTTCTCCGAAATGTATTACACTGGTGTTCAACTCGTTCGATATTTCTCCCCAAGAGATCTCATGGGTGAATGCTTCAATTGGAGTTGAAACGGAGCATTAATTCAACATTTGAAAAAAAATTACCCTTTTTGTTGGAAATTTTCACAATTTTTGCCTTATATTCGTACATCTCTCAGTATTTTGATAGTGTCACCCTCTATACACCTCGGATATACACGTTATTTTATACATAGAAGCCTGAGACATAAAGCAATAACTTTCGTGCCCATGACCCTCGCATATATTTTACTATTCACTTTCAAAACATTGCTCGAATTCATATTAGAGAAATAGAAGATTTCTGTATGGGGTACCCTTTGGTGAATTGGAGATTTCACCAATTTCTCCGAAATGTATTACACTGGTGTTCAACTCGTTCGATATTTCTCCCCAAGAGATCTCACGGGTAAATGCTTCTATTGGAGTTGAAACGGAGCCTTAATTCAACAGTTGAAAAAAATTTACCCTTTTTGTTGGAAATTTTCACAAGTTTTTGCCTTATATTCGTACATCTCTCAGTATTTTGATAGTATCACCCTCTATACACCTCGGATATACACGTTATTTTATACATAGAAGCCTGAGACATAAAGCTATAACTTTCGTGCCCATGACCCTCGCATATATTTTACTATTCACTTTCAAAACATTGCTCGAATTCATATTAGAGAAATAGAAGATTTCTGTATGGGGTACCCTTTGGTGAATTGGAGATTTCACCAATTTCTCCGAAATGTATTACACTGGTGTTCAACTCGTTCGATATTTCTCCCCAAGAGATCTCATGGGTAAATGCTTCTATTGGAGTTGAAACGGAGCCTTAATTCAACATTTGAAAAAAATTTACCCTTTTTGTTGGAAATTTTTACAAGTTTTTGCCTTATATTCGTACATCTCTCAGTATTTTGATAGTATCACCCTCTATACACCTCGGATATACACGTTATTTTATACATAGAAGCCTGAGAGATAAAGCTATAACTTTCGTGCCCATGACCCTCGCATATTTTTTACTATTCACTTTCAAAACATTGCTCGAATTCATATTAGAGAAATAGAAGATTTCTGTATGGGGTACCCCTTTGGTGAATTGGAGATTTCACCAATTTCTCCGAAATGTATTACACTGGTGTTCAACTCGTTCGATATTTCTCCCCAAGAGATCTCATGGGTGAATGCATCTATTGGAGTTGAAACGGAGCATTAATTCAACATTTGAAAAAAAATTACCCTTTTTGTTGGAAATTTTCACAATTTTTGCCTTATATTCGTACATCTCTCAGTATTTTGATAGTATCACCCTCTATACACCTCGGATATAAACGTTATTTTATACATAGAAGCCTGAGACATAAAGCTATAACTTTCGTGCCCATGACCCTCGCATATTTTTTACTATTCACTTTCAAAACATTGCTCGAATTCATATTAGAGAAATAGAAGATTTCTGAATGGGGTACCCCTTTGGTGAATTGGAGATTTCACCAATTTCTCCGAAATGTATTACACTGGTGTTCAACTCGTTCGATATTTCTCCCCAAGAGATCTCATGGGTGAATGCTTCAATTGGAGTTGAAACGGAGCATTAATTCAACATTTGAAAAAAAATTACCCTTTTTGTTGGAAATTTTCACAATTTTTGCCTTATATTCGTACATCTCTCAGTATTTTGATAGTATCACCCTCAATACACCTCGAATATACACGTTATTTTATACATAGAAGCCTGAGACATAAAGCTATAACTTTCGTGCCCATGACCCTCGCATATTTTTTACTATTCACTTTCAAAACATTGCTCGAATTCATATTAGAGAAATAGAAGATTTCTGAATGGGGTACCCCTTTGGTGAATTGGAGATTTCACCAATTTCTCCGAAATGTATTACACTGGTGTTCAACTCGTTCGATATTTCTCCCCAAGAGATCTCATGGGTAAATGCTTCTATTGGAGTTGAAACGGAGCCTTAATTCAACATTTGAAAAAAATTTACCCTTTTTGTTGGAAATTTTTACAAGTTTTTGCCTTATATTCGTACATCTCTCAGTATTTTGATAGTATCACCCTCTATACACCTCGGATATACACGTTATTTTATACATAGAAGCCTGAGAGATAAAGCTATAACTTTCGTGCCCATGACCCTCGCATATTTTTTACTATTCACTTTCAAAACATTGCTCGAATTCATATTAGAGAAATAGAAGATTTCTGTATGGGGTACCCCTTTGGTGAATTGGAGATTTCACCAATTTCTCCGAAATGTATTACACTGGTGTTCAACTCGTTCGATATTTCTCCCCAAGAGATCTCATGGGTGAATGCATCTATTGGAGTTGAAACGGAGCATTAATTCAACAGTTGAAAAAAATTTACCCTTTTTGTTGGAAATTTTCACAATTTTTGCCTTATATTCGTACATCTCTCTGTATTTTGATAGTATCACCCTCAATACACCTCGGATATACACGTTATTTTATACATAGAAGCCTAGGACATAAAGCTATAACTTTCGTGCCCATGACCCTCGCATATTTTTTATTATTCACTTTCAAAACATTGCTCGAATTCATATTAGAGAAATCGAAGATTTCTCAAATGGGTACCCCTTTGGTGAGAAGGAGATTTCACCAATTTCTCCGAAATGTATTACACTGGTGTTCAACTCGTTCGATATTTCTCCCCAAGAGATCTCACAGGTAAATGCTTCTATTGGAGTTAAAACGGAGCCTTAATTCAACATTTGAAAAAAAATTTCCCTTTTTGTTGGAAATTTTCACAAGTTTTTGCCTTATATTCGTACATCTCTCAGTATTTTGATAGTGTCACCCTCTATACACCTCGGATATACACGTTATTTTATACATAGAAGCCTGAGACATAAAGCAATAACTTTCGTGCCCATGACCCTCGCATATATTTTACTATTCACTTTCAAAACATTGCTCGAATTCATATTAGAGAAATAGAAGATTTCTGTATGGGGTACCCTTTGGTGAATTGGAGATTTCACCAATTTCTCCGAAATGTATTACACTGGTGTTCAACTCGTTCGATATTTCTCCCCAAGAGATCTCACGGGTAAATGCTTCTATTGGAGTTGAAACGGAGCCTTAATTCAACAGTTGAAAAAAATTTACCCTTTTTGTTGGAAATTTTCACAAGTTTTTGCCTTATATTCGTACATCTCTCAGTATTTTGATAGTATCACCCTCTATACACCTCGGATATACACGTTATTTTATACATAGAAGCCTGAGACATAAAGCTATAACTTTCGTGCCCATGACCCTCGCATATTTTTTACTATTCACTTTCAAAACATTGCTCGAATTCATATTAGAGAAATAGAAGATTTCTGAATGGGGTACCCCTTTGGTGAATTGGAGATTTCACCAATTTCTCCGAAATGTATTACACTGGTGTTCAACTCGTTCGATATTTCTCCCCAAGAGATCTCATGGGTGAATGCTTCAATTGGAGTTGAAACGGAGCATTAATTCAACATTTGAAAAAAAATTACCCTTTTTGTTGGAAATTTTCACAATTTTTGCCTTATATTCGTACATCTCTCAGTATTTTGATAGTATCACCCTCAATACACCTCGGATATACACGTTATTTTATACATAGAAGCCTGAGACATAAAGCTATAACTTTCGTGCCCATGACCCTCGCATATTTTTTACTATTCACTTTCAAAACATTGCTCGAATTCATATTAGAGAAATAGAAGATTTCTGAATGGGGTACCCCTTTGGTGAATTGGAGATTTCACCAATTTCTCCGAAATGTATTACACTGGTGTTCAACTCGTTCGATATTTCTCCCCAAGAGATCTCATGGGTAAATGCTTCTATTGGAGTTGAAACGGAGCCTTAATTCAACATTTGAAAAAAATTTACCCTTTTTGTTGGAAATTTTTACAAGTTTTTGCCTTATATTCGTACATCTCTTAGTATTTTGATAGTATCACTCTCTATACACCTCGGATATACACGTTATTTTATACATAGAAGCCTGAGAGATAAAGCTATAACTTTCGTGCCCATGACCCTCGCATATTTTTTACTATTCACTTTCAAAACATTGCTCGAATTCATATTAGAGAAATAGAAGATTTCTGAATGGGGTACCCCTTTGGTGAATTGGAGATTTCACCAATTTCTCCGAAATGTATTACACTGGTGTTCAACTCGTTCGATATTTCTCCCCAAGAGATCTCATGGGTGAATGCTTCAATTGGAGTTGAAACGGAGCATTAATTCAACATTTGAAAAAAAATTACCCTTTTTGTTGGAAATTTTCACAATTTTTGCCTTATATTCGTACATCTCTCAGTATTTTGATAGTATCACCCTCAATACACCTCGGATATACACGTTATTTTATACATAGAAGCCTGAGACATAAAGCTATAACTTTCGTGCCCATGACCCTCGCATATTTTTTACTATTCACTTTCAAAACATTGCTCGAATTCATATTAGAGAAATAGAAGATTTCTGAATGGGGTACCCCTTTGGTGAATTGGAGATTTCACCAATTTCTCCGAAATGTATTACACTGGTGTTCAACTCGTTCGATATTTCTCCCCAAGAGATCTCATGGGTAAATGCTTCTATTGGAGTTGAAACGGAGCCTTAATTCAACATTTGAAAAAAATTTACCCTTTTTGTTGGAAATTTTTACAAGTTTTTGCCTTATATTCGTACATCTCTCAGTATTTTGATAGTATCACCCTCTATACACCTCGGATATACATGTTATTTTATACATAGAAGCCTGAGAGATAAAGCTATAACTTTCGTGCCCATGACCCTCGCATATTTTTTACTATTCACTTTCAAAAAATTGCTCGAATTCATATTAGAGAAATAGAAGATTTCTGTATGGGGTACCCCTTTGGTGAATTGGAGATTTCACCAATTTCTCCGAAATGTATTACACTGGTGTTCAACTCGTTCGATATTTCTCCCCAAGAGATCTCATGGGTGAATGCATCTATTGGAGTTGAAACGGAGCATTAATTCAACATTTGAAAAAATATTACCCTTTTTGTTGGAAATTTTCACAATTTTTGCCTTATATTCGTACATCTCTCAGTATTTTGATAGTATCACCCTCAATACACCTCGGATATACACGTTATTTTATACATAGAAGCCTGAGACATAAAGCTATAACTTTCGTGCCCATGACCCTCGCATATTTTTTACTATTCACTTTCAAAACATTGCTCGAATTCATATTAGAGAAATAGAAGATTTCTGAATGGGGTACCCCTTTGGTGAATTGGAGATTTCACCAATTTCTCCGAAATGTATTACACTGGTGTTCAACTCGTTCGATATTTCTCCCCAAGAGATCTCATGGGTAAATGCTTCTATTGGAGTTGAAACGGAGCCTTAATTCAACATTTGAAAAAAATTTACCCTTTTTGTTGGAAATTTTCACAAGTTTTTGCCTTATATTCGTACATCTCTCAGTATTTTGATAGTATCACCCTCTATACACCTCGGATATACACGTTATTTTATACATAGAAGCCTGAGAGATAAAGCTATAACTTTCGTGCCCATGACCCTCGCATATTTTTTACTATTCACTTTCAAAACATTGCTCGAATTCATATTAGAGAAATAGAAGATTTCTGTATGGGGTACCCCTTTGGTGAATTGGAGATTTCCCCAATTTCTCCGTAATGTATTACATTGGTGTTCAACTCGTTCGATATTTCTCCCCAAGAGATCTCACGGGTAAATGCTTCTATTGGAGTTCAAACGGAGCCTTAATTCAACATTTGAAAATTTTTTTCCCTTTTTGTTGGAAATTTTCACAAGTTTTTGCCTTATATTCGTACATCTCTCAGTATTTTGATAGTATCACCCTCTATACACCTCGGATATACACGTTATTTTATACATAGAAGCCTGAGAGATAAAGCTATAACTTTCGTGCCCATGACCCTCGCATATTTTTTACTATTCACTTTCAAAACATTGCTCGAATTCATATTAGAGAAATAGAAGATTTCTGTATGGGGTACCCCTTTGGTGAATTGGAGATTTCACCAATTTCTCCGAAATGTATTACACTGGTGTTCAACTCGTTCGATATTTCTCCCCAAGAGATCTCATGGGTGAATGCATCTATTGGAGTTGAAACGGAGCATTAATTCAACATTTGAAAAAAAATTACCCTTTTTGTTGGAAATTTTCACAATTTTTGCCTTATATTCGTACATCTCTCAGTATTTTGATAGTATCACCCTCAATACACCTCGGATATACACGTTATTTTATACATAGAACCCTGAGACATAAAGCTATAACTTTCGTGCCCATGACCCTCGCATATTTTTTACTATTCACTTTCAAAACATTGCTCGAATTCATATTAGAGAAATAGAAGATTTCTGAATGGGGTACCCCTTTGGTGAATTGGAGATTTCACCAATTTCTCCGAAATGTATTACACTGGTGTTCAACTCGTTCGATATTTCTCCCCAAGAGATCTCATGGGTAAATGCTTCTATTGGAGTTGAAACGGAGCCTTAATTCAACATTTGAAAAAAATTTACCCTTTTTGTTGGAAATTTTTACAAGTTTTTGCCTTATATTCGTACATCTCTTAGTATTTTGATAGTATCACCCTCTATACACCTCGGATATACACGTTATTTTATACATAGAAGCCTGAGAGATAAAGCTATAACTTTCGTGCCCATGACCCTCGCATATTTTTTACTATTCACTTTCAAAACATTGCTCGAATTCATATTAGAGAAATAGAAGATTTCTGAATGGGGTACCCCTTTGGTGAATTGGAGATTTCACCAATTTCTCCGAAATGTATTACACTGGTGTTCAACTCATTCGATATTTCTCCCCAAGAGATCTCATGGGTAAATGCTTCTATTGGAGTTGAAACGGAGCCTTAATTCAACATTTGAAAAAAAATTACCCTTTTTGTTGGAAATTTTCACAATTTTTGCCTTATATTCGTACATCTCTCATTATTTTGATAGTATCACCCTCAATACACCTCGGATATACACGTTATTTTATACACAGAAGCCTGAGACATAAAGCTATAACTTTCGTGCCCATGACCCTCGCATATTTTTTACTATTCACTTTCAAAACATTGCTCGAATTCATATTAGAGAAATAGAAGATTTCTGAATGGGGTACCCCTTTGGTGAATTGGAGATTTCACCAATTTCTCCGAAATGTATTACACTGGTGTTCAACTCGTTCGATATTTCTCCCCAAGAGATCTCATGGGTAAATGCTTCTATTGGAGTTGAAACGGAGCCTTAATTCAACATTTGAAAAAAATTTACCCTTTTTGTTGGAAATTTTCACAAGTTTTTGCCTTATATTCGTACATCTCTCAGTATTTTGATAGTATCACCCTCTATACACCTCGGATATACACGTTATTTTATACATAGAAGCCTGCGACATAAAGCTATAACTTTCGTGCCCATGACCCTCGCATATTTTTTACTATTCACTTTCAAAACATTGCTCGAATTCATATTAGAGAAATAGAAGATTTCTGAATGGGGTACCCCTTTGGTGAATTGGAGATTTCACCAATTTCTCCGAAATGTATTACACTGGTGTTCAACTCGTTCGATATTTCTCCCCAAGAGATCTCATGGGTGAATGCATCTATTGGAGTTGAAACGGAGCATTAATTCAACATTTGAAAAAAAATTACCCTTTTTGTTGGAAATTTTCACAATTTTTGCCTTATATTCGTACATCTCTCAGTATTTTGATAGTATCACGCTCAATACACCTCGGATATACACGTTATTTTATACATAGAAGCCTGAGACATAAAGCTATAACTTTCGTGCCCATGACCCTCGCATATTTTTTACTATTCACTTTCAAAACATTGCTCGAATTCATATTAGAGAAATAGAAGATTTCTGAATGGGGTACCCCTTTGGTGAATTGGAGATTTCACCAATTTCTCCGAAATGTATTACACTGGTGTTAAACTCGTTCGATATTTCTCCCCAAGAGATCTCATGGGTAAATGCTTCTATTGGAGTTGAAACGGAGCCTTAATTCAACATTTGAAAAAAATTTACCCTTTTTGTTGGAAATTTTCACAAGTTTTTGCCTTATATTCGTACATCTCTCAGTATTTTGATAGTATCACCCTCTATACACCTCGGATATACACGTTATTTTATACATAGAAGCCTGAGAGATAAAGCTATAACTTTCGTGCCCATGACCCTCGCATATTTTTTACTATTCACTTTCAAAACATTGCTCGAATTCATATTAGAGAAATAGAAGATTTCTGTATGGGGTACCCCTTTGGTGAATTGGAGATTTCACCAATTTCTCCGAAATGTATTACACTGGTGTTCAACTCGTTCGATATTTCCCCCCAAGAGATCTCATGGGTGAATGCATCAATTGGAGTTGAAACGGAGCATTAATTCAACATTTGAAAAAAAATTACCCTTTTTGTTGGAAATTTTCACAAGTTTTTGCCTTATATTCGTAGATCTCTCAGTATTTTGATAGTATCACCCTCTATACACCTCGGATATACACGTTATTTTATACATAGAAGCCTGCGACATAAAGCTATAACTTTCGTGCCCATGACCCTCGCATATTTTTTACTATTCACTTTCAAAACATTGCTCGAATTCATATTAGAGAAATAGAAGATTTCTGAATGGGGTACCCCTTTGGTGAATTGGAGATTTCACCAATTTCTCCGAAATGTATTACACTGGTGTTCAACTCGTTCGATATTTCTCCCCAAGAGATCTCATGGGTGAATGCATCTATTGGAGTTGAAACGGAGCATTAATTCAACATTTGAAAAAAAATTACCCTTTTTGTTGGAAATTTTCACAAGTTTTTGCCTTATATTCGTACATCTCTCAGTATTTTGATAGTATCACCCTCAATACACCTCGGATATACACGTTATTTTATACATAGAAGCCTGAGACATAAAGCTATAACTTTCGTGCCCATGACCCTCGCATATTTTTTACTATTCACTTTCAAAACATTGCTCGAATTCATATTAGAGAAATAGAAGATTTCTGTATGGGGTACCCTTTGGTGAATTGGAGATTTCACCAATATCTCCGAAATGTATTACACTGGTGTTCAACTCGTTCGATATTTCTCCCCAAGAGATCTCACGGGTTAATGCTTCTATTGGAGTTGAAACGGAGCCTTAATTCAACAGTTGAAAAAAATTTACCCTTTTTGTTGGAAATTTTCACAAGTTTTTGCCTTATATTCGTACATCTCTCAGTATTTTGATAGTATCACCCTCTATACACCTCGGATATACACGTTATTTTATACATAGAAGCCTGCGACATAAAGCTATAACTTTCGTGCCCATGACCCTCGCATATTTTTTAATATTCACTTTCAAAACATTGCTCGAATTCATATTAGAGAAATAGAAGATTTCTGAATGGGGTACCCCTTTGGTGAATTGGAGATTTCACCAATTTCTCCGAAATGTATTACACTGGTGTTCAACTCGTTCGATATTTCTCCCCAAGAGATCTCATGGGTGAATGCATCTATTGGAGTTGAAACGGAGCATTAATTCAACATTTGAAAAAAAATTACCCTTTTTGTTGGAAATTTTCACAATTTTTGCCTTATATTCGTACATCTCTCAGTATTTTGATAGTATCACCCTCAATACACCTCGGATATACACGTTATTTTATACATAGTAGCCTGAGACATAAAGCTATAACTTTCGTGCCCATGACCCTCGCATATTTTTTACTATTCACTTTCAAAACATTGCTCGAATTCATATTAGAGAAATAGAAGATTTCTGAATGGGGTACCCCTTTGGTGAATTGGAGATTTCACCAATTTCTCCGAAATGTATTACACTGGTGTTCAACTCGTTCGATATTTCTCCCCAAGAGATCTCATGGGTAAATGCTTCTATTGGAGTTGAAACGGAGCCTTAATTCAACATTTGAAAAAAATTTACCCTTTTTGTTGGAAATTTTCACAAGTTTTTGCCTTATATTCGTAGATCTCTCAGTATTTTGATAGTATCACCCTCTATACACCTCGGATATACACGTTATTTTATACATAGAAGCCTGCGACATAAAGCTATAACTTTCGTGCCCATGACCCTCGCATATTTTTTACTATTCACTTTCAAAACATTGCTCGAATTCATATTAGAGAAATAGAAGATTTCTGAATGGGGTACCCCTTTGGTGAATTGGAGATTTCACCAATTTCTCCGAAATGTATTACACTGGTGTTCAACTCGTTCGATATTTCTCCCCAAGAGATCTCATGGGTGAATGCATCTATTGGAGTTGAAACGGAGCATTAATTCAACATTTGAAAAAAAATTACCCTTTTTGTTGGAAATTTTCACAATTTTTGCCTTATATTCGTACATCTCTCAGTATTTTGATAGTATCACCCTCAATACACCTCGGATATACACGTTATTTTATACATAGAAGCCTGAGACATAAAGCTATAACTTTCGTGCCCATGACCCTCGCATATTTTTACTATTCACTTTCAAAACATTGCTCGAATTCATATTAGAGAAATAGAAGATTTCTGAATGGGGTACCCCTTTGGTGAATTGGAGATTTCACCAATTTCTCCGAAATGTATTACACTGGTGTTAAACTCGTTCGATATTTCTCCCCAAGAGATCTCATGGGTAAATGCTTCTATTGGAGTTGAAACGGAGCCTTAATTCAACATTTGAAAAAAATTTACCCTTTTTGTTGGAAATTTTCACAAGTTTTTGCCTTATATTCGTACATCTCTCAGTATTTTGATAGTATCACCCTCTATACACCTCGGATATACACGTTATTTTATACATAGAAGCCTGAGAGATAAAGCTATAACTTTCGTGCCCATGACCCTCGCATATTTTTACTATTCACTTTCAAAACATTGCTCGAATTCATATTAGAGAAATAGAAGATTTCTGAATGGGGTACCCCTTTGGTGAATTGGAGATTTCACCAATTTCTCCGAAATGTATTACACTGGTGTTAAACTCGTTCGATATTTCTCCCCAAGAGATCTCATGGGTAAATGCTTCTATTGGAGTTGAAACGGAGCCTTAATTCAACATTTGAAAAAAATTTACCCTTTTTGTTGGAAATTTTCACAAGTTTTTGCCTTATATTCGTACATCTCTCAGTATTTTGATAGTATCACCCTCTATACACCTCGGATATACACGTTATTTTATACATAGAAGCCTGAGAGATAAAGCTATAACTTTCGTGCCCATGACCCTCGCATATTTTTTACTATTCACTTTCAAAACATTGCTCGAATTCATATTAGAGAAATAGAAGATTTCTGTATGGGGTACCCCTTTGGTGAATTGGAGATTTCACCAATTTCTCCGAAATGTATTACACTGGTGTTCAACTCGTTCGATATTTCTCCCCAAGAGATCTCATGGGTGAATGCATCTATTGGAGTTGAAACGGAGCATTAATTCAACATTTGAAAAAAAATTACCCTTTTTGTTGGAAATTTTCACAATTTTTGCCTTATATTCGTACATCTCTCAGTATTTTGATAGTATCACCCTCAATACACCTCGGATATACACGTTATTTTATACATAGAAGCCTGAGACATAAAGCTATAACTTTCGTGCCCATGACCCTCGCATATTTTTTACTATTCACTTTCAAAACATTGCTCGAATTCATATTAGAGAAATAGAAGATTTCTGAATGGGGTACCCCTTTGGTGAATTGGAGATTTCACCAATTTCTCTGAAATGTATTACACTGGTGTTCAACTCGTTCGATATTTCTCCCCAAGAGATCTCATGGGTAAATGCTTCTATTGGAGTTGAAACGGAGCCTTAATTCAACATTTGAAAAAAATTTACCCTTTTTGTTGGAAATTTTCACAAGTTTTTGCCTTATATTCGTACATCTCTCAGTATTTTGATAGTATCACCCTCTATACACCTCGGATATACACGTTATTTTATACATAGAAGCCTGAGAGATAAAGCTATAACTTTCGTGCCCATGACCCTCGAATATTTTTTACTATTCACTTTCAAAACATTCCTCGAATTCATATTAGAGAAATAGAAGATTTCTGTATGGGGTACCCCTTTGGTGAATTGGAGATTTCACCAATTTCTCCGAAATGTATTACATTGGTGTTCAACTCGTTCGATATTTCTCCCCAAGAGATCTCACGGGTAAATGCTTCTATTGGAGTTCAAACGGAGCCTTAATTCAACATTTGAAATTTTTTTTCCCTTTTTGTTGGAAATTTTCACAAGTTTTTGCCTTATATTCGTACATCTCTCAGTATTTTGATAGTATCACCCTCTATACACCTCGGATATACACGTTATTTTATACATAGAAGCCTGAGAGATAAAGCTATAACTTTCGTGCCCATGACCCTCGCATATTTTTTACTATTCACTTTCAAAACATTGCTCGAATTCATATTAGAGAAATAGAAGATTTCTGAATGGGGTACCCCTTTGGTGAATTGGAGATTTCACCAATTTCTCCGAAATGTATTACACTGGTGTTCAACTCGTTCGATATTTCTCCCCAAGAGAACTCATGGGTGAATGCATCTATTGGAGTTGAAACGGAGCATTAATTCAACATTTGAAAAAAAATTACCCTTTTTGTTGGAAATTTTCACAATTTTTGCCTTATATTCGTACATCTCTCAGTATTTTGATAGTATCACCCTCAATACACCTCGGATATACACGTTATTTTATACATAGAAGCCTGAGACATAAAGCTATAACTTTCGTGCCCATGACCCTCGCATATTTTTTACTATTCACTTTCAAAACATTGCTCGAATTCATATTAGAGAAATAGAAGATTTCTGTATGGGGTACCCTTTGGTGAATTGGAGATTTCACCAATATCTCCGAAATGTATTACACTGGTGTTCAACTCGTTCGATATTTCTCCCCAAGAGATCTCACGGGTTAATGCTTCTATTGGAGTTGAAACGGAGCCTTAATTCAACAGTTGAAAAAAATTTACCCTTTTTGTTGGAAATTTTCACAAGTTTTTGCCTTATATTCGTACATCTCTCAGTATTTTGATAGTATCACCCTCTATACACCTCGGATATACACGTTATTTTATACATAGAAGCCTGCGACATAAAGCTATAACTTTCGTGCCCATGACCCTAGCATATTTTTTACTATTCACTTTCAAAACATTGCTCGAATTCATATTAGAGAAATAGAAGATTTCTGAATGGGGTACCCCTTTGGTGAATTGGAGATTTCACCAATTTCTCCGAAATGTATTACACTGGTGTTCAACTCGTTCGATATTTCTCCCCAAGAGATCTCATGGGTGAATGCATCTATTGGAGTTGAAACGGAGCATTAATTCAACATTTGAAAAAAAATTACCCTTTTTGTTGGAAATTTTCACAATTTTTGCCTTATATTCGTACATCTCTCAGTATTTTGATAGTATCACCCTCAATACACCTCGGATATACACGTTATTTTATACATAGAAGCCTGAGACATAAAGCTATAACTTTCGTGCCCATGACCCTCGCATATTTTTTACTATTCACTTTCAAAACATTGCTCGAATTCATATTAGAGAAATAGAAGATTTCTGAATGGGGTACCCCTTTGGTGAATTGGAGATTTCACCAATTTCTCCGAAATGTATTACACTGGTGTTCAACTCGTTCGATATTTCTCCCCAAGAGATCTCACGGGTTAATGCTTCTATTGGAGTTGAAACGGAGCCTTAATTCAACATTTGAAAAAAATTTACCCTTTTTGTTGGAAATTTTCACAAGTTTTTGCCTTATATTCGTACATCTCTCAGTATTTTGATAGTATCACCCTCTATACACCTCGGATATACACGTTATTTTATACATAGAAGCCTGAGAGATAAAGCTATAACTTTCGTGCCCATGACCCTCGCATATTTTTTACTATTCACTTTCAAAACATTGCTCGAATTCATATTAGAGAAATAGAAGATTTCTGTATGGGGTACCCCTTTGGTGAATTGGAGATTTCACCAATTTCTCCGAAATGTATTACACTGGTGTTCAACTCGTTCGATATTTCTCCCCAAGAGATCTCATGGGTGAATGCATCTATTGGAGTTGAAACGGAGCATTAATTCAACATTTGAAAAAAAATTACCCTTTTTGTTGGAAATTTTCACAATTTTTGCCTTATATTCGTACATCTCTCAGTATTTTGATAGTATCACCCTCAATACACCTCGGATATACACGTTATTTTATACATAGAAGCCTGAGACATAAAGCTATAACTTTCGTGCCCATGACCCTCGCATATTTTTTACTATTCACTTTCA
This sequence comes from Humulus lupulus, assembly GCF_963169125.1. Lineage (NCBI taxonomy): Eukaryota > Viridiplantae > Streptophyta > Magnoliopsida > Rosales > Cannabaceae > Humulus > Humulus lupulus. Next base: position 182,665,004 of record NC_084802.1, on the reverse strand, counting down.
AAACATTGCTCGAATTCATATTAGAGAAATAGAAGATTTCTGAATGGGGTACCCCTTTGGTGAATTGGAGATTTCACCAATTTCTCTGAAATGTATTACACTGGTGTTCAACTCGTTCGATATTTCTCCCCAAGAGATCTCATGGGTAAATGCTTCTATTGGAGTTGAAACGGAGCCTTAATTCAACATTTGAAAAAAATTTACCCTTTTTGTTGGAAATTTTCACAAGTTTTTGCCTTATATTCGTACATCTCTCAGTATTTTGATAGTATCACCCTCTATACACCTCGGATATACACGTTATTTTATACATAGAAGCCTGAGAGATAAAGCTATAACTTTCGTGCCCATGACCCTCGCATATTTTTTACTATTCACTTTCAAAACATTCCTCGAATTCATATTAGAGAAATAGAAGATTTCTGTATGGGGTACCCCTTTGGTGAATTGGAGATTTCACCAATTTCTCCGAAATGTATTACATTGGTGTTCAACTCGTTCGATATTTCTCCCCAAGAGATCTCACGGGTAAATGCTTCTATTGGAGTTCAAACGGAGCCTTAATTCAACATTTGAAATTTTTTTTCCCTTTTTGTTGGAAATTTTCACAAGTTTTTGCCTTATATTCGTACATCTCTCAGTATTTTGATAGTATCACCCTCTATACACCTCGGATATACACGTTATTTTATACATAGAAGCCTGAGAGATAAAGCTATAACTTTCGTGCCCATGACCCTCGCATATTTTTTACTATTCACTTTCAAAACATTGCTCGAATTCATATTAGAGAAATAGAAGATTTCTGAATGGGGTACCCCTTTGGTGAATTGGAGATTTCACCAATTTCTCCGAAATGTATTACACTGGTGTTCAACTCGTTCGATATTTCTCCCCAAGAGAACTCATGGGTGAATGCATCTATTGGAGTTGAAACGGAGCATTAATTCAACATTTGAAAAAAAATTACCCTTTTTGTTGGAAATTTTCACAATTTTTGCCTTATATTCGTACATCTCTCAGTATTTTGATAGTATCACCCTCAATACACCTCGGATATACACGTTATTTTATACATAGAAGCCTGAGACATAAAGCTATAACTTTCGTGCCCATGACCCTCGCATATTTTTTACTATTCACTTTCAAAACATTGCTCGAATTCATATTAGAGAAATAGAAGATTTCTGTATGGGGTACCCTTTGGTGAATTGGAGATTTCACCAATATCTCCGAAATGTATTACACTGGTGTTCAACTCGTTCGATATTTCTCCCCAAGAGATCTCACGGGTTAATGCTTCTATTGGAGTTGAAACGGAGCCTTAATTCAACAGTAGAAAAAAATTTACCCTTTTTGTTGGAAATTTTCACAAGTTTTTGCCTTATATTCGTACATCTCTCAGTATTTTGATAGTATCACCCTCTATACACCTCGGATATACACGTTATTTTATACATAGAAGCCTGCGACATAAAGCTATAACTTTCGTGCCCATGACCCTAGCATATTTTTTACTATTCACTTTCAAAACATTGCTCGAATTCATATTAGAGAAATAGAAGATTTTTGAATGGGGTACCCCTTTGGTGAATTGGAGATTTCACCAATTTCTCCGAAATGTATTACACTGGTGTTCAACTCGTTCGATATTTCTCCCCAAGAGATCTCATGGGTGAATGCATCTATTGGAGTTGAAACGGAGCATTAATTCAACATTTGAAAAAAAATTACCCTTTTTGTTGGAAATTTTCACAATTTTTGCCTTATATTCGTACATCTCTCAGTATTTTGATAGTATCACCCTCAATACACCTCGGATATACACGTTATTTTATACATAGAAGCCTGAGACATAAAGCTATAACTTTCGTGCCCATGACCCTCGCATATTTTTTACTATTCACTTTCAAAACATTGCTCGAATTCATATTAGAGAAATAGAAGATTTCTGAATGGGGTACCCCTTTGGTGAATTGGAGATTTCACCAATTTCTCCGAAATGTATTACACTGGTGTTCAACTCGTTCGATATTTCTCCCCAAGAGATCTCACGGGTTAATGCTTCTATTGGAGTTGAAACGGAGCCTTAATTCAACATTTGAAAAAAATTTACCCTTTTTGTTGGAAATTTTCACAAGTTTTTGCCTTATATTCGTACATCTCTCAGTATTTTGATAGTATCACCCTCTATACACCTCGGATATACACGTTATTTTATACATAGAAGCCTGCGACATAAAGCTATAACTTTCGTGCCCATGACCCTCGCATATTTTTTACTATTCACTTTCAAAACATTGCTCGAATTCATATTAGAGAAATAGAAGATTTCTGAATGGGGTACCCTTTTGGTGAATTGGAGATTTCACCAATTTCTCCGAAATGTATTACACTGGTGTTCAACTCGTTCGATATTTCTCCCCAAGAGAACTCATGGGTGAATGCATCTATTGGAGTTGAAACGGAGCATTAATTCAACATTTGAAAAAAAATTACCCTTTTTGTTGGAAATTTTCACAATTTTTGCCTTATATTCGTACATCTCTCAGTATTTTGATAGTATCACCCTCAATACACCTCGGATATACACGTTATTTTATACATAGAAGCCTGAGACATAAAGCTATAACTTTCGTGCCCATGACCCTCGCATATTTTTTACTATTCACTTTCAAAACATTGCTCGAATTCATATTAGAGAAATAGAAGATTTCTGTATGGGGTACCCTTTGGTGAATTGGAGATTTCACCAATATCTCCGAAATGTATTACACTGGTGTTCAACTCGTTCGATATTTCTCCCCAAGAGATCTCATGGGTGAATGCATCTATTGGAGTTGAAACGGAGCCTTAATTCAACATTTGAAAAAAAATTACCCTTTTTGTTGGAAATTTTCACAATTTTTGCCTTATATTCGTACATCTCTCAGTATTTTGATAGTATCACCCTCAATACACCTCGGATATACACGTTATTTTATACATAGAAGCCTGAGACATAAAGCTATAACTTTCGTGCCCATGACCCTCGCATATTTTTTACTATTCACTTTCAAAACATTGCTCGAATTCATATTAGAGAAATAGAAGATTTCTGAATGGGGTACCCCTTTGGTGAATTGGAGATTTCACCAATTTCTCCGAAATGTATTACACTGGTGTTCAACTCGTTCGATATTTCTCCCCAAGAGAACTCATGGGTGAATGCATCTATTGGAGTTGAAACGGAGCATTAATTCAACATTTGAAAAAAAATTACCCTTTTTGTTGGAAATTTTCACAATTTTTGCCTTATATTCGTACATCTCTCAGTATTTTGATAGTATCACCCTCAATACACCTCGGATATACACGTTATTTTATACATAGAAGCCTGAGACATAAAGCTATAACTTTCGTGCCCATGACCCTCGCATATTTTTTACTATTCACTTTCAAAACATTGCTCGAATTCATATTAGAGAAATAGAAGATTTCTGTATGGGGTACCCTTTGGTGAATTGGAGATTTCACCAATATCTCCGAAATGTATTACACTGGTGTTCAACTCGTTCGATATTTCTCCCCAAGAGATCTCACGGGTTAATGCTTCTATTGGAGTTGAAACGGAGCCTTAATTCAACAGTTGAAAAAAATTTACCCTTTTTGTTGGAAATTTTCACAAGTTTTTGCCTTATATTCGTACATCTCTCAGTATTTTGATAGTATCACCCTCTATACACCTCGGATATACACGTTATTTTATACATAGAAGCCTGCGACATAAAGCTATAACTTTCGTGCCCATGACCCTAGCATATTTTTTACTATTCACTTTCAAAACATTGCTCGAATTCATATTAGAGAAATAGAAGATTTCTGAATGGGGTACCCCTTTGGTGAATTGGAGATTTCACCAATTTCTCCGAAATGTATTACACTGGTGTTCAACTCGTTCGATATTTCTCCCCAAGAGATCTCATGGGTGAATGCATCTATTGGAGTTGAAACGGAGCATTAATTCAACATTTGAAAAAAAATTACCCTTTTTGTTGGAAATTTTCACAATTTTTGCCTTATATTCGTACATCTCTCAGTATTTTGATAGTATCACCCTCAATACACCTCGGATATACACGTTATTTTATACATAGAAGCCTGAGACATAAAGCTATAACTTTCGTGCCCATGACCCTCGCATATTTTTTACTATTCACTTTCAAAACATTGCTCGAATTCATATTAGAGAAATAGAAGATTTCTGAATGGGGTACCCCTTTGGTGAATTGGAGATTTCACCAATTTCTCCGAAATGTATTACACTGGTGTTCAACTCGTTCGATATTTCTCCCCAAGAGATCTCACGGGTTAATGCTTCTATTGGAGTTGAAACGGAGCCTTAATTCAACATTTGAAAAAAATTTACCCTTTTTGTTGGAAATTTTCACAAGTTTTTGCCTTATATTCGTACATCTCTCAGTATTTTGATAGTATCACCCTCTATACACCTCGGATATACACGTTATTTTATACATAGAAGCCTGCGACATAAAGCTATAACTTTCGTGCCCATGACCCTCGCATATTTTTTACTATTCACTTTCAAAACATTGCTCGAATTCATATTAGAGAAATAGAAGATTTCTGAATGGGGTACCCTTTTGGTGAATTGGAGATTTCACCAATTTCTCCGAAATGTATTACACTGGTGTTCAACTCGTTCGATATTTCTCCCCAAGAGAACTCATGGGTGAATGCATCTATTGGAGTTGAAACGGAGCATTAATTCAACATTTGAAAAAAAATTACCCTTTTTGTTGGAAATTTTCACAATTTTTGCCTTATATTCGTACATCTCTCAGTATTTTGATAGTATCACCCTCAATACACCTCGGATATACACGTTATTTTATACATAGAAGCCTGAGACATAAAGCTATAACTTTCGTGCCCATGACCCTCGCATATATTTTACTATTCACTTTCAAAACATTGCTCGAATTCATATTAGAGAAATAGAAGATTTCTGTATGGGGTACCCTTTGGTGAATTGGAGATTTCACCAATATCTCCGAAATGTATTACACTGGTGTTCAACTCGTTCGATATTTCTCCCCAAGAGATCTCATGGGTGAATGCATCTATTGGAGTTGAAACGGAGCCTTAATTCAACATTTGAAAAAAAATTACCCTTTTTGTTGGAAATTTTCACAATTTTTGCCTTATATTCGTACATCTCTCAGTATTTTGATAGTATCACCCTCAATACACCTCGGATATACACGTTATTTTATACATAGAAGCCTGAGACATAAAGCTATAACTTTCGTGCCCATGACCCTCGCATATTTTTTACTATTCACTTTCAAAACATTGCTCGAATTCATATTAGAGAAATAGAAGATTTCTGAATGGGGTACCCCTTTGGTGAATTGGAGATTTCACCAATTTCTCCGAAATGTATTACACTGGTGTTCAACTCGTTCGATATTTCTCCCCAAGAGATCTCACGGGTTAATGCTTCTATTGGAGTTGAAACGGAGCCTTAATTCAACATTTGAAAAAAATTTACCCTTTTTGTTGGAAGTTTTCACAAGTTTTTGCCTTATATTCGTACATCTCTCAGTATTTTGATAGTATCACCCTCTATACACCTCGGATATACACGTTATTTTATACATAGTAGCCTGCGACATAAAGCTATAACTTTCGTGCCCATGACCCTCGCATATTTTTTACTATTCACTTTCAAAACATTGCTCGAATTCATATTAGAGAAATAGAAGATTTCTGAATGGGGTACCCTTTTGGTGAATTGGAGATTTCACCAATTTCTCCGAAATGTATTACACTGGTGTTCAACTCGTTCGATATTTCTCCCCAAGAGAACTCATGGGTGAATGCATCTATTGGAGTTGAAACGGAGCATTAATTCAACATTTGAAAAAAAATTACCCTTTTTGTTGGAAATTTTCACAATTTTTGCCTTATATTCGTACATCTCTCAGTATTTTGATAGTATCACCCTCAATACACCTCGGATATACACGTTATTTTATACATAGAAGCCTGAGACATAAAGCTATAACTTTCGTGCCCATGACCCTCGCATATTTTTTACTATTCACTTTCAAAACATTGCTCGAATTCATATTAGAGAAATAGAAGATTTCTGTATGGGGTACCCTTTGGTGAATTGGAGATTTCACCAATATCTCCGAAATGTATTACACTGGTGTTCAACTCGTTCGATATTTCTCCCCAAGAGATCTCACGGGTTAATGCTTCTATTGGAGTTGAAACGGAGCCTTAATTCAACAGTTGAAAAAAATTTACCCTTTTTGTTGGAAATTTTCACAAGTTTTTGCCTTATATTCGTACATCTCTCAGTATTTTGATAGTATCACCCTCTATACACCTCGGATATACACGTTATTTTATACATAGAAGCCTGCGACATAAAGCTATAACTTTCGTGCCCATGACCCTCGCATATATTTTACTATTCACTTTCAAAACATTGCTCGAATTCATATTAGAGAAATAGAAGATTTCTGAATGGGGTACCCCTTTGGTGAATTGGAGATTTCACCAATTTCTCCGAAATGTATTACACTGGTGTTCAACTCGTTCGATATTTCTCCCCAAGAGATCTCACGGGTTAATGCTTCTATTGGAGTTGAAACGGAGCCTTAATTCAACATTTGAAAAAAATTTACCCTTTTTGTTGGAAATTTTCACAAGTTTTGCCTTATATTCGTACATCTCTCAGTATTTTGATAGTATCACCCTCAATACACCTCGGATATACACGTTATTTTATACATAGAAGCCTGAGACATAAAGCTATAACTTTCGTGCCCATGACCCTCGCATATTTTTTACTATTCACTTTCAAAACATTGCTCGAATTCATATTAGAGAAATAGAAGATTTCTGAATGGGGTACCCCTTTGGTGAATTGGAGATTTCACCAATTTCTCCGAAATGTATTACACTGGTGTTCAACTCGTTCGATATTTCTCCCCAAGAGATCTCACGGGTTAATGCTTCTATTGGAGTTGAAACGGAGCCTTAATTCAACATTTGAAAAAAATTTACCCTTTTTGTTGGAAATTTTCACAAGTTTTTGCCTTATATTCGTACATCTCTCAGTATTTTGATAGTATCACCCTCTATACACCTCGGATATACACGTTATTTTATACATAGAAGCCTGCGACATAAAGCTATAACTTTCGTGCCCATGACCCTCGCATATTTTTTACTATTCACTTTCAAAACATTGCTCGAATTCATATTAGAGAAATAGAAGATTTCTGAATTGGGTACCCCTTTGGTGAATTGGAGATTTCACCAATTTCTCCGAAATGTATTACACTGGTGTTCAACTCGTTCGATATTTCTCCCCTAGAGATCTCATGGGTGAATGCATCTATTGGAGTTGAAACGGAGCATTAATTCAACATTTGAAAAAAAATTACCCTTTTTGTTGGAAATTTTCACAATTTTTGCCTTATATTCGTACATCTCTCAGTATTTTGATAGTATCACCCTCAATACACCTCGGATATACACGTTATTTTATACATAGAAGCCTGAGACATAAAGCTATAACTTTCGTGCCCATGACCCTCGCATATATTTTACTATTCACTTTCAAAACATTGCTCGAATTCTTATTAGAGAAATAGAAGATTTCTGAATGGGGTACCCCTTTGGTGAATTGGAGATTTCACCAATTTCTCCGAAATGTATTACACTGGTGTTCAACTCGTTCGATATTTCTCCCCAAGAGATCTCATGGGTAAATGCTTCTATTGGAGTTGAAACGGAGCCTTAATTCAACATTTGAAAAAAATTTACCCTTTTTGTTGGAAATTTTCACAAGTTTTTGCCTTATATTCGTACATCTCTCAGTATTTTGATAGTATCACCCTCTATACACCTCGGATATACACGTTATTTTATACATAGAAGCCTGCGACATAAAGCTATAACTTTCGTGCCCATGACCCTCGCATATTTTTTACTATTCACTTTCAAAACATTGCTCGAATTCATATTAGAGAAATAGAAGATTTCTGAATGGGGTACCCCTTTGGTGAATTGGAGATTTCACCAATTTCTCCGAAATGTATTACACTGGTGTTCAACTCGTTCGATATTTCTCCCCTAGAGATCTCATGGGTGAATGCATCTATTGGAGTTGAAACGGAGCATTAATTCAACATTTGAAAAAAAATTACCCTTTTTGTTGGAAATTTTCACAATTTTTGCCTTATATTCGTACATCTCTCAGTATTTTGATAGTATCACCCTCAATACACCTCGGATATACACGTTATTTTATACATAGAAGCCTGAGACATAAAGCTATAACTTTCGTGCCCATGACCCTCGCATATTTTTTACTATTCACTTTCAAAACATTGCTCGAATTCATATTAGAGAAATAGAAGATTTCTGAATGGGGTACCCCTTTGGTGAATTGGAGATTTCACCAATTTCTCCGAAATGTATTACACTGGTGTTCAACTCGTTCGATATTTCTCCCCAAGAGATCTCATGGGTAAATGCTTCTATTGGAGTTGAAACGGAGCCTTAATTCAACATTTGAAAAAAATTTACCCTTTTTGTTGGAAATTTTCACAAGTTTTTGCCTTATATTCGTACATCTCTCAGTATTTTGATAGTATCACCCTCTATACACCTCGGATATACACGTTATTTTATACATAGAAGCCTGCGACATAAAGCTATAACTTTCGTGCCCATGACCCTCGCATATTTTTTACTATTCACTTTCAAAACATTGCTCGAATTCATATTAGAGAAATAGAAGATTTCTGAATGGGGTACCCCTTTGGTGAATTGGAGATTTCACCAATTTCTCCGAAATGTATTACACTGGTGTTCAACTCGTTCGATATTTCTCCCCAAGAGATCTCATGGGTGAATGCATCTATTGGAGTTGAAACGGAGCATTAATTCAACATTTGAAAAAAAATTACCCTTTTTGTTGGAAATTTTCACAATTTTTGCCTTATATTCGTACATCTCTCAGTATTTATATAGTATCACCCTCAATACACCTCGGATATACACGTTATTTTATACATAGAAGCCTGAGACATAAAGCTATAACTTTCGTGCCCATGACCCTCGCATATTTTTTACTATTCACTTTCAAAACATTGCTCGAATTCATATTAGAGAAATAGAAGATTTCTGAATGGGGTACCCCTTTGGTGAATTGGAGATTTCACCAATTTCTCCGAAATGTATTACACTGGTGTTCAACTCGTTCGATATTTCTCCCCAAGAGATCTCACGGGTTAATGCTTCTATTGGAGTTGAAACGGAGCCTTAATTCAACATTTGAAAAAAATTTACCCTTTTTGTTGGAAGTTTTCACAAGTTTTTGCCTTATATTCGTACATCTCTCAGTATTTTGATAGTATCACCCTCTATACACCTCGGATATACACGTTATTTTATACATAGTAGCCTGCGACATAAAGCTATAACTTTCGTGCCCATGACCCTCGCATATTTTTTACTATTCACTTTCAAAACATTGCTCGAATTCATATTAGAGAAATAGAAGATTTCTGAATGGGGTACCCTTTTGGTGAATTGGAGATTTCACCAATTTCTCCGAAATGTATTACACTGGTGTTCAACTCGTTCGATATTTCTCCCCAAGAGAACTCATGGGTGAATGCATCTATTGGAGTTGAAACGGAGCATTAATTCAACATTTGAAAAAAAATTACCCTTTTTGTTGGAAATTTTCACAATTTTTGCCTTATATTCGTACATCTCTCAGTATTTTGATAGTATCACCCTCAATACACCTCGGATATACACGTTATTTTATACATAGAAGCCTGAGACATAAAGCTATAACTTTCGTGCCCATGACCCTCGCATATTTTTTACTATTCACTTTCAAAACATTGCTCGAATTCATATTAGAGAAATAGAAGATTTCTGTATGGGGTACCCTTTGGTGAATTGGAGATTTCACCAATATCTCCGAAATGTATTACACTGGTGTTCAACTCGTTCGATATTTCTCCCCAAGAGATCTCACGGGTTAATGCTTCTATTGGAGTTGAAACGGAGCCTTAATTCAACAGTTGAAAAAAATTTACCCTTTTTGTTGGAAATTTTCACAAGTTTTTGCCTTATATTCGTACATCTCTCAGTATTTTGATAGTATCACCCTCTATACACCTCGGATATACACGTTATTTTATACATAGAAGCCTGCGACATAAAGCTATAACTTTCGTGCCCATGACCCTCGCATATTTTTTACTATTCACTTTCAAAACATTGCTCGAATTCATATTAGAGAAATAGAAGATTTCTGAATGGGGTACCCCTTTGGTGAATTGGAGATTTCACCAATTTCTCCGAAATGTATTACACTGGTGTTCAACTCGTTCGATATTTCTCCCCAAGAGATCTCACGGGTTAATGCTTCTATTGGAGTTGAAACGGAGCCTTAATTCAACATTTGAAAAAAATTTACCCTTTTTGTTGGAAATTTTCACAAGTTTTGCCTTATATTCGTACATCTCTCAGTATTTTGATAGTATCACCCTCAATACACCTCGGATATACACGTTATTTTATACATAGAAGCCTGAGACATAAAGCTATAACTTTCGTGCCCATGACCCTCGCATATTTTTTACTATTCACTTTCAAAACATTGCTCGAATTCATATTAGAGAAATAGAAGATTTCTGAATGGGGTACCCCTTTGGTGAATTGGAGATTTCACCAATTTCTCCGAAATGTATTACACTGGTGTTCAACTCGTTCGATATTTCTCCCCAAGAGATCTCACGGGTTAATGCTTCTATTGGAGTTGAAACGGAGCCTTAATTCAACATTTGAAAAAAATTTACCCTTTTTGTTGGAAATTTTCACAAGTTTTTGCCTTATATTCGTACATCTCTCAGTATTTTGATAGTATCACCCTCTATACACCTCGGATATACACGTTATTTTATACATAGAAGCCTGCGACATAAAGCTATAACTTTCGTGCCCATGACCCTCGCATATTTTTTACTATTCACTTTCAAAACATTGCTCGAATTCATATTAGAGAAATAGAAGATTTCTGAATGGGGTACCCCTTTGGTGAATTGGAGATTTCACCAATTTCTCCGAAATGTATTACACTGGTGTTCAACTCGTTCGATATTTCTCCCCTAGAGATCTCATGGGTGAATGCATCTATTGGAGTTGAAACGGAGCATTAATTCAACATTTGAAAAAAAATTACCCTTTTTGTTGGAAATTTTCACAATTTTTGCCTTATATTCGTACATCTCTCAGTATTTTGATAGTATCACCCTCAATACACCTCGGATATACACGTTATTTTATACATAGAAGCCTGAGACATAAAGCTATAACTTTCGTGCCCATGACCCTCGCATATATTTTACTATTCACTTTCAAAACATTGCTCGAATTCTTATTAGAGAAATAGAAGATTTCTGAATGGGGTACCCCTTTGGTGAATTGGAGATTTCACCAATTTCTCCGAAATGTATTACACTGGTGTTCAACTCGTTCGATATTTCTCCCCAAGAGATCTCATGGGTAAATGCTTCTATTGGAGTTGAAACGGAGCCTTAATTCAACATTTGAAAAAAATTTACCCTTTTTGTTGGAAATTTTCACAAGTTTTTGCCTTATATTCGTACATCTCTCAGTATTTTGATAGTATCACCCTCTATACACCTCGGATATACACGTTATTTTATACATAGAAGCCTGCGACATAAAGCTATAACTTTCGTGCCCATGACCCTCGCATATTTTTTACTATTCACTTTCAAAACATTGCTCGAATTCATATTAGAGAAATAGAAGATTTCTGAATGGGGTACCCCTTTGGTGAATTGGAGATTTCACCAATTTCTCCGAAATGTATTACACTGGTGTTCAACTCGTTCGATATTTCTCCCCTAGAGATCTCATGGGTGAATGCATCTATTGGAGTTGAAACGGAGCATTAATTCAACATTTGAAAAAAAATTACCCTTTTTGTTGGAAATTTTCACAATTTTTGCCTTATAATCGTACATCTCTCAGTATTTTGATAGTATCACCCTCAATACACCTCGGATATACACGTTATTTTATACATAGAAGCCTGAGACATAAAGCTATAACTTTCGTGCCCATGACCCTCGCATATTTTTTACTATTCACTTTCAAAACATTGCTCGAATTCATATTAGAGAAATAGAAGATTTCTGAATGGGGTACCCCTTTGGTGAATTGGAGATTTCACCAATTTCTCCGAAATGTATTACACTGGTGTTCAACTCGTTCGATATTTCTCCCCAAGAGATCTCATGGGTAAATGCTTCTATTGGAGTTGAAACGGAGCCATAATTCAACATTTGAAAAAAATTTACCCTTTTTGTTGGAAATTTTCACAAGTTTTTGCCTTATATTCGTACATCTCTCAGTATTTTGATAGTATCACCCTCTATACACCTCGGATATACACGTTATTTTATACATAGAAGCCTGCGACATAAAGCTATAACTTTCGTGCCCATGACCCTCGCATATTTTTTACTATTCACTTTCAAAACATTGCTCGAATTCATATTAGAGAAATAGAAGATTTCTGAATGGGGTACCCCTTTGGTGAATTGGAGATTTCACCAATTTCTCCGAAATGTATTACACTGGTGTTCAACTCGTTCGATATTTCTCCCCAAGAGATCTCACGGGTTAATGCTTCTATTGGAGTTGAAACGGAGCCTTAATTCAACATTTGAAAAAAATTTACCCTTTTTGTTGGAAATTTTCACAAGTTTTGCCTTATATTCGTACATCTCTCAGTATTTTGATAGTATCACCCTCAATACACCTCGGATATACACGTTATTTTATACATAGAAGCCTGAGACATAAAGCTATAACTTTCGTGCCCATGACCCTCGCATATTTTTTACTATTCACTTTCAAAACATTGCTCGAATTCATATTAGAGAAATAGAAGATTTCTGAATGGGGTACCCCTTTGGTGAATTGGAGATTTCACCAATTTCTCCGAAATGTATTACACTGGTGTTCAACTCGTTCGATATTTCTCCCCAAGAGATCTCACGGGTTAATGCTTCTATTGGAGTTGAAACGGAGCCTTAATTCAACATTTGAAAAAAATTTACCCTTTTTGTTGGAAATTTTCACAAGTTTTTGCCTTATATTCGTACATCTCTCAGTATTTTGATAGTATCACCCTCTATACACCTCGGATATACACGTTATTTTATACATAGAAGCCTGCGACATAAAGCTATAACTTTCGTGCCCATGACCCTCGCATATTTTTTACTATTCACTTTCAAAACATTGCTCGAATTCATATTAGAGAAATAGAAGATTTCTGAATGGGGTACCCCTTTGGTGAATTGGAGATTTCACCAATTTCTCCGAAATGTATTACACTGGTGTTCAACTCGTTCGATATTTCTCCCCTAGAGATCTCATGGGTGAATGCATCTATTGGAGTTGAAACGGAGCATTAATTCAACATTTGAAAAAAAATTACCCTTTTTGTTGGAAATTTTCACAATTTTTGCCTTATATTCGTACATCTCTCAGTATTTTGATAGTATCACCCTCAATACACCTCGGATATACACGTTATTTTATACATAGAAGCCTGAGACATAAAGCTATAACTTTCGTGCCCATGACCCTCGCATATATTTTACTATTCACTTTCAAAACATTGCTCGAATTCTTATTAGAGAAATAGAAGATTTCTGAATGGGGTACCCCTTTGGTGAATTGGAGATTTCACCAATTTCTCCGAAATGTATTACACTGGTGTTCAACTCGTTCGATATTTCTCCCCAAGAGATCTCATGGGTAAATGCTTCTATTGGAGTTGAAACGGAGCCTTAATTCAACATTTGAAAAAAATTTACCCTTTTTGTTGGAAATTTTCACAAGTTTTTGCCTTATATTCGTACATCTCTCAGTATTTTGATAGTATCACCCTCTATACACCTCGGATATACACGTTATTTTATACATAGAAGCCTGCGACATAAAGCTATAACTTTCGTGCCCATGACCCTCGCATATTTTTTACTATTCACTTTCAAAACATTGCTCGAATTCATATTAGAGAAATAGAAGATTTCTGAATGGGGTACCCCTTTGGTGAATTGGAGATTTCACCAATTTCTCCGAAATGTATTACACTGGTGTTCAACTCGTTCGATATTTCTCCCCTAGAGATCTCATGGGTGAATGCATCTATTGGAGTTGAAACGGAGCATTAATTCAACATTTGAAAAAAAATTACCCTTTTTGTTGGAAATTTTCACAATTTTTGCCTTATAATCGTACATCTCTCAGTATTTTGATAGTATCACCCTCAATACACCTCGGATATACACGTTATTTTATACATAGAAGCCTGAGACATAAAGCTATAACTTTCGTGCCCATGACCCTCGCATATTTTTTACTATTCACTTTCAAAACATTGCTCGAATTCATATTAGAGAAATAGAAGATTTCTGAATGGGGTACCCCTTTGGTGAATTGGAGATTTCACCAATTTCTCCGAAATGTATTACACTGGTGTTCAACTCGTTCGATATTTCTCCCCAAGAGATCTCATGGGTAAATGCTTCTATTGGAGTTGAAACGGAGCCATAATTCAACATTTGAAAAAAATTTACCCTTTTTGTTGGAAATTTTCACAAGTTTTTGCCTTATATTCGTACATCTCTCAGTATTTTGATAGTATCACCCTCTATACACCTCGGATATACACGTTATTTTATACATAGAAGCCTGCGACATAAAGCTATAACTTTCGTGCCCATGACCCTCGCATATTTTTTACTATTCACTTTCAAAACATTGCTCGAATTCATATTAGAGAAATAGAAGATTTCTGAATGGGGTACCCCTTTGGTGAATTGGAGATTTCACCAATTTCTCCGAAATGTATTACACTGGTGTTCAACTCGTTCGATATTTCTCCCCAAGAGATCTCATGGGTGAATGCATCTATTGGAGTTGAAACGGAGCATTAATTCAACATTTGAAAAAAAATTACCCTTTTTGTTGGAAATTTTCACAATTTTTGCCTTATATTCGTACATCTCTCAGTATTTATATAGTATCACCCTCAATACACCTCGGATATACACGTTATTTTATACATAGAAGCCTGAGACATAAAGCTATAACTTTCGTGCCCATGACCCTCGCATATTTTTTACTATTCACTTTCAAAACATTGCTCGAATTCATATTAGAGAAATAGAAGATTTCTGAATGGGGTACCCCTTTGGTGAATTGGAGATTTCACCAATTTCTCCGAAATGTATTACACTGGTGTTAAACTCGTTCGATATTTCTCCCCAAGAGATCTCATGGGTAAATGCTTCTATTGGAGTTGAAACGGAGCCTTAATTCAACATTTGAAAAAAATTTACCCTTTTTGTTGGATATTTTCACAAGTTTTTGCCTTATATTCGTACATCTCTCAGTATTTTGATAGTAGCACCCTCTATACACCTCGGATATACACGTTATTTTATACATAGAAGCCTGAGAGATAAAGCTATAACTTTCGTGCCCATGACCCTCGCATATTTTTTACTATTCACTTTCAAAACATTGCTCGAATTCATATTAGAGAAATAGAAGATTTCTGTATGGGGTACCCCTTTGGTGAATTGGAGATTTCACCAATTTCTCCGAAATGTAATACACTGGTGTTCAACTCGTTCGATATTTCTCCCCAAGAGATCTCATGGGTGAATGCATCTATTGGAGTTGAAACGGAGCATTAATTCAACATTTGAAAAAAAATTACCCTTTTTGTTGGAAATTTTCACAATTTTTGCCTTATATTCGTACATCTCTCAGTATTTTGATAGTATCACCCTCAATACACCTCGGATATACACGTTATTTTATACATAGAAGCCTGAGACATAAAGCTATAACTTTCGTGCCCATGACCCTCGCATATTTTTTACTATTCACTTTCAAAACATTGCTCGAATTCATATTAGAGAAATAGAAGATTTCTGAATGGGGTACCCCTTTGGTGAATTGGAGATTTCACCAATTTCTCCGAAATGTATTACACTGGTGTTCAACTCGTTCGATATTTCTCCCCAAGAGATCTCATGGGTAAATGCTTCTATTGGAGTTGAAACGGAGCCTTAATTCAACATTTGAAAAAAATTTACCCTTTTTGTTGGAAATTTTCACAAGTTTTTGCCTTATATTCGTACATCTCTCAGTATTTTGATAGTATCACCCTCTATACACCTCGGATATACACGTTATTTTATACATAGAAGCCTGAGAGATAAAGCTATAACTTTCGTGCCCATGACCCTCGCATATTTTTTACTATTCACTTTCAAAACATTGCTCGAATTCATATTAGAGAAATAGAAGATTTCTGTATGGGGTACCCCTTTGGTGAATTGGAGATTTCACCAATTTCTCCGAAATGTATTACACTGGTGTTCAACTCGTTCGATATTTCTCCCCAAGAGATCTCATGGGTGAATGCATCTATTGGAGTTGAAACGGAGCATTAATTCAACATTTGAAAAAAAATTACCCTTTTTGTTGGAAATTTTCACAATTTTTGCCTTATATTCGTACATCTCTCAGTATTTTGATAGTATCACCCTCAATACACCTCGGATATACACGTTATTTTATACATAGAAGCCTGAGACATAAAGCTATAACTTTCGTGCCCATGACCCTCGCATATGTTTTACTATTCACTTTCAAAACATTGCTCGAATTCATATTAGAGAAATAGAAGATTTCTGAATGGGGTACCCCTTTGGTGAATTGGAGATTTCACCAATTTCTCCGAAATGTATTACACTGGTGTTCAACTCGTTCGATATTTCTCCCCAAGAGATCTCATGGGTAAATGCTTCTATTGGAGTTGAAACGGAGCCTTAATTCAACATTTGAAATTTTTTTTCCCTTTTTGTTGGAAATTTTCACAAGTTTTTGCCTTATATTCGTACATCTCTCAGTATTTTGATAGTATCACCCTCTATACACCTCGGATATACACGTTATTTTATACATAGAAGCCTGAGAGATAAAGCTATAACTTTCGTGCCCATGACCCTCGCATATTTTTTACTATTCACTTTCAAAACATTGCTCGAATTCATATTAGAGAAATAGAAGATTTCTGAATGGGGTACCCCTTTGGTGAATTGGAGATTTCACCAATTTCTCCGAAATGTATTACACTGGTGTTCAACTCGTTCGATATTTCTCCCCAAGAGAACTCATGGGTGAATGCATCTATTGGAGTTGAAACGGAGCATTAATTCAACATTTGAAAAAAAATTACCCTTTTTGTTGGAAATTTTCACAATTTTTGCCTTATATTCGTACATCTCTCAGTATTTTGATAGTATCACCCTCAATACACCTCGGATATACACGTTATTTTATACATAGAAGCCTGAGACATAAAGCTATAACTTTCGTGCCCATGACCCTCGCATATTTTTTACTATTCACTTTCAAAACATTGCTCGAATTCATATTAGAGAAATAGAAGATTTCTGTATGGGGTACCCTTTGGTGAATTGGAGATTTCACCAATATCTCCGAAATGTATTACACTGGTGTTCAACTCGTTCGATATTTCTCCCCAAGAGATCTCACGGGTAAATGCTTCTATTGGAGTTGAAACGGAGCCTTAATTCAACAGTTGAAAAAAATTTACCCTTTTTGTTGGAAATTTTCACAAGTTTTTGCCTTATATTCGTACATCTCTCAGTATTTTGATAGTATCACCCTCTATACACCTCGGATATACACGTTATTTTATACATAGAAGCCTGCGACATAAAGCTATAACTTTCGTGCCCATGACCCTCGCATATTTTTTACTATTCACTTTCAAAACATTGCTCGAATTCATATTAGAGAAATAGAAGATTTCTGAATGGGGTACCCCTTTGGTGAATTGGAGATTTCACCAATTTCTCCGAAATGTATTACACTGGTGTTCAACTCGTTCGATATTTCTCCCCAAGAGATCTCATGGGTGAATGCATCTATTGGAGTTGAAACGGAGCATTAATTCAACATTTGAAAAAAAATTACCCTTTTTGTTGGAAATTTTCACAATTTTTGCCTTATATTCGTACATCTCTCAGTATTTTGATAGTATCACCCTCAATACACCTCGGATATACACGTTATTTTATACATAGAAGCCTGAGACATAAAGCTATAACTTTCGTGCCCATGACCCTCGCATATTTTTTACTATTCACTTTCAAAACATTGCTCGAATTCATATTAGAGAAATAGAAGATTTCTGAATGGGGTACCCCTTTGGTGAATTGGAGATTTCACCAATTTCTCCGAAATGTATTACACTGGTGTTCAACTCGTTCGATATTTCTCCCCAAGAGAACTCATGGGTGAATGCATCTATTGGAGTTGAAACGGAGCATTAATTCAACATTTGAAAAAAAATTACCCTTTTTGTTGGAAATTTTCACAATTTTTGCCTTATATTCGTACATCTCTCAGTATTTTGATAGTATCACCCTCAATACACCTCGGATATACACGTTATTTTATACATAGAAGCCTGAGACATAAAGCTATAACTTTCGTGCCCATGACCCTCGCATATTTTTTACTATTCACTTTCAAAACATTGCTCGAATTCATATTAGAGAAATAGAAGATTTCTGTATGGGGTACCCTTTGGTGAATTGGAGATTTCACCAATATCTCCGAAATGTATTACACTGGTGTTCAACTCGTTCGATATTTCTCCCCAAGAGATCTCACGGGTAAATGCTTCTATTGGAGTTGAAACGGAGCCTTAATTCAACAGTTGAAAAAAATTTACCCTTTTTGTTGGAAATTTTCACAAGTTTTTGCCTTATATTCGTACATCTCTCAGTATTTTGATAGTATCACCCTCTATACACCTCGGATATACACGTTATTTTATACATAGAAGCCTGCGACATAAAGCTATAACTTTCGTGCCCATGACCCTCGCATATTTTTTACTATTCACTTTCAAAACATTGCTCGAATTCATATTAGAGAAATAGAAGATTTCTGAATGGGGTACCCCTTTGGTGAATTGGAGATTTCACCAATTTCTCCGAAATGTATTACACTGGTGTTCAACTCGTTCGATATTTCTCCCCAAGAGATCTCATGGGTGAATGCATCTATTGGAGTTGAAACGGAGCATTAATTCAACATTTGAAAAAAAATTACCCTTTTTGTTGGAAATTTTCACAATTTTTGCCTTATATTCGTACATCTCTCAGTATTTTGATAGTATCACCCTCAATACACCTCGGATATACACGTTATTTTATACATAGAAGCCTGAGACATAAAGCTATAACTTTCGTGCCCATGACCCTCGCATATTTTTTACTATTCACTTTCAAAACATTGCTCGAATTCATATTAGAGAAATAGAAGATTTCTGAATGGGGTACCCCTTTGGTGAATTGGAGATTTCACCAATTTCTCCGAAATGTATTACACTGGTGTTCAACTCGTTCGATATTTCTCCCCAAGAGATCTCATGGGTAAATGCTTCTATTGGAGTTGAAACGGAGCCTTAATTCAACATTTGAAAAAAATTTACCCTTTTTGTTGGAAATTTTCACAAGTTTTTGCCTTATATTCGTACATCTCTCAGTATTTTGATAGTATCACCCTCTATACACCTCGGATATACACGTTATTTTATACATAGAAGCCTGAGAGATAAAGCTATAACTTTCGTGGCCATGACCCTCGCATATTTTTTACTATTCACTTTCAAAACATTGCTCGAATTCATATTAGAGAAATAGAAGATTTCTGTATGGGGTACCCCTTTGGTGAATTGGAGATTTCACCAATTTCTCCGAAATGTATTACACTGGTGTTCAACTCGTTCGATATTTCTCCCCAAGAGATCTCATGGGTGAATGCATCTATTGGAGTTGAAACGGAGCATTAATTCAACATTTGAAAAAAAATTACCCTTTTTGTTGGAAATTTTCACAATTTTTGCCTTATATTCGTACATCTCTCAGTATTTTGATAGTATCACCCTCAATACACCTCGGATATACACGTTATTTTATACATAGAAGCCTGAGACATAAAGCTATAACTTTCGTGCCCATGACCCTCGCATATTTTTTACTATTCACTTTCAAAACATTGCTCGAATTCATATTAGAGAAATAGAAGATTTCTGAATGGGGTACCCCTTTGGTGAATTGGAGATTTCACCAATTTCTCCGAAATGTATTACACTGGTGTTCAACTCGTTCGATATTTCTCCCCAAGAGATCTCATGGGTAAATGCTTCTATTGGAGTTGAAACGGAGCCTTAATTCAACATTTGAAAAAAATTTACCCTTTTTGTTGGAAATTTTCACAAGTTTTTGCCTTATATTCGTACATCTCTCAGTATTTTGATAGTATCACCCTCTATACACCTCGGATATACACGTTATTTTATACATAGAAGCCTGAGAGATAAAGCTATAACTTTCGTGCCCATGACCCTCGCATATTTTTTACTATTCACTTTCAAAACATTGCTCGAATTCATATTAGAGAAATAGAAGATTTCTGAATGGGGTACCCCTTTGGTGAATTGGAGATTTCACCAATTTCACCGAAATGTATTACACTGGTGTTCAACTCGTTCGATATTTCTCCCCAAGAGATCTCACGGGTAAATGCTTCTATTGGAGTTAAAACGGAGCCTTAATTCAACATTTGAAGAAAAAATTACCCTTTTTGTTGGAAATTTTCACAAGTTTTTGCCTTATATTCGTACATCTCTCAGTATTTTGATAGTATCACCCTCTATACACCTCGGATATACACGTTATTTTATACATAGAAGCCTGAGACATAAAGCTATAACTTTCGTGCCCATGACCCTCGCATATTTTTTACTATTCACTTTCAAAACATTGCTCGAATTCATATTAGAGAAATAGAAGATTTCTGAATGGGGTACCCCTTTGGTGAATTGGAGATTTCACCAATTTCTCCGAAATGTATTACACTGGTGTTCAACTCGTTCGATATTTCTCCCCAAGAGATCTCACGGGTAAATGCTTCTATTGGAGTTAAAACGGAGCCTTAATTCAACATTTGAAAAAAAAATTACCCTTTTTGTTGGAAATTTTCACAAGTTTTTGCCTTATATTCGTACATCTCTCAGTATTTTGATAGTATCACCCTCTATACACCTCGGATATACACGTTATTTTATACATAGAAGCCTGAGACATAAAGCTATAACTTTCGTGCCCATGACCCTCGCATATTTTTTACTATTCACTTTCAAAACATTGCTCGAATTCATATTAGAGAAATAGAAGATTTCTGAATGGGGTACCCCTTTGGTGAATTGGAGATTTCACCAATTTCTCCGAAATTTATTACACTGGTGTTCAACTCGTTCGATATTACTCCCCAAGAGATCTCACGGGTAAATGCTTCTATTGGAGTTAAAACGGAGCCTTAATTCAACATTTGAAAAAAAATTACCCTTTTTGTTGGAAATTTTCACAAGTTTTTGCCTTAAATTCGTACATCTCTCTGTATTTTGATAGTATCACCCTCTATACACCTCGGATATACACGTTATTTTATACATAGAAGCCTAAGACATAAAGCTATAACTTTCGTGCCCATGACCCTCGCATATTTTTTACTATTCACTTTCAAAACATTGCTCGAATTCATATTAGAGAAATAGAAGATTTATGAATGGGGTACCCCTTTGGTGAATTGGAGATTTCACCAATTTCTCCGAAATTTATTACACTGGTGTTCAACTCGTTCGATATTACTCCCCAAGAGATCTCACGGGTAAATGCTTCTATTGGAGTTAAAACGGAGCCTTAATTCAACATTTGAAAAAAAATTACCCTTTTTGTTGGAAATTTTCACAAGTTTTTGCCTTATATTCGTACATCTCTCTGTATTTTGATAGTATCACCCTCTATACACCTCGGATATACACGTTATTTTATACATAGAAGCCTAAGACATAAAGCTATAACTTTCGTGCCCATGACCCTCGCATATTTTTTACTATTCACTTTCAAAACATTGCTCGAATTCATATTAGAGAAATAGAAGATTTCTGAATGGGGTACCCCTTTGGTGAATTGGAGATTTCACCAATTTCTCCGAAATGTATTACACTGGTGTTCAACTCGTTCGATATTTCTCCCCAAGAGATCTCACGGGTAAATGCTTCTATTGGAGTTAAAACGGAGCCTTAATTCAACATTTGAAGAAAAAATTACCCTATTTGTTGGAAATTTTCACAAGTTTTTGCCTTATATTCGTACATCTCTCAGTATTTTGATAGTATCACCCTCTATACACCTCGGATATACACGTTATTTTATACATAGAAGCCTGAGACATAAAGCTATAACTTTCGTGCCCATGACCCTCGCATATTTTTTACTATTCACTTTCAAAACATTGCTCGAATTCATATTAGAGAAATAGAAGATTTCTGAATGGGGTACCCCTTTGGTGAATTGGAGATTTCACCAATTTCTCCGAAATTTATTACACTGGTGTTCAACTCGTTCGATATTACTCCCCAAGAGATCTCACGGGTAAATGCTTCTATTGGAGTTAAAACGGAGCCTTAATTCAACATTTGAAAAAAAATTACCCTTTTTGTTGGAAATTTTCACAAGTTTTTGCCTTAAATTCGTACATCTCTCTGTATTTTGATAGTATCACCCTCTATACACCTCGGATATACACGTTATTTTATACATAGAAGCCTAAGACATAAAGCTATAACTTTCGTGCCCATGACCCTCGCAGTTTTTTTACTATTCACTTTCAAAACATTGCTCGAATTCATATTAGAGAAATAGAAGATTTCTGAATGGGGTACCCCTTTGGTGAATTGGAGATTTCACCAATTTCTCCGAAATGTATTACACTGGTGTTCAACTCGTTCGATATTTCTCCCCAAGAGATCTCACGGGTAAATGCTTCTATTGGAGTTAAAACGGAGCCTTAATTCAACATTTGAAGAAAAAATTACCCTTTTTGTTGGAAATTTTCACAAGTTTTTGCCTTATATTCGTACATCTCTCAGTATTTTGATAGTATCACCCTCTATACACCTCGGATATACACGTTATTTTATACATAGAAGCCTGAGACATAAAGCTATAACTTTCGTGCCCATGACCCTCGCATATTTTTTACTATTCACTTTCAAAACATTGCTCGAATTCATATTAGAGAAATAGAAGATTTCTGAATGGGGTACCCCTTTGGTGAATTGGAGATTTCACCAATTTCTCCGAAATGTATTACACTGGTGTTCAACTCGTTCGATATTTCTCCCCAAGAGATCTCACGGGTAAATGCTTCTATTGGAGTTAAAACGGAGCCTTAATTCAACATTTGAAGAAAAAATTACCCTTTTTGTTGGAAATTTTCACAAGTTTTTGCCTTATATTCGTACATCTCTCAGTATTTTGATAGTATCACCCTCTATACACCTCGGATATACACGTTATTTTATACATAGAAGCCTGAGACATAAAGCTATAACTTTCGTGCCCATGACCCTCGCATATTTTTTACTATTCACTTTCAAAACATTGCTCGAATTCATATTAGAGAAATAGAAGATTTCTGAATGGGGTACCCCTTTGGTGAATTGGAGATTTCACCAATTTCTCCGAAATGTATTACACTGGTGTTCAACTCGTTCGATATTTCTCCCCAAGAGATCTCACGGGTAAATGCTTCTATTGGAGTTAAAACGGAGCCTTAATTCAACATTTGAAAAAAAAATTACCCTTTTTGTTGGAAATTTTCACAAGTTTTTGCCTTATATTCGTACATCTCTCAGTATTTTGATAGTATCACCCTCTATACACCTCGGATATACACGTTATTTTATACATAGAAGCCTGAGACATAAAGCTATAACTTTCGTGCCCATGACCCTCGCATATTTTTTACTATTCACTTTCAAAACATTGCTCGAATTCATATTAGAGAAATAGAAGATTTCTGAATGGGGTACCCCTTTGGTGAATTGGAGATTTCACCAATTTCTCCGAAATTTATTACACTGGTGTTCAACTCGTTCGATATTACTCCCCAAGAGATCTCACGGGTAAATGCTTCTATTGGAGTTAAAACGGAGCCTTAATTCAACATTTGAAAAAAAATTACCCTTTTTGTTGGAAATTTTCACAAGTTTTTGCCTTAAATTCGTACATCTCTCTGTATTTTGATAGTATCACCCTCTATACACCTCGGATATACACGTTATTTTATACATAGAAGCCTAAGACATAAAGCTATAACTTTCGTGCCCATGACCCTCGCATATTTTTTACTATTCACTTTCAAAACATTGCTCGAATTCATATTAGAGAAATAGAAGATTTATGAATGGGGTACCCCTTTGGTGAATTGGAGATTTCACCAATTTCTCCGAAATTTATTACACTGGTGTTCAACTCGTTCGATATTACTCCCCAAGAGATCTCACGGGTAAATGCTTCTATTGGAGTTAAAACGGAGCCTTAATTCAACATTTGAAAAAAAATTACCCTTTTTGTTGGAAATTTTCACAAGTTTTTGCCTTATATTCGTACATCTCTCTGTATTTTGATAGTATCACCCTCTATACACCTCGGATATACACGTTATTTTATACATAGAAGCCTAAGACATAAAGCTATAACTTTCGTGCCCATGACCCTCGCATATTTTTTACTATTCACTTTCAAAACATTGCTCGAATTCATATTAGAGAAATAGAAGATTTCTGAATGGGGTACCCCTTTGGTGAATTGGAGATTTCACCAATTTCTCCGAAATGTATTACACTGGTGTTCAACTCGTTCGATATTTCTCCCCAAGAGATCTCACGGGTAAATGCTTCTATTGGAGTTAAAACGGAGCCTTAATTCAACATTTGAAGAAAAAATTACCCTATTTGTTGGAAATTTTCACAAGTTTTTGCCTTATATTCGTACATCTCTCAGTATTTTGATAGTATCACCCTCTATACACCTCGGATATACACGTTATTTTATACATAGAAGCCTGAGACATAAAGCTATAACTTTCGTGCCCATGACCCTCGCATATTTTTTACTATTCACTTTCAAAACATTGCTCGAATTCATATTAGAGAAATAGAAGATTTCTGAATGGGGTACCCCTTTGGTGAATTGGAGATTTCACCAATTTCTCCGAAATTTATTACACTGGTGTTCAACTCGTTCGATATTACTCCCCAAGAGATCTCACGGGTAAATGCTTCTATTGGAGTTAAAACGGAGCCTTAATTCAACATTTGAAAAAAAATTACCCTTTTTGTTGGAAATTTTCACAAGTTTTTGCCTTAAATTCGTACATCTCTCTGTATTTTGATAGTATCACCCTCTATACACCTCGGATATACACGTTATTTTATACATAGAAGCCTAAGACATAAAGCTATAACTTTCGTGCCCATGACCCTCGCATATTTTTTACTATTCACTTTCAAAACATTGCTCGAATTCATATTAGAGAAATAGAAGATTTCTGAATGGGGTACCACTTTGGTGAATTGGAGATTTCACCAATTTCTCCGAAATTTATTACACTGGTGTTCAACTCGTTCGATATTACTCCCCAAGAGTTCTCACGGGTAAATGCTTCTATTGGAGTTAAAACGGAGCCTTAATTCAACATTTGAAAAAAAATTACCCTTTTTGTTGGAAATTTTCACAAGTTTTTGCCTTATATTCGTACATCTCTCTGTATTTTGATAGTATCACCCTCTATACACCTCGGATATACACGTTATTTTATACATAGAAGCCTAAGACATAAAGCTATAACTTTCGTGCCCATGACCCTCGCATATTTTTTACTATTCACTTTCAAAACATTGCTCGAATTCATATTAGAGAAATAGAAGATTTCTGAATGGGGTACCCCTTTGGTGAATTGGAGATTTCACCAATTTCTCCGAAATGTATTACACTGGTGTTCAACTCGTTCGATATTTCTCCCCAAGAGATCTCACGGGTAAATGCTTCTATTGGAGTTAAAACGGAGCCTTAATTCAACATTTGAAGAAAAAATTACCCTTTTTGTTGGAAATTTTCACAAGTTTTTGCCTTATATTCGTACATCTCTCAGTATTTTGATAGTATCACCCTCTATACACCTCGGATATACATGTTATTTTATACATAGAAGCCTGAGACATAAAGCTATAACTTTCGTGCCCATGACCCTCGCATATTTTTTACTATTCACTTTCAAAACATTGCTCGAATTCATATTAGAGAAATAGAAGATTTCTGAATGGGGTACCCCTTTGGTGAATTGGAGATTTCACCAATTTCTCCGAAATGTATTACACTGGTGTTCAACTCGTTCGATATTTCTCCCCAAGAGATCTCACGGGTAAATGCTTCTATTGGAGTTAAAACGGAGCCTTAATTCAACATTTGAAGAAAAAATTACCCTTTTTGTTGGAAATTTTCACAAGTTTTTGCCTTATATTCGTACATCTCTCTGTATTTTGATAGTATCACCCTCTATACACCTCGGATATACACGTTATTTTATACATAGAAGCCTAAGACATAAAGCTATAACTTTCGTGCCCATGACCCTCGCATATTTTTTACTATTCACTTTCAAAACATTGCTCGAATTCATATTAGAGAAATAGAAGATTTCTGAATGGGGTACCCCTTTGGTGAATTGGAGATTTCACCAATTTCTCCGAAATGTATTACACTGGTGTTCAACTCGTTCGATATTTCTCCCCAAGAGATCTCACGGGTAAATGCTTCTATTGGAGTTAAAACGGAGCCTTAATTCAACATTTGAAGAAAAAATTACCCTTTTTGTTGGAAATTTTCACAAGTTTTTGCCTTATATTCGTACATCTCTCAGTATTTTGATAGTATCACCCTCTATACACCTCGGATATACACGTTATTTTATACATAGAAGCCTGAGACATAAAGCTATAACTTTCGTGCCCATGACCCTCGCATATTTTTTACTATTCACTTTCAAAACATTGCTCGAATTCATATTAGAGAAATAGAAGATTTCTGAATGGGGTACCCCTTTGGTGAATTGGAGATTTCACCAATTTCTCCGAAATGTATTACACTGGTGTTCAACTCGTTCGATATTTCTCCCCAAGAGATCTCACGGGTAAATGCTTCTATTGGAGTTAAAACGGAGCCTTAATTCAACATTTGAAAAAAAAATTACCCTTTTTGTTGGAAATTTTCACAAGTTTTTGCCTTATATTCGTACATCTCTTAGTATTTTGATAGTATCACCCTCTATACACCTCGGATATACACGTTATTTTATACATAGAAGCCTGAGACATAAAGCTATAACTTTCGTGCCCATGACCCTCGCATATTTTTTACTATTCACTTTCAAAACATTGCTCGAATTCATATTAGAGAAATAGAAGATTTCTGAATGGGGTACCCCTTTGGTGAATTGGAGATTTCACCAATTTCTCCGAAATTTATTACACTGGTGTTCAACTCGTTCGATATTACTCCCCAAGAGATCTCACGGGTAAATGCTTCTATTGGAGTTAAAACGGAGCCTTAATTCAACATTTGAAAAAAAATTACCCTTTTTGTTGGAAATTTTCACAAGTTTTTGCCTTAAATTCGTACATCTCTCTGTATTTTGATAGTATCACCCTCTATACACCTCGGATATACACGTTATTTTATACATAGAAGCCTAAGACATAAAGCTATAACTTTCGTGCCCATGACCCTCGCAGTTTTTTTACTATTCACTTTCAAAACATTGCTCGAATTCATATTAGAGAAATAGAAGATTTCTGAATGGGGTACCCCTTTGGTGAATTGGAGATTTCACCAATTTCTCCGAAATGTATTACACTGGTGTTCAACTCGTTCGATATTTCTCCCCAAGAGATCTCACGGGTAAATGCTTCTATTGGAGTTAAAACGGAGCCTTAATTCAACATTTGAAGAAAAAATTACCCTTTTTGTTGGAAATTTTCACAAGTTTTTGCCTTATATTCGTACATCTCTCAGTATTTTGATAGTATCACCCTCTATACACCTCGGATATACACGTTATTTTATACATAGAAGCCTGAGACATAAAGCTATAACTTTCGTGCCCATGACCCTCGCATATTTTTTACTATTCACTTTCAAAACATTGCTCGAATTCATATTAGAGAAATAGAAGATTTCTGAATGGGGTACCCCTTTGGTGAATTGGAGATTTCACCAATTTCTCCGAAATGTATTACACTGGTGTTCAACTCGTTCGATATTTCTCCCCAAGAGATCTCACGGGTAAATGCTTCTATTGGAGTTAAAACGGAGCCTTAATTCAACATTTGAAGAAAAAATTACCCTTTTTGTTGGAAATTTTCACAAGTTTTTGCCTTATATTCGTACATCTCTCAGTATTTTGATAGTATCACCCTCTATACACCTCGGATATACACGTTATTTTATACATAGAAGCCTGAGACATAAAGCTATAACTTTCGTGCCCATGACCCTCGCATATTTTTTACTATTCACTTTCAAAACATTGCTCGAATTCATATTAGAGAAATAGAAGATTTCTGAATGGGGTACCCCTTTGGTGAATTGGAGATTTCACCAATTTCTCCGAAATGTATTACACTGGTGTTCAACTCGTTCGATATTTCTCCCCAAGAGATCTCACGGGTAAATGCTTCTATTGGAGTTAAAACGGAGCCTTAATTCAACATTTGAAAAAAAAATTACCCTTTTTGTTGGAAATTTTCACAAGTTTTTGCCTTATATTCGTACATCTCTTAGTATTTTGATAGTATCACCCTCTATACACCTCGGATATACACGTTATTTTATACATAGAAGCCTGAGACATAAAGCTATAACTTTCGTGCCCATGACCCTCGCATATTTTTTACTATTCACTTTCAAAACATTGCTCGAATTCATATTAGAGAAATAGAAGATTTCTGAATGGGGTACCCCTTTGGTGAATTGGAGATTTCACCAATTTCTCCGAAATTTATTACACTGGTGTTCAACTCGTTCGATATTACTCCCCAAGAGATCTCACGGGTAAATGCTTCTATTGGAGTTAAAACGGAGCCTTAATTCAACATTTGAAAAAAAATTACCCTTTTTGTTGGAAATTTTCACAAGTTTTTGCCTTAAATTCGTACATCTCTCTGTATTTTGATAGTATCACCCTCTATACACCTCGGATATACACGTTATTTTATACATAGAAGCCTAAGACATAAAGCTATAACTTTCGTGCCCATGACCCTCGCATATTTTTTACTATTCACTTTCAAAACATTGCTCGAATTCATATTAGAGAAATAGAAGATTTATGAATGGGGTACCCCTTTGGTGAATTGGAGATTTCACCAATTTCTCCGAAATTTATTACACTGGTGTTCAACTCGTTCGATATTACTCCCCAAGAGATCTCACGGGTAAATGCTTCTATTGGAGTTAAAACGGAGCCTTAATTCAACATTTGAAAAAAAATTACCCTTTTTGTTGGAAATTTTCACAAGTTTTTGCCTTATATTCGTACATCTCTCTGTATTTTGATAGTATCACCCTCTATACACCTCGGATATACACGTTATTTTATACATAGAAGCCTAAGACATAAAGCTATAACTTTCGTGCCCATGACCCTCGCATATTTTTTACTATTCACTTTCAAAACATTGCTCGAATTCATATTAGAGAAATAGAAGATTTCTGAATGGGGTACCCCTTTGGTGAATTGGAGATTTCACCAATTTCTCCGAAATGTATTACACTGGTGTTCAACTCGTTCGATATTTCTCCCCAAGAGATCTCACGGGTAAATGCTTCTATTGGAGTTAAAACGGAGCCTTAATTCAACATTTGAAGAAAAAATTACCCTATTTGTTGGAAATTTTCACAAGTTTTTGCCTTATATTCGTACATCTCTCAGTATTTTGATAGTA
This sequence comes from Humulus lupulus, assembly GCF_963169125.1. NCBI lineage: Eukaryota > Viridiplantae > Streptophyta > Magnoliopsida > Rosales > Cannabaceae > Humulus > Humulus lupulus. The sequence continues at coordinate 182,634,880 of NC_084802.1, read as the reverse complement.
TCACCCTCTATACACCTCGGATATACACGTTATTTTATACATAGAAGCCTGAGACATAAAGCTATAACTTTCGTGCCCATGACCCTCGCATATTTTTTACTATTCACTTTCAAAACATTGCTCGAATTCATATTAGAGAAATAGAAGATTTCTGAATGGGGTACCCCTTTGGTGAATTGGAGATTTCACCAATTTCTCCGAAATTTATTACACTGGTGTTCAACTCGTTCGATATTACTCCCCAAGAGATCTCACGGGTAAATGCTTCTATTGGAGTTAAAACGGAGCCTTAATTCAACATTTGAAAAAAAATTACCCTTTTTGTTGGAAATTTTCACAAGTTTTTGCCTTAAATTCGTACATCTCTCTGTATTTTGATAGTATCACCCTCTATACACCTCGGATATACACGTTATTTTATACATAGAAGCCTAAGACATAAAGCTATAACTTTCGTGCCCATGACCCTCGCATATTTTTTACTATTCACTTTCAAAACATTGCTCGAATTCATATTAGAGAAATAGAAGATTTCTGAATGGGGTACCACTTTGGTGAATTGGAGATTTCACCAATTTCTCCGAAATTTATTACACTGGTGTTCAACTCGTTCGATATTACTCCCCAAGAGTTCTCACGGGTAAATGCTTCTATTGGAGTTAAAACGGAGCCTTAATTCAACATTTGAAAAAAAATTACCCTTTTTGTTGGAAATTTTCACAAGTTTTTGCCTTATATTCGTACATCTCTCTGTATTTTGATAGTATCACCCTCTATACACCTCGGATATACACGTTATTTTATACATAGAAGCCTAAGACATAAAGCTATAACTTTCGTGCCCATGACCCTCGCATATTTTTTACTATTCACTTTCAAAACATTGCTCGAATTCATATTAGAGAAATAGAAGATTTCTGAATGGGGTACCCCTTTGGTGAATTGGAGATTTCACCAATTTCTCCGAAATGTATTACACTGGTGTTCAACTCGTTCGATATTTCTCCCCAAGAGATCTCACGGGTAAATGCTTCTATTGGAGTTAAAACGGAGCCTTAATTCAACATTTGAAGAAAAAATTACCCTTTTTGTTGGAAATTTTCACAAGTTTTTGCCTTATATTCGTACATCTCTCAGTATTTTGATAGTATCACCCTCTATACACCTCGGATATACATGTTATTTTATACATAGAAGCCTGAGACATAAAGCTATAACTTTCGTGCCCATGACCCTCGCATATTTTTTACTATTCACTTTCAAAACATTGCTCGAATTCATATTAGAGAAATAGAAGATTTCTGAATGGGGTACCCCTTTGGTGAATTGGAGATTTCACCAATTTCTCCGAAATGTATTACACTGGTGTTCAACTCGTTCGATATTTCTCCCCAAGAGATCTCACGGGTAAATGCTTCTATTGGAGTTAAAACGGAGCCTTAATTCAACATTTGAAGAAAAAATTACCCTTTTTGTTGGAAATTTTCACAAGTTTTTGCCTTATATTCGTACATCTCTCTGTATTTTGATAGTATCACCCTCTATACACCTCGGATATACACGTTATTTTATACATAGAAGCCTAAGACATAAAGCTATAACTTTCGTGCCCATGACCCTCGCATATTTTTTACTATTCACTTTCAAAACATTGCTCGAATTCATATTAGAGAAATAGAAGATTTCTGAATGGGGTACCCCTTTGGTGAATTGGAGATTTCACCAATTTCTCCGAAATGTATTACACTGGTGTTCAACTCGTTCGATATTTCTCCCCAAGAGATCTCACGGGTAAATTCTTCTATTGGAGTTAAAACGGAGCCTTAATTCAACATTTGAAGAAAAAATTACCCTTTTTGTTGGAAATTTTCACAAGTTTTTGCCTTATATTCGTACATCTCTCAGTATTTTGATAGTATCACCCTCTATACACCTCGGATATACACGTTATTTTATACATAGAAGCCTGAGACATAAAGCTATAACTTTCGTGCCCATGACCCTCGCATATTTTTTACTATTCACTTTCAAAACATTGCTCGAATTCATATTAGAGAAATAGAAGATTTCTGAATGGGGTACCCCTTTGGTGAATTGGAGATTTCACCAATTTCTCCGAAATGTATTACACTGGTGTTCAACTCGTTCGATATTTCTCCCCAAGAGATCTCACGGGTAAATGCTTCTATTGGAGTTAAAACGGAGCCTTAATTCAACATTTGAAAAAAAAATTACCCTTTTTGTTGGAAATTTTCACAAGTTTTTGCCTTATATTCGTACATCTCTTAGTATTTTGATAGTATCACCCTCTATACACCTCGGATATACACGTTATTTTATACATAGAAGCCTGAGACATAAAGCTATAACTTTCGTGCCCATGACCCTCGCATATTTTTTACTATTCACTTTCAAAACATTGCTCGAATTCATATTAGAGAAATAGAAGATTTCTGAATGGGGTACCCCTTTGGTGAATTGGAGATTTCACCAATTTCTCCGAAATTTATTACACTGGTGTTCAACTCGTTCGATATTACTCCCCAAGAGATCTCACGGGTAAATGCTTCTATTGGAGTTAAAACGGAGCCTTAATTCAACATTTGAAAAAAAATTACCCTTTTTGTTGGAAATTTTCACAAGTTTTTGCCTTAAATTCGTACATCTCTCTGTATTTTGATAGTATCACCCTCTATACACCTCGGATATACACGTTATTTTATACATAGAAGCCTAAGACATAAAGCTATAACTTTCGTGCCCATGACCCTCGCATATTTTTTACTATTCACTTTCAAAACATTGCTCGAATTCATATTAGAGAAATAGAAGATTTATGAATGGGGTACCCCTTTGGTGAATTGGAGATTTCACCAATTTCTCCGAAATTTATTACACTGGTGTTCAACTCGTTCGATATTACTCCCCAAGAGATCTCACGGGTAAATGCTTCTATTGGAGTTAAAACGGAGCCTTAATTCAACATTTGAAAAAAAATTACCCTTTTTGTTGGAAATTTTCACAAGTTTTTGCCTTAAATTCGTACATCTCTCTGTATTTTGATAGTATCACCCTCTATACACCTCGGATATACACGTTATTTTATACATAGAAGCCTGAGACATAAAGCTATAACTTTCGTGCCCATGACCCTCGCATATTTTTTACTATTCACTTTCAAAACATTGCTCGAATTCATATTAGAGAAATAGAAGATTTCTGAATGGGGTACCCCTTTGGTGAATTGGAGATTTCACCAATTTCTCCGAAATGTATTACACTGGTGTTCAACTCGTTCGATATTTCTCCCCAAGAGATCTCACGGGTAAATGCTTCTATTGGAGTTAAAACGGAGCCTTAATTCAACATTTGAAAAAAAAATTACCCTTTTTGTTGGAAATTTTCACAAGTTTTTGCCTTATATTCGTACATCTCTTAGTATTTTGATAGTATCACCCTCTATACACCTCGGATATACACGTTATTTTATACATAGAAGCCTGAGACATAAAGCTATAACTTTCGTGCCCATGACCCTCGCATATTTTTTACTATTCACTTTCAAAACATTGCTCGAATTCATATTAGAGAAATAGAAGATTTCTGAATGGGGTACCCCTTTGGTGAATTGGAGATTTCACCAATTTCTCCGAAATTTATTACACTGGTGTTCAACTCGTTCGATATTACTCCCCAAGAGATCTCACGGGTAAATGCTTCTATTGGAGTTAAAACGGAGCCTTAATTCAACATTTGAAAAAAAATTACCCTTTTTGTTGGAAATTTTCACAAGTTTTTGCCTTAAATTCGTACATCTCTCTGTATTTTGATAGTATCACCCTCTATACACCTCGGATATACACGTTATTTTATACATAGAAGCCTAAGACATAAAGCTATAACTTTCGTGCCCATGACCCTCGCATATTTTTTACTATTCACTTTCAAAACATTGCTCGAATTCATATTAGAGAAATAGAAGATTTATGAATGGGGTACCCCTTTGGTGAATTGGAGATTTCACCAATTTCTCCGAAATTTATTACACTGGTGTTCAACTCGTTCGATATTACTCCCCAAGAGATCTCACGGGTAAATGCTTCTATTGGAGTTAAAACGGAGCCTTAATTCAACATTTGAAAAAAAATTACCCTTTTTGTTGGAAATTTTCACAAGTTTTTGCCTTAAATTCGTACATCTCTCTGTATTTTGATAGTATCACCCTCTATACACCTCGGATATACACGTTATTTTATACATAGAAGCCTAAGACATAAAGCTATAACTTTCGTGCCCATGACCCTCGCATATTTTTTACTATTCACTTTCAAAACATTGCTCGAATTCATATTAGAGAAATAGAAGATTTCTGAATGGGGTACCCCTTTGGTGAATTGGAGATTTCACCAATTTCTCCGAAATGTATTACACTGGTGTTCAACTCGTTCGATATTTCTCCCCAAGAGATCTCACGGGTAAATGCTTCTATTGGAGTTAAAACGGAGCCTTAATTCAACATTTGAAGAAAAAATTACCCTATTTGTTGGAAATTTTCACAAGTTTTTGCCTTATATTCGTACATCTCTCAGTATTTTGATAGTATCACCCTCTATACACCTCGGATATACACGTTATTTTATACATAGAAGCCTGAGACATAAAGCTATAACTTTCGTGCCCATGACCCTCGCATATTTTTTACTATTCACTTTCAAAACATTGCTCGAATTCATATTAGAGAAATAGAAGATTTCTGAATGGGGTACCCCTTTGGTGAATTGGAGATTTCACCAATTTCTCCGAAATTTATTACACTGGTGTTCAACTCGTTCGATATTACTCCCCAAGAGATCTCACGGGTAAATGCTTCTATTGGAGTTAAAACGGAGCCTTAATTCAACATTTGAAAAAAAATTACCCTTTTTGTTGGAAATTTTCACAAGTTTTTGCCTTAAATTCGTACATCTCTCTGTATTTTGATAGTATCACCCTCTATACACCTCGGATATACACGTTATTTTATACATAGAAGCCTAAGACATAAAGCTATAACTTTCGTGCCCATGACCCTCGCATATTTTTTACTATTCACTTTCAAAACATTGCTCGAATTCATATTAGAGAAATAGAAGATTTCTGAATGGGGTACCACTTTGGTGAATTGGAGATTTCACCAATTTCTCCGAAATTTATTACACTGGTGTTCAACTCGTTCGATATTACTCCCCAAGAGTTCTCACGGGTAAATGCTTCTATTGGAGTTAAAACGGAGCCTTAATTCAACATTTGAAAAAAAATTACCCTTTTTGTTGGAAATTTTCACAAGTTTTTGCCTTAAATTCGTACATCTCTCTGTATTTTGATAGTATCACCCTCTATACACCTCGGATATACACGTTATTTTATACATAGAAGCCTAAGACATAAAGCTATAACTTTCGTGCCCATGACCCTCGCATATTTTTTACTATTCACTTTCAAAACATTGCTCGAATTCATATTAGAGAAATAGAAGATTTCTGAATGGGGTACCACTTTGGTGAATTGGAGATTTCACCAATTTCTCCGAAATTTATTACACTGGTGTTCAACTCGTTCGATATTACTCCCCAAGAGTTCTCACGGGTAAATGCTTCTATTGGAGTTAAAACGGAGCCTTAATTCAACATTTGAAAAAAAATTACCCTTTTTGTTGGAAATTTTCACAAGTTTTTGCCTTATATTCGTACATCTCTCTGTATTTTGATAGTATCACCCTCTATACACCTCGGATATACACGTTATTTTATACATAGAAGCCTAAGACATAAAGCTATAACTTTCGTGCCCATGACCCTCGCATATTTTTTACTATTCACTTTCAAAACATTGCTCGAATTCATATTAGAGAAATAGAAGATTTCTGAATGGGGTACCCCTTTGGTGAATTGGAGATTTCACCAATTTCTCCGAAATGTATTACACTGGTGTTCAACTCGTTCGATATTTCTCCCCAAGAGATCTCACGGGTAAATGCTTCTATTGGAGTTAAAACGGAGCCTTAATTCAACATTTGAAGAAAAAATTACCCTTTTTGTTGGAAATTTTCACAAGTTTTTGCCTTATATTCGTACATCTCTCAGTATTTTGATAGTATCACCCTCTATACACCTCGGATATACATGTTATTTTATACATAGAAGCCTGAGACATAAAGCTATAACTTTCGTGCCCATGACCCTCGCATATTTTTTACTATTCACTTTCAAAACATTGCTCGAATTCATATTAGAGAAATAGAAGATTTCTGAATGGGGTACCCCTTTGGTGAATTGGAGATTTCACCAATTTCTCCGAAATGTATTACACTGGTGTTCAACTCGTTCGATATTTCTCCCCAAGAGATCTCACGGGTAAATGCTTCTATTGGAGTTAAAACGGAGCCTTAATTCAACATTTGAAGAAAAAATTACCCTTTTTGTTGGAAATTTTCACAAGTTTTTGCCTTATATTCGTACATCTCTCTGTATTTTGATAGTATCACCCTCTATACACCTCGGATATACACGTTATTTTATACATAGAAGCCTAAGACATAAAGCTATAACTTTCGTGCCCATGACCCTCGCATATTTTTTACTATTCACTTTCAAAACATTGCTCGAATTCATATTAGAGAAATAGAAGATTTCTGAATGGGGTACCCCTTTGGTGAATTGGAGATTTCACCAATTTCTCCGAAATGTATTACACTGGTGTTCAACTCGTTCGATATTTCTCCCCAAGAGATCTCACGGGTAAATGCTTCTATTGGAGTTAAAACGGAGCCTTAATTCAACATTTGAAGAAAAAATTACCCTTTTTGTTGGAAATTTTCACAAGTTTTTGCCTTATATTCGTACATCTCTCAGTATTTTGATAGTATCACCCTCTATACACCTCGGATATACACGTTATTTTATACATAGAAGCCTGAGACATAAAGCTATAACTTTCGTGCCCATGACCCTCGCATATTTTTTACTATTCACTTTCAAAACATTGCTCGAATTCATATTAGAGAAATAGAAGATTTCTGAATGGGGTACCCCTTTGGTGAATTGGAGATTTCACCAATTTCTCCGAAATGTATTACACTGGTGTTCAACTCGTTCGATATTTCTCCCCAAGAGATCTCACGGGTAAATGCTTCTATTGGAGTTAAAACGGAGCCTTAATTCAACATTTGAAAAAAAAATTACCCTTTTTGTTGGAAATTTTCACAAGTTTTTGCCTTATATTCGTACATCTCTTAGTATTTTGATAGTATCACCCTCTATACACCTCGGATATACACGTTATTTTATACATAGAAGCCTGAGACATAAAGCTATAACTTTCGTGCCCATGACCCTCGCATATTTTTTACTATTCACTTTCAAAACATTGCTCGAATTCATATTAGAGAAATAGAAGATTTCTGAATGGGGTACCCCTTTGGTGAATTGGAGATTTCACCAATTTCTCCGAAATTTATTACACTGGTGTTCAACTCGTTCGATATTACTCCCCAAGAGATCTCACGGGTAAATGCTTCTATTGGAGTTAAAACGGAGCCTTAATTCAACATTTGAAAAAAAATTACCCTTTTTGTTGGAAATTTTCACAAGTTTTTGCCTTAAATTCGTACATCTCTCTGTATTTTGATAGTATCACCCTCTATACACCTCGGATATACACGTTATTTTATACATAGAAGCCTAAGACATAAAGCTATAACTTTCGTGCCCATGACCCTCGCATATTTTTTACTATTCACTTTCAAAACATTGCTCGAATTCATATTAGAGAAATAGAAGATTTATGAATGGGGTACCCCTTTGGTGAATTGGAGATTTCACCAATTTCTCCGAAATTTATTACACTGGTGTTCAACTCGTTCGATATTACTCCCCAAGAGATCTCACGGGTAAATGCTTCTATTGGAGTTAAAACGGAGCCTTAATTCAACATTTGAAAAAAAATTACCCTTTTTGTTGGAAATTTTCACAAGTTTTTGCCTTAAATTCGTACATCTCTCTGTATTTTGATAGTATCACCCTCTATACACCTCGGATATACACGTTATTTTATACATAGAAGCCTGAGACATAAAGCTATAACTTTCGTGCCCATGACCCTCGCATATTTTTTACTATTCACTTTCAAAACATTGCTCGAATTCATATTAGAGAAATAGAAGATTTCTGAATGGGGTACCCCTTTGGTGAATTGGAGATTTCACCAATTTCTCCGAAATGTATTACACTGGTGTTCAACTCGTTCGATATTTCTCCCCAAGAGATCTCACGGGTAAATGCTTCTATTGGAGTTAAAACGGAGCCTTAATTCAACATTTGAAAAAAAAATTACCCTTTTTGTTGGAAATTTTCACAAGTTTTTGCCTTATATTCGTACATCTCTTAGTATTTTGATAGTATCACCCTCTATACACCTCGGATATACACGTTATTTTATACATAGAAGCCTGAGACATAAAGCTATAACTTTCGTGCCCATGACCCTCGCATATTTTTTACTATTCACTTTCAAAACATTGCTCGAATTCATATTAGAGAAATAGAAGATTTCTGAATGGGGTACCCCTTTGGTGAATTGGAGATTTCACCAATTTCTCCGAAATTTATTACACTGGTGTTCAACTCGTTCGATATTACTCCCCAAGAGATCTCACGGGTAAATGCTTCTATTGGAGTTAAAACGGAGCCTTAATTCAACATTTGAAAAAAAATTACCCTTTTTGTTGGAAATTTTCACAAGTTTTTGCCTTAAATTCGTACATCTCTCTGTATTTTGATAGTATCACCCTCTATACACCTCGGATATACACGTTATTTTATACATAGAAGCCTAAGACATAAAGCTATAACTTTCGTGCCCATGACCCTCGCATATTTTTTACTATTCACTTTCAAAACATTGCTCGAATTCATATTAGAGAAATAGAAGATTTATGAATGGGGTACCCCTTTGGTGAATTGGAGATTTCACCAATTTCTCCGAAATTTATTACACTGGTGTTCAACTCGTTCGATATTACTCCCCAAGAGATCTCACGGGTAAATGCTTCTATTGGAGTTAAAACGGAGCCTTAATTCAACATTTGAAAAAAAATTACCCTTTTTGTTGGAAATTTTCACAAGTTTTTGCCTTAAATTCGTACATCTCTCTGTATTTTGATAGTATCACCCTCTATACACCTCGGATATACACGTTATTTTATACATAGAAGCCTAAGACATAAAGCTATAACTTTCGTGCCCATGACCCTCGCATATTTTTTACTATTCACTTTCAAAACATTGCTCGAATTCATATTAGAGAAATAGAAGATTTCTGAATGGGGTACCCCTTTGGTGAATTGGAGATTTCACCAATTTCTCCGAAATGTATTACACTGGTGTTCAACTCGTTCGATATTTCTCCCCAAGAGATCTCACGGGTAAATGCTTCTATTGGAGTTAAAACGGAGCCTTAATTCAACATTTGAAGAAAAAATTACCCTATTTGTTGGAAATTTTCACAAGTTTTTGCCTTATATTCGTACATCTCTCAGTATTTTGATAGTATCACCCTCTATACACCTCGGATATACACGTTATTTTATACATAGAAGCCTGAGACATAAAGCTATAACTTTCGTGCCCATGACCCTCGCATATTTTTTACTATTCACTTTCAAAACATTGCTCGAATTCATATTAGAGAAATAGAAGATTTCTGAATGGGGTACCCCTTTGGTGAATTGGAGATTTCACCAATTTCTCCGAAATTTATTACACTGGTGTTCAACTCGTTCGATATTACTCCCCAAGAGATCTCACGGGTAAATGCTTCTATTGGAGTTAAAACGGAGCCTTAATTCAACATTTGAAAAAAAATTACCCTTTTTGTTGGAAATTTTCACAAGTTTTTGCCTTAAATTCGTACATCTCTCTGTATTTTGATAGTATCACCCTCTATACACCTCGGATATACACGTTATTTTATACATAGAAGCCTAAGACATAAAGCTATAACTTTCGTGCCCATGACCCTCGCATATTTTTTACTATTCACTTTCAAAACATTGCTCGAATTCATATTAGAGAAATAGAAGATTTCTGAATGGGGTACCACTTTGGTGAATTGGAGATTTCACCAATTTCTCCGAAATTTATTACACTGGTGTTCAACTCGTTCGATATTACTCCCCAAGAGTTCTCACGGGTAAATGCTTCTATTGGAGTTAAAACGGAGCCTTAATTCAACATTTGAAAAAAAATTACCCTTTTTGTTGGAAATTTTCACAAGTTTTTGCCTTAAATTCGTACATCTCTCTGTATTTTGATAGTATCACCCTCTATACACCTCGGATATACACGTTATTTTATACATAGAAGCCTAAGACATAAAGCTATAACTTTCGTGCCCATGACCCTCGCATATTTTTTACTATTCACTTTCAAAACATTGCTCGAATTCATATTAGAGAAATAGAAGATTTCTGAATGGGGTACCACTTTGGTGAATTGGAGATTTCACCAATTTCTCCGAAATTTATTACACTGGTGTTCAACTCGTTCGATATTACTCCCCAAGAGTTCTCACGGGTAAATGCTTCTATTGGAGTTAAAACGGAGCCTTAATTCAACATTTGAAAAAAAATTACCCTTTTTGTTGGAAATTTTCACAAGTTTTTGCCTTATATTCGTACATCTCTCTGTATTTTGATAGTATCACCCTCTATACACCTCGGATATACACGTTATTTTATACATAGAAGCCTAAGACATAAAGCTATAACTTTCGTGCCCATGACCCTCGCATATTTTTTACTATTCACTTTCAAAACATTGCTCGAATTCATATTAGAGAAATAGAAGATTTCTGAATGGGGTACCCCTTTGGTGAATTGGAGATTTCACCAATTTCTCCGAAATGTATTACACTGGTGTTCAACTCGTTCGATATTTCTCCCCAAGAGATCTCACGGGTAAATGCTTCTATTGGAGTTAAAACGGAGCCTTAATTCAACATTTGAAGAAAAAATTACCCTTTTTGTTGGAAATTTTCACAAGTTTTTGCCTTATATTCGTACATCTCTCAGTATTTTGATAGTATCACCCTCTATACACCTCGGATATACATGTTATTTTATACATAGAAGCCTGAGACATAAAGCTATAACTTTCGTGCCCATGACCCTCGCATATTTTTTACTATTCACTTTCAAAACATTGCTCGAATTCATATTAGAGAAATAGAAGATTTCTGAATGGGGTACCCCTTTGGTGAATTGGAGATTTCACCAATTTCTCCGAAATGTATTACACTGGTGTTCAACTCGTTCGATATTTCTCCCCAAGAGATCTCACGGGTAAATGCTTCTATTGGAGTTAAAACGGAGCCTTAATTCAACATTTGAAGAAAAAATTACCCTTTTTGTTGGAAATTTTCACAAGTTTTTGCCTTATATTCGTACATCTCTCAGTATTTTGATAGTATCACCCTCTATACACCTCGGATATACACGTTATTTTATACATAGAAGCCTGAGACATAAAGCTATAACTTTCGTGCCCATGACCCTCGCATATTTTTTACTATTCACTTTCAAAACATTGCTCGAATTCATATTAGAGAAATAGAAGATTTCTGAATGGGGTACCCCTTTGGTGAATTGGAGATTTCACCAATTTCTCCGAAATGTATTACACTGGTGTTCAACTCGTTCGATATTACTCCCCAAGATATCTCACGGGTAAATGCTTCTATTGGAGTTAAAACGGAGCCTTAATTCAACATTTGAAAAAAAAATTACCCTTTTTGTTGGAAATTTTCACAAGTTTTTGCCTTATATTCGTACATCTCTCAGTATTTTGATAGTATCACCCTCTATACACCTCGGATATACACGTTATTTTATACATAGAAGCCTGAGACATAAAGCTATAACTTTCGTGCCCATGACCCTCGCATATTTTTTACTATTCACTTTCAAAACATTGCTCGAATTCATATTAGAGAAATAGAAGATTTCTGAATGGGGTACCCCTTTGGTGAATTGGAGATTTCACCAATTTCTCCGAAATGTATTACACTGGTGTTCAACTCGTTCGATATTTCTCCCCAAGAGATCTCACGGGTAAATGCTTCTATTGGAGTTAAAACGGAGCCTTAATTCAACATTTGAAGAAAAAATTACCCTTTTTGTTGGAAATTTTCACAAGTTTTTGCCTTATATTCGTACATCTCTCAGTATTTTGATAGTATCACCCTCTATACACCTCGGATATACACGTTATTTTATACATAGAAGCCTGAGACATAAAGCTATAACTTTCGTGCCCATGACCCTCGCATATTTTTTACTATTCACTTTCAAAACATTGCTCGAATTCATATTAGAGAAATAGAAGATTTCTGAATGGGGTACCCCTTTGGTGAATTGGAGATTTCACCAATTTCTCCGAAATGTATTACACTGGTGTTCAACTCGTTCGATATTTCTCCCCAAGAGATCTCACGGGTAAATGCTTCTATTGGAGTTAAAACGGAGCCTTAATTCAACATTTGAAGAAAAAATTACCCTTTTTGTTGGAAATTTTCACAAGTTTTTGCCTTATATTCGTACATCTCTCAGTATTTTGATAGTATCACCCTCTATACACCTCGGATATACACGTTATTTTATACATAGAAGCCTGAGACATAAAGCTATAACTTTCGTGCCCATGACCCTCGCATATTTTTTACTATTCACTTTCAAAACATTGCTCGAATTCATATTAGAGAAATAGAAGATTTCTGAATGGGGTACCCCTTTGGTGAATTGGAGATTTCACCAATTTCTCCGAAATTTATTACACTGGTGTTCAACTCGTTCGATATTACTCCCCAAGAGATCTCACGGGTAAATGCTTCTATTGGAGTTAAAACGGAGCCTTAATTCAACATTTGAAAAAAAATTACCCTTTTTGTTGGAAATTTTCACAAGTTTTTGCCTTATATTCGTACATCTCTCTGTATTTTGATAGTATCACCCTCTATACACCTCGGATATACACGTTATTTTATACATAGAAGCCTGAGACATAAAGCTATAACTTTCGTGCCCATGACCCTCGCATATTTTTTACTATTCACTTTCAAAACATTGCTCGAATTCATATTAGAGAAATAGAAGATTTCTGAATGGGGTACCCCTTTGGTGAATTGGAGATTTCACCAATTTCTCCGAAATTTATTACACTGGTGTTCAACTCGTTCGATATTACTCCCCAAGAGATCTCACGGGTAAATGCTTCTATTGGAGTTAAAACGGAGCCTTAATTCAACATTTGAAAAAAAATTACCCTTTTTGTTGGAAATTTTCACAAGTTTTTGCCTTATATTCGTACATCTCTCTGTATTTTGATAGTATCACCCTCTATACACCTCGGATATACACGTTATTTTATACATAGAAGCCTAAGACATAAAGCTATAACTTTCGTGCCCATGACCCTCGCATATTTTTTACTATTCACTTTCAAAACATTGCTCGAATTCATATTAGAGAAATAGAAGATTTCTGAATGGGGTACCCCTTTGGTGAATTGGAGATTTCACCAATTTCTCCGAAATGTATTACACTGGTGTTCAACTCGTTCGATATTTCTCCCCAAGAGATCTCACGGGTAAATGCTTCTATTGGAGTTAAAACGGAGCCTTAATTCAACATTTGAAGAAAAAATTACCCTTTTTGTTGGAAATTTTCACAAGTTTTTGCCTTATATTCGTACATCTCTTAGTATTTTGATAGTATCACCCTCTATACACCTCGGATATACACGTTATTTTATACATAGAAGCCTGAGACATAAAGCTATAACTTTCGTGCCCATGACCCTCGCATATTTTTTACTATTCACTTTCAAAACATTGCTCGAATTCATATTAGAGAAATAGAAGATTTCTGAATGGGGTACCCCTTTGGTGAATTGGAGATTTCACCAATTTCTCCGAAATGTATTACACTGGTGTTCAACTCGTTCGATATTTCTCCCCAAGAGATCTCATGGGTAAATGCTTCTATTGGAGTTGAAACGGAGCCTTAATTCAACATTTGAATAAAATTTACCCTTTTTGTTGGAAATTTTCACAAGTTTTTGCCTTATATTCGTACATCTCTCAGTATTTTGATAGTATCACCCTCTATACACCTCGGATATACACGTTATTTTATACATAGAAGCCTAAGACATAAAGCTATAACTTTCGTGCCCATGACCCTCGCATATTTTTTACTATTCACTTTCAAAACATTGCTCGAATTCAAATTAGAGAAATAGAAGATTTCTGAATGGGGTACCCCTTTGGTGAATTGGAGATTTCACTAATTTCTCCGAAATGTATTACACTGGTGTTCAACTCGTTCGATATTTCTCCCCAAGAGATCTCACGGGTAAATGCTTCTATTGGAGTTAAAACGGAGCCTTAATTCAACATTTGAAGAAAAAATTACCCTTTTTGTTGGAAATTTTCACAAGTTTTTGCCTTATATTCGTACATCTCTCAGTATTTTGATAGTATCACCCTCTATACACCTCGGATATACACGTTATTTTATACATAGAAGCCTGAGACATAAAGCTATAACTTTCGTGCCCATGACCCTCGCATATTTTTTACTATTCACTTTCAAAACATTGCTCGAATTCATATTAGAGAAATAGAAGATTTCTGAATGGGGTACCCCTTTGGTGAATTGGAGATTTCACCAATTTCTCCGAAATGTATTACACTGGTGTTCAACTCGTTCGATATTTCTCCCCAAGAGATCTCATGGGTAAATGCTTCTATTGGAGTTGAAACGGAGCCTTAATTCAACATTTGAAAAAAATTTACCCTTTTTGTTGGAAATTTTCACAAGTTTTTGCCTTATATTCGTACATCTCCCAGTATTTTGATAGTATCACCCTCTAAACACCTCGGATTTACACGATATTTTATACATAGATGCCTAAGACATAAAGCTATAACTTTCGTGCCCATGACCCTCGCATATTTTTTACTATTCACTTTCAAAACATTGCTCGAATTCATATTAGAGAAATAGAAGATTTCTGAATGGGGTACCCCTTTGGTGAATTGGAGATTTCACCAATTTCTCCGAAATGTATTACACTGGTGTTCAACTCGTTCGATATTTATCCCCAAGAGATCTCAGGGGTAAATGCTTCTATTGGAGTTGAAACGGAGCCTTAATTCCGCATTTGAAAAAAAATAATCCTTTTTGTTGGAAATTTTCACAAGTTCTTGCCTAATATTCGTACATCTCTCAGTATTTTGATAGTATCACCCTCTAAACACCTCGGATATACACGATATATTATACATAGAAGCATAAGACATAAAGCTATAACTTTCGTGCCCATGACCCTCGCATATTTTTTACTATTCACTTTCAAAACATTGCTCGAATTCATATTAGAGAAATCGAAGATTTCTAAATGGGGTACCCCTTTGGTGAATTGGAGATTTCACCAATTTCTCCGAAATGTATTACACTGGTGTTCAACTCGTTCGATATTTCTCCCCAAGAGATCTCATGGGTAAATGCTTCTATTGGAGTTGAAACGGAGCCTTAATTCAACATTTGAAAAAAATTTACCCTTTTTGTTGGAAATTTTCACAAGTTTTTGCCTTATATTCGTACATCTCTCAGTATTTTGATAGTATCACCCTCTAAACACCTCGGATTTACACGATATTTTATACATAGATGCCTAAGATATAAAGCTATAACTTTCGTGCCCATGACCCTCGCATATTTTTTACTATTCACTTTCAAAACATTGCTCGAATTCATATTAGAGAAATAGAAGATTTCTGAATGGGGTACCCCTTTGGTGAATTGGAGATTTCACCAATTTCTCCGAAATGTATTACACTGGTGTTCAACTCGTTCGATATTTATCCCCAAGAGATCTCAGGGGTAAATGCTTCTATTGGAGTTGAAACGGAGCCTTAATTCCGCATTTGAAAAAAAATAATCCTTTTTGTTGGAAATTTTCACAAGTTCTTGCCTAATATTCGTACATCTCTCAGTATTTTGATAGTATCACCCTCTAAACACCTCGGATATACACGATATATTATACATAGAAGAATAAGACATAAAGCTATAACTTTCGTGCCCATGACCCTCGCATATTTTTTACTATTCACTTTCAAAACATTGCTCGAATTCATATTAGAGAAATCGAAGATTTCTAAATGGGGTACCCCTTTGGTGAATTGGAGATTTCACCAATTTCTCCGAAATGTATTACACTGGTGTTCAACTCGTTCGATATTTCTCCCCAAGAGATCTCAGGGGTAAATGCTTCTATCGGAGTTGAAACGGAGCCTTAATTCAACATTCGAAAAAATATTACCCTTTTTGTTGGAAATTTTCACAAGTTTTTGCCTAATATTCGTACATCTCTCAGTATTTTGATAGTATCACCCTCTATACACCTCGGATATACACGTTATTTTATACATAGAAGCCTGAGACATAAAGCTATAACTTTCGTGCCCATGACCCTCGCATATTTTTTACTATTCACTTTCAAAACATTGCTCGAATTCATATTAGAGAAATCGAAGATTTCTGAATGGGGTACCCCTTTGGTGAATTGGAGATTTCACCAATTTCTCCGAAATGTATTACACTGGTGTTCAAATCGTTCGATATTTCTCCCCAAGAGATCTCATGGGTAAATGCTTCTATTGGAGTTGAAACAGAGCCTTAATTCGACATTTGAAAAAAAATTACCCTTTTTGTTGGAAATTTTCACAAGTTTTTGCCTTATATTCGTACATCTCTCAGTATTTTGATAGTATCACCCTCTATACACCTCGGATATACACGTTATTTTATACATAGAAGCCTGAGAGATAAAGCTATAACTTTCGTGCCCATGACCCTCGCATATTTTTTACTATTCACTTTCAAAACATTGCTCGAATTCATATTAGAGAAATAGAAGATTTCTGAATGGGGTACCCCTTTGGTGAATTGGAGATTTCACCAATTTCTCCGAAATGTATTACACTGGTGTTCAACTCGTTCGATATTACTCCCCAAGAGATCTCACGGGTAAATGCTTCTATTGGAGTTAAAACGGAGCCTTAATTCAACATTTGAAAAAAAATAACCCTTTTTGTTGGAAATTTTCACAAGTTTTTGCCTTATATTCGTACATCTCTCTGTATTTTGATAGTATCACCCTCTATACACCTCGGATATACACGTTATTTTATACATAGAAGCCTAAGACATAAAGCTATAACTTTCGTGCCCATGACCCTCGCATATTTTTTACTATTCACTTTCAAAACATTGCTCGAATTCATATTAGAGAAATAGAAGATTTCTGAATGGGGTACCCCTTTGGTGAATTGGAGATTTCACCAATTTCTCCGAAATGTATTACACTGGTGTTCAACTCGTTCGATATTTCTCCCCAAGAGATCTCACGGGTAAATGCTTCTATTGGAGTTAAAACGGAGCCTTAATTCAACATTTGAAGAAAAAATTACCCTTTTTGTTGGAAATTTTCACAAGTTTTTGCCTTATATTCGTACATCTCTCAGTATTTTGATAGTATCACCCTCTATACACCTCGGATATACACGTTATTTTATACATAGAAGCCTGAGAGATAAAGCTATAACTTTCGTGCCCATGACCCTCGCATATTTTTTACTATTCACTTTCAAAACATTGCTCGAATTCATATTAGAGAAATAGAAGATTTCTGTATGGGGTACCCCTTTGGTGAATTGGAGATTTCACCAATTTCTCCGAAATGTATTACACTGGTGTTCAACTCGTTCGATATTTCTCCCCAAGAGATCTCATGGGTGAATGCTTCTATTGGAGTTGAAACGGAGCATTAATTCAACATTTGAAAAAAAATTACCCTTTTTGTTGGAAATTTTCACAAGTTTTTGCCTTATATTCGTACATCTCTCAGTATTTTGATAGTATCACCCTCAATACACCTCGGATATACACGTTATTTTATACATAGAAGCCTGAGACATAAAGCTATAACTTTCGTGCCCATGACCCTCGCATATTTTTTACTATTCACTTTCAAAACATTGCTCGAATTCATATTAGAGAAATAGAAGATTTATGAATGGGGTACCCCTTTGGTGAATTGGAGATTTCACCAATTTCTCCGAAATGTATTACACTGGTGTTCAACTCGTTCGATATTTCTCCCCAAGAGATCTCACGGGTAAATGCATCTATTGGAGTTGAAACGGAGCATTAATTCAACAGTTGAAAAAAAATTACCCTTTTTGTTGGAAATTTTCACAATTTTTGCCTTATATTCGTACATCTCTCTGTATTTTGATAGTATCACCCTCAATACACCTCGGATATACACGTTATTTTATACATAGAAGCCTGAGACATAAAGCTATAACTTTCGTGCCCATGACCCTCGCATATTTTTTACTATTCACTTTCAAAACATTGCTCGAATTCATATTAGAGAAATAGAAGATTTCTGAATGGGGTACCCCTTTGGTGAATTGGAGATTTCACCAATTTCTCCAAAATGTATTACACTGGTGTTCAACTCGTTCGATATTTCTCCCCAAGAGATCTCATGGGTGAATGCTTCTATTGGAGTTGAAACGGAGCCTTAATTCAACATTTGAAAAAAAAATTCCCTTTTTGTTGGAAATTTTCACAAGTTTTTGCCTTATATTCGTACATCTCTCAGTATTTTGATAGTATCACCCTCTATACACCTCGGATATACACGTTATTTTATACATAGAAGCCTGAGACATAAAGCTATAACTTTCGTGCCCATGACCCTCGCATATTTTTTACTATTCACTTTCAAAACATTGCTCGAATTCATATTAGAGAAATAGAAGATTTCTGTATGGGGTACCCTTTGGTGAATTGGAGATTTCACCAATATCTCCGAAATGTATTACACTGGTGTTCAACTCGTTCGATATTTCTCCCCAAGAGATCTCACGGGTAAATGCTTCTATTGGAGTTGAAACGGAGCCTTAATTCAACAGTTGAAAAAATTTTACCCTTTTTGTTGGAAATTTTCACAATTTTTGCCTTATATTCGTACATCTCTCTGTATTTTGATAGTATCACCCTCAATACACCTCGGATATACACGTTATTTTATACATAGAAGCCTAGGACATAAAGCTATAACTTTCGTGCCCATGACCCTCGCATATTTTTTATTATTCACTTTCAAAACATTGCTCGAATTCATATTAGAGAAATCGAAGATTTCTCAAATGGGAACCCCTTTGGTGAGAAGGAGATTTCACCAATTTCTCCGAAATGTATTACACTGGTGTTCAACTCGTTCGATATTTCTCCCCAAGAGATCTCACGGGTAAATGCTTCTATTGGAGTTAAAACGGAGCCTTAATTCAACATTTGAAAAAAAATTTCCCTTTTTGTTGGAAATTTTCACAAGTTTTTGCCTTATATTCGTACATCTCTCAGTATTTTGATAGTGTCACCCTCTATACACCTCGGATATACACGTTATTTTATACATAGAAGCCTGAGACATAAAGCAATAACTTTCGTGCCCATGACCCTCGCATATATTTTACTATTCACTTTCAAAACATTGCTCGAATTCATATTAGAGAAATAGAAGATTTCTGTATGGGGTACCCTTTGGTGAATTGGAGATTTCACCAATTTCTCCGAAATGTATTACACTGGTGTTCAACTCGTTCGATATTTCTCCCCAAGAGATCTCACGGGTAAATGCTTCTATTGGAGTTGAAACGGAGCCTTAATTCAACAGTTGAAAAAAATTTACCCTTTTTGTTGGAAATTTTCACAAGTTTTTGCCTTATATTCGTACGTCTCTCAGTATTTTGATAGTATCACCCTCTATACACCTCGGATATACACGTTATTTTATACATAGAAGCCTGAGACATAAAGCTATAACTTTCGTGCCCATGACCCTCGCATATTTTTTACTATTCACTTTCAAAACATTGCTCGAATTCATATTAGAGAAATAGAAGATTTCTGAATGGGGTACCCCTTTGGTGAATTGGAGATTTCACCAATTTCTCCGAAATGTATTACACTGGTGTTCAACTCGTTCGATATTTCTCCCCAAGAGATCTCATGGGTGAATGCTTCTATTGGAGTTGAAACGGAGCATTAATTCAACATTTGAAAAAAAATTACCCTTTTTGTTGGAAATTTTCACAAGTTTTTGCCTTATATTCGTACATCTCTCAGTCTTTTGATAGTATCACCCTCAATACACCTCGGATATACACGTTATTTTATACATAGAAGCCTGAGACATAAAGCTATAACTTTCGTGCCCATGACCCTCGCATATTTTTTACTATTCACTTTCAAAACATTGCTCGAATTCATATTAGAGAAATAGAAGATTTATGAATGGGGTACCCCTTTGGTGAATTGGAGATTTCACCAATTTCTCCGAAATGTATTACACTGGTGTTCAACTCGTTCGATATTTCTCCCCAAGAGATCTCACGGGTAAATGCATCTATTGGAGTTGAAACGGAGCATTAATTCAACAGTTGAAAAAAAATTACCCTTTTTGTTGGAAATTTTCACAATTTTTGCCTTATATTCGTACATCTCTCTGTATTTTGATAGTATCACCCTCAATACACCTCGGATATACACGTTATTTTATACATAGAAGCCTAGGACATAAAGCTATAACTTTCGTGCCCATGACCCTCGCATATTTTTTATTATTCACTTTCAAAACATTGCTCGAATTCATATTAGAGAAATCGAAGATTTCTCAAATGGGTACCCCTTTGGTGAGAAGGAGATTTCACCAATTTCTCCGAAATGTATTACACTGGTGTTCAACTCGTTCGATATTTCTCCCCAAGAGATCTCACGGGTAAATGCTTCTATTGGAGTTAAAACGGAGCCTTAATTCAACATTTGAAAAAAAATTTCCCTTTTTGTTGGAAATTTTCACAAGTTTTTGCCTTATATTCGTACATCTCTAAGTATTTTGATAGTGTCACCCTCTATACACCTCGGATATACACGTTATTTTATACATAGAAGCCTGAGACATAAAGCAATAACTTTCGTGCCCATGACCCTCGCATATATTTTACTATTCACTTTCAAAACATTGCTCGAATTCATATTAGAGAAATAGAAGATTTCTGTATGGGGTACCCTTTGGTGAATTGGAGATTTCACCAATTTCTCCGAAATGTATTACACTGGTGTTCAACTCGTTCGATATTTCTCCCCAAGAGATCTCACGGGTAAATGCTTCTATTGGAGTTGAAACGGAGCCTTAATTCAACAGTTGAAAAAAATTTACCCTTTTTGTTGGAAATTTTCACAAGTTTTTGCCTTATATTCGTACGTCTCTCAGTATTTTGATAGTATCACCCTCTATACACCTCGGATATACACGTTATTTTATACATAGAAGCCTGAGACATAAAGCTATAACTTTCGTGCCCATGACCCTCGCATATTTTTTACTATTCACTTTCAAAACATTGCTCGAATTCATATTAGAGAAATAGAAGATTTCTGAATGGGGTACCCCTTTGGTGAATTGGAGATTTCACCAATTTCTCCGAAATGTATTACACTGGTGTTCAACTCGTTCGATATTTCTCCCCAAGAGATCTCATGGGTGAATGCTTCTATTGGAGTTGAAACGGAGCATTAATTCAACATTTGAAAAAAAATTACCCTTTTTGTTGGAAATTTTCACAAGTTTTTGCCTTATATTCGTACATCTCTCAGTCTTTTGATAGTATCACCCTCAATACACCTCGGATATACACGTTATTTTATACATAGAAGCCTGAGACATAAAGCTATAACTTTCGTGCCCATGACCCTCGCATATTTTTTACTATTCACTTTCAAAACATTGCTCGAATTCATATTAGAGAAATAGAAGATTTATGAATGGGGTACCCCTTTGGTGAATTGGAGATTTCACCAATTTCTCCGAAATGTATTACACTGGTGTTCAACTCGTTCGATATTTCTCCCCAAGAGATCTCACGGGTAAATGCATCTATTGGAGTTGAAACGGAGCATTAATTCAACAGTTGAAAAAAAATTACCCTTTTTGTTGGAAATTTTCACAATTTTTGCCTTATATTCGTACATCTCTCTGTATTTTGATAGTATCACCCTCAATACACCTCGGATATACACGTTATTTTATACATAGAAGCCTAGGACATAAAGCTATAACTTTCGTGCCCATGACCCTCGCATATTTTTTATTATTCACTTTCAAAACATTGCTCGAATTCATATTAGAGAAATCGAAGATTTCTCAAATGGGTACCCCTTTGGTGAGAAGGAGATTTCACCAATTTCTCCGAAATGTATTACACTGGTGTTCAACTCGTTCGATATTTCTCCCCAAGAGATCTCACGGGTAAATGCTTCTATTGGAGTTAAAACGGAGCCTTAATTCAACATTTGAAAAAAAATTTCCCTTTTTGTTGGAAATTTTCACAAGTTTTTGCCTTATATTCGTACATCTCTCAGTATTTTGATAGTGTCACCCTCTATACACCTCGGATATACACGTTATTTTATACATAGAAGCCTGAGACATAAAGCAATAACTTTCGTGCCCATGACCCTCGCATATATTTTACTATTCACTTTCAAAACATTGCTCGAATTCATATTAGAGAAATAGAAGATTTCTGTATGGGGTACCCTTTGGTGAATTGGAGATTTCACCAATTTCTCCGAAATGTGTTACACTGGTGTTCAACTCGTTCGATATTTCTCCCCAAGAGATCTCACGGGTAAATGCTTCTATTGGAGTTGAAACGGAGCCTTAATTCAAAAGTTGAAAAAAATTTACCCTTTTTGTTGGAAATTTTCACAAGTTTTTGCCTTATATTCGTACATCTCTCAGTATTTTGATAGTATCACCCTCTATACACCTCGGATATACACGTTATTTTATACATAGAAGCCTGAGACATAAAGCTATAACTTTCGTGCCCATGACCCTCGCATATTTTTTACTATTCACTTTCAAAACATTGCTCGAATTCATATTAGAGAAATAGAAGATTTCTGAATGGGGTACCCCTTTGGTGAATTGGAGATTTTACCAATTTCTCCAAAATGTATTACACTGGTGTTCAACTCGTTCGATATTTCTCCCCAAGAGATCTCATGGGTGAATGCTTCTATTGGAGTTGAAACGGAGCCTTAATTCAACATTTGAAAAAAAATTTCCCTTTTTGTTGGAAATTTTCACAAGTTTTTGCCTTATATTCGTACATCTCTCAGTATTTTGATAGTATCACCCTCTATACACCTCGGATATACACGTTATTTTATACATAGAAGCCTGAGACATAAAGCTATAACTTTCGTGCCCATGACCCTCGCATATTTTTTACTATTCACTTTCAAAACATTGCTCGAATTCATATTAGAGAAATAGAAGATTTCTGTATGGGGTACCCTTTGGTGAATTGGAGATTTCACCAATATCTCCGAAATGTATTACACTGGTGTTCAACTCGTTCGATATTTCTCCCCAAGAGATCTCACGGGTAAATGCTTCTATTGGAGTTGAAACGGAGCCTTAATTCAACAGTTGAAAAAAATTTACCCTTTTTGTTGGAAATTTTCACAATTTTTGCCTTATATTCGTACATCTCTCTGTATTTTGATAGTATCACCCTCAATACACCTCGGATATACACGTTATTTTATACATAGAAGCCTAGGACATAAAGCTATAACTTTCGTGCCCATGACCCTCGCATATTTTTTATTATTCACTTTCAAAACATTGCTCGAATTCATATTAGAGAAATCGAAGATTTCTCAAATGGGTACCCCTTTGGTGAGATGGAGATTTCACCAATTTCTCCGAAATGTATTACACTGGTGTTCAACTCGTTCGATATTTCTCCCCAAGAGATCTCACGAGTAAATGCTTCTATTGGAGTTAAAACGGAGCCTTAATTCAACATTTGAAAAAAAATTTCCCTTTTTGTTGGAAATTTTCACAAGTTTTTGCCTTATATTCGTACATCTCTCAGTATTTTGATAGTGTCACCCTCTATACACCTCGGATATACACGTTATTTTATACATAGAAGCCTGAGACATAAAGCAATAACTTTCGTGCCCATGACCCTCGCATATATTTTACTATTCACTTTCAAAACATTGCTCGAATTCATATTAGAGAAATAGAAGATTTCTGTATGGGGTACCCTTTGGTGAATTGGAGATTTCACCAATTTCTCCGAAATGTATTACACTGGTGTTCAACTCGTTCGATATTTCTCCCCAAGAGATCTCACGGGTAAATGCTTCTATTGGAGTTGAAACGGAGCCTTAATTCAACAGTTGAAAAAAATTTACCCTTTTTGTTGGAAATTTTCACAAGTTTTTGCCTTATATTCGTACATCTCTCAGTATTTTGATAGTATCACCCTCTATACACCTCGGATATACACGTTATTTTATACATAGAAGCCTGAGACATAAAGCTATAACTTTCGTGCCCATGACCCTCGCATATTTTTTACTATTCACTTTCAAAACATTGCTCGAATTCATATTAGAGAAATAGAAGATTTCTGAATGGGGTACCCCTTTGGTGAATTGGAGATTTCACCAATTTCTCCGAAATGTATTACACTGGTGTTCAACTCGTTCGATATTTCTCCCCAAGAGATCTCATGGGTGAATGCTTCAATTGGAGTTGAAACGGAGCATTAATTCAACATTTGAAAAAAAATTACCCTTTTTGTTGGAAATTTTCACAATTTTTGCCTTATATTCGTACATCTCTCAGTATTTTGATAGTATCACCCTCAATACACCTCGGATATACACGTTATTTTATACATAGAAGCCTGAGACATAAAGCTATAACTTTCGTGCCCATGACCCTCGCATATTTTTTACTATTCACTTTCAAAACATTGCTCGAATTCATATTAGAGAAATAGAAGATTTCTGAATGGGGTACCCCTTTGGAGAATTGGAGATTTCACCAATTTCTCCAAAATGTATTACACTGGTGTTCAACTCGTTCGATATTTCTCCCCAAGAGATCTCATGGGTGAATGCTTCTATTGGAGTTGAAACGGAGCATTAATTCAACATTTGAAAAAAAATTACCCTTTTTGTTGGAAATTTTCACAAGTTTTTGCCTTATATTCGTACATCTCTCAGTATTTTGATAGTATCACCCTCAATACACCTCGGATATACACGTTATTTTATACATAGAAGCCTGAGACATAAAGCTATAACTTTCGTGCCCATGACCCTCGCATATTTTTTACTATTCACTTTCAAAACATTGCTCGAATTCATATTAGAGAAATAGAAGATTTATGAATGGGGTACCCCTTTGGTGAATTGGAGATTTCACCAATTTCTCCGAAATGTATTACACTGGTGTTCAACTCGTTCGATATTTCTCCCCAAGAGATCTCACGGGTAAATGCATCTATTGGAGTTGAAACGGAGCATTAATTCAACAGTTGAAAAAAAATTACCCTTTTTGTTGGAAATTTTCACAATTTTTGCCTTATATTCGTACATCTCTCTGTATTTTGATAGTATCACCCTCAATACACCTCGGATATACACGTTATTTTATACATAGAAGCCTAGGACATAAAGCTATAACTTTCGTGCCCATGACCCTCGCATATTTTTTATTATTCACTTTCAAAACATTGCTCGAATTCATATTAGAGAAATCGAAGATTTCTCAAATGGGTACCCCTTTGGTGAGAAGGAGATTTCACCAATTTCTCCGAAATGTATTACACTGGTGTTCAACTCGTTCGATATTTCTCCCCAAGAGATCTCACGGGTAAATGCTTCTATTGGAGTTAAAACGGAGCCTTAATTCAACATTTGAAAAAAAATTTCCCTTTTTGTTGGAAATTTTCACAAGTTTTTGCCTTATATTCGTACATCTCTCAGTATTTTGATAGTGTCACCCTCTATACACCTCGGATATACACGTTATTTTATACATAGAAGCCTGAGACATAAAGCAATAACTTTCGTGCCCATGACCCTCGCATATATTTTACTATTCACTTTCAAAACATTGCTCGAATTCATATTAGAGAAATAGAAGATTTCTGTATGGGGTACCCTTTGGTGAATTGGAGATTTCACCAATTTCTCCGAAATGTGTTACACTGGTGTTCAACTCGTTCGATATTTCTCCCCAAGAGATCTCACGGGTAAATGCTTCTATTGGAGTTGAAACGGAGCCTTAATTCAAAAGTTGAAAAAAATTTACCCTTTTTGTTGGAAATTTTCACAAGTTTTTGCCTTATATTCGTACATCTCTCAGTATTTTGATAGTATCACCCTCTATACACCTCGGATATACACGTTATTTTATACATAGAAGCCTGAGACATAAAGCTATAACTTTCGTGCCCATGACCCTCGCATATTTTTTACTATTCACTTTCAAAACATTGCTCGAATTCATATTAGAGAAATAGAAGATTTCTGAATGGGGTACCCCTTTGGTGAATTGGAGATTTTACCAATTTCTCCAAAATGTATTACACTGGTGTTCAACTCGTTCGATATTTCTCCCCAAGAGATCTCATGGGTGAATGCTTCTATTGGAGTTGAAACGGAGCCTTAATTCAACATTTGAAAAAAAATTTCCCTTTTTGTTGGAAATTTTCACAAGTTTTTGCCTTATATTCGTACATCTCTCAGTATTTTGATAGTATCACCCTCTATACACCTCGGATATACACGTTATTTTATACATAGAAGCCTGAGACATAAAGCTATAACTTTCGTGCCCATGACCCTCGCATATTTTTTACTATTCACTTTCAAAACATTGCTCGAATTCATATTAGAGAAATAGAAGATTTCTGTATGGGGTACCCTTTGGTGAATTGGAGATTTCACCAATATCTCCGAAATGTATTACACTGGTGTTCAACTCGTTCGATATTTCTCCCCAAGAGATCTCACGGGTAAATGCTTCTATTGGAGTTGAAACGGAGCCTTAATTCAACAGTTGAAAAAAATTTACCCTTTTTGTTGGAAATTTTCACAATTTTTGCCTTATATTCGTACATCTCTCTGTATTTTGATAGTATCACCCTCAATACACCTCGGATATACACGTTATTTTATACATAGAAGCCTAGGACATAAAGCTATAACTTTCGTGCCCATGACCCTCGCATATTTTTTATTATTCACTTTCAAAACATTGCTCGAATTCATATTAGAGAAATCGAAGATTTCTCAAATGGGTACCCCTTTGGTGAGATGGAGATTTCACCAATTTCTCCGAAATGTATTACACTGGTGTTCAACTCGTTCGATATTTCTCCCCAAGAGATCTCACGAGTAAATGCTTCTATTGGAGTTAAAACGGAGCCTTAATTCAACATTTGAAAAAAAATTTCCCTTTTTGTTGGAAATTTTCACAAGTTTTTGCCTTATATTCGTACATCTCTCAGTATTTTGATAGTGTCACCCTCTATACACCTCGGATATACACGTTATTTTATACATAGAAGCCTGAGACATAAAGCAATAACTTTCGTGCCCATGACCCTCGCATATATTTTACTATTCACTTTCAAAACATTGCTCGAATTCATATTAGAGAAATAGAAGATTTCTGTATGGGGTACCCTTTGGTGAATTGGAGATTTCACCAATTTCTCCGAAATGTATTACACTGGTGTTCAACTCGTTCGATATTTCTCCCCAAGAGATCTCACGGGTAAATGCTTCTATTGGAGTTGAAACGGAGCCTTAATTCAACAGTTGAAAAAAATTTACCCTTTTTGTTGGAAATTTTCACAAGTTTTTGCCTTATATTCGTACATCTCTCAGTATTTTGATAGTATCACCCTCTATACACCTCGAATATACACGTTATTTTATACATAGAAGCCTGAGACATAAAGCTATAACTTTCGTGCCCATGACCCTCGCATATATTTTACTATTCACTTTCAAAACATTGCTCGAATTCATATTAGAGAAATAGAAGATTTCTGTATGGGGTACCCTTTGGTGAATTGGAGATTTCACCAATTTCTCCGAAATGTATTACACTGGTGTTCAACTCGTTCGATATTTCTCCCCAAGAGATCTCATGGGTAAATGCTTCTATTGGAGTTGAAACGGAGCCTTAATTCAACATTTGAAAAAAATTTACCCTTTTTGTTGGAAATTTTTACAAGTTTTTGCCTTATATTCGTACATCTCTCAGTATTTTGATAGTATCACCCTCTATACACCTCGGATATACACGTTATTTTATACATAGAAGCCTGAGAGATAAAGCTATAACTTTCGTGCCCATGACCCTCGCATATTTTTTACTATTCACTTTCAAAACATTGCTCGAATTCATATTAGAGAAATAGAAGATTTCTGTATGGGGTACCCCTTTGGTGAATTGGAGATTTCACCAATTTCTCCGAAATGTATTAGACTGGTGTTCAACTCGTTCGATATTTCTCCCCAAGAGATCTCATGGGTGAATGCATCTATTGGATTTGAAACGGAGCATTAATTCAACATTTGAAAAAAAATTACCCTTTTTGTTGGAAATTTTCACAATTTTTGCCTTATATTCGTACATCTCTCAGTATTTTGATAGTATCACCCTCTATACACCTCGGATATAAACGTTATTTTATACATAGAAGCCTGAGACATAAAGCTATAATTTCGTGCCCATGACCCTCGCATATTTTTTACTATTCACTTTCAAAACATTGCTCGAATTCATATTAGAGAAATAGAAGATTTCTGAATGGGGTACCCCTTTGGTGAATTGGAGATTTCACCAATTTCTCCGAAATGTATTACACTGGTGTTCAACTCGTTCGATATTTCTCCCCAAGAGATCTCATGGGTGAATGCTTCAATTGGAGTTGAAACGGAGCATTAATTCAACATTTGAAAAAAAATTACCCTTTTTGTTGGAAATTTTCACAATTTTTGCCTTATATTCGTACATCTCTCAGTATTTTGATAGTGTCACCCTCTATACACCTCGGATATACACGTTATTTTATACATAGAAGCCTGAGACATAAAGCAATAACTTTCGTGCCCATGACCCTCGCATATATTTTACTATTCACTTTCAAAACATTGCTCGAATTCATATTAGAGAAATAGAAGATTTCTGTATGGGGTACCCTTTGGTGAATTGGAGATTTCACCAATTTCTCCGAAATGTATTACACTGGTGTTCAACTCGTTCGATATTTCTCCCCAAGAGATCTCACGGGTAAATGCTTCTATTGGAGTTGAAACGGAGCCTTAATTCAACAGTTGAAAAAAATTTACCCTTTTTGTTGGAAATTTTCACAAGTTTTTGCCTTATATTCGTACATCTCTCAGTATTTTGATAGTATCACCCTCTATACACCTCGGATATACACGTTATTTTATACATAGAAGCCTGAGACATAAAGCTATAACTTTCGTGCCCATGACCCTCGCATATATTTTACTATTCACTTTCAAAACATTGCTCGAATTCATATTAGAGAAATAGAAGATTTCTGTATGGGGTACCCTTTGGTGAATTGGAGATTTCACCAATTTCTCCGAAATGTATTACACTGGTGTTCAACTCGTTCGATATTTCTCCCCAAGAGATCTCATGGGTAAATGCTTCTATTGGAGTTGAAACGGAGCCTTAATTCAACATTTGAAAAAAATTTACCCTTTTTGTTGGAAATTTTTACAAGTTTTTGCCTTATATTCGTACATCTCTCAGTATTTTGATAGTATCACCCTCTATACACCTCGGATATACACGTTATTTTATACATAGAAGCCTGAGAGATAAAGCTATAACTTTCGTGCCCATGACCCTCGCATATTTTTTACTATTCACTTTCAAAACATTGCTCGAATTCATATTAGAGAAATAGAAGATTTCTGTATGGGGTACCCCTTTGGTGAATTGGAGATTTCACCAATTTCTCCGAAATGTATTACACTGGTGTTCAACTCGTTCGATATTTCTCCCCAAGAGATCTCATGGGTGAATGCATCTATTGGAGTTGAAACGGAGCATTAATTCAACATTTGAAAAAAAATTACCCTTTTTGTTGGAAATTTTCACAATTTTTGCCTTATATTCGTACATCTCTCAGTATTTTGAGAGAATCACCCTCTATACACCTCGGATATAAACGTTATTTTATACATAGAAGCCTGAGACATAAAGCTATAACTTTCGTGCCCATGACCCTCGCATATTTTTTACTATTCACTTTCAAAACATTGCTCGAATTCATATTAGAGAAATAGAAGATTTCTGAATGGGGTACCCCTTTGGTGAATTGGAGATTTCACCAATTTCTCCGAAATGTATTACACTGGTGTTCAACTCGTTCGATATTTCTCCCCAAGAGATCTCATGGGTGAATGCTTCAATTGGAGTTGAAACGGAGCATTAATTCAACATTTGAAAAAAAATTACCCTTTTTGTTGGAAATTTTCACAATTTTTGCCTTATATTCGTACATCTCTCAGTATTTTGATAGTATCACCCTCAATACACCTCGGATATACACGTTATTTTATACATAGAAGCCTGAGACATAAAGCTATAACTTTCGTGCCCATGAACCTCGCATATTTTTTACTATTCACTTTCAAAACATTGCTCGAATTCATATTAGAGAAATAGAAGATTTCTGAATGGGGTACCCCTTTGGTGAATTGGAGATTTCACCAATTTCTCCGAAATGTATTACACTGGTGTTCAACTCGTTCGATATTTCTCCCCAAGAGATCTCATGGGTAAATGCTTCTATTGGAGTTGAAACGGAGCCTTAATTCAACATTTGAAAAAAATTTACCCTTTTTGTTGGAAATTTTTACAAGTTTTTGCCTTATATTCGTACATCTCTCAGTATTTTGATAGTATCACCCTCTATACACCTCGGATATACACGTTATTTTATACATAGAAGCCTGAGAGATAAAGCTATAACTTTCGTGCCCATGACCCTCGCATATTTTTTACTATTCACTTTCAAAACATTGCTCGAATTCATATTAGAGAAATAGAAGATTTCTGTATGGGGTACCCCTTTGGTGAATTGGAGATTTCACCAATTTCTCCGAAATGTATTACACTGGTGTTAAACTCGTTCGATATTTCTCCCCAAGAGATCTCATGGGTAAATGCTTCTATTGGAGTTGAAACGGAGCCTTAATTCAACATTTGAAAAAAATTTACCCTTTTTGTTGGAAATTTTCACAAGTTTTTGCCTTATATTCGTACATCTCTCAGTATTTTGATAGTATCACCCTCTATACACCTCGGATATACACGTTATTTTATACATAGAAGCCTGAGAGATAAAGCTATAACTTTCGTGCCCATGACCCTCGCATATTTTTTACTATTCACTTTCAAAACATTGCTCGAATTCATATTAGAGAAATAGAAGATTTCTGTATGGGGTACCCCTTTGGTGAATTGGAGATTTCACCAATTTCTCCGAAATGTATTACACTGGTGTTCAACTCGTTCGATATTTCTCCCCAAGAGATCTCATGGGTGAATGCATCTATTGGAGTTGAAACGGAGCATTAATTCAACATTTGAAAAAAAATTACCCTTTTTGTTGGAAATTTTCACAATTTTTGCCTTATATTCGTACATCTCTCAGTATTTTGAGAGAATCACCCTCTATACACCTCGGATATAAACGTTATTTTATACATAGAAGCCTGAGACATAAAGCTATAACTTTCGTGCCCATGACCCTCGCATATTTTTTACTATTCACTTTCAAAACATTGCTCGAATTCATATTAGAGAAATAGAAGATTTCTGAATGGGGTACCCCTTTGGTGAATTGGAGATTTCACCAATTTCTCCGAAATGTATTACACTGGTGTTCAACTCGTTCGATATTTCTCCCCAAGAGATCTCATGGGTGAATGCTTCAATTGGAGTTGAAACGGAGCATTAATTCAACATTTGAAAAAAAATTACCCTTTTTGTTGGAAATTTTCACAATTTTTGCCTTATATTCGTACATCTCTCAGTATTTTGATAGTATCACCCTCAATACACCTCGGATATACACGTTATTTTATACATAGAAGCCTGAGACATAAAGCTATAACTTTCGTGCCCATGAACCTCGCATATTTTTTACTATTCACTTTCAAAACATTGCTCGAATTCATATTAGAGAAATAGAAGATTTCTGAATGGGGTACCCCTTTGGTGAATTGGAGATTTCACCAATTTCTCCGAAATGTATTACACTGGTGTTCAACTCGTTCGATATTTCTCCCCAAGAGATCTCATGGGTAAATGCTTCTATTGGAGTTGAAACGGAGCCTTAATTCAACATTTGAAAAAAATTTACCCTTTTTGTTGGAAATTTTTACAAGTTTTTGCCTTATATTCGTACATCTCTCAGTATTTTGATAGTATCACCCTCTATACACCTCGGATATACACGTTATTTTATACATAGAAGCCTGAGAGATAAAGCTATAACTTTCGTGCCCATGACCCTCGCATATTTTTTACTATTCACTTTCAAAACATTGCTCGAATTCATATTAGAGAAATAGAAGATTTCTGTATGGGGTACCCCTTTGGTGAATTGGAGATTTCACCAATTTCTCCGAAATGTATTACACTGGTGTTAAACTCGTTCGATATTTCTCCCCAAGAGATCTCATGGGTAAATGCTTCTATTGGAGTTGAAACGGAGCCTTAATTCAACATTTGAAAAAAATTTACCCTTTTTGTTGGAAATTTTCACAAGTTTTTGCCTTATATTCGTACATCTCTCAGTATTTTGATAGTATCACCCTCTATACACCTCGGATATACACGTTATTTTATACATAGAAGCCTGAGAGATAAAGCTATAACTTTCGTGCCCATGACCCTCGCATATTTTTTACTATTCACTTTCAAAACATTGCTCGAATTCATATTAGAGAAATAGAAGATTTCTGTATGGGGTACCCCTTTGGTGAATTGGAGATTTCACCAATTTCTCCGAAATGTATTACACTGGTGTTCAACTCGTTCGATATTTCTCCCCAAGAGATCTCATGGGTGAATGCATCTATTGGAGTTGAAACGGAGCATTAATTCAACATTTGAAAAAAAATTACCCTTTTTGTTGGAAATTTTCACAATTTTTGCCTTATATTCGTACATCTCTCAGTATTTTGATAGTATCACCCTCAATACACCTCGGATATACACGTTATTTTATACATAGAAGCCTGCGACATAAAGCTATAACTTTCGTGCCCATGACCCTAGCATATTTTTTACTATTCACTTTCAAAACATTGCTCGAATTCATATTAGAGAAATAGAAGATTTCTGAATGGGGTACCCCTTTGGTGAATTGGAGATTTCACCAATTTCTCCGAAATGTATTACACTGGTGTTCAACTCGTTCGATATTTCTCCCCAAGAGATCTCATGGGTGAATGCATCTATTGGAGTTGAAACGGAGCATTAATTCAACATTTGAAAAAAAATTACCCTTTTTGTTGGAAATTTTCACAATTTTTGCCTTATATTCGTACATCTCTCAGTATTTTGATAGTATCACCCTCAATACACCTCGGATATACACGTTATTTTATACATAGAAGCCTGAGACATAAAGCTATAACTTTCGTGCCCATGACCCTCGCATATTTTTTACTATTCACTTTCAAAACATTGCTCGAATTCATATTAGAGAAATAGAAGATTTCTGAATGGGGTACCCCTTTGGTGAATTGGAGATTTCACCAATTTCTCCGAAATGTATTACACTGGTGTTCAACTCGTTCGATATTTCTCCCCAAGAGATCTCACGGGTTAATGCTTCTATTGGAGTTGAAACGGAGCCTTAATTCAACATTTGAAAAAAATTTACCCTTTTTGTTGGAAATTTTCACAAGTTTTTGCCTTATATTCGTACATCTCTCAGTATTTTGATAGTATCACCCTCTATACACCTCGGATATACACGTTATTTTATACATAGAAGCCTGCGACATAAAGCTATAACTTTCGTGCCCATGACCCTCGCATATTTTTTACTATTCACTTTCAAAACATTGCTCGAATTCATATTAGAGAAATAGAAGATTTCTGAATGGGGTACCCCTTTGGTGAATTGGAGATTTCACCAATTTCTCCGAAATGTATTACACTGGTGTTCAACTCGTTCGATATTTCTCCCCAAGAGAACTCATGGGTGAATGCATCTATTGGAGTTGAAACGGAGCATTAATTCAACATTTGAAAAAAAATTACCCTTTTTGTTGGAAATTTTCACAATTTTTGCCTTATATTCGTACATCTCTCAGTATTTTGATAGTATCACCCTCAATACACCTCGGATATACACGTTATTTTATACATAGAAGCCTGAGACATAAAGCTATAACTTTCGTGCCCATGACCCTCGCATATTTTTTACTATTCACTTTCAAAACATTGCTCGAATTCATATTAGAGAAATAGAAGATTTCTGAATGGGGTACCCCTTTGGTGAATTGGAGATTTCACCAATTTCTCTGAAATGTATTACACTGGTGTTCAACTCGTTCGATATTTCTCCCCAAGAGATCTCATGGGTAAATGCTTCTATTGGAGTAGAAACGGAGCCTTAATTCAACATTTGAAAAAAATTTACCCTTTTTGTTGGAAATTTTCACAAGTTTTTGCCTTATATTCGTACATCTCTCAGTATTTTGATAGTATCACCCTCTATACACCTCGGATATACACGTTATTTTATACATAGAAGCCTAAGAGATAAAGCTATAACTTTCGTGCCCATGACCCTCGCATATTTTTTACTATTCACTTTCAAAACATTCCTCGAATTCATATTAGAGAAATAGAAGATTTCTGTATGGGGTACCCCTTTGGTGAAATGGAGATTTCACCAATTTCTCCGAAATGTATTACATTGGTGTTCAACTCGTTCGATATTTCTCCCCAAGAGATCTCACGGGTAAATGCTTCTATTGGAGTTCAAACGGAGCCTTAATTCAACATTTGAAATTTTTTTTCCCTTTTTGTTGGAAATTTTCACAAGTTTTTGCCTTATATTCGTACATCTCTCAGTATTTTGATAGTATCACCCTCTATACACCTCGGATATACACGTTATTTTATACATAGAAGCCTGAGAGATAAAGCTATAACTTTCGTGCCCATGACCCTCGCATATTTTTTACTATTCACTTTCAAAACATTCCTCGAATTCATATTAGAGAAATAGAAGATTTCTGAATGGGGTACCCCTTTGGTGAATTGGAGATTTCACCAATTTCTCCGAAATGTATTACACTGGTGTTCAACTCGTTCGATATTTCTCCCCAAGAGAACTCATGGGTGAATGCATCTATTGGAGTTGAAACGGAGCATTAATTCAACATTTGAAAAAAAATTACCCTTTTTGTTTGAAATTTTCACAATTTTTGCCTTATATTCGTACATCTCTCAGTATTTTGATAGTATCACCCTCAATACACCTCGGATATACACGTTATTTTATACATAGAAGCCTGAGACATAAAGCTATAACTTTCGTGCCCATGACCCTCGCATATTTTTTACTATTCACTTTCAAAACATTGCTCGAATTCATATTAGAGAAATAGAAGATTTCTGAATGGGGTACCCCTTTGGTGAATTGGAGATTTCACCAATTTCTCTGAAATGTATTACACTGGTGTTCAACTCGTTCGATATTTCTCCCCAAGAGATCTCATGGGTAAATGCTTCTATTGGAGTAGAAACGGAGCCTTAATTCAACATTTGAAAAAAATTTACCCTTTTTGTTGGAAATTTTCACAAGTTTTTGCCTTATATTCGTACATCTCTCAGTATTTTGATAGTATCACCCTCTATACACCTCGGATATACACGTTATTTTATACATAGAAGCCTAAGAGATAAAGCTATAACTTTCGTGCCCATGACCCTCGCATATTTTTTACTATTCACTTTCAAAACATTCCTCGAATTCATATTAGAGAAATAGAAGATTTCTGTATGGGGTACCCCTTTGGTGAATTGGAGATTTCACCAATTTCTCCGAAATGTATTACATTGGTGTTCAACTCGTTCGATATTTCTCCCCAAGAGATCTCACGGGTAAATGCTTCTATTGGAGTTCAAACGGAGCCTTAATTCAACATTTGAAATTTTTTTTCCCTTTTTGTTGGAAATTTTCACAAGTTTTTGCCTTATATTCGTACATCTCTCAGTATTTTGATAGTATCACCCTCTATACACCTCGGATATACACGTTATTTTATACATAGAAGCCTGAGAGATAAAGCTATAACTTTCGTGCCCATGACCCTCGCATATTTTTTACTATTCACTTTCAAAACATTGCTCGAATTCATATTAGAGAAATAGAAGATTTCTGAATGGGGTACCCCTTTGGTGAATTGGAGATTTCACCAATTTCTCCGAAATGTATTACACTGGTGTTCAACTCGTTCGATATTTCTCCCCAAGAGAACTCATGGGTGAATGCATCTATTGGAGTTGAAACGGAGCATTAATTCAACATTTGAAAAAAAATTACCCTTTTTGTTGGAAATTTTCACAATTTTTGCCTTATATTCGTACATCTCTCAGTATTTTGATAGTATCACCCTCAATACACCTCGGATATACACGTTATTTTATACATAGAAGCCTGAGACATAAAGCTATAACTTTCGTGCCCATGACCCTCGCATATTTTTTACTATTCACTTTCAAAACATTGCTCGAATTCATATTAGAGAAATAGAAGATTTCTGAATGGGGTACCCCTTTGGTGAATTGGAGATTTCACCAATTTCTCTGAAATGTATTACACTGGTGTTCAACTCGTTCGATATTTCTCCCCAAGAGATCTCATGGGTAAATGCTTCTATTGGAGTAGAAACGGAGCCTTAATTCAACATTTGAAAAAAATTTACCCTTTTTGTTGGAAATTTTCACAAGTTTTTGCCTTATATTCGTACATCTCTCAGTATTTTGATAGTATCACCCTCTATACACCTCGGATATACACGTTATTTTATACATAGAAGCCTAAGAGATAAAGCTATAACTTTCGTGCCCATGACCCTCGCATATTTTTTACTATTCACTTTCAAAACATTCCTCGAATTCATATTAGAGAAATAGAAGATTTCTGTATGGGGTACCCCTTTGGTGAATTGGAGATTTCACCAATTTCTCCGAAATGTATTACATTGGTGTTCAACTCGTTCGATATTTCTCCCCAAGAGATCTCACGGGTAAATGCTTCTATTGGAGTTCAAACGGAGCCTTAATTCAACATTTGAAATTTTTTTTCCCTTTTTGTTGGAAATTTTCACAAGTTTTTGCCTTATATTCGTACATCTCTCAGTATTTTGATAGTATCACCCTCTATACACCTCGGATATACACGTTATTTTATACATAGAAGCCTGAGAGATAAAGCTATAACTTTCGTGCCCATGACCCTCGCATATTTTTTACTATTCACTTTCAAAACATTGCTCGAATTCATATTAGAGAAATAGAAGATTTCTGAATGGGGTACCCCTTTGGTGAATTGGAGATTTCACCAATTTCTCCGAAATGTATTACACTGGTGTTCAACTCGTTCGATATTTCTCCCCAAGAGAACTCATGGGTGAATGCATCTATTGGAGTTGAAACGGAGCATTAATTCAACATTTGAAAAAAAATTACCCTTTTTGTTGGAAATTTTCACAATTTTTGCCTTATATTCGTACATCTCTCAGTATTTTGATAGTATCACCCTCAATACACCTCGGATATACACGTTATTTTATACATAGAAGCCTGAGACATAAAGCTATAACTTTCGTGCCCATGACCCTCGCATATTTTTTACTATTCACTTTCAAAACATTCCTCGAATTCATATTAGAGAAATAGAAGATTTCTGTATGGGGTACCCTTTGGTGAATTGGAGATTTCACCAATATCTCCGAAATGTATTACACTGGTGTTCAACTCGTTCGATATTTCTCCCCAAGAGATCTCACGGGTTAATGCTTCTATTGGAGTTGAAACGGAGCCTTAATTCAACAGTTGAAAAAATTTTACCCTTTTTGTTGGAAATTTTCACAAGTTTTTGCCTTATATTCGTACATCTCTCAGTATTTTGATAGTATCACCCTCTATACACCTCGGATATACACGTTATTTTATACATAGAAGCCTGCGACATAAAGCTATAACTTTCGTGCCCATGACCCTCGCATATTTTTTACTATTCACTTTCAAAACATTGCTCAAATTCATATTAGAGAAATAGAAGATTTCTGAATGGGGTACCCCTTTGGTGAATTGGAGATTTCACCAATTTCTCCGAAATGTATTACACTGGTGTTCAACTCGTTCGATATTTCTCCCCAAGAGATCTCATGGGTGAATGCATCTATTGGAGTTGAAACGGAGCATTAATTCAACATTTGAAAAAAAATTACCCTTTTTGTTGGAAATTTTCACAATTTTTGCCTTATATTCGTACATCTCTCAGTATTTTGATAGTATCACCCTCAATACACCTCGGATATACACGTTATTTTATACATAGAAGCCTGAGAGATAAAGCTATAACTTTCGTGCCCATGACCCTCGCATATTTTTTACTATTCACTTTCAAAACATTGCTCGAATTCATATTAGAGAAATAGAAGATTTCTGAATGGGGTACCCCTTTGGTGAATTGGAGATTTCACCAATTTCTCCGAAATGTATTACACTGGTGTTCAACTCGTTCGATATTTCTCCCCAAGAGATCTCACGGGTAAATGCTTCTATTGGAGTTGAAACGGAGCCTTAATTCAACAGTTGAAAAAAATTTACCCTTTTTGTTGGAAATTTTCACAAGTTTTTGCCTTATATTCGTACATCTCTCAGTATTTTGATAGTATCACCCTCTATACACCTCGGATATACACGTTATTTTATACATAGTAGCCTGCGACATAAAGCTATAACTTTCGTGCCCATGACCCTCGCATATTTTTTACTATTCACTTTCAAAACATTGCTCGAATTCATATTAGAGAAATAGAAGATTTCTGAATGGGGTACCCTTTTGGTGAATTGGAGATTTCACCAATTTCTCCGAAATGTATTACACTGGTGTTCAACTCGTTCGATATTTCTCCCCAAGAGAACTCATGGGTGAATGCATCTATTGGAGTTGAAACGGAGCCTTAATTCAACAGTTGAAAAAAATTTACCCTTTTTGTTGGAAATTTTCACAATTTTTGCCTTATATTCGTACATCTCTCAGTATTTTGATAGTATCACCCTCAATACACCTCGGATATACACGTTATTTTATACATAGAAGCCTGCGACATAAAGCTATAACTTTCGTGCCCATGACCCTCGCATATTTTTTACTATTCACTTTCAAAACATTGCTCGAATTCATATTAGAGAAATAGAAGATTTCTGTATGGGGTACCCTTTGGTGAATTGGAGATTTCACCAATATCTCCGAAATGTATTACACTGGTGTTCAACTCGTTCGATATTTCTCCCCAAGAGATCTCATGGGTGAATGCATCTATTGGAGTTGAAACGGAGCCTTAATTCAACATTTGAAAAAAAATTACCCTTTTTGTTGGAAATTTTCACAATTTTTGCCTTATATTCGTACATCTCTCAGTATTTTGATAGTATCACCCTCAATACACCTCGGATATACACGTTATTTTATACATAGAAGCCTGAGACATAAAGCTATAACTTTCGTGCCCATGACCCTCGCATATTTTTTACTATTCACTTTCAAAACATTGCTCGAATTCATATTAGAGAAATAGAAGATTTCTGAATGGGGTACCCCTTTGGTGAATTGGAGATTTCACCAATTTCTCCGAAATGTATTACACTGGTGTTCAACTCGTTCGATATTTCTCCCCAAGAGATCTCACGGGTTAATGCTTCTATTGGAGTTGAAACGGAGCCTTAATTCAACATTTGAAAAAAATTTACCCTTTTTGTTGGAAGTTTTCACAAGTTTTTGCCTTATATTCGTACATCTCTCAGTATTTTGATAGTATCACCCTCTATACACCTCGGATATACACGTTATTTTATACATAGTAGCCTGCGACATAAAGCTATAACTTTCGTGCCCATGACCCTCGCATATTTTTTACTATTCACTTTCAAAACATTGCTCGAATTCATATTAGAGAAATAGAAGATTTCTGAATGGGGTACCCTTTTGGTGAATTGGAGATTTCACCAATTTCTCCGAAATGTATTACACTGGTGTTCAACTCGTTCGATATTTCTCCCCAAGAGAACTCATGGGTGAATGCATCTATTGGAGTTGAAACGGAGCATTAATTCAACATTTGAAAAAAAATTACCCTTTTTGTTGGAAATTTTCACAATTTTTGCCTTATATTCGTACATCTCTCAGTATTTTGATAGTATCACCCTCAATACACCTCGGATATACACGTTATTTTATACATAGAAGCCTGAGACATAAAGCTATAACTTTCGTGCCCATGACCCTCGCATATTTTTTACTATTCACTTTCAAAACATTGCTCGAATTCAT
Source organism: Humulus lupulus (assembly GCF_963169125.1). Taxonomy (NCBI): domain Eukaryota; kingdom Viridiplantae; phylum Streptophyta; class Magnoliopsida; order Rosales; family Cannabaceae; genus Humulus; species Humulus lupulus. The sequence goes on along the minus strand of NC_084802.1, from coordinate 182,594,170 downwards.
ATTAGAGAAATAGAAGATTTCTGTATGGGGTACCCTTTGGTGAATTGGAGATTTCACCAATATCTCCGAAATGTATTACACTGGTGTTCAACTCGTTCGATATTTCTCCCCAAGAGATCTCACGGGTTAATGCTTCTATTGGAGTTGAAACGGAGCCTTAATTCAACAGTTGAAAAAAATTTACCCTTTTTGTTGGAAATTTTCACAAGTTTTTGCCTTATATTCGTACATCTCTCAGTATTTTGATAGTATCACCCTCTATACACCTCGGATATACACGTTATTTTATACATAGAAGCCTGCGACATAAAGCTATAACTTTCGTGCCCATGACCCTCGCATATTTTTTACTATTCACTTTCAAAACATTGCTCGAATTCATATTAGAGAAATAGAAGATTTCTGAATGGGGTACCCCTTTGGTGAATTGGAGATTTCACCAATTTCTCCGAAATGTATTACACTGGTGTTCAACTCGTTCGATATTTCTCCCCAAGAGATCTCACGGGTTAATGCTTCTATTGGAGTTGAAACGGAGCCTTAATTCAACATTTGAAAAAAATTTACCCTTTTTGTTGGAAATTTTCACAAGTTTTGCCTTATATTCGTACATCTCTCAGTATTTTGATAGTATCACCCTCAATACACCTCGGATATACACGTTATTTTATACATAGAAGCCTGAGACATAAAGCTATAACTTTCGTGCCCATGACCCTCGCATATTTTTTACTATTCACTTTCAAAACATTGCTCGAATTCATATTAGAGAAATAGAAGATTTCTGAATGGGGTACCCCTTTGGTGAATTGGAGATTTCACCAATTTCTCCGAAATGTATTACACTGGTGTTCAACTCGTTCGATATTTCTCCCCAAGAGATCTCACGGGTTAATGCTTCTATTGGAGTTGAAACGGAGCCTTAATTCAACATTTGAAAAAAATTTACCCTTTTTGTTGGAAATTTTCACAAGTTTTTGCCTTATATTCGTACATCTCTCAGTATTTTGATAGTATCACCCTCTATACACCTCGGATATACACGTTATTTTATACATAGAAGCCTGCGACATAAAGCTATAACTTTCGTGCCCATGACCCTCGCATATTTTTTACTATTCACTTTCAAAACATTGCTCGAATTCATATTAGAGAAATAGAAGATTTCTGAATGGGGTACCCCTTTGGTGAATTGGAGATTTCACCAATTTCTCCGAAATGTATTACACTGGTGTTCAACTCGTTCGATATTTCTCCCCTAGAGATCTCATGGGTGAATGCATCTATTGGAGTTGAAACGGAGCATTAATTCAACATTTGAAAAAAAATTACCCTTTTTGTTGGAAATTTTCACAATTTTTGCCTTATATTCGTACATCTCTCAGTATTTTGATAGTATCACCCTCAATACACCTCGGATATACACGTTATTTTATACATAGAAGCCTGAGACATAAAGCTATAACTTTCGTGCCCATGACCCTCGCATATTTTTTACTATTCACTTTCAAAACATTGCTCGAATTCATATTAGAGAAATAGAAGATTTCTGAATGGGGTACCCCTTTGGTGAATTGGAGATTTCACCAATTTCTCCGAAATGTATTACACTGGTGTTCAACTCGTTCGATATTTCTCCCCAAGAGATCTCATGGGTAAATGCTTCTATTGGAGTTGAAACGGAGCCTTAATTCAACATTTGAAAAAAATTTACCCTTTTTGTTGGAAATTTTCACAAGTTTTTGCCTTATATTCAAACATCTCTCAGTATTTTGATAGTATCACCCTCTATACACCTCGGATATACACGTTATTTTATACATAGAAGCCTGCGACATAAAGCTATAACTTTCGTGCCCATGACCCTCGCATATTTTTTACTATTCACTTTCAAAACATTGCTCGAATTCATATTAGAGAAATAGAAGATTTCTGAATGGGGTACCCCTTTGGTGAATTGGAGATTTCACCAATTTCTCCGAAATGTATTACACTGGTGTTCAACTCGTTCGATATTTCTCCCCTAGAGATCTCATGGGTGAATGCATCTATTGGAGTTGAAATGGAGCATTAATTCAACATTTGAAAAAAAATTACCCTTTTTGTTGGAAATTTTCACAATTTTTGCCTTATATTCGTACATCTCTCAGTATTTTGATAGTATCACCCTCAATACACCTCGGATATACACGTTATTTTATACATAGAAGCCTGAGACATAAAGCTATAACTTTCGTGCCCATGACCCTCGCATATATTTTACTATTCACTTTCAAAACATTGCTCGAATTCTTATTAGAGAAATAGAAGATTTCTGAATGGGGTACCCCTTTGGTGAATTGGAGATTTCACCAATTTCTCCGAAATGTATTACACTGGTGTTCAACTCGTTCGATATTTCTCCCCAAGAGATCTCATGGGTAAATGCTTCTATTGGAGTTGAAACGGAGCCTTAATTCAACATTTGAAAAAAATTTACCCTTTTTGTTGGAAATTTTCACAAGTTTTTGCCTTATATTCGTACATCTCTCAGTATTTTGATAGTATCACCCTCTATACACCTCGGATATACACGTTATTTTATACATAGAAGCCTGCGACATAAAGCTATAACTTTCGTGCCCATGACCCTCGCATATTTTTTACTATTCACTTTCAAAACATTGCTCGAATTCATATTAGAGAAATAGAAGATTTCTGAATGGGGTACCCCTTTGGTGAATTGGAGATTTCACCAATTTCTCCGAAATGTATTACACTGGTGTTCAACTCGTTCGATATTTCTCCCCTAGAGATCTCATGGGTGAATGCATCTATTGGAGTTGAAACGGAGCATTAATTCAACATTTGAAAAAAAATTACCCTTTTTGTTGGAAATTTTCACAATTTTTGCCTTATATTCGTACATCTCTCAGTATTTTGATAGTATCACCCTCAATACACCTCGGATATACACGTTATTTTATACATAGAAGCCTGAGACATAAAGCTATAACTTTCGTGCCCATGACCCTCGCATATTTTTTACTATTCACTTTCAAAACATTGCTCGAATTCATATTAGAGAAATAGAAGATTTCTGAATGGGGTACCCCTTTGGTGAATTGGAGATTTCACCAATTTCTCCGAAATGTATTACACTGGTGTTCAACTCGTTCGATATTTCTCCCCAAGAGATCTCATGGGTAAATGCTTCTATTGGAGTTGAAACGGAGCCTTAATTCAACATTTGAAAAAAATTTACCCTTTTTGTTGGAAATTTTCACAAGTTTTTGCCTTATATTCGTACATCTCTCAGTATTTTGATAGTATCACCCTCTATACACCTCGGATATACACGTTATTTTATACATAGAAGCCTGCGACATAAAGCTATAACTTTCGTGCCCATGACCCTCGCATATTTTTTACTATTCACTTTCAAAACATTGCTCGAATTCATATTAGAGAAATAGAAGATTTCTGAATGGGGTACCCCTTTGGTGAATTGGAGATTTCACCAATTTCTCCGAAATGTATTACACTGGTGTTCAACTCGTTCGATATTTCTCCCCAAGAGATCTCATGGGTGAATGCATCTATTGGAGTTGAAACGGAGCATTAATTCAACATTTGAAAAAAAATTACCCTTTTTGTTGGAAATTTTCACAATTTTTGCCTTATATTCGTACATCTCTCAGTATTTATATAGTATCACCCTCAATACACCTCGGATATACACGTTATTTTATACATAGAAGCCTGAGACATAAAGCTATAACTTTCGTGCCCATGACCCTCGCATATTTTTTACTATTCACTTTCAAAACATTGCTCGAATTCATATTAGAGAAATAGAAGATTTCTGAATGGGGTACCCCTTTGGTGAATTGGAGATTTCACCAATTTCTCCGAAATGTATTACACTGGTGTTAAACTCGTTCGATATTTCTCCCCAAGAGATCTCATGGGTAAATGCTTCTATTGGAGTTGAAACGGAGCCTTAATTCAACATTTGAAAAAAATTTACCCTTTTTGTTGGAAATTTTCACAAGTTTTTGCCTTATATTCGTACATCTCTCAGTATTTTGATAGTAGCACCCTCTATACACCTCGGATATACACGTTATTTTATACATAGAAGCCTGAGAGATAAAGCTATAACTTTCGTGCCCATGACCCTCGCATATTTTTTACTATTCACTTTCAAAACATTGCTCGAATTCATATTAGAGAAATAGAAGATTTCTGTATGGGGTACCCCTTTGGTGAATTGGAGATTTCACCAATTTCTCCGAAATGTAATACACTGGTGTTCAACTCGTTCGATATTTCTCCCCAAGAGATCTCATGGGTGAATGCATCTATTGGAGTTGAAACGGAGCATTAATTCAACATTTGAAAAAAAATTACCCTTTTTGTTGGAAATTTTCACAATTTTTGCCTTATATTCGTACATCTCTCAGTATTTTGATAGTATCACCCTCAATACACCTCGGATATACACGTTATTTTATACATAGAAGCCTGAGACATAAAGCTATAACTTTCGTGCCCATGACCCTCGCATATTTTTTACTATTCACTTTCAAAACATTGCTCGAATTCATATTAGAGAAATAGAAGATTTCTGAATGGGGTACCCCTTTGGTGAATTGGAGATTTCACCAATTTCTCCGAAATGTATTACACTGGTGTTCAACTCGTTCGATATTTCTCCCCAAGAGATCTCATGGGTAAATGCTTCTATTGGAGTTGAAACGGAGCCTTAATTCAACATTTGAAAAAAATTTACCCTTTTTGTTGGAAATTTTCACAAGTTTTTGCCTTATATTCGTACATCTCTCAGTATTTTGATAGTATCACCCTCTATACACCTCGGATATACACGTTATTTTATACATAGAAGCCTGAGAGATAAAGCTATAACTTTCGTGCCCATGACCCTCGCATATTTTTTACTATTCACTTTCAAAACATTGCTCGAATTCATATTAGAGAAATAGAAGATTTCTGTATGGGGTACCCCTTTGGTGAATTGGAGATTTCACCAATTTCTCCGAAATGTATTACACTGGTGTTCAACTCGTTCGATATTTCTCCCCAAGAGATCTCATGGGTGAATGCATCTATTGGAGTTGAAACGGAGCATTAATTCAACATTTGAAAAAAAATTACCCTTTTTGTTGGAAATTTTCACAATTTTTGCCTTATATTCGTACATCTCTCAGTATTTTGATAGTATCACCCTCAATACACCTCGGATATACACGTTATTTTATACATAGAAGCCTGAGACATAAAGCTATAACTTTCGTGCCCATGACCCTCGCATATTTTTTACTATTCACTTTCAAAACATTGCTCGAATTCATATTAGAGAAATAGAAGATTTCTGAATGGGGTACCCCTTTGGTGAATTGGAGATTTCACCAATTTCTCCGAAATGTATTACACTGGTGTTCAACTCGTTCGATATTTCTCCCCAAGAGATCTCATGGGTAAATGCTTCTATTGGAGTTGAAACGGAGCCTTAATTCAACATTTGAAATTTTTTTTCCCTTTTTGTTGGAAATTTTCACAAGTTTTTGCCTTATATTCGTACATCTCTCAGTATTTTGATAGTATCACCCTCTATACACCTCGGATATACACGTTATTTTATACATAGAAGCCTGAGAGATAAAGCTATAACTTTCGTGCCCATGACCCTCGCATATTTTTTACTATTCACTTTCAAAACATTGCTCGAATTCATATTAGAGAAATAGAAGATTTCTGAATGGGGTACCCCTTTGGTGAATTGGAGATTTCACCAATTTCTCCGAAATGTATTACACTGGTGTTCAACTCGTTCGATATTTCTCCCCAAGAGAACTCATGGGTGAATGCATCTATTGGAGTTGAAACGGAGCATTAATTCAACATTTGAAAAAAAATTACCCTTTTTGTTGGAAATTTTCACAATTTTTGCCTTATATTCGTACATCTCTCAGTATTTTGATAGTATCACCCTCAATACACCTCGGATATACACGTTATTTTATACATAGAAGCCTGAGACATAAAGCTATAACTTTCGTGCCCATGACCCTCGCATATTTTTTACTATTCACTTTCAAAACATTGCTCGAATTCATATTAGAGAAATAGAAGATTTCTGTATGGGGTACCCTTTGGTGAATTGGAGATTTCACCAATATCTCCGAAATGTATTACACTGGTGTTCAACTCGTTCGATATTTCTCCCCAAGAGATCTCACGGGTAAATGCTTCTATTGGAGTTGAAACGGAGCCTTAATTCAACAGTTGAAAAAAATTTACCCTTTTTGTTGGAAATTTTCACAAGTTTTTGCCTTATATTCGTACATCTCTCAGTATTTTGATAGTATCACCCTCTATACACCTCGGATATACACGTTATTTTATACATAGAAGCCTGCGACATAAAGCTATAACTTTCGTGCCCATGACCCTCGCATATTTTTTACTATTCACTTTCAAAACATTGCTCGAATTCATATTAGAGAAATAGAAGATTTCTGAATGGGGTACCCCTTTGGTGAATTGGAGATTTCACCAATTTCTCCGAAATGTATTACACTGGTGTTCAACTCGTTCGATATTTCTCCCCAAGAGATCTCATGGGTGAATGCATCTATTGGAGTTGAAACGGAGCATTAATTCAACATTTGAAAAAAAATTACCCTTTTTGTTGGAAATTTTCACAATTTTTGCCTTATATTCGTACATCTCTCAGTATTTTGATAGTATCACCCTCAATACACCTCGGATATACACGTTATTTTATACATAGAAGCCTGAGACATAAAGCTATAACTTTCGTGCCCATGACCCTCGCATATTTTTTACTATTCACTTTCAAAACATTGCTCGAATTCATATTAGAGAAATAGAAGATTTCTGAATGGGGTACCCCTTTGGTGAATTGGAGATTTCACCAATTTCTCCGAAATGTATTACACTGGTGTTCAACTCGTTCGATATTTCTCCCCAAGAGATCTCATGGGTAAATGCTTCTATTGGAGTTGAAACGGAGCCTTAATTCAACATTTGAAAAAAATTTACCCTTTTTGTTGGAAATTTTCACAAGTTTTTGCCTTATATTCGTACATCTCTCAGTATTTTGATAGTATCACCCTCTATACACCTCGGATATACACGTTATTTTATACATAGAAGCCTGAGAGATAAAGCTATAACTTTCGTGCCCATGACCCTCGCATATTTTTTACTATTCACTTTCAAAACATTGCTCGAATTCATATTAGAGAAATAGAAGATTTCTGTATGGGGTACCCCTTTGGTGAATTGGAGATTTCACCAATTTCTCCGAAATGTATTACACTGGTGTTCAACTCGTTCGATATTTCTCCCCAAGAGATCTCATGGGTGAATGCGTCTATTGGAGTTGAAACGGAGCATTAATTCAACATTTGAAAAAAAATTACCCTTTTTGTTGGAAATTTTCACAATTTTTGCCTTATATTCGTACATCTCTCAGTATTTTGATAGTATCACCCTCAATACACCTCGGATATACACGTTATTTTATACATAGAAGCCTGAGACATAAAGCTATAACTTTCGTGCCCATGACCCTCGCATATTTTTTACTATTCACTTTCAAAACATTGCTCGAATTCATATTAGAGAAATAGAAGATTTCTGAATGGGGTACCCCTTTCGTGAATTGGAGATTTCACCAATTTCTCCGAAATGTATTACACTGGTGTTCAACTCGTTCGATATTTCTCCCCAAGAGATCTCATGGGTAAATGCTTCTATTGGAGTTGAAACGGAGCCTTAATTCAACATTTGAAAAAAATTTACCCTTTTTGTTGGAAATTTTCACAAGTTTTTGCCTTATATTCGTACATCTCTCAGTATTTTGATAGTATCACCCTCTATACACCTCGGATATACACGTTATTTTATACATAGAAGCCTGAGAGATAAAGCTATAACTTTCGTGCCCATGACCCTCGCATATTTTTTACTATTCACTTTCAAAACATTGCTCGAATTCATATTAGAGAAATAGAAGATTTCTGTATGGGGTACCCCTTTGGTGAATTGGAGATTTCACCAATTTCTCCGAAATGTATTACACTGGTGTTCAACTCGTTCGATATTTCTCCCCAAGAGATCTCACGGGTAAATGCTTCTATTGGAGTTCAAACGGAGCCTTAATTCAACATTTGAAAAAAAATTTCCCTTTTTGTTGGAAATTTTCACAAGTTTTTGCCTTATATTCGTACATCTCTCAGTATTTTGATAGTATCACCCTCTATACACCTCGGATATACACGCTATTTTATACATAGAAGCCTGAGACATAAAGCAATAACTTTCGTGCCCATGACCCTCGCATATTTTTTACTATTCACTTTCAAAACATTGCTCGAATTCATATAAGAGAAATAGAAGATTTCTGTATGGGGTACCCTTTGGTGAATTGGAGATTTCACCAATTTCTCCGAAATGTATTACACTGGTGTTCAACTCGTTCGATATTTCTCCCCAAGAGATCTCACGGGTAAATGCTTCTATTGGAGTTGAAACGGAGCCTTAATTCAACAGTTGAAAAAAATTTACCCTTTTTGTTGGAAATTTTCACAAGTTTTTGCCTTATATTCGTACATCTCTCAGTATTTTGATAGTATCACCCTCTATACACCTCGGATATACACGTTATTTTATACATAGAAGTCTGAGACATAAAGCTATAACTTTCGTGCCCATGACCCTCGCATATTTTTTACTATTCACTTTCAAAACATTGCTCGAATTCATATTAGAGAAATAGAAGATTTCTGAATGGGGTACCCCTTTGGTGAATTGGAGATTTCACCAATTTCTCTGAAATGTATTACACTGGTGTTCAACTCGTTCGATATTTCTCCCCAAGAGATCTCATGGGTGAATGCATCTATTGGAGTTGAAACGGAGCATTAATTCAACATTTGAAAAAAAATTACCCTTTTTGTTGGAAATTTTCACAATTTTTGCCTTATATTCGTACATCTCTCAGTATTTTGATAGTATCACCCTCAATACACCTCGGATATACACGTTATTTTATACATAGAAGCCTGAGACATAAAGCTATAACTTTCGTGCCCATGACCCTCGCATATTTTTTACTATTCACTTTCAAAACATTACTCGAATTCATATTAGAGAAATAGAAGATTTCTGAATGGGGTACCCCTTTGGTGAATTGGAGATTTCACCAATTTCTCCGAAATGTATTACACTGGTGTTCAACTCGTTCGATATTTCTCCCCAAGAGATCTCATGGGTAAATGCTTCTATTGGAGTTGAAACGGAGCCTTAATTCAACATTTGAAAAAAATTTACCCTTTTTGTTGGAAATTTTCACAAGTTTTTGCCTTATATTCGTACATCTCTCAGTATTTTGATAGTATCACCCTCTATACACCTCGGATATACACGTTATTTTATACATAGAAGCCTGAGAGATAAAGCTATAACTTTCGTGCCCATGACCCTCGCATATTTTTTACTATTCACTTTCAAAACATTGCTCGAATTCATATTAGAGAAATAGAAGATTTCGGTATGGGGTACCCCTTTGGTGAATTGGAGATTTCACCAATTTCTCCGAAATGTATTACACTGGTGTTCAACTCGTTCGATATTTCTCCCCAAGAGATCTCATGGGTGAATGCATCTATTGGAGTTGAAACGGAGCATTAATTCAACATTTGAAAAAAAATTACCCTTTTTGTTGGAAATTTTCACAAGTTTTTGCCTTATATTCGTACATCTCTCAGTATTTTGATAGTATCACCCTCTATACACCTCGGATATACACGTTATTTTATACATAGAAGCCTGAGAGATAAAGCTATAACTTTCGTGCCCATGACCCTCGCATATTTTTTACTATTCACTTTCAAAACATTGCTCGAATTCATATTAGAGAAATAGAAGATTTCTGTATGGGGTACCCCTTTGGTGAATTGGAGATTTCACCAATTTCTCCGAAATGTATTACACTGGTGTTCAACTCGTTCGATATTTCTCCCCAAGAGATCTCATGGGTGAATGCATCTATTGGAGTTGAAACGGAGCATTAATTCAACATTTGAAAAAAAATTACCCTTTTTGTTGGAAATTTTCACAATTTTTGCCTTATATTCGTACATCTCTCAGTATTTTGATAGTATCACCCTCAATACACCTCGGATATACACGTTATTTTATACATAGAAGCCTGAGACATAAAGCTATAACTTTCGTGCCCATGACCCTCGTATATTTTTTACTATTCACTTTCAAAACATTGCTCGAATTCATATTAGAGAAATAGAAGATTTCTGAATGGGGTACCCCTTTGGTGAATTGGAGATTTCACCAATTTCTCCGAAATGTATTACACTGGTGTTCAACTCGTTCGATATTTCTCCCCAAGAGATCTCATGGGTAAATGCTTCTATTGGAGTTGAAACGGAGCCTTAATTCAACATTTGAAAAAAATTTACCCTTTTTGTTGGAAATTTTCACAAGTTTTTGCCTTATATTCGTACATCTCTCAGTATTTTGATAGTATCACCCTCTATACACCTCGGATATACACGTTATTTTATACATAGAAGCCTGAGAGATAAAGCTATAACTTTCGTGCCCATGACCCTCGCATATTTTTTACTATTCACTTTCAAAACATTGCTCGAATTCATATTAGAGAAATAGAAGATTTCTGTATGGGGTACCCCTTTGGTGAATTGGAGATTTCACCAATTTCTCCGAAATGTATTACACTGGTGTTCAACTCGTTCGATATTTCTCCCCAAGAGATCTCACGGGTAAATGCTTCTATTGGAGTTCAAACGGAGCCTTAATTCAACATTTGAAAAAAAATTTCCCTTTTTGTTGGAAATTTTCACAAGTTTTTGCCTTATATTCGTACATCTCTCAGTATTTTGATAGTATCACCCTCTATACACCTCGGATATACACGTTATTTTATACATAGAAGCCTGAGACATAAAGCTATAACTTTCGTGCCCATGACCCTCGCATATTTTTTACTATTCACTTTCAAAACATTGCTCGAATTCATATAAGAGAAATAGAAGATTTCTGTATGGGGTACCCTTTGGTGAATTGGAGATTTCACCAATTTCTCCGAAATGTATTACACTGGTGTTCAACTCGTTCGATATTTCTCCCCAAGAGATCTCACGGGTAAATGCTTCTATTGGAGTTGAAACGGAGCCTTAATTCAACAGTTGAAAAAAATTTACCCTTTTTGTTGGAAATTTTCACAAGTTTTTGCCTTATATTCGTACATCTCTCAGTATTTTGATAGTATCACCCTCTATACACCTCGGATATACACGTTATTTTATACATAGAAGTCTGAGACATAAAGCTATAACTTTCGTGCCCATGACCCTCGCATATTTTTTACTATTCACTTTCAAAACATTGCTCGAATTCATATTAGAGAAATAGAAGATTTCTGAATGGGGTACCCCTTTGGTGAATTGGAGATTTCACCAATTTCTCCGAAATGTATTACACTGGTGTTCAACTCGTTCGATATTTCTCCCCAAGAGATCTCATGGGTGAATGCATCTATTGGAGTTGAAACGGAGCATTAATTCAACATTTGAAAAAAAATTACCCTTTTTGTTGGAAATTTTCACAATTTTTGCCTTATATTCGTACATCTCTCAGTATTTTGATAGTATCACCCTCAATACACCTCGGATATACACGTTATTTTATACATAGAAGCCTGAGACATAAAGCTATAACTTTCGTGCCCATGACCCTCGCATATTTTTTACTATTCACTTTCAAAACATTACTCGAATTCATATTAGAGAAATAGAAGATTTCTGAATGGGGTACCCCTTTGGTGAATTGGAGATTTCACCAATTTCTCCGAAATGTATTACACTGGTGTTCAACTCGTTCGATATTTCTCCCCAAGAGATCTCATGGGTAAATGCTTCTATTGGAGTTGAAACGGAGCCTTAATTCAACATTTGAAAAAAATTTACCCTTTTTGTTGGAAATTTTCACAAGTTTTTGCCTTATATTCGTACATCTCTCAGTATTTTGATAGTATCACCCTCTATACACCTCGGATATACACGTTATTTTATACATAGAAGCCTGAGAGATAAAGCTATAACTTTCGTGCCCATGACCCTCGCATATTTTTTACTATTCACTTTCAAAACATTGCTCGAATTCATATAAGAGAAATAGAAGATTTTTGTATGGGGTACCCCTTTGGTGAATTGGAGATTTCACCAATTTCTCCGAAATGTATTACACTGGTGTTCAACTCGTTCGATATTTCTCCCCAAGAGATCTCACGGGTAAATGCTTCTATTGGAGTTCAAACGGAGCCTTAATTCAACATTTGAAAAAAAATTTCCCTTTTTGTTGGAAATTTTCACAAGTTTTTGCCTTATATTCGTACATCTCTCAGTATTTTGAAAGTATCACCCTCTATACACCTCGGATATACACGTTATTTTATACATAGAAGCCTGAGACATAAAGCTATAACTTTCGTGCCCATGACCCTCGCATATTTTTTACTATTCACTTTCAAAACATTGCTCGAATTCATATAAGAGAAATAGAAGATTTCTGTATGGGGTACCCTTTGGTGAATTGGAGATTTCACCAATTTCTCCGAAATGTATTACACTGGTGTTCAACTCGTTCGATATTTCTCCCCAAGAGATCTCACGGGTAAATGCTTCTATTGGAGTTGAAACGGAGCCTTAATTCAACAGTTGAAAAAAATTTACCCTTTTTGTTGGAAATTTTCACAAGTTTTTGCCTTATATTCGTACATCTCTCAGTATTTTGATAGTATCACCCTCTATACACCTCGGATATACACGTTATTTTATACATAGAAGTCTGAGACATAAAGCTATAACTTTCGTGCCCATGACCCTCGCATATTTTTTACTATTCACTTTCAAAACATTGCTCGAATTCATATTAGAGAAATAGAAGATTTCTGAATGGGGTACCCCTTTGGTGAATTGGAGATTTCACCAATTTCTCCGAAATGTATTACACTGGTGTTCAACTCGTTCGATATTTCTCCCCAAGAGATCTCATGGGTGAATGCATCTATTGGAGTTGAAACGGAGCATTAATTCAACATTTGAAAAAAAATTACCCTTTTTGTTGGAAATTTTCACAATTTTTGCCTTATATTCGTACATCTCTCAGTATTTTGATAGTATCACCCTCAATACACCTCGGATATACACGTTATTTTATACATAGAAGCCTGAGACATAAAGCTATAACTTTCGTGCCCATGACCCTCGCATATTTTTTACTATTCACTTTCAAAACATTGCTCGAATTCATATTAGAGAAATAGAAGATTTCTGAATGGGGTACCCCTTTGGTGAATTGGAGATTTCACCAATTTCTCCGAAATGTATTACACTGGTGTTCAACTCGTTCGATATTTCTCCCCAAGAGATCTCATGGGTGAATGCATCTATTGGAGTTGAAACGGAGCATTAATTCAACATTTGAAAAAAAATTACCCTTTCTGTTGGAAATTTTCACAATTTTTGCCTTATATTCGTACATCTCTCAGTATTTTGATAGTATCACCCTCAATACACCTCGGATATACACGTTATTTTATACATAGAAGCCTGAGACATAATGCTATAACTTTCGTGCCCATGACCCTCGCATATTTTTTACTATTCACTTTCAAAACATTGCTCGAATTCATATTAGAGAAATAGAAGATTTCTGAATGGGGTACCCCTTTGGTGAATTGGAGATTTCACCAATTTCTCCGAAATGTATTACACTGGTGTTCAACTCGTTCGATATTTCTCCCCAAGAGATCTCATGGGTAAATGCTTCTATTGGAGTTGAAACGGAGCCTTAATTCAACATTTGAAAAAAATTTACCCTTTTTGTTGGAAATTTTCACAAGTTTTTGCCTTATATTCGTACATCTCTCAGTATTTTGATAGTATCACCCTCTATACACCTCGGATATACACGTTATTTTATACATAGAAGCCTGAGAGATAAAGCTATAACTTTCGTGCCCATGACCCTCGCATATTTTTTACTATTCACTTTCAAAACATTGCTCGAATTCATATTAGAGAAATAGAAGATTTCTGTATGGGGTACCCCTTTGGTGAATTGGAGATTTCACCAATTTCTCCGAAATGTATTACATTGGTGTTCAACTCGTTCGATATTTCTCCCCAAGAGATCTCACGGGTAAATGCTTCTATTGGAGTTCAAACGGAGCCTTAATTCAACATTTGAAAAAAAATTTCCCTTTTTGTTGGAAATTTTCACAAGTTTTTGCCTTATATTCGTACATCTCTCAGTATTTTGAAAGTATCACCCTCTATACACCTCGGATATACACGTTATTTTATACATAGAAGCCTGAGACATAAAGCTATAACTTTCGTGCCCATGACCCTCGCATATTTTTTACTATTCACTTTCAAAACATTGCTCGAATTCATATAAGAGAAATAGAAGATTTCTGTATGGGGTACCCTTTGGTGAATTGGAGATTTCACCAATTTCTCCGAAATGTATTACACTGGTGTTCAACTCGTTCGATATTTCTCCCCAAGAGATCTCACGGGTAAATGCTTCTATTGGAGTTGAAACGGAGCCTTAATTCAACAGTTGAAAAAAATTTACCCTTTTTGTTGGAAATTTTCACAAGTTTTTGCCTTATATTCGTACATCTCTCAGTATTTTGATAGTATCACCCTCTATACACCTCGGATATACACGTTATTTTATACATAGAAGTCTGAGACATAAAGCTATAACTTTCGTGCCCATGACCCTCGCATATTTTTTACTATTCACTTTCAAAACATTGCTCGAATTCATATTAGAGAAATAGAAGATTTCTGAATGGGGTACCCCTTTGGTGAATTGGAGATTTCACCAATTTCTCCGAAATGTATTACACTGGTGTTCAACTCGTTCGATATTTCTCCCCAAGAGATCTCATGGGTGAATGCATCTATTGGAGTTGAAACGGAGCATTAATTCAACATTTGAAAAAAAATTACCCTTTTTGTTGGAAATTTTCACAATTTTTGCCTTATATTCGTACATCTCTCAGTATTTTGATAGTATCACCCTCTATACACCTCGGATATACACGTTATTTTATACATAGAAGTCTGAGACATAAAGCTATAACTTTCGTGCCCATGACCCTCGCATATTTTTTACTATTCACTTTCAAAACATTGCTCGAATTCATATTAGAGAAATAGAAGATTTCTGAATGGGGTACCCCTTTGGTGAATTGGAGATTTCACCAATTTCTCCGAAATGTATTACACTGGTGTTCAACTCGTTCGATATTTCTCCCCAAGAGATCTCATGGGTGAATGCATCTATTGGAGTTGAAACGGAGCATTAATTCAACATTTGAAAAAAAATTACCCTTTTTGTTGGAAATTTTCACAATTTTTGCCTTATATTCGTACATCTCTCAGTATTTTGATAGTATCACCCTCAATACACCTCGGATATACACGTTATTTTATACATGGAAGCCTGAGACATAAAGCTATAACTTTCGTGCCCATGACCCTCGCATATTTTTTACTATTCACTTTCAAAACATTGCTCGAATTCATATTAGAGAAATAGAAGATTTCTGAATGGGGTACCCCTTTGGTGAATTGGAGATTTCACCAATTTCTCCGAAATGTATTACACTGGTGTTCAACTCGTTCGATATTTCTCCCCAAGAGATCTCATGGGTGAATGCATCTATTGGAGTTGAAACGGAGCATTAATTCAACATTTGAAAAAAAATTACCCTTTCTGTTGGAAATTTTCACAATTTTTGCCTTATATTCGTACATCTCTCAGTATTTTGATAGTATCACCCTCAATACACCTCGGATATACACGTTATTTTATACATAGAAGCCTGAGACATAATGCTATAACTTTCGTGCCCATGACCCTCGCATATTTTTTACTATTCACTTTCAAAACATTGCTCGAATTCATATTAGAGAAATAGAAGATTTCTGAATGGGGTACCCCTTTGGTGAATTGGAGATTTCACCAATTTCTCCGAAATGTATTACACTGGTGTTCAACTCGTTCGATATTTCTCCCCAAGAGATCTCATGGGTAAATGCTTCTATTGGAGTTGAAACGGAGCCTTAATTCAACATTTGAAAAAAATTTACCCTTTTTGTTGGAAATTTTCACAAGTTTTTGCCTTATATTCGTACATCTCTCAGTATTTTGATAGTATCACCCTCTATACACCTCGGATATACACGTTATTTTATACATAGAAGCCTGAGAGATAAAGCTATAACTTTCGTGCCCATGACCCTCGCATATTTTTTACTATTCACTTTCAAAACATTGCTCGAATTCATATTAGAGAAATAGAAGATTTCTGTATGGGGTACCCCTTTGGTGAATTGGAGATTTCACCAATTTCTCCGAAATGTATTACATTGGTGTTCAACTCGTTCGATATTTCTCCCCAAGAGATCTCACGGGTAAATGCTTCTATTGGAGTTCAAACGGAGCCTTAATTCAACATTTGAAAAAAAATTTCCCTTTTTGTTGGAAATTTTCACAAGTTTTTGCCTTATATTCGTACATCTCTCAGTATTTTGAAAGTATCACCCTCTATACACCTCGGATATACACGTTATTTTATACATAGAAGCCTGAGACATAAAGCTATAACTTTCGTGCCCATGACCCTCGCATATTTTTTACTATTCACTTTCAAAACATTGCTCGAATTCATATAAGAGAAATAGAAGATTTCTGTATGGGGTACCCTTTGGTGAATTGGAGATTTCACCAATTTCTCCGAAATGTATTACACTGGTGTTCAACTCGTTCGATATTTCTCCCCAAGAGATCTCACGGGTAAATGCTTCTATTGGAGTTGAAACGGAGCCTTAATTCAACAGTTGAAAAAAATTTACCCTTTTTGTTGGAAATTTTCACAAGTTTTTGCCTTATATTCGTACATCTCTCAGTATTTTGATAGTATCACCCTCTATACACCTCGGATATACACGTTATTTTATACATAGAAGTCTGAGACATAAAGCTATAACTTTCGTGCCCATGACCCTCGCATATTTTTTACTATTCACTTTCAAAACATTGCTCGAATTCATATTAGAGAAATAGAAGATTTCTGAATGGGGTACCCCTTTGGTGAATTGGAGATTTCACCAATTTCTCCGAAATGTATTACACTGGTGTTCAACTCGTTCGATATTTCTCCCCAAGAGATCTCATGGGTGAATGCATCTATTGGAGTTGAAACGGAGCATTAATTCAACATTTGAAAAAAAATTACCCTTTTTGTTGGAAATTTTCACAATTTTTGCCTTATATTCGTACATCTCTCAGTATTTTGATAGTATCACCCTCTATACACCTCGGATATACACGTTATTTTATACATAGAAGTCTGAGACATAAAGCTATAACTTTCGTGCCCATGACCCTCGCATATTTTTTACTATTCACTTTCAAAACATTGCTCGAATTCATATTAGAGAAATAGAAGATTTCTGAATGGGGTACCCCTTTGGTGAATTGGAGATTTCACCAATTTCTCCGAAATGTATTACACTGGTGTTCAACTCGTTCGATATTTCTCCCCAAGAGATCTCATGGGTGAATGCATCTATTGGAGTTGAAACGGAGCATTAATTCAACATTTGAAAAAAAATTACCCTTTTTGTTGGAAATTTTCACAATTTTTGCCTTATATTCGTACATCTCTCAGTATTTTGATAGTATCACCCTCAATACACCTCGGATATACACGTTATTTTATACATAGAAGCCTGAGACATAAAGCTATAACTTTCGTGCCCATGACCCTCGCATATTTTTTACTATTCACTTTCAAAACATTGCTCGAATTCATATTAGAGAAATAGAAGATTTCTGAATGGGGTACCCCTTTGGTGAATTGGAGATTTCACCAATTTCTCCGAAATGTATTACACTGGTGTTCAACTCGTTCGATATTTCTCCCCAAGAGATCTCATGGGTGAATGCATCTATTGGAGTTGAAACGGAGCATTAATTCAACATTTGAAAAAAAATTACCCTTTCTGTTGGAAATTTTCACAATTTTTGCCTTATATTCGTACATCTCTCAGTATTTTGATAGTATCACCCTCAATACACCTCGGATATACACGTTATTTTATACATAGAAGCCTGAGACATAATGCTATAACTTTCGTGCCCATGACCCTCGCATATTTTTTACTATTCACTTTCAAAACATTGCTCGAATTCATATTAGAGAAATAGAAGATTTCTGAATGGGGTACCCCTTTGGTGAATTGGAGATTTCACCAATTTCTCCGAAATGTATTACACTGGTGTTCAACTCGTTCGATATTTCTCCCCAAGAGATCTCATGGGTAAATGCTTCTATTGGAGTTGAAACGGAGCCTTAATTCAACATTTGAAAAAAATTTACCCTTTTTGTTGGAAATTTTCACAAGTTTTTGCCTTATATTCGTACATCTCTCAGTATTTTGATAGTATCACCCTCTATACACCTCGGATATACACGTTATTTTATACATAGAAGCCTGAGAGATAAAGCTATAACTTTCGTGCCCATGACCCTCGCATATTTTTTACTATTCACTTTCAAAACATTGCTCGAATTCATATTAGAGAAATAGAAGATTTCTGTATGGGGTACCCCTTTGGTGAATTGGAGATTTCACCAATTTCTCCGAAATGTATTACATTGGTGTTCAACTCGTTCGATATTTCTCCCCAAGAGATCTCACGGGTAAATGCTTCTATTGGAGTTCAAACGGAGCCTTAATTCAACATTTGAAAAAAAATTTCCCTTTTTGTTGGAAATTTTCACAAGTTTTTGCCTTATATTCGTACATCTCTCAGTATTTTGAAAGTATCACCCTCTATACACCTCGGATATACACGTTATTTTATACATAGAAGCCTGAGACATAAAGCTATAACTTTCGTGCCCATGACCCTCGCATATTTTTTACTATTCACTTTCAAAACATTGCTCGAATTCATATAAGAGAAATAGAAGATTTCTGTATGGGGTACCCTTTGGTGAATTGGAGATTTCACCAATTTCTCCGAAATGTATTACACTGGTGTTCAACTCGTTCGATATTTCTCCCCAAGAGATCTCACGGGTAAATGCTTCTATTGGAGTTGAAACGGAGCCTTAATTCAACAGTTGAAAAAAATTTACCCTTTTTGTTGGAAATTTTCACAAGTTTTTGCCTTATATTCGTACATCTCTCAGTATTTTGATAGTATCACCCTCTATACACCTCGGATATACACGTTATTTTATACATAGAAGTCTGAGACATAAAGCTATAACTTTCGTGCCCATGACCCTCGCATATTTTTTACTATTCACTTTCAAAACATTGCTCGAATTCATATTAGAGAAATAGAAGATTTCTGAATGGGGTACCCCTTTGGTGAATTGGAGATTTCACCAATTTCTCCGAAATGTATTACACTGGTGTTCAACTCGTTCGATATTTCTCCCCAAGAGATCTCATGGGTGAATGCATCTATTGGAGTTGAAACGGAGCATTAATTCAACATTTGAAAAAAAATTACCCTTTTTGTTGGAAATTTTCACAATTTTTGCCTTATATTCGTACATCTCTCAGTATTTTGATAGTATCACCCTCAATACACCTCGGATATACACGTTATTTTATACATAGAAGCCTGAGACATAAAGCTATAACTTTCGTGCCCATGACCCTCGCATATTTTTTACTATTCACTTTCAAAACATTGCTCGAATTCATATTAGAGAAATAGAAGATTTCTGAATGGGGTACCCCTTTGGTGAATTGGAGATTTCACCAATTTCTCCGAAATGTATTACACTGGTGTTCAACTCGTTCGATATTTCTCCCCAAGAGATCTCATGGGTGAATGCATCTATTGGAGTTGAAACGGAGCATTAATTCAACATTTGAAAAAAAATTACCCTTTTTGTTGGAAATTTTCACAATTTTTGCCTTATATTCGTACATCTCTCAGTATTTTGATAGTATCACCCTCTATACACCTCGGATATACACGTTATTTTATACATAGAAGCCTGAGAGATAAAGCTATAACTTTCGTGCCCATGACCCTCGCATATTTTTTACTATTCACTTTCAAAACATTGCTCGAATTCATATTAGAGAAATAGAAGATTTCTGTATGGGGTACCCCTTTGGTGAATTGGAGATTTCACCAATTTCTCCGAAATGTATTACATTGGTGTTCAACTCGTTCGATATTTCTCCCCAAGAGATCTCACGGGTAAATGCTTCTATTGGAGTTCAAACGGAGCCTTAATTCAACATTTGAAAAAAAATTTCCCTTTTTGTTGTAAATTTTCACAAGTTTTTGCCTTATATTCGTACATCTCTCAGTATTTTGAAAGTATCACCCTCTATACACCTCGGATATACACGTTATTTTATACATAGAAGCCTGAGACATAAAGCTATAACTTTCGTGCCCATGACCCTCGCATATTTTTTACTATTCACTTTCAAAACATTGCTCGAATTCATATAAGAGAAATAGAAGATTTCTGTATGGGGTACCCTTTGGTGAATTGGAGATTTCACCAATTTCTCCGAAATGTATTACACTGGTGTTCAACTCGTTCGATATTTCTCCCCAAGAGATCTCACGGGTAAATGCTTCTATTGGAGTTGAAACGGAGCCTTAATTCAACAGTTGAAAAAAATTTACCCTTTTTGTTGGAAATTTTCACAAGTTTTTGCCTTATATTCGTACATCTCTCAGTATTTTGATAGTATCACCCTCTATACACCTCGGATATACACGTTATTTTATACATAGAAGTCTGAGACATAAAGCTATAACTTTCGTGCCCATGACCCTCGCATATTTTTTACTATTCACTTTCAAAACATTGCTCGAATTCATATTAGAGAAATAGAAGATTTCTGAATGGGGTACCCCTTTGGTGAATTGGAGATTTCACCAATTTCTCCGAAATGTATTACACTGGTGTTCAACTCGTTCGATATTTCTCCCCAAGAGATCTCATGGGTGAATGCATCTATTGGAGTTGAAACGGAGCATTAATTCAACATTTGAAAAAAAATTACCCTTTTTGTTGGAAATTTTCACAATTTTTGCCTTATATTCGTACATCTCTCAGTATTTTGATAGTATCACCCTCAATACACCTCGGATATACACGTTATTTTATACATAGAAGCCTGAGACATAAAGCTATAACTTTCGTGCCCATGACCCTCGCATATTTTTTACTATTCACTTTCAAAACATTGCTCGAATTCATATTAGAGAAATAGAAGATTTCTGAATGGGGTACCCCTTTGGTGAATTGGAGATTTCACCAATTTCTCCGAAATGTATTACACTGGTGTTCAACTCGTTCGATATTTCTCCCCAAGAGATCTCATGGGTGAATGCATCTATTGGAGTTGAAACGGAGCATTAATTCAACATTTGAAAAAAAATTACCCTTTTTGTTGGAAATTTTCACAATTTTTGCCTTATATTCGTACATCTCTCAGTATTTTGATAGTATCACCCTCAATACACCTCGGATATACACGTTATTTTATACATAGAAGCCTGAGACATAATGCTATAACTTTCGTGCCCATGACCCTCGCATATTTTTTACTATTCACTTTCAAAACATTGCTCGAATTCATATTAGAGAAATAGAAGATTTCTGAATGGGGTACCCCTTTGGTGAATTGGAGATTTCACCAATTTCTCCGAAATGTATTACACTGGTGTTCAACTCGTTCGATATTTCTCCCCAAGAGATCTCATGGGTAAATGCTTCTATTGGAGTTGAAACGGAGCCTTAATTCAACATTTGAAAAAAATTTACCCTTTTTGTTGGAAATTTTCACAAGTTTTTGCCTTATATTCGTACATCTCTCAGTATTTTGATAGTATCACCCTCTATACACCTCGGATATACACGTTATTTTATACATAGAAGCCTGAGAGATAAAGCTATAACTTTCGTGCCCATGACCCTCGCATATTTTTTACTATTCACTTTCAAAACATTGCTCGAATTCATATTAGAGAAATAGAAGATTTCTGTATGGGGTACCCCTTTGGTGAATTGGAGATTTCACCAATTTCTTCGAAATGTATTACATTGGTGTTCAACTCGTTCGATATTTCTCCCCAAGAGATCTCACGGGTAAATGCTTCTATTGGAGTTCAAACGGAGCCTTAATTCAACATTTGAAAAAAAATTTCCCTTTTTGTTGGAAATTTTCACAAGTTTTTGCCTTATATTCGTACATCTCTCAGTATTTTGATAGTATCACCCTCTATACACCTCGGATATACACGTTATTTTATACATAGAAGCCTGAGACATAAAGCTATAACTTTCGTGCCCATGACCCTCGCATATTTTTTACTATTCACTTTCAAAACATTGCTCGAATTCATATAAGAGAAATAGAAGATTTCTGTATGGGGTACCCTTTGGTGAATTGGAGATTTCACCAATTTCTCCGAAATGTATTACACTGGTGTTCAACTCGTTCGATATTTCTCCCCAAGAGATCTCACGGGTAAATGCTTCTATTGGAGTTGAAACGGAGCCTTAATTCAACAGTTGAAAAAAATTTACCCTTTTTGTTGGAAATTTTCACAAGTTTTTGCCTTATATTCGTACATCTCTCAGTATTTTGATAGTATCACCCTCTATACACCTCGGATATACACGTTATTTTATACATAGAAGTCTGAGACATAAAGCTATAACTTTCGTGCCCATGACCCTCGCATATTTTTTACTATTCACTTTCAAAACATTGCTCGAATTCATATTAGAGAAATAGAAGATTTCTGAATGGGGTACCCCTTTGGTGAATTGGAGATTTCACCAATTTCTCCGAAATGTATTACACTGGTGTTCAACTCGTTCGATATTTCTCCCCAAGAGATCTCATGGGTGAATGCATCTATTGGAGTTGAAACGGAGCATTAATTCAACATTTGAAAAAAAATTACCCTTTTTGTTGGAAATTTTCACAATTTTTGCCTTATATTTTTACATCTCTCAGTATTTTGATAGTATCACCCTCAATACACCTCGGATATACACGTTATTTTATACATAGAAGCCTGAGACATAAAGCTATAACTTTCGTGCCCATGACCCTCGCATATTTTTTACTATTCACTTTCAAAACATTGCTCGAATTCATATTAGAGAAATAGAAGATTTCTGAATGGGGTACCCCTTTGGTGAATTGGAGATTTCACCAATTTCTCCGAAATGTATTACACTGGTGTTCAACTCGTTCGATATTTCTCCCCAAGAGATCTCATGGGTAAATGCTTCTATTGGAGTTGAAACGGAGCCTTAATTCAACATTTGAAAAAAATTTACCCTTTTTGTTGGAAATTTTCACAAGTTTTTGCCTTATATTCGTACATCTCTCAGTATTTTGATAGTATCACCCTCTATACACCTCGGATATACACGTTATTTTATACATAGAAGCCTGAGAGATAAAGCTATAACTTTCGTGCCCATGACCCTCGCATATTTTTTACTATTCACTTTCAAAACATTGCTCGAATTCATATTAGAGAAATAGAAGATTTCTGAATGGGGTACCCCTTTGGTGAATTGGAGATTTCACCAATTTCTCCGAAATGTATTACACTGGTGTTCAACTCGTTCGATATTTCTCCCCAAGAGATATCATGGGTAAATGCTTCTATTGGAGTTGAAACGGAGCCTTAATTCAACATTTGAAAAAAATTTACCCTTTTTGTTGGAAATTTTCACAAGTTTTTGCCTTATATTCGTACATCACTCAGTATTTTGATAGTATCACCCTCTATACACCTCGGATATACACGTTATTTTATACATAGAAGCCTGAGAGATAAAGCTATAACTTTCGTGCCCATGACCCTCGCATATTTTTTACTATTCACTTTCAAAACATTGCTCGAATTCATATTAGAGAAATAGAAGATTTCTGTATGGGGTACCCCTTTGGTGAATTGGAGATTTCACCAATTTCTCCGAAATGTATTACACTGGTGTTCAACTCGTTCGATATTTCTCCCCAAGAGATCTCACGGGTAAATGCTTCTATTGGAGTTAAAACGGAGCCTTAATTCAACATTTGAAAAAAAATTTCCCTTTTTGTTGGAAATTTTCACAAGTTTTTGCCTTATATTCGTACATCTCTCATTATTTTGATAGTGTCACCCTCTATACACCTCGGATATACACGTTATTTTATACATAGAAGCCTGAGAGATAAAGCTATAACTTTCGTGCCCATGACCCTCGCATATTTTTTACTATTCACTTTCAAAACATTGCTCGAATTCATATTAGAGAAATAGAAGATTTCTGTATGGGGTACCCCTTTGGTGAATTGGAGATTTCACCAATTTCTCCGAAATGTATTACACTGGTGTTCAACTCGTTCGATATTTCTCCCCAAGAGATCTCATGGGTGAATGCATCTATTGGAGTTGAAACGGAGCATTAATTCAGCATTTGAAAAAAAATTACCCTTTTTGTTGGAAATTTTCACAATTTTTGCCTTATATTCGTACATCTCTCAGTATTTTGATAGTATCACCCTCAATACACCTCGGATATACACGTTATTTTATACATAGAAGCCTGAGACATAAAGCTATAACTTTCGTGCCCATGACCCTCGCATATTTTTTACTATTCACTTTCAAAACATTGCTCGAATTCATATTAGAGAAATAGAAGATTTCTGTATGGGGTACCCCTTTGGTGAATTGGAGATTTCACCAATTTCTCCGAAATGTATTACACTGGTGTTCAACTCGTTCGATATTTCTCCCCAAGAGATCTCACGGGTAAATGCTTCTATTGGAGTTAAAACGGAGCCTTAATTCAACATTTGAAAAAAAATTTCCCTTTTTGTTGGAAATTTTCACAAGTTTTTGCCTTATATTCGTACATCTCTCATTATTTTGATAGTGTCACCCTCTATACACCTCGGATATACACGTTATTTTATACATAGAAGCCTGAGAGATAAAGCTATAACTTTCGTGCCCATGACCCTCGCATATTTTTTACTATTCACTTTCAAAACATTGCTCGAATTCATATTAGAGAAATAGAAGATTTCTGTATGGGGTACCCCTTTGGTGAATTGGAGATTTCACCAATTTCTCCGAAATGTATTACATTGGTGTTCAACTCGTTCGATATTTCTCCCCAAGAGATCTCACGGGTAAATGCTTCTATTGGAGTTCAAACGGAGCCTTAATTCAACATTTGAAATTTTTTTTCCCTTTTTGTTGGAAATTTTCACAAGTTTTTGCCTTATATTCGTACATCTCTCAGTATTTTGATAGTATGACCCTCTATACACCTCGGATATACACGTTATTTTATACATAGAAGCCTGAGACATAAAGCTATAACTTTCGTGCCCATGACCCTCGCATATTTTTTACTATTCACTTTCAAAACATTGCTCGAATTCATATTAGAGAAATAGAAGATTTCTGTATGGGGTACCCTTTGGTGAATTGGAGATTTCACCAATTTCTCCGAAATGTATTACACTGGTGTTCAACTCGTTCGATATTTCTCCCCAAGAGATCTCACGGGTAAATGCTTCTATTGGAGTTAAAACGGAGCCTTAATTCAACATTTGAAAAAAAATTTCCCTTTTTGTTGGAAATTTTCACAAGTTTTTGCCTTATATTCGTACATCTCTCATTATTTTGATAGTGTCACCCTCTATACACCTCGGATATACACGTTATTTTATACATAGAAGCCTGAGAGATAAAGCTATAACTTTCGTGCCCATGACCCTCGCATATTTTTTACTATTCACTTTCAAAACATTGCTCGAATTCATATTAGAGAAATAGAAGATTTCTGTATGGGGTACCCCTTTGGTGAATTGGAGATTTCACCAATTTCTCCGAAATGTATTACACTGGTGTTCAACTCGTTCGATATTTCTCCCCAAGAGATCTCATGGGTGAATGCATCTATTGGAGTTGAAACGGAGCATTAATTCAGCATTTGAAAAAAAATTACCCTTTTTGTTGGAAATTTTCACAATTTTTGCCTTATATTCGTACATCTCTCAGTATTTTGATAGTATCACCCTCAATACACCTCGGATATACACGTTATTTTATACATAGAAGCCTGAGACATAAAGCTATAACTTTCGTGCCCATGACCCTCGCATATTTTTTACTATTCACTTTCAAAACATTGCTCGAATTCATATTAGAGAAATAGAAGATTTCTGTATGGGGTACCCCTTTGGTGAATTGGAGATTTCACCAATTTCTCCGAAATGTATTACACTGGTGTTCAACTCGTTCGATATTTCTCCCCAAGAGATCTCACGGGTAAATGCTTCTATTGGAGTTAAAACGGAGCCTTAATTCAACATTTGAAAAAAAATTTCCCTTTTTGTTGGAAATTTTCACAAGTTTTTGCCTTATATTCGTACATCTCTCATTATTTTGATAGTGTCACCCTCTATACACCTCGGATATACACGTTATTTTATACATAGAAGCCTGAGAGATAAAGCTATAACTTTCGTGCCCATGACCCTCGCATATTTTTTACTATTCACTTTCAAAACATTGCTCGAATTCATATTAGAGAAATAGAAGATTTCTGTATGGGGTACCCCTTTGGTGAATTGGAGATTTCACCAATTTCTCCGAAATGTATTACATTGGTGTTCAACTCGTTCGATATTTCTCCCCAAGAGATCTCACGGGTAAATGCTTCTATTGGAGTTCAAACGGAGCCTTAATTCAACATTTGAAATTTTTTTTCCCTTTTTGTTGGAAATTTTCACAAGTTTTTGCCTTATATTCGTACATCTCTCAGTATTTTGATAGTATGACCCTCTATACACCTCGGATATACACGTTATTTTATACATAGAAGCCTGAGACATAAAGCTATAACTTTCGTGCCCATGACCCTCGCATATTTTTTACTATTCACTTTCAAAACATTGCTCGAATTCATATTAGAGAAATAGAAGATTTCTGTATGGGGTACCCTTTGGTGAATTGGAGATTTCACCAATTTCTCCGAAATGTATTACACTGGTGTTCAACTCGTTCGATATTTCTCCCCAAGAGATCTCACGGGTAAATGCTTCTATTGGAGTTGAAACGGAGCCTTAATTCAACAGTTGAAAAAAATTTACCCTTTTTGTTGGAAATTTTCACAAGTTTTTGCCTTATATTCGTACATCTCTCAGTATTTTGATAGTATCACCCTCTATACACCTCGGATATACACGTTATTTTATACATAGAAGCCTGAGACATAAAGCTATAACTTTCGTGCCCATGACCCTCGCATATTTTTTACTATTCACTTTCAAAACATTGCTCGAATTCATATTAGAGAAATAGAAGATTTCTGAATGGGGTACCCCTTTGGTGAATTGGAGATTTCACCAATTTCTCCGAAATGTATTACACTGGTGTTCAACTCGTTCGATATTTCTCCCCAAGAGATCTCATGGGTGAATGCATCTATTGGAGTTGAAACGGAGCATTAATTCAACATTTGAAAAAAAATTACCCTTTTTGTTGGAAATTTTCACAATTTTTGCCTTATATTCGTACATCTCTCAGTATTTTGAGAGTATCACCCTCAATACACCTCGGATATACACGTTATTTTATACATAGAAGCCTGAGACATAAAGCTATAACTTTCGTGCCCATGACCCTCGCATATTTTTTACTATTCACGTTCAAAACATTGCTCGAATTCATATTAGAGAAATAGAAGATTTCTGAATGGGGTACCCCTTTGGTGAATTGGAGATTTCACCAATTTCTCCGAAATGTATTACACTGGTGTTCAACTCGTTCGATATTTCTCCCCAAGAGATCTCATGGGTAAATGCTTCTATTGGAGTTGAAACGGAGCCTTAATTCAACATTTGAAAAAAATTTACCCTTTTTGTTGGAAATTTTCACAAGTTTTTGCCTTATATTCGTACATCTCTCAGTATTTTGATAGTATCACCCTCTATACACCTCGGATATACACGTTATTTTATACATAGAAGCCTGAGAGATAAAGCTATAACTTTCGTGCCCATGACCCTCGCATATTTTTTACTATTCACTTTCAAAACATTGCTCGAATTCATATTAGAGAAATAGAAGATTTCTGTATGGGGTACCCCTTTGGTGAATTGGAGATTTCACCAATTTCTCCGAAATGTATTACACTGGTGTTCAACTCGTTCGATATTTCTCCCCAAGAGATCTCATGGGTAAATGCTTCTATTGGAGTTGAAACGGAGCCTTAATTCAACATTTGAAAAAAATTTACCCTTTTTGTTGGAAATTTTCACAAGTTTTTGCCTTATATTCGTACATCTCTCAGTATTTTGATAGTATGACCCTCTATACACCTCGGATATACACGTTATTTTATACATAGAAGCCTGAGACATAAAGCTATAACTTTCGTGCCCATGACCCTCGCATATTTTTTACTATTCACTTTCAAAACATTGCTCGAATTCATATTAGAGAAATAGAAGATTTCTGTATGGGGTACCCTTTGGTGAATTGGAGATTTCACCAATTTCTCCGAAATGTATTACACTGGTGTTCAACTCGTTCGATATTTCTCCCCAAGAGATCTCACGGGTAAATGCTTCTATTGGAGTTGAAACGGAGCCTTAATTCAACAGTTGAAAAAAATTTACCCTTTTTGTTGGAAATTTTCACAAGTTTTTGCCTTATATTCGTACATCTCTCAGTATTTTGATAGTATCACCCTCTATACACCTCGGATATACACGTTATTTTATACATAGAAGCCTGAGACATAAAGCTATAACTTTCGTGCCCATGACCCTCGCATATATTTTACTATTCACTTTCAAAACATTGGTCGAATTCATATTAGAGAAATAGAAGATTTCTGTATGGGGTACCCCTTTGGTGAATTGGAGATTTCACCAATTTCTCCGAAATGTATTACACTGGTGTTCAACTCGTTCGATATTTCTCCCCAAGAGATCTCACGGGTAAATGCTTCTATTGGAGTTAAAACGGAGCCTTAATTCAACATTTGAAAAAAAAATTCCCTTTTTGTTGGAAATTTTCACAAGTTTTTGCCTTATATTCTTACATCTCTCATTATTTTGATAGTGTCACCCTCTATACACCTCGGATATACACGTTATTTTATACATAGAAGCCTGAGAGATAAAGCTATAACTTTCGTGCCCATGACCCTCGCATATTTTTTACTATTCACTTTCAAAACATTGCTCGAATTCATATTAGAGAAATAGAAGATTTCTGTATGGGGTACCCCTTTGGTGAATTGGAGATTTCACCAATTTCTCCGAAATGTATTACATTGGTGTTCAACTCGTTCGATATTTCTCCCCAAGAGATCTCACGGGTAAATGCTTCTATTGGAGTTCAAACGGAGCCTTAATTCAACATTTGAAATTTTTTTTCCCTTTTTGTTGGAAATTTTCACAAGTTTTTGCCTTATATTCGTACATCTCTCAGTATTTTGATAGTATCACCCTCTATACACCTCGGATATACACGTTATTTTATACATAGAAGCCTGAGACATAAAGCTATAACTTTCGTGCCCATGACCCTCGCATATTTTTTACTATTCACTTTCAAAACATTGCTCGAATTCATATTAGAGAAATAGAAGATTTCTGTATGGGGTACCCTTTGGTGAATTGGAGATTTCACCAATTTCTCCGAAATGTATTACACTGGGGTTCAACTCGTTCGATATTTCTCCCCAAGAGATCTCACGGGTAAATGCTTCTATTGGAGTTGAAACGGAGCCTTAATTCAACAGTTGAAAAAAATTTACCCTTTTTGTTGGAAATTTTCACAAGTTTTTGCCTTATATTCGTACATCTCTCAGTATTTTGATAGTATCACCCTCTATACACCTCGGATATACACGTTATTTTATACATAGAAGCCTGAGACATAAAGCTATAACTTTCGTGCCCATGACCCTCGCATATTTTTTACTATTCACTTTCAAAACATTGCTCGAATTCATATTAGAGAAATAGAAGATTTCTGAATGGGGTACCCCTTTGGTGAATTGGAGATTTCACCAATTTCTCCGAAATGTATTACACTGGTGTTCAACTCGTTCGATATTTCTCCCCAAGAGATCTCATGGGTGAATGCATCTATTGGAGTTGAAACGGAGCATTAATTCAACATTTGAAAAAAAATTACCCTTTTTGTTGGAAATTTTCACAATTTTTGCCTTATATTCGTACATCTCTCAGTATTTTGAGAGTATCACCCTCAATACACCTCGGATATACACGTTATTTTATACATAGAAGCCTGAGACATAAAGCTATAACTTTCGTGCCCATGACCCTCGCATATTTTTTACTATTCACTTTCAAAACATTGCTCGAATTCATATTTGAGAAATAGAAGATTTCTGTATTGGGTACCCCTTTGGTGAATTGGAGATTTCACCAATTTCTCCGAAATGTATTACACTGGTGTTCAACTCGTTCGATATTTCTCCCCAAGAGATCTCACGGGTAAATGCTTCTATTGGAGTTAAAACGGAGCCTTAATTCAACATTTGAAAAAAAATTTCCCTTTTTGTTGGAAATTTTCACAAGTTTTTGCCTTATATTCGTACATCTCTCAGTATTTTGATAGTGTCACCCTCTATACACCTCGGATATACACGTTATTTTATACATAGAAGCCTGAGACATAAAGCTATAACTTTCGTGCCCATGACCCTCGCATATATTTTACTATTCACTTTCAAAACATTGCTCGAATTCATATTAAAGAAATAGAAGATTTCTGTATGGGGTACCCTTTGGTGAATTGGAGATTTCACCAATTTCTCCGAAATGTATTACACTGGTGTTCAACTCGTTCGATATTTCTCCCCAAGAGATCTCACGGGTAAATGCTTCTATTGGAGTTGAAACGGAGCCTTAATTCAACATTTGAAAAAAATTTACCCTTTTTGTTGGAAATTTTCACAAGTTTTTGCCTTATATTCGTACATCTCTCAGTATTTTGATAGTATCACCCTCTATACACCTCGGATATACACGTTATTTTATACATAGAAGCCTGAGACATAAAGCTATAACTTTCGTGCCCATGACCCTCGCATATTTTTTACTATTCACTTTCAAAACATTGCTCGAATTCATATTAGAGAAATAGAAGATTTCTGAATGGGGTACCCCTTTGGTGAATTGGAGATTTCACCAATTTCTCCGAAATGTATTACACTGGTGTTCAACTCGTTCGATATTTCTCCCCAAGAGATCTCACGGGTAAATGCTTCTATTGGAGTTGAAACGGAGCCTTAATTCAACAGTTGAAAAAAATTTACCCTTTTTGTTGGAAATTTTCACAAGTTTTTGCCTTATATTCGTACATCTCTCAGTATTTTGATAGTATCACCCTCTATACACCTCGGATATACACGTTATTTTATACATAGAAGCCTGAGACATAAAGCTATAACTTTCGTGCCCATGACCCTCGCATATTTTTTACTATTCACTTTCAAAACATTGCTCGAATTCATATTAGAGAAATAGAAGATTTCTGTATGGGGTACCCTTTGGTGAATTGGAGATTTCACCAATTTCTCCGAAATGTATTACACTGGTGTTCAACTCGTTCGATATTTCTCCCCAAGAGATCTCACGGGTAAATGCTTCTATTGGAGTTGAAACGGAGCCTTAATTCAACAGTTGAAAAAAATTTACCCTTTTTGTTGGAAATTTTCACAAGTTTTTGCCTTATATTCGTACATCTCTCAGTATTTTGATAGTATCACCCTCTATACACCTCGGATATACACGTTATTTTATACATAGAAGCCTGAGACATAAAGCTATAACTTTCGTGCCCATGACCCTCGCATATTTTTTACTATTCACTTTCAAAACATTGCTCGAATTCATATTAGAGAAATAGAAGATTTCTGAATGGGGTACCCCTTTGGTGAATTGGAGATTTCACCAATTTCTCCGAAATGTATTACACTGGTGTTTAACTCGTTCGATATTTCTCCCCAAGAGATCTCATGGGTGAATGCATCTATTGGAGTTGAAACGGAGCATTAATTCAACATTTGAAAAAAAATTACCCTTTTTGTTGGAAATTTTCACAATTTTTGCCTTATATTCGTACATCTCTCAGTATTTTGAGAGTATCACCCTCAATACACCTCGGACATAAACGTTATTTTATACATAGAAGCCTGAGACATAAAGCTATAACTTTCGTGCCCATGACCCTCGCATATTTTTTACTATTCACTTTCAAAACATTGCTCGAATTCATATTAGAGAAATAGAAGATTTCTGTATTGGGTACCCCTTTGGTGAATTGGAGATTTCACCAATTTCTCCGAAATGTATTACACTGGTGTTCAACTCGTTCGATATTTCTCCCCAAGAGATCTCACGGGTAAATGCTTCTATTGGAGTTAAAACGGAGCCTTAATTC
The DNA here is from genome assembly GCF_963169125.1 of Humulus lupulus. Lineage (NCBI taxonomy): Eukaryota > Viridiplantae > Streptophyta > Magnoliopsida > Rosales > Cannabaceae > Humulus > Humulus lupulus. The sequence continues at coordinate 182,561,497 of NC_084802.1, read as the reverse complement.
AACATTTGAAAAAAAATTTCCCTTTTTGTTGGAAATTTTCACAAGTTTTTGCCTTATATTCGTACATCTCTCAGTATTTTGATAGTGTCACCCTCTATACACCTCGGATATACACGTTATTTTATACATAGAAGCCTGAGACATAAAGCTATAACTTTCGTGCCCATGACCCTCGCATATATTTTACTATTCACTTTCAAAACATTGCTCGAATTCATATTACAGAAATAGAAGATTTCTGTATGGGGTACCCTTTGGTGAATTGGAGATTTCACCAATTTCTCCGAAATGTATTACACTGGTGTTCAACTCGTTCGATATTTCTCCCCAAGAGATCTCACGGGTAAATGCTTCTATTGGAGTTGAAACGGAGCCTTAATTCAACAGTTGAAAAAAATTTACCCTTTTTGTTGGAAATTTTCACAAGTTTTTGCCTTATATTCGTACATCTCTCAGTATTTTGATAGTATCACCCTCTATACACCTCGGATATACACGTTATTTTATACATAGAAGCCTGAGACATAAAGCTATAACTTTCGTGCCCATGACCCTCGCATATTTTTTACTATTCACTTTTAAAACATTGCTCGAATTCATATTAGAGAAATAGAAGATTTCTGTATTGGGTACCCCTTTGGTGAATTGGAGATTTCACCAATTTCTCCGAAATGTATTACACTGGTGTTCAACTCGTTCGATATTTCTCCCCAAGAGATCTCACGGGTAAATGCTTCTATTGGAGTTAAAACGGAGCCTTAATTCAACATTTGAAAAAAAATTTCCCTTTTTGTTGGAAATTTTCACAAGTTTTTGCCTTATATTCGTACATCTCTCAGTATTTTGATAGTGTCACCCTCTATACACCTCGGATATACACGTTATTTTATACATAGAAGCCTGAGACATAAAGCTATAACTTTCGTGCCCATGACCCTCGCATATATTTTACTATTCACTTTCAAAACATTGCTCGAATTCATATTAAAGAAATAGAAGATTTCTGTATGGGGTACCCTTTGGTGAATTGGAGATTTCACCAATTTCTCCGAAATGTATTACACTGGTGTTCAACTCGTTCGATATTTCTCCCCAAGAGATCTCACGGGTAAATGCTTCTATTGGAGTTGAAACGGAGCCTTAATTCAACAGTTGAAAAAAATTTACCCTTTTTGTTGGAAATTTTCACAAGTTTTTGCCTTATATTCGTACATCTCTCAGTATTTTGATAGTATCACCCTCTATACACCTCGGATATACACGTTATTTTATACATAGAAGCCTGAGACATAAAGCTATAACTTTCGTGCCCATGACCCTCGCATATTTTTTACTATTCACTTTCAAAACATTGCTCGAATTCATATTAGAGAAATAGAAGATTTCTGAATGGGGTACCCCTTTGGTGAATTGGAGATTTCACCAATTTCTCCGAAATGTATTACACTGGTGTTCAACTCGTTCGATATTTCTCCCCAAGAGATCTCACGGGTAAATGCTTCTATTGGAGTTGAAACGGAGCCTTAATTCAACAGTTGAAAAAAATTTACCCTTTTTGTTGGAAATTTTCACAAGTTTTTGCCTTATATTCGTACATCTCTCAGTATTTTGATAGTATCACCCTCTATACACCTCGGATATACACGTTATTTTATACATAGAAGCCTGAGACATAAAGCTATAACTTTCGTGCCCATGACCCTCGCATATTTTTTACTATTCAATTTCAAAACATTGCTCGAATTCATATTAGAGAAATAGAAGATTTCTGAATGGGGTACCCCTTTGGTGAATTGGAGATTTCACCAATTTCTCCGAAATGTATTACACTGGTGTTCAACTCGTTCGATATTTCTCCCCAAGAGATCTCATGGGTAAATGCTTCTATTGGAGTTGAAACGGAGCCTTAATTCAACATTTGAAAAAAATTTACCCTTTTTGTTGGAAATTTTCACAAGTTTTTGCCTTATATTCGTACATCTCTCAGTATTTTGATAGTATGACCCTCTATACACCTCGGATATACACGTTATTTTATACATAGAAGCCTGAGACATAAAGCTATAACTTTCGTGCCCATGACCCTCGCATATTTTTTACTATTCACTTTCAAAACATTGCTCGAATTCATATTAGAGAAATAGAAGATTTCTGAATGGGGTACCCCTTTGGTGAATTGGAGATTTCACCAATTTCTCCGAAATGTATTACACTGGTGTTCAACTCGTTCGATATTTCTCCCCAAGAGATCTCATGGGTGAATGCATCTATTGGAGTTGAAACAGAGCATTAATTCAACATTTGAAAAAAAATTACCCTTTTTGTTGGAAATTTTCACAATTTTTGCCTTATATTCGTACATCTCTCAGTATTTTGATAGTATCACCCTCAATACACCTCGGATATAGACGTTATTTTATACATAGAAGCCTGAGACATAAAGCTATAACTTTCGTGCCCATGACCCTCGCATATTTTTTACTATTCACTTTCAAAACATTGCTCGAATTCATATTAGAGAAATAGAAGATTTCTGAATGGGGTACCCCTTTGGTGAATTGGAGATTTCACCAATTTCTCCGAAATGTATTACACTGGTGTTCAACTCGTTCGATATTTCTCCCCAAGAGATCTCACGGGTAAATGCTTCTATTGGAGTTGAAACGGAGCCTTAATTCAACAGTTGAAAAAAATTTCCCTTTTTGTTGGAAATTTTCACAAGTTTTTGCCTTATATTCGTACATCTCTCAGTATTTTGATAGTGTCACCCTCTATACACCTCGGATATACACGTTATTTTATACATAGAAGCCTGAGACATAAAGCTATAACTTTCGTGCCCATGACCCTCGCATATATTTTACTATTCACTTTCAAAACATTGCTCGAATTCATATTAAAGAAATAGAAGATTTCTGTATGGGGTACCCTTTGGTGAATTGGAGATTTCACCAATTTCTCCGAAATGTATTACACTGGTGTTCAACTCGTTCGATATTTCTCCCCAAGAGATCTCACGGGTAAATGCTTCTATTGGAGTTGAAACGGAGCCTTAATTCAACAGTTGAAAAAAATTTACCCTTTTTGTTGGAAATTTTCACAAGTTTTTGCCTTATATTCGTACATCTCTCAGTATTTTGATAGTATCACCCTCTATACACCTCGGATATACACGTTATTTTATACATAGAAGCCTGAGACATAAAGCTATAACTTTCGTGCCCATGACCCTCGCATATTTTTTACTATTCACTTTCAAAACATTGCTCGAATTCATATTAGAGAAATAGAAGATTTCTGAATGGGGTACCCCTTTGGTGAATTGGAGATTTCACCAATTTCTCCGAAATGTATTACACTGGTGTTCAACTCGTTCGATATTTCTCCCCAAGAGATCTCACGGGTAAATGCTTCTATTGGAGTTGAAACGGAGCCTTAATTCAACAGTTGAAAAAAATTTACCCTTTTTGTTGGAAATTTTCACAAGTTTTTGCCTTATATTCGTACATCTCTCAGTATTTTGATAGTATCACCCTCTATACACCTCGGATATACACGTTATTTTATACATAGAAGCCTGAGACATAAAGCTATAACTTTCGTGCCCATGACCCTCGCATATTTTTTACTATTCACTTTCAAAACATTGCTCGAATTCATATTAGAGAAATAGAAGATTTCTGAATGGGGTACCCCTTTGGTGAATTGGAGATTTCACCAATTTCTCCGAAATGTATTACACTGGTGTTCAACTCGTTCGATATTTCTCCCCAAGAGATCTCACGGGTAAATGCTTCTATTGGAGTTGAAACGGAGCCTTAATTCAACATTTGAAAAAAATTTACCCTTTTTGTTGGAAATTTTCACAAGTTTTTGCCTTATATTCGTACATCTCTCAGTATTTTGATAGTATGACCCTCTATACACCTCGGATATACACGTTATTTTATACATAGAAGCCTGAGACATAAAGCTATAACTTTCGTGCCCATGACCCTCGCATATTTTTTACTATTCACTTTCAAAACATTGCTCGAATTCATATTAGAGAAATAGAAGATTTCTGAATGGGGTACCCCTTTGGTGAATTGGAGATTTCACCAATTTCTCCGAAATGTATTACACTGGTGTTCAACTCGTTCGATATTTCTCCCCAAGAGATCTCATGGGTGAATGCATCTATTGGAGTTGAAACAGAGCATTAATTCAACATTTGAAAAAAAATTACCCTTTTTGTTGGAAATTTTCACAATTTTTGCCTTATATTCGTACATCTCTCAGTATTTTGATAGTATCACCCTCAATACACCTCGGATATACACGTTATTTTATACATAGAAGCCTGAGACATAAAGCTATAACTTTCGTGCCCATGACCCTCGCATATTTTTTACTATTCACTTTCAAAACATTGCTCGAATTCATATTAGAGAAATAGAAGATTTCTGAATGGGGTACCCCTTTGGTGAATTGGAGATTTCACCAATTTCTCCGAAATGTATTACACTGGTGTTCAACTCGTTCGATATTTCTCCCCAAGAGATCTCATGGGTAAATGCTTCTATTGGAGTTGAAACGGAGCCTTAATTCAACATTTGAAAAAAATTTACCCTTTTTGTTGGAAATTTTCACAAGTTTTTGCCTTATATTCGTACATCTCTCAGTATTTTGATAGTATCACCCTCTATACACCTCGGATATACACGTTATTTTATACATAGAAGCCTGAGACATAAAGCTATAACTTTCGTGCCCATGACCCTCGCATATTTTTTACTATTCACTTTCAAAACATTGCTCGAATTCATATTAGAGAAATAGAAGATTTCTGAATGGGGTACCCCTTTGGTGAATTGGAGATTTCACCAATTTCTCCGAAATGTATTACACTGGTGTTCAACTCGTTCGATATTTCTCCCCAAGAGATCTCATGGGTGAATGCATCTATTGGAGTTGAAACAGAGCATTAATTCAACATTTGAAAAAAAATTACCCTTTTTGTTGGAAATTTTCACAATTTTTGCCTTATATTCGTACATCTCTCAGTATTTTGATAGTATCACCCTCAATACACCTCGGATATAGACGTTATTTTATACATAGAAGCCTGAGACATAAAGCTATAACTTTCGTGCCCATGACCCTCGCATATTTTTTACTATTCACTTTCAAAACATTGCTCGAATTCATATTAGAGAAATAGAAGATTTCTGAATGGGGTACCCCTTTGGTGAATTGGAGATTTCACCAATTTCTCCGAAATGTATTACACTGGTGTTCAACTCGTTCGATATTTCTCCCCAAGAGATCTCACGGGTAAATGCTTCTATTGGAGTTGAAACGGAGCCTTAATTCAACAGTTGAAAAAAATTTCCCTTTTTGTTGGAAATTTTCACAAGTTTTTGCCTTATATTCGTACATCTCTCAGTATTTTGATAGTGTCACCCTCTATACACCTCGGATATACACGTTATTTTATACATAGAAGCCTGAGACATAAAGCTATAACTTTCGTGCCCATGACCCTCGCATATATTTTACTATTCACTTTCAAAACATTGCTCGAATTCATATTAAAGAAATAGAAGATTTCTGTATGGGGTACCCTTTGGTGAATTGGAGATTTCACCAATTTCTCCGAAATGTATTACACTGGTGTTCAACTCGTTCGATATTTCTCCCCAAGAGATCTCACGGGTAAATGCTTATATTGGAGTTGAAACGGAGCCTTAATTCAACAGTTGAAAAAAATTTACCCTTTTTGTTGGAAATTTTCACAAGTTTTTGCCTTATATTCGTTCATCTCTCAGTATTTTGATAGTATCACCCTCTATACACCTCGGATATACACGTTATTTTATACATAGAAGCCTGAGACATAAAGCTATAACTTTCGTGCCCATGACCCTCGCATATTTTTTACTATTCACTTTCAAAACATTGCTCGAATTCATATTAGAGAAATAGAAGATTTCTGAATGGGGTACCCCTTTGGTGAATTGGAGATTTCACCAATTTCTCCGAAATGTATTACACTGGTGTTCAACTCGTTCGATATTTCTCCCCAAGAGATCTCACGGGTAAATGCTTCTATTGGAGTTGAAACGGAGCCTTAATTCAACAGTTGAAAAAAATTTACCCTTTTTGTTGGAAATTTTCACAAGTTTTTGCCTTATATTCGTACATCTCTCAGTATTTTGATAGTATCACCCTCTATACACCTCGGATATACACGTTATTTTATACATAGAAGCCTGAGACATAAAGCTATAACTTTCGTGCCCATGACCCTCGCATATTTTTTACTATTCACTTTCAAAACATTGCTCGAATTCATATTAGAGAAATAGAAGATTTCTGAATGGGGTACCCCTTTGGTGAATTGGAGATTTCACCAATTTCTCCGAAATGTATTACACTGGTGTTCAACTCGTTCGATATTTCTCCCCAAGAGATCTCATGGGTAAATGCTTCTATTGGAGTTGAAACGGAGCCTTAATTCAACATTTGAAAAAAATTTACCCTTTTTGTTGGAAATTTTCACAAGTTTTTGCCTTATATTCGTACATCTCTCAGTATTTTGATAGTATGACCCTCTATACACCTCGGATATACACATTATTTTATACATAGAAGCCTGAGACATAAAGCTATAACTTTCGTGCCCATGACCCTCGCATATTTTTTACTATTCACTTTCAAAACATTGCTCGAATTCATATTAGAGAAATAGAAGATTTCTGAATGGGGTACCCCTTTGGTGAATTGGAGATTTCACCAATTTCTCCGAAATGTATTACACTGGTGTTCAACTCGTTCGATATTTCTCCCCAAGAGATCTCATGGGTGAATGCATCTATTGGAGTTGAAACAGAGCATTAATTCAACATTTGAAAAAAAATTACCCTTTTTGTTGGAAATTTTCACAATTTTTGCCTTATATTCGTACATCTCTCAGTATTTTGATAGTATCACCCTCTATACACCTCGGATATACACGTTATTTTATACATAGAAGCCTGAGACATAAAGCTATAACTTTCGTGCCCATGACCCTCGCATATTTTTTACTATTCACTTTCAAAACATTGCTCGAATTCATATTAAAGAAATAGAAGATTTCTGTATGGGGTACCCTTTGGTGAATTGGAGATTTCACCAATTTCTCCGAAATGTATTACACTGGTGTTCAACTCGTTCGATATTTCTCCCCAAGAGATCTCACGGGTAAATGCTTATATTGGAGTTGAAACGGAGCCTTAATTCAACAGTTGAAAAAAATTTACCCTTTTTGTTGGAAATTTTCACAAGTTTTTGCCTTATATTCGTTCATCTCTCAGTATTTTGATAGTATCACCCTCTATACACCTCGGATATACACGTTATTTTATACATAGAAGCCTGAGACATAAAGCTATAACTTTCGTGCCCATGACCCTCGCATATTTTTTACTATTCACTTTCAAAACATTGCTCGAATTCATATTAGAGAAATAGAAGATTTCTGAATGGGGTACCCCTTTGGTGAATTGGAGATTTCACCAATTTCTCCGAAATGTATTACACTGGTGTTCAACTCGTTCGATATTTCTCCCCAAGAGATCTCACGGGTAAATGCTTCTATTGGAGTTGAAACGGAGCCTTAATTCAACAGTTGAAAAAAATTTACCCTTTTTGTTGGAAATTTTCACAAGTTTTTGCCTTATATTCGTACATCTCTCAGTATTTTGATAGTATCACCCTCTATACACCTCGGATATACACGTTATTTTATACATAGAAGCCTGAGACATAAAGCTATAACTTTCGTGCCCATGACCCTCGCATATTTTTTACTATTCACTTTCAAAACATTGCTCGAATTCATATTAGAGAAATAGAAGATTTCTGAATGGGGTACCCCTTTGGTGAATTGGAGATTTCACCAATTTCTCCGAAATGTATTACACTGGTGTTCAACTCGTTCGATATTTCTCCCCAAGAGATCTCATGGGTAAATGCTTCTATTGGAGTTGAAACGGAGCCTTAATTCAACATTTGAAAAAAATTTACCCTTTTTGTTGGAAATTTTCACAAGTTTTTGCCTTATATTCGTACATCTCTCAGTATTTTGATAGTATGACCCTCTATACACCTCGGATATACACGTTATTTTATACATAGAAGCCTGAGACATAAAGCTATAACTTTCGTGCCCATGACCCTCGCATATTTTTTACTATTCACTTTCAAAACATTGCTCGAATTCATATTAGAGAAATAGAAGATTTCTGAATGGGGTACCCCTTTGGTGAATTGGAGATTTCACCAATTTCTCCGAAATGTATTACACTGGTGTTCAACTCGTTCGATATTTCTCCCCAAGAGATCTCATGGGTGAATGCATCTATTGGAGTTGAAACAGAGCATTAATTCAACATTTGAAAAAAAATTACCCTTTTTGTTGGAAATTTTCACAATTTTTGCCTTATATTCGTACATCTCTCAGTATTTTGATAGTATCACCCTCAATACACCTCGGATATACACGTTATTTTATACATAGAAGCCTGAGACATAAAGCTATAACTTTCGTGCCCATGACCCTCGCATATTTTTTACTATTCACTTTCAAAACATTGCTCGAATTCATATTAGAGAAATAGAAGATTTCTGAATGGGGTACCCCTTTGGTGAATTGGAGATTTCACCAATTTCTCCGAAATGTATTACACTGGTGTTCAACTCGTTCGATATTTCTCCCCAAGAGATCTCATGGGTAAATGCTTCTATTGGAGTTGAAACGGAGCCTTAATTCAACATTTGAAAAAAATTTACCCTTTTTGTTGGAAATTTTCACAAGTTTTTGCCTTATATTCGTACATCTCTCAGTATTTTGATAGTATCACCCTCTATACACCTCGGATATACACGTTATTTTATACATAGAAGCCTGAGACATAAAGCTATAACTTTCGTGCCCATGACCCTCGCATATTTTTTACTATTCACTTTCAAAACATTGCTCGAATTCATATTAGAGAAATAGAAGATTTCTGAATGGGGTACCCCTTTGGTGAATTGGAGATTTCACCAATTTCTCCGAAATGTATTACACTGGTGTTCAACTCGTTCGATATTTCTCCCCAAGAGATCTCATGGGTGAATGCATCTATTGGAGTTGAAACGGAGCATTAATTCAACATTTGAAAAAAAATTACCCTTTTTGTTGGAAATTTTCACAATTTTTGCCTTATATTCGTACATCTCTCAGTATTTTGATAGTATCACCCTCAATACACCTCGGATATACACGTTATTTTATACATAGAAGCCTGAGACATAAAGCTATAACTTTCGTGCCCATGACCCTCGCATATTTTTTACTATTCACTTTCAAAACATTGCTCGAATTCATATTAGAGAAATAGAACATTTCTGAATGGGGTACCCCTTTGGTGAATTGGAGATTTCACCAATTTCTCCGAAATGTATTACACTGGTGTTCAACTCGTTCGATATTTCTCCCCAAGAGATCTCATGGGTAAATGCTTCTATTGGAGTTGAAACGGAGCCTTAATTCAACATTTGAAAAAAATTTACCCTTTTTGTTTGAAATTTTCACAAGTTTTTGCCTTATATTCGTACATCTCTCAGTATTTTGATAGTATCACCCTCTATACACCTCGGATATACACGTTATTTTATACATAGAAGCCTGAGAGATAAAGCTATAACTTTCGTGCCCATGACCCTCGCATATTTTTTACTATTCACTTTCAAAACATTGCTCGAATTCATATTAGAGAAATAGAAGATTTCTGAATGGGGTACCACTTTGGTGAATTGGAGATTTCACCAATTTCTCCGAAATGTATTACACTGGTGTTCAACTCGTTCGATATTTCTCCCCAAGAGATCTCATGGGTGAATGCATCTATTGGAGTTGAAACAGAGCATTAATTCAACATTTGAAAAAAAATTACCCTTTTTGTTGGAAATTTTCACAATTTTTGCCTTATATTCGTACATCTCTCAGTATTTTGATAGTATCACCCTCAATACACCTCGGATATACACGTTATTTTATACATAGAAGCCTGAGACATAAAGCTATAACTTTTGTGCCCATGACCCTCGCATATTTTTTACTATTCACTTTCAAAACATTGCTCGAATTCATATTAGAGAAATAGAAGATTTCTGAATGGGGTACCCCTTTGGTGAATTGGAGATTTCACCAATTTCTCCGAAATGTATTACACTGGTGTTCAACTCGTTCGATATTTCTCCCCAAGAGATCTCATGGGTAAATGCTTCTATTGGAGTTGAAACGGAGCCTTAATTCAACATTTGAAAAAAATTTACCCTTTTTGTTGGAAATTTTCACAAGTTTTTGCCTTATATTCGTACATCTCTCAGTATTTTGATAGTATGACCCTCTATACACCTCGGATATACACGTTATTTTATACATAGAAGCCTGAGACATAAAGCTATAACTTTCGTGCCCATGACCCTCGCATATTTTTTACTATTCACTTTCAAAACATTGCTCGAATTCATATTAGAGAAATAGAAGATTTCTGAATGGGGTACCCCTTTGGTGAATTGGAGATTTCACCAATTTCTCCGAAATGTATTACACTGGTGTTCAACTCGTTCGATATTTCTCCCCAAGAGATCTCATGGGTGAATGCATCTATTGGAGTTGAAACAGAGCATTAATTCAACATTTGAAAAAAAATTACCCTTTTTGTTGGAAATTTTCACAATTTTTGCCTTATATTCGTACATCTCTCAGTATTTTGATAGTATCACCCTCAATACACCTCGGATATACACGTTATTTTATACATAGAAGCCTGAGACATAAAGCTATAACTTTCGTGCCCATGACCCTCGCATATTTTTTACTATTCACTTTCAAAACATTGCTCGAATTCATATTAGAGAAATAGAAGATTTCTGAATGGGGTACCCCTTTGGTGAATTGGAGATTTCACCAATTTCTCCGAAATGTATTACACTGGTGTTCAACTCGTTCGATATTTCTCCCCAAGAGATCTCATGGGTAAATGCTTCTATTGGAGTTGAAACGGAGCCTTAATTCAACATTTGAAAAAAATTTACCCTTTTTGTTGGAAATTTTCACAAGTTTTTGCCTTATATTCGTACATCTCTCAGTATTTTGATAGTATCACCCTCTATACACCTCGGATATACACGTTATTTTATACATAGAAGCCTGAGACATAAAGCTATAACTTTCGTGCCCATGACCCTCGCATATTTTTTACTATTCACTTTCAAAACATTGCTCGAATTCATATTAGAGAAATAGAAGATTTCTGAATGGGGTACCCCTTTGGTGAATTGGAGATTTCACCAATTTCTCCGAAATGTATTACACTGGTGTTCAACTCGTTCGATATTTCTCCCCAAGAGATCTCATGGGTGAATGCATCTATTGGAGTTGAAACGGAGCATTAATTCAACATTTGAAAAAAAATTACCCTTTTTGTTGGAAATTTTCACAATTTTTGCCTTATATTCGTACATCTCTCAGTATTTTGATAGTATCACCCTCAATACACCTCGGATATACACGTTATTTTATACATAGAAGCCTGAGACATAAAGCTATAACTTTCGTGCCCATGACCCTCGCATATTTTTTACTATTCACTTTCAAAACATTGCTCGAATTCATATTAGAGAAATAGAACATTTCTGAATGGGGTACCCCTTTGGTGAATTGGAGATTTCACCAATTTCTCCGAAATGTATTACACTGGTGTTCAACTCGTTCGATATTTCTCCCCAAGAGATCTCATGGGTAAATGCTTCTATTGGAGTTGAAACGGAGCCTTAATTCAACATTTGAAAAAAATTTACCCTTTTTGTTTGAAATTTTCACAAGTTTTTGCCTTATATTCGTACATCTCTCAGTATTTTGATAGTATCACCCTCTATACACCTCGGATATACACGTTATTTTATACATAGAAGCCTGAGAGATAAAGCTATAACTTTCGTGCCCATGACCCTCGCATATTTTTTACTATTCACTTTCAAAACATTGCTCGAATTCATATTAGAGAAATAGAAGATTTCTGAATGGGGTACCACTTTGGTGAATTGGAGATTTCACCAATTTCTCCGAAATGTATTACACTGGTGTTCAACTCGTTCGATATTTCTCCCCAAGAGATCTCATGGGTGAATGCATCTATTGGAGTTGAAACAGAGCATTAATTCAACATTTGAAAAAAAATTACCCTTTTTGTTGGAAATTTTCACAATTTTTGCCTTATATTCGTACATCTCTCAGTATTTTGATAGTATCACCCTCAATACACCTCGGATATACACGTTATTTTATACATAGAAGCCTGAGACATAAAGCTATAACTTTCGTGCCCATGACCCTCGCATATTTTTTACTATTCACTTTCAAAACATTGCTCGAATTCATATTAGAGAAATAGAAGATTTCTGAATGGGGTACCCCTTTGGTGAATTGGAGATTTCACCAATTTCTCCGAAATGTATTACACTGGTGTTCAACTCGTTCGATATTTCTCCCCAAGAGATCTCATGGGTAAATGCTTCTATTGGAGTATAAACGGAGCCTTAATTCAACATTTGAAAAAAATTTACCCTTTTTGTTTGAAATTTTCACAAGTTTTTGCCTTATATTCGTACATCTCTCAGTATTTTGATAGTATCACCCTCTATACACCTCGGATATACACGTTATTTTATACATAGAAGCCTGAGAGATAAAGCTATAACTTTCGTGCCCATGACCCTCGCATATTTTTTACTATTCACTTTCAAAACATTGCTCGAATTCATATTAGAGAAATAGAAGATTTCTGAATGGGGTACCACTTTGGTGAATTGGAGATTTCACCAATTTCTCCGAAATGTATTACACTGGTGTTCAACTCGTTCGATATTTCTCCCCAAGAGATCTCATGGGTGAATGCATCTATTGGAGTTGAAACAGAGCATTAATTCAACATTTGAAAAAAAATTACCCTTTTTGTTGGAAATTTTCACAATTTTTGCCTTATATTCGTACATCTCTCAGTATTTTGATAGTATCACCCTCAATACACCTCGGATATACACGTTATTTTATACATAGAAGCCTGAGACATAAAGCTATAACTTTTGTGCCCATGACCCTCGCATATTTTTTACTATTCACTTTCAAAACATTGCTCGAATTCATATTAGAGAAATAGAAGATTTCTGAATGGGGTACCCCTTTGGTGAATTGGAGATTTCACCAATTTCTCCGAAATGTATTACACTGGTGTTCAACTCGTTCGATATTTCTCCCCAAGAGATCTCATGGGTAAATGCTTCTATTGGAGTTGAAACGGAGCCTTAATTCAACATTTGAAAAAAATTTACCCTTTTTGTTGGAAATTTTCACAAGTTTTTGCCTTATATTCGTACATCTCTCAGTATTTTGATAGTATCACCCTCTATACACCTCGGATATACACGTTATTTTATACATAGAAGCCTGAGACATAAAGCTATAACTTTCGTGCCCATGACCCTCGCATATTTTTTACTATTCACTTTCAAAACATTGCTCGAATTCATATTAGAGAAATAGAAGATTTCTGAATGGGGTACCCCTTTGGTGAATTGGAGATTTCACCAATTTCTCCGAAATGTATTACACTGGTGTTCAACTCGTTCGATATTTCTCCCCAAGAGATCTCATGGGTGAATGCATCTATTGGAGTTGAAACGGAGCATTAATTCAACATTTGAAAAAAAATTACCCTTTTTGTTGGAAATTTTCACAATTTTTGCCTTATATTCGTACATCTCTCAGTATTTTGATAGTATCACCCTCAATACACCTCGGATATACACGTTATTTTATACATAGAAGCCTGAGACATAAAGCTATAACTTTCGTGCCCATGACCCTCGCATATTTTTTACTATTCACTTTCAAAACATTGCTCGAATTCATATTAGAGAAATAGAAGATTTCTCAATGGGGTACCCCTTTGGTGAATTGGAGATTTCACCAATTTCTCCGAAATGTATTACACTGGTGTTCAACTCGTTCGATATTTCTCCCCAAGAGATCTCATGGGTAAATGCTTCTATTGGAGTTGAAACGGAGCCTTAATTCAACATTTGAAAAAAATTTACCCTTTTTGTTGGAAATTTTCACAAGTTTTTGCCTTATATTCGTACATCTCTCAGTATTTTGATAGTATCACCCTCTATACACCTCGGATATACACGTTATTTTATACATAGAAGCCTGAGAGATAAAGCTATAACTTTCGTGCCCATGACCCTCGCATATTTTTTACTATTCACTTTCAAAACATTGCTCGAATTCATATTAGAGAAATAGAAGATTTCTGTATGGGGTACCCCTTTGGTGAATTGGAGATTTCACCAATTTCTCCGAAATGTATTACACTGGTGTTCAACTCGTTCGATATTTCTCCCCAAGAGATCTCACGGGTAAATGCTTCTATTGGAGTTAAAACGGAGCCTTAATTCAACATTTGAAAAAAAATTTCCCTTTTTGTTGGAAATTTTCACAATTTTTGCCTTATATTCGTACATCTCTCAGTATTTTGATAGTATCACCCTCAATACACCTCGGATATACACGTTATTTTATACATAGAAGCCTGAGACATAAAGCTATAACTTTCGTGCCCATGACCCTCGCATATTTTTTACTATTCACTTTCAAAACATTGCTCGAATTCATATTAGAGAAATAGAAGATTTCTCAATGGGGTACCCCTTTGGTGAATTGGAGATTTCACCAATTTCTCCGAAATGTATTACACTGGTGTTCAACTCGTTCGATATTTCTCCCCAAGAGATCTCATGGGTGAATGCATCTATTGGAGTTGAAACGGAGCATTAATTCAACATTTGAAAAAAAATTACCCTTTTTGTTGGAAATTTTCACAATTTTTGCCTTATATTCGTACATCTCTCAGTATTTTGATAGTATCACCCTCAACACACCTCGGATATACACGTTATTTTATACATAGAAGCCTGAGAGATAAAGCTATAACTTTCGTGCCCATGACCCTCGCATATTTTTTACTATTCACTTTCAAAACATTGCTCGAATTCATATTAGAGAAATAGAAGATTTCTGTATGGGGTACCCCTTTGGTGAATTGGAGATTTCACCAATTTCTCCGAAATGTATTACACTGGTGTTCAACTCGTTCGATATTTCTCCCCAAGAGATCTCACGGGTAAATGCTTCTATTGGAGTTAAAACGGAGCCTTAATTCAACATTTGAAAAAAAATTTCCCTTTTTGTTGGAAATTTTCACAATTTTTGCCTTATATTCGTACATCTCTCAGTATTTTGATAGTATCACCCTCAATACACCTCGGATATACACGTTATTTTATACATAGAAGCCTGAGACATAAAGCTATAACTTTCGTGCCCATGACCCTCGCATATTTTTTACTATTCACTTTCAAAACATTGCTCGAATTCATATTAGAGAAATAGAAGATTTCTCAATGGGGTACCCCTTTGGTGAATTGGAGATTTCACCAATTTCTCCGAAATGTATTACACTGGTGTTCAACTCGTTCGATATTTCTCCCCAAGAGATCTCATGGGTGAATGCATCTATTGGAGTTGAAACGGAGCATTAATTCAACATTTGAAAAAAAATTACCCTTTTTGTTGGAAATTTTCACAATTTTTGCCTTATATTCGTACATCTCTCAGTATTTTGATAGTATCACCCTCAACACACCTCGGATATACACGTTATTTTATACATAGAAGCCTGAGACATAAAGCTATAACTTTCGTGCCCATGACCCTCGCATATTTTTTACTATTCACTTTCAAAACATTGCTCGAATTCATATTAGAGAAATAGAAGATTTCTCAATGGGGTACCCCTTTGGTGAATTGGAGATTTCACCAATTTCTCCGAAATGTATTACACTGGTGTTCAACTCGTTCGATATTTCTCCCCAAGAGATCTCATGGGTAAATGCTTCTATTGGAGTTGAAACGGAGCCTTAATTCAACATTTGAAAAAAATTTACCCTTTTTGTTGGAAATTTTCACAAGTTTTTGCCTTATATTCGTACATCTCTCAGTATTTTGATAGTATCACCCTCTATACACCTCGGATATACACGTTATTTTATACATAGAAGCCTGAGAGATAAAGCTATAACTTTCGTGCCCATGACCCTCGCATATTTTTTACTATTCACTTTCAAAACATTGCTCGAATTCATATTAGAGAAATAGAAGATTTCTGTATGGGGTACCCCTTTGGTGAATTGGAGATTTCACCAATTTCTCCGAAATGTATTACACTGGTGTTCAACTCGTTCGATATTTCTCCCCAAGAGATCTCACGGGTAAATGCTTCTATTGGAGTTAAAACGGAGCCTTAATTCAACATTTGAAAAAAAATTTCCCTTTTTGTTGGAAATTTTCACAAGATTTTGCCTTATATTCGTACATCTCTCAGTATTTTGATAGTATCACCCTCAATACACCTCGGATATACACGTTATTTTATACATAGAAGCCTGAGACATAAAGCTATAACTTTCGTGCCCATGACCCTCGCATATTTTTTACTATTCACTTTCAAAACATTGCTCGAATTCATATTAGAGAAATAGAAGATTTCTGAATGGGGTACCCCTTTGGTGAATTGGAGATTTCACCAATTTCTCCGAAATGTATTACACTGGTGTTCAACTCGTTCGATATTTCTCCCCAAGAGATCTCATGGGTAAATGCTTCTATTGGAGTTGAAACGGAGCCTTAATTCAACATTTGAAAAAAATTTACCCTTTTTGTTGGAAATTTTCACAAGTTTTTGCCTTATATTCGTACATCTCTCAGTATTTTGATAGTATCACCCTCTATACACCTCGGATATACACGTTATTTTATACATAGAAGCCTGAGAGATAAAGCTATAACTTTCGTGCCCATGACCCTCGCATATTTTTTACTATTCACTTTCAAAACATTGCTCGAATTCATATTAGAGAAATAGAAGATTTCTGTATGGGGTACCCCTTTGGTGAATTGGAGATTTCACCAATTTCTCCGAAATGTATTACATTGGTGTTCAACTCGTTCGATATTTCTCCCCAAGAGATCTCACGGGTAAATGCTTCTATTGGAGTTCAAACGGAGCCTTAATTCAACATTTGAAAAAAAATTTCCCTTTTTGTTGGAAATTTTCACAAGTTTTTGCCTTATATTCGTACATCTCTCAGTATTTTGATAGTATCACCCTCTATACACCTCGGATATACACGTTATTTTATACATAGAAGCCTGAGACATAAAGCTATAACTTTCGTGCCCATGACCCTCGCATATTTTTTACTATTCACTTTCAAAACATTGCTCGAATTCATATTAGAGAAATAGAAGATTTCTGAATGGGGTACCCCTTTGGTGAATTGGAGATTTCACCAATTTCTCCGAAATGTATTACACTGGTGTTCAACTCGTTCGATATTTCTCCCCAAGAGATCTCATGGGTAAATGCTTCTATTGGAGTTGAAACGGAGCCTTAATTCAACATTTGAAAAAAATTTACCCTTTTTGTTGGAAATTTTCACAAGTTTTTGCCTTATATTCGTACATCTCTCAGTATTTTGATAGTATCACCCTCTATACACCTCGGATATACACGTTATTTTATACATAGAAGCCTGAGAGATAAAGCTATAACTTTCGTGCCCATGACCCTCGCATATTTTTTACTATTCACTTTCAAAACATTGCTCGAATTCATATTAGAGAAATAGAAGATTTCTGAATGGGGTACCCCTTTGGTGAATTGGAGATTTCACCAATTTCTCTGAAATGTATTACACTGGTGTTCAACTCGTTCGATATTTCTCCCCAAGAGATCTCATGGGTGAATGCATCTATTGGACTTGAAACGGAGCATTAATTCAACATTTGAAAAAAAATTACCCTTTTTGTTGGAAATTTTCACAATTTTTGCCTTATATTCGTACATCTCTCAGTATTTTGATAGTATCACCCTCAATACACCTCGGATATACACGTTATTTTATACATAGAAGCCTGAGACATAAAGCTATAACTTTCGTGCCCATGACCCTCGCATATTTTTTACTATTCACTTTCAAAACATTGTTCGAATTCATATTAGAGAAATAGAAGATTTCTGAATGGGGTACCCCTTTGGTGAATTGGAGATTTCACCAATTTCTCCGAAATGTATTACACTGGTGTTCAACTCGTTCGATATTTCTCCCCAAGAGATCTCATGGGTAAATGCTTCTATTGGAGTTGAAACGGAGCCTTAATTCAACATTTGAAAAAATTTACCATTTTTGTAGGAAATTTTCACAAGTTTTTGCCTTATATTCGTACATCTCTCAGTATTTTGATAGTATCACCCTCTATACACCTCGGATATACACGTTATTTTATACATAGAAGCCTGAGACATAAAGCTATAACTTTCGTGCCCATGACCCTCGCATATTTTTTACTATTCACTTTCAAAACATTGCTCGAATTCATATTAGAGAAATAGAAGATTTCTGTATGGGGTACCCTTTGGTGAATTGGAGATTTCACCAATTTCTCCGAAATGTATTACACTGGTGTTCAACTCATTCGATATTTCTCCCCAAGAGATCTCACGGGTAAATGCTTCTATTGGAGTTGAAACAGAGCCTTAATTCAACAGTTGAAAAAAATTTACCCTTTTTGTTGGAAATTTTCACAAGTTTTTGCCTTATATTCGTACATCTCTCAGTATTTTGATAGTATCACCCTCTATACACCTCGGATATACACGTTATTTTATACATAGAAGCCTGAGACATAAAGCTATAACTTTCGTGCCCATGACCCTCGCATATTTTTTACTATTCACTTTCAAAACATTGCTCGAATTCATATTAGAGAAATAGAAGATTTCTGAATGGGGTACCCCTTTGGTGAATTGGAGATTTCACCAATTTCTCCGAAATGTATTACACTGGTGTTCAACTCGTTCGATATTTCTCCCCAAGAGATCTCATGGGTAAATGCTTCTATTGGAGTTGAAACGGAGCCTTAATTCAACATTTGAAAAAAATTTACCCTTTTTGTTGGAAATTTTCACAAGTTTTTGCCTTATATTCGTACATCTCTCAGTATTTTGATAGTATCACCCTCTATACACCTCGGATATACACGTTATTTTATACATAGAAGCCTGAGAGATAAAGCTATAACTTTCGTGCCCATGACCCTCGCATATTTTTTACTATTCACTTTCAAAACATTGCTCGAATTCATATTAGAGAAATAGAAGATTTCTGTATGGGGTACCCCTTTGGTGAATTGGAGATTTCACCAATTTCTCCGAAATGTATTACATTGGTGTTCAACTCGTTCGATATTTCTCCCCAAGAGATCTCACGGGTAAATGCTTCTATTGGAGTTCAAACGGAGCCTTAATTCAACATTTGAAAAAAAATTTCCCTTTTTGTTGGAAATTTTCACAAGTTTTTGCCTTATATTCGTACATCTCTCAGTATTTTGATAGTATCACCCTCTATACACCTCGGATATACACGTTATTTTATACATAGAAGCCTGAGACATAAAGCTATAACTTTCGTGCCCATGACCCTCGCATATTTTTTACTATTCACTTTCAAAACATTGCTCGAATTCATATTAGAGAAATAGAAGATTTCTGTATGGGGTACCCTTTGGTGAATTGGAGATTTCACCAATTTCTCCGAAATGTATTACACTGGTGTTCAACTCATTCGATATTTCT
Source organism: Humulus lupulus (assembly GCF_963169125.1). Classification (NCBI taxonomy): domain Eukaryota; kingdom Viridiplantae; phylum Streptophyta; class Magnoliopsida; order Rosales; family Cannabaceae; genus Humulus; species Humulus lupulus. The sequence goes on along the minus strand of NC_084802.1, from coordinate 182,541,665 downwards.
CCCCAAGAGATCTCACGGGTAAATGCTTCTATTGGAGTTGAAACGGAGCCTTAATTCAACAGTTGAAAAAAATTTACCCTTTTTGTTGGAAATTTTCACAAGTTTTTGCCTTATATTCGTACATCTCTCAGTATTTTGATAGTATCACCCTCTATACACCTCGGATATACACGTTATTTTATACATAGAAGCCTGAGACATAAAGCTATAACTTTCGTGCCCATGACCCTCGCATATTTTTTACTATTCACTTTCAAAACATTGCTCGAATTCATATTAGAGAAATAGAAGATTTCTGAATGGGGTACCCCTTTGGTGAATTGGAGATTTCACCAATTTCTCCGAAATGTATTACACTGGTGTTCAACTCGTTCGATATTTCTCCCCAAGAGATCTCATGGGTGAATGCATCTATTGGACTTGAAACGGAGCATTAATTCAACATTTGAAAAAAAATTACCCTTTTTGTTGGAAATTTTCACAATTTTTGCCTTATATTCGTACATCTCTCAGTATTTTGATAGTATCACCCTCAATACACCTCGGATATACACGTTATTTTATACATAGAAGCCTGAGACATAAAGCTATAACTTTCGTGCCCATGACCCTCGCATATTTTTTACTATTCACTTTCAAAACATTGTTCGAATTCATATTAGAGAAATAGAAGATTTCTGAATGGGGTACCCCTTTGGTGAATTGGAGATTTCACCAATTTCTCCGAAATGTATTACACTGGTGTTCAACTCGTTCGATATTTCTCCCCAAGAGATCTCATGGGTAAATGCTTCTATTGGAGTTGAAACGGAGCCTTAATTCAACATTTGAAAAAAATTTACCCTTTTTGTTGGAAATTTTCACAAGTTTTTGCCTTATATTCGTACATCTCTCAGTATTTTGATTGTATCACCCTCTATACACCTCGGATATACACGTTATTTTATACATAGAAGCCTGAGAGATAAAGCTATAACTTTCGTGCCCATGACCCTCGCATATTTTTTACTATTCACTTTCAAAACATTGCTCGAATTCATATTAGAGAAATAGAAGATTTCTGAATGGGGTACCCCTTTGGTGAATTGGAGATTTCACCAATTTCTCGGAAATGTATTACACTGGTGTTCAACTCGTTCGATATTTCTCCCCAAGAGATCTCATGGGTGAATGCATCTATTGGACTTGAAACGGAGCATTAATTCAACATTTGAAAAAAAATTACCCTTTTTGTAGGAAATTTTCACAAGTTTTTGCCTTATATTCGTACATCTCTCAGTATTTTGATAGTATCACCCTCTATACACCTCGGATATACACGTTATTTTATACATAGAAGCCTGAGACATAAAGCTATAACTTTCGTGCCCATGACCCTCGCATATTTTTTACTATTCACTTTCAAAACATTGCTCGAATTCATATTAGAGAAATAGAAGATTTCTGTATGGGGTACCCTTTGGTGAATTGGAGATTTCACCAATTTCTCCGAAATGTATTACACTGGTGTTCAACTCATTCGATATTTCTCCCCAAGAGATCTCACGGGTAAATGCTTCTATTGGAGTTGAAACGGAGCCTTAATTCAACAGTTGAAAAAAATTTACCCTTTTTGTTGGAAATTTTCACAAGTTTTTGCCTTATATTCGTACATCTCTCAGTATTTTGATAGTATCACCCTCTATACACCTCGGATATACACGTTATTTTATACATAGAAGCCTGAGACATAAAGCTATAACTTTCGTGCCCATGACCCTCGCATATTTTTTACTATTCACTTTCAAAACATTGCTCGAATTCATATTAGAGAAATAGAAGATTTCTGAATGGGGTACCCCTTTGGTGAATTGGAGATTTCACCAATTTCTCCGAAATGTATTACACTGGTGTTCAACTCGTTCGATATTTCTCCCCAAGAGATCTCATGGGTAAATGCTTCTATTGGAGTTGAAACGGAGCCTTAATTCAACATTTGAAAAAAATTTACCCTTTTTGTTGGAAATTTTCACAAGTTTTTGCCTTATATTCGTACATCTCTCAGTATTTTGATAGTATCACCCTCTATACACCTCGGATATACACGTTATTTTATACATAGAAGCCTGAGACATAAAGCTATAACTTTCGTGCCCATGACCCTCGCATATTTTTTACTATTCACTTTCAAAACATTGCTCGAATTCATATTAGAGAAATAGAAGATTTCTGTATGGGGTACCCTTTGGTGAATTGGAGATTTCACCAATTTCTCCGAAATGTATTACACTGGTGTTCAACTCATTCGATATTTCTCCCCAAGAGATCTCACGGGTAAATGCTTCTATTGGAGTTGAAACGGAGCCTTAATTCAACAGTTGAAAAAAATTTACCCTTTTTGTTGGAAATTTTCACAAGTTTTTGCCTTATATTCGTACATCTCTCAGTATTTTGATAGTATCACCCTCTATACACCTCGGATATACACGTTATTTTATACATAGAAGCCTGAGACATAAAGCTATAACTTTCGTGCCCATGACCCTCGCATATTTTTTACTATTCACTTTCAAAACATTGCTCGAATTCATATTAGAGAAATAGAAGATTTCTGAATGGGGTACCCCTTTGGTGAATTGGAGATTTCACCAATTTCTCCGAAATGTATTACACTGGTGTTCAACTCGTTCGATATTTCTCCCCAAGAGATCTCATGGGTAAATGCTTCTATTGGAGTTGAAACGGAGCCTTAATTCAACATTTGAAAAAAATTTACCCTTTTTGTTGGAAATTTTCACAAGTTTTTGCCTTATATTCGTACATCTCTCAGTATTTTGATAGTATCACCCTCTATACACCTCGGATATACACGTTATTTTATACATAGAAGCCTGAGAGATAAAGCTATAACTTTCGTGCCCATGACCCTCGCATATTTTTTACTATTCACTTTCAAAACATTGCTCGAATTCATATTAGAGAAATAGAAGATTTCTGTATGGGGTACCCCTTTGGTGAATTGGAGATTTCACCAATTTCTCCGAAATGTATTACATTGGTGTTCAACTCGTTCGATATTTCTCCCCAAGAGATCTCACGGGTAAATGCTTCTATTGGAGTTCAAACGGAGCCTTAATTCAACATTTGAAAAAAAATTTCCCTTTTTGTTGGAAATTTTCACAAGTTTTTGCCTTATATTCGTACATCTCTCAGTATTTTGATAGTATCACCCTCTATACACCTCGGATATACACGTTATTTTATACATAGAAGCCTGAGACATAAAGCTATAACTTTCGTGCCCATGACCCTCGCATATTTTTTACTATTCACTTTCAAAACATTGCTCGAATTCATATTAGAGAAATAGAAGATTTCTGTATGGGGTACCCTTTGGTGAATTGGAGATTTCACCAATTTCTCCGAAATGTATTACACTGGTGTTCAACTCATTCGATATTTCTCCCCAAGAGATCTCACGGGTAAATGCTTCTATTGGAGTTGAAACGGAGCCTTAATTCAACAGTTGAAAAAAATTTACCCTTTTTGTTGGAAATTTTCACAAGTTTTTGCCTTATATTCGTACATCTCTCAGTATTTTGATAGTATCACCCTCTATACACCTCGGATATACACGTTATTTTATACATAGAAGCCTGAGACATAAAGCTATAACTTTCGTGCCCATGACCATCGCATATTTTTTACTATTCACTTTCAAAACATTGCTCGAATTCATATTAGAGAAATAGAAGATTTCTGAATGGGGTACCCCTTTGGTGAATTGGAGATTTCACCAATTTCTCCGAAATGTATTACACTGGTGTTCAACTCGTTCGATATTTCTCCCCAAGAGATCTCATGGGTGAATGCATCTATTGGACTTGAAACGGAGCATTAATTCAACATTTGAAAAAAAATTACCCTTTTTGTTGGAAATTTTCACAATTTTTGCCTTATATTCGTACATCTCTCAGTATTTTGATAGTATCACCCTCAATACACCTCGGATATACACGTTATTTTATACATAGAAGCCTGAGACATAAAGCTATAACTTTCGTGCCCATGACCCTCGCATATTTTTTACTATTCACTTTCAAAACATTGTTCGAATTCATATTAGAGAAATAGAAGATTTCTGAATGGGGTACCCCTTTGGTGAATTGGAGATTTCACCAATTTCTCCGAAATGTATTACACTGGTGTTCAACTCGTTCGATATTTCTCCCCAAGAGATCTCATGGGTAAATGCTTCTATTGGAGTTGAAACGGAGCCTTAATTCAACATTTGAAAAAAATTTACCCTTTTTGTTGGAAATTTTCACAAGTTTTTGCCTTATATTCGTACATCTCTCAGTATTTTGATTGTATCACCCTCTATACACCTCGGATATACACGTTATTTTATACATAGAAGCCTGAGAGATAAAGCTATAACTTTCGTGCCCATGACCCTCGCATATTTTTTACTATTCACTTTCAAAACATTGCTCGAATTCATATTAGAGAAATAGAAGATTTCTGTATGGGGTACCCCTTTGGTGAATTGGAGATTTCACCAATTTCTCCGAAATGTATTACATTGGTGTTCAACTCGTTCGATATTTCTCCCCAAGAGATCTCACGGGTAAATGCTTCTATTGGAGTTCAAACGGAGCCTTAATTCAACATTTGAAAAAATTTACCATTTTTGTAGGAAATTTTCACAAGTTTTTGCCTTATATTCGTACATCTCTCAGTATTTTGATAGTATCACCCTCTATACACCTCTGATATACACGTTATTTTATACATAGAAGCCTGAGACATAAAGCTATAACTTTCGTGCCCATGACCCTCGCATATTTTTTACTATTCACTTTCAAAACATTGCTCGAATTCATATTAGAGAAATAGAAGATTTCTGTATGGGGTACCCTTTGGTGAATTGGAGATTTCACCAATTTCTCCGAAATGTATTACACTGGTGTTCAACTCATTCGATATTTCTCCCCAAGAGATCTCACGGGTAAATGCTTCTATTGGAGTTGAAACGGAGCCTTAATTCAACAGTTGAAAAAAATTTACCCTTTTTGTTGGAAATTTTCACAAGTTTTTGCCTTATATTCGTACATCTCTCAGTATTTTGATAGTATCACCCTCTATACACCTCGGATATACACGTTATTTTATACATAGAAGCCTGAGACATAAAGCTATAACTTTCGTGCCCATGACCCTCGCATATTTTTTACTATTCACTTTCAAAACATTGCTCGAATTCATATTAGAGAAATAGAAGATTTCTGAATGGGGTACCCGTTTGGTGAATTGGAGATTTCACCAATTTCTCCGAAATGTATTACACTGGTGTTCAACTCGTTCGATATTTCTCCCCAAGAGATCTCATGGGTGAATGCATCTATTGGACTTGAAACGGAGCATTAATTCAACATTTGAAAAAAAATTACCCTTTTTGTTGGAAATTTTCACAAGTTTTTGCCTTATATTCGTACATCTCTCAGTATTTTGATTGTATCACCCTCTATACACCTCGGATATACACGTTATTTTATACATAGAAGCCTGAGAGATAAAGCTATAACTTTCGTGCCCATGACCCTCGCATATTTTTTACTATTCACTTTCAAAACATTGCTCGAATTCATATTAGAGAAATAGAAGATTTCTGAATGGGGTACCCCTTTGGTGAATTGGAGATTTCACCAATTTCTCCGAAATGTATTACACTGGTGTTCAACTCGTTCGATATTTCTCCCCAAGAGATCTCATGGGTAAATGCTTCTATTGGAGTTGAAACGGAGCCTTAATTCAACATTTGAAAAAAATTTACCCTTTTTGTTGGAAATTTTCACAAGTTTTTGCCTTATATTCGTACATCTCTCAGTATTTTGATTGTATCACCCTCTATACACCTCGGATATACACGTTATTTTATACATAGAAGCCTGAGAGATAAAGCTATAACTTTCGTGCCCATGACCCTCGCATATTTTTTACTATTCACTTTCAAAACATTGCTCGAATTCATATTAGAGAAATAGAAGATTTCTGTATGGGGTACCCCTTTGGTGAATTGGAGATTTCACCAATTTCTCCGAAATGTATTACATTGGTGTTCAACTCGTTCGATATTTCTCCCCAAGAGATCTCACGGGTAAATGCTTCTATTGGAGTTCAAACGGAGCCTTAATTCAACATTTGAAAAAATTTACCATTTTTGTAGGAAATTTTCACAAGTTTTTGCCTTATATTCGTACATCTCTCAGTATTTTGATAGTATCACCCTCTATACACCTCGGATATACACGTTATTTTATACATAGAAGCCTGAGACATAAAGCTATAACTTTCGTGCCCATGACCCTCGCATATTTTTTACTATTCACTTTCAAAACATTGCTCGAATTCATATTAGAGAAATAGAAGATTTCTGTATGGGGTACCCTTTGGTGAATTGGAGATTTCACCAATTTCTCCGAAATGTATTACACTGGTGTTCAACTCATTCGATATTTCTCCCCAAGAGATCTCACGGGTAAATGCTTCTATTGGAGTTGAAACGGAGCCTTAATTCAACAGTTGAAAAAAATTTACCCTTTTTGTTGGAAATTTTCACAAGTTTTTGCCTTATATTCGTACATCTCTCAGTATTTTGATAGTATCACCCTCTATACACCTCGGATATACACGTTATTTTATACATAGAAGCCTGAGACATAAAGCTATAACTTTCGTGCCCATGACCCTCGCATATTTTTTACTATTCACTTTCAAAACATTGCTCGAATTCATATTAGAGAAATAGAAGATTTCTGAATGGGGTACCCCTTTGGTGAATTGGAGATTTCACCAATTTCTCCGAAATGTATTACACTGGTGTTCAACTCGTTCGATATTTCTCCCCAAGAGATCTCATGGGTGAATGCATCTATTGGACTTGAAACGGAGCATTAATTCAACATTTGAAAAAAAATTACCCTTTTTGTTGGAAATTTTCACAAGTTTTTGCCTTATATTCGTACATCTCTCAGTATTTTGATTGTGTCACCCTCTATACACCTCGGATATACACGTTATTTTATACATAGAAGCCTGAGAGATAAAGCTATAACTTTCGTGCCCATGACCCTCGCATATTTTTTACTATTCACTTTCAAAACATTGCTCGAATTCATATTAGAGAAATAGAAGATTTCTGTATTGGGTACCCCTTTGGTGAATTGGAGATTTCACCAATTTCTCCGAAATGTATTACATTGGTGTTCAACTCGTTCGATATTTCTCCCCAAGAGATCTCACGGGTAAATGCTTCTATTGGAGTTCAAACGGATCCTTAATTCAACATTTGAAAAAATTTACCATTTTTGTAAGAAATTTTCACAAGTTTTTGCCTTATATTCGTACATCTCTCAGTATTTTGATAGTATCACCCTCTATACACCTCGGATATACACGTTATTTTATACATAGAAGCCTGAGACATAAAGCTATAACTTTCGTGCCCATGACCCTCGCATATTTTTTACTATTCACTTTCAAAACATTGCTCGAATTCATATTAGAGAAATAGAAGATTTCTGTATGGGGTACCCTTTGGTGAATTGGAGATTTCACCAATTTCTCCGAAATGTATTACACTGGTGTTCAACTCGTTCGATATTTCTCCCCAAGAGATCTCACGGGTAAATGCTTCTATTGGAGTTGAAACGGAGCCTTAATTCAACAGTTGAAAAAAATTTACCCTTTTTGTTGGAAATTTTCACAAGTTTTTGCCTTATATTCGTACATCTCTCAGTATTTTGATAGTATCACCCTCTATACACCTCGGATATACACGTTATTTTATACATAGAAGCCTGAGACATAAAGCTATAACTTTCGTGCCCATGACCCTCGCATATTTTTTACTATTCACTTTCAAAACATTGCTCGAATTCATATTAGAGAAATAGAAGATTTCTGAATGGGGTACCCCTTTGGTGAATTGGAGATTTCACCAATTTCTCCGAAATGTCTTACACTGGTGTTCAACTCGTTCGATATTTCTCCCCAAGAGATCTCATGGGTAAATGCTTCTATTGGAGTTGAAACGGAGCCTTAATTCAACAGTTGAAAAAAATTTACCCTTTTTGTTGGAAATTTTCACAAGTTTTTGCCTTATATTCGTACATCTCTCAGTATTTTGATAGTATCACCCTCTATACACCTCGGATATACACGTTATTTTATACATAGAAGCCTGAGACATAAAGCTATAACTTTCGTGCCCATGACCCTCGCATATTTTTTACTATTCACTTTCAAAACATTGCTCGAATTCATATTAGAGAAATAGAAGATTTCTGAATGGGGTACCCGTTTGGTGAATTGGAGATTTCACCAATTTCTCCGAAATGTATTACACTGGTGTTCAACTCGTTCGATATTTCTCCCCAAGAGATCTCATGGGTGAATGCATCTATTGGACTTGAAACGGAGCATTAATTCAACATTTGAAAAAAAATTACCCTTTTTGTTGGAAATTTTCACAAGTTTTTGCCTTATATTCGTACATCTCTCAGTATTTTGATTGTATCACCCTCTATACACCTCGGATATACACGTTATTTTATACATAGAAGCCTGAGACATAAAGCTATAACTTTCGTGCCCATGACCCTCGCATATTTTTTACTATTCACTTTCAAAACATTGCTCGAATTCATATTAGAGAAATAGAAGATTTCTGTATGGGGTACCCTTTGGTGAATTGGAGATTTCACCAATTTCTCCGAAATGTATTACACTGGTGTTCAACTCATTCGATATTTCTCCCCAAGAGATCTCACGGGTAAATGCTTCTATTGGAGTTGAAACGGAGCCTTAATTCAACAGTTGAAAAAAATTTACCCTTTTTGTTGGAAATTTTCACAAGTTTTTGCCTTATATTCGTACATCTCTCAGTATTTTGATAGTATCACCCTCTATACACCTCGGATATACACGTTATTTTATACATAGAAGCCTGAGACATAAAGCTATAACTTTCGTGCCCATGACCCTCGCATATTTTTTACTATTCACTTTCAAAACATTGCTCGAATTCATATTAGAGAAATAGAAGATTTCTGAATGGGGTACCCCTTTGGTGAATTGGAGATTTCACCAATTTCTCCGAAATGTATTACACTGGTGTTCAACTCGTTCGATATTTCTCCCCAAGAGATCTCATGGGTGAATGCATCTATTGGACTTGAAACGGAGCATTAATTCAACATTTGAAAAAAAATTACCCTTTTTGTTGGAAATTTTCACAAGTTTTTGCCTTATATTCGTACATCTCTCAGTATTTTGATTGTATCACCCTCTATACACCTCGGATATACACGTTATTTTATACATAGAAGCCTGAGAGATAAAGCTATAACTTTCGTGCCCATGACCCTCGCATATTTTTTACTATTCACTTTCAAAACATTGCTCGAATTCATATTAGAGAAATAGAAGATTTCTGTATTGGGTACCCCTTTGGTGAATTGGAGATTTCACCAATTTCTCCGAAATGTATTACATTGGTGTTCAACTCGTTCGATATTTCTCCCCAAGAGATCTCACGGGTAAATGCTTCTATTGGAGTTCAAACGGATCCTTAATTCAACATTTGAAAAAATTTACCATTTTTGTAGGAAATTTTCACAAGTTTTTGCCTTATATTCGTACATCTCTCAGTATTTTGATAGTATCACCCTCTATACACCTCGGATATACACGTTATTTTATACATAGAAGCCTGAGACATAAAGCTATAACTTTCGTGCCCATGACCCTCGCATATTTTTTACTATTCACTTTCAAAACATTGCTCGAATTCATATTAGAGAAATAGAAGATTTCTGTATGGGGTACCCTTTGGTGAATTGGAGATTTCACCAATTTCTCCGAAATGTATTACACTGGTGTTCAACTCGTTCGATATTTCTCCCCAAGAGATCTCACGGGTAAATGCTTCTATTGGAGTTGAAACGGAGCCTTAATTCAACAGTTGAAAAAAATTTACCCTTTTTGTTGGAAATTTTCACAAGTTTTTGCCTTATATTCGTACATCTCTCAGTATTTTGATAGTATCACCCTCTATACACCTCGGATATACACGTTATTTTATACATAGAAGCCTGAGACATAAAGCTATAACTTTCGTGCCCATGACCCTCGCATATTTTTTACTATTCACTTTCAAAACATTGCTCGAATTCATATTAGAGAAATAGAAGATTTCTGAATGGGGTACCCCTTTGGTGAATTGGAGATTTCACCAATTTCTCCGAAATGTCTTACACTGGTGTTCAACTCGTTCGATATTTCTCCCCAAGAGATCTCATGGGTAAATGCTTCTATTGGAGTTGAAACGGAGCCTTAATTCAACAGTTGAAAAAAATTTACCCTTTTTGTTGGAAATTTTCACAAGTTTTTGCCTTATATTCGTACATCTCTCAGTATTTTGATAGTATCACCCTCTATACACCTCGGATATACACGTTATTTTATACATAGAAGCCTGAGACATAAAGCTATAACTTTCGTGCCCATGACCCTCGCATATTTTTTACTATTCACTTTCAAAACATTGCTCGAATTCATATTAGAGAAATAGAAGATTTCTGAATGGGGTACCCGTTTGGTGAATTGGAGATTTCACCAATTTCTCCGAAATGTATTACACTGGTGTTCAACTCGTTCGATATTTCTCCCCAAGAGATCTCATGGGTGAATGCATCTATTGGACTTGAAACGGAGCATTAATTCAACATTTGAAAAAAAATTACCCTTTTTGTTGGAAATTTTCACAAGTTTTTGCCTTATATTCGTACATCTCTCAGTATTTTGATTGTATCACCCTCTATACACCTCGGATATACACGTTATTTTATACATAGAAGCCTGAGACATAAAGCTATAACTTTCGTGCCCATGACCCTCGCATATTTTTTACTATTCACTTTCAAAACATTGCTCGAATTCATATTAGAGAAATAGAAGATTTCTGTATGGGGTACCCTTTGGTGAATTGGAGATTTCACCAATTTCTCCGAAATGTATTACACTGGTGTTCAACTCATTCGATATTTCTCCCCAAGAGATCTCACGGGTAAATGCTTCTATTGGAGTTGAAACGGAGCCTTAATTCAACAGTTGAAAAAAATTTACCCTTTTTGTTGGAAATTTTCACAAGTTTTTGCCTTATATTCGTACATCTCTCAGTATTTTGATAGTATCACCCTCTATACACCTCGGATATACACGTTATTTTATACATAGAAGCCTGAGACATAAAGCTATAACTTTCGTGCCCATGACCCTCGCATATTTTTTACTATTCACTTTCAAAACATTGCTCGAATTCATATTAGAGAAATAGAAGATTTCTGAATGGGGTACCCCTTTGGTGAATTGGAGATTTCACCAATTTCTCCGAAATGTATTACACTGGTGTTCAACTCGTTCGATATTTCTCCCCAAGAGATCTCATGGGTGAATGCATCTATTGGACTTGAAACGGAGCATTAATTCAACATTTGAAAAAAAATTACCCTTTTTGTTGGAAATTTTCACAAGTTTTTGCCTTATATTCGTACATCTCTCAGTATTTTGATTGTATCACCCTCTATACACCTCGGATATACACGTTATTTTATACATAGAAGCCTGAGAGATAAAGCTATAACTTTCGTGCCCATGACCCTCGCATATTTTTTACTATTCACTTTCAAAACATTGCTCGAATTCATATTAGTGAAATAGAAGATTTCTGTATTGGGTACCCCTTTGGTGAATTGGAGATTTCACCAATTTCTCCGAAATGTATTACATTGGTGTTCAACTCGTTCGATATTTCTCCCCAAGAGATCTCACGGGTAAATGCTTCTATTGGAGTTCAAACGGATCCTTAATTCAACATTTGAAAAAATTTACCATTTTTGTAGGAAATTTTCACAAGTTTTTGCCTTATATTCGTACATCTCTCAGTATTTTGATAGTATCACCCTCTATACACCTCGGATATACACGTTATTTTATACATAGAAGCCTGAGACATAAAGCTATAACTTTCGTGCCCATGACCCTCGCATATTTTTTACTATTCACTTTCAAAACATTGCTCGAATTCATATTAGAGAAATAGAAGATTTCTGTATGGGGTACCCTTTGGTGAATTGGAGATTTCACCAATTTCTCCGAAATGTATTACACTGGTGTTCAACTCGTTCGATATTTCTCCCCAAGAGATCTCACGGGTAAATGCTTCTATTGGAGTTGAAACGGAGCCTTAATTCAACAGTTGAAAAAAATTTACCCTTTTTGTTGGAAATTTTCACAAGTTTTTGCCTTATATTCGTACATCTCTCAGTATTTTGATAGTATCACCCTCTATACACCTCGGATATACACGTTATTTTATACATAGAAGCCTGAGACATAAAGCTATAACTTTCGTGCCCATGACCCTCGCATATTTTTTACTATTCACTTTCAAAACATTGCTCGAATTCATATTAGAGAAATAGAAGATTTCTGAATGGGGTACCCCTTTGGTGAATTGGAGATTTCACCAATTTCTCCGAAATGTCTTACACTGGTGTTCAACTCGTTCGATATTTCTCCCCAAGAGATCTCATGGGTAAATGCTTCTATTGGAGTTGAAACGGAGCCTTAATTCAACAGTTGAAAAAAATTTACCCTTTTTGTTGGAAATTTTCACAAGTTTTTGCCTTATATTCGTACATCTCTCAGTATTTTGATAGTATCACCCTCTATACACCTCGGATATACACGTTATTTTATACATAGAAGCCTGAGACATAAAGCTATAACTTTCGTGCCCATGACCCTCGCATATTTTTTACTATTCACTTTCAAAACATTGCTCGAATTCATATTAGAGAAATAGAAGATTTCTGAATGGGGTACCCGTTTGGTGAATTGGAGATTTCACCAATTTCTCCGAAATGTATTACACTGGTGTTCAACTCGTTCGATATTTCTCCCCAAGAGATCTCATGGGTGAATGCATCTATTGGACTTGAAACGGAGCATTAATTCAACATTTGAAAAAAAATTACCCTTTTTGTTGGAAATTTTCACAAGTTTTTGCCTTATATTCGTACATCTCTCAGTATTTTGATTGTATCACCCTCTATACACCTCGGATATACACGTTATTTTATACATAGAAGCCTGAGAGATAAAGCTATAACTTTCGTGCCCATGACCCTCGCATATTTTTTACTATTCACTTTCAAAACATTGCTCGAATTCATATTAGAGAAATAGAAGATTTCTGTATGGGGTACCCTTTGGTGAATTGGAGATTTCACCAATTTCTCCGAAATGTATTACACTGGTGTTCAACTCATTCGATATTTCTCCCCAAGAGATCTCACGGGTAAATGCTTCTATTGGAGTTGAAACGGAGCCTTAATTCAACAGTTGAAAAAAATTTACCCTTTTTGTTGGAAATTTTCACAAGTTTTTGCCTTATATTCGTACATCTCTCAGTATTTTGATAGTATCACCCTCTATACACCTCGGATATACACGTTATTTTATACATAGAAGCCTGAGACATAAAGCTATAACTTTCGTGCCCATGACCCTCGCATATTTTTTACTATTCACTTTCAAAACATTGCTCGAATTCATATTAGAGAAATAGAAGATTTCTGAATGGGGTACCCCTTTGGTGAATTGGAGATTTCACCAATTTCTCCGAAATGTATTACACTGGTGTTCAACTCGTTCGATATTTCTCCCCAAGAGATCTCATGGGTGAATGCATCTATTGGACTTGAAACGGAGCATTAATTCAACATTTGAAAAAAAATTACCCTTTTTGTTGGAAATTTTCACAATTTTTGCCTTATATTCGTACATCTCTCAGTATTTTGATAGTATCACCCTCAATACACCTCGGATATACACGTTATTTTATACATAGAAGCCTGAGACATAAAGCTATAACTTTCGTGCCCATGACCCTCGCATATTTTTTACTATTCACTTTCAAAACATTGTTCGAATTCATATTAGAGAAATAGAAGATTTCTGAATGGGGTACCCCTTTGGTGAATTGGAGATTTCACCAATTTCTCCGAAATGTATTACACTGGTGTTCAACTCGTTCGATATTTCTCCCCAAGAGATCTCATGGGTAAATGCTTCTATTGGAGTTGAAACGGAGCCTTAATTCAACATTTGAAAAAAATTTACCCTTTTTGTTGGAAATTTTCACAAGTTTTTGCCTTATATTCGTACATCTCTCAGTATTTTGATAGTATCACCCTCTATACACCTCGGATATACACGTTATTTTATACATAGAAGCCTGAGAGATAAAGCTATAACTTTCGTGCCCATGACCCTCGCATATTTTTTACTATTCACTTTCAAAACATTGCTCGAATTCATATTAGAGAAATAGAAGATTTCTGTATGGGGTACCACTTTGGTGAATTGGAGATTTCACCAATTTCTCCGAAATGTATTACATTGGTGTTCAACTCGTTCGATATTTCTCCCCAAGAGATCTCACGGGTAAATGCTTCTATTGGAGTTCAAACGGAGCCTTAATTCAACATTTGAAAATTTTTTTCCCTTTTTGTTGGAAATTTTCACAAGTTTTTGCCTTATATTCGTACATCTCTCAGTATTTTGATAGTATCACCCTCTATACACCTCGGATATACACGTTATTTTATACATAGAAGCCTGAGACATAAAGCTATAACTTTCGTGCCCATGACCCTCGCATATTTTTTACTATTCACTTTCAAAACATTGCTCGAATTCATATTAGAGAAATAGAAGATTTCTGTATGGGGTACCCTTTGGTGAATTGGAGATTTCACCAATTTCTCCGAAATGTATTACACTGGTGTTCAACTCGTTCGATATTTCTCCCCAAGAGATCTCACGGGTAAATGCTTCTATTGGAGTTGAAACGGAGCCTTAATTCAACAGTTGAAAAAAATTTACCCTTTTTGTTGGAAATTTTCACAAGTTTTTGCCTTATATTCGTACATCTCTCAGTATTTTGATAGTATCACCCTCTATACACCTCGGATATACACGTTATTTTATACATAGAAGCCTGAGACATAAAGCTATAACTTTCGTGCCCATGACCCTCGCATATTTTTTACTATTCACTTTCAAAACATTGCTCGAATTCATATTAGAGAAATAGAAGATTTCTGAATGGGGTACCCCTTTGGTGAATTGGAGATTTCACCAATTTCTCCGAAATGTATTACACTGGTGTTCAACTCGTTCGATATTTCTCCCCAAGAGATCTCATGGGTAAATGCTTCTATTGGAGTTGAAACGGAGCCTTAATTCAACATTTGAAAAAAAGTTACCCTTTTTGTTGGAAATTTTCACAAGTTTTTGCCTTATATTCGTACATCTCTCAGTATTTTGATAGTATCACCCTCTATACACCTCGGATATACACGTTATTTTATACATAGAAGCCTGAGAGATAAAGCTATAACTTTCGTGCCCATGACCCTCGCATATTTTTTACTATTCACTTTCAAAACATTGCTCGAATTCATATTAGAGAAATAGAAGATTTCTGAATGGGGTACCCCTTTGGTGAATTGGAGATTTCACCAATTTCTCCGAAATGTATTACACTGGTGTTCAACTCGTTCGATATTTCTCCCCAAGAGATCTCATGGGTAAATGCTTCTATTGGAGTTGAAACGGAGCCTTAATTCAACATTTGAAAAAAAGTTACCCTTTTTGTTGGAAATTTTCACAAGTTTTTGCCTTATATTCGTACATCTCTCAGTATTTTGATAGTATCACCCTCTATACACCTCGGATATACACGTTATTTTATACATAGAAGCCTGAGAGATAAAGCTATAACTTTCGTGCCCATGACCCTCGCATATTTTTTACTATTCACTTTCAAAACATTGCTCGAATTCATATTAGAGAAATAGAAGATTTCTGTATGGGGTACCCCTTTGGTGAATTGGAGATTTCACCAATTTCTCCGAAATGTATTACATTGGTGTTCAACTCGTTCGATATTTCTCCCCAAGAGATCTCACGGGTAAATGCTTCTATTGGAGTTCAAACGGAGCCTTAATTCAACATTTGAAAAAAAATTTCCCTTTTTGTTGGAAATTTTCACAAGTTTTTGCCTTATATTCGTACATCTCTCAGTATTTTGATAGTATCACCCTCTATACACCTCGGATATACACGTTATTTTATACATAGAAGCCTGAGACATAAAGCTATAACTTTCGTGCCCATGACCCTCGCATATTTTTTACTATTCACTTTCAAAACATTGCTCGAATTCATATTAGAGAAATAGAAGATTTCTGTATTGGGTACCCCTTTGGTGAATTGGAGATTTCACCAATTTCTCCGAAATGTTTTACATTGGTGTTCAACTCGTTCGATATTTCTCCCCAAGAGATCTCACGGGTAAATGCTTCTATTGGAGTTCAAACGGATCCTTAATTCAACATTTGAAAAAATTTACCATTTTTGTAGGAAATTTTCACAAGTTTTTGCCTTATATTCGTACATCTCTCAGTATTTTGATAGTATCACCCTCTATACACCTCGGATATACTCGTTATTTTATACATAGAAGCCTGAGACATAAAGCTATAACTTTCGTGCCCATGACCCTCGCATATTTTTTACTATTCACTTTCAAAACATTGCTCGAATTCATATTAGAGAAATAGAAGATTTCTGTATGGGGTACCCTTTGGTGAATTGGAGATTTCACCAATTTCTCCGAAATGTATTACACTGGTGTTCAACTCATTCGATATTTCTCCCCAAGAGATCTCACGGGTAAATGCTTCTATTGGAGTTGAAACGGAGCCTTAATTCAACAGTTGAAAAAAATTTACCCTTTTTGTTGGAAATTTTCACAAGTTTTTGCCTTATATTCGTACATCTCTCAGTATTTTGATAGTATCACCCTCTATACACCTCGGATATACACGTTATTTTATACATAGAAGCCTGAGACATAAAGCTATAACTTTCGTGCCCATGACCCTCGCATATTTTTTACTATTCACTTTCAAAACATTGCTCGAATTCATATTAGAGAAATAGAAGATTTCTGAATGGGGTACCCCTTTGGTGAATTGGAGATTTCACCAATTTCTCCGAAATGTATTACACTGGTGTTCAACTCGTTCGATATTTCTCCCCAAGAGATCTCATGGGTGAATGCATCTATTGGACTTGAAACGGAGCATTAATTCAACATTTGAAAAAAAATTACCCTTTTTGTTGGAAATTTTCACAATTTTTGCCTTATATTCGTACATCTCTCAGTATTTTGATAGTATCACCCTCAATACACCTCGGATATACACGTTATTTTATACATAGAAGCCTGAGACATAAAGCTATAACTTTCGTGCCCATGACCCTCGCATATTTTTTACTATTCACTTTCAAAACATTGCTCGAATTCATATTAGAGAAATAGAAGATTTCTGTATGGGGTACCCCTTTGGTGAATTGGAGATTTCACCAATTTCTCCGAAATGTATTACATTGGTGTTCAACTCGTTCGATATTTCTCCCCAAGAGATCTCACGGGTAAATGCTTCTATTGGAGTTCAAACGGAGCCTTAATTCAACATTTGAAATTTTTTTTCCCTTTTTGTTGGAAATTTTCACAAGTTTTTGCCTTATATTCGTACATCTCTCAGTATTTTGATAGTATCACCCTCTATACACCTCGGATATACACGTTATTTTATACATAGAAGCCTGAGACATAAAGCTATAACTTTCGTGCCCATGACCCTCGCATATTTTTTACTATTCACTTTCAAAACATTGCTCGAATTCATATTAGAGAAATAGAAGATTTCTGTATGGGGTACCCTTTGGTGAATTGGAGATTTCACCAATTTCTCCGAAATGTATTACACTGGTGTTCAACTCGTTCGATATTTCTCCCCAAGAGATCTCACGGGTAAATGCTTCTATTGGAGTTGAAACGGAGCCTTAATTCAACAGTTGAAAAAAATTTACCCTTTTTGTTGGAAATTTTCACAAGTTTTTGCCTTATATTCGTACATCTCTCAGTATTTTGATAGTATCACCCTCTATACACCTCGGATATACACGTTATTTTATACATAGAAGCCTGAGACATAAAGCTATAACTTTCGTGCCCATGACCCTCGCATATTTTTTACTATTCACTTTCAAAACATTGCTCGAATTCATATTAGAGAAATAGAAGATTTCTGAATGGGGTACCCCTTTGGTGAATTGGAGATTTCACCAATTTCTCCGAAATGTATTACACTGGTGTTCAACTCGTTCGATATTTCTCCCCAAGAGATCTCATGGGTAAATGCTTCTATTGGAGTTGAAACGGAGCCTAAATTCAACATTTGAAAAAAAGTTACCCTTTTTGTTGGAAATTTTCACAAGTTTTTGCCTTATATTCGTACATCTCTCAGTATTTTGATAGTATCACCCTCTATACACCTCGGATATACACGTTATTTTATACATAGAAGCCTGAGAGATAAAGCTATAACTTTCGTGCCCATGACCCTCGCATATTTTTTACTATTCACTTTCAAAACATTGCTCGAATTCATATTAGAGAAATAGAAGATTTCTGTATGGGGTACCCCTTTGGTGAATTGGAGATTTCACCAATTTCTCCGAAATGTATTACATTGGTGTTCAACTCGTTCGATATTTCTCCCCAAGAGATCTCACGGGTAAATGCTTCTATTGGAGTTCAAACGGAGCCTTAATTCAACATTTGAAAAAAAATTTCCCTTTTTGTTGGAAATTTTCACAAGTTTTTGCCTTATATTCGTACATCTCTCAGTATTTTGATAGTATCACCCTCTATACACCTCGGATATACACGTTATTTTATACATAGAAGCCTGAGACATAAAGCTATAACTTTCGTGCCCATGACCCTCGCATATTTTTTACTATTCACTTTCAAAACATTGCTCGAATTCATATTAGAGAAATAGAAGATTTCTGTATGGGGTACCCTTTGGTGAATTGGAGATTTCACCAATTTCTCCGAAATGTATTACACTGGTGTTCAACTCGTTCGATATTTCTCCCCAAGAGATCTCACGGGTAAATGCTTCTATTGGAGTTGAAACGGAGCCTTAATTCAACAGTTGAAAAAAATTTACCCTTTTTGTTGGAAATTTTCACAAGTTTTTGCCTTATATTCGTACATCTCTCAGTATTTTGATAGTATCACCCTCTATACACCTCGGATATACACGTTATTTTATACATAGAAGCCTGAGACATAAAGCTATAACTTTCGTGCCCATGACCCTCGCATATTTTTTACTATTCACTTTCAAAACATTGCTCGAATTCATATTAGAGAAATAGAAGATTTCTGAATGGGGTACCCCTTTGGTGAATTGGAGATTTCACCAATTTCTCCGAAATGTATTACACTGGTGTTCAACTCGTTCGATATTTCTCCCCAAGAGATCTCATGGGTAAATGCTTCTATTGGAGTTGAAACGGAGCCTAAATTCAACATTTGAAAAAAAGTTACCCTTTTTGTTGGAAATTTTCACAAGTTTTTGCCTTATATTCGTACATCTCTCAGTATTTTGATAGTATCACCCTCTATACACCTCGGATATACACGTTATTTTATACATAGAAGCCTGAGAGATAAAGCTATAACTTTCGTGCCCATGACCCTCGCATATTTTTTACTATTCACTTTCAAAACATTGCTCGAATTCATATTAGAGAAATAGAAGATTTCTGTATGGGGTACCCCTTTGGTGAATTGGAGATTTCACCAATTTCTCCGAAATGTATTACATTGGTGTTCAACTCGTTCGATATTTCTCCCCAAGAGATCTCACGGGTAAATGCTTCTATTGGAGTTCAAACGGAGCCTTAATTCAACATTTGAAAAAAAATTTCCCTTTTTGTTGGAAATTTTCACAAGTTTTTGCCTTATATTCGTACATCTCTCAGTATTTTGATAGTATCACCCTCTATACACCTCGGATATACACGTTATTTTATACATAGAAGCCTGAGACATAAAGCTATAACTTTCGTGCCCATGACCCTCGCATATTTTTTACTATTCACTTTCAAAACATTGCTCGAATTCATATTAGAGAAATAGAAGATTTCTGTATGGGGTACCCTTTGGTGAATTGGAGATTTCACCAATTTCTCCGAAATGTATTACACTGGTGTTCAACTCATTCGATATTTCTCCCCAAGAGATCTCACGGGTAAATGCTTCTATTGGAGTTGAAACGGAGCCTTAATTCAACAGTTGAAAAAAATTTACCCTTTTTGTTGGAAATTTTCACAAGTTTTTGCCTTATATTCGTACATCTCTCAGTATTTTGATAGTATCACCCTCTATACACCTCGGATATACACGTTATTTTATACATAGAAGCCTGAGACATAAAGCTATAACTTTCGTGCCCATGACCCTCGCATATTTTTTACTATTCACTTTCAAAACATTGCTCGAATTCATATTAGAGAAATAGAAGATTTCTGAATGGGGTACCCCTTTGGTGAATTGGAGATTTCACCAATTTCTCCGAAATGTATTACACTAGTGTTCAACTCGTTCGATATTTCTCCCCAAGAGATCTCATGGGTGAATGCATCTATTGGACTTGAAACGGAGCATTAATTCAACATTTGAAAAAAAATTACCCTTTTTGTTGGAAATTTTCACAATTTTTGCCTTATATTCGTACATCTCTCAGTATTTTGATAGTTTCACCCTCAATACACCTCGGATATACACGTTATTTTATACATAGAAGCCTGAGACATAAAGCTATAACTTTCGTGCCCATGACCCTCGCATATTTTTTACTATTCACTTTCAAAACATTGCTCGAATTCATATTAGAGAAATAGAAGATTTCTGAATGGGGTACCCCTTTGGTGAATTGGAGATTTCACCAATTTCTCCGAAATGTATTACACTGGTGTTCAACTCGTTCGATATTTCTCCCCAAGAGATCTCATGGGTAAATGCTTCTATTGGAGTTGAAACGGAGCCTTAATTCAACATTTGAAAAAAATTTACCCTTTTTGTTGGAAATTTTCACAAGTTTTTGCCTTATATTCGTACATCTCTCAGTATTTTGATAGTATCACCCTCTATACACCTCGGATATACACGTTATTTTATACATAGAAGCCTGAGAGATAAAGCTATAACTTTCGTGCCCATGACCCTCGCATATTTTTTACTATTCACTTTCAAAACATTGATCGAATTCATATTAGAGAAATAGAAGATTTCTGTATGGGGTACCCCTTTGGTGAATTGGAGATTTCACCAATTTCTCCGAAATGTATTACATTGGTGTTCAACTCGTTCGATATTTCTCCCCAAGAGATCTCACGGGTAAATGCTTCTATTGGAGTTCAAACGGAGCCTTAATTCAACATTTGAAAAAAAATTTCCCTTTTTGTTGGAAATTTTCACAAGTTTTTGCCTTATATTCGTACATCTCTCAGTATTTTGATAGTATCACCCTCTATACACCTCGGATATACACGTTATTTTATACATAGAAGCCTGAGACATAAAGCTATAACTTTCGTGCCCATGACCCTCGCATATTTTTTACTATTCACTTTCAAAACATTGCTCGAATTCATATTAGAGAAATAGAAGATTTCTGTATGGGGTACCCTTTGGTGAATTGGAGATTTCACCAATTTCTCCGAAATGTATTACACTGGTGTTCAACTCATTCGATATTTCTCCCCAAGAGATCTCACGGGTAAATGCTTCTATTGGAGTTGAAACGGAGCCTTAATTCAACAGTTGAAAAAAATTTACCCTTTTTGTTGGAAATTTTCACAAGTTTTTGCCTTATATTCGTACATCTCTCAGTATTTTGATAGTATCACCCTCTATACACCTCGGATATACACGTTATTTTATACATAGAAGCCTGAGACATAAAGCTATAACTTTCGTGCCCATGACCCTCGCATATTTTTTACTATTCACTTTCAAAACATTGCTCGAATTCATATTAGAGAAATAGAAGATTTCTGAATGGGGTACCCCTTTGGTGAATTGGAGATTTCACCAATTTCTCCGAAATGTATTACACTAGTGTTCAACTCGTTCGATATTTCTCCCCAAGAGATCTCATGGGTGAATGCATCTATTGGACTTGAAACGGAGCATTAATTCAACATTTGAAAAAAAATTACCCTTTTTGTTGGAAATTTTCACAATTTTTGCCTTATATTCGTACATCTCTCAGTATTTTGATAGTTTCACCCTCAATACACCTCGGATATACACGTTATTTTATACATAGAAGCCTGAGACATAAAGCTATAACTTTCGTGCCCATGACCCTCGCATATTTTTTACTATTCACTTTCAAAACATTGCTCGAATTCATATTAGAGAAATAGAAGATTTCTGAATGGGGTACCCCTTTGGTGAATTGGAGATTTCACCAATTTCTCCGAAATGTATTACACTGGTGTTCAACTCGTTCGATATTTCTCCCCAAGAGATCTCATGGGTAAATGCTTCTATTGGAGTTGAAACGGAGCCTTAATTCAACATTTGAAAAAAATTTACCCTTTTTGTTGGAAATTTTCACAAGTTTTTGCCTTATATTCGTACATCTCTCAGTATTTTGATAGTATCACCCTCTATACACCTCGGATATACACGTTATTTTATACATAGAAGCCTGAGAGATAAAGCTATAACTTTCGTGCCCATGACCCTCGCATATTTTTTACTATTCACTTTCAAAACATTGCTCGAATTCATATTAGAGAAATAGAAGATTTCTGTATGGGGTACCCCTTTGGTGAATTGGAGATTTCACCAATTTCTCCGAAATGTATTACATTGGTGTTCAACTCGTTCGATATTTCTCCCCAAGAGATCTCACGGGTAAATGCTTCTATTGGAGTTCAAACGGAGCCTTAATTCAACATTTGAAAAAAAATTTCCCTTTTTGTTGGAAATTTTCACAAGTTTTTGCCTTATATTCGTACATCTCTCAGTATTTTGATAGTATCACCCTCTATACACCTCGGATATACACGTTATTTTATACATAGAAGCCTGAGACATAAAGCTATAACTTTCGTGCCCATGACCCTCGCATATTTTTTACTATTCACTTTCAAAACATTGCTCGAATTCATATTAGAGAAATAGAAGATTTCTGTATGGGGTACCCTTTGGTGAATTGGAGATTTCACCAATTTCTCCGAAATGTATTACACTGGTGTTCAACTCATTCGATATTTCTCCCCAAGAGATCTCACGGGTAAATGCTTCTATTGGAGTTGAAACGGAGCCTTAATTCAACAGTTGAAAAAAATTTACCCTTTTTGTTGGAAATTTTCACAAGTTTTTGCCTTATATTCGTACATCTCTCAGTATTTTGATAGTATCACCCTCTATACACCTCGGATATACACGTTATTTTATACATAGAAGCCTGAGACATAAAGCTATAACTTTCGTGCCCATGACCCTCGCATATTTTTTACTATTCACTTTCAAAACATTGCTCGAATTCATATTAGAGAAATAGAAGATTTCTGAATGGGGTACCCCTTTGGTGAATTGGAGATTTCACCAATTTCTCCGAAATGTATTACACTGGTGTTCAACTCGTTCGATATTTCTCCCCAAGAGATCTCATGGGTGAATGCATCTATTGGACTTGAAACGGAGCATTAATTCAACATTTGAAAAAAAATTACCCTTTTTGTTGGAAATTTTCACAATTTTTGCCTTATATTCGTACATCTCTCAGTATTTTGATAGTATCACCCTCAATACACCTCGGATATACACGTTATTTTATACATAGAAGCCTGAGACATAAAGCTATAACTTTCGTGCCCATGACCCTCGCATATTTTTTACTCTTCACCTTCAAAACATTGCTCGAATTCATATTAGAGAAATTGAAGATTTCTGAATGGGGTACCCCTTTGGTGAATTGGAGATTTCACCAATTTCTCCGAAATGTATTACACTGGTGTTCAACTCGTTCGATATTTCTCCCCAAGAGATCTCATGGGTAAATGCTTCTATTGGAGTTGAAACGGAGCCTTAATTCAACATTTGAAAAAAATTTACCCTTTTTGTTGGAAATTTTCACAAGTTTTTGCCTTATATTCGTACATCTCTCAGTATTTTGATAGTATCACCCTCTATACACCTCGGATATACACGTTATTTTATACATAGAAGCCTGAGAGATAAAGCTATAACTTTCGTGCCCATGACCCTCGCATATTTTTTACTATTCACTTTCAAAACATTGCTCGAATTCATATTAGAGAAATAGAAGATTTCTGTATGGGGTACCCCTTTGGTGAATTGGAGATTTCACCAATTTCTCCGAATGTATTACACTGGTGTTCAACTCGTTCGATATTTCTCCCCAAGAGATCTCACGGGTAAATGCTTCTATTGGAGTTAAAACGGAGCCTTAATTCAACATTTGAAAAAAAAATTCCCTTTTTGTTGGAAATTTTCACATGTTTTTGCCTTATATTCGTACATCTCTCAGTATTTTGATAGTGTCACCCTCTATACACCTCGGATATACACGATATTTTATACATAGAAGCCTGAGACATAAAGCTATAACTTTCGTGCCCATGACCCTCCCATATATTTTACTATTCACTTTCAAAACATTGCTCGAATTCATATTAGAGAAATAGAAGATTTCTGTATGGGGTACCCTTTGGTGAATTGGAGATTTCACCAATTTCTCCGAAATGTATTACACTGGTGTTCAACTCGTTCGATATTTCTCCCCAAGAGATCTCACGGGTAAATGCTTCTATTGGAGTTGAAACGGAGCCTTAATTCAACAGTTGAAAAAAATTTACCCTTTTTGTTGGAAATTTTCACAAGTTTTTGCCTTATATTCGTACATCTCTCAGTATTTTGATAGTATCACCCTCTATACACCTCGGATATACACGTTATTTTATACATAGAAGCCTGAGACATAAAGCTATAACTTTCGTGCCCATGACCCTCGCATATTTTTAACTATTCACTTTCAAAACATTGCTCGAATTCATATTAGAGAAATAGAAGATTTCTGAATGGGGTACCCCTTTGGTGAATTGGAGATTTCACCAATTTCTCCGAAATGTATTACACTGGCGTTCAACTCGTTCGATATTTCTCCCCAAGAGATCTCATGGGTGAATGCATCTATTGGAGTTGAAACGGAGCATTAATTCAACATTTGAAAAAAAATTACCCTTTTTGTTGGATATTTTCACAATTTTTTCCTTATATTCGTACATCTCTCAGTATTTTGATAGTATCACCCTCAATACACCTCGGATATACACGTTATTTTATACATAGAAGCCTGAGACATAAAGCTATAACTTTCGTGCCCATGACCCTCGCATATTTTTTACTATTCACTTTCAAAACATTGCTCGAATTCATATTAGAGAAATAGAAGATTTCTGTATGGGGTACCCCTTTGGTGAATTGGAGATTTCACCAATTTCTCCGAAATGTATTACATTGGTGTTCAACTCGTTCGATATTTCTCCCCAAGAGATCTCACGGGTAAATGCTTCTATTGGAGTTAAAACGGAGCCTTAATTCAACATTTGAAAAAAAATTTCCCTTTTGGTTGGAAATTTTCACAAGTTTTTGCCTTATATTCGTACATCTCTCAGTATTTTGATAGTATCACCCTCTATACACCTCGGATATACACGTTATTTTATACATAGAAGCCTGAGAGATAAAGCTATAACTTTCGTGCCCATGACCCTCGCATATTTTTTACTATTCACTTTCAAAACATTGCTCGAATTCATATTAGAGAAATAGAAGATTTCTGTATGGGGTACCCCTTTGGTGAATTGGAGATTTCACCAATTTCTCCGAAATGTATTACATTGGTGTTCAACTCGTTCGATATTTCTCCCCAAGAGATCTCACGGGTAAATGCTTCTATTGGAGTTAAAACGGAGCCTTAATTCAACATTTGAAAAAAAATTTCCCTTTTGGTTGGAAATTTTCACAAGTTTTTGCCTTATATTCGTACATCTCTCAGTATTTTGATAGTATCACCCTCTATACACCTCGGATATACACGTTATTTTATACATAGAAGCCTGAGAGATAAAGCTATAACTTTCGTGCCCATGACCCTCGCATATTTTTTACTATTCACTTTCAAAACATTGCTCGAATTCATATTAGAGAAATAGAAGATTTCTGTATGGGGTACCCCTTTGGTGAATTGGAGATTTCACCAATTTCTCCGAAATGTATTACACTGGTGTTCAACTCGTTCGATATTTCTCCCCAAGAGATCTCACGGGTAAATGCTTCTATTGGAGTTAAAACGGAGCCTTAATTGAACAGTTGAAAAAAATTTACCCTTTTTGTTGGAAATTTTCACAAGTTTTTGCCTTATATTCGTACATCTCTCAGTATTTTGATAGTATCACCCTCTATACACCTCGGATATACACGTTATTTTATACATAGAAGCCTGAGACATAAAGCTATAACTTTCGTGCCCATGACCCTAGCATATATTTTACTATTCACTTTCAAAACATTGCTCGAATTCATATTAGAGAAATAGAAGATTTCTGAATGGGGTACCCCTTTGGTGAATTGGAGATTTCACCAATTTCTCCGAAATGTATTACACTGGTGTTCAACTCGTTCGATATTTCTCCCCAAGAGATCTCATGGGTGAATGCATCTATTGGAGTTGAAACGGAGCATTAATTCAACATTTGAAAAAAAATTACCCTTTTTGTTGGAAATTTTCACAATTTTTGCCTTATATTCGTACATCTCTCAGTATTTTGATAGTATCACCCTCAATACACCTCGGATATACACGTTATTTTATACATAGAAGCCTGAGACATAAAGCTATAACTTTCGTGCCCATGACCCTCGCATATTTTTTACTATTCACTTTCAAAACATTGCTCGAATTCATATTAGAGAAATAGAAGATTTCTGAATGGGGTACCCCTTTGGTGAATTGGAGATTTCACCAATTTCTCCGAAATGTATTACACTGGTGTTCAACTCGTTCGATATTTCTCCCCAAGAGATCTCACGGGTAAATGCTTCTATTGGAGTTAAAACGGAGCCTTAATTCAACATTTGAAAAAAAATTTCCCTTTTGGTTGGAAATTTTCACAAGTTTTTGCCTTATATTCGTACATCTCTCAGTATTTTGATAGTATCACCCTCTATACACCTCGGATATACACGTTATTTTATACATAGAAGCCTGAGAGATAAAGCTATAACTTTCGTGCCCATGACCCTCGCATATTTTTTACTATTCACTTTCAAAACATTGCTCGAATTCATATTAGAGAAATAGAAGATTTCTGTATGGGGTACCCCTTTGGTGAATTGGAGATTTCACCAATTTCTCCGAAATGTATTACACTGGTGTTCAACTCGTTCGATATTTCTCCCCAAGAGATCTCACGGGTAAATGCTTCTATTGGAGTTAAAACGGAGCCTTAATTGAACAGTTGAAAAAAATTTACCCTTTTTGTTGGAAATTTTCACAAGTTTTTGCCTTATATTCGTACATCTCTCAGTATTTTGATAGTATCACCCTCTATACACCTCGGATATACACGTTATTTTATACATAGAAGCCTGAGACATAAAGCTATAACTTTCGTGCCCATGACCCTAGCATATATTTTACTATTCACTTTCAAAACATTGCTCGAATTCATATTAGAGAAATAGAAGATTTCTGAATGGGGTACCCCTTTGGTGAATTGGAGATTTCACCAATTTCTCCGAAATGTATTACACTGGTGTTCAACTCGTTCGATATTTCTCCCCAAGAGATCTCATGGGTGAATGCATCTATTGGAGTTGAAACGGAGCATTAATTCAACATTTGAAAAAAAATTACCCTTTTTGTTGGAAATTTTCACAATTTTTGCCTTATATTCGTACATCTCTCAGTATTTTGATAGTATCACCCTCAATACACCTCGGATATACACGTTATTTTATACATAGAAGCCTGAGACATAAAGCTATAACTTTCGTGCCCATGACCCTCGCATATTTTTTACTATTCACTTTCAAAACATTGCTCGAATTCATATTAGAGAAATAGAAGATTTCTGAATGGGGTACCCCTTTGGTGAATTGGAGATTTCACCAATTTCTCCGAAATGTATTACACTGGTGTTCAACTCGTTCGATATTTCTCCCCAAGAGATCTCATGGGTAAATGCTTCTATTGGAGTTGAAACGGAGCCTTAATTCAACATTTGAAAAAAATTTACCCTTTTTGTTGGAAATTTTCACAAGTTTTTGCCTTATATTCGTACATCTCTCAGTATTTTGATAGTATCACCCTCTATACACCTCGGATATACACGTTATTTTATACATAGAAGCCTGAGAGATAAAGCTATAACTTTCGTGCCCATGACCCTCGCATATTTTTTACTATTCACTTTCAAAACATTGCTCGAATTCATATTAGAGAAATAGAAGATTTCTGTATGGGGTACCCCTTTGGTGAATTGGAGATTTCACCAATTTCTCCGAAATGTATTACATTGGTGTTCAACTCGTTCGATATTTCTCCCCAAGAGATCTCACGGGTAAATGCTTCTATTGGAGTTAAAACGAAGCCTTAATTCAACATTTGAAAAAAAATTTCCCTTTTGGTTGGAAATTTTCACAAGTTTTTGCCTTATATTCGTACATCTCTCAGTATTTTGATAGTATCACCCTCTATACACCTCGGATATACACGTTATTTTATACATAGAAGCCTGAGAGATAAAGCTATAACTTTCGTGCCCATGACCCTCGCATATTTTTTACTATTCACTTTCAAAACATTGCTCGAATTCATATTAGAGAAATAGAAGATTTCTGTATGGGGTACCCCTTTGGTGAATTGGAGATTTCACCAATTTCTCCGAAATGTATTACACTGGTGTTCAACTCGTTCGATATTTCTCCCCAAGAGATCTCACGGGTAAATGCTTCTATTGGAGTTAAAACGGAGCCTTAATTCAACAGTTGAAAAAAATTTACCCTTTTTGTTGGAAATTTTCACAAGTTTTTGCCTTATATTCGTACATCTCTCAGTATTTTGATAGTATCACCCTCTATACACCTCGGATATACACATTATTTTATACATAGAAGCCTGAGACATAAAGCTATAACTTTCGTGCCCATGACCCTCGCATATTTTTTACTATTCACTTTCAAAACATTGCTCGAATTCATATTAGAGAAATAGAAGATTTCTGAATGGGGTACCCCTTTGGTGAATTGGAGATTTCACCAATTTCTCCGAAATGTATTACATTGGTGTTCAACTCGTTTGATATTTCTCCCCAAGAGATCTCACGGGTAAATGCTTCTATTGGAGTTAAAACGGAGCCTTAATTCAACATTTGAAAAAAAATTTCCCTTTTGGTTGGAAATTTTCACAAGTTTTTGCCTTATATTCGTACATCTCTCAGTATTTTGATAGTATCACCCTCTATACACCTCGGATATACACGTTATTTTATACATAGAAGCCTGAGAGATAAAGCTATAACTTTCGTGCCCATGACCCTCGCATATTTTTTACTATTCACTTTCAAAACATTGCTCGAATTCATATTAGAGAAATAGAAGATTTCTGTATGGGGTACCCCTTTGGTGAATTGGAGATTTCACCAATTTCTCCGAAATGTATTACACTGGTGTTCAACTCGTTCGATATTTCTCCCCAAGAGATCTCACGGGTAAATGCTTCTATTGGAGTTAAAACGGAGCCTTAATTCAACAGTTGAAAAAAATTTACCCTTTTTGTTGGAAATTTTCACAAGGTTTTGCCTTATATTCGTACATCTCTCAGTATTTTGATAGTATCACCCTCTATACACCTCGGATATACACGTTATTTTATACATAGAAGCCTGAGACATAAAGCTATAACTTTCCTGCCCATGACCCTCGCATATTTTTTACTATTCACTTTCAAAACATTGCTCGAATTCATATTAGAGAAATAGAAGATTTCTGAATGGGGTACCCCTTTGGTGAATTGGAGATTTCACCAATTTCTCCGAAATGTATTACACTGGTGTTCAACTCGTTCGATATTTCTCCCCAAGAGATCTCATGGGTAAATGCTTCTATTGGAGTTGAAACGGAGCATTAATTCAACATTTGAAAATTTTTTACCCTTTTCGTTGGAAATTTTCACAAGTTTTTGCCTTATATTCGTACATCTCTCAGTATTTTGATAGTATCACCCTCTATACACCTCGGATATACACGTTATTTTATACATAGAAGCCTGAGACATAAAGCTATAACTTTCGTGCCCATGACCCTCGCATATTTTTTACTATTCACTTTCAAAACATTGCTCGAATTCATATTAGAGAAATAGAAGATTTCTGAATGGGGTACCCCTTTGGTGAATTGGAGATTTCACCAATTTCTCCGAAATGTATTACACTGGTGTTCAACTCGTTCGATATTTCTCCCCAAGAGATCTCACGGGTAAATGCTTCTATTGGAGTTAAAACGGAGCCTTAATTCAACAGTTGAAAAAAATTTACCCTTTTTGTTGGAAATTTTCACAAGTTTTTGCCTTATATTCGTACATCTCTCAGTATTTTGATAGTATCACCCTCTATACACCTCGGATATACACGTTATTTTATACATAGAAGCCTGAGACATAAAGATATAACTTTCGTGCCCATGACCCTCGCATATTTTTTACTATTCACTTTCAAAACATTGCTCGAATTCATATTAGAGAAATAGAAGATTTCTGAATGGGGTACCCCTTTGGTGAATTGGAGATTTCACCAATTTCTCCGAAATGTATTACACTAGTGTTCAACTCGTTCGATATTTCTCCCCAAGAGATCTCATGGGTAAATGCTTCTATTGGAGTTGAAACGGAGCATTAATTCAACATTTGAAAATTTTTTACCCTTTTCGTTGGAAATTTTCACAAGTTTTTGCCTTATATTCGTACATCTCTCAGTATTTTGATAGTATCACCCTCTATACACCTCGGATATACACGTTATTTTATACATAGAAGCCTGAGACATAAAGCTATAACTTTCGTGCCCATGACCCTCGCATATTTTTTACTATTCACTTTCAAAACATTGCTCGAATTCATATTAGAGAAATAGAAGATTTCTGAATGGGGTACCCCTTTGGTGAATTGGAGATTTCACCAATTTCTCCGAAATGTATTACACTGGTGTTCAACTCGTTCGATATTTCTCCCCAAGAGATCTCACGGGTAAATGCTTCTATTGGAGTTAAAACGGAGCCTTAATTCAACAGTTGAAAAAAATTTACCCTTTTTGTTGGAAATTTTCACAAGTTTTTGCCTTATATTCGTACATCTCTCAGTATTTTGATAGTATCACCCTCTATACACCTCGGATATACACGTTATTTTATACATAGAAGCCTGAGACATAAAGATATAACTTTCGTGCCCATGACCCTCGCATATTTTTTACTATTCACTTTCAAAACATTGCTCGAATTCATATTAGAGAAATAGAAGATTTCTGAATGGGGTACCCCTTTGGTGAATTGGAGATTTCACCAATTTCTCCGAAATGTATTACACTAGTGTTCAACTCGTTCGATATTTCTCCCCAAGAGATCTCATGGGTAAATGCTTCTATTGGAGTTGAAACGGAGCATTAATTCAACATTTGAAAATTTTTTACCCTTTTCGTTGGAAATTTTCACAAGTTTTTGCCTTATATTCGTACATCTCTCAGTATTTTGATAGTATCACCCTCTATACACCTCGGATATACACGTTATTTTATACATAGAAGCCTGAGAGATAAAGCTATAACTTTCGTGCCCATGACCCTCGCATATTTTTTACTATTCACTTTCAAAACATTGCTCGAATTCATATTAGAGAAATAGAAGATTTCTGTATGGGGTACCCCTTTGGTGAATTGGAGATTTCACCAATTTCTCCGAAATGTAGTACACTGGTGTTCAACTCGTTCGATATTTCTCCCCAAGAGATCTCATGGGTAAATGCTTCTATTGGAGTTGAAACGGAGCCTTAATTCAACATTTGAAAAAAATTTACCCTTTTTGTTGGAAATTTTCACAAGTTTTTGCCTAATATTCGTACATCTCTCAGTATTTTGATAGTATCACCCTCTAAACACCTCGGATATACACGTTATTTTATACATAGAAGCCTAAGACATAAAGCTTTAACTTTCGTGCCCATGACCCTCGCATATTTTTTACTATTCACTTTCAAAACATTGCTTGAATTCATATTAGAGAAATAGAAGATTTCTGAAAGGGGTACCCCTTTGGTGAATTGGAGATTTCACCAATTTCTACGAAATGTATTACACTGGTGTTCAACTCGTTCGATATTTCTCCCCAAGAGATCTCATGGGTAAATGCTTCTATTGGAGTTGAAACCGAGCCTTAATTCAACATTTGAAATTTTTTTACCCTTTTTGTTGGAAATTTTCACAAGTTTTTGCCATATATTCGTACATCTCTCAGTATTTTGATAGTATCACCCTCTATACACCTCGGATATACACGTTATTTTATACATAGAAGCCTGAGACATAAAGCTATAACTTTCGTGCCCATGACCCTCGCATATTTTTTACTATTCACTTTCAAAACATTGCTCGAATACATATTAGAGAAATAGAAGATTTCTGAATGGGGTACCCCTTTGGTGAATTGGAGATTTCACCAATTTCTCCGAAATGTATTACACTGGTGTTCAACTCGTTCGATATTTCTGCCCAAGAGATCTCATGGGTAAATGCTTCTATTGGAGTTGAAACGGAGCCTTAATTCAACATTTGAAAAAAATTTACCCTTTTTGTTGGAAATTTTCACAAGTTTTTGCCTAATATTCGTACATCTCTCAGTATTTTGATAGTATCACCCTCTAAACACCTCGGATATACACGTTATTTTATACATAGAAGCCTAAGACATAAAGCTTTAACTTTCGTGCCCATGACCCTCGCATATTTTTTACTATTCACTTTCAAAACATTGCTCGAATTCATATTAGAGAAATAGAAGATTTCTGTATGGGGTACCCCTTTGGTGAATTGGAGATTTCACCAATTTCTCCGAAATGTAGTACACTGGTGTTCAACTCGTTCGATATTTCTCCCCAAGAGATCTCATGGGTAAATGCTTCTATTGGAGTTGAAACGGAGCCTTAATTCAACATTTGAAAAAAATTTACCCTTTTTGTTGGAAATTTTCACAAGTTTTTGCCTAATATTCGTACATCTCTCAGTATTTTGATAGTATCACCCTCTAAACACCTCGGATATACACGTTATTTTATACATAGAAGCCTAAGACATAAAGCTTTAACTTTCGTGCCCATGACCCTCGCATATTTTTTACTATTCACTTTCAAAACATTGCTTGAATTCATATTAGAGAAATAGAAGATTTCTGAAAGGGGTACCCCTTTGGTGAATTGGAGATTTCACCAATTTCTACGAAATGTATTACACTGGTGTTCAACTCGTTCGATATTTCTCCCCAAGAGATCTCATGGGTAAATGCTTCTATTGGAGTTGAAACCGAGCCTTAATTCAACATTTGAAATTTTTTTACCCTTTTTGTTGGAAATTTTCACAAGTTTTTGCCATATATTCGTACATCTCTCAGTATTTTGATAGTATCACCCTCTATACACCTCGGATATACACGTTATTTTATACATAGAAGCCTGAGACATAAAGCTATAACTTTCGTGCCCATGACCCTCGCATATTTTTTACTATTCACTTTCAAAACATTGCTCGAATACATATTAGAGAAATAGAAGATTTCTGAATGGGGTACCCCTTTGGTGAATTGGAGATTTCACCAATTTCTCCGAAATGTATTACACTGGTGTTCAACTCGTTCGATATTTCTGCCCAAGAGATCTCATGGGTAAATGCTTCTATTGGAGTTGAAACGGAGCCTTAATTCAACATTTGAAAAAAATTTACCCTTTTTGTTGGAAATTTTCACAAGTTTTTGCCTAATATTCGTACATCTCTCAGTATTTTGATAGTATCACCCTCTAAACACCTCGGATATACACGTTATTTTATACATAGAAGCCTAAGACATAAAGCTTTAACTTTCGTGCCCATGACCCTCGCATATTTTTTACTATTCACTTTCAAAACATTGCTCGAATTCATATTAGAGAAATAGAAGATTTCTGAATGGGGTACCCCTTTGGTGAATTGGAGATTTCACCAATTTCTCCGAAATGTATTACACTGGTGTTCAACTCGTTCGATATTTCTCCCCAAAAGATCTCATGGGTAAATGCTTCTATTGGAGTTGAAACGGAGCATTAATTCAACAATTGAAAAAAAATTACCCTTTTTGTTGGAAATTTTCACAAGTTTTTGCCTTATATTCGTACATCTCTCAGTATTTTGATAGTATCACCCTCTATACACCTCGGATATACACGTTATTTTATACATAGAAGCCTGAGACATAAAGCTATAACTTTCGTGCCCATGACCCTCGCATATTTTTTACTATTCACTTTCAAAACATTGCTCGAATACATATTAGAGAAATAGAAGATTTCTGAATGGGGTACCCCTTTGGTGAATTGGAGATTTCACCAATTTCTCCGAAATGTATTACACTGGTGTTCAACTCGTTCGATATTTCTCCCCAAGAGATCTCATGGGTAAATGCTTCTATTGGAGTTGAAACGGAGCCTTAATTCAACATTTGAAAAAAATTTACCCTTTTTGTTGGAAATTTTCACAAGTTTTTGCCTAATATTCGTACATCTCTCAGTATTTTGATAGTATCACCCTCTAAACACCTCGGATATACACGTTATTTTATACATAGAAGCCTAAGACATAAAGCTTTAACTTTCGTGCCCATGACCCTCGCATATTTTTTACTATTCACTTTCAAAACATTGCTCGAATTCATATTAGAGAAATAGAAGATTTCTGAATGGGGTACCCCTTTGGTGAATTGGAGATTTCACCAATTTCTCCGAAATGTATTACACTGGTGTTCAACTCGTTCGATATTTCTCCCCAAAAGATCTCATGGGTAAATGCTTCTATTGGAGTTGAAACGGAGCATTAATTCAACATTTGAAAAAAAATTACCCTTTTTGTTGGAAATTTTCACAAGTTTTTGCCTTATATTCGTACATCTCTCAGTATTTTGATAGTATCACCCTCTATACACCTCGGATATACACGTTATTTTATACATAGAAGCCTGAGACATAAAGCTATAACTTTCGTGCCCATGACCCTCGCATATTTTTTACTATTCACTTTCAAAACATTGCTCGAATACATATTAGAGAAATAGAAGATTTCTGAATGGGGTACCCCTTTGGTGAATTGGAGATTTCACCAATTTCTCCGAAATGTATTACACTGGTGTTCAACTCGTTCGATATTTCTCCCCAAGAGATCTCATGGGTAAATGCTTCTATTGGAGTTGAAACGGAGCCTTAATTCAACATTTGAAAAAAATTTACCCTTTTTGTTGGAAATTTTCACAAGTTTTTGCCTAATATTCGTACATCTCTCAGTATTTTGATAGTATCACCCTCTAAACACCTCGGATATACACGTTATTTTATACATAGAAGCCTAAGACATAAAGCTTTAACTTTCGTGCCCATGACCCTCGCATATTTTTTACTATTCACTTTCAAAACATTGCTCGAATTCATATTAGAGAAATAGAAGATTTCTGAATGGGGTACCCCTTTGGTGAATTGGAGATTTCACCAATTTCTCCGAAATGTATTACACTGGTGTTCAACTCGTTCGATATTTCTCCCCAAGAGATCTCATGGGTAAATGCTTCTATTGGAGTTGAAACGGAGCCTTAATTCAACATTTGAAAAAAATTTACCCTTTTTGTTGGAAATTTTCACAAGTTTTTGCCTAATATTCGTACATCTCTCAGTATTTTGATAGTATCACCCTCTAAACACCTCGGATATACACGTTATTTTATACATAGAAGCCTAAGACATAAAGCTTTAACTTTCGTGCCCATGACCCTCGCATATTTTTTACTATTCACTTTCAAAACATTGCTCGAATTCATATTAGAGAAATAGAAGATTTCTGAATGGGGTACCCCTTTGGTGAATTGGAGATTTCACCAATTTCTCCGAAATGTATTACACTGGTGTTCAACTCGTTCGATATTTCTCCCCAAAAGATCTCATGGGTAAATGCTTCTATTGGAGTTGAAACGGAGCATTAATTCAACATTTGAAAAAAAATTACCCTTTTTGTTGGAAATTTTCACAAGTTTTTGCCTTATATTCGTACATCTCTCAGTATTTTGATAGTATCACCCTCTATACACCTCGGATATACACGTTATTTTATACATAGAAGCCTGAGACATAAAGCTATAACTTTCGTGCCCATGACCCTCGCATATTTTTTACTATTCACTTTCAAAACATTGCTCGAATACATATTAGAGAAATAGAAGATTTCTGAATGGGGTACCCCTTTGGTGAATTGGAGATTTCACCAATTTCTCCGAAATGTATTACACTGGTGTTCAACTCGTTCGATATTTCTCCCCAAGAGATCTCATGGGTAAATGCTTCTATTGGAGTTGAAACGGAGCCTTAATTCAACATTTGAAAAAAATTTACCCTTTTTGTTGGAAATTTTCACAAGTTTTTGCCTAATATTCGTACATCTCTCAGTATTTTGATAGTATCACCCTCTAAACACCTCGGATATACACGTTATTTTATACATAGAAGCCTAAGACATAAAGCTTTAACTTTCGTGCCCATGACCCTCGCATATTTTTTACTATTCACTTTCAAAACATTGCTCGAATTCATATTAGAGAAATAGAGGATTTCTGAATGGGGTACCCCTTTGGTGAATTGGAGATTTCACCAATTTCTCCGAAATGTATTACACTGGTGTTCAACTCGTTCGATATTTCTCCCCAAAAGATCTCATGGGTAAATGCTTCTATTGGAGTTGAAACGGAGCATTAATTCAACATTTGAAAAAAAATTACCCTTTTTGTTGGAAATTTTCACAAGTTTTTGCCTTATATTCGTACATCTCTCAGTATTTTGATAGTATCACCCTCTATACACCTCGGATATACACGTTATTTTATACATAGAAGCCTGAGACATAAAGCTATAACTTTCGTGCCCATGACCCTCGCATATTTTTTACTATTCACTTTCAAAACATTGCTCGAATACATATTAGAGAAATAGAAGATTTCTGAATGGGGTACCCCTTTGGTGAATTGGAGATTTCACCAATTTCTCCGAAATGTATTACACTGGTGTTCAACTCGTTCGATATTTCTCCCCAAAAGATCTCATGGGTAAATGCTTCTATTGGAGTTGAAACGGAGCATTAATTCAACAATTGAAAAAAAATTACCCTTTTTGTTGGAAATTTTCACAAGTTTTTGCCTTATATTCGTACATCTCTCAGTATTTTGATAGTATCACCCTCTATACACCTCGGATATACACGTTATTTTATACATAGAAGCCTGAGACATAAAGCTATAACTTTCGTGCCCATGACCCTCGCATATTTTTTACTATTCACTTTCAAAACATTGCTCGAATACATATTAGAGAAATAGAAGATTTCTGAATGGGGTACCCCTTTGGTGAATTGGAGATTTCACCAATTTCTCCGAAATGTATTACACTGGTGTTCAACTCGTTCGATATTTCTCCCCAAGAGATCTCATGGGTAAATGCTTCTATTGGAGTTGAAACGGAGCCTTAATTCAACATTTGAAAAAAATTTACCCTTTTTGTTGGAAATTTTCACAAGTTTTTGCCTAATATTCGTACATCTCTCAGTATTTTGATAGTATCACCCTCTAAACACCTCGGATATACACGTTATTTTATACATAGAAGCCTAAGACATAAAGCTTTAACTTTCGTGCCCATGACCCTCGCATATTTTTTACTATTCACTTTCAAAACATTGCTCGAATTCATATTAGAGAAATAGAAGATTTCTGAATGGGGTACCCCTTTGGTGAATTGGAGATTTCACCAATTTCTCCGAAATGTATTACACTGGTGTTCAACTCGTTCGATATTTCTCCCCAAAAGATCTCATGGGTAAATGCTTCTATTGGAGTTGAAACGGAGCATTAATTCAACATTTGAAAAAAAATTACCCTTTTTGTTGGAAATTTTCAC
This sequence comes from Humulus lupulus, assembly GCF_963169125.1. NCBI lineage: Eukaryota > Viridiplantae > Streptophyta > Magnoliopsida > Rosales > Cannabaceae > Humulus > Humulus lupulus. Next base: position 182,503,302 of record NC_084802.1, on the reverse strand, counting down.
AAGTTTTTGCCTTATATTCGTACATCTCTCAGTATTTTGATAGTATCACCCTCTATACACCTCGGATATACACGTTATTTTATACATAGAAGCCTGAGACATAAAGCTATAACTTTCGTGCCCATGACCCTCGCATATTTTTTACTATTCACTTTCAAAACATTGCTCGAATACATATTAGAGAAATAGAAGATTTCTGAATGGGGTACCCCTTTGGTGAATTGGAGATTTCACCAATTTCTCCGAAATGTATTACACTGGTGTTCAACTCGTTCGATATTTCTCCCCAAGAGATCTCATGGGTAAATGCTTCTATTGGAGTTGAAACGGAGCCTTAATTCAACATTTGAAAAAAATTTACCCTTTTTGTTGGAAATTTTCACAAGTTTTTGCCTAATATTCGTACATCTCTCAGTATTTTGATAGTATCACCCTCTAAACACCTCGGATATACACGTTATTTTATACATAGAAGCCTAAGACATAAAGCTTTAACTTTCGTGCCCATGACCCTCGCATATTTTTTACTATTCACTTTCAAAACATTGCTCGAATTCATATTAGAGAAATAGAAGATTTCTGAATGGGGTACCCCTTTGGTGAATTGGAGATTTCACCAATTTCTCCGAAATGTATTACACTGGTGTTCAACTCGTTCGATATTTCTCCCCAAGAGATCTCATGGGTAAATGCTTCTATTGGAGTTGAAACGGAGCCTTAATTCAACATTTGAAAAAAATTTACCCTTTTTGTTGGAAATTTTCACAAGTTTTTGCCTAATATTCGTACATCTCTCAGTATTTTGATAGTATCACCCTCTAAACACCTCGGATATACACGTTATTTTATACATAGAAGCCTAAGACATAAAGCTTTAACTTTCGTGCCCATGACCCTCGCATATTTTTTACTATTCACTTTCAAAACATTGCTCGAATTCATATTAGAGAAATAGAAGATTTCTGAATGGGGTACCCCTTTGGTGAATTGGAGATTTCACCAATTTCTCCGAAATGTATTACACTGGTGTTCAACTCGTTCGATATTTCTCCCCAAAAGATCTCATGGGTAAATGCTTCTATTGGAGTTGAAACGGAGCATTAATTCAACATTTGAAAAAAAATTACCCTTTTTGTTGGAAATTTTCACAAGTTTTTGCCTTATATTCGTACATCTCTCAGTATTTTGATAGTATCACCCTCTATACACCTCGGATATACACGTTATTTTATACATAGAAGCCTGAGACATAAAGCTATAACTTTCGTGCCCATGACCCTCGCATATTTTTTACTATTCACTTTCAAAACATTGCTCGAATACATATTAGAGAAATAGAAGATTTCTGAATGGGGTACCCCTTTGGTGAATTGGAGATTTCACCAATTTCTCCGAAATGTATTACACTGGTGTTCAACTCGTTCGATATTTCTCCCCAAGAGATCTCATGGGTAAATGCTTCTATTGGAGTTGAAACGGAGCCTTAATTCAACATTTGAAAAAAATTTACCCTTTTTGTTGGAAATTTTCACAAGTTTTTGCCTAATATTCGTACATCTCTCAGTATTTTGATAGTATCACCCTCTAAACACCTCGGATATACACGTTATTTTATACATAGAAGCCTAAGACATAAAGCTTTAACTTTCGTGCCCATGACCCTCGCATATTTTTTACTATTCACTTTCAAAACATTGCTCGAATTCATATTAGAGAAATAGAGGATTTCTGAATGGGGTACCCCTTTGGTGAATTGGAGATTTCACCAATTTCTCCGAAATGTATTACACTGGTGTTCAACTCGTTCGATATTTCTCCCCAAAAGATCTCATGGGTAAATGCTTCTATTGGAGTTGAAACGGAGCATTAATTCAACATTTGAAAAAAAATTACCCTTTTTGTTGGAAATTTTCACAAGTTTTTGCCTTATATTCGTACATCTCTCAGTATTTTGATAGTATCACCCTCTATACACCTCGGATATACACGTTATTTTATACATAGAAGCCTGAGACATAAAGCTATAACTTTCGTGCCCATGACCCTCGCATATTTTTTACTATTCACTTTCAAAACATTGCTCGAATACATATTAGAGAAATAGAAGATTTCTGAATGGGGTACCCCTTTGGTGAATTGGAGATTTCACCAATTTCTCCGAAATGTATTACACTGGTGTTCAACTCGTTCGATATTTCTCCCCAAGAGATCTCATGGGTAAATGCTTCTATTGGAGTTGAAACCGAGCCTTAATTCAACATTTGAAATTTTTTTACCCTTTTTGTTGGAAATTTTCACAAGTTTTTGCCTTATATTCGTACATCTCTCAGTATTTTGATAGTATCACCCTCTATACACCTCGGATATACACGTTATTTTATACATAGAAGCCTGAGACATAAAGCTATAACTTTCGTGCCCATGACCCTCGCATATTTTTTACTATTCACTTTCAAAACATTGCTCGAATACATATTAGAGAAATAGAAGATTTCTGAATGGGGTACCCCTTTGGTGAATTGGAGATTTCACCAATTTCTCCGAAATGTATTACACTGGTGTTCAACTCGTTCGATATTTCTCCCCAAGAGATCTCATGGGTAAATGCTTCTATTGGAGTTGAAACGGAGCCTTAATTCAACATTTGAAAAAAATTTACCCTTTTTGTTGGAAATTTTCACAAGTTTTTGCCTAATATTCGTACATCTCTCAGTATTTTGATAGTATCACCCTCTAAACACCTCGGATATACACGTTATTTTATACATAGAAGCCTAAGACATAAAGCTTTAACTTTCGTGCCCATGACCCTCGCATATTTTTTACTATTCACTTTCAAAACATTGCTCGAATTCATATTAGAGAAATAGAGGATTTCTGAATGGGGTACCCCTTTGGTGAATTGGAGATTTCACCAATTTCTCCGAAATGTATTACACTGGTGTTCAACTCGTTCGATATTTCTCCCCAAAAGATCTCATGGGTAAATGCTTCTATTGGAGTTGAAACGGAGCATTAATTCAACATTTGAAAAAAAATTACCCTTTTTGTTGGAAATTTTCACAAGTTTTTGCCTTATATTCGTACATCTCTCAGTATTTTGATAGTATCACCCTCTATACACCTCGGATATACACGTTATTTTATACATAGAAGCCTGAGACATAAAGCTATAACTTTCGTGCCCATGACCCTCGCATATTTTTTACTATTCACTTTCAAAACATTGCTCGAATACATATTAGAGAAATAGAAGATTTCTGAATGGGGTACCCCTTTGGTGAATTGGAGATTTCACCAATTTCTCCGAAATGTATTACACTGGTGTTCAACTCGTTCGATATTTCTCCCCAAGAGATCTCATGGGTAAATGCTTCTATTGGAGTTGAAACCGAGCCTTAATTCAACATTTGAAATTTTTTTACCCTTTTTGTTGGAAATTTTCACAAGTTTTTGCCTTATATTCGTACATCTCTCAGTATTTTGATAGTATCACCCTCTATACACCTCGGATATACACGTTATTTTATACATAGAAGCCTGAGACATAAAGCTATAACTTTCGTGCCCATGACCCTCGCATATTTTTTACTATTCACTTTCAAAACATTGCTCGAATACATATTAGAGAAATAGAAGATTTCTGAATGGGGTACCCCTTTGGTGAATTGGAGATTTCACCAATTTCTCCGAAATGTATTACACTGGTGTTCAACTCGTTCGATATTTCTCCCCAAGAGATCTCATGGGTAAATGCTTCTATTGGAGTTGAAACGGAGCCTTAATTCAACATTTGAAAAAAATTTACCCTTTTTGTTGGAAATTTTCACAAGTTTTTGCCTAATATTCGTACATCTCTCAGTATTTTGATAGTATCACCCTCTAAACACCTCGGATATACACGTTATTTTATACATAGAAGCCTAAGACATAAAGCTTTAACTTTCGTGCCCATGACCCTCGCATATTTTTTACTATTCACTTTCAAAACATTGCTCGAATTCATATTAGAGAAATAGAAGATTTCTGAATGGGGTACCCCTTTGGTGAATTGGAGATTTCACCAATTTCTCCGAAATGTATTACACTGGTGTTCAACTCGTTCGATATTTCTCCCCAAGAGATCTCATGGGTAAATGCTTCTATTGGAGTTGAAACGGAGCCTTAATTCAACATTTGAAAAAAATTTACCCTTTTTGTTGGAAATTTTCACAAGTTTTTGCCTAATATTCGTACATCTCTCAGTATTTTGATAGTATCACCCTCTAAACACCTCGGATATACACGTTATTTTATACATAGAAGCCTAAGACATAAAGCTTTAACTTTCGTGCCCATGACCCTCGCATATTTTTTACTATTCACTTTCAAAACATTGCTCGAATTCATATTAGAGAAATAGAAGATTTCTGAATGGGGTACCCCTTTGGTGAATTGGAGATTTCACCAATTTCTCCGAAATGTATTACACTGGTGTTCAACTCGTTCGATATTTCTCCCCAAAAGATCTCATGGGTAAATGCTTCTATTGGAGTTGAAACGGAGCATTAATTCAACATTTGAAAAAAAATTACCCTTTTTGTTGGAAATTTTCACAAGTTTTTGCCTTATATTCGTACATCTCTCAGTATTTTGATAGTATCACCCTCTATACACCTCGGATATACACGTTATTTTATACATAGAAGCCTGAGACATAAAGCTATAACTTTCGTGCCCATGACCCTCGCATATTTTTTACTATTCACTTTCAAAACATTGCTCGAATACATATTAGAGAAATAGAAGATTTCTGAATGGGGTACCCCTTTGGTGAATTGGAGATTTCACCAATTTCTCCGAAATGTATTACACTGGTGTTCAACTCGTTCGATATTTCTCCCCAAGAGATCTCATGGGTAAATGCTTCTATTGGAGTTGAAACGGAGCCTTAATTCAACATTTGAAAAAAATTTACCCTTTTTGTTGGAAATTTTCACAAGTTTTTGCCTAATATTCGTACATCTCTCAGTATTTTGATAGTATCACCCTCTAAACACCTCGGATATACACGTTATTTTATACATAGAAGCCTAAGACATAAAGCTTTAACTTTCGTGCCCATGACCCTCGCATATTTTTTACTATTCACTTTCAAAACATTGCTCGAATTCATATTAGAGAAATAGAAGATTTCTGAATGGGGTACCCCTTTGGTGAATTGGAGATTTCACCAATTTCTCCGAAATGTATTACACTGGTGTTCAACTCGTTCGATATTTCTCCCCAAGAGATCTCATGGGTAAATGCTTCTATTGGAGTTGAAACGGAGCCTTAATTCAACATTTGAAAAAAATTTACCCTTTTTGTTGGAAATTTTCACAAGTTTTTGCCTAATATTCGTACATCTCTCAGTATTTTGATAGTATCACCCTCTAAACACCTCGGATATACACGTTATTTTATACATAGAAGCCTAAGACATAAAGCTTTAACTTTCGTGCCCATGACCCTCGCATATTTTTTACTATTCACTTTCAAAACATTGCTCGAATTCATATTAGAGAAATAGAAGATTTCTGAATGGGGTACCCCTTTGGTGAATTGGAGATTTCACCAATTTCTCCGAAATGTATTACACTGGTGTTCAACTCGTTCGATATTTCTCCCCAAAAGATCTCATGGGTAAATGCTTCTATTGGAGTTGAAACGGAGCATTAATTCAACATTTGAAAAAAAATTACCCTTTTTGTTGGAAATTTTCACAAGTTTTTGCCTTATATTCGTACATCTCTCAGTATTTTGATAGTATCACCCTCTATACACCTCGGATATACACGTTATTTTATACATAGAAGCCTGAGACATAAAGCTATAACTTTCGTGCCCATGACCCTCGCATATTTTTTACTATTCACTTTCAAAACATTGCTCGAATACATATTAGAGAAATAGAAGATTTCTGAATGGGGTACCCCTTTGGTGAATTGGAGATTTCACCAATTTCTCCGAAATGTATTACACTGGTGTTCAACTCGTTCGATATTTCTCCCCAAGAGATCTCATGGGTAAATGCTTCTATTGGAGTTGAAACGGAGCCTTAATTCAACATTTGAAAAAAATTTACCCTTTTTGTTGGAAATTTTCACAAGTTTTTGCCTAATATTCGTACATCTCTCAGTATTTTGATAGTATCACCCTCTAAACACCTCGGATATACACGTTATTTTATACATAGAAGCCTAAGACATAAAGCTTTAACTTTCGTGCCCATGACCCTCGCATATTTTTTACTATTCACTTTCAAAACATTGCTCGAATTCATATTAGAGAAATAGAAGATTTCTGAATGGGGTACCCCTTTGGTGAATTGGAGATTTCACCAATTTCTCCGAAATGTATTACACTGGTGTTCAACTCGTTCGATATTTCTCCCCAAAAGATCTCATGGGTAAATGCTTCTATTGGAGTTGAAACGGAGCATTAATTCAACATTTGAAAAAAAATTACCCTTTTTGTTGGAAATTTTCACAAGTTTTTGCCTTATATTCGTACATCTCTCAGTATTTTGATAGTATCACCCTCTATACACCTCGGATATACACGTTATTTTATACATAGAAGCCTGAGACATAAAACTATAACTTTCGTGCCCATGACCCTCGCATATTTTTTACTATTCACTTTCAAAACATTGCTCGAATACATATTAGAGAAATAGAAGATTTCTGAATGGGGTACCCCTTTGGTGAATTGGAGATTTCACCAATTTCTCCGAAATGTATTACACTGGTGTTCAACTCGTTCGATATTTCTCCCCAAGAGATCTCATGGGTAAATGCTTCTATTGGAGTTGAAACCGAGCCTTAATTCAACATTTGAAATTTTTTTACCCTTTTTGTTGGAAATTTTCACAAGTTTTTGCCTTATATTCGTACATCTCTCAGTATTTTGATAGTATCACCCTCTATACACCTCGGATATACACGTTATTTTATACATAGAAGCCTGAGACATAAAGCTATAACTTTCGTGCCCATGACCCTCGCATATTTTTTACTATTCACTTTCAAAACATTGCTCGAATACATATTAGAGAAATAGAAGATTTCTGAATGGGGTACCCCTTTGGTGAATTGGAGATTTCACCAATTTCTCCGAAATGTATTACACTGGTGTTCAACTCGTTCGATATTTCTCCCCAAGAGATCTCATGGGTAAATGCTTCTATTGGAGTTGAAACAGAGCCTTAATTCAACATTTGAAAAAAATTTACCCTTTTTGTTGGAAATTTTCACAAGTTTTTGCCTAATATTCGTACATCTCTCAGTATTTTGATAGTATCACCCTCTAAACACCTCGGATATACACGTTATTTTATACATAGAAGCCTAAGACATAAAGCTTTAACTTTCGTGCCCATGACCCTCGCATATTTTTTACTATTCACTTTCAAAACATTGCTCGAATTCATATTAGAGAAATAGAAGATTTCTGAATGGGGTAACCCTTTGGTGAATTGGAGATTTCACCAATTTCTCCGAAATGTATTACACTGGTGTTCAACTCGTTCGATATTTCTCCGCAAGAGATCTCATGGGTAAATGCTTCTATTGGAATTGAAACGGAGCCTTAATTCCACATTTGAAAAAAAATTACCCTTTTTGTTGGAAATTTTCACAAGTTTTTTCCTAATATTCGTACATCTCTCAGTATTTTGATAGTATCACCCTCTATACACCTCGGATATACACGTTATTTTATACATAAAAGCCTGAGACATAAAGCTATAACTTTCGTGCCCATGACCCTCGCATATTTTTTACTATTCACTTTCAAAACATTGCTCGAATTCATATTTGAGAAATCGAAGATTTCTGAAAGGGGTACCCCTTTGGTGAATTGGAGATTTCACCAATTTCTCCGAAATGTATTACGCTGGTGTTCAACTCATTCGATATTTCTCCCCAAGAGATCTCATGGGTAAATGCTTCTATTGGAGTTGAAACGGAGCCTTAATTCCACATTTGAAAAAAAATAACCCTTTTTTCTTGGAAATTTTCACAAGTTTTTGCCTTAAATTCGTACATCTCTCAGTATTTTGATAGTATCACCCTCTATACACCTCCGATATACACATTATTTTATACATAGAAGCCTGAGACATAAAGCTATAACTTTCGTGCCCATGACCCTCGCATATTTTTTACTATTCACTTTCAAAACATTGCTCGAATACATATTAGAGAAATAGAAGATTTCTGAATGGGGTACCCCTTTGGTGAATTGGAGATTTCACCAATTTCTCCGAAATGTATTACACTGGTGTTCAACTCGTTTGATATTTCTCCCCAAGAGATCTCATGGGTAAATGCTTCTATTGGAGTTGAAACCGAGCCTTAATTCAACATTTGAAATTTTTTTACCCTTTTTGTTGGAAATTTTCACAAGTTTTTGCCTTATATTCGTACATCTCTCAGTATTTTGATAGTATCACCCTCTATACACCTCGGATATACACGTTATTTTATACATAGAAGCCTGAGACATAAAGCTATAACTTTCGTGCCCATGACCCTCGCATATTTTTTACTATTCACTTTCAAAACATTGCTCGAATTCATATTTGAGAAATCGAAGATTTCTGAAAGGGGTACCCCTTTGGTGAATTGGAGATTTCACCAATTTCTCCGAAATGTATTACACTGGTGTTCAACTCGTTCGATATTTCTCCCCAAGAGATCTCATGGGTAAATTCTTCTATTTGAGTTGAAACGGAGCCTTAATTCAACATTTGAAAAAAAATTACCCTTTTTGTTGGAAATTTTCACAAGTTTTTGCCTTATATTCGTACATCTCTCAGTATTATGATAGTATCACTTTCTAAACACCTCGGATATACACGATATTTTATACATAGAATGCTAAGACATAAAGCTATAACTTTCGTGGCCATGACCCTCGCATATTTTTTACTATTCACTTTCAAAACATTGCTCGAATTCATATTTGAGAAATCGAAGATTTCTGAAAGGGGTACCCCTTTGGTGAATTGGAGATTTCACCAATTTCTCCGAAATGTATTACACTGGTGTTCGACTCATTCGATATTTCTCCCCAAGAGATCTCATGGGTAAATGCTTCTATTGGAGTTGAAACGGAGCCTTAATTCCACATTTGAAAAAAAATAACCCTTTTTGTTGGAAATTTTCACAAGTTTTTGCCTAATATTCGTACATCTCTCAGTATTTTGATAGTATCACCCTCTAAACACCTTGGATATACACGATATTTTATACATAGAAGCATAAGACATAAAGCTATAACTTTCGTGCCCATGACCCTCGCATATTTTTTACTATTCACTTTCAAAACATTGCTCGAATACATATTAGAGAAATAGAAGATTTCTGAATGGGGTACCCCTTTGGTGAATTGGAGATTTCACCAATTTCTCCGAAATGTATTACACTGGTGTTCAACTCGTTTGATATTTCTCCCCAAGAGATCTCATGGGTAAATGCTTCTATTGGAGTTGAAACCGAGCCTTAATTCAACATTTGAAATTTTTTTACCCTTTTTGTTGGAAATTTTCACAAGTTTTTGCCTTATATTCGTACATCTCTCAGTATTTTGATAGTATCACCCTCTATACACCTCGGATATACACGTTATTTTATACATAGAAGCCTGAGACATAAAGCTATAACTTTCGTGCCCATGACCCTCGCATATTTTTTACTATTCACTTTCAAAACATTGCTCGAATTCATATTTGAGAAATCGAAGATTTCTGAAAGGGGTACCCCTTTGGTGAATTGGAGATTTCACCAATTTCTCCGAAATGTATTACACTGGTGTTCAACTCGTTCGATATTTCTCCCCAAGAGATCTCATGGGTAAATTCTTCTATTTGAGTTGAAACGGAGCCTTAATTCAACATTTGAAAAAAAATTACCCTTTTTGTTGGAAATTTTCACAAGTTTTTGCCTTATATTCGTACATCTCTCAGTATTATGATAGTATCACTTTCTAAACACCTCGGATATACACGATATTTTATACATAGAATGCTAAGACATAAAGCTATAACTTTCGTGGCCATGACCCTCGCATAGTTTTTACTATTCACTTTCAAAACATTGCTCGAATTCATATTTGAGAAATCGAAGATTTCTGAAAGGGGTACCCCTTTGGTGAATTGGAGATTTCACCAATTTCTCCGAAATGTATTACACTGGTGTTCGACTCATTCGATATTTCTCCCCAAGAGATCTCATGGGTAAATGCTTCTATTGGAGTTGAAACGGAGCCTTAATTCCACATTTGAAAAAAAATAACCCTTTTTGTTGGAAATTTTCACAAGTTTTTGCCTAATATTCGTACATCTCTCAGTATTTTGATAGTATCACCCTCTAAACACCTTGGATATACACGATATTTTATACATAGAAGCATAAGACATAAAGCTATAACTTTCGTGCCCATGACCCTCGCATATTTTTTACTATTCACTTTCAAAACATTGCTCGAATTCATATTTGAGAAATCGAAGATTTCTGAAAGGGGTACCCCTTTGGTGAATTGGAGATTTCACCAATTTCTCCGAAATGTATTACACTGGTGTTCAACTCATTCGATATTTCTCCCCAAGAGATCTCATGGGTAAATGCTTCTATTGGAGTTGAAACGGAGCCTTAATTCCACATTTGAAAAAAAATAACCCTTTTTTCTTGGAAATTTTCACAAGTTTTTGCCTTATATTCGTACATCTCTCAGTATTTTGATAGTATCACCCTCTATACACCTCGGATATACACATTATTTTATACATAGAAGCCTGAGACATAAAGGTATAACTTTCGTGCCCATGACCCTCGAATATTTTTTACTATTCACTTTCAAAACATTGCTCGAATACATATTAGAGAAATAGAAGATTTCTGAATGGGGTACCCCTTTGGTGAATTGGAGATTTCACCAATTTCTCCGAAATGTATTACACTGGTGTTCAACTCGTTTGATATTTCTCCCCAAGAGATCTCATGGGTAAATGCTTCTATTGGAGTTGAAACTGAGCCTTAATTAAACATTTGAAATTTTTTTACCCTTTTTGTTGGAAATTTTCACAAGTTTTTGCCTTATATTCGTACATCTCTCAGTATTTTGATAGCATCACCCTCTATACACCTCGGATATACACGTTATTTTATACATAGAAGCCTGAGACATAAAGCTATAACTTTCGTGCCCATGACCCTCGCATATTTTTTACTATTCACTTTCAAAACATTGCTTGAATTCATATTAGAGAAATAGAAGATTTCTGAAAGGGGTACCCCTTTGGTGAATTGGAGATTTCACCAATTTCTACGAAATGTATTACACTGGTGTTCAACTCGTTCGATATTTCTCCCCAAGAGATCTCATGGGTAAATGCTTCTATTGGAGTTGAAACCGAGCCTTAATTCAACATTTGAAATTTTTTTACCCTTTTTGTTGGAAATTTTCACAAGTTTTTGCCTTACATTCGTACATCTCTCAGTATTTTGATAGTATCACCCTCTATACACCTCGGATATACACGTTATTTTATACATAGAAGCCTGAGACATAAAGCTATAACTTTCGTGCCCATGACCCTCGCATATTTTTTACTATTCACTTTCAAAACATTGCTCGAATACATATTAGAGAAATAGAAGATTTCTGAATGGGGTACCCCTTTGGTGAATTGGAGATTTCACCAATTTCTCCGAAATGTATTACACTCGTGTTCAACTCGTTCGATATTTCTCCCCAAGAGATCTCATGGGTAAATGCTTCTATTGGAGTTGAAACCGAGCCTTAATTCAACATTTGAAATTTTTTTACCCTTTTTGTTGGAAATTTTCACAAGTTTTTGCCTTATATTCGTACATCTCTCAGTATTTTGATAGCATCACCCTCTATACACCTCGGATATACACGTTATTTTATACATAGAAGCCTGAGACATAAAGCTATAACTTTCGTGCCCATGACCCTCGCATATTTTTTACTATTCACTTTCAAAACATTGCTTGAATTCATATTAGAGAAATAGAAGATTTCTGAAAGGGGTACCCCTTTGGTGAATTGGAGATTTCACCAATTTCTACGAAATGTATTACACTGGTGTTCAACTCGTTCGATATTTCTCCCCAAGAGATCTCATGGGTAAATGCTTCTATTGGAGTTGAAACGGAGCCTTAATTCCACATTTGAAAAAAAATTACCCTTTTTGTTGGAAATTTTCACAGGTTTTTGCCTAATATTCGTACATCTCTCAGTATTTTGATAGTATTACCCTCTAAACACCTCGGATATACACGATATTTTATACATAGAAGCATAAGACATAAAGCTATAACTTTCGTGCCCATGACCCTCGTATATTTTTTACTATTCACTTTCAAAACATTGCTCGAATTCATATTAGAGAAATCGAAGATTTCTGAAAGGGGTACCCCTTTGGTGAATTGGAGATTTCACCAATTTCTCCGAAATGTATTACACTGGTGTTCGACTCGTTCGATATTTCTCCCCAAGAGATCTCATGGGTAAATGCTTCTATTGGTGTTGAAACGGAGCCTTAATTCAACATTTGAAAAAATATTCACCTTTTAGTTGGCAATTTTCACAGGTTTTTGCCTTATATTCGTACATCTCTCAGTATTTTGATAGCATCACCCTCTAAACACCTCGGATGTGTACGATATTTTATACATAGAAGCCTAGGACATAAAGCTTTAACTTTCGTGCCCATGACCCTCGCATATTTTTTACTATTCACTTTCAAAACATTGCTTGAATTCATATTAGAGAAATAGAAGATTTCTGAAAGGGGTACCCCTTTGGTGAATTGGAGATTTCACCAATTTCTCCGAAATGTATTACACTGGTGTTCAACTCGTTCGATATTTCTCCCCAAGAGATCTCATGGGTAAATTCTTCTATTGGAGTTGAAACGGAGCCTTAATTCAACATTTGAAAAAAAATTACCCTTTTTGTTGGAAATTTTCACAAGTTTTTGCCTTATATTCGTACATCTCTAAGTATTTTGATAGTATCACCTTCTAAACACCTCGGATATACACGATATTTTATACATAGAATGCTAAGACATAAAGCTATAACTTTCGTGCCCATGACCCTCGCATATTTTTTACTATTCACTTTCAAAACATTGCTCGAATTCATTTTAGAGAAATCGAAGATTTCTGAAAGGGGTACCCCTTTGGTGAATTGGAGATTTCACCAATTTCTCCGAAATGTATTACACTGGTGTTCGACTCGTTCGATATTTCTCCCCAAGAGATCTCATGGGTAAATGCTTCTATTGGAGTTGAAACGGAGCCTTAATTCAACATTTGAAAAAATATTCACCTTTTAGTTGGCAATTTTCACAGGTTTTTGCCTTATATTCGTACATCTCTCAGTATTTTGATAGTATCACCTTCTAAACACCTCGGATATACACGATATTTTATACATAGAAGCATAAGACATAAAGCTATAACTTTCGTGCCCATGACCCTCGCATATTTTTTACTATTCACTTTCAAAACATTGCTCGAATTCATATTAGAGAAATAGAAGATTTCTGAAAGGGGTACCCCTTTGGTGAATTGGAGATTTCACCAATTTCTCCGAAATGTATTACACTGGTGTTCAACTCATTCGATATTTCTCCCCAAGAGATCTCATGGGTAAATGCTTCTATTGGAGTTGAAACGGAGCCTTAATTCCACATTTGAAAAAAAATAACCCTTTTTTCTTGGAAATTTTCACAAGTTTTTGCCTAATATTCGTACATCTCTCAGTATTTTGATAGTATCACCCTCTAAACACCTTGGATATACACGATATTTTATAAATAGAAGCATAAGACATAAAGCTATAACTTTCGTGCCCATGACCCTCGCATATTTTTTACTATTCACTTTCAAAACATTGCTCGAATTCATATTTGAGAAATCGAAGATTTCTGAAAGGGGTACCCCTTTGGTGAATTGGTGATTTCACCAATTTCTCCGAAATGTATTACACTGGTGTTCAACTCATTCGATATTTCTCCCCAAGAGATCTCATGGGTAAATGCTTCTATTGGAGTTGAAACGGAGCCTTAATTCCACATTTGAAAAAAAATAACCCTTTTTGTTGGAAATTTTCACAAGTTTTTGCCTAATATTCGTACATCTCTCAGTATTTTGATAGTATCACCCTCTAAACACCTTGGATATACACGATATTTTATACATAGAAGCATAAGACATAAAGCTATAACTTTCGTGCCCATGACCCTCGCATATTTTTTACTATTCACTTTCAAAACATTGCTCGAATTCATATTTGAGAAATCGAAGATTTCTGAAAGGGGTACCCCTTTGGTGAATTGGAGATTTCACCAATTTCTCCGAAATGTATTACACTGGTGTTCAACTCATTCGATATTTCTCCCCAAGAGATCTCATGGGTAAATGCTTCTATTGGAGTTGAAACGGAGCCTTAATTCCACATTTGAAAAAAAATAACCCTTTTTTCTTGGAAATTTTCACAAGTTTTTGCCTTATATTCGTACATCTCTCAGTATTTTGATAGTATCACCCTCTATACACCTCGGATATACACATTATTTTATACATAGAAGCCTGAGACATAAAGGTATAACTTTCGTGCCCATGACCCTCGCATATTTTTTACTATTCACTTTCAAAACATTGCTCGAATACATATTAGAGAAATAGAAGATTTCTGAATGGGGTACCCCTTTGGTGAATTGGAGATTTCACCAATTTCTCCGAAATGTATTACACTGGTGTTCAACTCGTTTGATATTTCTCCCCAAGAGATCTCATGGGTAAATGCTTCTATTGGAGTTGAAACCGAGCCTTAATTCAACATTTGAAATTTTTTTACCCTTTTTGTTGGAAATTTTCACAAGTTTTTGCCTTATATTCGTACATCTCTCAGTATTTTGATAGTATCACCCTCTATACACCTCGGATATACACGTTATTTTATACATAGAAGCCTGAGACATAAAGCTATAACTTTCGTGCCCATGACCCTCGCATATTTTTTACTATTCACTTTCAAAACATTGCTCGAATTCATATTTGAGAAATCGAAGATTTCTGAAAGGGGTACCCCTTTGGTGAATTGGAGATTTCACCAATTTCTCCGAAATGTATTACACTGGTGTTCAACTCGTTCGATATTTCTCCCCAAGAGATCTCATGGGTAAATTCTTCTATTTGAGTTGAAACGGAGCCTTAATTCAACATTTGAAAAAAAATTACCCTTTTTGTTGGAAATTTTCACAAGTTTTTGCCTTATATTCGTACATCTCTCAGTATTATGATAGTATCACTTTCTAAACACCTCGGATATACACGATATTTTATACATAGAATGCTAAGACATAAAGCTATAACTTTCGTGGCCATGACCCTCGCATATTTTTTACTATTCACTTTCAAAACATTGCTCGAATTCATATTTGAGAAATCGAAGATTTCTGAAAGGGGTACCCCTTTGGTGAATTGGAGATTTCACCAATTTCTCCGAAATGTATTACACTGGTGTTCGACTCATTCGATATTTCTCCCCAAGAGATCTCATGGGTAAATGCTTCTATTGGAGTTGAAACGGAGCCTTAATTCCACATTTGAAAAAAAATAACCCTTTTTGTTGGAAATTTTCACAAGTTTTTGCCTAATATTCGTACATCTCTCAGTATTTTGATAGTATCACCCTCTAAACACCTTGGATATACACGATATTTTATACATAGAAGCATAAGACATAAAGCTATAACTTTCGTGCCCATGACCCTCGCATATTTTTTACTATTCACTTTCAAAACATTGCTCGAATACATATTAGAGAAATAGAAGATTTCTGAATGGGGTACCCCTTTGGTGAATTGGAGATTTCACCAATTTCTCCGAAATGTATTACACTGGTGTTCAACTCGTTTGATATTTCTCCCCAAGAGATCTCATGGGTAAATGCTTCTATTGGAGTTGAAACCGAGCCTTAATTCAACATTTGAAATTTTTTTACCCTTTTTGTTGGAAATTTTCACAAGTTTTTGCCTTATATTCGTACATCTCTCAGTATTTTGATAGTATCACCCTCTATACACCTCGGATATACACGTTATTTTATACATAGAAGCCTGAGACATAAAGCTATAACTTTCGTGCCCATGACCCTCGCATATTTTTTACTATTCACTTTCAAAACATTGCTCGAATTCATATTTGAGAAATCGAAGATTTCTGAAAGGGGTACCCCTTTGGTGAATTGGAGATTTCACCAATTTCTCCGAAATGTATTACACTGGTGTTCAACTCGTTCGATATTTCTCCCCAAGAGATCTCATGGGTAAATTCTTCTATTTGAGTTGAAACGGAGCCTTAATTCAACATTTGAAAAAAAATTACCCTTTTTGTTGGAAATTTTCACAAGTTTTTGCCTTATATTCGTACATCTCTCAGTATTATGATAGTATCACTTTCTAAACACCTCGGATATACACGATATTTTATACATAGAATGCTAAGACATAAAGCTATAACTTTCGTGGCCATGACCCTCGCATATTTTTTACTATTCACTTTCAAAACATTGCTCGAATTCATATTTGAGAAATCGAAGATTTCTGAAAGGGGTACCCCTTTGGTGAATTGGAGATTTCACCAATTTCTCCGAAATGTATTACACTGGTGTTCGACTCATTCGATATTTCTCCCCAAGAGATCTCATGGGTAAATGCTTCTATTGGAGTTGAAACGGAGCCTTAATTCCACATTTGAAAAAAAATAACCCTTTTTGTTGGAAATTTTCACAAGTTTTTGCCTAATATTCGTACATCTCTCAGTATTTTGATAGTATCACCCTCTAAACACCTTGGATATACACGATATTTTATACATAGAAGCATAAGACATAAAGCTATAACTTTCGTGCCCATGACCCTCGCATATTTTTTACTATTCACTTTCAAAACATTGCTCGAATTCATATTTGAGAAATCGAAGATTTCTGAAAGGGGTACCCCTTTGGTGAATTGGAGATTTCACCAATTTCTCCGAAATGTATTACACTGGTGTTCAACTCATTCGATATTTCTCCCCAAGAGATCTCATGGGTAAATGCTTCTATTGGAGTTGAAACGGAGCCTTAATTCCACATTTGAAAAAAAATAACCCTTTTTTCTTGGAAATTTTCACAAGTTTTTGCCTTATATTCGTACATCTCTCAGTATTTTGATAGTATCACCCTCTATACACCTCGGATATACACATTATTTTATACATAGAAGCCTGAGACATAAAGGTATAACTTTCGTGCCCATGACCCTCGAATATTTTTTACTATTCACTTTCAAAACATTGCTCGAATACATATTAGAGAAATAGAAGATTTCTGAATGGGGTACCCCTTTGGTGAATTGGAGATTTCACCAATTTCTCCGAAATGTATTACACTGGTGTTCAACTCGTTTGATATTTCTCCCCAAGAGATCTCATGGGTAAATGCTTCTATTGGAGTTGAAACTGAGCCTTAATTAAACATTTGAAATTTTTTTACCCTTTTTGTTGGAAATTTTCACAAGTTTTTGCCTTATATTCGTACATCTCTCAGTATTTTGATAGCATCACCCTCTATACACCTCGGATATACACGTTATTTTATACATAGAAGCCTGAGACATAAAGCTATAACTTTCGTGCCCATGACCCTCGCATATTTTTTACTATTCACTTTCAAAACATTGCTTGAATTCATATTAGAGAAATAGAAGATTTCTGAAAGGGGTACCCCTTTGGTGAATTGGAGATTTCACCAATTTCTACGAAATGTATTACACTGGTGTTCAACTCGTTCGATATTTCTCCCCAAGAGATCTCATGGGTAAATGCTTCTATTGGAGTTGAAACCGAGCCTTAATTCAACATTTGAAATTTTTTTACCCTTTTTGTTGGAAATTTTCACAAGTTTTTGCCTTATATTCGTACATCTCTCAGTATTTTGATAGTATCACCCTCTATACACCTCGGATATACACGTTATTTTATACATAGAAGCCTGAGACATAAAGCTATAACTTTCGTGCCCATGACCCTCGCATATTTTTTACTATTCACTTTCAAAACATTGCTCGAATACATATTAGAGAAATAGAAGATTTCTGAATGGGGTACCCCTTTGGTGAATTGGAGATTTCACCAATTTCTCCGAAATGTATTACACTCGTGTTCAACTCGTTCGATATTTCTCCCCAAGAGATCTCATGGGTAAATGCTTCTATTGGAGTTGAAACCGAGCCTTAATTCAACATTTGAAATTTTTTTACCCTTTTTGTTGGAAATTTTCACAAGTTTTTGCCTTATATTCGTACATCTCTCAGTATTTTGATAGCATCACCCTCTATACACCTCGGATATACACGTTATTTTATACATAGAAGCCTGAGACATAAAGCTATAACTTTCGTGCCCATGACCCTCGCATATTTTTTACTATTCACTTTCAAAACATTGCTTGAATTCATATTAGAGAAATAGAAGATTTCTGAAAGGGGTACCCCTTTGGTGAATTGGAGATTTCACCAATTTCTACGAAATGTATTACACTGGTGTTCAACTCGTTCGATATTTCTCCCCAAGAGATCTCATGGGTAAATGCTTCTATTGGAGTTGAAACGGAGCCTTAATTCCACATTTGAAAAAAAATTACCCTTTTTGTTGGAAATTTTCACAGGTTTTTGCCTAATATTCGTACATCTCTCAGTATTTTGATAGTATTACCCTCTAAACACCTCGGATATACACGATATTTTATACATAGAAGCATAAGACATAAAGCTATAACTTTCGTGCCCATGACCCTCGTATATTTTTTACTATTCACTTTCAAAACATTGCTCGAATTCATATTTGAGAAATCGAAGATTTCTGAAAGGGGTACCCCTTTGGTGAATTGGAGATTTCACCAATTTCTCCGAAATGTATTACACTGGTGTTCAACTCTTTCGATATTTCTCCCCAAGAGATCTCATGGGTAAATGCTTCTATTGGAGTTGAAACGGAGCCTTAATTCCACATTTGAAAAAAAATAACCCTTTGTTCTTGGAAATTTTCACAAGTTTTTGCCTTATATTCGTACATCTCTCAGTATTTTGATAGTATCACCCTCTATACACCTCCGATATACACATTATTTTATACATAGAAGCCTGAGACATAAAGGTATAACTTTCGTGCCCATGACCCTCGCATATTTTTTACTATTCACTTTCAAAACATTGCTCGAATACATATTAGAGAAATAGAAGATTTCTGAATGGGGTACCCCTTTGGTGAATTGGAGATTTCACCAATTTCTCCGAAATGTATTACACTGGTGTTCAACTCGTTTGATATTTCTCCCCAAGAGATCTCATGGGTAAATGCTTCTATTGGAGTTGAAACCGAGCCTTAATTCAACATTTGAAATTTTTTTACCCTTTTTGTTGGAAATTTTCACAAGTTTTTGCCTTATATTCGTACATCTCTCAGTATTTTGATAGTATCACCCTCTATACACCTCGGATATACACGTTATTTTATACATAGAAGCCTGAGACATAAAGCTATAACTTTCGTGCCCATGACCCTCGCATATTTTTTACTATTCACTTTCAAAACATTGCTCGAATTCATATTTGAGAAATCGAAGATTTCTGAAAGGGGTACCCCTTTGGTGAATTGGAGATTTCACCAATTTCTCCGAAATGTATTACACTGGTGTTCAACTCGTTCGATATTTCTCCCCAAGAGATCTCATGGGTAAATTCTTCTATTTGAGTTGAAACGGAGCCTTAATTCAACATTTGAAAAAAAATTACCCTTTTTGTTGGAAATTTTCACAAGTTTTTGCCTTATATTCGTACATCTCTCAGTATTATGATAGTATCACTTTCTAAACACCTTGGATATACACGATATTTTATACATAGAAGCATAAGACATAAAGCTATAACTTTCGTGCCCATGACCCTCGCATATTTTTTACTATTCACTTTCAAAACATTGCTCGAATACATATTAGAGAAATAGAAGATTTCTGAATGGGGTACCCCTTTGGTGAATTGGAGATTTCACCAATTTCTCCGAAATGTATTACACTGGTGTTCAACTCGTTTGATATTTCTCCCCAAGAGATCTCATGGGTAAATGCTTCTATTGGAGTTGAAACCGAGCCTTAATTCAACATTTGAAATTTTTTTACCCTTTTTGTTGGAAATTTTCACAAGTTTTTGCCTTATATTCGTACATCTCTCAGTATTTTGATAGTATCACCCTCTATACACCTCGGATATACACGTTATTTTATACATAGAAGCCTGAGACATAAAGCTATAACTTTCGTGCCCATGACCCTCGCATATTTTTTACTATTCACTTTCAAAACATTGCTCGAATTCATATTTGAGAAATCGAAGATTTCTGAAAGGGGTACCCCTTTGGTGAATTGGAGATTTCACCAATTTCTCCGAAATGTATTACACTGGTGTTCAACTCGTTCGATATTTCTCCCCAAGAGATCTCATGGGTAAATTCTTCTATTTGAGTTGAAACGGAGCCTTAATTCAACATTTGAAAAAAAATTACCCTTTTTGTTGGAAATTTTCACAAGTTTTTGCCTTATATTCGTACATCTCTCAGTATTATGATAGTATCACTTTCTAAACACCTCGGATATACACGATATTTTATACATAGAATGCTAAGACATAAAGCTATAACTTTCGTGGCCATGACCCTCGCATATTTTTTACTATTCACTTTCAAAACATTGCTCGAATTCATATTTGAGAAATCGAAGATTTCTGAAAGGGGTACCCCTTTGGTGAATTGGAGATTTCACCAATTTCTCCGAAATGTATTACACTGGTGTTCGACTCATTCGATATTTCTCCCCAAGAGATCTCATGGGTAAATGCTTCTATTGGAGTTGAAACGGAGCCTTAATTCCACATTTGAAAAAAAATAACCCTTTTTGTTGGAAATTTTCACAAGTTTTTGCCTAATATTCGTACATCTCTCAGTATTTTGATAGTATCACCCTCTAAACACCTTGGATATACACGATATTTTATACATAGAAGCATAAGACATAAAGCTATAACTTTCGTGCCCATGACCCTCGCATATTTTTTACTATTCACTTTCAAAACATTGCTCGAATTCATATTTGAGAAATCGAAGATTTCTGAAAGGGGTACCCCTTTGGTGAATTGGAGATTTCACCAATTTCTCCGAAATGTATTACACTGGTGTTCAACTCATTCGATATTTCTCCCCAAGAGATCTCATGGGTAAATGCTTCTATTGGAGTTGAAACGGAGCCTTAATTCCACATTTGAAAAAAAATAACCCTTTTTTCTTGGAAATTTTCACAAGTTTTTGCCTTATATTCGTACATCTCTCAGTATTTTGATAGTATCACCCTCTATACACCTCGGATATACACATTATTTTATACATAGAAGCCTGAGACATAAAGGTATAACTTTCGTGCCCATGACCCTCAAATATTTTTTACTATTCACTTTCAAAACATTGCTCGAATACATATTAGAGAAATAGAAGATTTCTGAATGGGGTACCCCTTTGGTGAATTGGAGATTTCACCAATTTCTCCGAAATGTATTACACTGGTGTTCAACTCGTTTGATATTTCTCCCCAAGAGATCTCATGGGTAAATGCTTCTATTGGAGTTGAAACTGAGCCTTAATTAAACATTTGAAATTTTTTTACCCTTTTTGTTGGAAATTTTCACAAGTTTTTGCCTTATATTCGTACATCTCTCAGTATTTTGATAGCATCACCCTCTATACACCTCGGATATACACGTTATTTTATACATAGAAGCCTGAGACATAAAGCTATAACTTTCATGCCCATGACCCTCGCATATTTTTTACTATTCACTTTCAAAACATTGCTTGAATTCATATTAGAGAAATAGAAGATTTCTGAAAGGGGTACCCCTTTGGTGAATTGGAGATTTCACCAATTTCTACGAAATGTATTACACTGGTGTTCAACTCGTTCGATATTTCTCCCCAAGAGATCTCATGGGTAAATGCTTCTATTGGAGTTGAAACCGAGCCTTAATTCAACATTTGAAATTTTTTTACCCTTTTTGTTGGAAATTTTCACAAGTTTTTGCCTTATATTCGTACATCTCTCAGTATTTTGATAGTATCACCCTCTATACACCTCGGATATACACGTTATTTTATACATAGAAGCCTGAGACATAAAGCTATAACTTTCGTGCCCATGACCCTCGCATATTTTTTACTATTCACTTTCAAAACATTGCTCGAATTCATATTTGAGAAATCGAAGATTTCTGAAAGGGGTACCCCTTTGGTGAATTGGAGATTTCACCAATTTCTCCGAAATGTATTACACTGGTGTTCAACTCGTTCGATATTTCTCCCCAAGAGATCTCATGGGTAAATTCTTCTATTTGAGTTGAAACGGAGCCTTAATTCAACATTTGAAAAAAAATTACCCTTTTTGTTGGAAATTTTCACAAGTTTTTGCCTTATATTCGTACATCTCTCAGTATTATGATAGTATCACTTTCTAAACACCTCGGATATACACGATATTTTATACATAGAATGCTAAGACATAAAGCTATAACTTTCGTGGCCATGACCCTCGCATATTTTTTACTATTCACTTTCAAAACATTGCTCGAATTCATATTTGAGAAATCGAAGATTTCTGAAAGGGGTACCCCTTTGGTGAATTGGAGATTTCACCAATTTCTCCGAAATGTATTACACTGGTGTTCGACTCATTCGATATTTCTCCCCAAGAGATCTCATGGGTAAATGCTTCTATTGGAGTTGAAACGGAGCCATAATTCCACATTTGAAAAAAAATAACCCTTTTTGTTGGAAATTTTCACAAGTTTTTGCCTAATATTCGTACATCTCTCAGTATTTTGATAGTATCACCCTCTAAACACCTTGGATATACACGATATTTTATACATAGAAGCATAAGACATAAAGCTATAACTTTCGTGCCCATGACCCTCGCATATTTTTTACTATTCACTTTCAAAACATTGCTCGAATTCATATTTGAGAAATCGAAGATTTCTGAAAGGGGTACCCCTTTGGTGAATTGGAGATTTCACCAATTTCTCCGAAATGTATTACACTGGTGTTCAACTCATTCGATATTTCTCCCCAAGAGATCTCATGGGTAAATGCTTCTATTGGAGTTGAAACGGAGCCTTAATTCCACATTTGAAAAAAAATAACCCTTTTTTCTTGGAAATTTTCACAAGTTTTTGCCTTATATTCGTACATCTCTCAGTATTTTGATAGTATCACCCTCTATACACCTCGGATATACACATTATTTTATACATAGAAGCCTGAGACATAAAGGTATAACTTTCGTGCCCATGACCCTCAAATATTTTTTACTATTCACTTTCAAAACATTGCTCGAATACATATTAGAGAAATAGAAGATTTCTGAATGGGGTACCCCTTTGGTGAATTGGAGATTTCACCAATTTCTCCGAAATGTATTACACTGGTGTTCAACTCGTTTGATATTTCTCCCCAAGAGATCTCATGGGTAAATGCTTCTATTGGAGTTGAAACTGAGCCTTAATTAAACATTTGAAATTTTTTTACCCTTTTTGTTGGAAATTTTCACAAGTTTTTGCCTTATATTCGTACATCTCTCAGTATTTTGATAGCATCACCCTCTATACACCTCGGATATACACGTTATTTTATACATAGAAGCCTGAGACATAAAGCTATAACTTTCGTGCCCATGACCCTCGCATATTTTTTACTATTCACTTTCAAAACATTGCTTGAATTCATATTAGAGAAATAGAAGATTTCTGAAAGGGGTACCCCTTTGGTGAATTGGAGATTTCACCAATTTCTACGAAATGTATTACACTGGTGTTCAACTCGTTCGATATTTCTCCCCAAGAGATCTCATGGGTAAATGCTTCTATTGGAGTTGAAACCGAGCCTTAATTCAACATTTGAAATTTTTTTACCCTTTTTGTTGGAAATTTTCACAAGTTTTTGCCTTATATTCGTACATCTCTCAGTATTTTGATAGTATCACCCTCTATACACCTCGGATATACACGTTATTTTATACATAGAAGCCTGAGACATAAAGCTATAACTTTCGTGCCCATGACCCTCGCATATTTTTTACTATTCACTTTCAAAACATTGCTCGAATACATATTAGAGAAATAGAAGATTTCTGAATGGGGTACCCCTTTGGTGAATTGGAGATTTCACCAATTTCTCCGAAATGTATTACACTCGTGTTCAACTCGTTCGATATTTCTCCCCAAGAGATCTCATGGGTAAATGCTTCTATTGGAGTTGAAACCGAGCCTTAATTCAACATTTGAAATTTTTTTACCCTTTTTGTTGGAAATTTTCACAAGTTTTTGCCTTATATTCGTACATCTCTCAGTATTTTGATAGCATCACCCTCTATACACCTCGGATATACACGTTATTTTATACATAGAAGCCTGAGACATAAAGCTATAACTTTCGTGCCCATGACCCTCGCATATTTTTTACTATTCACTTTCAAAACATTGCTTGAATTCATATTAGAGAAATAGAAGATTTCTGAAAGGGGTACCCCTTTGGTGAATTGGAGATTTCACCAATTTCTACGAAATGTATTACACTGGTGTTCAACTCGTTCGATATTTCTCCCCAAGAGATCTCATGGGTAAATGCTTCTATTGGAGTTGAAACGGAGCCTTAATTCCACATTTGAAAAAAAATTACCCTTTTTGTTGGAAATTTTCACAGGTTTTTGCCTAATATTCGTACATCTCTCAGTATTTTGATAGTATTACCCTCTAAACACCTCGGATATACACGATATTTTATACATAGAAGCATAAGACATAAAGCTATAACTTTCGTGCCCATGACCCTCGTATATTTTTTACTATTCACTTTCAAAACATTGCTCGAATTCATATTAGAGAAATCGAAGATTTCTGAAAGGGGTACCCCTTTGGTGAATTGGAGATTTCACCAATTTCTCCGAAATGTATTACACTGGTGTTCAACTCTTTCGATATTTCTCCCCAAGAGATCTCATGGGTAAATGCTTCTATTGGAGTTGAAACGGAGCCTTAATTCCACATTTGAAAAAAAATAACCCTTTGTTCTTGGAAATTTTCACAAGTTTTTGCCTTATATTCGTACATCTCTCAGTATTTTGATAGTATCACCCTCTATACACCTCCGATATACACATTATTTTATACATAGAAGCCTGAGACATAAAGGTATAACTTTCGTGCCCATGACCCTCGCATATTTTTTACTATTCACTTTCAAAACATTGCTCGAATACATATTAGAGAAATAGAAGATTTCTGAATGGGGTACCCCTTTGGTGAATTGGAGATTTCACCAATTTCTCCGAAATGTATTACACTGGTGTTCAACTCGTTTGATATTTCTCCCCAAGAGATCTCATGGGTAAATGCTTCTATTGGAGTTGAAACCGAGCCTTAATTCAACATTTGAAATTTTTTTACCCTTTTTGTTGGAAATTTTCACAAGTTTTTGCCTTATATTCGTACATCTCTCAGTATTTTGATAGTATCACCCTCTATACACCTCGGATATACACGTTATTTTATACATAGAAGCCTGAGACATAAAGCTATAACTTTCGTGCCCATGACCCTCGCATATTTTTTACTATTCACTTTCAAAACATTGCTCGAATTCATATTTGAGAAATCGAAGATTTCTGAAAGGGGTACCCCTTTGGTGAATTGGAGATTTCACCAATTTCTCCGAAATGTATTACACTGGTGTTCAACTCGTTCGATATTTCTCCCCAAGAGATCTCATGGGTAAATTCTTCTATTTGAGTTGAAACGGAGCCTTAATTCAACATTTGAAAAAAAATTACCCTTTTTGTTGGAAATTTTCACAAGTTTTTGCCTTATATTCGTACATCTCTCAGTATTATGATAGTATCACTTTCTAAACACCTCGGATATACACGATATTTTATACATAGAATGCTAAGACATAAAGCTATAACTTTCGTGGCCATGACCCTCGCATATTTTTTACTATTCACTTTCAAAACATTGCTCGAATTCATATTTGAGAAATCGAAGATTTCTGAAAGGGGTACCCCTTTGGTGAATTGGAGATTTCACCAATTTCTCCGAAATGTATTACACTGGTGTTCGACTCATTCGATATTTCTCCCCAAGAGATCTCATGGGTAAATGCTTCTATTGGAGTTGAAACGGAGCCTTAATTCCACATTTGAAAAAAAATAACCCTTTTTGTTGGAAATTTTCACAAGTTTTTGCCTAATATTCGTACATCTCTCAGTATTTTGATAGTATCACCCTCTAAACACCTTGGATATACACGATATTTTATACATAGAAGCATAAGACATAAAGCTATAACTTTCGTGCCCATGACCCTCGCATATTTTTTACTATTCACTTTCAAAACATTGCTCGAATTCATATTTGAGAAATCGAAGATTTCTGAAAGGGGTACCCCTTTGGTGAATTGGAGATTTCACCAATTTCTCCGAAATGTATTACACTGGTGTTCAACTCATTCGATATTTCTCCCCAAGAGATCTCATGGGTAAATGCTTCTATTGGAGTTGAAACGGAGCCTTAATTCCACATTTGAAAAAAAATAACCCTTTTTTCTTGGAAATTTTCACAAGTTTTTGCCTTATATTCGTACATCTCTCAGTATTTTGATAGTATCACCCTCTATACACCTCGGATATACACATTATTTTATACATAGAAGCCTGAGACATAAAGGTATAACTTTCGTGCCCATGACCCTCGAATATTTTTTACTATTCACTTTCAAAACATTGCTCGAATACATATTAGAGAAATAGAAGATTTCTGAATGGGGTACCCCTTTGGTGAATTGGAGATTTCACCAATTTCTCCGAAATGTATTACACTGGTGTTCAACTCGTTTGATATTTCTCCCCAAGAGATCTCATGGGTAAATGCTTCTATTGGAGTTGAAACTGAGCCTTAATTAAACATTTGAAATTTTTTTACCCTTTTTGTTGGAAATTTTCACAAGTTTTTGCCTTATATTCGTACATCTCTCAGTATTTTGATAGCATCACCCTCTATACACCTCGGATATACACGTTATTTTATACATAGAAGCCTGAGACATAAAGCTATAACTTTCGTGCCCATGACCCTCGCATATTTTTTACTATTCACTTTCAAAACATTGCTTGAATTCATATTAGAGAAATAGAAGATTTCTGAAAGGGGTACCCCTTTGGTGAATTGGAGATTTCACCAATTTCTACGAAATGTATTACACTGGTGTTCAACTCGTTCGATATTTCTCCCCAAGAGATCTCATGGGTAAATGCTTCTATTGGAGTTGAAACCGAGCCTTAATTCAACATTTGAAATTTTTTTACCCTTTTTGTTGGAAATTTTCACAAGTTTTTGCCTTATATTCGTACATCTCTCAGTATTTTGATAGCATCACCCTCTATACACCTCGGATATACACGTTATTTTATACATAGAAGCCTGAGACATAAAGCTATAACTTTCGTGCCCATGACCCTCGCATATTTTTTACTATTCACTTTCAAAACATTGCTTGAATTCATATTAGAGAAATAGAAGATTTCTGAAAGGGGTACCCCTTTGGTGAATTGGAGATTTCACCAATTTCTACGAAATGTATTACACTGGTGTTCAACTCGTTCGATATTTCTCCCCAAGAGATCTCATGGGTAAATGCTTCTATTGGAGTTGAAACGGAGCCTTAATTCCACATTTGAAAAAAAATTACCCTTTTTGTTGGAAATTTTCACAGGTTTTTGCCTAATATTCGTACATCTCTCAGTATTTTGATAGTATTACCCTCTAAACACCTCGGATATACACGATATTTTATACATAGAAGCATAAGACATAAAGCTATAACTTTCGTGCCCATGACCCTCGTATATTTTTTACTATTCACTTTCAAAACATTGCTCGAATTCATATTAGAGAAATCGAAGATTTCTGAAAGGGGTACCCCTTTGGTGAATTGGAGATTTCACCAATTTCTCCGAAATGTATTACACTGGTGTTCAACTCTTTCGATATTTCTCCCCAAGAGATCTCATGGGTAAATGCTTCTATTGGAGTTGAAACGGAGCCTTAATTCCACATTTGAAAAAAATAACCCTTTGTTCTTGGAAATTTTCACAAGTTTTTGCCTTATATTCGTACATCTCTCAGTATTTTGATAGTATCACCCTCTATACACCTCCGATATACACATTATTTTATACATAGAAGCCTGAGACATAAAGGTATAACTTTCGTGCCCATGACCCTCGCATATTTTTTACTATTCACTTTCAAAACATTGCTCGAATACATATTAGAGAAATAGAAGATTTCTGAATGGGGTACCCCTTTGGTGAATTGGAGATTTCACCAATTTCTCCGAAATGTATTACACTGGTGTTCAACTCGTTTGATATTTCTCCCCAAGAGATCTCATGGGTAAATGCTTCTATTGGAGTTGAAACCGAGCCTTAATTCAACATTTGAAATTTTTTTACCCTTTTTGTTGGAAATTTTCACAAGTTTTTGCCTTATATTCGTACATCTCTCAGTATTTTGATAGTATCACCCTCTATACACCTCGGATATACACGTTATTTTATACATAGAAGCCTGAGACATAAAGCTATAACTTTCGTGCCCATGACCCTCGCATATTTTTTACTATTCACTTTCAAAACATTGCTCGAATTCATATTTGAGAAATCGAAGATTTCTGAAAGGGGTACCCCTTTGGTGAATTGGAGATTTCACCAATTTCTCCGAAATGTATTACACTGGTGTTCAACTCGTTCGATATTTCTCCCCAAGAGATCTCATGGGTAAATTCTTCTATTTGAGTTGAAACGGAGCCTTAATTCAACATTTGAAAAAAAATTACCCTTTTTGTTGGAAATTTTCACAAGTTTTTGCCTTATATTCGTACATCTCTCAGTATTATGATAGTATCACTTTCTAAACACCTCGGATATACACGATATTTTATACATAGAATGCTAAGACATAAAGCTATAACTTTCGTGGCCATGACCCTCGCATATTTTTTACTATTCACTTTCAAAACATTGCTCGAATTCATATTTGAGAAATCGAAGATTTCTGAAAGGGGTACCCCTTTGGTGAATTGGAGATTTCACCAATTTCTCCGAAATGTATTACACTGGTGTTCGACTCATTCGATATTTCTCCCCAAGAGATCTCATGGGTAAATGCTTCTATTGGAGTTGAAACGGAGCCTTAATTCCACATTTGAAAAAAAATAACCCTTTTTGTTGGAAATTTTCACAAGTTTTTGCCTAATATTCGTACATCTCTCAGTATTTTGATAGTATCACCCTCTAAACACCTTGGATATACACGATATTTTATACATAGAAGCATAAGACATAAAGCTATAACTTTCGTGCCCATGACCCTCGCATATTTTTTACTATTCACTTTCAAAACATTGCTCGAATTCATATTTGAGAAATCGAAGATTTCTGAAAGGGGTACCCCTTTGGTGAATTGGAGATTTCACAAATTTCTCCGAAATGTATTACACTGGTGTTCAACTCATTCGATATTTCTCCCCAAGAGATCTCATGGGTAAATGCTTCTATTGGAGTTGAAACGGAGCCTTAATTCCACATTTGAAAAAAAATAACCCTTTTTTCTTGGAAATTTTCACAAGTTTTTGCCTTATATTCGTACATCTCTCAGTATTTTGATAGTATCACCCTCTATACACCTCGGATATACACATTATTTTATACATAGAAGCCTGAGACATAAAGGTATAACTTTCGTGCCCATGACCCTCGAATATTTTTTACTATTCACTTTCAAAACATTGCTCGAATACATATTAGAGAAATAGAAGATTTCTGAATGGGGTACCCCTTTGGTGAATTGGAGATTTCACCAATTTCTCCGAAATGTATTACACTGGTGTTCAACTCGTTTGATATTTCTCCCCAAGAGATCTCATGGGTAAATGCTTCTATTGGAGTTGAAACTGAGCCTTAATTAAACATTTGAAATTTTTTTACCCTTTTTGTTGGAAATTTTCACAAGTTTTTGCCTTATATTCGTACATCTCTCAGTATTTTGATAGCATCACCCTCTATACACCTCGGATATACACGTTATTTTATACATAGAAGCCTGAGACATAAAGCTATAACTTTCGTGCCCATGACCCTCGCATATTTTTTACTATTCACTTTCAAAACATTGCTTGAATTCATATTAGAGAAATAGAAGATTTCTGAAAGGGGTACCCCTTTGGTGAATTGGAGATTTCACCAATTTCTACGAAATGTATTACACTGGTGTTCAACTCGTTCGATATTTCTCCCCAAGAGATCTCATGGGTAAATGCTTCTATTGGAGTTGAAACCGAGCCTTAATTCAATATTTGAAATTTTTTTACCCTTTTTGTTGGAAATTTTCACAAGTTTTTGCCTTATATTCGTACATCTCTCAGTATTTTGATAGCATCACCCTCTATACACCTCGGATATACACGTTATTTTATACATAGAAGCCTGAGACATAAAGCTATAACTTTCGTGCCCATGACCCTCGCATATTTTTTACTATTCACTTTCAAAACATTGCTTGAATTCATATTAGAGAAATAGAAGATTTCTGAAAGGGGTACCCCTTTGGTGAATTGGAGATTTCACCAATTTCTACGAAATGTATTACACTGGTGTTCAACTCGTTCGATATTTCTCCCCAAGAGATCTCATGGGTAAATGCTTCTATTGGAGTTGAAACCGAGCCTTAATTCAACATTTGAAATTTTTTTACCCTTTTTGTTGGAAATTTTCACAAGTTTTTGCCTTATATTCGTACATCTCTCAGTATTTTGATAGTATCACCCTCTATACACCTCGGATATACACGTTATTTTATACATAGAAGCCTGAGACATAAAGCTATAACTTTCGTGCCCATGACCCTCAAATATTTTTTACTATTCACTTTCAAAACATTGCTCGAATACATATTAGAGAAATAGAAGATTTCTGAATGGGGTACCCCTTTGGTGAATTGGAGATTTCACCAATTTCTCCGAAATGTATTACACTCGTGTTCAACTCGTTCGATATTTCTCCCCAAGAGATCTCATGGGTAAATGCTTCTATTGGAGTTGAAACCGAGCCTTAATTCAACATTTGAAATTTTTTTACCGTTTTTGTTGGAAATTTTCACAAGTTTTTGCCTTATATTCGTACATCTCTCAGTATTTTGATAGCATCACCCTCTATACACCTCGGATATACACGTTATTTTATACATAGAAGCCTGAGACATAAAGCTATAACTTTCGTGCCCATGACCCTCGCATATTTTTTACTATTCACTTTCAAAACATTGCTTGAATTCATATTAGAGAAATAGAAGATTTCTGAAAGGGGTACCCCTTTGGTGAATTGGAGATTTCACCAATTTCTACGAAATGTATTACACTGGTGTTCAACTCGTTCGATATTTCTCCCCAAGAGATCTCATGGGTAAATGCTTCTATTGGAGTTGAAACGGAGCCTTAATTCCACATTTGAAAAAAAATTACCCTTTTTGTTGGAAATTTTCACAGGTTTTTGCCTAATATTCGTACATCTCTCAGTATTTTGATAGTATTACCCTCTAAACACCTCGGATATACACGATATTTTATACATAGAAGCATAAGACATAAAGCTATAACTTTCGTGCCCATGACCCTCGTATATTTTTTACTATTCACTTTCAAAACATTGCTCGAATTCATATTAGAGAAATCGAAGATTTCTGAAAGGGGTACCCCTTTGGTGAATTGGAGATTTCACCAATTTCTCCGAAATGTATTACACTGGTGTTCAACTCTTTCGATATTTCTCCCCAAGAGATCTCATGGGTAAATGCTTCTATTGGAGTTGAAACGGAGCCTTAATTCCACATTTTAAAAAAAATAACCCTTTGTTCTTGGAAATTTTCACAAGTTTTTGCCTTATATTCGTACATCTCTCAGTATTTTGATAGTATCACCCTCTATACACCTCCGATATACACATTATTTTATACATAGAAGCCTGAGACATAAAGGTATAACTTTCGTGCCCATGACCCTCGCATATTTTTTACTATTCACTTTCAAAACATTGCTCGAATACATATTAGAGAAATAGAAGATTTCTGAATGGGGTACCCCTTTGGTGAATTGGAGATTTCACCAATTTCTCCGAAATGTATTACACTGGTGTTCAACTCGTTTGATATTTCTCCCCAAGAGATCTCATGGGTAAATGCTTCTATTGGAGTTGAAACCGAGCCTTAATTCAACATTTGAAATTTTTTTACCCTTTTTGTTGGAAATTTTCACAAGTTTTTGCCTTATATTCGTACATCTCTCAGTATTTTGATAGTATCACCCTCTATACACCTCGGATATACACGTTATTTTATACATAGAAGCCTGAGACATAAAGCTATAACTTTCGTGCCCATGACCCTCGCATATTTTTTACTATTCACTTTCAAAACATTGCTCGAATTCATATTTGAGAAATCGAAGATTTCTGAAAGGGGTACCCCTTTGGTGAATTGGAGATTTCACCAATTTCTCCGAAATGTATTACACTGGTGTTCAACTCGTTCGATATTTCTCCCCAAGAGATCTCATGGGTAAATTCTTCTATTTGAGTTGAAACGGAGCCTTAATTCAACATTTGAAAAAAAATTACCCTTTTTGTTGGAAATTTTCACAAGTTTTTGCCTTATATTCGTACATCTCTCAGTATTATGATAGTATCACTTTCTAAACACCTCGGATATACACGATATTTTATACATAGAATGCTAAGACATAAAGCTATAACTTTCGTGGCCATGACCCTCGCATATTTTTTACTATTCACTTTCAAAACATTGCTCGAATTCATATTTGAGAAATCGAAGATTTCTGAAAGGGGTACCCCTTTGGTGAATTGGAGATTTCACCAATTTCTCCGAAATGTATTACACTGGTGTTCGACTCATTCGATATTTCTCCCCAAGAGATCTCATGGGTAAATGCTTCTATTGGAGTTGAAACGGAGCCTTAATTCCACATTTGAAAAAAAATAACCCTTTTTGTTTGAAATTTTCACAAGTTTTTGCCTAATATTCGTACATCTCTCAGTATTTTGATAGTATCACCCTCTAAACACCTTGGATATACACGATATTTTATACATAGAAGCATAAGACATAAAGCTATAACTTTCGTGCCCATGACCCTCGCATATTTTTTACTATTCACTTTCAAAACATTGCTCGAATTCATATTTGAGAAATCGAAGATTTCTGAAAGGGGTACCCCTTTGGTGAATTGGAGATTTCACCAATTTCTCCGAAATGTATTACACTGGTGTTCAACTCATTCGATATTTCTCCCCAAGAGATCTCATGGGTAAATGCTTCTATTGGAGTTGAAACGGAGCCTTAATTCCACATTTGAAAAAAAATAACCCTTTTTTCTTGGAAATTTTCACAAGTTTTTGCCTTATATTCGTACATCTCTCAGTATTTTGATAGTATCACCCTCTATACACCTCGGATATACACATTATTTTATACATAGAAGCCTGAGACATAAAGGTATAACTTTCGTGCCCATGACCCTCGAATATTTTTTACTATTCACTTTCAAAACATTGCTCGAATACATATTAGAGAAATAGAAGATTTCTGAATGGGGTACCCCTTTGGTGAATTGGAGATTTCACCAATTTCTCCGAAATGTATTACACTGGTGTTCAACTCGTTTGATATTTCTCCCCAAGAGATCTCATGGGTAAATGCTTCTATTGGAGTTGAAACTGAGCCTTAATTAAACATTTGAAATTTTTTTACCCTTTTTGTTGGAAATTTTCACAAGTTTTTGCCTTATATTCGTACATCTCTCAGTATTTTGATAGCATCACCCTCTATACACCTCGGATATACACGTTATTTTATACATAGAAGCCTGAGACATAAAGCTATAACTTTCGTGCCCATGACCCTCGCATATTTTTTACTATTCACTTTCAAAACATTGCTTGAATTCATATTAGAGAAATAGAAGATTTCTGAAAGGGGTACCCCTTTGGTGAATTGGAGATTTCACCAATTTCTACGAAATGTATTACACTGGTGTTCAACTCGTTCGATATTTCTCCCCAAGAGATCTCATGGGTAAATGCTTCTATTGGAGTTGAAACCGAGCCTTAATTCAACATTTGAAATTTTTTTACCCTTTTTGTTGGAAATTTTCACAAGTTTTTGCCTTATATTCGTACATCTCTCAGTATTTTGATAGTATCACCCTCTATACACCTCGGATATACACGTTATTTTATACATAGAAGCCTGAGACATAAAGCTATAACTTTCGTGCCTATGACCCTCGCATATTTTTTACTATTCACTTTCAAAACATTGCTCGAATACATATTAGAGAAATAGAAGATTTCTGAATGGGGTACCCCTTTGGTGAATTGGAGATTTCACCAATTTCTCCGAAATGTATTACACTCGTGTTCAACTCGTTCGATATTTCTCCCCAAGAGATCTCATGGGTAAATGCTTCTATTGGAGTTGAAACCGAGCCTTAATTCAACATTTGAAATTTTTTTACCCTTTTTGTTGGAAATTTTCACAAGTTTTTGCCTTATATTCGTACATCTCTCAGTATTTTGATAGCATCACCCTCTATACACCTCGGATATACACGTTATTTTATACATAGAAGCCTGAGACATAAAGCTATAACTTTCGTGCCCATGACCCTCGCATATTTTTTACTATTCACTTTCAAAACATTGCTTGAATTCATATTAGAGAAATAGAAGATTTCTGAAAGGGGTACCCCTTTGGTGAATTGGAGATTTCACCAATTTCTACGAAATGTATTACACTGGTGTTCAACTCGTTCGATATTTCTCCCCAAGAGATCTCATGGGTAAATGCTTCTATTGGAGTTGAAACGGAGCCTTAATTCCACATTTGAAAAAAAATTACCCTTTTTGTTGGAAATTTTCACAGGTTTTTGCCTAATATTCGTACATCTCTCAGTATTTTGATAGTATTACCCTCTAAACACCTCGGATATACACGATATTTTATACATAGAAGCATAAGACATAAAGCTATAACTTTCGTGCCCATGACCCTCGTATATTTTTTACTATTCACTTTCAAAACATTGCTCGAATTCATATTAGAGAAATCGAAGATTTCTGAAAGGGGTACCCCTTTGGTGAATTGGAGATTTCACCAATTTCTCCGAAATGTATTACACTGGTGTTCGACTCGTTCGATATTTCTCCCCAAGAGATCTCATGGGTAAATGCTTCTATTGGTGTTGAAACGGAGCCTTAATTCCACATTTTAAAAAAAATAACCCTTTGTTCTTGGAAATTTTCACAAGTTTTTGCCTTATATTCGTACATCTCTCAGTATTTTGATAGTATCACCCTCTATACACCTCCGATATACACATTATTTTATACATAGAAGCCTGAGACATAAAGGTATAACTTTCGTGCCCATGACCCTCGCATATTTTTTACTATTCACTTTCAAAACATTGCTCGAATACATATTAGAGAAATAGAAGATTTCTGAATGGGGTACCCCTTTGGTGAATTGGAGATTTCACCAATTTCTCCGAAATGTATTACACTGGTGTTCAACTCGTTTGATATTTCTCCCCAAGAGATCTCATGGGTAAATGCTTCTATTGGAGTTGAAACCGAGCCTTAATTCAACATTTGAAATTTTTTTACCCTTTTTGTTGGAAATTTTCACAAGTTTTTGCCTTATATTCGTACATCTCTCAGTATTTTGATAGTATCACCCTCTATACACCTCGGATATACACGTTATTTTATACATAGAAGCCTGAGACATAAAGCTATAACTTTCGTGCCCATGACCCTCGCATATTTTTTACTATTCACTTTCAAAACATTGCTCGAATTCATATTTGAGAAATCGAAGATTTCTGAAAGGGGTACCCCTTTGGTGAATTGGAGATTTCACCAATTTCTCCGAAATGTATTACACTGGTGTTCAACTCGTTCGATATTTCTCCCCAAGAGATCTCATGGGTAAATTCTTCTATTTGAGTTGAAACGGAGCCTTAATTCAACATTTGAAAAAAAATTACCCTTTTTGTTGGAAATTTTCACAAGTTTTTGCCTTATATTCGTACATCTCTCAGTATTATGATAGTATCACTTTCTAAACACCTCGGATATACACGATATTTTATACATAGAATGCTAAGACATAAAGCTATAACTTTCGTGGCCATGACCCTCGCATATTTTTTACTATTCACTTTCAAAACATTGCTCGAATTCATATTTGAGAAATCGAAGATTTCTGAAAGGGGTACCCCTTTGGTGAATTGGAGATTTCACCAATTTCTCCGAAATGTATTACACTGGTGTTCGACTCATTCGATATTTCTCCCCAAGAGATCTCATGGGTAAATGCTTCTATTGGAGTTGAAACGGAGCCTTAATTCCACATTTGAAAAAAAATAACCCTTTTTGTTTGAAATTTTCACAAGTTTTTGCCTAATATTCGTACATCTCTCAGTATTTTGATAGTATCACCCTCTAAACACCTTGGATATACACGATATTTTATACATAGAAGCATAAGACATAAAGCTATAACTTTCGTGCCCATGACCCTCGCATATTTTTTACTATTCACTTTCAAAACATTGCTCGAATTCATATTTGAGAAATCGAAGATTTCTGAAAGGGGTACCCCTTTGGTGAATTGGAGATTTCACCAATTTCTCCGAAATGTATTACACTGGTGTTCAACTCATTCGATATTTCTCCCCAAGAGATCTCATGGGTAAATGCTTCTATTGGAGTTGAAACGGAGCCTTAATTCCACATTTGAAAAAAAATAACCCTTTTTTCTTGGAAATTTTCACAAGTTTTTGCCTTATATTCGTACATCTCTCAGTATTTTGATAGTATCACCCTCTATACACCTCGGATATACACATTATTTTATACATAGAAGCCTGAGACATAAAGGTATAACTTTCGTGCCCATGACCCTCGAATATTTTTTACTATTCACTTTCAAAACATTGCTCGAATACATATTAGAGAAATAGAAGATTTCTGAATGGGGTACCCCTTTGGTGAATTGGAGATTTCACCAATTTCTCCGAAATGTATTACACTGGTGTTCAACTCGTTTGATATTTCTCCCCAAGAGATCTCATGGGTAAATGCTTCTATTGGAGTTGAAACTGAGCCTTAATTAAACATTTGAAATTTTTTTACCCTTTTTGTTGGAAATTTTCACAAGTTTTTGCCTTATATTCGTACATCTCTCAGTATTTTGATAGCATCACCCTCTATACACCTCGGATATACACGTTATTTTATACATAGAAGCCTGAGACATAAAGCTATAACTTTCGTGCCCATGACCCTCGCATATTTTTTACTATTCACTTTCAAAACATTGCTTGAATTCATATTAGAGAAATAGAAGATTTCTGAAAGGGGTACCCCTTTGGTGAATTGGAGATTTCACCAATTTCTACGAAATGTATTACACTGGTGTTCAACTCGTTCGATATTTCTCCCCAAGAGATCTCATGGGTAAATGCTTCTATTGGAGTTGAAACCGAGCCTTAATTCAACATTTGAAATTTTTTTACCCTTTTTGTTGGAAATTTTCACAAGTTTTTGCCTTATATTCGTACATCTCTCAGTATTTTGATAGTATCACCCTCTATACACCTCGGATATACACGTTATTTTATACATAGAAGCCTGAGACATAAAGCTATAACTTTCGTGCCCATGACCCTCGCATATTTTTTACTATTCACTTTCAAAACATTGCTCGAATACATATTAGAGAAATAGAAGATTTCTGAATGGGGTACCCCTTTGGTGAATTGGAGATTTCACCAATTTCTCCGAAATGTATTACACTCGTGTTCAACTCGTTCGATATTTCTCCCCAAGAGATCTCATGGGTAAATGCTTCTATTGGAGTTGAAACCGAGCCTTAATTCAACATTTGAAATTTTTTTACCCTTTTTGTTGGAAATTTTCACAAGTTTTTGCCTTATATTCGTACATCTCTCAGTATTTTGATAGCATCACCCTCTATACACCTCGGATATACACGTTATTTTATACATAGAAGCCTGAGACATAAAGCTATAACTTTCGTGCCCATGACCCTCGCATATTTTTTACTATTCACTTTCAAAACATTGCTTGAATTCATATTAGAGAAATAGAAGATTTCTGAAAGGGGTACCCCTTTGGTGAATTGGAGATTTCACCAATTTCTACGAAATGTATTACACTGGTGTTCAACTCGTTCGATATTTCTCCCCAAGAGATCTCATGGGTAAATGCTTCTATTGGAGTTGAAACGGAGCCTTAATTCCACATTTGAAAAAAAATTACCCTTTTTGTTGGAAATTTTCACAGGTTTTTGCCTAATATTCGTACATCTCTCAGTATTTTGATAGTATTACCCTCTAAACACCTCGGATATACACGATATTTTATACATAGAAGCATAAGACATAAAGCTATAACTTTCGTGCCCATGACCCTCGTATATTTTTTACTATTCACTTTCAAAACATTGCTCGAATTCATATTAGAGAAATCGAAGATTTCTGAAAGGGGTACCCCTTTGGTGAATTGGAGATTTCACCAATTTCTCCGAAATGTATTACACTGGTGTTCGACTCGTTCGATATTTCTCCCCAAGAGATCTCATGGGTAAATGCTTCTATTGGTGTTGAAACGGAGCCTTAATTCCACATTTTAAAAAAAATAACCCTTTGTTCTTGGAAATTTTCACAAGTTTTTGCCTTATATTCGTACATCTCTCAGTATTTTGATAGTATCACCCTCTATACACCTCCGATATACACATTATTTTATACATAGAAGCCTGAGACATAAAGGTATAACTTTCGTGCCCATGACCCTCGCATATTTTTTACTATTCACTTTCAAAACATTGCTCGAATACATATTAGAGAAATAGAAGATTTCTGAATGGGGTACCCCTTTGGTGAATTGGAGATTTCACCAATTTCTCCGAAATGTATTACACTGGTGTTCAACTCGTTTGATATTTCTCCCCAAGAGATCTCATGGGTAAATGCTTCTATTGGAGTTGAAACCGAGCCTTAATTCAACATTTGAAATTTTTTTACCCTTTTTGTTGGAAATTTTCACAAGTTTTTGCCTTATATTCGTACATCTCTCAGTATTTTGATAGTATCACCCTCTATACACCTCGGATATACACGTTATTTTATACATAGAAGCCTGAGACATAAAGCTATAACTTTCGTGCCCATGACCCTCGCATATTTTTTACTATTCACTTTCAAAACATTGCTCGAATTCATATTTGAGAAATCGAAGATTTCTGAAAGGGGTACCCCTTTGGTGAATTGGAGATTTCACCAATTTCTCCGAAATGTATTACACTGGTGTTCAACTCGTTCGATATTTCTCCCCAAGAGATCTCATGGGTAAATTCTTCTATTTGAGTTGAAACGGAGCCTTAATTCAACATTTGAAAAAAAATTACCCTTTTTGTTGGAAATTTTCACAAGTTTTTGCCTTATATTCGTACATCTCTCAGTATTATGATAGTATCACTTTCTAAACACCTCGGATATACACGATATTTTATACATAGAATGCTAAGACATAAAGCTATAACTTTCGTGGCCATGACCCTCGCATATTTTTTACTATTCACTTTCAAAACATTGCTCGAATTCATATTTGAGAAATCGAAGATTTCTGAAAGGGGTACCCCTTTGGTGAATTGGAGATTTCACCAATTTCTCCGAAATGTATTACACTGGTGTTCGACTCATTCGATATTTCTCCCCAAGAGATCTCATGGGTAAATGCTTCTATTGGAGTTGAAACGGAGCCTTAATTCCACATTTGAAAAAAAATAACCCTTTTTGTTTGAAATTTTCACAAGTTTTTGCCTAATATTCGTACATCTCTCAGTATTTTGATAGTATCACCCTCTAAACACCTTGGATATACACGATATTTTATACATAGAAGCATAAGACATAAAGCTATAACTTTCGTGCCCATGACCCTCGCATATTTTTTACTATTCACTTTCAAAACATTGCTCGAATTCATATTTGAGAAATCGAAGATTTCTGAAAGGGGTACCCCTTTGGTGAATTGGAGATTTCACCAATTTCTCCGAAATGTATTACACTGGTGTTCAACTCATTCGATATTTCTCCCCAAGAGATCTCATGGGTAAATGCTTCTATTGGAGTTGAAACGGAGCCTTAATTCCACATTTGAAAAAAAATAACCCTTTTTTCTTGGAAATTTTCACAAGTTTTTGCCTTATATTCGTACATCTCTCAGTATTTTGATAGTATCACCCTCTATACACCTCGGATATACACATTATTTTATACATAGAAGCCTGAGACATAAAGGTATAACTTTCGTGCCCATGACCCTCGAATATTTTTTACTATTCACTTTCAAAACATTGCTCGAATACATATTAGAGAAATAGAAGATTTCTGAATGGGGTACCCCTTTGGTGAATTGGAGATTTCACCAATTTCTCCGAAATGTATTACACTGGTGTTCAACTCGTTTGATATTTCTCCCCAAGAGATCTCATGGGTAAATGCTTCTATTGGAGTTGAAACTGAGCCTTAATTAAACATTTGAAATTTTTTTACCCTTTTTGTTGGAAATTTTCACAAGTTTTTGCCTTATATTCGTACATCTCTCAGTATTTTGATAGCATCACCCTCTATACACCTCGGATATACACGTTATTTTATACATAGAAGCCTGAGACATAAAGCTATAACTTTCGTGCCCATGACCCTCGCATATTTTTTACTATTCACTTTCAAAACATTGCTTGAATTCATATTAGAGAAATAGAAGATTTCTGAAAGGGGTACCCCTTTGGTGAATTGGAGATTTCACCAATTTCTACGAAATGTATTACACTGGTGTTCAACTCGTTCGATATTTCTCCCCAAGAGATCTCATGGGTAAATGCTTCTATTGGAGTTGAAACCGAGCCTTAATTCAACATTTGAAATTTTTTTACCCTTTTTGTTGGAAATTTTCACAAGTTTTTGCCTTATATTCGTACATCTCTCAGTATTTTGATAGTATCACCCTCTATACACCTCGGATATACACGTTATTTTATACATAGAAGCCTGAGACATAAAGCTATAACTTTCGTGCCCATGACCCTCGCATATTTTTTACTATTCACTTTCAAAACATTGCTCGAATACATATTAGAGAAATAGAAGATTTCTGAATGGGGTACCCCTTTGGTGAATTGGAGATTTCACCAATTTCTCCGAAATGTATTACACTCGTGTTCAACTCGTTCGATATTTCTCCCCAAGAGATCTCATGGGTAAATGCTTCTATTGGAGTTGAAACCGAGCCTTAATTCAACATTTGAAATTTTTTTACCCTTTTTGTTGGAAATTTTCACAAGTTTTTGCCTTATATTCGTACATCTCTCAGTATTTTGATAGCATCACCCTCTATACACCTCGGATATACACGTTATTTTATACATAGAAGCCTGAGACATAAAGCTATAACTTTCGTGCCCATGACCCTCGCATATTTTTTACTATTCACTTTCAAAACATTGCTTGAATTCATATTAGAGAAATAGAAGATTTCTGAAAGGGGTACCCCTTTGGTGAATTGGAGATTTCACCAATTTCTACGAAATGTATTACACTGGTGTTCAACTCGTTCGATATTTCTCCCCAAGAGATCTCATGGGTAAATGCTTCTATTGGAGTTGAAACGGAGCCTTAATTCCACATTTGAAAAAAAATTACCCTTTTTGTTGGAAATTTTCACAGGTTTTTGCCTAATATTCGTACATCTCTCAGTATTTTGATAGTATTACCCTCTAAACACCTCGGATATACACGATATTTTATACATAGAAGCATAAGACATAAAGCTATAACTTTCGTGCCCATGACCCTCGTATATTTTTTACTATTCACTTTCAAAACATTGCTCGAATTCATATTAGAGAAATCGAAGATTTCTGAAAGGGGTACCCCTTTGGTGAATTGGAGATTTCACCAATTTCTCCGAAATGTATTACACTGGTGTTCGACTCGTTCGATATTTCTCCCCAAGAGATCTCATGGGTAAATGCTTCTATTGGTGTTGAAACGGAGCCTTAATTCAACATTTGAAAAAATATTCACCTTTTAGTTGGCAATTTTCACAGGTTTTTGCCTTATATTCGTACATCTCTCAGTATTTTGATAGCATAACCCTCTAAACACCTCGGATGTGTACGATATTTTATACATAGAAGCCTAGGACATAAAGCTTTAACTTTCGTGCCCATGACCCTCGCATATTTTTTACTATTCACTTTCAAAACATTGCTTGAATTCATATTAGAGAAATAGAAGATTTCTGAAAGGGGTACCCCTTTGGTGAATTGGAGATTTCACCAATTTCTCCGAAATGTATTACACTGGTGTTCAACTCGTTCGATATTTCTCCCCAAGAGATCTCATGGGTAAATTCTTCTATTGGAGTTGAAACGGAGCCTTAATTCAACATTTGAAAAAAAATTACCCTTTTTGTTGGAAATTTTCACAAGTTTTTGCCTTATATTCGTACATCTCTAAGTATTTTGATAGTATCACCTTCTAAACACCTCGGATATACACGATATTTTATACATAGAATGCTAAGACATAAAGCTATAACTTTC
Source organism: Humulus lupulus (assembly GCF_963169125.1). Classification (NCBI taxonomy): domain Eukaryota; kingdom Viridiplantae; phylum Streptophyta; class Magnoliopsida; order Rosales; family Cannabaceae; genus Humulus; species Humulus lupulus. Next base: position 182,460,272 of record NC_084802.1, on the reverse strand, counting down.
GTGCCCATGACCCTCGCATATTTTTTACTATTCACTTTCAAAACATTGCTCGAATTCATTTTAGAGAAATCGAAGATTTCTGAAAGGGGTACCCCTTTGGTGAATTGGAGATTTCACCAATTTCTCCGAAATGTATTACACTGGTGTTCGACTCGTTCGATATTTCTCCCCAAGAGATCTCATGGGTAAATGCTTCTATTGGAGTTGAAACGGAGCCTTAATTCAACATTTGAAAAAATATTCACCTTTTAGTTGGCAATTTTCACAGGTTTTTGCCTTATATTCGTACATCTCTCAGTATTTTGATAGTATCACCTTCTAAACACCTCGGATATACACGATATTTTATACATAGAAGCATAAGACATAAAGCTATAACTTTCGTGCCCATGACCCTCGCATATTTTTTACTATTCACTTTCAAAACATTGCTCGAATTCATATTAGAGAAATAGAAGATTTCTGAAAGGGGTACCCCTTTGGTGAATTGGAGATTTCACCAATTTCTCCGAAATGTATTACACTGGTGTTCAACTCATTCGATATTTCTCCCCAAGAGATCTCATGGGTAAATGCTTCTATTGGAGTTGAAACGGAGCCTTAATTCCACATTTGAAAAAAAATAACCCTTTTTTCTTGGAAATTTTCACAAGTTTTTGCCTAATATTCGTACATCTCTCAGTATTTTGATAGTATCACCCTCTAAACACCTTGGATATACACGATATTTTATACATAGAAGCATAAGACATAAAGCTATAACTTTCGTGCCCATGACCCTCGCATATTTTTTACTATTCACTTTCAAAACATTGCTCGAATTCATATTTGAGAAATCGAAGATTTCTGAAAGGGGTACCCCTTTGGTGAATTGGAGATTTCACCAATTTCTCCGAAATGTATTACACTGGTGTTCAACTCATTCGATATTTCTCCCCAAGAGATCTCATGGGTAAATGCTTCTATTGGAGTTGAAACGGAGCCTTAATTCCACATTTGAAAAAAAATAACCCTTTTTTCTTGGAAATTTTCACAAGTTTTTGCCTTATATTCGTACATCTCTCAGTATTTTGATAGTATCACCCTCTATACACCTCGGATATACACATTATTTTATACATAGAAGCCTGAGACATAAAGGTATAACTTTCGTGCCCATGACCCTCGAATATTTTTTACTATTCACTTTCAAAACATTGCTCGAATACATATTAGAGAAATAGAAGATTTCTGAATGGGGTACCCCTTTGGTGAATTGGAGATTTCACCAATTTCTCCGAAATGTATTACACTGGTGTTCAACTCGTTTGATATTTCTCCCCAAGAGATCTCATGGGTAAATGCTTCTATTGGAGTTGAAACTGAGCCTTAATTCAACATTTGAAATTTTTTTACCCTTTTTGTTGGAAATTTTCACAAGTTTTTGCCTTATATTCGTACATCTCTCAGTATTTTGATAGCATCACCCTCTATACACCTCGGATATACACGTTATTTTATACATAGAAGCCTGAGACATAAAGCTATAACTTTCGTGCCCATGACCCTCGCATATTTTTTACTATTCACTTTCAAAACATTGCTTGAATTCATATTAGAGAAATAGAAGATTTCTGAAAGGGGAACCCCTTTGGTGAATTGGAGATTTCACCAATTTCTACGAAATGTATTACACTGGTGTTCAACTCGTTCGATATTTCTCCCCAAGAGATCTCATGGGTAAATGCTTCTATTGGAGTTGAAACCGAGCCTTAATTCAACATTTGAAATTTTTTTACCCTTTTTGTTGGAAATTTTCACAAGTTTTTGCCTTATATTCGTACATCTCTCAGTATTTTGATAGTATCACCCTCTATACACCTCGGATATACACGTTATTTTATACATAGAAGCCTGAGACATAAAGCTATAACTTTCGTGCCCATGACCCTCGCATATTTTTTACTATTCACTTTCAAAACATTGCTCGAATACATATTAGAGAAATAGAAGATTTCTGAATGGGGTACCCCTTTGGTGAATTGGAGATTTCACCAATTTCTCCGAAATGTATTACACTGGTGTTCGACTCGTTCGATATTTCTCCCCAAGAGATCTCATGGGTAAATGCTTCTATTGGTGTTGAAACGGAGCCTTAATTCAACATTTGAAAAAATATTCACCTTTTAGTTGGCAATTTTCACAGGTTTTTGCCTTATATTCGTACATCTCTCAGTATTTTGATAGCATCACCCTCTATACACCTCGGATATACACGTTATTTTATACATAGAAGCCTGAGACATATAGCTATAACTTTCGTGCCCATGACCCTCGCATATTTTTTACTATTCACTTTCAAAACATTGCTTGAATTCATATTAGAGAAATAGAAGATTTCTGAAAGGGGTACCCCTTTGGTGAATTGGAGATTTCACCAATTTCTACGAAATGTATTACACTGGTGTTCAACTCGTTCGATATTTCTCCCCAAGAGATCTCATGGGTAAATGCTTCTATTGGAGTTGAAACGGAGCCTTAATTCCACATTTGAAAAAAAATTACCCTTTTTGTTGGAAATTTTCACAGGTTTTTGCCTAATATTCGTACATCTCTCAGTATTTTGATAGTATTACCCTCTAAACACCTCGGATATACACGATATTTTATACATAGAAGCATAAGACATAAAGCTATAACTTTCGTGCCCATGACCCTCGTATATTTTTTACTATTCACTTTCAAAACATTGCTCGAATTCATATTAGAGAAATCGAAGATTTCTGAAAGGGGTACCCCTTTGGTGAATTGGAGATTTCACCAATTTCTCCGAAATGTATTACACTGGTGTTCGACTCGTTCGATATTTCTCCCCAAGAGATCTCATGGGTAAATGCTTCTATTGGTGTTGAAACGGAGCCTTAATTCAACATTTGAAAAAATATTCACCTTTTAGTTGGCAATTTTCACAGGTTTTTGCCTTATATTCGTACATCTCTCAGTATTTTGATAGCATCACCCTCTAAACACCTCGGATGTGTACGATATTTTATACATAGAAGCCTAGGACATAAAGCTTTAACTTTCGTGCCCATGACCCTCGCATATTTTTTACTATTCACTTTCAAAACATTGCTTGAATTCATATTAGAGAAATAGAAGATTTCTGAAAGGGGTACCCCTTTGGTGAATTGGAGATTTCACCAATTTCTCCGAAATGTATTACACTGGTGTTCAACTCGTTCGATATTTCTCCCCAAGAGATCTCATGGGTAAATTCTTCTATTGGAGTTGAAACGGAGCCTTAATTCAACATTTGAAAAAAAATTACCCTTTTTGTTGGAAATTTTCACAAGTTTTTGCCTTATATTCGTACATCTCTCAGTATTTTGATAGTATCACCTTCTAAACACCTCGGATATACACGATATTTTATACATAGAATGCTAAGACATAAAGCTATAACTTTCGTGCCCATGACCCTCGCATATTTTTTACTATTCACTTTCAAAACATTGCTCGAATTCATTTTAGAGAAATCGAAGATTTCTGAAAGGGGTACCCCTTTGGTGAATTGGAGATTTCACCAATTTCTCTGAAATGTATTACACTGGTGTTCGACTCGTTCGATATTTCACCCCAAGAGATCTCATGGGTAAATGCTTCTATTGGAGTTGAAACGGAGCCTTAATTCCACATTTGAAAAAAAATAACCCTTTTTGTTGGAAATTTTCACAAGTTTTTGCCTAATATTCGTACATCTCTCAGTATTTTGATAGTATCACCCTCTAAACACCTTGGATATACACGATATTTTATACATAGAAGCATAAGACATAAAGCTATAACTTTCGTGCCCATGACCCTCGCATATTTTTTACTATTCACTTTCAAAACATTGCTCGAATTCATATTTGAGAAATCGAAGATTTCTGAAAGGGGTACCCCTTTGGTGAATTGGAGATTTCACCAATTTCTCCGAAATGTATTACACTGGTGTTCAACTCATTCGATATTTCTCCCCAAGAGATCTCATGGGTAAATGCTTCTATTGGAGTTGAAACGGAGCCTTAATTCCACATTTGAAAAAAAATAACCCTTTTTTCTTGGAAATTTTCACAAGTTTTTGCCTTATATTCGTACATCTCTCAGTATTTTGATAGTATCACCCTCTATACACCTCGGATATACACATTATTTTATACATAGAAGCCTGAGACATAAAGGTATAACTTTCGTGCCCATGACCCTCGAATATTTTTTACTATTCACTTTCAAAACATTGCTCGAATACATATTAGAGAAATAGAAGATTTCTGAATGGGGTACCCCTTTGGTGAATTGGAGATTTCACCAATTTCTCCGAAATGTATTACACTGGTGTTCAACTCGTTTGATATTTCTCCCCAAGAGATCTCATGGGTAAATGCTTCTATTGGAGTTGAAACTGAGCCTTAATTCAACATTTGAAATTTTTTTACCCTTTTTGTTGGAAATTTTCACAAGTTTTTGCCTTATATTCGTACATCTCTCAGTATTTTGATAGCATCACCCTCTATACACCTCGGATATACACGTTATTTTATACATAGAAGCCTGAGACATAAAGCTATAACTTTCGTGCCCATGACCCTCGCATATTTTTTACTATTCACTTTCAAAACATTGCTTGAATTCATATTAGAGAAATAGAAGATTTCTGAAAGGGGAACCCCTTTGGTGAATTGGAGATTTCACCAATTTCTACGAAATGTATTACACTGGTGTTCAACTCGTTCGATATTTCTCCCCAAGAGATCTCATGGGTAAATGCTTCTATTGGAGTTGAAACCGAGCCTTAATTCAACATTTGAAATTTTTTTACCCTTTTTGTTGGAAATTTTCACAAGTTTTTGCCTTATATTCGTACATCTCTCAGTATTTTGATAGTATCACCCTCTATACACCTCGGATATACACGTTATTTTATACATAGAAGCCTGAGACATAAAGCTATAACTTTCGTGCCCATGACCCTCGCATATTTTTTACTATTCACTTTCAAAACATTGCTCGAATACATATTAGAGAAATAGAAGATTTCTGAATGGGGTACCCCTTTGGTGAATTGGAGATTTCACCAATTTCTCCGAAATGTATTACACTGGTGTTCGACTCGTTCGATATTTCTCCCCAAGAGATCTCATGGGTAAATGCTTCTATTGGTGTTGAAACGGAGCCTTAATTCAACATTTGAAAAAATATTCACCTTTTAGTTGGCAATTTTCACAGGTTTTTGCCTTATATTCGTACATCTCTCAGTATTTTGATAGCATCACCCTCTATACACCTCGGATATACACGTTATTTTATACATAGAAGCCTGAGACATAAAGCTATAACTTTCGTGCCCATGACCCTCGCATATTTTTTACTATTCACTTTCAAAACATTGCTTGAATTCATATTAGAGAAATAGAAGATTTCTGAAAGGGGTACCCCTTTGGTGAATTGGAGATTTCACCAATTTCTACGAAATGTATTACACTGGTGTTCAACTCGTTCGATATTTCTCCCCAAGAGATCTCATGGGTAAATGCTTCTATTGGAGTTGAAACGGAGCCTTAATTCCACATTTGAAAAAAAATTACCCTTTTTGTTGGAAATTTTCACAGGTTTTTGCCTAATATTCGTACATCTCTCAGTATTTTGATAGTATTACCCTCTAAACACCTCGGATATACACGATATTTTATACATAGAAGCATAAGACATAAAGCTATAACTTTCGTGCCCATGACCCTCGTATATTTTTTACTATTCACTTTCAAAACATTGCTCGAATTCATATTAGAGAAATCGAAGATTTCTGAAAGGGGTACCCCTTTGGTGAATTGGAGATTTCACCAATTTCTCCGAAATGTATTACACTGGTGTTCGACTCGTTCGATATTTCTCCCCAAGAGATCTCATGGGTAAATGCTTCTATTGGTGTTGAAACGGAGCCTTAATTCAACATTTGAAAAAATATTCACCTTTTAGTTGGCAATTTTCACAGGTTTTTGCCTTATATTCGTACATCTCTCAGTATTTTGATAGCATCACCCTCTAAACACCTCGGATGTGTACGATATTTTATACATAGAAGCCTAGGACATAAAGCTTTAACTTTCGTGCCCATGACCCTCGCATATTTTTTACTATTCACTTTCAAAACATTGCTTGAATTCATATTAGAGAAATAGAAGATTTCTGAAAGGGGTACCCCTTTGGTGAATTGGAGATTTCACCAATTTCTCCGAAATGTATTACACTGGTGTTCAACTCGTTCGATATTTCTCCCCAAGAGATCTCATGGGTAAATTCTTCTATTGGAGTTGAAACGGAGCCTTAATTCAACATTTGAAAAAAAATTACCCTTTTTGTTGGAAATTTTCACAAGTTTTTGCCTTATATTCGTACATCTCTCAGTATTTTGATAGTATCACCTTCTAAACACCTCGGATATACACGATATTTTATACATAGAATGCTAAGACATAAAGCTATAACTTTCGTGCCCATGACCCTCGCATATTTTTTACTATTCACTTTCAAAACATTGCTCGAATTCATTTTAGAGAAATCGAAGATTTCTGAAAGGGGTACCCCTTTGGTGAATTGGAGATTTCACCAATTTCTCTGAAATGTATTACACTGGTGTTCGACTCGTTCGATATTTCTCCCCAAGAGATCTCATGGGTAAATGCTTCTATTGGAGTTGAAACGGAGCCTTAATTCCACATTTGAAAAAAAATAACCCTTTTTGTTGGAAATTTTCACAAGTTTTTGCCTAATATTCGTACATCTCTCAGTATTTTGATAGTATCACCCTCTAAACACCTTGGATATACACGATATTTTATACATAGAAGCATAAGACATAAAGCTATAACTTTCGTGCCCATGACCCTCGCATATTTTTTACTATTCACTTTCAAAACATTGCTCGAATTCATATTTGAGAAATCGAAGATTTCTGAAAGGGGTACCCCTTTGGTGAATTGGAGATTTCACCAATTTCTCCGAAATGTATTACACTGGTGTTCAACTCATTCGATATTTCTCCCCAAGAGAGCTCATGGGTAAATGCTTCTATTGGAGTTGAAACGGAGCCTTAATTCCACATTTGAAAAAAAATAACCCTTTTTTCTTGGAAATTTTCACAAGTTTTTGCCTTATATTCGTACATCTCTCAGTATTTTGATAGTATCACCCTCTATACACCTCGGATATACACATTATTTTATACATAGAAGCCTGAGACATAAAGGTATAACTTTCGTGCCCATGACCCTCGAATATTTTTTACTATTCACTTTCAAAACATTGCTCGAATACATATTAGAGAAATAGAAGATTTCTGAATGGGGTACCCCTTTGGTGAATTGGAGATTTCACCAATTTCTCCGAAATGTATTACACTGGTGTTCAACTCGTTTGATATTTCTCCCCAAGAGATCTCATGGGTAAATGCTTCTATTGGAGTTGAAACTGAGCCTTAATTAAACATTTGAAATTTTTTTACCCTTTTTGTTGGAAATTTTCACAAGTTTTTGCCTTATATTCGTACATCTCTCAGTATTTTGATAGCATCACCCTCTATACACCTCGGATATACACGTTATTTTATACATAGAAGCCTGAGACATAAAGCTATAACTTTCGTGCCCATGACCCTCGCATATTTTTTACTATTCACTTTCAAAACATTGCTTGAATTCATATTAGAGAAATAGAAGATTTCTGAAAGGGGTACCCCTTTGGTGAATTGGAGATTTCACCAATTTCTACGAAATGTATTACACTGGTGTTCAACTCGTTCGATATTTCTCCCCAAGAGATCTCATGGGTAAATGCTTCTATTGGAGTTGAAACCGAGCCTTAATTCAACATTTGAAATTTTTTTACCCTTTTTGTTGGAAATTTTCACAAGTTTTTGCCTTATATTCGTACATCTCTCAGTATTTTGATAGTATCACCCTCTATACACCTCGGATATACACGTTATTTTATACATAGAAGCCTGAGACATAAAGCTATAACTTTCGTGCCCATGACCCTCGCATATTTTTTACTATTCACTTTCAAAACATTGCTCGAATACATATTAGAGAAATAGAAGATTTCTGAATGGGGTACCCCTTTGGTGAATTGGAGATTTCACCAATTTCTCCGAAATGTATTACACTCGTGTTCAACTCGTTCGATATTTCTCCCCAAGAGATCTCATGGGTAAATGCTTCTATTGGAGTTGAAACCGAGCCTTAATTCAACATTTGAAATTTTTTTACCCTTTTTGTTGGAAATTTTCACAAGTTTTTGCCTTATATTCGTACATCTCTCAGTATTTTGATAGCATCACCCTCTATACACCTCGGATATACACGTTATTTTATACATAGAAGCCTGAGACATAAAGCTATAACTTTCGTGCCCATGACCCTCGCATATTTTTTACTATTCACTTTCAAAACATTGCTTGAATTCATATTAGAGAAATAGAAGATTTCTGAAAGGGGTACCCCTTTGGTGAATTGGAGATTTCACCAATTTCTACGAAATGTATTACACTGGTGTTCAACTCGTTCGATATTTCTCCCCAAGAGATCTCATGGGTAAATGCTTCTATTGGAGTTGAAACGGAGCCTTAATTCCACATTTGAAAAAAAATTACCCTTTTTGTTGGAAATTTTCACAGGTTTTTGCCTAATATTCGTACATCTCTCAGTATTTTGATAGTATTACCCTCTAAACACCTCGGATATACACGATATTTTATACATAGAAGCATAAGACATAAAGCTATAACTTTCGTGCCCATGACCCTCGTATATTTTTTACTATTCACTTTCAAAACATTGCTCGAATTCATATTAGAGAAATCGAAGATTTCTGAAAGGGGTACCCCTTTGGTGAATTGGAGATTTCACCAATTTCTCCGAAATGTATTACACTGGTGTTCGACTCGTTCGATATTTCTCCCCAAGAGATCTCATGGGTAAATGCTTCTATTGGTGTTGAAACGGAGCCTTAATTCAACATTTGAAAAAATATTCACCTTTTAGTTGGCAATTTTCACAGGTTTTTGCCTTATATTCGTACATCTCTCAGTATTTTGATAGCATCACCCTCTAAACACCTCGGATGTGTACGATATTTTATACATAGAAGCCTAGGACATAAAGCTTTAACTTTCGTGCCCATGACCCTCGCATATTTTTTACTATTCACTTTCAAAACATTGCTTGAATTCATATTAGAGAAATAGAAGATTTCTGAAAGGGGTACCCCTTTGGTGAATTGGAGATTTCACCAATTTCTCCGAAATGTATTACACTGGTGTTCAACTCGTTCGATATTTCTCCCCAAGAGATCTCATGGGTAAATTCTTCTATTGGAGTTGAAACGGAGCCTTAATTCAACATTTGAAAAAAAATTACCCTTTTTGTTGGAAATTTTCACAAGTTTTTGCCTTATATTCGTACATCTCTAAGTATTTTGATAGTATCACCTTCTAAACACCTCGGATATACACGATATTTTATACATAGAATGCTAAGACATAAAGCTATAACTTTCGTGCCCATGACCCTCGCATATTTTTTACTATTCACTTTCAAAACATTGCTCGAATTCATTTTAGAGAAATCGAAGATTTCTGAAAGGGGTACCCCTTTGGTGAATTGGAGATTTCACCAATTTCTCCGAAATGTATTACACTGGTGTTCGACTCGTTCGATATTTCTCCCCAAGAGATCTCATGGGTAAATGCTTCTATTGGAGTTGAAACGGAGCCTTAATTCAACATTTGAAAAAATATTCACCTTTTAGTTGGCAATTTTCACAGGTTTTTGCCTTATATTCGTACATCTCTCAGTATTTTGATAGTATCACCTTCTAAACACCTCGGATATACACGATATTTTATACATAGAAGCATAAGACATAAAGCTATAACTTTCGTGCCCATGACCCTCGCATATTTTTTACTATTCACTTTCAAAACATTGCTCGAATTCATATTAGAGAAATAGAAGATTTCTGAAAGGGGTACCCCTTTGGTGAATTGGAGATTTCACCAATTTCTCCGAAATGTATTACACTGGTGTTCAACTCATTCGATATTTCTCCCCAAGAGATCTCATGGGTAAATGCTTCTATTGGAGTTGAAACGGAGCCTTAATTCCACATTTGAAAAAAAATAACCCTTTTTTCTTGGAAATTTTCACAAGTTTTTGCCTAATATTCGTACATCTCTCAGTATTTTGATAGTATCACCCTCTAAACACCTTGGATATACACGATATTTTATACATAGAAGCATAAGACATAAAGCTATAACTTTCGTGCCCATGACCCTCGCATATTTTTTACTATTCACTTTCAAAACATTGCTCGAATTCATATTTGAGAAATCGAAGATTTCTGAAAGGGGTACCCCTTTGGTGAATTGGAGATTTCACCAATTTCTCCGAAATGTATTACACTGGTGTTCAACTCATTCGATATTTCTCCCCAAGAGATCTCATGGGTAAATGCTTCTATTGGAGTTGAAACGGAGCCTTAATTCCACATTTGAAAAAAAATAACCCTTTTTTCTTGGAAATTTTCACAAGTTTTTGCCTTATATTCGTACATCTCTCAGTATTTTGATAGTATCACCCTCTATACACCTCGGATATACACATTATTTTATACATAGAAGCCTGAGACATAAAGGTATAACTTTCGTGCCCATGACCCTCGAATATTTTTTACTATTCACTTTCAAAACATTGCTCGAATACATATTAGAGAAATAGAAGATTTCTGAATGGGGTACCCCTTTGGTGAATTGGAGATTTCACCAATTTCTCCGAAATGTATTACACTGGTGTTCAACTCGTTTGATATTTCTCCCCAAGAGATCTCATGGGTAAATGCTTCTCTTGGAGTTGAAACTGAGCCTTAATTCAACATTTGAAATTTTTTTACCCTTTTTGTTGGAAATTTTCACAAGTTTTTGCCTTATATTCGTACATCTCTCAGTATTTTGATAGCATCACCCTCTATACACCTCGGATATACACGTTATTTTATACATAGAAGCCTGAGACATAAAGCTATAACTTTCGTGCCCATGACCCTCGCATATTTTTTACTATTCACTTTCAAAACATTGCTTGAATTCATATTAGAGAAATAGAAGATTTCTGAAAGGGGTACCCCTTTGGTGAATTGGAGATTTCACCAATTTCTACGAAATGTATTACACTGGTGTTCAACTCGTTCGATATTTCTCCCCAAGAGATCTCATGGGTAAATGCTTCTATTGGAGTTGAAACCGAGCCTTAATTCAACATTTGAAATTTTTTTACCCTTTTTGTTGGAAATTTTCACAAGTTTTTGCCTTATATTCGTACATCTCTCAGTATTTTGATAGTATCACCCTCTATACACCTCGGATATACACGTTATTTTATACATAGAAGCCTGAGACATAAAGCTATAACTTTCGTGCCCATGACCCTCGCATATTTTTTACTATTCACTTTCAAAACATTGCTCGAATACATATTAGAGAAATAGAAGATTTCTGAATGGGGTACCCCTTTGGTGAATTGGAGATTTCACCAATTTCTCCGAAATGTATTACACTCGTGTTCAACTCGTTCGATATTTCTCCCCAAGAGATCTCATGGGTAAATGCTTCTATTGGAGTTGAAACCGAGCCTTAATTCAACATTTGAAATTTTTTTACCCTTTTTGTTGGAAATTTTCACAAGTTTTTGCCTTATATTCGTACATCTCTCAGTATTTTGATAGCATCACCCTCTATACACCTCGGATATACACGTTATTTTATACATAGAAGCCTGAGACATAAAGCTATAACTTTCGTGCCCATGACCCTCGCATATTTTTTACTATTCACTTTCAAAACATTGCTCGAATACATATTAGAGAAATAGAAGATTTCTGAATGGGGTACCCCTTTGGTGAATTGGAGATTTCACCAATTTCTCCGAAATGTATTACACTGGTGTTCGACTCATTCGATATTTCTCCCCAAGAGATCTCATGGGTAAATGCTTCTATTGGTGTTGAAACGGAGCCTTAATTCAACATTTGAAAAAATATTCACCTTTTAGTTGGCAATTTTCACAGGTTTTTGCCTTATATTCGTACATCTCTCAGTATTTTGATAGCATCACCCTCTATACACCTCGGATATACACGTTATTTTATACATAGAAGCCTGAGACATAAAGCTATAACTTTCGTGCCCATGACCCTCGCATATTTTTTACTATTCACTTTCAAAACATTGCTTGAATTCATATTAGAGAAATAGAAGATTTCTGAAAGGGGTACCCCTTTGGTGAATTGGAGATTTCACCAATTTCTACGAAATGTATTACACTGGTGTTCAACTCGTTCGATATTTCTCCCCAAGAGATCTCATGGGTAAATGCTTCTATTGGAGTTGAAACGGAGCCTTAATTCCACATTTGAAAAAAATTTACCCTTTTTGTTGGAAATTTTCACAGGTTTTTGCCTAATATTCGTACATCTCTCAGTATTTTGATAGTATTACCCTCTAAACACCTCGGATATACACGATATTTTATACATAGAAGCATAAGACATAAAGCTATAACTTTCGTGCCCATGACCCTCGTATATTTTTTACTATTCACTTTCAAAACATTGCTCGAATTCATATTAGAGAAATCGAAGATTTCTGAAAGGGGTACCCCTTTGGTGAATTGGAGATTTCACCAATTTCTCCGAAATGTATTACACTGGTGTTCGACTCGTTCGATATTTCTCCCCAAGAGATCTCATGGGTAAATGCTTCTATTGGTGTTGAAACGGAGCCTTAATTCAACATTTGAAAAAATATTCACCTTTTAGTTGGCAATTTTCACAGGTTTTTGCCTTATATTCGTACATCTCTCAGTATTTTGATAGCATCACCCTCTAAACACCTCGGATGTGTACGATATTTTATACATAGAAGCCTAGGACATAAAGCTTTAACTTTCGTGCCCATGACCCTCGCATATTTTTTACTATTCACTTTCAAAACATTGCTTGAATTCATATTAGAGAAATAGAAGATTTCTGAAAGGGGTACCCCTTTGGTGAATTGGAGATTTCACCAATTTCTCCGAAATGTATTACACTGGTGTTCAACTCGTTCGATATTTCTCCCCAAGAGATCTCATGGGTAAATTCTTCTATTGGAGTTGAAACGGAGCCTTAATTCAACATTTGAAAAAAAATTACCCTTTTTGTTGGAAATTTTCACAAGTTTTTGCCTTATATTCGTACATCTCTCAGTATTTTGATAGTATCACCTTCTAAACACCTCGGATATACACGATATTTTATACATAGAATGCTAAGACATAAAGCTATAACTTTCGTGCCCATGACCCTCGCATATTTTTTACTATTCACTTTCAAAACATTGCTCGAATTCATTTTAGAGAAATCGAAGATTTCTGAAAGGGGTACCCCTTTGGTGAATTGGAGATTTCACCAATTTCTCCGAAATGTATTACACTGGTGTTCGACTCGTTCGATATTTCTCCCCAAGAGATCTCATGGGTAAATGCTTCTATTGGAGTTGAAACGGAGCCTTAATTCAACATTTGAAAAAATATTCACCTTTTAGTTGGCAATTTTCACAGGTTTTTGCCTTATATTCGTACATCTCTCAGTATTTTGATAGCATCACCCTCTAAACACCTCGGATGTGTACGATATTTTATACATAGAAGCCTAGGACATAAAGCTTTAACTTTCGTGCCCATGACCCTCGCATATTTTTTACTATTCACTTTCAAAACATTGCTTGAATTCATATTAGAGAAATAGAAGATTTCTGAAAGGGGTACCCCTTTGGTGAATTGGAGATTTCACCAATTTCTCCGAAATGTATTACACTGGTGTTCAACTCGTTCGATATTTCTCCCCAATAGATCTCATGGGTAAATTCTTCTATTGGAGTTGAAACGGAGCCTTAATTCAACATTTGAAAAAAAATTACCCTTTTTGTTGGAAATTTTCACAAGTTTTTGCCTTATATTCGTACATCTCTCAGTATTATGATAGTATCACTTTCTAAACACCTCGGATATACACGATATTTTATACATAGAATGCTAAGACATAAAGCTATAACTTTCGTGCCCATGACCCTCGCATATTTTTTACTATTCACTTTCAAAACATTGCTCGAATTCATTTTAGAGAAATCGAAGATTTCTGAAAGGGGTACCCCTTTGGTGAATTGGAGATTTCACCAATTTCTCCGAAATGTATTACACTGGTGTTCGACTTGTTCGATATTTCTCCCCAAGAGATCTCATGGGTAAATTCTTCTATTGGAGTTGAAACGGAGCCTTAATTCCACATTTGAAAAAAAATTACCCTTTTTGTTGGAAATTTTCACAAGTTTTTGCCTAATATTCGTACATCTCTCAGTATTTTGATAGTATTACCCTCTAAACACCTTGGATATACACGATATTTTATACATAGAAGCATAAGACATAAAGATATAACTTTCATGCCCATGACCCTCGTATATTTTTTACTATTCACTTTCAAAACATTGCTCGAATTCATATTAGAGAAATCGAAGATTTCTGAAAGGGGTACCCCTTTGGTGAATTGGAGATTTCACCAATTTCTCCGAAATGTATTACACTGGTGTTCGACTCATTCGATATTTCTCCCCAAGAGATCTCATGGGTAAATGCTTCTATTGGAGTTGAAACGGAGCCTTAATTCAACATTTGAAAAAATATTCACCTTTTAGTTGGCAATTTTCACAGGTTTTTGCCTTATATTCGTACATCTCTCAGTATTTTGATAGCATCACCCTCTAAACACCTCAGATATACACTATATTTTATACATAGAAGCATAAGACATAAAGCTATAACTTTCGTGCCCATGACCCTCGTATATTTTTTACTATTCACTTTCAAAACATTGCTCGAATTCATATTAGAGAAATCGAAGATTTCTGAAAGGGGTACCCCTTTGGTGAATTGGAGATTTCACCAATTTCTCCGAAATGTATTACACTGGTGTTCGACTCGTTCGATATTTCTCCCCAAGAGATCTCATGGGTAAATGCTTCTATTGGTGTTGAAACGGAGCCTTAATTCAACATTTGAAAAAATATTCACCTTTTAGTTGGCAATTTTCACAGGTTTTTGCCTTATATTCGTACATCTCTCAGTATTTTGATAGCATCACCCTCTAAACACCTCGGATGTGTACGATATTTTATACATAGAAGCCTAGGACATAAAGCTTTAACTTTCGTGCCCATGACCCTCGCATATTTTTTACTATTCACTTTCAAAACATTGCTTGAATTCATATTAGAGAAATAGAAGATTTCTGAAAGGGGTACCCCTTTGGTGAATTGGAGATTTCACCAATTTCTCCGAAATGTATTACACTGGTGTTCAACTCGTTCGATATTTCTCCCCAAGAGATCTCATGGGTAAATTCTTCTATTGGAGTTGAAACGGAGCCTTAATTCAACATTTGAAAAAAAATTACCCTTTTTGTTGGAAATTTTCACAAGTTTTTGCCTTATATTCGTACATCTCTCAGTATTTTGATAGTATCACCTTCTAAACACCTCGGATATACACGATATTTTATACATAGAATGCTAAGACATAAAGCTATAACTTTCGTGCCCATGACCCTCGCATATTTTTTACTATTCACTTTCAAAACATTGCTCGAATTCATTTTAGAGAAATCGAAGATTTCTGAAAGGGGTACCCCTTTGGTGAATTGGAGATTTCACCAATTTCTCCGAAATGTATTACACTGGTGTTCGACTCGTTCGATATTTCTCCCCAAGAGATCTCATGGGTAAATGCTTCTATTGGAGTTGAAACGGAGCCTTAATTCAACATTTGAAAAAATATTCACCTTTTAGTTGGCAATTTTCACAGGTTTTTGCCTTATATTCGTACATCTCTCAGTATTTTGATAGCATCACCCTCTAAACACCTCGGATATACACGATATTTTATACATAGAAGCATAAGACATAAAGCTATAACTTTCGTGCCCATGACCCTCGCATATTTTTTACTATTCACTTTCAAAACATTGCTCGAATTCATATTAGAGAAATAGAAGATTTCTGAAAGGGGTACCCCTTTGGTGAATTGGAGATTTCACCAATTTCTCCGAAATGTATTACACTGGTGTTCAACTCATTCGATATTTCTCCCCAAGAGATCTCATGGGTAAATGCTTCTATTGGAGTTGAAACGGAGCCTTAATTCCACATTTGAAAAAAAATAACCCTTTTTTCTTGGAAATTTTCACAAGTTTTTGCCTAATATTCGTACATCTCTCAGTATTTTGATATTATTACCCTCTAAACACCTCGGATATACACGATATTTTATACATAGAAGCATAAGACATAAAGCTACAACTTTTGTGCCCATGACCCTCGCATATTTTTTACTATTCACTTTCAAAACATTGCTCGAATTCATATTTGAGAAATCGAAGATTTCTGAAAGGGGTACCCCTTTGGTGAATTGGAGATTTCACCAATTTCTCCGAAATGTATTACACTGGTGTTCGACTCATTCGATATTTCTCCCCAAGAGATCTCATGGGTAAATGCTTCTATTGGAGTTGAAACGGAGCCTTAATTCAACATTTGAAAAAAAATTACCCTTTTTGTTGGAAATTTTCACAAGTTTTTGCCTTATATTCGTACATCTCTCAGTATTATGATAGTATCACTTTCTAAACACCTCGGATATACACGATATTTTATACATAGAATGCTAAGACATAAAGCTATAACTTTCGTGCCCATGACCCTCGCATATTTTTTACTATTCACTTTCAAAACATTGCTCGAATTCATTTTAGAGAAATCGAAGATTTCTGAAAGGGGTACCCCTTTGGTGAATTGGAGATTTCACCAATTTCTCCGAAATGTATTACACTGGTGTTCGACTTGTTCGATATTTCTCCCCAAGAGATCTCATGGGTAAATTCTTCTATTGGAGTTGAAACGGAGCCTTAATTCCACATTTGAAAAAAAATTACCCTTTTTGTTGGAAATTTTCACAAGTTTTTGCCTAATATTCGTACATCTCTCAGTATTTTGATAGTATTACCCTCTAAACACCTTGGATATACACGATATTTTATACATACAAGCATAAGACATAAAGATATAACTTTCATGCCCATGACCCTCGTATATTTTTTACTATTCACTTTCAAAACATTGCTCGAATTCATATTAGAGAAATCGAAGATTTCTGAAAGGGGTACCCCTTTGGTGAATTGGAGATTTCACCAATTTCTCCGAAATGTATTACACTGGTGTTCGACTCATTCGATATTTCTCCCCAAGAGATCTCATGGGTAAATGCTTCTATTGGAGTTGAAACGGAGCCTTAATTCAACATTTGAAAAAATATTCACCTTTTAGTTGGCAATTTTCACAGGTTTTTGCCTTATATTCGTACATCTCTCAGTATTTTGATAGCATCACCCTCTAAACACCTCGGATGTGTACGATATTTTATACATAGAAGCCTAGGACATAAAGCTTTAACTTTCGTGCCCATGACCCTCGTATATTTTTTACTATTCACTTTCAAAACATTGCTTGAATTCATATTAGAGAAATAGAAGATTTCTGAAAGGGGTACCCCTTTGGTGAATTGGAGATTTCACCAATTTCTACGAAATGTATTACACTGGTGTTCAACTCGTTCGATATTTCTCCCCAAGAGATCTCATGGGTAAATGCTTCTATTGGAGTTGAAACGGAGCCTTAATTCCACATTTGAAAAAAAATTACCCTTTTTGTTGGAAATTTTCACAAGTTTTTGCCTAATATTCGTACATCTCTCAGTATTTTGATATTATTACCCTCTAAACACCTCGGATATACACGATATTTTATACATAGAAGCATAAGACATAAAGCTACAACTTTTGTGCCCATGACCCTCGCATATTTTTTACTATTCACTTTCAAAACATTGCTCGAATTCATATTTGAGAAATCGAAGATTTCTGAAAGGGGTACCCCTTTGGTGAATTGGAGATTTCACCAATTTCTCCGAAATGTATTACACTGGTGTTCGACTCATTCGATATTTCTCCCCAAGAGATCTCATGGGTAAATGCTTCTATTGGAGTTGAAACGGAGCCTTAATTCAACATTTGAAAAAAAATTACCCTTTTTGTTGGAAATTTTCACAAGTTTTTGCCTTATATTCGTACATCTCTCAGTATTTTGATAGTATCACCTTGTAAACACCTCGGATATACACGATATTTTATACATAGAATGCTAAGACATAAAGCTATAACTTTCTTGCCCATGACCCTCGCATATTTTTTACTATTCACTTTCAAAACATTGCTCGAATTCATTTTAGAGAAATCGAAGATTTCTGAAAGGGGTACCCCTTTGGTGAATTGGAGATTTCACCAATTTCTCCGAAATGTATTACACTGGTGTTCGACTTGTTCGATATTTCTCCCCAAGAGATCTCATGGGTAAATTCTTCTATTGGAGTTGAAACGGAGCCTTAATTCCACATTTGAAAAAAAATTACCCTTTTTGTTGGAAATTTTCACAAGTTTTTGCCTAATATTCGTACATCTCTCAGTATTTTGATAGTATTACCCTCTAAACACCTCGGATATACACGATATTTTATACATAGAAGCATAAGACATAAAGATATAACTTTCGTGCCCATGACCCTCGTATATTTTTTACTATTCACTTTCACAACATTGCTCGAATTCATATTAGAGAAATCGAAGATTTCTGAAAGGGGTACCCCTTTGGTGAATTGGAGATTTCACCAATTTCTCCGAAATGTATTACACTGGTGTTCGACTCATTCGATATTTCTCCCCAAGAGATCTCATGGGTAAATGCTTCTATTGGAGTTGAAACGGAGCCTTAATTCAACATTTGAAAAAATATTCACCTTTTAGTTGGCAATTTTCACAGGTTTTTGCCTTATATTCGTACATCTCTCAGTATTTTGATAGCATCACCCTCTAAACACCTCGGATGTGTACGATATTTTATACATAGAAGCCTAGGACATAAAGCTTTAACTTTCGTGCCCATGACCCTCGTATATTTTTTACTATTCACTTTCAAAACATTGCTTGAATTCATATTAGAGAAATAGAAGATTTCTGAAAGGGGTACCCCTTTGGTGAATTGGAGATTTCACCAATTTCTACGAAATGTATTACACTGGTGTTCAACTCGTTCGATATATCTCCCCAAGAGATCTCATGGGTAAATGCTTCTATTGGAGTTGAAACGGAGCCTTAATTCCACATTTGAAAAAAAATTACCCTTTTTGTTGGAAATTTTCACAAGTTTTTGCCTAATATTCGTACATCTCTCAGTATTTTGATAGTATTACCCTCTAAAAACCTCGGATATACACGATATTTTATACATAGAAGCATAAGACATAAAGCTACAACTTTTGTGCCCATGACCCTCGCATATTTTTTACTATTCACTTTCAAAACATTGCTCGAATTCATATTTGAGAAATCGAAGATTTCTGAAAGGGGTACCCCTTTGGTGAATTGGAGATTTCACCAATTTCTCCGAAATGTATTACACTGGTGTTCAACTCGTTTGATATTTCTCCCCAAGAGATCTCATGGGTAAATTCTTCTATTGGAGTTGAAACGGAGCCTTAATTCAACATTTGAAAAAAATTTACCCTTTTTGTTGGAAATTTTCACAAGTTTTTGCCTTATATTCGTACATCTCTCAGTATTTTGATAGTATGACCCTCTATACACCTCGGATATACACGTTATTTTATACATAGAAGCCTGAGACATAAAGCTATAACTTTCGTGCCCATGACCCTCGCATATTTTTTACTATTCACTTTCAAAACATTGCTCGAATTCATATTAGAGAAATAGAAGATTTCTGAATGGGGTACCCCTTTGGTGAATTGGAGATTTCACCAATTTCTCCGAAATGTATTACACTGGTGTTCAACTCGTTCGATATTTCTCCCCAAGAGATCTCATGGGTAAATGCTTCTATTGGAGTTGAAACGGAGCCTTAATTCAACATTTGAAAAAATATTCACCTTTTAGTTGGCAATTTTCACAGGTTTTTGCCTTATATTCGTACATCTCTCAGTATTTTGATAGCATCACCCTCTAAACACCTCGGATGTGTACGATATTTTATACATAGAAGCCTAGGACATAAAGCTTTAACTTTCGTGCCCATGACCCTCGTATATTTTTTACTATTCACTTTCAAAACATTGCTTGAATTCATATTAGAGAAATAGAAGATTTCTGAAAGGGGTACCCCTTTGGTGAATTGGAGATTTCACCAATTTCTACGAAATGTATTACACTGGTGTTCAACTCGTTCGATATTTCTCCCCAAGAGATCTCATGGGTAAATGCTTCTATTGGAGTTGAAACGGAGCCTTAATTCCACATTTGAAAAAAAATTACCCTTTTTGTTGGAAATTTTCACAAGTTTTTGCCTAATATTCGTACATCTCTCAGTATTTTGATATTATTACCCTCTAAACACCTCGGATATACACGATATTTTATACATAGAAGCATAAGACATAAAGCTACAACTTTTGTGCCCATGACCCTCGCATATTTTTTACTATTCACTTTCAAAACATTGCTCGAATTCATATTTGAGAAATCGAAGATTTCTGAAAGGGGTACCCCTTTGGTGAATTGGAGATTTCACCAATTTCTCCGAAATGTATTACACTGGTGTTCGACTCATTCGATATTTCTCCCCAAGAGATCTCATGGGTAAATGCTTCTATTGGAGTTGAAACGGAGCCTTAATTCAACATTTGAAAAAAAATTACCCTTTTTGTTGGAAATTTTCACAAGTTTTTGCCTTATATTCGTACATCTCTCAGTATTTTGATAGTATCACCTTGTAAACACCTCGGATATACACGATATTTTATACATAGAATGCTAAGACATAAAGCTATAACTTTCTTGCCCATGACCCTCGCATATTTTTTACTATTCACTTTCAAAACATTGCTCGAATTCATTTTAGAGAAATCGAAGATTTCTGAAAGGGGTACCCCTTTGGTGAATTGGAGATTTCACCAATTTCTCCGAAATGTATTACACTGGTGTTCGACTTGTTCGATATTTCTCCCCAAGAGATCTCATGGGTAAATTCTTCTATTGGAGTTGAAACGGAGCCTTAATTCCACATTTGAAAAAAAATTACCCTTTTTGTTGGAAATTTTCACAAGTTTTTGCCTAATATTCGTACATCTCTCAGTATTTTGATAGTATTACCCTCTAAACACCTCGGATATACACGATATTTTATACATAGAAGCATAAGACATAAAGATATAACTTTCGTGCCCATGACCCTCGTATATTTTTTACTATTCACTTTCACAACATTGCTCGAATTCATATTAGAGAAATCGAAGATTTCTGAAAGGGGTACCCCTTTGGTGAATTGGAGATTTCACCAATTTCTCCGAAATGTATTACACTGGTGTTCGACTCATTCGATATTTCTCCCCAAGAGATCTCATGGGTAAATGCTTCTATTGGAGTTGAAACGGAGCCTTAATTCAACATTTGAAAAAATATTCACCTTTTAGTTGGCAATTTTCACAGGTTTTTGCCTTATATTCGTACATCTCTCAGTATTTTGATAGCATCACCCTCTAAACACCTCGGATGTGTACGATATTTTATACATAGAAGCCTAGGACATAAAGCTTTAACTTTCGTGCCCATGACCCTCGTATATTTTTTACTATTCACTTTCAAAACATTGCTTGAATTCATATTAGAGAAATAGAAGATTTCTGAAAGGGGTACCCCTTTGGTGAATTGGAGATTTCACCAATTTCTACGAAATGTATTACACTGGTGTTCAACTCGTTCGATATATCTCCCCAAGAGATCTCATGGGTAAATGCTTCTATTGGAGTTGAAACGGAGCCTTAATTCCACATTTGAAAAAAAATTACCCTTTTTGTTGGAAATTTTCACAAGTTTTTGCCTAATATTCGTACATCTCTCAGTATTTTGATAGTATTACCCTCTAAACACCTCGGATATACACGATATTTTATACATAGAAGCATAAGACATAAAGCTACAACTTTTGTGCCCATGACCCTCGCATATTTTTTACTATTCACTTTCAAAACATTGCTCGAATTCATATTTGAGAAATCGAAGATTTCTGAAAGGGGTACCCCTTTGGTGAATTGGAGATTTCACCTATTTCTCCGAAATGTATTACACTGGTGTTCAACTCGTTTGATATTTCTCCCCAAGAGATCTCATGGGTAAATTCTTCTATTGGAGTTGAAACGGAGCCTTAATTCAACATTTGAAAAAAATTTACCCTTTTTGTTGGAAATTTTCACATGTTTTTGCCTTATATTCGTACATCTCTCAGTATTTTGATAGTATGACCCTCTATACACCTCGGATATACACGTTATTTTATACATAGAAGCCTGAGACATAAAGCTATAACTTTCGTGCCCATGACCCTCGCATATTTTTTACTATTCACTTTCAAAACATTGCTCGAATTCATATTAGAGAAATAGAAGATTTCTGAATGGGGTACCCCTTTGGTGAATTGGAGATTTCACCAATTTCTCCGAAATGTATTACACTGGTGTTCAACTCGTTCGATATTTCTCCCCAAGAGATCTCATGGGTGAATGCATCTATTGGAGTTGAAACAGAGCATTAATTCAACATTTGAAAAAAAATTACCCTTTTTGTTGGAAATTTTCACAATTTTTGCCTTATATTCGTACATCTCTCAGTATTTTGATAGTATCACCCTCAATACACCTCGGATATACACGTTATTTTATACATAGAAGCCTGAGACATAAAGCTATAACTTTCGTGCCCATGACCCTCGCATATTTTTTACTATTCACTTTCAAAACATTGCTCGAATTCATATTAGAGAAATAGAAGATTTCTGAATGGGGTACCCCTTTGGTGAATTGGAGATTTCACCAATTTCTCCGAAATGTATTACACTGGTGTTCAACTCGTTCGATATTTCTCCCCAAGAGATCTCATGGGTAAATGCTTCTATTGGAGTTGAAACGGAGCCTTAATTCAACATTTGAAAAAAATTTACCCTTTTTGTTGGAAATTTTCACAAGTTTTTGCCTTATATTCGTACATCTCTCAGTATTTTGATAGTATCACCCTCTATACACCTCGGATATACACGTTATTTTATACATAGAAGCCTGAGACATAAAGCTATAACTTTCGTGCCCATGACCCTCGCATATTTTTTACTATTCACTTTCAAAACATTGCTCGAATTCATATTAGAGAAATAGAAGATTTCTGAATGGGGTACCCCTTTGGTGAATTGGAGATTTCACCAATTTCTCCGAAATGTATTACACTGGTGTTCAACTCGTTCGATATTTCTCCCCAAGAGATCTCATGGGTGAATGCATCTATTGGAGTTGAAACGGAGCATTAATTCAACATTTGAAAAAAAATTACCCTTTTTGTTGGAAATTTTCACAAGTTTTTGCCTAATATTCGTACATCTCTCAGTATTTTGATAGTATTACCCTCTAAACACCTCGGATATACACGATATTTTATACATAGAAGCATAAGACATAAAGATATAACTTTCGTGCCCATGACCCTCGTATATTTTTTACTATTCACTTTCACAACATTGCTCGAATTCATATTAGAGAAATCGAAGATTTCTGAAAGGGGTACCCCTTTGGTGAATTGGAGATTTCACCAATTTCTCCGAAATGTATTACACTGGTGTTCGACTCATTCGATATTTCTCCCCAAGAGATCTCATGGGTAAATGCTTCTATTGGAGTTGAAACGGAGCCTTAATTCAACATTTGAAAAAATATTCACCTTTTAGTTGGCAATTTTCACAGGTTTTTGCCTTATATTCGTACATCTCTCAGTATTTTGATAGCATCACCCTCTAAACACCTCGGATGTGTACGATATTTTTTACATAGAAGCCTAGGACATAAAGCTTTAACTTTCGTGCCCATGACCCTCGTATATTTTTTACTATTCACTTTCAAAACATTGCTTGAATTCATATTAGAGAAATAGAAGATTTCTAAAAGGGGTACCCCTTTGGTGAATTGGAGATTTCACCAATTTCTACGAAATGTATTACACTGGTGTTCAACTCGTTCGATATATCTCCCCAAGAGATCTCATGGGTAAATGCTTCTATTGGAGTTGAAACGGAGCCTTAATTCCACATTTGAAAAAAAATTACCCTTTTTGTTGGAAATTTTCACAAGTTTTTGCCTAATATTCGTACATCTCTCAGTATTTTGATAGTATTACCCTCTAAACACCTCGGATATACACGATATTTTATACATAGAAGCATAAGACATAAAGCTACAACTTTTGTGCCCATGACCCTCGCATATTTTTTACTATTCACTTTCAAAACATTGCTCGAATTCATATTTGAGAAATCGAAGATTTCTGAAAGGGGTACCCCTTTGGTGAATTGGAGATTTCACCAATTTCTCCGAAATGTATTACACTGGTGTTCAACTCGTTTGATATTTCTCCCCAAGAGATCTCATGGGTAAATTCTTCTATTGGAGTTGAAACGGAGCCTTAATTCAACATTTGAAAAAAATTTACCCTTTTTGTTGGAAATTTTCACATGTTTTTGCCTTATATTCGTACATCTCTCAGTATTTTGATAGTATGACCCTCTATACACCTCGGATATACACGTTATTTTATACATAGAAGCCTGAGACATAAAGCTATAACTTTCGTGCCCATGACCCTCGCATATTTTTTACTATTCACTTTCAAAACATTGCTCGAATTCATATTAGAGAAATAGAAGATTTCTGAATGGGGTACCCCTTTGGTGAATTGGAGATTTCACCAATTTCTCCGAAATGTATTACACTGGTGTTCAACTCGTTCGATATTTCTCCCCAAGAGATCTCATGGGTAAATGCTTCTATTGGAGTTGAAACGGAGCCTTAATTCAACATTTGAAAAAAAATTACCCTTTTTGTTGGAAATTTTCACAAGTTTTTGCCTTATATTCGTACATCTCTCAGTATTTTGATAGTATCACCTTGTAAACACCTCGGATATACACGATATTTTATACATAGAATGCTAAGACATAAAGCTATAACTTTCTTGCCCATGACCCTCGCATATTTTTTACTATTCACTTTCAAAACATTGCTCGAATTCATTTTAGAGAAATCGAAGATTTCTGAAAGGGGTACCCCTTTGGTGAATTGGAGATTTCACCAATTTCTCCGAAATGTATTACACTGGTGTTCGACTTGTTCGATATTTCTCCCCAAGAGATCTCATGGGTAAATTCTTCTATTGGAGTTGAAACGGAGCCTTAATTCCACATTTGAAAAAAAATTACCCTTTTTGTTGGAAATTTTCACAAGTTTTTGCCTAATATTCGTACATCTCTCAGTATTTTGATAGTATTACCCTCTAAACACCTCGGATATACACGATATTTTATACATAGAAGCATAAGACATAAAGATATAACTTTCGTGCCCATGACCCTCGTATATTTTTTACTATTCACTTTCACAACATTGCTCGAATTCATATTAGAGAAATCGAAGATTTCTGAAAGGGGTACCCCTTTGGTGAATTGGAGATTTCACCAATTTCTCCGAAATGTATTACACTGGTGTTCGACTCATTCGATATTTCTCCCCAAGAGATCTCATGGGTAAATGCTTCTATTGGAGTTGAAACGGAGCCTTAATTCAACATTTGAAAAAATATTCACCTTTTAGTTGGCAATTTTCACAGGTTTTTGCCTTATATTCGTACATCTCTCAGTATTTTGATAGCATCACCCTCTAAACACCTCGGATGTGTACGATATTTTATACATAGAAGCCTAGGACATAAAGCTTTAACTTTCGTGCCCATGACCCTCGTATATTTTTTACTATTCACTTTCAAAACATTGCTTGAATTCATATTAGAGAAATAGAAGATTTCTGAAAGGGGTACCCCTTTGGTGAATTGGAGATTTCACCAATTTCTACGAAATGTATTACACTGGTGTTCAACTCGTTCGATATATCTCCCCAAGAGATCTCATGGGTAAATGCTTCTATTGGAGTTGAAACGGAGCCTTAATTCCACATTTGAAAAAAAATTACCCTTTTTGTTGGAAATTTTCACAAGTTTTTGCCTAATATTCGTACATCTCTCAGTATTTTGATAGTATTACCCTCTAAACACCTCGGATATACACGATATTTTATACATAGAAGCATAAGACATAAAGCTACAACTTTTGTGCCCATGACCCTCGCATATTTTTTACTATTCACTTTCAAAACATTGCTCGAATTCATATTTGAGAAATCGAAGATTTCTGAAAGGGGTACCCCTTTGGTGAATTGGAGATTTCACCTATTTCTCCGAAATGTATTACACTGGTGTTCAACTCGTTTGATATTTCTCCCCAAGAGATCTCATGGGTAAATTCTTCTATTGGAGTTGAAACGGAGCCTTAATTCAACATTTGAAAAAAATTTACCCTTTTTGTTGGAAATTTTCACATGTTTTTGCCTTATATTCGTACATCTCTCAGTATTTTGATAGTATGACCCTCTATACACCTCGGATATACACGTTATTTTATACATAGAAGCCTGAGACATAAAGCTATAACTTTCGTGCCCATGACCCTCGCATATTTTTTACTATTCACTTTCAAAACATTGCTCGAATTCATATTAGAGAAATAGAAGATTTCTGAATGGGGTACCCCTTTGGTGAATTGGAGATTTCACCAATTTCTCCGAAATGTATTACACTGGTGTTCAACTCGTTCGATATTTCTCCCCAAGAGATCTCATGGGTGAATGCATCTATTGGAGTTGAAACAGAGCATTAATTCAACATTTGAAAAAAAATTACCCTTTTTGTTGGAAATTTTCACAATTTTTGCCTTATATTCGTACATCTCTCAGTATTTTGATAGTATCACCCTCAATACACCTCGGATATACACGTTATTTTATACATAGAAGCCTGAGACATAAAGCTATAACTTTCGTGCCCATGACCCTCGCATATTTTTTACTATTCACTTTCAAAACATTGCTCGAATTCATATTAGAGAAATAGAAGATTTCTGAATGGGGTACCCCTTTGGTGAATTGGAGATTTCACCAATTTCTCCGAAATGTATTACACTGGTGTTCAACTCGTTCGATATTTCTCCCCAAGAGATCTCATGGGTAAATGCTTCTATTGGAGTTGAAACGGAGCCTTAATTCAACATTTGAAAAAAATTTACCCTTTTTGTTGGAAATTTTCACAAGTTTTTGCCTTATATTCGTACATCTCTCAGTATTTTGATAGTATCACCCTCTATACACCTCGGATATACACGTTATTTTATACATAGAAGCCTGAGACATAAAGCTATAACTTTCGTGCCCATGACCCTCGCATATTTTTTACTATTCACTTTCAAAACATTGCTCGAATTCATATTAGAGAAATAGAAGATTTCTGAATGGGGTACCCCTTTGGTGAATTGGAGATTTCACCAATTTCTCCGAAATGTATTACACTGGTGTTCAACTCGTTCGATATTTCTCCCCAAGAGATCTCATGGGTGAATGCATCTATTGGAGTTGAAACGGAGCATTAATTCAACATTTGAAAAAAAATTACCCTTTTTGTTGGAAATTTTCACAAGTTTTTGCCTAATATTCGTACATCTCTCAGTATTTTGATAGTATTACCCTCTAAACACCTCGGATATACACGATATTTTATACATAGAAGCATAAGACATAAAGATATAACTTTCGTGCCCATGACCCTCGTATATTTTTTACTATTCACTTTCACAACATTGCTCGAATTCATATTAGAGAAATCGAAGATTTCTGAAAGGGGTACCCCTTTGGTGAATTGGAGATTTCACCAATTTCTCCGAAATGTATTACACTGGTGTTCGACTCATTCGATATTTCTCCCCAAGAGATCTCATGGGTAAATGCTTCTATTGGAGTTGAAACGGAGCCTTAATTCAACATTTGAAAAAATATTCACCTTTTAGTTGGCAATTTTCACAGGTTTTTGCCTTATATTCGTACATCTCTCAGTATTTTGATAGCATCACCCTCTAAACACCTCGGATGTGTACGATATTTTATACATAGAAGCCTAGGACATAAAGCTTTAACTTTCGTGCCCATGACCCTCGTATATTTTTTACTATTCACTTTCAAAACATTGCTTGAATTCATATTAGAGAAATAGAAGATTTCTGAAAGGGGTACCCCTTTGGTGAATTGGAGATTTCACCAATTTCTACGAAATGTATTACACTGGTGTTCAACTCGTTCGATATATCTCCCCAAGAGATCTCATGGGTAAATGCTTCTATTGGAGTTGAAACGGAGCCTTAATTCCACATTTGAAAAAAAATTACCCTTTTTGTTGGAAATTTTCACAAGTTTTTGCCTAATATTCGTACATCTCTCAGTATTTTGATAGTATTACCCTCTAAACACCTCGGATATACACGATATTTTATACATAGAAGCATAAGACATAAAGCTACAACTTTTGTGCCCATGACCCTCGCATATTTTTTACTATTCACTTTCAAAACATTGCTCGAATTCATATTTGAGAAATCGAAGATTTCTGAAAGGGGTACCCCTTTGGTGAATTGGAGATTTCACCAATTTCTCCGAAATGTATTACACTGGTGTTCAACTCGTTTGATATTTCTCCCCAAGAGATCTCATGGGTAAATTCTTCTATTGGAGTTGAAACGGAGCCTTAATTCAACATTTGAAAAAAATTTACCCTTTTTGTTGGAAATTTTCACATGTTTTTGCCTTATATTCGTACATCTCTCAGTATTTTGATAGTATGACCCTCTATACACCTCGGATATACACGTTATTTTATACATAGAAGCCTGAGACATAAAGCTATAACTTTCGTGCCCATGACCCTCGCATATTTTTTACTATTCACTTTCAAAACATTGCTCGAATTCATATTAGAGAAATAGAAGATTTCTGAATGGGGTACCCCTTTGGTGAATTGGAGATTTCACCAATTTCTCCGAAATGTATTACACTGGTGTTCAACTCGTTCGATATTTCTCCCCAAGAGATCTCATGGGTGAATGCATCTATTGGAGTTGAAACAGAGCATTAATTCAACATTTGAAAAAAAATTACCCTTTTTGTTGGAAATTTTCACAATTTTTGCCTTATATTCGTACATCTCTCAGTATTTTGATAGTATCACCCTCAATACACCTCGGATATACACGTTATTTTATACATAGAAGCCTGAGACATAAAGCTATAACTTTCGTGCCCATGACCCTCGCATATTTTTTACTATTCACTTTCAAAACATTGCTCGAATTCATATTAGAGAAATAGAAGATTTCTGAATGGGGTACCCCTTTGGTGAATTGGAGATTTCACCAATTTCTCCGAAATGTATTACACTGGTGTTCAACTCGTTCGATATTTCTCCCCAAGAGATCTCATGGGTAAATGCTTCTATTGGAGTTGAAACGGAGCCTTAATTCAACATTTGAAAAAAATTTACCCTTTTTGTTGGAAATTTTCACAAGTTTTTGCCTTATATTCGTACATCTCTCAGTATTTTGATAGTATCACCCTCTATACACCTCGGATATACACGTTATTTTATACATAGAAGCCTGAGACATAAAGCTATAACTTTCGTGCCCATGACCCTCGATATTTTTTACTATTCACTTTCAAAACATTGCTCGAATTCATATTAGAGAAATAGAAGATTTCTGAATGGGGTACCCCTTTGGTGAATTGGAGATTTCACCAATTTCTCCGAAATGTATTACACTGGTGTTCAACTCGTTCGATATTTCTCCCCAAGAGATCTCATGGGTGAATGCATCTATTGGAGTTGAAACGGAGCATTAATTCAACATTTGAAAAAAAATTACCCTTTTTGTTGGAAATTTTCACAAGTTTTTGCCTAATATTCGTACATCTCTCAGTATTTTGATAGTATTACCCTCTAAACACCTCGGATATACACGATATTTTATACATAGAAGCATAAGACATAAAGATATAACTTTCGTGCCCATGACCCTCGTATATTTTTTACTATTCACTTTCACAACATTGCTCGAATTCATATTAGAGAAATCGAAGATTTCTGAAAGGGGTACCCCTTTGGTGAATTGGAGATTTCACCAATTTCTCCGAAATGTATTACACTGGTGTTCGACTCATTCGATATTTCTCCCCAAGAGATCTCATGGGTAAATGCTTCTATTGGAGTTGAAACGGAGCCTTAATTCAACATTTGAAAAAATATTCACCTTTTAGTTGGCAATTTTCACAGGTTTTTGCCTTATATTCGTACATCTCTCAGTATTTTGATAGCATCACCCTCTAAACACCTCGGATGTGTACGATATTTTATACATAGAAGCCTAGGACATAAAGCTTTAACTTTCGTGCCCATGACCCTCGTATATTTTTTACTATTCACTTTCAAAACATTGCTTGAATTCATATTAGAGAAATAGAAGATTTCTGAAAGGGGTACCCCTTTGGTGAATTGGAGATTTCACCAATTTCTACGAAATGTATTACACTGGTGTTCAACTCGTTCGATATATCTCCCCAAGAGATCTCATGGGTAAATGCTTCTATTGGAGTTGAAACGGAGCCTTAATTCCACATTTGAAAAAAAATTACCCTTTTTGTTGGAAATTTTCACAAGTTTTTGCCTAATATTCGTACATCTCTCAGTATTTTGATAGTATTACCCTCTAAACACCTCGGATATACACGATATTTTATACATAGAAGCATAAGACATAAAGCTACAACTTTTGTGCCCATGACCCTCGCATATTTTTTACTATTCACTTTCAAAACATTGCTCGAATTCATATTTGAGAAATCGAAGATTTCTGAAAGGGGTACCCCTTTGGTGAATTGGAGATTTCACCAATTTCTCCGAAATGTATTACACTGGTGTTCAACTCGTTTGATATTTCTCCCCAAGAGATCTCATGGGTAAATTCTTCTATTGGAGTTGAAACGGAGCCTTAATTCAACATTTGAAAAAAATTTACCCTTTTTGTTGGAAATTTTCACATGTTTTTGCCTTATATTCGTACATCTCTCAGTATTTTGATAGTATGACCCTCTATACACCTCGGATATACACGTTATTTTATACATAGAAGCCTGAGACATAAAGCTATAACTTTCGTGCCCATGACCCTCGCATATTTTTTACTATTCACTTTCAAAACATTGCTCGAATTCATATTAGAGAAATAGAAGATTTCTGAATGGGGTACCCCTTTGGTGAATTGGAGATTTCACCAATTTCTCCGAAATGTATTACACTGGTGTTCAACTCGTTCGATATTTCTCCCCAAGAGATCTCATGGGTGAATGCATCTATTGGAGTTGAAACAGAGCATTAATTCAACATTTGAAAAAAAATTACCCTTTTTGTTGGAAATTTTCACAATTTTTGCCTTATATTCGTACATCTCTCAGTATTTTGATAGTATCACCCTCAATACACCTCGGATATACACGTTATTTTATACATAGAAGCCTGAGACATAAAGCTATAACTTTCGTGCCCATGACCCTCGCATATTTTTTACTATTCACTTTCAAAACATTGCTCGAATTCATATTAGAGAAATAGAAGATTTCTGAATGGGGTACCCCTTTGGTGAATTGGAGATTTCACCAATTTCTCCGAAATGTATTACACTGGTGTTCAACTCGTTCGATATTTCTCCCCAAGAGATCTCATGGGTAAATGCTTCTATTGGAGTTGAAACGGAGCCTTAATTCAACATTTGAAAAAAATTTACCCTTTTTGTTGGAAATTTTCACAAGTTTTTGCCTTATATTCGTACATCTCTCAGTATTTTGATAGTATCACCCTCTATACACCTCGGATATACACGTTATTTTATACATAGAAGCCTGAGACATAAAGCTATAACTTTCGTGCCCATGACCCTCGATATTTTTTACTATTCACTTTCAAAACATTGCTCGAATTCATATTAGAGAAATAGAAGATTTCTGAATGGGGTACCCCTTTGGTGAATTGGAGATTTCACCAATTTCTCCGAAATGTATTACACTGGTGTTCAACTCGTTCGATATTTCTCCCCAAGAGATCTCATGGGTGAATGCATCTATTGGAGTTGAAACGGAGCATTAATTCAACATTTGAAAAAAAATTACCCTTTTTGTTGGAAATTTTCACAAGTTTTTGCCTAATATTCGTACATCTCTCAGTATTTTGATAGTATTACCCTCTAAACACCTCGGATATACACGTTATTTTATACATAGAAGCCTGAGACATAAAGCTATAACTTTCGTGCCCATGACCCTCGCATATTTTTTACTATTCACTTTCAAAACATTGCTCGAATTCATATTAGAGAAATAGAAGATTTCTGAATGGGGTACCCCTTAGGTGAATTGGAGATTTCACCAATTTCTCCGAAATGTATTACACTGGTGTTCAACTCGTTCGATATTTCTCCCCAAGAGATCTCATGGGTAAATTCTTCTATTGGAGTTGAAACGGAGCCTTAATTCAACATTTGAAAAAAAATCACCCTTTTTGTTGGAAATTTTCACAAGTTTTTGCCTTATATTCGTACATCTCTCAGTATTTTGATAGTATCACCTTGTAAACACCTCGGATATACACGATATTTTATACATAGAATGCTAAGACATAAAGCTATAACTTTCTTGCCCATGACCCTCGCATATTTTTTACTATTCACTTTCAAAACATTGCTCGAATTCATTTTAGAGAAATCGAAGATTTCTGAAAGGGGTACCCCTTTGGTGAATTGGAGATTTCAATAATTTCTCCGAAATGTATTACACTGGTGTTCGACTCGTTCGATATTTCTCCCCAAGAGATCTCATGGGTAAATTCTTCTATTGGAGTTGAAACGGAGCCTTAATTCCACATTTGAAAAAAAATTACCCTTTTTGTTGGAAATTTTCACAAGTTTTTGCCTAATATTCGTACATCTCTCAGTATTTTGATAGTATTACCCTCTAAACACCTTGGATATACACGATATTTTATACATAGAAGCATAAGACATAAAGATATAACTTTCATGCCCATGACCCTCGTATATTTTTTACTATTCACTTTCAAAACATTGCTCGAATTCATATTAGAGAAATCGAAGATTTCTGAAAGGGGTACCCCTTTGGTGAATTGGAGATTTCACCAATTTCTCCGAAATGTATTACACTGGTGTTCGACTCATTCGATATTTCTCCCCAAGAGATCTCATGGGTAAATGCTTCTATTGGAGTTGAAACGGAGCCTTAATTCAACATTTGAAAAAATATTCACCTTTTAGTTGGCAATTTTCACAGGTTTTTGCCTTATATTCGTACATCTCTCAGTATTTTGATAGCATCACCCTCTAAACACCTCGGATGTGTACGATATTTTATACATAGAAGCCTAGGACATAAAGCTTTAACTTTCGTGCCCATGACCCTCGTATATTTTTTACTATTCACTTTCAAAACATTGCTTGAATTCATATTAGAGAAATAGAAGATTTCTGAAAGGGGTACCCCTTTGGTGAATTGGAGATTTCACCAATTTCTACGAAATGTATTACACTGGTGTTCAACTCGTTCGATATTTCTCCCCAAGAGATCTCATGGGTAAATGCTTCTATTGGAGTTGAAACGGAGCCTTAATTCCACATTTGAAAAAAAATTACCCTTTTTGTTGGAAATTTTCACAAGTTTTTGCCTAATATTCGTACATCTCTCAGTATTTTGATATTATTACCCTCTAAACACCTCGGATATACACGATATTTTATACATAGAAGCATAAGACATAAAGCTACAACTTTTGTGCCCATGACCCTCGCATATTTTTTACTATTCACTTTCAAAACATTGCTCGAATTCATATTTGAGAAATCGAAGATTTCTGAAAGGGGTACCCCTTTGGTGAATTGGAGATTTCACCAATTTCTCCGAAATGTATTACACTGGTGTTCGACTCATTCGATATTTCTCCCCAAGAGATCTCATGGGTAAATGCTTCTATTGGAGTTGAAACGGAGCCTTAATTCAACATTTGAAAAAAAATTACCCTTTTTGTTGGAAATTTTCACAAGTTTTTGCCTTATATTCGTACATCTCTCAGTATTTTGATAGTATCACCTTGTAAACACCTCGGATATACACGATATTTTATACATAGAATGCTAAGACATAAAGCTATAACTTTCTTGCCCATGACCCTCGCATATTTTTTACTATTCACTTTCAAAACATTGCTCGAATTCATTTTAGAGAAATCGAAGATTTCTGAAAGGGGTACCCCTTTGGTGAATTGGAGATTTCACCAATTTCTCCGAAATGTATTACACTGGTGTTCGACTTGTTCGATATTTCTCCCCAAGAGATCTCATGGGTAAATTCTTCTATTGGAGTTGAAACGGAGCCTTAATTCCACATTTGAAAAAAAATTACCCTTTTTGTTGGAAATTTTCACAAGTTTTTGCCTAATATTCGTACATCTCTCAGTATTTTGATAGTATTACCCTCTAAACACCTCGGATATACACGATATTTTATACATAGAAGCATAAGACATAAAGATATAACTTTCGTGCCCATGACCCTCGTATATTTTTTACTATTCACTTTCAAAACATTGCTCGAATTCATATTAGAGAAATCGAAGATTTCTGAAAGGGGTACCCCTTTGGTGAATTGGAGATTTCACCAATTTCTCCGAAATGTATTACACTGGTGTTCGACTCATTCGATATTTCTCCCCAAGAGATCTCATGGGTAAATGCTTCTATTGGAGTTGAAACGGAGCCTTAATTCAACATTTGAAAAAATATTCACCTTTTAGTTGGCAATTTTCACAGGTTTTTGCCTTATATTCGTACATCTCTCAGTATTTTGATAGCATCACCCTCTAAACACCTCGGATGTGTACGATATTTTATACATAGAAGCCTAGGACATAAAGCTTTAACTTTCGTGCCCATGACCCTCGTATATTTTTTACTATTCACTTTCAAAACATTGCTTGAATTCATATTAGAGAAATAGAAGATTTCTGAAAGGGGTACCCCTTTGGTGAATTGGAGATTTCACCAATTTCTACGAAATGTATTACACTGGTGTTCAACTCGTTCGATATATCTCCCCAAGAGATCTCATGGGTAAATGCTTCTATTGGAGTTGAAACGGAGCCTTAATTCCACATTTGAAAAAAAATTACCCTTTTTGTTGGAAATTTTCACAAGTTTTTGCCTAATATTCGTACATCTCTCAGTATTTTGATAGTATTACCCTCTAAACACCTCGGATATACACGATATTTTATACATAGAAGCATAAGACATAAAGCTACAACTTTTGTGCCCATGACCCTCGCATATTTTTTACTATTCACTTTCAAAACATTGCTCGAATTCATATTTGAGAAATCGAAGATTTCTGAAAGGGGTACCCCTTTGGTGAATTGGAGATTTCACCAATTTCTCCGAAATGTATTACACTGGTGTTCAACTCGTTTGATATTTCTCCCCAAGAGATCTCATGGGTAAATTCTTCTATTGGAGTTGAAACGGAGCCTTAATTCAACATTTGAAAAAAAATTACCCTTTTTGTTGGAAATTTTCACAAGTTTTTGCCTAATATTCGTACATCTCTCAGTATTTTGATAGTATTACCCTCTAAACACCTCGGATATACACGTTATTTTATACATAGAAGCCTGAGACATAAAGCTATAACTTTCGTGCCCATGACCCTCGCATATTTTTTACTATTCACTTTCAAAACATTGCTCGAATTCATATTAGAGAAATAGAAGATTTCTGAATGGGGTACCCCTTAGGTGAATTGGAGATTTCACCAATTTCTCCGAAATGTATTACACTGGTGTTCAACTCGTTCGATATTTCTCCCCAAGAGATCTCATGGGTAAATTCTTCTATTGGAGTTGAAACGGAGCCTTAATTCAACATTTGAAAAAAAATCACCCTTTTTGTTGGAAATTTTCACAAGTTTTTGCCTTATATTCGTACATCTCTCAGTATTTTGATAGTATCACCTTGTAAACACCTCGGATATACACGATATTTTATACATAGAATGCTAAGACATAAAGCTATAACTTTCTTGCCCATGACCCTCGCATATTTTTTACTATTCACTTTCAAAACATTGCTCGAATTCATTTTAGAGAAATCGAAGATTTCTGAAAGGGGTACCCCTTTGGTGAATTGGAGATTTCAATAATTTCTCCGAAATGTATTACACTGGTGTTCGACTCGTTCGATATTTCTCCCCAAGAGATCTCATGGGTAAATTCTTCTATTGGAGTTGAAACGGTGCCTTAATTCCACATTTGAAAAAAAATTACCCTTTTTGTTGGAAATTTTCACAAGTTTTTGCCTAATATTCGTACATCTCTCAGTATTTTGATAGTATTACCCTCTAAACACCTCGGATATACACGTTATTTTATACATAGAAGCCTGAGACATAAAGCTATAACTTTCGTGCCCATGGCCCTCGCATATTTTTTACTATTCACTTTCAAAACATTGCTCGAATTCATATTAGAGAAATAGAAGATTTCTGAATGGGGTACCCCTTAGGTGAATTGGAGATTTCACCAATTTCTCCGAAATGTATTACACTGGTGTTCAACTCGTTCGATATTTCTCCCCAAGAGATCTCATGGGTAAATGCTTCTATTGGAGTTGAAACGGAGCCTTAATTCCACATTTGAAAAAAAATTACCCTTTTTGTTGGAAATTTTCACAAGTTTTTGCCTAATATTCGTACATCTCCCAGTATTTTAATAGTATTACCCTCTAAACACCTCGGATAAACACGATATATTATACATAGAAGCATAAGACATAAAGCTATAACTTTCGTGCCCATGACCCTCGCATATTTTTTACTATTCACTTTCAAAACATTGCTCGAATTCATATTCGAGAAATAGAAGATTTCTGAATGGGGTACCCCTTTGGTGAATTGGAGATTTCACCAATTTCTCCGAAATGTATTACACTGGTGTTCAACTCGTTCGATATTTCTCCCCAAGAGATCTCATGGGTAAATGCTTCTATTGGAGTTGAAACGGAGCCTTAATTCAACATTTGAAAAAATATTCACCTTTTAGTTGGCAATTTTCACAGGTTTTTGCCTTATTTTCGTACATCTCTCAGAATTTTGATAGTATCACCCTCTAAACACCTCGGATGTGTATGATATTTTATACATAGAAGCCTAGGACATATAGCTTTAACTTTCGTGCCCATGACCCTCGCATATTTTATACTATTCACTTTCAAAACATTGCTCGAATTCATATTAGAGAAATCGAAGATTTCTGAAAGGGGTACCCCTTCGGTGTATTGGAGATTTCACCAATTTCTCCGAAATGTATTACACTGGTGTTCAACTCATTCGATATTTCTCCGCAAGAGATCTCATGGGTAAATGCTTCTATTGGAGTTGAAACGGAGCCTTAATTCCACATTTGAAAAAAAATTACCCTTTTTGTTGGAAATTTTCACAAGTTTTTTCCTAATATTCGTACATCTCTCAGTATTTTGATAGTATCACCCTCTAAACACCTCGGATATACACGATATTTTATACATAGAAGCATAAGACATAAAGCTATAACTTTCGTGCCCATGACCCTCGTATATTTTTTACTATTCACTTTCAAAACATTGCTCGAATTCATATTAGAGAAATCGAATATTTCTGAAATGGGTACCCCTTTGGTGAATTGGAGATTTCACCAATTTCTCCGAAATGTATTACACTGGTGTTCGACTCGTTCGATATTTCTCCCCACGAGATCTCATGGGTAAATGCTTCTATTGGAGTTGAAACGGAGCCTTAATTCAACATTTGAAAAAATATTCACCTTTTAGTTGGCAATTTTCACAGGTTTTTGCCTTATATTCGTAAATCTCTCAGTATTTTGATAGCATCACCTTCTAAACACCTCGGATATACACGATATTTTATACATAGAATGCTAAGACATAAAGCTATAACTTTCGTGCCCATGACCCTCGCATATTTTTTACTATTCACTTTCAAAACATTGCTCGAATTCATTTTAGAGAAATCTAAGATTTCTGAAAGGGGTACCCCTTTGGTGAATTGGAGATTTCACCAATTTCTCCGAAATGTATTACACTGGTGTTCAACTCATTCGATATTTCTCCCCAAGAGATCTCATGGGTAAATGCTTCTATTGGAGTTGAAACGGAGCCTTAATTCCACATTTGAAAAAAAATTACCCTTTTTGTTGGAAATTTTCACAAGCTTTTGCCTAATATTCGTACATCTCTCAGTATTTTGATAGTATCACCCTCTAAACACCTCGGATATACACGATATTTTATACATAGAAGCATAAGACATAAAGCTATAACTTTTGTGCCCATGACCCTCGCATATTTTTTACTATTCACTTTCAAAACATTGCTCGAATTCATATTTGAGAAATCGAAGATTTCTGAAAGGGGTACCCCTTTGGTGAATTGGAGATTTCACCAATTTCTCCGAAATGTATTACACTGGTGTTCGACTCGTTCGATATTTCTCCCCAAGAGATCTCATGGGTAAATGCTTCTATTGGAGTTGAAACGGAGCCTTAATTCCACATTTGAAAAAAAATTACCCTTTTTGTTGGAAATTTTCACAAGCTTTTGCCTAATATTCGTACATCTCTCAGTATTTTGATAGTATCACCCTCTAAACACCTCGGATATACACGATATTTTATACATAGAAGCATAAGACATAAAGCTATAACTTTTGTGCCCATGACCCTCGCATATTTTTTACTATTCACTTTCAAAACATTGCTCGAATTCATATTTGAGAAATCGAAGATTTCTGAAAGGGGTACCCCTTTGGTGAATTGGAGATTTCACCAATTTCTCCGAAATGTATTACACTGGTGTTCGACTCGTTCGATATTTCTCCCCAAGATATCTCATGGGAAAATTCTTCTATTGGAGTTGAAACGGAGCCTTAATTCCACATTTGAAAAAAAATTACCCTTTTTGTTGGAAATTTTCACAAGTTTTTGCCTAATATTCGTACATCTCTCAGTATTTTGATAGTATTACCCTCTAAACACCTCGGATATACACGTTATTTTATACATAGAAGCCTGAGACATAAAGATATAACTTTCGTGCCCATGACCCTCGCATATTTTTTACTATTCACTTTCAAAACATTGCTCGAATTCATATTAGAGAAATAGAAGATTTCTGAATGGGGTACCCCTTAGGTGAATTGGAGATTTCACCAATTT
The DNA here is from genome assembly GCF_963169125.1 of Humulus lupulus. Lineage (NCBI taxonomy): Eukaryota > Viridiplantae > Streptophyta > Magnoliopsida > Rosales > Cannabaceae > Humulus > Humulus lupulus. The sequence continues at coordinate 182,420,699 of NC_084802.1, read as the reverse complement.
CTCCGAAATGTATTACACTGGTGTTCAACTCGTTCGATATTTCTCCCCAAGAGATCTCATATGTAAATGCTTCTATTGGAGTTGAAACGGAGCATTAATTCAACATTTGAAAAAAAAATTACCATTTTTGTTGGAAATTTTCACAGGTTTTTGCCTTATATTCGTACATCTCTCAGTATTTTGATAGTATCACCCTTTATACACCTCGGATATACACGTTATTTTATACATAGAAGCCTAGGACATAAAGCTATAACTTTCGTGCCCATGACCCTCGCATATTTTTTACTATTCACTTTCAAAACATTGCTCGAATTCATATTCGAGAAATAGAAGATTTCTGAATGGGGTACCCCTTTGGTGAATTGGAGATTTCACCAATTTCTCCGAAATGTATTACACTGGTGTTCAACTCGTTCGATATTTCTCCCCAAGAGATCTCATGGGTAAATGCTTCTATTGGAGTTGAAACGGAGCCTTAATTCAACATTTGAAAAAATATTCACCTTTTAGTTGGCAATTTTCACAGGTTTTTGCCTTATTTTCGTACATCTCTCAGAATTTTGATAGTATCACCCTCTAAACACCTCGGATGTGTACGATATTTTATACATAGAAGCCTAGGACATATAGCTTTAACTTTCGTGCCCATGACCCTCGCATATTTTATACTATTCACTTTCAAAACATTGCTCGAATTCATATTAGAGAAATCGAAGATTTCTGAAAGGGGTACCCCTTCGGTGTATTGGAGATTTCACCAATTTCTCCGAAATGTATTACACTGGTGTTCAACTCGTTCGATATTTCTCCCCAAGAGATCTCATGGGTAAATGCTTCTATTGGAGTTGAAACGGAGCCTTAATTCAACATTTGAAAAAATATTCACCTTTTAGTTGGCAATTTTCACAGGTTTTTGCCTTATTTTCGTACATCTCTCAGAATTTTGATAGTATCACCCTCTAAACACCTCGGATGTGTACGATATTTTATACATAGAAGCCTAGGACATATAGCTTTAACTTTCGTGCCCATGACCCTCGCATATTTTATACTATTCACTTTCAAAACATTGCTCGAATTCATATTAGAGAAATCGAAGATTTCTGAAAGGGGTACCCCTTCGGTGTATTGGAGATTTCACCAATTTCTCCGAAATGTATTACACTGGTGTTCAACTCATTCGATATTTCTCCGCAAGAGATCTCATGGGTAAATGCTTCTATTGGAGTTGAAACGGAGCCTTAATTCCACATTTGAAAAAAAATTACCCTTTTTGTTGGAAATTTTCACAAGCTTTTGCCTAATATTCGTACATCTCTCAGTATTTTGATAGTATCACCCTCTAAACACCTTGGATATACACGATATTTTATACATAGAAGCATAAGACATAAAGCTATAACTTTTGTGCCCATGACCCTCGCATATTTTTTACTATTCACTTTCAAAACATTGCTCGAATTCATATTTGAGAAATCGAAGATTTCTGAAAGGGGTACCCATTTGGTGAATTGGAGATTTCACCAATTTCTCCGAAATGTATTACACTGGTGTTCGACTCGTTCGATATTTCTCCCCAAGAGATCTCATGGGTAAATTCTTCTATTGGAGTTGAAACGGAGCCTTAATTCAACATTTGAAAAAAAATTACCCTTTTTGTTGGAAATTTTCACAAGTTTTTGCCTTATATTCGTACATCTCTCAGTATTTTGATAGTATCACCTTCTAAACACCTCGGATATACACGATATTTTATACATAGAATGCTAAGACATAAAGCTATAACTTTCTTGCCCATGACCCTCGCATATTTTTTACTATTCACTTTCAAAACATTGCTCGAATTCATTTTAGAGAAATCGAAGATTTCTGAAAGGGGTACCCCTTTGGTGAATTGGAGATTTCACCAATTTCTCCGAAATGTATTACACTGGTGTTCGACTCGTTCGATATTTCTCCCCAAGAGATCTCATGGGTAAATTCTTCTATTGGAGTTGAAACGGAGCCTTAATTCCACATTTGAAAAAAAATTACCATTTTTGTTGGAAATTTTCACAGGTTTTTGCCTTATATTCGTACATCTCTCAGTATTTTGATAGTATCACCCTTTATACACCTCGGATATACACGTTATTTTATACATAGAAGCCTAGGACATAAAGCTATAACTTTCGTGCCCATGACCCTCGCATATTTTTTACTATTCACTTTCAAAACATTGCTCGAATTCATATTCGAGAAATAGAAGATTTCTGAATGGGGTACCCCTTTGGTGAATTGGAGATTTCACCAATTTCTCCGAAATGTATTACACTGGTGTTCAACTCGTTCGATATTTCTCCCCAAGAGATCTCATGGGTAAATGCTTCTATTGGAGTTGAAACGGAGCCTTAATTCAACATTTGAAAAAATATTCACCTTTTAGTTGGCAATTTTCACAGGTTTTTGCCTTATTTTCGTACATCTCTCAGAATTTTGATAGTATCACCCTCTAAACACCTCGGATGTGTACGATATTTTATACATAGAAGCCTAGGACATATAGCTTTAACTTTCGTGCCCATGACCCTCGCATATTTTATACTATTCACTTTCAAAACATTGCTCGAATTCATATTAGAGAAATCGAAGATTTCTGAAAGGGGTACCCCTTCGGTGTATTGGAGATTTCACCAATTTCTCCGAAATGTATTACACTGGTGTTCAACTCATTCGATATTTCTCCGCAAGAGATCTCATGGGTAAATGCTTCTATTGGAGTTGAAACGGAGCCTTAATTCCACATTTGAAAAAAAATTACCCTTTTTGTTGGAAATTTTCACAAGTTTTTTCCTAATATTCGTACATCTCTCAGTATTTTGATAGTATCACCCTCTAAACACCTCGGATATACACGATATTTTATACATAGAAGCATAAGACATAAAGCTATAACTTTCGTGCCCATGACCCTCGTATATTTTTTACTATTCACTTTCAAAACATTGCTCGAATTCATATTAGAGAAATCGAATATTTCTGAAATGGGTACCCCTTTGGTGAATTGGAGATTTCACCAATTTCTCCGAAATGTATTACACTGGTGTTCGACTCGTTCGATATTTCTCCCCACGAGATCTCATGGGTAAATGCTTCTATTGGAGTTGAAACGGAGCCTTAATTCAACATTTGAAAAAATATTCACCTTTTAGTTGGCAATTTTCACAGGTTTTTGCCTTATATTCGTACATCTCTCAGTATTTTGATAGCATCACCTTCTAAACACCTCGGATATACACGATATTTTATACATAGAATGCTAAGACATAAAGCTATAACTTTCGTGCCCATGACCCTCGCATATTTTTTACTATTCACTTTCAAAACATTGCTCGAATTCATTTTAGAGAAATCTAAGATTTCTGAAAGGGGTACCCCTTTGGTGAATTGGAGATTTCACCAATTTCTCCGAAATGTATTACACTGGTGTTCAACTCATTCGATATTTCTCCCCAAGAGATCTCATGGGTAAATGCTTCTATTGGAGTTGAAACGGAGCCTTAATTCCACATTTGAAAAAAAATTACCCTTTTTGTTGGAAATTTTCACAAGCTTTTGCCTAATATTCGTACATCTCTCAGTATTTTGATAGTATCACCCTCTAAACACCTTGGATATACACGATATTTTATACATAGAAGCATAAGACATAAAGCTATAACTTTTGTGCCCATGACCCTCGCATATTTTTTACTATTCACTTTCAAAACATTGCTCGAATTCATATTTGAGAAATCGAAGATTTCTGAAAGGGGTACCCCTTTGGTGAATTGGAGATTTCACCAATTTCTCCGAAATGTATTACACTGGTGTTCGACTCGTTCGATATTTCTCCCCAAGAGATCTCATGGGTAAATTCTTCTATTGGAGTTGAAACGGAGCCTTAATTCAACATTTGAAAAAAAATTACCCTTTTTGTTGGAAATTTTCACAAGTTTTTGCCTTATATTCGTACATCTCTCAGTATTTTGATAGTATCACCTTCTAAACACCTCGGATATACACGATATTTTATACATAGAATGCTAAGACATAAAGCTATAACTTTCTTGCCCATGACCCTCGCATATTTTTTACTATTCACTTTCAAAACATTGCTCGAATTCATTTTAGAGAAATCGAAGATTTCTGAAAGGGGTACCCCTTTGGTGAATTGGAGATTTCACCAATTTCTCCGAAATGTATTACACTGGTGTTCGACTCGTTCGATATTTCTCCCCAAGAGATCTCATGGGTAAATTCTTCTATTGGAGTTGAAACGGAGCCTTAATTCCACATTTGAAAAAAAATTACCATTTTTGTTGGAAATTTTCACAGGTTTTTGCCTTATATTCGTACATCTCTCAGTATTTTGATAGTATCACCCTTTATACACCTCGGATATACACGTTATTTTATACATAGAAGCCTAGGACATAAAGCTATAACTTTCGTGCCCATGACCCTCGCATATTTTTTACTATTCACTTTCAAAACATTGCTCGAATTCATATTCGAGAAATAGAAGATTTCTGAATGGGGTACCCCTTTGGTGAATTGGAGATTTCACCAATTTCTCCGAAATGTATTACACTGGTGTTCAACTCGTTCGATATTTCTCCCCAAGAGATCTCATGGGTAAATGCTTCTATTGGAGTTGAAACGGAGCCTTAATTCAACATTTGAAAAAATATTCACCTTTTAGTTGGCAATTTTCACAGGTTTTTGCCTTATTTTCGTACATCTCTCAGAATTTTGATAGTATCACCCTCTAAACACCTCGGATGTGTACGATATTTTATACATAGAAGCCTAGGACATATAGCTTTAACTTTCGTGCCCATGACCCTCGCATATTTTATACTATTCACTTTCAAAACATTGCTCGAATTCATATTAGAGAAATCGAAGATTTCTGAAAGGGGTACCCCTTCGGTGTATTGGAGATTTCACCAATTTCTCCGAAATGTATTACACTGGTGTTCAACTCATTCGATATTTCTCCGCAAGAGATCTCATGGGTAAATGCTTCTATTGGAGTTGAAACGGAGCCTTAATTCCACATTTGAAAAAAAATTACCCTTTTTGTTGGAAATTTTCACAAGTTTTTTCCTAATATTCGTACATCTCTCAGTATTTTGATAGTATCACCCTCTAAACACCTCGGATATACACGATATTTTATACATAGAAGCATAAGACATAAAGCTATAACTTTCGTGCCCATGACCCTCGTATATTTTTTACTATTCACTTTCAAAACATTGCTCGAATTCATATTAGAGAAATCGAATATTTCTGAAATGGGTACCCCTTTGGTGAATTGGAGATTTCACCAATTTCTCCGAAATGTATTACACTGGTGTTCGACTCGTTCGATATTTCTCCCCACGAGATCTCATGGGTAAATGCTTCTATTGGAGTTGAAACGGAGCCTTAATTCAACATTTGAAAAAATATTCACCTTTTAGTTGGCAATTTTCACAGGTTTTTGCCTTATATTCGTACATCTCTCAGTATTTTGATAGCATCACCTTCTAAACACCTCGGATATACACGATATTTTATACATAGAATGCTAAGACATAAAGCTATAACTTTCGTGCCCATGACCCTCGCATATTTTTTACTATTCACTTTCAAAACATTGCTCGAATTCATTTTAGAGAAATCTAAGATTTCTGAAAGGGGTACCCCTTTGGTGAATTGGAGATTTCACCAATTTCTCCGAAATGTATTACACTGGTGTTCAACTCATTCGATATTTCTCCCCAAGAGATCTCATGGGTAAATGCTTCTATTGGAGTTGAAACGGAGCCTTAATTCCACATTTGAAAAAAAATTACCCTTTTTGTTGGAAATTTTCACAAGCTTTTGCCTAATATTCGTACATCTCTCAGTATTTTGATAGTATCACCCTCTAAACACCTTGGATATACACGATATTTTATACATAGAAGCATAAGACATAAAGCTATAACTTTTGTGCCCATGACCCTCGCATATTTTTTACTATTCACTTTCAAAACATTGCTCGAATTCATATTTGAGAAATCGAAGATTTCTGAAAGGGGTACCCCTTTGGTGAATTGGAGATTTCACCAATTTCTCCGAAATGTATTACACTGGTGTTCGACTCGTTCGATATTTCTCCCCAAGAGATCTCATGGGTAAATTCTTCTATTGGAGTTGAAACGGAGCCTTAATTCAACATTTGAAAAAAAATTACCCTTTTTGTTGGAAATTTTCACAAGTTTTTGCCTTATATTCGTACATCTCTCAGTATTTTGATAGTATCACCTTCTAAACACCTCGGATATACACGATATTTTATACATAGAATGCTAAGACATAAAGCTATAACTTTCTTGCCCATGACCCTCGCATATTTTTTACTATTCACTTTCAAAACATTGCTCGAATTCATTTTAGAGAAATCGAAGATTTCTGAAAGGGGTACCCCTTTGGTGAATTGGAGATTTCACCAATTTCTCCGAAATGTATTACACTGGTGTTCGACTCGTTCGATATTTCTCCCCAAGAGATCTCATGGGTAAATTCTTCTATTGGAGTTGAAACGGAGCCTTAATTCCACATTTGAAAAAAAATTACCATTTTTGTTGGAAATTTTCACAGGTTTTTGCCTTATATTCGTACATCTCTCAGTATTTTGATAGTATCACCCTTTATACACCTCGGATATACACGTTATTTTATACATAGAAGCCTAGGACATAAAGCTATAACTTTCGTGCCCATGACCCTCGCATATTTTTTACTATTCACTTTCAAAACATTGCTCGAATTCATATTCGAGAAATAGAAGATTTCTGAATGGGGTACCCCTTTGGTGAATTGGAGATTTCACCAATTTCTCCGAAATGTATTACACTGGTGTTCAACTCGTTCGATATTTCTCCCCAAGAGATCTCATGGGTAAATGCTTCTATTGGAGTTGAAACGGAGCCTTAATTCAACATTTGAAAAAATATTCACCTTTTAGTTGGCAATTTTCACAGGTTTTTGCCTTATTTTCGTACATCTCTCAGAATTTTGATAGTATCACCCTCTAAACACCTCGGATGTGTACGATATTTTATACATAGAAGCCTAGGACATATAGCTTTAACTTTCGTGCCCATGACCCTCGCATATTTTATACTATTCACTTTCAAAACATTGCTCGAATTCATATTAGAGAAATCGAAGATTTCTGAAAGGGGTACCCCTTCGGTGTATTGGAGATTTCACCAATTTCTCCGAAATGTATTACACTGGTGTTCAACTCGTTCGATATTTCTCCCCAAGAGATCTCATGGGTAAATGCTTCTATTGGAGTTGAAACGGAGCCTTAATTCAACATTTGAAAAAATATTCACCTTTTAGTTGGCAATTTTCACAGGTTTTTGCCTTATTTTCGTACATCTCTCAGAATTTTGATAGTATCACCCTCTAAACACCTCGGATGTGTACGATATTTTATACATAGAAGCCTAGGACATATAGCTTTAACTTTCGTGCCCATGACCCTCGCATATTTTATACTATTCACTTTCAAAACATTGCTCGAATTCATATTAGAGAAATCGAAGATTTCTGAAAGGGGTACCCCTTCGGTGTATTGGAGATTTCACCAATTTCTCCGAAATGTATTACACTGGTGTTCAACTCATTCGATATTTCTCCGCAAGAGATCTCATGGGTAAATGCTTCTATTGGAGTTGAAACGGAGCCTTAATTCCACATTTGAAAAAAAATTACCCTTTTTGTTGGAAATTTTCACAAGTTTTTTCCTAATATTCGTACATCTCTCAGTATTTTGATAGTATCACCCTCTAAACACCTCGGATATACACGATATTTTATACATAGAAGCATAAGACATAAAGCTATAACTTTCGTGCCCATGACCCTCGTATATTTTTTACTATTCACTTTCAAAACATTGCTCGAATTCATATTAGAGAAATCGAATATTTCTGAAATGGGTACCCCTTTGGTGAATTGGAGATTTCACCAATTTCTCCGAAATGTATTACACTGGTGTTCGACTCGTTCGATATTTCTCCCCACGAGATCTCATGGGTAAATGCTTCTATTGGAGTTGAAACGGAGCCTTAATTCAACATTTGAAAAAATATTCACCTTTTAGTTGGCAATTTTCACAGGTTTTTGCCTTATATTCGTACATCTCTCAGTATTTTGATAGCATCACCTTCTAAACACCTCGGATATACACGATATTTTATACATAGAATGCTAAGACATAAAGCTATAACTTTCGTGCCCATGACCCTCGCATATTTTTTACTATTCACTTTCAAAACATTGCTCGAATTCATTTTAGAGAAATCTAAGATTTCTGAAAGGGGTACCCCTTTGGTGAATTGGAGATTTCACCAATTTCTCCGAAATGTATTACACTGGTGTTCAACTCATTCGATATTTCTCCCCAAGAGATCTCATGGGTAAATGCTTCTATTGGAGTTGAAACGGAGCCTTAATTCCACATTTGAAAAAAAATTACCCTTTTTGTTGGAAATTTTCACAAGCTTTTGCCTAATATTCGTACATCTCTCAGTATTTTGATAGTATCACCCTCTAAACACCTTGGATATACACGATATTTTATACATAGAAGCATAAGACATAAAGCTATAACTTTTGTGCCCATGACCCTCGCATATTTTTTACTATTCACTTTCAAAACATTGCTCGAATTCATATTTGAGAAATCGAAGATTTCTGAAAGGGGTACCCCTTTGGTGAATTGGAGATTTCACCAATTTCTCCGAAATGTATTACACTGGTGTTCGACTCGTTCGATATTTCTCCCCAAGAGATCTCATGGGTAAATTCTTCTATTGGAGTTGAAACGGAGCCTTAATTCAACATTTGAAAAAAAATTACCCTTTTTGTTGGAAATTTTCACAAGTTTTTGCCTTATATTCGTACATCTCTCAGTATTTTGATAGTATCACCTTCTAAACACCTCGGATATACACGATATTTTATACATAGAATGCTAAGACATAAAGCTATAACTTTCTTGCCCATGACCCTCGCATATTTTTTACTATTCACTTTCAAAACATTGCTCGAATTCATTTTAGAGAAATCGAAGATTTCTGAAAGGGGTACCCCTTTGGTGAATTGGAGATTTCACCAATTTCTCCGAAATGTATTACACTGGTGTTCGACTCGTTCGATATTTCTCCCCAAGAGATCTCATGGGTAAATTCTTCTATTGGAGTTGAAACGGAGCCTTAATTCCACATTTGAAAAAAAATTACCCTTTTTGTTGGAAATTTTCACAAGTTTTTGCCTAATATTCGTACATCTCTCAGTATTTTGATAGTATTACCCTCTAAACACCTCGGATATACACGTTATTTTATACATAGAAGCCTGAGACATAAAGATATAACTTTCGTGCCCATGACCCTCGCATATTTTTTACTATTCACTTTCAAAACATTGCTCGAATTCATATTAGAGAAATAGAAGATTTCTGAATGGGGTACCCCTTAGGTGAATTGGAGATTTCACCAATTTCTCCGAAATGTATTACACTGGTGTTCAACTCGTTCGATATTTCTCCCCAAGAGATCTCATATGTAAATGCTTCTATTGGAGTTGAAACGGAGCATTAATTCAACATTTGAAAAAAAAATTACCCTTTTTGTTGGAAATTTTCACAGGTTTTTGCCTTATATTCGTACATCTCTCAGTATTTTGATAGTATCACCCTTTATACACCTCGGATATACACGTTATTTTATACATAGAAGCCTAGGACATAAAGCTATAACTTTCGTGCCCATGACCCTCGCATATTTTTTACTATTCACTTTCAAAACATTGCTCGAATTCATATTAGAGAAATAGAAGATTTCTGAATGGGGTACCCCTTTGGTGAATTGGAGATTTCACCAATTTCTCCGAAATGTATTACACTGGTGTTCAACTCGTTCGATATTTCTCCCCAAGAGATCTCATGGGTAAATGCTTCTATTGGAGTTGAAACGGAGCCTTAATTCAACATTTGAAAAAATATTCACCTTTTAGTTGGCAATTTTCACAGGTTTTTGCCTTATTTTCGTACATCTCTCAGAATTTTGATAGCATCACCTTCTAAACACCTCGGATGTGTACGATATTTTATACATAGAATGCTAAGACATAAAGCTATAACTTTCGTGCCCATGACCCTCGCATATTTTTTACTATTCACTTTCAAAACATTGCTCGAATTCATTTTAGAGAAATCGAAGATTTCTGAAAGGGGTACCCCTTCGGTGTATTGGAGATTTCACCAATTTCTCCGAAATGTATTACACTGGTGTTCGACTCGTTCGATATTTCTCCCCAAGAGATCTCATGGGTAAATTCTTCTATTGGAGTTGAAACGGAGCCTTAATTCCACATTTGAAAAAAAATTACCCTTTTTGTTGGAAATTTTCACAAGCTTTTGCCAAATATTCGTACATCTCTCAGTATTTTGATAGTATTACCCTCTAAACACCTCGGATATACACGTTATTTTATACATAGAAGCCTGAGACATAAAGATATAACTTTCGTGCCCATGACCCTCGCATATTTTTTACTATTCACTTTCAAAACATTGCTCGAATTCATATTAGAGAAATAGAAGATTTCTGAATGGGGTACCCCTTAGGTGAATTGGAGATTTCACCAATTTCTCCGAAATGTATTACACTGGTGTTCAACTCGTTCGATATTTCTCCCCAAGAGATCTCATATGTAAATGCTTCTATTGGAGTTGAAACGGAGCATTAATTCAACATTTGAAAAAAAAATTACCCTTTTTGTTGGAAATTTTCACAGGTTTTTGCCTTATATTCGTACATCTCTCAGTATTTTGATAGTATCACCCTTTATACACCTCGGATATACACGTTATTTTATACATAGAAGCCTAGGACATAAAGCTATAACTTTCGTGCCCATGACCCTCGCATATTTTTTACTATTCACTTTCAAAACATTGCTCGAATTCATATTAGAGAAATAGAAGATTTCTGAATGGGGTACCCCTTTGGTGAATTGGAGATTTCACCAATTTCTCCGAAATGTATTACACTGGTGTTCAACTCGTTCGATATTTCTCCCCAAGAGATCTCATGGGTAAATGCTTCTATTGGAGTTGAAACGGAGCCTTAATTCAACATTTGAAAAAATATTCACCTTTTAGTTGGCAATTTTCACAGGTTTTTGCCTTATTTTCGTACATCTCTCAGAATTTTGATAGCATCACCTTCTAAACACCTCGGATGTGTACGATATTTTATACATAGAATGCTAAGACATAAAGCTATAACTTTCGTGCCCATGACCCTCGCATATTTTTTACTATTCACTTTCAAAACATTGCTCGAATTCATTTTAGAGAAATCGAAGATTTCTGAAAGGGGTACCCCTTCGGTGTATTGGAGATTTCACCAATTTCTCCGAAATGTATTACACTGGTGTTCGACTCGTTCGATATTTCTCCCCAAGAGATCTCATGGGTAAATTCTTCTATTGGAGTTGAAACGGAGCCTTAATTCCACATTTGAAAAAAAATTACCCTTTTTGTTGGAAATTTTCACAAGCTTTTGCCAAATATTCGTACATCTCTCAGTATTTTGATAGTATTACCCTCTAAACACCTCGGATATACACGTTATTTTATACATAGAAGCCTGAGACATAAAGATATAACTTTCGTGCCCATGACCCTCGCATATTTTTTACTATTCACTTTCAAAACATTGCTCGAATTCATATTAGAGAAATAGAAGATTTCTGAATGGGGTACCCCTTAGGTGAATTGGAGATTTCACCAATTTCTCCGAAATGTATTACACTGGTGTTCAACTCGTTCGATATTTCTCCCCAAGAGATCTCATATGTAAATGCTTCTATTGGAGTTGAAACGGAGCATTAATTCAACATTTGAAAAAAAAATTACCCTTTTTGTTGGAAATTTTCACAGGTTTTTGCCTTATATTCGTACATCTCTCAGTATTTTGATAGTATCACCCTTTATACACCTCGGATATACACGTTATTTTATACATAGAAGCCTAGGACATAAAGCTATAACTTTCGTGCCCATGACCCTCGCATATTTTTTACTATTCACTTTCAAAACATTGCTCGAATTCATATTAGAGAAATAGAAGATTTCTGAATGGGGTACCCCTTTGGTGAATTGGAGATTTCACCAATTTCTCCGAAATGTATTACACTGGTGTTCAACTCGTTCGATATTTCTCCCCAAGAGATCTCATGGGTAAATGCTTCTATTGGAGTTGAAACGGAGCCTTAATTCAACATTTGAAAAAATATTCACCTTTTAGTTGGCAATTTTCACAGGTTTTTGCCTTATTTTCGTACATCTCTCAGAATTTTGATAGCATCACCTTCTAAACACCTCGGATGTGTACGATATTTTATACATAGAATGCTAAGACATAAAGCTATAACTTTCGTGCCCATGACCCTCGCATATTTTTTACTATTCACTTTCAAAACATTGCTCGAATTCATTTTAGAGAAATCGAAGATTTCTGAAAGGGGTACCCCTTCGGTGTATTGGAGATTTCACCAATTTCTCCGAAATGTATTACACTGGTGTTCGACTCGTTCGATATTTCTCCCCAAGAGATCTCATGGGTAAATTCTTCTATTGGAGTTGAAACGGAGCCTTAATTCCACATTTGAAAAAAAATTACCCTTTTTGTTGGAAATTTTCACAAGCTTTTGCCAAATATTCGTACATCTCTCAGTATTTTGATAGTATTACCCTCTAAACACCTTGGATATACACGATATTTTATACATAGAAGCATAAGACATAAAGCTATAACTTTCGTGCCCATGACCCTCATATATTTTTTACTATTCACTTTCAAAACATTGCTCGAATTCATATTAGAGAAATCGAAGATTTCTGAAAGGGGTACCCCTTTGGTGAATTGGAGATTTCACCAATTTCTCCGAAATGTATTACACTGGTGTTCGACTCGTTCGATATTTCTCCCCAAGAGATCTCATGGGTAAATGCTTCTATTGGAGTTGAAACGGAGCCTTAATTCAACATTTGAAAAAATATTCACCTTTTAGTTGGCAATTTTCACAGGTATTTGCCTTATATTCGTACATCTCTCAGTATTTTGATAGCATCACCCTCTAAACACCTCGGATGTGTACGATATTTTATACATAGAAGCCTAGGACATAAAGATTTAACTTTCTTGCCCATGACCCTCGTATATTTTTTACTATTCACTTTCAAAACATTGCTTGAATTCATATTAGAGAAATAGAAGATTTCTGAAAGGGGTACCCCTTTGGTGAATTGGAGATTTCACCAATTTCTCCGAAATGTATTACACTGGTGTTCAACTCGTTCGATATTTCTCCCCAAGAGATCTCATGGGTAAATGCTTCTATTGGAGTTGAAACGGAGCCTTAATTTCACATTTGAAAATTACCCTTTTTGTTGGAAATTTTCACAAGTTTTTGCCTAATATTCGTACATCTCACAGTATTTTGATAGTATTACCCTCTAAACACCTCGGATATACACGATATTTTATACATAGAAGCATAAGACATAAAGCTATAACTTTTGTGCCCATGACCCTCGCATATTTTTTACTATTCACTTTCAAAACATTGCTCGAATTCATATTTGAGAAATCGAAGATTTCTGAAAGGGGTACCCCTTTGGTGAATTGGAGATTTCACCAATTTCTCCGAAATGTATTACACTGGTGTTCAACTCGTTCGATATTTCTCCCCAAGAGATCTCATGGGTAAATTCTTCTATTGGAGTTGAAACGGAGCCTTAATTCAACATTTGAAAAAAAATTACCCTTTTTGTTGGAAATTTTCACAAGTTTTTGCCTAATATTCGTACATCTCTCAGTATTTTGAGAGTATCACCCTCTAAACACCTCGGATATACACGATATTTTATACATAGAAGCATAAGACATAAAGCTATAACTTTTGTGCCCATGACCCTCGCATATTTTTTACTATTCACTTTCAAAACATTGCTCGAATTCATATTTGAGAAATCGAAGATTTCTGAAAGGGGTACCCCTTTGGTGAATTGGAGATTTCACCAATTTCTCCGAAATGTATTACACTGGTGTTCGACTCGTTCGATATTTCTCCCCAAGAGATCTCATGGGTAAATTCTTCTATTGGAGTTGAAACGGAGCCTTAATTCCACATTTGAAAAAAAATTACCCTTTTTGTTGGAAATTTTCACAAGTTTTTGCCTAATATTCGTACATCTCTCAGTATTTTGATAGTATTACCCTCTAAACACCTCGGATATACACGTTATTTTATACACAGAAGCCTGAGACATAAAGCTATAACTTTCGTGCCCATGACCCTCGCATATTTTTTACTATTCACTTTCAAAACATTGCTCGAATTCATATTAGAGAAATAGAAGATTTCTGAATGGGGTACCCCTTAGGTGAATTGGAGATTTCACCAATTTCTCCGAAATGTATTACACTGGTGTTCAACTCGTTCGATATTTCTCCCCAAGAGATCTCATATGTAAATGCTTCTATTGGAGTTGAAACGGAGCATTAATTCAACATTTGAAAAAAAAATTACCCTTTTTGTTGGAAATTTTCACAGGTTTTTGCCTTATATTCGTACATCTCTCAGTATTTTGATAGTATCACCCTTTATACACCTCGGATATACACGTTATTTTATACATAGAAGCCTAGGACATAAAGCTATAACTTTCGTGCCCATGACCCTCGCATATTTTTTACTATTCACTTTCAAAACATTGCTCGAATTCATATTAGAGAAATCGAAGATTTCTGAAAGGGGTACCCCTTTGGTGAATTGGAGATTTCACCAATTTCTCCGAAATGTATTACACTGGTGTTCAACTCGTTCGATATTTCTCCCCAAGAGATCTCATGGGTAAATGCTTCTATTGGAGTTGAAACGGAGCCTTAATTCAACATTTGAAAAAATATTCACCTTTTAGTTGGCAATTTTCACAGGTTTTTGCCTTATTTTCGTACATCTCTCAGAATTTTGATAGCATCACCTTCTAAACACCTCGGATGTGTACGATATTTTATACATAGAATGCTAAGACATAAAACTATAACTTTCGTGCCCATGACCCTCGCATATTTTTTACTATTCACTTTCAAAACATTGCTCGAATTCATTTTAGAGAAATCGAAGATTTCTGAAAGGGGTACCCCTTCGGTGTATTGGAGATTTCACCAATTTCTCCGAAATGTATTACACTGGTGTTCGACTCGTTCGATATTTCTCCCCAAGAGATCTCATGAGTAAATTCTTCTATTGGAGTTGAAACGGAGCCTTAATTCCACATTTGAAAAAAAATTACCCTTTTTGTTGGAAATTTTCACAAGCTTTTGCCTAATATTCGTACATCTCTCAGTATTTTGATAGTATTACCCTCTAAACACCTTGGATATACACGATATTTTATACATAGAAGCATAAGACATAAAGCTATAACTTTCGTGCCCATGACCCTCGTATATTTTTTACTATTCACTTTCAAAACATTGCTCGAATTCATATTAGAGAAATCGAAGATTTCTGAAAGGGGTACCCCTTTGGTGAATTGGAGATTTCACCAATTTCTCCGAAATGTATTACACTGGTGTTCAACTCGTTCGATATTTCTCCCCAAGAGATCTCATGGGTAAATTCTTCTATTGGAGTTGAAACGGAGCCTTAATTCAACATTTGAAAAAAAATTACCCTTTTTGTTGGAAATTTTCACAAGTTTTTGCCTAATATTCGTACATCTCTCAGTATTTTGAGAGTATCACCCTCTAAACACCTTGGATATACACGATATTTTATACATAGAAGCATAAGACATAAAGCTATAACTTTTGTGCCCATGACCCTCGCATATTTTTTACTATTCACTTTCAAAACATTGCTCGAATTCATATTTGAGAAATCGAAGATTTCTGAAAGGGGTACCCCTTTGGTGAATTGGAGATTTCACCAATTTCTCCGAAATGTATTACACTGGTGTTCGACTCGTTCGATATTTCTCCCCAAGAGATCTCATGGGTAAATTCTTCTATTGGAGTTGAAACGGAGCCTTAATTCCACATTTGAAAAAAAAATTACCCTTTTTGTTGGAAATTTTCACAGGTTTTTGCCTTATATTCGTACATCTCTCAGTATTTTGATAGTATCACCCTTTATACACCTCGGATATACACGTTATTTTATACATAGAAGCCTAGGACATAAAGCTATAACTTTCGTGCCCATGACCCTCGCATATTTTTTACTATTCACTTTCAAAACATTGCTCGAATTCATATTAGAGAAATCGAAGATTTCTGAAAGGGGTACCCCTTTGGTGAATTGGAGATTTCACCAATTTCTCCGAAATGTATTACACTGGTGTTCGACTCGTTCGATATTTCTCCCCAAGAGATCTCATGGGTAAATGCTTCTATTGGAGTTGAAACGGAGCCTTAATTCAACATTTGAAAAAATATTCACCTTTTAGTTGGCAATTTTCACAGGTTTTTGCCTTATATTCGTACATCTCTCAGTATTTTGATAGCATCACCCTCTAAACACCTCGGATGTGTACGATATTTTATACATAGAAGCCTAGGACATAAAGATTTAACTTTCGTGCCCATGACCCTCGCATATTTTTTACTATTCACTTTCAAAACATTGCTCGAATTCATTTTAGAGAAATCGAAGATTTCTGAAAGGGGTACCCCTTCGGTGTATTGGAGATTTCACCAATTTCTCCGAAATGTATTACACTGGTGTTCGACTCGTTCGATATTTCTCCCCAAGAGATCTCATGGGTAAATTCTTCTATTGGAGTTGAAACGGAGCCTTAATTCCACATTTGAAAAAAAATTACCCTTTTTGTTGGAAATTTTCACAAGCTTTTGCCTAATATTCGTACATCTCACAGTATTTTGATAGTATTACCCTCTAAACACCTCGGATATACACGATATTTTATACATAGAAGCATAAGACATAAAGCTATAACTTTTGTGCCCATGACCCTCGCATATTTTTTACTATTCACTTTCAAAACATTGCTCGAATTCATATTTGAGAAATCGAAGATTTCTGAAAGGGGTACCCCTTTGGTGAATTGGAGATTTCACCAATTTCTCCGAAATGTATTACACTGGTGTTCAACTCGTTCGATATTTCTCCCCAAGAGATCTCATGGGTAAATTCTTCTATTGGAGTTGAAACTGAGCCTTAATTCAACATTTGAAAAAAAATTACCCTTTTTGTTGGAAATTTTCACAAGTTTTTGCCTAATATTCGTACATCTCTCAGTATTTTGAGAGTATCACCCTCTAAACACCTTGGATATACACGATATTTTATACATAGAAGCATAAGACATAAAGCTATAACTTTTGTGCCCATGACCCTCGCATATTTTTTACTATTCACTTTCAAAACATTGCTCGAATTCATATTTGAGAAATCGAAGATTTCTGAAAGGGGTACCCCTTTGGTGAATTGGAGATTTCACCAATTTCTCCGAAATGTATTACACTGGTGTTCGACTCGTTCGATATTTCTCCCCAAGAGATCTCATGGGTAAATTCTTCTATTGGAGTTGAAACGGAGCCTTAATTCCACATTTGAAAAAAAATTACCCTTTTTGTTGGAAATTTTCACAAGTTTTTGCCTAATATTCGTACATCTCTCAGTATTTTGATAGTATTACCCTCTAAACACCTCGGATATACACGTTATTTTATGCATAGAAGCCTGAGACATAAAGCTATAACTTTCGTGCCCATGACCCTCGCATATTTTTTACTATTCACTTTCAAAACATTGCTCGAATTCATATTAGAGAAATAGAAGATTTCTGAATGGGGTACCCCTTAGGTGAATTGGAGATTTCACCAATTTCTCCGAAATGTATTACACTGGTGTTCGACTCGTTCGATATTTCTCCCCAAGAGATCTCATATGTAAATGCTTCTATTGGAGTTGAAACGGAGCATTAATTCAACATTTGAAAAAAAAATTACCCTTTTTGTTGGAAATTTTCACAGGTTTTTGCCTTATATTCGTACATCTCTCAGTATTTTGATAGTATCACCCTTTATACACCTCGGATATACACGTTATTTTATACATAGAAGCCTAGGACATAAAGCTATAACTTTCGTGCCCATGACCCTCGCATATTTTTTACTATTCACTTTCAAAACATTGCTCGAATTCATATTAGAGAAATCGAAGATTTCTGAAAGGGGTACCCCTTTGGTGAATTGGAGATTTCACCAATTTCTCCGAAATGTATTACACTGGTGTTCGACTCGTTCGATATTTCTCCCCAAGAGATCTCATGGGTAAATGCTTCTATTGGAGTTGAAACGGAGCCTTAATTCAACATTTGAAAAAATATTCACCTTTTAGTTGGCAATTTTCACAGGTTTTTGCCTTATATTCGTACATCTCTCAGTATTTTGATAGCATCACCCTCTAAACACCTCGGATGTGTACGATATTTTATACATAGAAGCCTAGGACATAAAGATTTAACTTTCGTGCCCATGACCCTCGCATATTTTTTACTATTCACTTTCAAAACATTGCTCGAATTCATTTTAGAGAAATCGAAGATTTCTGAAAGGGGTACCCCTTCGGTGTATTGGAGATTTCACCAATTTCTCCGAAATGTATTACACTGGTGTTCGACTCGTTCGATATTTCTCCCCAAGAGATCTCATGGGTAAATTCTTCTATTGGAGTTGAAACGGAGCCTTAATTCCACATTTGAAAAAAAATTACCCTTTTTGTTGGAAATTTTCACAAGCTTTTGCCTAATATTCGTACATCTCTCAGTATTTTGATAGTATTACCCTCTAAACACCTTGGATATACACGATATTTTATACATAGAAGCATAAGACATAAAGCTATAACTTTCGTGCCCATGACCCTCGTATATTTTTTACTATTCACTTTCAAAACATTGCTCGAATTCATATTAGAGAAATCGAAGATTTCTGAAAGGGGTACCCCTTTGGTGAATTGGAGATTTCACCAATTTCTCCGAAATGTATTACTCTGGTGTTCGACTCGTTCGATATTTCTCCCCAAGAGATCTCATGGGTAAATGCTTCTATTGGAGTTGAAACGGAGCCTTAATTCAACATTTGAAAAAATATTCACCTTTTAGTGGGCAATTTTCACAGGTTTTTGCCTTATATTCGTACATCTCTCAGTATTTTGATAGCATCACCCTCTAAACACCTCGGATGTGTACGATATTTTATACATAGAAGCCTAGGACATAAAGATTTAACTTTCGTGCCCATGACCCTCGTATATTTTTTACTATTCACTTTCAAAACATTGCTTGAATTCATATTAGAGAAATAGAAGATTTCTGAAAGGGGTACCCCTTTGGTGAATTGGAGATTTCACCAATTTCTCCGAAATGTATTACACTGGTGTTCAACTCGTTTGATATTTCTCCCCAAGAGATCTCATGGGTAAATGCTTCTATTGGAGTTGAAACGGAGCCTTAATTCCACATTTGAAAAAAAATTACCCTTTTTGTTGGAAATTTTCACAAGTTTTTGCCTAATATTCGTACATCTCTCAGTATTTTGATAGTATTACCCTCTAAACACCTCGGATATACACGATATTTTATACATAGAAGCATAAGACATAAAGCTATAACTTTTGTGCCCATGACCCTCGCATATTTTTTACTATTCACTTTCAAAACATTGCTCGAATTCATATTTGAGAAATCGAAGATTTCTGAAAGGGGTACCCCTTTGGTGAATTGGAGATTTCACCAATTTCTCCGAAATGTATTACGCAGGTGTTCAACTCGTTCGATATTTCTCCCCAAGAGATCTCATGGGTAAATTCTTCTATTGGAGTTGAAACGGAGCCTTAATTCAACATTTGAAAAAAAATTACCCTTTTTGTTGGAAATTTTCACAAGTTTTTGCCTAATATTCGTACATCTCTCAGTATTTTGATAGTATTACCCTCTAAACACCTCGGATATACACGTTATTTTATACATAGAAGCCTGAGACATAAAGCTATAACTTTCGTGCCCATGACCCTCGCATATTTTTTACTATTCACTTTCAAAACATTGCTCGAATTCATATTTGAGAAATCGAAGATTTCTGAAAGGGGTACCCCTTTGGTGAATTGGAGATTTCACCAATTTCTCCGAAATGTATTACACTGGTGTTCAACTCGTTCGATATTTCTCCCCAAGAGATCTCATGGGTAAATGCTTCTATTGGAGTTGAAACGGAGCCTTAATTTCACATTTGAAAAAAAATTACCCTTTTTGTTGGAAATTTTCACAAGTTTTTGCCTAATATTCGTGCATCTCACAGTATTTTGATAGTATTACCCTCTAAACACCTCGGATATACACGATATTTTATACATAGAAGCATAAGACATAAAGCTATAACTTTTGTGCCCATGACCCTCGCATATTTTTTACTATTCACTTTCAAAACATTGCTCGAATTCATATTTGAGAAATCGAAGATTTCTGAAAGGGGTACCCCTTTGGTGAATTGGAGATTTCACCAATTTCTCCGAAATGTATTACACTGGTGTTCGACTCGTTCGATATTTCTCCCCAAGAGATCTCATGGGTAAATTCTTCTATTGGAGTTGAAACGGAGCCTTAATTCCACATTTGAAAAAAAATTACCCTTTTTGTTGGAAATTTTCACAAGTTTTTGCCTAATATTCGTACATCTCTCAGTATTTTGATAGTATTACCCTCTAAACACCTCGGATATACACGTTATTTTATACATAGAAGCCTGAGACATAAAGCTATAACTTTCGTGCCCATGACCCTCGCATATTTTTTACTATTCACTTTCAAAACATTGCTCGAATTCATATTAGAGAAATAGAAGATTTCTGAATGGGGTACCCCTTAGGTGAATTGGAGATTTCACCAATTTCTCCGAAATGTATTACACTGGTGTTCAACTCGTTCGATATTTCTCCCCAAGAGATCTCATATGTAAATGCTTCTATTGGAGTTGAAACGGAGCATTAATTCAACATTTGAAAAAAAAATTACCCTTTTTGTTGGAAATTTTCACAGGTTTTTGCCTTATATTCGTACATCTCTCAGTATTTTGATAGTATCACCCTTTATACACCTCGGATATACACGTTATTTTATACATAGAAGCCTAGGACATAAAGCTATAACTTTCGTGCCCATGACCCTCGCATATTTTTTACTATTCACTTTCAAAACATTGCTCGAATTCATATTAGAGAAATCGAAGATTTCTGAAAGGGGTACCCCTTTGGTGAATTGGAGATTTCACCAATTTCTCCGAAATGTATTACACTGGTGTTCGACTCGTTCGATATTTCTCCCCAAGAGATCTCATGGGTAAATGCTTCTATTGGAGTTGAAACGGAGCCTTAATTCAACATTTGAAAAAATATTCACCTTTTAGTTGGCAATTTTCACAGGTTTTTGCCTTATATTCGTACATCTCTCAGTATTTTGATAGCATCACCCTCTAAACACCTCGGATGTGTACGATATTTTATACATAGAAGCCTAGGACATAAAGATTTAACTTTCGTGCCCATGACCCTCGCATATTTTTTACTATTCACTTTCAAAACATTGCTCGAATTCATTTTAGAGAAATCGAAGATTTCTGAAAGGGGTACCCCTTCGGTGTATTGGAGTTTTCACCAATTTCTCCGAAATGTATTACACTGGTGTTCGACTCGTTCGATATTTCTCCCCAAGAGATCTCATGGGTAAATTCTTCTATTGGAGTTGAAACGGAGCCTTAATTCCACATTTGAAAAAAAATTACCCTTTTTGTTGGAAATTTTCACAAGCTTTTGCCTAATATTCGTACATCTCTCAGTATTTTGATAGTATTACCCTCTAAACACCTTGGATATACACGATATTTTATACATAGAAGCATAAGACATAAAGCTATAACTTTCGTGCCCATGACCCTCGTATATTTTTTACTATTCACTTTCAAAACATTGCTCGAATTCATATTAGAGAAATCGAAGATTTCTGAAAGGGGTACCCCTTTGGTGAATTGGAGATTTCACCAATTTCTCCGAAATGTATTACACTGGTGTTCGACTCGTTCGATATTTCTCCCCAAGAGATCTCATGGGTAAATGCTTCTATTGGAGTTGAAACGGAGCCTTAATTCAACATTTGAAAAAATATTCACCTTTTAGTTGGCAATTTTCACAGGTTTTTGCCTTATATTCGTACATCTCTCAGTATTTTGATAGCATCACCCTCTAAACACCTCGGATGTGTACGATATTTTATACATAGAAGCCTAGGACATAAAGATTTAACTTTCGTGCCCATGACCCTCGTATATTTTTTACTATTCACTTTCAAAACATTGCTTGAATTCATATTAGAGAAATAGAAGATTTCTGAAAGGGGTACCCCTTTGGTGAATTGGAGATTTCACCAATTTCTCCGAAATGTATTACACTGGTGTTCAACTCGTTTGATATTTCTCCCCAAGAGATCTCATGGGTAAATGCTTCTATTTGAGTTGAAACGGAGCCTTAATTCCACATTTGAAAAAAAATTACCCTTTTTGTTGGAAATTTTCACAAGTTTTTGCCTAATATTCGTACATCTCACAGTATTTTGATAGTATTACCCTCTAAACACCTCGGATATACACGATATTTTATACATAGAAGCATAAGACATAAAGCTATAACTTTTGTGCCCATGACCCTCGCATATTTTTTACTATTCACTTTCAAAACATTGCTCGAATTCATATTTGAGAAATCGAAGATTTCTGAAAGGGGTACCCCTTTGGTGAATTGGAGATTTCACCAATTTCTCCGAAATGTATTACACTGGTGTTCAACTCGTTCGATATTTCTCCCCAAGAGATCTCATGGGTAAATTCTTCTATTGGAGTTGAAACGGAGCCTTAATTCAACATTTGAAAAAAAATTACCCTTTTTGTTGGAAATTTTCACAAGTTTTTGCCTAATATTCGTACATCTCTCAGTATTTTGATAGTATTACCCTCTAAACACCTCGGATATACACGTTATTTTATACATAGAAGCGTGAGACATAAAGCTATAACTTTCGTGCCCATGACCCTCGCATATTTTTTACTATTCACTTTCAAAACATTGCTCGAATCATATTTGAGAAATCGAAGATTTCTGAAAGGGGTACCCCTTTGGTGAATTGGAGATTTCACCAATTTCTCCGAAATGTATTACACTGGTGTTCAACTCGTTCGATATTTCTCCCCAAGAGATCTCATGGGTAAATGCTTCTATTGGAGTTGAAACGGAGCCTTAATTTCACATTTGAAAAAAAATTACCCTTTTTGTTGGAAATTTTCACAAGTTTTTGCCTAATATTCGTACATCTCACAGTATTTTGATAGTATTACCCTCTAAACACCTCGGATATACACGATATTTTATACATAGAAGCATAAGACATAAAGCTATAACTTTTGTGCCCATGACCCTCGCATATTTGTTACTATTCACTTTCAAAACATTGCTCGAATTCATATTTGAGAAATCGAAGATTTCTGAAAGGGGTACCCCTTTGGTGAATTGGAGATTTCACCAATTTCTCCGAAATGTATTACACTGGTGTTCAACTCGTTCGATATTTCTCCCCAAGAGATCTCATGGGTAAATTCTTCTATTGGAGTTGAAACGGAGCCTTAATTCAACATTTGAAAAAAAATTACCCTTTTTGTTGGAAATTTTCACAAGTTTTTGCCTAATATTCGTACATCTCTCAGTATTTTGAGAGTATCACCCTCTAAACACCTCGGATATACACGATATTTTATACATAGAAGCATAAGACATAAAGCTATAACTTTTGTGCCCATGACCCTCGCATATTTTTTACTATTCACTTTCAAAACATTGCTCGAATTCATATTTGAGAAATCGAAGATTTCTGAAAGGGGTACCCCTTTGGTGAATTGGAGATTTCACCAATTTCTCCGAAATGTATTACACTGGTGTTCGACTCGTTCGATATTTCTCCCCAAGAGATCTCATGGGTAAATTCTTCTATTGGAGTTGAAACGGAGCCTTAATTCCACATTTGAAAAAAAATTACCCTTTTTGTTGGAAATTTTCACAAGTTTTTGCCTAATATTCGTACATCTCTCAGTATTTTGATAGTATTACCCTCTAAACACCTCGGATATACACGTTATTTTATACATAGAAGCCTGAGACATAAAGCTATAACTTTCGTGCCCATGACCCTCGCATATTTTTTACTATTCACTTTCAAAACATTGCTCGAATTCATATTAGAGAAATAGAAGATTTCTGAATGGGGTACCCCTTAGGTGAATTGGAGATTTCACCAATTTCTCCGAAATGTATTACACTGGTGTTCAACTCGTTCGATATTTCTCCCCAAGAGATCTCATATGTAAATGCTTCTATTGGAGTTGAAACGGAGCATTAATTCAACATTTGAAAAAAAAATTACCCTTTTTGTTGGAAATTTTCACAGGTTTTTGCCTTATATTCGTACATCTCTCAGTATTTTGATAGTATCACCCTTTATACACCTCGGATATACACGTTATTTTATACATAGAAGCCTAGGACATAAAGCTATAACTTTCGTGCCCATGACCCTCGCATATTTTTTACTATTCACTTTCAAAACATTGCTCGAATTCATATTAGAGAAATCGAAGATTTCTGAAAGGGGTACCCCTTTGGTGAATTGGAGATTTCACCAATTTCTCCGAAATGTATTACACTGGTGTTCGACTCGTTCGATATTTCTCCCCAAGAGATCTCATGGGTAAATGCTTCTATTGGAGTTGAAACGGAGCCTTAATTCAACATTTGAAAAAATATTCACCTTTTAGTTGGCAATTTTCACAGGTTTTTGCCTTATATTCGTACATCTCTCAGTATTTTGATAGCATCACCCTCTAAACACCTCGGATGTGTACGATATTTTATACATAGAAGCCTAGGACATAAAGATTTAACTTTCGTGCCCATGACCCTCGTATATTTTTTACTATTCACTTTCAAAACATTGCTTGAATTCATATTAGAGAAATAGAAGATTTCTGAAAGGGGTACCCCTTTGGTGAATTGGAGATTTCACCAATTTCTCCGAAATGTATTACACTGGTGTTCAACTCGTTCGATATTTCTCCGCAAGAGATCTCATGGGTAAATGCTTCTATTGGAGTTGAAACGGAGCCTTAATTCCACATTTGAAAAAAAATTACCCTTTTTGTTGGAAATTTTCACAAGTTTTTGCCTAATATTCGTACATCTCTCAGTATTTTGATAGTATTACCCTCTAAACACCTCGGATATACACGATATTTTATACATAGAAGCATAAGACATAAAGCTATAACTTTTGTGCCCATGACCCTCGCATATTTTTTACTATTCACTTTCAAAACATTGCTCGAATTCATATTTGAGAAATCGAAGATTTCTGAAAGGGGTACCCCTTTGGTGAATTGGAGATTTCACCAATTTCTCCGAAATGTATTACACTGGTGTTCAACTCGTTCGATATTTCTCCCCAAGAGATCTCATGGGTAAATTCTTCTATTGGAGTTGAAACGGAGCCTTAATTCAACATTTGAAAAAAAATTACCCTTTTTGTTGGAAATTTTCACAAGTTTTTGCCTAATATTCGTACATCTCTCAGTATTTTGATAGTATTACCCTCTAAACACCTCGGATATACACGTTATTTTATACATAGAAGCCTGAGACATAAAGCTATAACTTTCGTGCCCATGACCCTCGCATATTTTTTACTATTCACTTTCAAAACATTGCTCGAATTCATATTTGAGAAATCGAAGATTTCTGAAAGGGGTACCCCTTTGGTGAATTGGAGATTTCACCAATTTCTCCGAAATGTATTACACTGGTGTTCAACTCGTTCGATATTTCTCCCCAAGAGATCTCATGGGTAAATGCTTCTATTGGAGTTGAAACGGAGCCTTAATTTCACATTTGAAAAAAAATTACCCTTTTTGTTGGAAATTTTCACAAGTTTTTGCCTAATATTCGTACATCTCACAGTATTTTGATAGTATTACCCTCTAAACACCTCGGATATACACGATATTTTATACATAGAAGCATAAGACATAAAGCTATAACTTTTGTGCCCATGACCCTCGCATATTTTTTACTATTCACTTTCAAAACATTGCTCGAATTCATATTTGAGAAATCGAAGATTTCTGAAAGGGGTACCCCTTTGGTGAATTGGAGATTTCACCAATTTCTCCGAAATGTATTACACTGGTGTTCAACTCGTTCGATATTTCTCCCCAAGAGATCTCATGGGTAAATTCTTCTATTGGAGTTGAAACGGAGCCTTAATTCAACATTTGAAAAAAAATTACCCTTTTTGTTGGAAATTTTCACAAGTTTTTGCCTAATATTCGTACATCTCTCAGTATTTTGAGAGTATCACCCTCTAAACACCTCAGATATACACGATATTTTATACATAGAAGCATAAGACATAAAGCTATAACTTTTGTGCCCATGACCCTCGCATATTCTTTACTATTCACTTTCAAAACATTGCTCGAATTCATATTTGAGAAATCGAAGATTTCTGAAAGGGGTACCCCTTTGGTGAATTGGAGATTTCACCAATTTCTCCGAAATGTATTACACTGGTGTTCGACTCGTTCGATATTTCTCCCCAAGAGATCTCATGGGTAAATTCTTCTATTGGAGTTGAAACGGAGCCTTAATTCCACATTTGAAAAAAAATTACCCTTTTTGTTGGAAATTTTCACAAGTTTTTGCCTAATATTCGTACATCTCTCAGTATTTTGATAGTATTACCCTCTAAACACCTCGGATATACACGTTATCTTATACATAGAAGCCTGAGACATAAAGCTATAACTTTCGTGCCCATGACCCTCGCATATTTTTTACTATTCACTTTCAAAACATTGCTCGAATTCATATTAGGGAAATAGAAGATTTCTGAATGGGGTACCCCTTAGGTGAATTGGAGATTTCACCAATTTCTCCGAAATGTATTACACTGGTGTTCAACTCGTTCGATATTTCTCCCCAAGAGATCTCATATGTAAATGCTTCTATTGGAGTTGAAACGAAGCATTAATTCAACATTTGAAAAAAAAATTACCCTTTTTGTTGGAAATTTTCACAGGTTTTTGCCTTATATTCGTACATCTCTCAGTATTTTGATAGTATCACCCTTTATACACCTCGGATATACACGTTATTTTATACATAGAAGCCTAGGACATAAAGCTATAACTTTCGTGCCCATGACCCTCGCATATTTTTTACTATTCACTTTCAAAACATTGCTCGAATTCATATTAGAGAAATAGAAGATTTCTGAATGGGGTACCCCTTTGGTGAATTGGAGATTTCACCAATTTCTCCGAAATGTATTACACTGGTGTTCGACTCGTTCGATATTTCTCCCCAAGAGATCTCATGGGTAAATGCTTCTATTGGAGTTGAAACGGAGCCTTAATTCAACATTTGAAAAAATATTCACCTTTTAGTTGGCAATTTTCACAGGTTTTTGCCTTATTTTCGTACATCTCTCAGAATTTTGATAGCATCACCCTCTAAACACCTCGGATGTGTACGATATTTTATACATAGAAGCCTAGGACATAAAGCTTTAACTTTCGTGCCCATGACCCTCGCATATTTTATACTATTCACTTTCAAAACATTGCTCGAATTCATATTAGAGAAATCGAAGATTTCTGAAAGGGGTAACCCTTCGGTGTATTGGAGATTTCACCAATTTCTCCGAAATGTATTACACTGGTGTTCGACTCGTTCGATATTTCTCCCCAAGAGATCTCATGGGTAAATGCTTCTATTGGAGTTGAAACGGAGCCTTAATTCCACATTTGAAAAAAAATTACCCTTTTTGTTGGAAATTTTCACAAGTTTTTGCCTAATATTCGTACATCTCTCAGTATTTTGATAGTATTACCCTCTAAACACCTCGGATATACACGATATTTTATACATAGAAGCATAAGACATAAAGCTATAACTTTTGTGCCCATGACCCTCGCATATTTTTTACTATTCACTTTCAAAACATTGCTCGAATTCATATTTGAGAAATCGAAGATTTCTGAAAGGGGTACCCCTTTGGTGAATTGGAGATTTCACCAATTTCTCCGAAATGTATTACACTGGTGTTCGACTCGTTCGATATTTCTCCCCAAGAGATCTCATGGGTAAATTCTTCTATTGGAGTTGAAACGGAGCCTTAATTCAACATTTGAAAAAAAATTACCCTTTTTGTTGGAAATTTTCACAAGTTTTTGCCTAATATTCGTACATCTCTCAGTATTTTGATAGTATTACCCTCTAAACACCTCGGATATACACGTTATTTTATACATAGAAGCCTGAGACATAAAGCTATAACTTTCGTGCCCATGACCCTCGCATATTTTTTACTATTCACTTTCAAAACATTGCTCGAATTCATATTTGAGAAATCGAAGATTTCTGAAAGGGGTACCCCTTTGGTGAATTGGAGATTTCACCAATTTCTCCGAAATGTATTACACTGGTGTTCAACTCGTTCGATATTTCTCCCCAAGAGATCTCATGGGTAAATGCTTCTATTGGAGTTGAAACGGAGCCTTAATTTCACATTTGAAAAAAAATTACCCTTTTTGTTGGAAATTTTCACAAGTTTTTGCCTAATATTCGTACATCTCACAGTATTTTGATAGTATTACCCTCTAAACACCTCGGATATACACGATATTTTATACATAGAAGCATAAGACATAAACCTATAACTTTTGTGCCCATGACCCTCGCATATTTTTTACTATTCACTTTCAAAACATTGCTCGAATTCATATTTGAGAAATCGAAGATTTCTGAAAGGGGTACCCCTTTGGTGAATTGGAGATTTCACCAATTTCTCCGAAATGTATTACACTGGTGTTCAACTCGTTCGATATTTCTCCCCAAGAGATCTCATGGGTAAATTCTTCTATTGGAGTTGAAACGGAGCCTTAATTCAACATTTGAAAAAAAATTACCCTTTTTGTTGGAAATTTTCACAAGTTTTTGCCTAATATTCGTACATCTCTCAGTATTTTGAGAGTATCACCCTCTAAACACCTCGGATATACACGATATTTTATACATAGAAGCATCAGACATAAAGCTATAACTTTTGTGCCCATGACCCTCGCATATTTTTTACTATTCACTTTCAAAACATTGCTCGAATTCATATTTGAGAAATCGAAGATTTCTGAAAGGGGTACCCCTTTGGTGAATTGGAGATTTCACCAATTTCTCCGAAATGTATTACACTGGTGTTCGACTCGTTCGATATTTCTCCCCAAGAGATCTCATGGGTAAATTCTTCTATTGGAGTTGAAACGGAGCCTTAATTCCACATTTGAAAAAAAATTACCCTTTTTGTTGGAAATTTTCACAAGTTTTTGCCTAATATTCGTACATCTCTCAGTATTTTGATAGTATTACCCTCTAAACACCTCGGATATACACGTTATCTTATACATAGAAGCCTGAGACATAAAGCTATAACTTTCGTGCCCATGACCCTCGCATATTTTTTACTATTCACTTTCAAAACATTGCTCGAATTCATATTAGGGAAATAGAAGATTTCTGAATGGGGTACCCCTTAGGTGAATTGGAGATTTCACCAATTTCTCCGAAATGTATTACACTGGTGTTCAACTCGTTCGATATTTCTCCCCAAGAGATCTCATATGTAAATGCTTCTATTGGAGTTGAAACGAAGCATTAATTCAACATTTGAAAAAAAAATTACCCTTTTTGTTGGAAATTTTCACAGGTTTTTGCCTTATATTCGTACATCTCTCAGTATTTTGATAGTATCACCCTTTATACACCTCGGATATACACGTTATTTTATACATAGAAGCCTAGGACATAAAGCTATAACTTTCGTGCCCATGACCCTCGCATATTTTTTACTATTCACTTTCAAAACATTGCTCGAATTCATATTAGAGAAATAGAAGATTTCTGAATGGGGTACCCCTTTGGTGAATTGGAGATTTCACCAATTTCTCCGAAATGTATTACACTGGTGTTCAACTCGTTCGATATTTCTCCCCAAGAGATCTCATGGGTAAATGCTTCTATTGGAGTTGAAACGGAGCCTTAATTCAACATTTGAAAAAATATTCACCTTTTATTTGGCAATTTTCACAGGTTTTTGCCTTATTTTCGTACATCTCTCAGAATTTTGATAGTATCACCCTCTAAACACCTCGGATGTGTACGATATTTTATACATAGAAGCCTAGGACATAAAGCTTTAACTTTCGTGCCCATGACCCTCGCATATTTTATACTATTCACTTTCAAAACATTGCTCGAATTCATATTAGAGAAATCGAAGATTTCTGAAAGGGGTAACCCTTCGGTGTATTGGAGATTTCACCAATTTCTCCGAAATGTATTACACTGGTGTTCGACTCGTTCGATATTTCTCCCCAAGAGATCTCATGGGTAAATTCTTCTATTGGAGTTGAAACGGAGCCTTAATTCCACATTTGAAAAAAAATTACCCTTTTTGTTGGAAATTTTCACAAGTTTTTGCCTAATATTCGTACATCTCTCAGTATTTTGATAGTATTACCCTCTAAACACCTTGGATATACACGATATTTTATACATAGAAGCATAAGACATAAAGCTATAACTTTCGTGCCCATGACCCTCGTATATTTTTTACTATTCACTTTCAAAACATTACTCGAATTCATATTAGAGAAATCGAAGATTTCTGAAAGGGGTACCCCTTTGGTGAATTGGAGATTTCACCAATTTCTCCGAAATGTATTACACTGGTGTTCGACTCGTTCGATATTTCTCCCCAAGAGATCTCATGGGTAAATGCTTCTATTGGAGTTGAAACGGAGCCTTAATTCAACATTTGAAAAAATATTCACCTTTTAGTTGGCAATTTTCACAGGTTTTTGCCTTATATTCGTACATCTCTCAGTATTTTGATAGCATCACCCTCTAAACACCTCGGATGTGTACGATATTTTATACATAGAAGCCTAGGACATAAAGATTTAACTTTCGTGCCCATGACCCTCGTATATTTTTTACTATTCACTTTCAAAACATTGCTTGAATTCATATTAGAGAAATAGAAGATTTCTGAAAGGGGTACCCCTTTGGTGAATTGGAGATTTCACCAATTTCTCCGAAATGTATTACACTGGTGTTCAACTCATTCGATATTTCTCCCCAAGAGATCTCATGGGTAAATGCTTCTATTGGAGTTGAAACGGAGCCTTAATTCCACATTTGAAAAAAAATTACCCTTTTTGTTGGAAATTTTCACAAGTTTTTGCCTAATATTCGTACATCTCTCAGTATTTTGATAGTATTACCCTCTAAACACCTCGGATATACACGATATTTTATCCATAGAAGCATAAGACATAAACCTATAACTTTTGTGCCCATGACCCTCGCATATTTTTTACTATTCACTTTCAAAACATTGCTCGAATTCATATTTGAGAAATCGAAGATTTCTGAAAGGGGTACCCCTTTGGTGAATTGGAGATTTCACCAATTTCTCCGAAATGTATTACACTGGTGTTCAACTCGTTCGATATTTCTCCCCAAGAGATCTCATGGGTAAATTCTTCTATTGGAGTTGAAACGGAGCCTTAATTCAACATTTGAAAAAAAATTACCCTTTTTGTTGGAAATTTTCACAAGTTTTTGCCTAATATTCGTACATCTCTCAGTATTTTGAGAGTATCACCCTCTAAACACCTCGGATATACACGATATTTTATACATAGAAGCATCAGACATAAAGCTATAACTTTTGTGCCCATGACCCTCGCATATTTTTTACTATTCACTTTCAAAACATTGCTCGAATTCATATTTGAGAAATCGAAGATTTCTGAAAGGGGTACCCCTTTGGTGAATTGGAGATTTCACCAATTTCTCCGAAATGTATTACACTGGTGTTCGACTCGTTCGATATTTCTCCCCAAGAGATCTCATGGGTAAATTCTTCTATTGGAGTTGAAACGGAGCCTTAGTTCAACATTTGAAAAAAAATTACCCTTTTTGTTGGAAATTTTCACAAGTTTTTGCCTTATATTCGTACATCTCTCAGTATTTTGATAGAATCACCTTCTAAACACCTCGGATACACACAATATTTTATACATAGAATGCTAAGACATAAAGCTATAACTTTCTTGCCCATGACCCTCGCATATTTTTTACTATTCACTTTCAAAACATTGCTCGAATTCATTTTAGAGAAATCGAAGATTTCTGAAAGGGGTACCCCTTTGGTGAATTGGAGATTTCACCAATTTCTCCGAAATGTATTACACTGGTGTTCGACTCGTTCGATATTTCTCCCCAAGAGATCTCATGGGTAAATTCTTCTATTGGAGTTGAAACGGAGCCTTAATTCCACATTTGAAAAAAAATTACCCTTTTTGTTGGAAATTTTCACAAGCTTTTGCCTAATATTCGTACATCTCTCAGTATTTTGATAGTATTACCCTCTAAACACCTTGGATATACACGATATTTTATACATAGAAGCATAAGACATAAAGCTATAACTTTCGTGCCCATGACCCTCGTATATTTTTTACTATTCACTTTCAAAACATTGCTCGAATTCATATTAGAGAAATCGAAGATTTCTGAAAGGGGTACCCCTTTGGTGAATTGGAGATTTCACCAATTTCTCCGAAATGTATTACACTGGTGTTCGACTCGTTCGATATTTCTCCCCAAGAGATCTCATGGGTAAATGCTTCTATTGGAGTTGAAACGGAGCCTTAATTCAACATTTGAAAAAATATTCACCTTTTAGTGGGCAATTTTCACAGGTTTTTGCCTTATATTCGTACATCTCTCAGTATTTTGATAGCATCACCCTCTAAACACCTCGGATGTGTACGATATTTTATACATAGAAGCCTAGGACATAAAGATTTAACTTTCGTGCCCATGACCCTCGTATATTTTTTACTATTCACTTTCAAAACATTGCTTGAATTCATATTAGAGAAATAGAAGATTTCTGAAAGGGGTACCCCTTTGGTGAATTGGAGATTTCACCAATTTCTCCGAAATGTATTACACTGGTGTTCAACTCGTTCGATATTTCTCCCCAAGAGATCTCATGGGTAAATGCTTCTATTTGAGTTGAAACGGAGCCTTAATTCCACATTTGAAAAAAAATTACCCTTTTTGTTGGAAATTTTCACAAGTTTTTGCCTAATATTCGTACATCTCACAGTATTTTGATAGTATTACCCTCTAAACACCTCGGATATACACGATATTTTATACATAGAAGCATAAGACATAAAGCTATAACTTTTGTGCCCATGACCCTCGCATATTTTTTACTATTCACTTTCAAAACATTGCTCGAATTCATATTTGAGAAATCGAAGATTTCTGAAAGGGGTACCCCTTTGGTGAATTGGAGATTTCACCAATTTCTCCGAAATGTATTACACTGGTGTTCAACTCGTTCGATATTTCTCCCCAAGAGATCTCATGGGTAAATTCTTCTATTGGAGTTGAAACGGAGCCTTAATTCAACATTTGAAAAAAAATTACCCTTTTTGTTGGAAATTTTCACAAGTTTTTGCCTAATATTCGTACATCTCTCAGTATTTTGATAGTATTACCCTCTAAACACCTCGGATATACACGTTATTTTATACATAGAAGCGTGAGACATAAAGCTATAACTTTCGTGCCCATGACCCTCGCATATTTTTTACTATTCACTTTCAAAACATTGCTCGAATTCATATCTGAGAAATCGAAGATTTCTGAAAGGGGTACCCCTTTGGTGAATTGGAGATTTCACCAATTTCTCCGAAATGTATTACACTGGTGTTCAACTCGTTCGATATTTCTCCCCAAGAGATCTCATGGGTAAATGCTTCTATTGGAGTTGAAACGGAGCCTTAATTTCACATTTGAAAAAAAATTACCCTTTTTGTTGGAAATTTTCACAAGTTTTTGCCTAATATTCGTACATCTCACAGTATTTTGATAGTATTACCCTCTAAACACCTCGGATATACACGATATTTTATACATAGAAGCATAAGACATAAAGCTATAACTTTTGTGCCCATGACCCTCGCATATTTTTTACTATTCACTTTCAAAACATTGCTCGAATTCATATTTGAGAAATCGAAGATTTCTGAAAGGGGTACCCCTTTGGTGAATTGGAGATTTCACCAATTTCTCCGAAATGTATTACACTGGTGTTCAACTCGTTCGATATTTCTCCCCAAGAGATCTCATGGGTAAATTCTTCTATTGGAGTTGAAACGGAGCCTTAATTCAACATTTGAAAAAATATTACCCTTTTTGTTGGAAATTTTCACAAGTTTTTGCCTAATATTCGTACATCTCTCAGTATTTTGAGAGTATCACCCTCTAAACACCTCGGATATACACGATATTTTATACATAGAAGCATAAGACATAAAGCTATAACTTTTGTGCCCATGACCCTCGCATATTTTTTACTATTCACTTTCAAAACATTGCTCGAATTCATATTTGAGAAATCGAAGATTTCTGAAAGGGGTACCCCTTTGGTGAATTGGAGATTTCACCAATTTCTCCGAAATGTATTACACTGGTGTTCGACTCGTTCGATATTTCTCCCCAAGAGATCTCATGGGTAAATTCTTCTATTGGAGTTGAAACGGAGCCTTAATTCCACATTTGAAAAAAAATTACCCTTTTTGTTGGAAATTTTCACAAGTTTTTGCCTAATATTCGTACATCTCTCAGTATTTTGATAGTATTACCCTCTAAACACCTCGGATATACACGTTATTTTATACATAGAAGCATGAGACATAAAGCTATAACTTTCGTGCCCATGACCCTCGCATATTTTTTTCTATTCACTTTCAAAACATTGCTCGAATTCATATTAGAGAAATAGAAGATTTCTGAATGGGGTACCCCTTAGGTGAATTGGAGATTTCACCAATTTCTCCGAAATGTATTACACTGGTGTTCAACTCGTTCGATATTTCTCCCCAAGAGATCTCATATGTAAATGCTTCTATTGGAGTTGAAACGGAGCATTAATTCAACATTTGAAAAAAAAATTACCCTTTTTGTTGGAAATTTTCACAGGTTTTTGCCTTATATTCGTACATCTCTCAGTATTTTGATAGTATCACCCTTTATACACCTCGGATATACACGTTATTTTATACATAGAAGCCTAGGACATAAAGCTATAACTTTCGTGCCCATGACCCTCGCATATTTTTTACTATTCACTTTCAAAACATTGCTCGAATTCATATTAGAGAAATCGAAGATTTCTGAAAGGGGTACCCCTTTGGTGAATTGGAGATTTCACCAATTTCTCCGAAATGTATTACACTGGTGTTCGACTCGTTCGATATTTCTCCCCAAGAGATCTCATGGGTAAATGCTTCTATTGGAGTTGAAACGGAGCCTTAATTCAACATTTGAAAAAATATTCACCTTTTAGTGGGCAATTTTCACAGGTTTTTGCCTTATATTCGTACATCTCTCAGTATTTTGATAGTATCACCCTTTATACACCTCGGATATACACGTTATTTTATACATAGAAGCCTAGGACATAAAGCTATAACTTTCGTGCCCATGACCCTCGCATATTTTTTACTATTCACTTTCAAAACATTGCTCGAATTCATATTTGAGAAATCGAAGATTTCTGAAAGGGGTACCCCTTTGGTGAATTGGAGATTTCACCAATTTCTCCGAAATGTATTACACTGGTGTTCGACTCGTTCGATATTTCTCCCCAAGAGATCTCATGGGTAAATTCTTCTATTGGAGTTGAAACGGAGCC
The DNA here is from genome assembly GCF_963169125.1 of Humulus lupulus. Taxonomy (NCBI): domain Eukaryota; kingdom Viridiplantae; phylum Streptophyta; class Magnoliopsida; order Rosales; family Cannabaceae; genus Humulus; species Humulus lupulus. The sequence goes on along the minus strand of NC_084802.1, from coordinate 182,384,596 downwards.
TTAATTCCACATTTGAAAAAAAATTACCCTTTTTGTTGGAAATTTTCACAAGTTTTTGCCTAATATTCGTACATCTCTCAGTATTTTGATAGTATTACCCTCTAAACACCTCGGATATACACGTTATTTTATACATAGAAGCATGAGACATAAAGCTATAACTTTCGTGCCCATGACCCTCGCATATTTTTTTCTATTCACTTTCAAAACATTGCTCGAATTCATATTAGAGAAATAGAAGATTTCTGAATGGGGTACCCCTTAGGTGAATTGGAGATTTCACCAATTTCTCCGAAATGTATTACACTGGTGTTCAACTCGTTCGATATTTCTCCCCAAGAGATCTCATATGTAAATGCTTCTATTGGAGTTGAAACGGAGCATTAATTCAACATTTGAAAAAAAAATTACCCTTTTTGTTGGAAATTTTCACAGGTTTTTGCCTTATATTCGTACATCTCTCAGTATTTTGATAGTATTACCCTCTAAACACCTCGGATATACACGATATTTTATACATAGAAGCATAAGACATAAAGCTATAACTTTTGTGCCCATGACCCTCGCATATTTTTTACTATTCACTTTCAAAACATTGCTCGAATTCATATTAGAGAAATCGAAGATTTCTGAAAGGGGTACCCCTTTGGTGAATTGGAGATTTCACCAATTTCTCCGAAATGTATTACACTGGTGTTCGACTCGTTCGATATTTCTCCCCAAGAGATCTCATGGGTAAATGCTTCTATTGGAGTTGAAACGGAGCCTTAATTCAACATTTGAAAAAATATTCACCTTTTAGTGGGCAATTTTCACAGGTTTTTGCCTTATATTCGTACATCTCTCAGTATTTTGATAGCATCACCCTCTAAACACCTCGGATGTGTACGATATTTTATACATAGAAGCCTAGGACATAAAGATTTAACTTTCGTGCCCATGACCCTCGTATATTTTTTACTATTCACTTTCAAAACATTGCTTGAATTCATATTAGAGAAATAGAAGATTTCTGAAAGGGGTACCCCTTTGGTGAATTGGAGATTTCACCAATTTCTCCGAAATGTATTACACTGGTGTTCAACTCGTTCGATATTTCTCCCCAAGAGATCTCATGGGTAAATGCTTCTATTTGAGTTGAAACGGAGCCTTAATTCCACATTTGAAAAAAAATTACCCTTTTTGTTGGAAATTTTCACAAGTTTTTGCCTAATATTCGTACATCTCACAGTATTTTGATAGTATTACCCTCTAAACACCTCGGATATACACGATATTTTATACATAGAAGCATAAGACATAAAGCTATAACTTTTGTGCCCATGACCCTCGCATATTTTTTACTATTCACTTTCAAAACATTGCTCGAATTCATATTTGAGAAATCGAAGATTTCTGAAAGGGGTACCCCTTTGGTGAATTGGAGATTTCACCAATTTCTCCGAAATGTATTACACTGGTGTTCAACTCGTTCGATATTTCTCCCCAAGAGATCTCATGGGTAAATTCTTCTATTGGAGTTGAAACGGAGCCTTAATTCAACATTTGAAAAAAAATTACCCTTTTTGTTGGAAATTTTCACAAGTTTTTGCCTAATATTCGTACATCTCTCAGTATTTTGATAGTATTACCCTCTAAACACCTCGGATATACACGTTATTTTATACATAGAAGCGTGAGACATAAAGCTATAACTTTCGTGCCCATGACCCTCGCATATTTTTTACTATTCACTTTCAAAACATTGCTCGAATTCATATCTGAGAAATCGAAGATTTCTGAAAGGGGTACCCCTTTGGTGAATTGGAGATTTCACCAATTTCTCCGAAATGTATTACACTGGTGTTCAACTCGTTCGATATTTCTCCCCAAGAGATCTCATGGGTAAATGCTTCTATTGGAGTTGAAACGGAGCCTTAATTTCACATTTGAAAAAAAATTACCCTTTTTGTTGGAAATTTTCACAAGTTTTTGCCTAATATTCGTACATCTCACAGTATTTTGATAGTATTACCCTCTAAACACCTCGGATATACACGATATTTTATACATAGAAGCATAAGACATAAAGCTATAACTTTTGTGCCCATGACCCTCGCATATTTTTTACTATTCACTTTCAAAACATTGCTCGAATTCATATTTGAGAAATCGAAGATTTCTGAAAGGGGTACCCCTTTGGTGAATTGGAGATTTCACCAATTTCTCCGAAATGTATTACACTGGTGTTCAACTCGTTCGATATTTCTCCCCAAGAGATCTCATGGGTAAATTCTTCTATTGGAGTTGAAACGGAGCCTTAATTCAACATTTGAAAAAATATTACCCTTTTTGTTGGAAATTTTCACAAGTTTTTGCCTAATATTCGTACATCTCTCAGTATTTTGAGAGTATCACCCTCTAAACACCTCGGATATACACGATATTTTATACATAGAAGCATAAGACATAAAGCTATAACTTTTGTGCCCATGACCCTCGCATATTTTTTACTATTCACTTTCAAAACATTGCTCGAATTCATATTTGAGAAATCGAAGATTTCTGAAAGGGGTACCCCTTTGGTGAATTGGAGATTTCACCAATTTCTCCGAAATGTATTACACTGGTGTTCGACTCGTTCGATATTTCTCCCCAAGAGATCTCATGGGTAAATTCTTCTATTGGAGTTGAAACGGAGCCTTAATTCCACATTTGAAAAAAAATTACCCTTTTTGTTGGAAATTTTCACAAGTTTTTGCCTAATATTCGTACATCTCTCAGTATTTTGATAGTATTACCCTCTAAACACCTCGGATATACACGTTATTTTATACATAGAAGCATGAGACATAAAGCTATAACTTTCGTGCCCATGACCCTCGCATATTTTTTTCTATTCACTTTCAAAACATTGCTCGAATTCATATTAGAGAAATAGAAGATTTCTGAATGGGGTACCCCTTAGGTGAATTGGAGATTTCACCAATTTCTCCGAAATGTATTACACTGGTGTTCAACTCGTTCGATATTTCTCCCCAAGAGATCTCATATGTAAATGCTTCTATTGGAGTTGAAACGGAGCATTAATTCAACATTTGAAAAAAAAATTACCCTTTTTGTTGGAAATTTTCACAGGTTTTTGCCTTATATTCGTACATCTCTCAGTATTTTGATAGTATCACCCTTTATACACCTCGGATATACACGTTATTTTATACATAGAAGCCTAGGACATAAAGCTATAACTTTCGTGCCCATGACCCTCGCATATTTTTTACTATTCACTTTCAAAACATTGCTCGAATTCATATTAGAGAAATCGAAGATTTCTGAAAGGGGTACCCCTTTGGTGAATTGGAGATTTCACCAATTTCTCCGAAATGTATTACACTGGTGTTCGACTCGTTCGATATTTCTCCCCAAGAGATCTCATGGGTAAATGCTTCTATTGGAGTTGAAACGGAGCCTTAATTCAACATTTGAAAAAATATTCCCCTTTTAGTTGGCAATTTTCACAGGTTTTTGCCTTATATTCGTACATCTCTCAGTATTTTGATAGCATCACCCTCTAAACACCTCGGATGTGTACGATATTTTATACATAGAAGCCTAGGACATAAAGATTTAACTTTCGTGCCCATGACCCTCGTATATTTTTTACTATTCACTTTCAAAACATTGCTTGAATTCATATTAGAGAAATAGAAGATTTCTGAAAGGGGTACCCCTTTGGTGAATTGGAGATTTCACCAATTTCTCCGAAATGTATTACACTGGTGTTCAACTCGTTCGATATTTCTCCCCAAGAGATCTCATGGGTAAATGCTTCTATTGGAGTTGAAACGGAGCCTTAATTCCACATTTGAAAAAAAATTACCCTTTTTGTTGGAAATTTTCACAAGTTTTTGCCTAATATTCGTACATCTCTCAGTATTTTGATAGTATTACCCTCTAAACACCTCGGATATACACGATATTTTATACATAGAAGCATAAGACATAAAGCTATAACTTTTGTGCCCATGACCCTCGCATATTTTTTACTATTCACTTTCAAAACATTGCTCGAATTCATATTTGAGAAATCGAAGATTTCTGAAAGGGGTACCCCTTTGGTGAATTGGAGAATTCACCAATTTCTCCGAAATGTATTACACTGGTGTTCAACTCGTTCGATATTTCTCCCCAAGAGATCTCATGGGTAAATTCTTCTATTGGAGTTGAAACGGAGCCTTAATTCAACATTTGAAAAAAAATTACCCTTTTTGTTGGAAATTTTAACAAGTTTTTGCCTAATATTCGTACATCTCTCAGTATTTTGATAGTATTACCCTCTAAACACCTCGGATATACACGTTATTTTATACATAGAAGCCTGAGACATAAAGCTATAACTTTCGTGCCCATGACCCTCGCATATTTTTTACTATTCACTTTCAAAACATTGCTCGAATTCATATTTGAGAAATCGAAGATTTCTGAAAGGGGTACCCCTTTGGTGAATTGGAGATTTCACCAATTTCTCCGAAATGTATTACACTGGTGTTCAACTCGTTCGATATTTCTCCCCAAGAGATCTCATGGGTAAATGCTTCTATTGGAGTTGAAACGGAGCCTTAATTTCACATTTGAAAAAAAATTACCCTTTTTGTTGGAAATTTTCACAAGTTTTTGCCTAATATTCGTACATCTCACAGTATTTTGATAGTATTACCCTCTAAACACCTCGGATATACACGATATTTTATACATAGAAGCATAAGACATAAAGCTATAACTTTTGTGCCCATGACCCTCGCATATTTTTTACTATTCACTTTCAAAACATTGCTCGAATTCATATTTGAGAAATCGAAGATTTCTGAAAGGGGTACCCCTTTGGTGAATTGGAGATTTCACCAATTTCTCCGAAATGTATTACACTGGTGTTCAACTCGTTCGATATTTCTCCCCAAGAGATCTCATGGGTAAATGCTTCTATTGGAGTTGAAACGGAGCCTTAATTCCACATTTGAAAAAAAATTACCCTTTTTGTTGGAAATTTTCACAAGTTTTTGCCTAATATTCGTACATCTCTCAGTATTTTGATAGTATTACCCTCTAAACACCTTGGATATACACGATATTTTATACATAGAAGCATAAGACATAAAGCTATAACTTTCGTGCCCATGACCCTCGTATATTTTTTACTATTCACTTTCAAAACATTGCTCGAATTCATATTAGAGAAATCGAAGATTTCTGAAAGGGGTACCCCTTTGGTGAATTGGAGATTTCACCAATTTCTCCGAAATGTATTACACTGGTGTTCGACTCGTTCGATATTTCTCCCCAAGAGATCTCATGGGTAAATGCTTCTATTGGAGTTGAAACGGAGCCTTAATTCAACATTTGAAAAAATATTCACCTTTATTTGGCAATTTTCACAGGTTTTTGCCTAATATTCGTACATCTCTCAGTATTTTGATAGTATTACCCTCTAAACACCTCGGATATACACGTTATTTTATACATAGAAGCCTGAGACATAAAGCTATAACTTTCGTGCCCATGACCCTCGCATATTTTTTACTATTCACTTTCAAAACATTGCTCGAATTCATATTTGAGAAATCGAAGATTTCTGAAAGGGGTACCCCTTTGGTGAATTGGAGATTTCACCAATTTCTCCGAAATGTATTACACTGGTGTTCAACTCGTTCGATATTTCTCCCCAAGAGATTTCATGGGTAAATGCTTCTATTGGAGTTGAAACGGAGCCTTAATTCCACATTTGAAAAAAAATTACCCTTTTTGTTGGAAATTTTCACAAGTTTTTGCCTAATATTCGTACATCTCACAGTATTTTGATAGTATTACCCTCTAAACACCTCGGATATACACGATATTTTATACATAGAAGCATAAGACATAAAGCTATAACTTTTGTGCCCATGACCCTCGCATATTTTTTACTATTCACTTTCAAAACATTGCTCGAATTCATATTTGAGAAATCGAAGATTTCTGAAAGGGGTACCCCTTTGGTGAATTGGAGATTTCACCAATTTCTCCGAAATGTATTACACTGGTGTTCGACTCGTTCGATATTTCTCCCCAAGAGATCTCATGGGTAAATTCTTCTATTGGAGTTGAAACGGAGCCTTAATTCCACATTTGAAAAAAAATTACCCTTTTTGTTGGAAATTTTCACAAGTTTTTGCCTAATATTCGTACATCTCTCAGTATTTTGATAGTATTACCCTCTAAACACCTCGGATATACACGTTATTTTATACATAGAAGCCTGAGACATAAAGCTATAACTTTCGTGCCCATGACCCTCGCATATTTTTTACTATTCACTTTCAAAACATTGCTCGAATTCATATTAGGGAAATAGAAGATTTCTGAATGGGGTACCCCTTAGGTGAATTGGAGATTTCACCAATTTCTCCGAAATGTATTACACTGGTGTTCAACTCGTTCGATATTTCTCCCCAAGAGATCTCATATGTAAATGCTTCTATTGGAGTTGAAACGGAGCATTAATTCAACATTTGAAAAAAAAATTACCCTTTTTGTTGGAAATTTTCACAGGTTTTTGCCTTATATTCGTACATCTCTCAGTATTTTGATAGTATCACCCTTTATACACCTCGGATATACACGTTATTTTATACATAGAAGCCTAGGACATAAAGCTATAACTTTCGTGCCCATGACCCTCGCATATTTTTTACTATTCACTTTCAAAACATTGCTCGAATTCATATTAGAGAAATAGAAGATTTCTGAATGGGGTACCCCTTTGGTGAATTGGAGATTTCACCAATTTCTCCGAAATGTATTACACTGGTGTTCAACTCGTTCGATATTTCTCCCCAAGAGATCTCATGGGTAAATGCTTCTATTGGAGTTGAAACGGAGCCTTAATTCAACATTTGAAAAAATATTCACCTTTTATTTGGCAATTTTCACAGGTTTTTGCCTTATTTTCGTACATCTCTCAGAATTTTGATAGTATCACCCTCTAAACACCTCGGATGTGTACGATATTTTATACATAGAAGCCTAGGACATAAAGCTTTAACTTTCGTGCCCATGACCCTCGCATATTTTATACTATTCACTTTCAAAACATTGCTCGAATTCATATTAGAGAAATCGAAGATTTCTGAAAGGGGTAACCCTTCGGTGTATTGGAGATTTCACCAATTTCTCCGAAATGTATTACACTGGTGTTCGACTCGTTCGATATTTCTCCCCAAGAGATCTCATGGGTAAATTCTTCTATTGGAGTTGAAACGGAGCCTTAATTCCACATTTGAAAAAAAATTACCCTTTTTGTTGGAAATTTTCACAAGTTTTTGCCTAATATTCGTACATCTCTCAGTATTTTGATAGTATTACCCTCTAAACACCTTGGATATACACGATATTTTATACATAGAAGCATAAGACATAAAGCTATAACTTTCGTGCCCATGACCCTCGTATATTTTTTACTATTCACTTTCAAAACATTACTCGAATTCATATTAGAGAAATCGAAGATTTCTGAAAGGGGTACCCCTTTGGTGAATTGGAGATTTCACCAATTTCTCCGAAATGTATTACACTGGTGTTCGACTCGTTCGATATTTCTCCCCAAGAGATCTCATGGGTAAATGCTTCTATTGGAGTTGAAACGGAGCCTTAATTCAACATTTGAAAAAATATTCACCTTTTAGTTGGCAATTTTCACAGGTTTTTGCCTTATATTCGTACATCTCTCAGTATTTTGATAGCATCACCCTCTAAACACCTCGGATGTGTACGATATTTTATACATAGAAGCCTAGGACATAAAGATTTAACTTTCGTGCCCATGACCCTCGTATATTTTTTACTATTCACTTTCAAAACATTGCTTGAATTCATATTAGAGAAATAGAAGATTTCTGAAAGGGGTACCCCTTTGGTGAATTGGAGATTTCACCAATTTCTCCGAAATGTATTACACTGGTGTTCAACTCATTCGATATTTCTCCCCAAGAGATCTCATGGGTAAATGCTTCTATTGGAGTTGAAACGGAGCCTTAATTCCACATTTGAAAAAAAATTACCCTTTTTGTTGGAAATTTTCACATGTTTTTGCCTAATATTCGTACATCTCTCAGTATTTTGATAGTATTACCCTCTAAACACCTCGGATATACACGATATTTTATCCATAGAAGCATAAGACATAAACCTATAACTTTTGTGCCCATGACCCTCGCATATTTTTTACTATTCACTTTCAAAACATTGCTCGAATTCATATTTGAGAAATCGAAGATTTCTGAAAGGGGTACCCCTTTGGTGAATTGGAGATTTCACCAATTTCTCCGAAATGTATTACACTGGTGTTCAACTCGTTCGATATTTCTCCCCAAGAGATCTCATGGGTAAATTCTTCTATTGGAGTTGAAACGGAGCCTTAATTCAACATTTGAAAAAAAATTACCCTTTTTGTTGGAAATTTTCACAAGTTTTTGCCTAATATTCGTACATCTCTCAGTATTTTGAGAGTATCACCCTCTAAACACCTCGGATATACACGATATTTTATACATAGAAGCATCAGACATAAAGCTATAACTTTTGTGCCCATGACCCTCGCATATTTTTTACTATTCACTTTCAAAACATTGCTCGAATTCATATTTGAGAAATCGAAGATTTCTGAAAGGGGTACCCCTTTGGTGAATTGGAGATTTCACCAATTTCTCCGAAATGTATTACACTGGTGTTCGACTCGTTCGATATTTCTCCCCAAGAGATCTCATGGGTAAATTCTTCTATTGGAGTTGAAACGGAGCCTTAGTTCAACATTTGAAAAAAAATTACCCTTTTTGTTGGAAATTTTCACAAGTTTTTGCCTTATATTCGTACATCTCTCAGTATTTTGATAGAATTACCTTCTAAACACCTCGGATATACACAATATTTTATACATAGAATGCTAAGACATAAAGCTATAACTTTCTTGCCCATGACCCTCGCATATTTTTTACTATTCACTTTCAAAACATTGCTCGAATTCATTTTAGAGAAATCGAAGATTTCTGAAAGGGGTACCCCTTTGGTGAATTGGAGATTTCACCAATTTCTCCGAAATGTATTACACTGGTGTTCGACTCGTTCGATATTTCTCCCCAAGAGATCTCATGGGTAAATTCTTCTATTGGAGTTGAAACGGAGCCTTAATTCCACATTTGAAAAAAAATTACCCTTTTTGTTGGAAATTTTCACAAGTTTTTGCCTAATATTCGTACATCTCTCAGTATTTTGATAGTATTACCCTCTAAACACCTCGGATATACACGTTATTTTATACATAGAAGCCTGAGACATAAAGCTATAACTTTCGTGCCCATGACCCTCGCATATTTTTTACTATTCACTTTCAAAACATTGCTCGAATTCATATTAGAGAAATAGAAGATTTCTGAATGGGGTACCCCTTAGGTGAATTGGAGATTTCACCAATTTCTCCGAAATGTATTACACTGGTGTTCAACTCGTTCGATATTTCTCCCCAAGAGATCTCATATGTAAATGCTTCTATTGGAGTTGAAACGGAGCATTAATTCAACATTTGAAAAAAAAATTACCCTTTTTGTTGGAAATTTTCACAGGTTTTTGCCTTATATTCGTACATCTCTCAGTATTTTGATAGTATCACCCTTTATACACCTCGGATATACACGTTATTTTAAACATAGAAGCCTAGGACATAAAGCTATAACTTTCGTGCCCATGACCCTCGCATATTTTTTACTATTCACTTTCAAAACATTGCTCGAATTCATATTAGAGAAATAGAAGATTTCTGAATGGGGTACCCCTTTGGTGAATTGGAGATTTCACCAATTTCTCCGAAATGTATTACACTGGTGTTCAACTCGTTCGATATTTCTCCCCAAGAGATCTCATGGGTAAATGCTTCTATTGGAGTTGAAACGGAGCCTTAATTCAACATTTGAAAAAATATTCACCTTTTAGTTGGCAATTTTCACAGGTTTTTGCCTTATTTTCGTACATCTCTCAGAATTTTGATAGTATCACCCTCTAAACACCTCGGATGTGTACGATATTTTATACATAGAAGCCTAGGACATAAAGCTATAACTTTCGTGCCCATGACCCTCGCATATTTTTTACTATTCACTTTCAAAACATTGCTCGAATTCATATTAGAGAAATAGAAGATTTCTGAATGGGGTACCCCTTTGGTGAATTGGAGATTTCACCAATTTCTCCGAAATGTATTACACTGGTGTTCAACTCGTTCGATATTTCTCCCCAAGAGATCTCATGGGTAAATGCTTCTATTGGAGTTGAAACGGAGCCTTAATTCAACATTTGAAAAAATATTCACCTTTTATTTGGCAATTTTCACAGGTTTTTGCCTTATTTTCGTACATCTCTCAGAATTTTGATAGTATCACCCTCTAAACACCTCGGATGTGTACGATATTTTATACATAGAAGCCTAGGACATAAAGCTTTAACTTTCGTGCCCATGACCCTCGCATATTTTATACTATTCACTTTCAAAACATTGCTCGAATTCATATTAGAGAAATCGAAGATTTCTGAAAGGGGTAACCCTTCGGTGTATTGGAGATTTCACCAATTTCTCCGAAATGTATTACACTGGTGTTCGACTCGTTCGATATTTCTCCCCAAGAGATCTCATGGGTAAATTCTTCTATTGGAGTTGAAACGGAGCCTTAATTCCACATTTGAAAAAAAATTACCCTTTTTGTTGGAAATTTTCACAAGTTTTTGCCTAATATTCGTACATCTCTCAGTATTTTGATAGTATTACCCTCTAAACACCTTGGATATACACGATATTTTATACATAGAAGCATAAGACATAAAGCTATAACTTTCGTGCCCATGACCCTCGTATATTTTTTACTATTCACTTTCAAAACATTACTCGAATTCATATTAGAGAAATCGAAGATTTCTGAAAGGGGTACCCCTTTGGTGAATTGGAGATTTCACCAATTTCTCCGAAATGTATTACACTGGTGTTCGACTCGTTCGATATTTCTCCCCAAGAGATCTCATGGGTAAATGCTTCTATTGGAGTTGAAACGGAGCCTTAATTCAACATTTGAAAAAATATTCACCTTTTAGTTGGCAATTTTCACAGGTTTTTGCCTTATATTCGTACATCTCTCAGTATTTTGATAGCATCACCCTCTAAACACCTCGGATGTGTACGATATTTTATACATAGAAGCCTAGGACATAAAGATTTAACTTTCGTGCCCATGACCCTCGTATATTTTTTACTATTCACTTTCAAAACATTGCTTGAATTCATATTAGAGAAATAGAAGATTTCTGAAAGGGGTACCCCTTTGGTGAATTGGAGATTTCACCAATTTCTCCGAAATGTATTACACTGGTGTTCAACTCATTCGATATTTCTCCCCAAGAGATCTCATGGGTAAATGCTTCTATTGGAGTTGAAACGGAGCCTTAATTCCACATTTGAAAAAAAATTACCCTTTTTGTTGGAAATTTTCACATGTTTTTGCCTAATATTCGTACATCTCTCAGTATTTTGATAGTATTACCCTCTAAACACCTCGGATATACACGATATTTTATCCATAGAAGCATAAGACATAAACCTATAACTTTTGTGCCCATGACCCTCGCATATTTTTTACTATTCACTTTCAAAACATTGCTCGAATTCATATTTGAGAAATCGAAGATTTCTGAAAGGGGTACCCCTTTGGTGAATTGGAGATTTCACCAATTTCTCCGAAATGTATTACACTGGTGTTCAACTCGTTCGATATTTCTCCCCAAGAGATCTCATGGGTAAATTCTTCTATTGGAGTTGAAACGGAGCCTTAATTCAACATTTGAAAAAAAATTACCCTTTTTGTTGGAAATTTTCACAAGTTTTTGCCTAATATTCGTACATCTCTCAGTATTTTGAGAGTATCACCCTCTAAACACCTCGGATATACACGATATTTTATACATAGAAGCATCAGACATAAAGCTATAACTTTTGTGCCCATGACCCTCGCATATTTTTTACTATTCACTTTCAAAACATTGCTCGAATTCATATTTGAGAAATCGAAGATTTCTGAAAGGGGTACCCCTTTGGTGAATTGGAGATTTCACCAATTTCTCCGAAATGTATTACACTGGTGTTCGACTCGTTCGATATTTCTCCCCAAGAGATCTCATGGGTAAATTCTTCTATTGGAGTTGAAACGGAGCCTTAGTTCAACATTTGAAAAAAAATTACCCTTTTTGTTGGAAATTTTCACAAGTTTTTGCCTTATATTCGTACATCTCTCAGTATTTTGATAGAATTACCTTCTAAACACCTCGGATATACACAATATTTTATACATAGAATGCTAAGACATAAAGCTATAACTTTCTTGCCCATGACCCTCGCATATTTTTTACTATTCACTTTCAAAACATTGCTCGAATTCATTTTAGAGAAATCGAAGATTTCTGAAAGGGGTACCCCTTTGGTGAATTGGAGATTTCACCAATTTCTCCGAAATGTATTACACTGGTGTTCGACTCGTTCGATATTTCTCCCCAAGAGATCTCATGGGTAAATTCTTCTATTGGAGTTGAAACGGAGCCTTAATTCCACATTTGAAAAAAAATTACCCTTTTTGTTGGAAATTTTCACAAGTTTTTGCCTAATATTCGTACATCTCTCAGTATTTTGATAGTATTACCCTCTAAACACCTCGGATATACACGTTATTTTATACATAGAAGCCTGAGACATAAAGCTATAACTTTCGTGCCCATGACCCTCGCATATTTTTTACTATTCACTTTCAAAACATTGCTCGAATTCATATTAGAGAAATAGAAGATTTCTGAATGGGGTACCCCTTAGGTGAATTGGAGATTTCACCAATTTCTCCGAAATGTATTACACTGGTGTTCAACTCGTTCGATATTTCTCCCCAAGAGATCTCATATGTAAATGCTTCTATTGGAGTTGAAACGGAGCATTAATTCAACATTTGAAAAAAAAATTACCCTTTTTGTTGGAAATTTTCACAGGTTTTTGCCTTATATTCGTACATCTCTCAGTATTTTGATAGTATCACCCTTTATACACCTCGGATATACACGTTATTTTAAACATAGAAGCCTAGGACATAAAGCTATAACTTTCGTGCCCATGACCCTCGCATATTTTTTACTATTCACTTTCAAAACATTGCTCGAATTCATATTAGAGAAATAGAAGATTTCTGAATGGGGTACCCCTTTGGTGAATTGGAGATTTCACCAATTTCTCCGAAATGTATTACACTGGTGTTCAACTCGTTCGATATTTCTCCCCAAGAGATCTCATGGGTAAATGCTTCTATTGGAGTTGAAACGGAGCCTTAATTCAACATTTGAAAAAATATTCACCTTTTAGTTGGCAATTTTCACAGGTTTTTGCCTTATTTTCGTACATCTCTCAGAATTTTGATAGTATCACCCTCTAAACACCTCGGATGTGTACGATATTTTATACATAGAAGCCTAGGACATAAAGCTTTAACTTTCGTGCCCATGACCCTCGCATATTTTATACTATTCACTTTCAAAACATTGCTCGAATTCATATTAGAGAAATCGAAGATTTCTGAAAGGGGTACCCCTTCGGTGTATTGGAGATTTCACCAATTTCTCCGAAATGTATTACACTGGTGTTCGACTCGTTCGATATTTCTCACCAAGAGATCTCATGGGTAAATTCTTCTATTGGAGTTGAAACGGAGCCTTAATTCCACATTTGAAAAAAAATTACCCTTTTTGTTGGAAATTTTCACAAGTTTTTGCCTAATATTCGTACATCTCTCAGTATTTTGATAGTATTACCCTCTAAACACCTCGGATATACACGATATTTTATCCATAGAAGCATAAGACATAAACCTATAACTTTTGTGCCCATGACCCTCGCATATTTTTTACTATTCACTTTCAAAACATTGCTCGAATTCATATTTGAGAAATCGAAGATTTCTGAAAGGGGTACCCCTTTGGTGAATTGGAGATTTCACCAATTTCTCCGAAATGTATTACACTGGTGTTCAACTCGTTCGATATTTCTCCCCAAGAGATCTCATGGGTAAATTCTTCTATTGGAGTTGAAACGGAGCCTTAATTCAACATTTGAAAAAAAATTACCCTTTTTGTTGGAAATTTTCACAAGTTTTTGCCTAATATTCGTACATCTCTCAGTATTTTGAGAGTATCACCCTCTAAACACCTCGGATATACACGATATTTTATACATAGAAGCATCAGACATAAAGCTATAACTTTTGTGCCCATGACCCTCGCATATTTTTTACTATTCACTTTCAAAACATTGCTCGAATTCATATTTGAGAAATCGAAGATTTCTGAAAGGGGTACCCCTTTGGTGAATTGGAGATTTCACCAATTTCTCCGAAATGTATTACACTGGTGTTCGACTCGTTCGATATTTCTCCCCAAGAGATCTCATGGGTAAATTCTTCTATTGGAGTTGAAACGGAGCCTTAGTTCAACATTTGAAAAAAAATTACCCTTTTTGTTGGAAATTTTCACAAGTTTTTGCCTTATATTCGTACATCTCTCAGTATTTTGATAGAATCACCTTCTAAACACCTCGGATATACACAATATTTTATACATAGAATGCTAAGACATAAAGCTATAACTTTCTTGCCCATGACCCTCGCATATTTTTTACTATTCACTTTCAAAACATTGCTCGAATTCATTTTAGAGAAATCGAAGATTTCTGAAAGGGGTACCCCTTTGGTGAATTGGAGATTTCACCAATTTCTCCGAAATGTATTACACTGGTGTTCGACTCGTTCGATATTTCTCCCCAAGAGATCTCATGGGTAAATTCTTCTATTGGAGTTGAAACGGAGCCTTAATTCCACATTTGAAAAAAAATTACCCTTTTTGTTGGAAATTTTCACAAGTTTTTGCCTAATATTCGTACATCTCTCAGTATTTTGATAGTATTACCCTCTAAACACCTCGGATATACACGTTATTTTATACATAGAAGCCTGAGACATAAAGCTATAACTTTCGTGCCCATGACCCTCGCATATTTTTTACTATTCACTTTCAAAACATTGCTCGAATTCATATTAGAGAAATAGAAGATTTCTGAATGGGGTACCCCTTAGGTGAATTGGAGATTTCACCAATTTCTCCGAAATGTATTACACTGGTGTTCAACTCGTTCGATATTTCTCCCCAAGAGATCTCATATGTAAATGCTTCTATTGGAGTTGAAACGGAGCATTAATTCAACATTTGAAAAAAAAATTACCCTTTTTGTTGGAAATTTTCACAGGTTTTTGCCTTATATTCGTACATCTCTCAGTATTTTGATAGTATCACCCTTTATACACCTCGGATATACACGTTATTTTAAACATAGAAGCCTAGGACATAAAGCTATAACTTTCGTGCCCATGACCCTCGCATATTTTTTACTATTCACTTTCAAAACATTGCTCGAATTCATATTAGAGAAATAGAAGATTTCTGAATGGGGTACCCCTTTGGTGAATTGGAGATTTCACCAATTTCTCCGAAATGTATTACACTGGTGTTCAACTCGTTCGATATTTCTCCCCAAGAGATCTCATGGGTAAATGCTTCTATTGGAGTTGAAACGGAGCCTTAATTCAACATTTGAAAAAATATTCACCTTTTAGTTGGCAATTTTCACAGGTTTTTGCCTTATTTTCGTACATCTCTCAGAATTTTGATAGTATCACCCTCTAAACACCTCGGATGTGTACGATATTTTATACATAGAAGCCTAGGACATAAAGCATTAACTTTCGTGCCCATGACCCTCGCATATTTTATACTATTCACTTTCAAAACATTGCTCGAATTCATATTAGAGAAATCGAAGATTTCTGAAAGGGGTACCCCTTCGGTGTATTGGAGATTTCACCAATTTCTCCGAAATGTATTACACTGGTGTTCGACTCGTTCGATATTTCTCACCAAGAGATCTCATGGGTAAATTCTTCTATTGGAGTTGAAACGGAGCCTTAATTCCACATTTGAAAAAAAATTACCCTCTAAACACCTTGGATATACACGATATTTTATACATAGAAGCATAAGACATAAAGCTATAACTTTCGTGCCCATGACCCTCGTATATTTTTTACTATTCACTTTCAAAACATTGCTCGAATTCATATTAGAGAAATCGAAGATTTCTGAAAGGGGTACCCCTTTGGTGAATTGGAGATTTCACCAATTTCTCCGAAATGTATTACACTGGTGTTCGACTCGTTCGATATTTCTCCCCAAGAGATCTCATGGGTAAATGCTTCTATTGGAGTTGAAACGGAGCCTTAATTCAACATTTGAAAAAATATTCACCTTTATTTGGCAATTTTCACAGGTTTTTGCCTTATATTCGTACATCTCTCAGTATTTTGATAGCATCACCCTCTAAACACCTCGGATGTGTACGATATTTTATACATAGAAGCCTAGGACATAAAGCTTTAACTTTCGTGCCCATGACCCTCGTATATTTTTTACTATTCACTTTCAAAACATTGCTTGAATTCATATTAGAGAAATAGAAGATTTCTGAAAGGGGTACCCCTTTGGTGAATTGGAGATTTCACCAATTTCTCCGAAATGTATTACACTGGTGTTCAACTCGTTCGATATTTCTCCCCAAGAGATCTCATGGGTAAATGCTTCTATTGGAGTTGAAACGGAGCCTTAATTCCACATTTGAAAAAAAATTACCCTTTTTGTTGGAAATTTTCACAAGTTTTTGCCTAATATTCGTACATCTCTCAGTATTTTGATAGTATTACCCTCTAAACACCTTGGATATACACGATATTTTATACATAGAAGCATAAGACATAAAGCTATAACTTTCGTGCCCATGACCCTCGTATATTTTTTACTATTCACTTTCAAAACATTGCTCGAATTCATATTAGAGAAATCGAAGATTTCTGAAAGGGGTACCCCTTTGGTGAATTGGAGATTTCACCAATTTCTCCGAAATGTATTACACTGGTGTTCGACTCGTTCGATATTTCTCCCCAAGAGATCTCATGGGTAAATGCTTCTATTGGAGTTGAAACGGAGCCTTAATTCAACATTTGAAAAAATATTCACCTTTATTTGGCAATTTTCACAGGTTTTTGCCTAATATTCGTACATCTCTCAGTATTTTGATAGTATTACCCTCTAAACACCTCGGATATACACGTTATTTTATACATAGAAGCCTGAGACATAAAGCTATAACTTTCGTGCCCATGACCCTCGCATATTTTTTACTATTCACTTTCAAAACATTGCTCGAATTCATATTTGAGAAATCGAAGATTTCTGAAAGGGGTACCCCTTTGGTGAATTGGAGATTTCACCAATTTCTCCGAAATGTATTACACTGGTGTTCAACTCGTTCGATATTTCTCCCCAAGAGATTTCATGGGTAAATGCTTCTATTGGAGTTGAAACGGAGCCTTAATTCCACATTTGAAAAAAAATTACCCTTTTTGTTGGAAATTTTCACAAGTTTTTGCCTAATATTCGTACATCTCACAGTATTTTGATAGTATTACCCTCTAAACACCTCGGATATACACGATATTTTATACATAGAAGCATAAGACATAAAGCTATAACTTTTGTGCCCATGACCCTCGCATATTTTTTACTATTCACTTTCAAAACATTGCTCGAATTCATATTTGAGAAATCGAAGATTTCTGAAAGGGGTACCCCTTTGGTGAATTGGAGATTTCACCAATTTCTCCGAAATGTATTACACTGGTGTTCAACTCGTTCGATATTTCTCCCCAAGAGATCTCATGGGTAAATGCTTCTATTGGAGTTGAAACGGAGCCTTAATTCAACATTTGAAAAAATATTCACCTTTTAGTTGGCAATTTTCACAGGTTTTTGCCTTATTTTCGTACATCTCTCAGAATTTTGATAGTATCACCCTCTAAACACCTCGGATGTGTACGATATTTTATACATAGAAGCCTAGGACATAAAGCTTTAACTTTCGTGCCCATGACCCTCGCATATTTTATACTATTCACTTTCAAAACATTGCTCGAATTCATATTAGAGAAATCGAAGATTTCTGAAAGGGGTACCCCTTCGGTGTATTGGAGATTTCACCAATTTCTCCGAAATGTATTACACTGGTGTTCGACTCGTTCGATATTTCTCACCAAGAGATCTCATGGGTAAATTCTTCTATTGGAGTTGAAACGGAGCCTTAATTCCACATTTGAAAAAAAATTACCCTTTTTGTTGGAAATTTTCACAAGTTTTTGCCTAATATTCGTACATCTCTCAGTATTTTGATAGTATTACCCTCTAAACACCTCGGATATACACGATATTTTATCCATAGAAGCATAAGACATAAACCTATAACTTTTGTGCCCATGACCCTCGCATATTTTTTACTATTCACTTTCAAAACATTGCTCGAATTCATATTTGAGAAATCGAAGATTTCTGAAAGGGGTACCCCTTTGGTGAATTGGAGATTTCACCAATTTCTCCGAAATGTATTACACTGGTGTTCAACTCGTTCGATATTTCTCCCCAAGAGATCTCATGGGTAAATTCTTCTATTGGAGTTGAAACGGAGCCTTAATTCAACATTTGAAAAAAAATTACCCTTTTTGTTGGAAATTTTCACAAGTTTTTGCCTAATATTCGTACATCTCTCAGTATTTTGAGAGTATCACCCTCTAAACACCTCGGATATACACGATATTTTATACATAGAAGCATCAGACATAAAGCTATAACTTTTGTGCCCATGACCCTCGCATATTTTTTACTATTCACTTTCAAAACATTGCTCGAATTCATATTTGAGAAATCGAAGATTTCTGAAAGGGGTACCCCTTTGGTGAATTGGAGATTTCACCAATTTCTCCGAAATGTATTACACTGGTGTTCGACTCGTTCGATATTTCTCCCCAAGAGATCTCATGGGTAAATTCTTCTATTGGAGTTGAAACGGAGCCTTAGTTCAACATTTGAAAAAAAATTACCCTTTTTGTTGGAAATTTTCACAAGTTTTTGCCTTATATTCGTACATCTCTCAGTATTTTGATAGAATCACCTTCTAAACACCTCGGATATACACAATATTTTATACATAGAATGCTAAGACATAAAGCTATAACTTTCTTGCCCATGACCCTCGCATATTTTTTACTATTCACTTTCAAAACATTGCTCGAATTCATTTTAGAGAAATCGAAGATTTCTGAAAGGGGTACCCCTTTGGTGAATTGGAGATTTCACCAATTTCTCCGAAATGTATTACACTGGTGTTCGACTCGTTCGATATTTCTCCCCAAGAGATCTCATGGGTAAATTCTTCTATTGGAGTTGAAACGGAGCCTTAATTCCACATTTGAAAAAAAATTACCCTTTTTGTTGGAAATTTTCACAAGTTTTTGCCTAATATTCGTACATCTCTCAGTATTTTGATAGTATTACCCTCTAAACACCTCGGATATACACGTTATTTTATACATAGAAGCCTGAGACATAAAGCTATAACTTTCGTGCCCATGACCCTCGCATATTTTTTACTATTCACTTTCAAAACATTGCTCGAATTCATATTAGAGAAATAGAAGATTTCTGAATGGGGTACCCCTTAGGTGAATTGGAGATTTCACCAATTTCTCCGAAATGTATTACACTGGTGTTCAACTCGTTCGATATTTCTCCCCAAGAGATCTCATATGTAAATGCTTCTATTGGAGTTGAAACGGAGCATTAATTCAACATTTGAAAAAAAAATTACCCTTTTTGTTGGAAATTTTCACAGGTTTTTGCCTTATATTCGTACATCTCTCAGTATTTTGATAGTATCACCCTTTATACACCTCGGATATACACGTTATTTTAAACATAGAAGCCTAGGACATAAAGCTATAACTTTCGTGCCCATGACCCTCGCATATTTTTTACTATTCACTTTCAAAACATTGCTCGAATTCATATTAGAGAAATAGAAGATTTCTGAATGGGGTACCCCTTTGGTGAATTGGAGATTTCACCAATTTCTCCGAAATGTATTACACTGGTGTTCAACTCGTTCGATATTTCTCCCCAAGAGATCTCATGGGTAAATGCTTCTATTGGAGTTGAAACGGAGCCTTAATTCAACATTTGAAAAAATATTCACCTTTTAGTTGGCAATTTTCACAGGTTTTTGCCTTATTTTCGTACATCTCTCAGAATTTTGATAGTATCACCCTCTAAACACCTCGGATGTGTACGATATTTTATACATAGAAGCCTAGGACATAAAGCATTAACTTTCGTGCCCATGACCCTCGCATATTTTATACTATTCACTTTCAAAACATTGCTCGAATTCATATTAGAGAAATCGAAGATTTCTGAAAGGGGTACCCCTTCGGTGTATTGGAGATTTCACCAATTTCTCCGAAATGTATTACACTGGTGTTCGACTCGTTCGATATTTCTCACCAAGAGATCTCATGGGTAAATTCTTCTATTGGAGTTGAAACGGAGCCTTAATTCCACATTTGAAAAAAAATTACCCTCTAAACACCTTGGATATACACGATATTTTATACATAGAAGCATAAGACATAAAGCTATAACTTTCGTGCCCATGACCCTCGTATATTTTTTACTATTCACTTTCAAAACATTGCTCGAATTCATATTAGAGAAATCGAAGATTTCTGAAAGGGGTACCCCTTTGGTGAATTGGAGATTTCACCAATTTCTCCGAAATGTATTACACTGGTGTTCGACTCGTTCGATATTTCTCCCCAAGAGATCTCATGGGTAAATGCTTCTATTGGAGTTGAAACGGAGCCTTAATTCAACATTTGAAAAAATATTCACCTTTATTTGGCAATTTTCACAGGTTTTTGCCTTATATTCGTACATCTCTCAGTATTTTGATAGCATCACCCTCTAAACACCTCGGATGTGTACGATATTTTATACATAGAAGCCTAGGACATAAAGCTTTAACTTTCGTGCCCATGACCCTCGTATATTTTTTACTATTCACTTTCAAAACATTGCTTGAATTCATATTAGAGAAATAGAAGATTTCTGAAAGGGGTACCCCTTTGGTGAATTGGAGATTTCACCAATTTCTCCGAAATGTATTACACTGGTGTTCAACTCGTTCGATATTTCTCCCCAAGAGATCTCATGGGTAAATGCTTCTATTGGAGTTGAAACGGAGCCTTAATTCCACATTTGAAAAAAAATTACCCTTTTTGTTGGAAATTTTCACAAGTTTTTGCCTAATATTCGTACATCTCTCAGTATTTTGATAGTATTACCCTCTAAACACCTTGGATATACACGATATTTTATACATAGAAGCATAAGACATAAAGCTATAACTTTCGTGCCCATGACCCTCGTATATTTTTTACTATTCACTTTCAAAACATTGCTCGAATTCATATTAGAGAAATCGAAGATTTCTGAAAGGGGTACCCCTTTGGTGAATTGGAGATTTCACCAATTTCTCCGAAATGTATTACACTGGTGTTCGACTCGTTCGATATTTCTCCCCAAGAGATCTCATGGGTAAATGCTTCTATTGGAGTTGAAACGGAGCCTTAATTCAACATTTGAAAAAATATTCACCTTTATTTGGCAATTTTCACAGGTTTTTGCCTAATATTCGTACATCTCTCAGTATTTTGATAGTATTACCCTCTAAACACCTCGGATATACACGTTATTTTATACATAGAAGCCTGAGACATAAAGCTATAACTTTCGTGCCCATGACCCTCGCATATTTTTTACTATTCACTTTCAAAACATTGCTCGAATTCATATTTGAGAAATCGAAGATTTCTGAAAGGGGTACCCCTTTGGTGAATTGGAGATTTCACCAATTTCTCCGAAATGTATTACACTGGTGTTCAACTCGTTCGATATTTCTCCCCAAGAGATTTCATGGGTAAATGCTTCTATTGGAGTTGAAACGGAGCCTTAATTCCACATTTGAAAAAAAATTACCCTTTTTGTTGGAAATTTTCACAAGTTTTTGCCTAATATTCGTACATCTCACAGTATTTTGATAGTATTACCCTCTAAACACCTCGGATATACACGATATTTTATACATAGAAGCATAAGACATAAAGCTATAACTTTTGTGCCCATGACCCTCGCATATTTTTTACTATTCACTTTCAAAACATTGCTCGAATTCATATTTGAGAAATCGAAGATTTCTGAAAGGGGTACCCCTTTGGTGAATTGGAGATTTCACCAATTTTTCCGAAATGTATTACACTGGTGTTCGACTCGTTCGATATTTCTCCCCAAGAGATCTCATGGGTATATTCTTCTATTGGAGTTGAAACGGAGCCTTAATTCCACATTTGAAAAAAAATTACCCTTTTTGTTGGAAATTTTCACAAGTTTTTGCCTAATATTCGTACATCTCTCAGTATTTTGATAGTATTACCCTCTAAACACCTCGGATATACACGTTATTTTATACATAGAAGCCTGAGACATAAAGCTATAACTTTCGTGCCCATGACCCTCGCATATTTTTTACTATTCACTTTCAAAACATTGCTCGAATTCATATTTGAGAAATCGAAGATTTCTGAAAGGGGTACCCCTTTGGTGAATTGGAGATTTCACCAATTTCTCCGAAATGTATTACACTGGTGTTCAACTCGTTCGATATTTCTCCCCAAGAGATTTCATGGGTAAATGCTTCTATTGGAGTTGAAACGGAGCCTTAATTCCACATTTGAAAAAAAATTACCCTTTTTGTTGGAAATTTTCACAAGTTTTTGCCTAATATTCGTACATCTCACAGTATTTTGATAGTATTACCCTCTAAACACCTCGGATATACACGATATTTTATACATAGAAGCATAAGACATAAAGCTATAACTTTCGTGCCCATGACCCTCGTATATTTTTTACTATTCACTTTCAAAACATTGCTCGAATTCATATTAGAGAAATCGAAGATTTCTGAAAGGGGTACCCCTTTGGTGAATTGGAGATTTCACCAATTTCTCCGAAATGTATTACACTGGTGTTCGACTCGTTCGATATTTCTCCCCAAGAGATCTCATGGGTAAATGCTTCTATTGGAGTTGAAACGGAGCCTTAATTCAACATTTGAAAAAATATTCACCTTTTAGTTGGCAATTTTCACAGGTTTTTGCCTTATTTTCGTACATCTCTCAGAATTTTGATAGTATCACCCTCTAAACACCTCGGATGTGTACGATATTATATACATAGAAGCCTAGGACATAAAGCTTTAACTTTCGTGCCCATGACCCTCGCATATTTTATACTATTCACTTTCAAAACATTGCTCGAATTCATATTAGAGAAATCGAAGATTTCTGAAAGGGGTACCCCTTCGGTGTATTGGAGATTTCACCAATTTCTCCGAAATGTATTACACTGGTGTTCGACTCGTTCGATATTTCTCACCAAGAGATCTCATGGGTAAATTCTTCTATTGGAGTTGAAACGGAGCCTTAATTCCACATTTGAAAAAAAATTACCCTTTTTGTTGGAAATTTTCACAAGTTTTTGCCTAATATTCGTACATCTCTCAGTATTTTGATAGTATTACCCTCTAAACACCTTGGATATACACGATATTTTATACATAGAAGCATAAGACATAAAGCTATAACTTTCGTGCCCATGACCCTCGTATATTTTTTACTATTCACTTTCAAAACATTGCTCGAATTCATATTAGAGAAATCGAAGATTTCTGAAAGGGGTACCCCTTTGGTGAATTGGAGATTTCACCAATTTCTCCGAAATGTATTACACTGGTGTTCGACTCGTTCGATATTTCTCCCCAAGAGATCTCATGGGTAAATGCTTCTATTGGAGTTGAAACGGAGCCTTAATTCAACATTTGAAAAAATATTCACCTTTATTTGGCAATTTTCACAGGTTTTTGCCTTATATTCGTACATCTCTCAGTATTTTGATAGCATCACCCTCTAAACACCTCGGATGTGTACGATATTTTATACATAGAAGCCTAGGACATAAAGCTTTAACTTTCGTGCCCATGACCCTCGTATATTTTTTACTATTCACTTTCAAAACATTGCTTGAATTCATATTAGAGAAATAGAAGATTTCTGAAAGGGGTACCCCTTTGGTGAATTGGAGATTTCACCAATTTCTCCGAAATGTATTACACTGGTGTTCAACTCGTTCGATATTTCTCCCCAAGAGATCTCATGGGTAAATGCTTCTATTGGAGTTGAAACGGAGCCTTAATTCCACATTTGAAAAAAAATTACCCTTTTTGTTGGAAATTTTCACAAGTTTTTGCCTAATATTCGTACATCTCTCAGTATTTTGATAGTATTACCCTCTAAACACCTTGGATATACACGATATTTTATACATAGAAGCATAAGACATAAAGCTATAACTTTCGTGCCCATGACCCTCGTATATTTTTTACTATTCACTTTCAAAACATTGCTCGAATTCATATTAGAGAAATCGAAGATTTCTGAAAGGGGTACCCCTTTGGTGAATTGGAGATTTCACCAATTTCTCCGAAATGTATTACACTGGTGTTCGACTCGTTCGATATTTCTCCCCAAGAGATCTCATGGGTAAATGCTTCTATTGGAGTTGAAACGGAGCCTTAATTCAACATTTGAAAAAATATTCACCTTTATTTGGCAATTTTCACAGGTTTTTGCCTAATATTCGTACATCTCTCAGTATTTTGATAGTATTACCCTCTAAACACCTCGGATATACACGTTATTTTATACATAGAAGCCTGAGACATAAAGCTATAACTTTCGTGCCCATGACCCTCGCATATTTTTTACTATTCACTTTCAAAACATTGCTCGAATTCATATTTGAGAAATCGAAGATTTCTGAAAGGGGTACCCCTTTGGTGAATTGGAGATTTCACCAATTTCTCCGAAATGTATTACACTGGTGTTCAACTCGTTCGATATTTCTCCCCAAGAGATTTCATGGGTAAATGCTTCTATTGGAGTTGAAACGGAGCCTTAATTCCACATTTGAAAAAAAATTACCCTTTTTGTTGGAAATTTTCACAAGTTTTTGCCTAATATTCGTACATCTCACAGTATTTTGATAGTATTACCCTCTAAACACCTCGGATATACACGATATTTTATACATAGAAGCATAAGACATAAAGCTATAACTTTTGTGCCCATGACCCTCGCATATTTTTTACTATTCACTTTCAAAACATTGCTCGAATTCATATTTGAGAAATCGAAGATTTCTGAAAGGGGTACCCCTTTGGTGAATTGGAGATTTCACCAATTTTTCCGAAATGTATTACACTGGTGTTCGACTCGTTCGATATTTCTCCCCAAGAGATCTCATGGGTATATTCTTCTATTGGAGTTGAAACGGAGCCTTAATTCCACATTTGAAAAAAAATTACCCTTTTTGTTGGAAATTTTCACAAGTTTTTGCCTAATATTCGTACATCTCTCAGTATTTTGATAGTATTACCCTCTAAACACCTCGGATATACACGTTATTTTATACATAGAAGCCTGAGACATAAAGCTATAACTTTCGTGCCCATGACCCTCGCATATTTTTTACTATTCACTTTCAAAACATTGCTCGAATTCATATTTGAGAAATCGAAGATTTCTGAAAGGGGTACCCCTTTGGTGAATTGGAGATTTCACCAATTTCTCCGAAATGTATTACACTGGTGTTCAACTCGTTCGATATTTCTCCCCAAGAGATTTCATGGGTAAATGCTTCTATTGGAGTTGAAACGGAGCCTTAATTCCACATTTGAAAAAAAATTACCCTTTTTGTTGGAAATTTTCACAAGTTTTTGCCTAATATTCGTACATCTCACAGTATTTTGATAGTATTACCCTCTAAACACCTCGGATATACACGATATTTTATACATAGAAGCATAAGACATAAAGCTATAACTTTCGTGCCCATGACCCTCGTATATTTTTTACTATTCACTTTCAAAACATTGCTCGAATTCATATTAGAGAAATCGAAGATTTCTGAAAGGGGTACCCCTTTGGTGAATTGGAGATTTCACCAATTTCTCCGAAATGTATTACACTGGTGTTCGACTCGTTCGATATTTCTCCCCAAGAGATCTCATGGGTAAATGCTTCTATTGGAGTTGAAACGGAGCCTTAATTCAACATTTGAAAAAATATTCACCTTTTAGTTGGCAATTTTCACAGGTTTTTGCCTTATTTTCGTACATCTCTCAGAATTTTGATAGTATCACCCTCTAAACACCTCGGATGTGTACGATATTATATACATAGAAGCCTAGGACATAAAGCTTTAACTTTCGTGCCCATGACCCTCGCATATTTTATACTATTCACTTTCAAAACATTGCTCGAATTCATATTAGAGAAATCGAAGATTTCTGAAAGGGGTACCCCTTCGGTGTATTGGAGATTTCACCAATTTCTCCGAAATGTATTACACTGGTGTTCGACTCGTTCGATATTTCTCACCAAGAGATCTCATGGGTAAATTCTTCTATTGGAGTTGAAACGGAGCCTTAATTCCACATTTGAAAAAAAATTACCCTTTTTGTTGGAAATTTTCACAAGTTTTTGCCTAATATTCGTACATCTCTCAGTATTTTGATAGTATTACCCTCTAAACACCTTGGATATACACGATATTTTATACATAGAAGCATAAGACATAAAGCTATAACTTTCGTGCCCATGACCCTCGTATATTTTTTACTATTCACTTTCAAAACATTGCTCGAATTCATATTAGAGAAATCGAAGATTTCTGAAAGGGGTACCCCTTTGGTGAATTGGAGATTTCACCAATTTCTCCGAAATGTATTACACTGGTGTTCGACTCGTTCGATATTTCTCCCCAAGAGATCTCATGGGTAAATGCTTCTATTGGAGTTGAAACGGAGCCTTAATTCAACATTTGAAAAAATATTCACCTTTATTTGGCAATTTTCACAGGTTTTTGCCTTATATTCGTACATCTCTCAGTATTTTGATAGCATCACCCTCTAAACACCTCGGATGTGTACGATATTTTATACATAGAAGCCTAGGACATAAAGCTTTAACTTTCGTGCCCATGACCCTCGTATATTTTTTACTATTCACTTTCAAAACATTGCTTGAATTCATATTAGAGAAATAGAAGATTTCTGAAAGGGGTACCCCTTTGGTGAATTGGAGATTTCACCAATTTCTCCGAAATGTATTACACTGGTGTTCAACTCGTTCGATATTTCTCCCCAAGAGATCTCATGGGTAAATGCTTCTATTGGAGTTGAAACGGAGCCTTAATTCCACATTTGAAAAAAAATTACCCTTTTTGTTGGAAATTTTCACAAGTTTTTGCCTAATATTCGTACATCTCTCAGTATTTTGAGAGTATCACCCTCTAAACACCTCGGATATACACGATATTTTATACATAGAAGCATCAGACATAAAGCTATAACTTTTGTGCCCATGACCCTCGCATATTTTTTACTATTCACTTTCAAAACATTGCTCGAATTCATATTTGAGAAATCGAAGATTTCTGAAAGGGGTACCCCTTTGGTGAATTGGAGATTTCACCAATTTCTCCGAAATGTATTACACTGGTGTTCGACTCGTTCGATATTTCTCCCCAAGAGATCTCATGGGTAAATTCTTCTATTGGAGTTGAAACGGAGCCTTAGTTCAACATTTGAAAAAAAATTACCCTTTTTGTTGGAAATTTTCACAAGTTTTTGCCTTATATTCGTACATCTCTCAGTATTTTGATAGAATCACCTTCTAAACACCTCGGATATACACAATATTTTATACATAGAATGCTAAGACATAAAGCTATAACTTTCTTGCCCATGACCCTCGCATATTTTTTACTATTCACTTTCAAAACATTGCTCGAATTCATTTTAGAGAAATCGAAGATTTCTGAAAGGGGTACCCCTTTGGTGAATTGGAGATTTCACCAATTTCTCCGAAATGTATTACACTGGTGTTCGACTCGTTCGATATTTCTCCCCAAGAGATCTCATGGGTAAATTCTTCTATTGGAGTTGAAACGGAGCCTTAATTCCACATTTGAAAAAAAATTACCCTTTTTGTTGGAAATTTTCACAAGTTTTTGCCTAATATTCGTACATCTCTCAGTATTTTGATAGTATTACCCTCTAAACACCTCGGATATACACGTTATTTTATACATAGAAGCCTGAGACATAAAGCTATAACTTTCGTGCCCATGACCCTCGCATATTTTTTACTATTCACTTTCAAAACATTGCTCGAATTCATATTAGAGAAATAGAAGATTTCTGAATGGGGTACCCCTTAGGTGAATTGGAGATTTCACCAATTTCTCCGAAATGTATTACACTGGTGTTCAACTCGTTCGATATTTCTCCCCAAGAGATCTCATATGTAAATGCTTCTATTGGAGTTGAAACGGAGCATTAATTCAACATTTGAAAAAAAAATTACCCTTTTTGTTGGAAATTTTCACAGGTTTTTGCCTTATATTCGTACATCTCTCAGTATTTTGATAGTATCACCCTTTATACACCTCGGATATACACGTTATTTTAAACATAGAAGCCTAGGACATAAAGCTATAACTTTCGTGCCCATGACCCTCGCATATTTTTTACTATTCACTTTCAAAACATTGCTCGAATTCATATTAGAGAAATAGAAGATTTCTGAATGGGGTACCCCTTTGGTGAATTGGAGATTTCACCAATTTCTCCGAAATGTATTACACTGGTGTTCAACTCGTTCGATATTTCTCCCCAAGAGATCTCATGGGTAAATGCTTCTATTGGAGTTGAAACGGAGCCTTAATTCAACATTTGAAAAAATATTCACCTTTTAGTTGGCAATTTTCACAGGTTTTTGCCTTATTTTCGTACATCTCTCAGAATTTTGATAGTATCACCCTCTAAACACCTCGGATGTGTACGATATTTTATACATAGAAGCCTAGGACATAAAGCATTAACTTTCGTGCCCATGACCCTCGCATATTTTTTACTATTCACTTTCAAAACATTGCTCGAATTCATATTAGAGAAATCGAAGATTTCTGAAAGGGGTACCCCTTTGGTGAATTGGAGATTTCACCAATTTCTCCGAAATGTATTACACTGGTGTTCGACTCGTTCGATATTTCTCCCCAAGAGATCTCATGGGTAAATGCTTCTATTGGAGTTGAAACGGAGCCTTAATTCAACATTTGAAAAAATATTCACCTTTATTTGGCAATTTTCACAGGTTTTTGCCTTATATTCGTACATCTCTCAGTATTTTGATAGCATCACCCTCTAAACACCTCGGATGTGTACGATATTTTATACATAGAAGCCTAGGACATAAAGCTTTAACTTTCGTGCCCATGACCCTCGTATATTTTTTACTATTCACTTTCAAAACATTGCTTGAATTCATATTAGAGAAATAGAAGATTTCTGAAAGGGGTACCCCTTTGGTGAATTGGAGATTTCACCAATTTCTCCGAAATGTATTACACTGGTGTTCAACTCGTTCGATATTTCTCCCCAAGAGATCTCATGGGTAAATGCTTCTATTGGAGTTGAAACGGAGCCTTAATTCCACATTTGAAAAAAAATTACCCTTTTTGTTGGAAATTTTCACAAGTTTTTGCCTAATATTCGTACATCTCTCAGTATTTTGATAGTATTACCCTCTAAACACCTTGGATATACACGATATTTTATACATAGAAGCATAAGACATAAAGCTATAACTTTCGTGCCCATGACCCTCGTATATTTTTTACTATTCACTTTCAAAACATTGCTCGAATTCATATTAGAGAAATCGAAGATTTCTGAAAGGGGTACCCCTTTGGTGAATTGGAGATTTCACCAATTTCTCCGAAATGTATTACACTGGTGTTCGACTCGTTCGATATTTCTCCCCAAGAGATCTCATGGGTAAATGCTTCTATTGGAGTTGAAACGGAGCCTTAATTCAACATTTGAAAAAATATTCACCTTTATTTGGCAATTTTCACAGGTTTTTGCCTAATATTCGTACATCTCTCAGTATTTTGATAGTATTACCCTCTAAACACCTCGGATATACACGTTATTTTATACATAGAAGCCTGAGACATAAAGCTATAACTTTCGTGCCCATGACCCTCGCATATTTTTTACTATTCACTTTCAAAACATTGCTCGAATTCATATTTGAGAAATCGAAGATTTCTGAAAGGGGTACCCCTTTGGTGAATTGGAGATTTCACCAATTTCTCCGAAATGTATTACACTGGTGTTCAACTCGTTCGATATTTCTCCCCAAGAGATTTCATGGGTAAATGCTTCTATTGGAGTTGAAACGGAGCCTTAATTCCACATTTGAAAAAAAATTACCCTTTTTGTTGGAAATTTTCACAAGTTTTTGCCTAATATTCGTACATCTCACAGTATTTTGATAGTATTACCCTCTAAACACCTCGGATATACACGATATTTTATACATAGAAGCATAAGACATAAAGCTATAACTTTTGTGCCCATGACCCTCGCATATTTTTTACTATTCACTTTCAAAACATTGCTCGAATTCATATTTGAGAAATCGAAGATTTCTGAAAGGGGTACCCCTTTGGTGAATTGGAGATTTCACCAATTTTTCCGAAATGTATTACACTGGTGTTCGACTCGTTCGATATTTCTCCCCAAGAGATCTCATGGGTATATTCTTCTATTGGAGTTGAAACGGAGCCTTAATTCCACATTTGAAAAAAAATTACCCTTTTTGTTGGAAATTTTCACAAGTTTTTGCCTAATATTCGTACATCTCTCAGTATTTTGATAGTATTACCCTCTAAACACCTCGGATATACACGTTATTTTATACATAGAAGCCTGAGACATAAAGCTATAACTTTCGTGCCCATGACCCTCGCATATTTTTTACTATTCACTTTCAAAACATTGCTCGAATTCATATTTGAGAAATCGAAGATTTCTGAAAGGGTTACCCCTTTGGTGAATTGGAGATTTCACCAATTTCTCCGAAATGTATTACACTGGTGTTCAACTCGTTCGATATTTCTCCCCAAGAGATTTCATGGGTAAATGCTTCTATTGGAGTTGAAACGGAGCCTTAATTCCACATTTGAAAAAAAATTACCCTTTTTGTTGGAAATTTTCACAAGTTTTTGCCTAATATTCGTACATCTCACAGTATTTTGATAGTATTAGCCTCTAAACACCTCGGATATACACGATATTTTATACATAGAAGCATAAGACATAAAGCTATAACTTTCGTGCCC
The DNA here is from genome assembly GCF_963169125.1 of Humulus lupulus. NCBI lineage: Eukaryota > Viridiplantae > Streptophyta > Magnoliopsida > Rosales > Cannabaceae > Humulus > Humulus lupulus. Next base: position 182,353,162 of record NC_084802.1, on the reverse strand, counting down.
ATGACCCTCGTATATTTTTTACTATTCACTTTCAAAACATTGCTCGAATTCATATTAGAGAAATCGAAGATTTCTGAAAGGGGTACCCCTTTGGTGAATTGGAGATTTCACCAATTTCTCCGAAATGTATTACACTGGTGTTCGACTCGTTCGATATTTCTCCCCAAGAGATCTCATGGGTAAATGCTTCTATTGGAGTTGAAACGGAGCCTTAATTCAACATTTGAAAAAATATTCACCTTTTAGTTGGCAATTTTCACAGGTTTTTGCCTTATTTTCGTACATCTCTCAGAATTTTGATAGTATCACCCTCTAAACACCTCGGATGTGTACGATATTATATACATAGAAGCCTAGGACATAAAGCTTTAACTTTCGTGCCCATGACCCTCGCATATTTTATACTATTCACTTTCAAAACATTGCTCGAATTCATATTAGAGAAATCGAAGATTTCTGAAAGGGGTACCCCTTCGGTGTATTGGAGATTTCACCAATTTCTCCGAAATGTATTACACTGGTGTTCGACTCGTTCGATATTTCTCACCAAGAGATCTCATGGGTAAATTCTTCTATTGGAGTTGAAACGGAGCCTTAATTCCACATTTGAAAAAAAATTACCCTTTTTGTTGGAAATTTTCACAAGTTTTTGCCTAATATTCGTACATCTCTCAGTATTTTGATAGTATTACCCTCTAAACACCTTGGATATACACGATATTTTATACATAGAAGCATAAGACATAAAGCTATAACTTTCGTGCCCATGACCCTCGTATATTTTTTACTATTCACTTTCAAAACATTGCTCGAATTCATATTAGAGAAATCGAAGATTTCTGAAAGGGGTACCCCTTTGGTGAATTGGAGATTTCACCAATTTCTCCGAAATGTATTACACTGGTGTTCGACTCGTTCGATATTTCTCCCCAAGAGATCTCATGGGTAAATGCTTCTATTGGAGTTGAAACGGAGCCTTAATTCAACATTTGAAAAAATATTCACCTTTATTTGGCAATTTTCACAGGTTTTTGCCTTATATTCGTACATCTCTCAGTATTTTGATAGCATCACCCTCTAAACACCTCGGATGTGTACGATATTTTATACATAGAAGCCTAGGACATAAAGCTTTAACTTTCGTGCCCATGACCCTCGTATATTTTTTACTATTCACTTTCAAAACATTGCTTGAATTCATATTAGAGAAATAGAAGATTTCTGAAAGGGGTACCCCTTTGGTGAATTGGAGATTTCACCAATTTCTCCGAAATGTATTACACTGGTGTTCAACTCGTTCGATATTTCTCCCCAAGAGATCTCATGGGTAAATGCTTCTATTGGAGTTGAAACGGAGCCTTAATTCCACATTTGAAAAAAAATTACCCTTTTTGTTGGAAATTTTCACAAGTTTTTGCCTAATATTCGTACATCTCTCAGTATTTTGATAGTATTACCCTCTAAACACCTTGGATATACACGATATTTTATACATAGAAGCATAAGACATAAAGCTATAACTTTCGTGCCCATGACCCTCGTATATTTTTTACTATTCACTTTCAAAACATTGCTCGAATTCATATTAGAGAAATCGAAGATTTCTGAAAGGGGTACCCCTTTGGTGAATTGGAGATTTCACCAATTTCTCCGAAATGTATTACACTGGTGTTCGACTCGTTCGATATTTCTCCCCAAGAGATCTCATGGGTAAATGCTTCTATTGGAGTTGAAACGGAGCCTTAATTCAACATTTGAAAAAATATTCACCTTTATTTGGCAATTTTCACAGGTTTTTGCCTAATATTCGTACATCTCTCAGTATTTTGATAGTATTACCCTCTAAACACCTCGGATATACACGTTATTTTATACATAGAAGCCTGAGACATAAAGCTATAACTTTCGTGCCCATGACCCTCGCATATTTTTTACTATTCACTTTCAAAACATTGCTCGAATTCATATTTGAGAAATCGAAGATTTCTGAAAGGGGTACCCCTTTGGTGAATTGGAGATTTCACCAATTTCTCCGAAATGTATTACACTGGTGTTCAACTCGTTCGATATTTCTCCCCAAGAGATTTCATGGGTAAATGCTTCTATTGGAGTTGAAACGGAGCCTTAATTCCACATTTGAAAAAAAATTACCCTTTTTGTTGGAAATTTTCACAAGTTTTTGCCTAATATTCGTACATCTCACAGTATTTTGATAGTATTACCCTCTAAACACCTCGGATATACACGATATTTTATACATAGAAGCATAAGACATAAAGCTATAACTTTTGTGCCCATGACCCTCGCATATTTTTTACTATTCACTTTCAAAACATTGCTCGAATTCATATTTGAGAAATCGAAGATTTCTGAAAGGGGTACCCCTTTGGTGAATTGGAGATTTCACCAATTTTTCCGAAATGTATTACACTGGTGTTCGACTCGTTCGATATTTCTCCCCAAGAGATCTCATGGGTATATTCTTCTATTGGAGTTGAAACGGAGCCTTAATTCCACATTTGAAAAAAAATTACCCTTTTTGTTGGAAATTTTCACAAGTTTTTGCCTAATATTCGTACATCTCTCAGTATTTTGATAGTATTACCCTCTAAACACCTCGGATATACACGTTATTTTATACATAGAAGCCTGAGACATAAAGCTATAACTTTCGTGCCCATGACCCTCGCATATTTTTTACTATTCACTTTCAAAACATTGCTCGAATTCATATTTGAGAAATCGAAGATTTCTGAAAGGGGTACCCCTTTGGTGAATTGGAGATTTCACCAATTTCTCCGAAATGTATTACACTGGTGTTCAACTCGTTCGATATTTCTCCCCAAGAGATTTCATGGGTAAATGCTTCTATTGGAGTTGAAACGGAGCCTTAATTCCACATTTGAAAAAAAATTACCCTTTTTGTTGGAAATTTTCACAAGTTTTTGCCTAATATTCGTACATCTCACAGTATTTTGATAGTATTACCCTCTAAACACCTCGGATATACACGATATTTTATACATAGAAGCATAAGACATAAAGCTATAACTTTTGTGCCCATGACCCTCGCATATTTTTTACTATTCACTTTCAAAACATTGCTCGAATTCATATTTGAGAAATCGAAGATTTCTGAAAGGGGTACCCCTTTGGTGAATTGGAGATTTCACCAATTTCTCCGAAATGTATTACACTGGTGTTCGACTCGTTCGATATTTCTCCCCAAGAGATCTCATGGGTATATTCTTCTATTGGAGTTGAAACGGAGCCTTAATTCCACATTTGAAAAAAAATTACCCTTTTTGTTGGAAATTTTCACAAGTTTTTGCCTAATATTCGTACATCTCTCAGTATTTTGATAGTATTACCCTCTAAACACCTCGGATATACACGTTATTTTATACATAGAAGCCTGAGACATAAAGCTATTACTTTCGTGCCCATGACCCTCGCATATTTTTTACTATTCACTTTCAAAACATTTCTCGAATTCATATTAGAGAAATAGAAGATTTCTGAATGGGGTACCCCTTAGGTGAATTGGAGATTTCACCAATTTCTCCGAAATGTATTACACTGGTGTTCAACTCGTTCGATATTTCTCCCCAAGAGATCTCATATGTAAATGCTTCTATTGGAGTTGAAACGGAGCATTAATTCAACATTTGAAAAAAAAATTACTCTTTTTGTTGGAAATTTTCACAGGTTTTTGCCTTATATTCGTACATCTCTCAGTATTTTGATAGTATCACCCTTTATACACCTCGGATATACACGTTATTTTATACATAGAAGCCTAGGACATAAAGCTATAACTTTCGTGCCCATGACCCTCGCATATTTTTTACTATTCACTTTCAAAACATTGCTCGAATTCATATTAGAGAAATAGAAGATTTCTGAATGGGGTACCCCTTTGGTGAATTGGAGATTTCACCAATTTCTCCGAAATGTATTACACTGGTGTTCAACTCGTTCGATATTTCTCCCCAAGAGATCTCATGGGTAAATGCTTCTATTGGAGTTGAAACGGAGCCTTAATTCAACATTTGAAAAAATATTCACCTTTTATTTGGCAATTTTCACAGGTTTTTGCCTTATTTTCGTACATCTCTCAGAATTTTGATAGTATCACCCTCTAAACACCTCGGATGTGTACGATATTTTATACATAGAAGCCTAGGACATAAAGCTTTAACTTTCGTGCCCATGACCCTCGCATATTTTATACTATTCACTTTCAAAACATTGCTCGAATTCATATTAGAGAAATCGAAGATTTCTGAAAGGGGTAACCCTTCGATGTATTGGAGATTTCACCAATTTCTCCGAAATGTATTACACTGGTGTTCGACTCGTTCGATATTTCTCCCCAAGAGATCTCATGGGTAAATTCTTCTATTGGAGTTGAAACGGAGCCTTAATTCCACATTTGAAAAAAAATTACCCTTTTTGTTGGAAATTTTCACAAGTTTTTGCCTAATATTCGTACATCTCTCAGTATTTTGATAGTATTACCCTCTAAACACCTTGGATATACACGATATTTTATACATAGAAGCATAAGACATAAAGCTATAACTTTCGTGCCCATGACCCTCGTATATTTTTTACTATTCACTTTCAAAACATTACTCGAATTCATATTAGAGAAATCGAAGATTTCTGAAAGGGGTACCCCTTTGGTGAATTGGAGATTTCACCAATTTCTCCGAAATGTATTACACTGGTGTTCGACTCGTTCGATATTTCTCCCCAAGAGATCTCATGGGTAAATGCTTCTATTGGAGTTGAAACGGAGCCTTAATTCAACATTTGAAAAAATATTCACCTTTTAGTTGGCAATTTTCACAGGTTTTTGCCTTATATTCGTACATCTCTCAGTATTTTGATAGCATCACCCTCTAAACACCTCGGATGTGTACGATATTTTATACATAGAAGCCTAGGACATAAAGATTTAACTTTCGTGCCCATGACCCTCGTATATTTTTTACTATTCACTTTCAAAACATTGCTTGAATTCATATTAGAGAAATAGAAGATTTCTGAAAGGGGTACCCCTTTGGTGAATTGGAGATTTCACCAATTTCTCCGAAATGTATTACACTGGTGTTCAACTCATTCGATATTTCTCCCCAAGATATCTCATGGGTAAATGCTTCTATTGGAGTTGAAACGGAGCCTTAATTCCACATTTGAAAAAAAATTACCCTTTTTGTTGGAAATTTTCACATGTTTTTGCCTAATATTCGTACATCTCACAGTATTTTGATAGTATTACCCTCTAAACACCTCGGATATACACGATATTTTATACATAGAAGCATAAGACATAAAGCTATAACTTTTGTGCCCATGACCCTCGCATATTTTTTACTATTCACTTTCAAAACATTGCTCGAATTCATATTTGAGAAATCGAAGATTTCTGAAAGGGGTACCCCTTTGGTGAATTGGAGATTTCACCAATTTCACCGAAATGTATTACACTGGTGTTCGACTCGTTCGATATTTCTCCCCAAGAGATCTCATGGGTATATTCTTCTATTGGAGTTGAAACGGAGCCTTAATTCCACATTTGAAAAAAAATTACCCTTTTTGTTGGAAATTTTCACAAGTTTTTGCCTAATATTCGTACATCTCTCAGTATTTTGATAGTATTACCCTCTAAACACCTCGGATATACACGTTATTTTATACATAGAAGCCTGAGACATAAAGCTATAACTTTCGTGCCCATGACCCTCGCATATTTTTTACTATTCACTTTCAAAACATTTCTCGAATTCATATTAGAGAAATAGAAGATTTCTGAATGGGGTACCCCTTAGGTGAATTGGAGATTTCACCAATTTCTCCGAAATGTATTACACTGGTGTTCAACTCGTTCGATATTTCTCCCCAAGAGATCTCATATGTAAATGCTTCTATTGGAGTTGAAACGGAGCATTAATTCAACATTTGAAAAAAAAATTACTCTTTTTGTTGGAAATTTTCACAGGTTTTTGCCTTATATTCGTACATCTCTCAGTATTTTGATAGTATCACCCTTTATACACCTCGGATATACACGTTATTTTATACATAGAAGCCTAGGACATAAAGCTATAACTTTCGTGCCCATGACCCTCGCATATTTATTACTATTCACTTTCAAAACATTGCTCGAATTCATATTAGAGAAATAGAAGATTTCTGAATGGGGTACCCCTTTGGTGAATTGGAGATTTCACCAATTTCTCCGAAATGTATTACACTGGTGTTCAACTCGTTCGATATTTCTCCCCAAGAGATCTCATGGGTAAATGCTTCTATTGGAGTTGAAACGGAGCCTTAATTCAACATTTGAAAAAATATTCACCTTTTATTTGGCAATTTTCACAGGTTTTTGCCTTATTTTCGTACATCTCTCAGAATTTTGATAGTATCACCCTCTAAACACCTCGGATGTGTACGATATTTTATACATAGAAGCCTAGGACATAAAGCTTTAACTTTCGTGCCCATGACCCTCGCATATTTTATACTATTCACTTTCAAAACATTGCTCGAATTCATATTTGAGAAATCGAAGATTTCTGAAAGGGGTACCCCTTTGGTGAATTGGAGATTTCACCAATTTTTCCGAAATGTATTACACTGGTGTTCGACTCGTTCGATATTTCTCCCCAAGAGATCTCATGGGTATATTCTTCTATTGGAGTTGAAACGGAGCCTTAATTCCACATTTGAAAAAAAATTACCCTTTTTGTTGGAAATTTTCACAAGTTTTTGCCTAATATTCGTACATCTCTCAGTATTTTGATAGTATTACCCTCTAAACACCTCGGATATACACGTTATTTTATACATAGAAGCCTGAGACATAAAGCTATAACTTTCGTGCCCATGACCCTCGCATATTTTTTACTATTCACTTTCAAAACATTGCTCGAATTCATATTTGAGAAATCGAAGATTTCTGAAAGGGGTACCCCTTTGGTGAATTGGAGATTTCACCAATTTCTCCGAAATGTATTACACTGGTGTTCAACTCGTTCGATATTTCTCCCCAAGAGATTTCATGGGTAAATGCTTCTATTGGAGTTGAAACGGAGCCTTAATTCCACATTTGAAAAAAAATTACCCTTTTTGTTGGAAATTTTCACAAGTTTTTGCCTAATATTCGTACATCTCACAGTATTTTGATAGTATTACCCTCTAAACACCTCGGATATACACGATATTTTATACATAGAAGCATAAGACATAAAGCTATAACTTTTGTGCCCATGACCCTCGCATATTTTTTACTATTCACTTTCAAAACATTGCTCGAATTCATATTTGAGAAATCGAAGATTTCTGAAAGGGGTACCCCTTTGGTGAATTGGAGATTTCACCAATTTCTCCGAAATGTATTACACTGGTGTTCGACTCGTTCGATATTTCTCCCCACGAGATCTCATGGGTATATTCTTCTATTGGAGTTGAAACGGAGCCTTAATTCCACATTTGAAAAAAAATTACCCTTTTTGTTGGAAATTTTCACAAGTTTTTGCCTAATATTCGTACATCTCTCAGTATTTTGATAGTATTACCCTCTAAACACCTCGGATATACACGTTATTTTATACATAGAAGCCTGAGACATAAAGCTATTACTTTCGTGCCCATGACCCTCGCATATTTTTTACTATTCACTTTCAAAACATTTCTCGAATTCATATTAGAGAAATAGAAGATTTCTGAATGGGGTACCCCTTAGGTGAATTGGAGATTTCACCAATTTCTCCGAAATGTATTACACTGGTGTTCAACTCGTTCGATATTTCTCCCCAAGAGATCTCATATGTAAATGCTTCTATTGGAGTTGAAACGGAGCATTAATTCAACATTTGAAAAAAAAATTACTCTTTTTGTTGGAAATTTTCACAGGTTTTTGCCTTATATTCGTACATCTCTCAGTATTTTGATAGTATCACCCTTTATACACCTCGGATATACACGTTATTTTATACATAGAAGCCTAGGACATAAAGCTATAACTTTCGTGCCCATGACCCTCGCATATTTTTTACTATTCACTTTCAAAACATTGCTCGAATTCATATTAGAGAAATAGAAGATTTCTGAATGGGGTACCCCTTAGGTGAATTGGAGATTTCACCAATTTCTCCGAAATGTATTACACTGGTGTTCAACTCGTTCGATATTTCTCCCCAAGAGATCTCATGGGTAAATGCTTCTATTGGAGTTGAAACGGAGCCTTAATTCAACATTTGAAAAAATATTCACCTTTTATTTGGCAATTTTCACAGGTTTTTGCCTTATTTTCGTACATCTCTCAGAATTTTGATAGTATCACCCTCTAAACACCTCGGATGTGTACGATATTTTATACATAGAAGCCTAGGACATAAAGCTTTAACTTTCGTGCCCATGACCCTCGCATATTTTATACTATTCACTTTCAAAACATTGCTCGAATTCATATTAGAGAAATCGAAGATTTCTGAAAGGGGTAACCCTTCGATGTATTGGAGATTTCACCAATTTCTCCGAAATGTATTACACTGGTGTTCGACTCGTTCGATATTTCTCCCCAAGAGATCTCATGGGTAAATTCTTCTATTGGAGTTGAAACGGAGCCTTAATTCCACATTTGAAAAAAAATTACCCTTTTTGTTGGAAATTTTCACAAGTTTTTGCCTAATATTCGTACATCTCTCAGTATTTTGATAGTATTACCCTCTAAACACCTTGGATATACACGATATTTTATACATAGAAGCATAAGACATAAAGCTATAACTTTCGTGCCCATGACCCTCGTATATTTTTTACTATTCACTTTCAAAACATTACTCGAATTCATATTAGAGAAATCGAAGATTTCTGAAAGGGGTACCCCTTTGGTGAATTGGAGATTTCACCAATTTCTCCGAAATGTATTACACTGGTGTTCGACTCGTTCGATATTTCTCCCCAAGAGATCTCATGGGTAAATGCTTCTATTGGAGTTGAAACGGAGCCTTAATTCAACATTTGAAAAAATATTCACCTTTTAGTTGGCAATTTTCACAGGTTTTTGCCTTATATTCGTACATCTCTCAGTATTTTGATAGCATCACCCTCTAAACACCTCGGATGTGTACGATATTTTATACATAGAAGCCTAGGACATAAAGATTTAACTTTCGTGCCCATGACCCTCGTATATTTTTTACTATTCACTTTCAAAACATTGCTTGAATTCATATTAGAGAAATAGAAGATTTCTGAAAGGGGTGCCCCTTTGGTGAATTGGAGATTTCACCAATTTCTCCGAAATGTATTACACTGGTGTTCAACTCATTCGATATTTCTCCCCAAGAGATCTCATGGGTAAATGCTTCTATTGGAGTTGAAACGGAGCCTTAATTCCACATTTGAAAAAAAATTACCCTTTTTGTTGGAAATTTTCACATGTTTTTGCCTAATATTCGTACATCTCACAGTATTTTGATAGTATTACCCTCTAAACACCTCGGATATACACGATATTTTATACATAGAAGCATAAGACATAAAGCTATAACTTTTGTGCCCATGACCCTCGCATATTTTTTACTATTCACTTTCAAAACATTGCTCGAATTCATATTTGAGAAATCGAAGATTTCTGAAAGGGGTACCCCTTTGGTGAATTGGAGATTTCACCAATTTCACCGAAATGTATTACACTGGTGTTCGACTCGTTCGATATTTCTCCCCAAGAGATCTCATGGGTATATTCTTCTATTGGAGTTGAAACGGAGCCTTAATTCCACATTTGAAAAAAAATTACCCTTTTTGTTGGAAATTTTCACAAGTTTTTGCCTAATATTCGTACATCTCTCAGTATTTTGATAGTATTACCCTCTAAACACCTCGGATATACACGTTATTTTATACATAGAAGCCTGAGACATAAAGCTATAACTTTCGTGCCCATGACCCTCGCATATTTTTTACTATTCACTTTCAAAACATTTCTCGAATTCATATTAGAGAAATAGAAGATTTCTGAATGGGGTACCCCTTAGGTGAATTGGAGATTTCACCAATTTCTCCGAAATGTATTACACTGGTGTTCAACTCGTTCGATATTTCTCCCCAAGAGATCTCATATGTAAATGCTTCTATTGGAGTTGAAACGGAGCATTAATTCAACATTTGAAAAAAAAATTACTCTTTTTGTTGGAAATTTTCACAGGTTTTTGCCTTATATTCGTACATCTCTCAGTATTTTGATAGTATCACCCTTTATACACCTCGGATATACACGTTATTTTATACATAGAAGCCTAGGACATAAAGCTATAACTTTCGTGCCCATGACCCTCGCATATTTTTTACTATTCACTTTCAAAACATTGCTCGAATTCATATTAGAGAAATAGAAGATTTCTGAATGGGGTACCCCTTTGGTGAATTGGAGATTTCACCAATTTCTCCGAAATGTATTACACTGGTGTTCAACTCGTTCGATATTTCTCCCCAAGAGATCTCATGGGTAAATGCTTCTATTGGAGTTGAAACGGAGCCTTAATTCAACATTTGAAAAAATATTCACCTTTTATTTGGCAATTTTCACAGGTTTTTGCCTTATTTTCGTACATCTCTCAGAATTTTGATAGTATCACCCTCTAAACACCTCGGATGTGTACGATATTTTATACATAGAAGCCTAGGACATAAAGCTTTAACTTTCGTGCCCATGACCCTCGCATATTTTATACTATTCACTTTCAAAACATTGCTCGAATTCATATTAGAGAAATCGAAGATTTCTGAAAGGGGTAACCCTTCGATGTATTGGAGATTTCACCAATTTCTCCGAAATGTATTACACTGGTGTTCGACTCGTTCGATATTTCTCCCCAAGAGATCTCATGGGTAAATTCTTCTATTGGAGTTGAAACGGAGCCTTAATTCCACATTTGAAAAAAAATTACCCTTTTTGTTGGAAATTTTCACAAGTTTTTGCCTAATATTCGTACATCTCTCAGTATTTTGATAGTATTACCCTCTAAACACCTTGGATATACACGATATTTTATACATAGAAGCATAAGACATAAAGCTATAACTTTCGTGCCCATGACCCTCGTATATTTTTTACTATTCACTTTCAAAACATTACTCGAATTCATATTAGAGAAATCGAAGATTTCTGAAAGGGGTACCCCTTTGGTGAATTGGAGATTTCACCAATTTCTCCGAAATGTATTACACTGGTGTTCGACTCGTTCGATATTTCTCCCCAAGAGATCTCATGGGTAAATGCTTCTATTGGAGTTGAAACGGAGCCTTAATTCAACATTTGAAAAAATATTCACCTTTTAGTTGGCAATTTTCACAGGTTTTTGCCTTATATTCGTACATCTCTCAGTATTTTGATAGCATCACCCTCTAAACACCTCGGATGTGTACGATATTTTATACATAGAAGCCTAGGACATAAAGATTTAACTTTCGTGCCCATGACCCTCGTATATTTTTTACTATTCACTTTCAAAACATTGCTTGAATTCATATTAGAGAAATAGAAGATTTCTGAAAGGGGTGCCCCTTTGGTGAATTGGAGATTTCACCAATTTCTCCGAAATGTATTACACTGGTGTTCAACTCATTCGATATTTCTCCCCAAGAGATCTCATGGGTAAATGCTTCTATTGGAGTTGAAACGGAGCCTTAATTCCACATTTGAAAAAAAATTACCCTTTTTGTTGGAAATTTTCACATGTTTTTGCCTAATATTCGTACATCTCACAGTATTTTGATAGTATTACCCTCTAAACACCTCGGATATACACGATATTTTATACATAGAAGCATAAGACATAAAGCTATAACTTTTGTGCCCATGACCCTCGCATATTTTTTACTATTCACTTTCAAAACATTGCTCGAATTCATATTTGAGAAATCGAAGATTTCTGAAAGGGGTACCCCTTTGGTGAATTGGAGATTTCACCAATTTCACCGAAATGTATTACACTGGTGTTCGACTCGTTCGATATTTCTCCCCAAGAGATCTCATGGGTATATTCTTCTATTGGAGTTGAAACGGAGCCTTAATTCCACATTTGAAAAAAAATTACCCTTTTTGTTGGAAATTTTCACAAGTTTTTGCCTAATATTCGTACATCTCTCAGTATTTTGATAGTATTACCCTCTAAACACCTCGGATATACACGTTATTTTATACATAGAAGCCTGAGACATAAAGCTATAACTTTCGTGCCCATGACCCTCGCATATTTTTTACTATTCACTTTCAAAACATTTCTCGAATTCATATTAGAGAAATAGAAGATTTCTGAATGGGGTACCCCTTAGGTGAATTGGAGATTTCACCAATTTCTCCGAAATGTATTACACTGGTGTTCAACTCGTTCGATATTTCTCCCCAAGAGATCTCATATGTAAATGCTTCTATTGGAGTTGAAACGGAGCATTAATTCAACATTTGAAAAAAAAATTACTCTTTTTGTTGGAAATTTTCACAGGTTTTTGCCTTATATTCGTACATCTCTCAGTATTTTGATAGTATCACCCTTTATACACCTCGGATATACACGTTATTTTATACATAGAAGCCTAGGACATAAAGCTATAACTTTCGTGCCCATGACCCTCGCATATTTTTTACTATTCACTTTCAAAACATTGCTCGAATTCATATTAGAGAAATAGAAGATTTCTGAATGGGGTACCCCTTTGGTGAATTGGAGATTTCACCAATTTCTCCGAAATGTATTACACTGGTGTTCAACTCGTTCGATATTTCTCCCCAAGAGATCTCATGGGTAAATGCTTCTATTGGAGTTGAAACGGAGCCTTAATTCAACATTTGAAAAAATATTCACCTTTTATTTGGCAATTTTCACAGGTTTTTGCCTTATTTTCGTACATCTCTCAGAATTTTGATAGTATCACCCTCTAAACACCTCGGATGTGTACGATATTTTATACATAGAAGCCTAGGACATAAAGCTTTAACTTTCGTGCCCATGACCCTCGCATATTTTATACTATTCACTTTCAAAACATTGCTCGAATTCATATTAGAGAAATCGAAGATTTCTGAAAGGGGTAACCCTTCGATGTATTGGAGATTTCACCAATTTCTCCGAAATGTATTACACTGGTGTTCGACTCGTTCGATATTTCTCCCCAAGAGATCTCATGGGTAAATTCTTCTATTGGAGTTGAAACGGAGCCTTAATTCCACATTTGAAAAAAAATTACCCTTTTTGTTGGAAATTTTCACAAGTTTTTGCCTAATATTCGTACATCTCTCAGTATTTTGATAGTATTACCCTCTAAACACCTTGGATATACACGATATTTTATACATAGAAGCATAAGACATAAAGCTATAACTTTCGTGCCCATGACCCTCGTATATTTTTTACTATTCACTTTCAAAACATTACTCGAATTCATATTAGAGAAATCGAAGATTTCTGAAAGGGGTACCCCTTTGGTGAATTGGAGATTTCACCAATTTCTCCGAAATGTATTACACTGGTGTTCGACTCGTTCGATATTTCTCCCCAAGAGATCTCATGGGTAAATGCTTCTATTGGAGTTGAAACGGAGCCTTAATTCAACATTTGAAAAAATATTCACCTTTTAGTTGGCAATTTTCACAGGTTTTTGCCTTATATTCGTACATCTCTCAGTATTTTGATAGCATCACCCTCTAAACACCTCGGATGTGTACGATATTTTATACATAGAAGCCTAGGACATAAAGATTTAACTTTCGTGCCCATGACCCTCGTATATTTTTTACTATTCACTTTCAAAACATTGCTTGAATTCATATTAGAGAAATAGAAGATTTCTGAAAGGGGTACCCCTTTGGTGAATTGGAGATTTCACCAATTTCTCCGAAATGTATTACACTGGTGTTCAACTCATTCGATATTTCTCCCCAAGAGATCTCATGGGTAAATGCTTCTATTGGAGTTGAAACGGAGCCTTAATTCCACATTTGAAAAAAAATTACCCTTTTTGTTGGAAATTTTCACAAGTTTTTGCCTAATATTCGTACATCTCTCAGTATTTTGATAGTATTACCCTCTAAACACCTCGGATATACACGATATTTTATACATAGAAGCATAAGACATAAAGCTATAACTTTTGTGCCCATGACCCTCGCATATTTTTTACTATTCACTTTCAAAACATTGCTCGAATTCATATTTGAGAAATCGAAGATTTCTGAAAGGGGTACCCCTTTGGTGAATTGGAGATTTCACCAATTTCTCCGAAATGTATTACACTGGTGTTCAACTCGTTCGATATTTCTCCCCAAGAGATCTCATGGGTAAATTCTTCTATTGGAGTTGAAACGGAGCCTTAATTCAACATTTGAAAAAAAATTACCCTTTTTGTTGGAAATTTTGACAAGTTTTTGCCTTATATTCGTACATCTCTCAGTATTTTGATAGAATCACCTTCTAAACACCTCGGATATACACGATATTTTATACATAGAATGCTAAGACATAAAGCTATAACTTTCTTGCCCATGACCCTCGCATATTTTTTACTATTCACTTTCAAAACATTGCTCGAATTCATTTTAGAGAAATCGAAGATTTCTGAAAGGGGTACCCCTTTGGTGAATTGGAGATTTCACCAATTTCTCCGAAATGTATTACACTGGTGTTCGACTCGTTCGATATTTCTCCCCAAGAGATCTCATGGGTAAATTCTTCTATTGGAGTTGAAACGGAGCCTTAATTCCACATTTGAAAAAAAATTACCCTTTTTGTTGGAAATTTTCACAAGTTTTTGCCTAATATTCGTACATCTCTCAGTATTTTGATAGTATTACCCTCTAAACACCTCGGATATACACGTTATTTTATACATAGAAGCCTGAGACATAAAGCTATAACTTTCGTGCCCATGACCCTCGCATATTTTTTACTATTCACTTTCAAAACATTGCTCGAATTCATATTAGAGAAATAGAAGATTTCTGAATGGGGTACCCCTTAGGTGAATTGGAGATTTCACCAATTTCTCCGAAATGTATTACACTGGTGTTCAACTCGTTCGATATTTCTCCCCAAGAGATCTCATATGTAAATGCTTCTATTGGAGTTGAAACGGAGCATTAATTCAACATTTGAAAAAAAAATTACCCTTTTTGTTGGAAATTTTCACAGGTTTTTGCCTTATATTCGTACATCTCTCAGTATTTTGATAGTATCACCCTTTATACACCTCGGATATACACGTTATTTTAAACATAGAAGCCTAGGACATAAAGCTATAACTTTCGTGCCCATGACCCTCGCATATTTTTTACTATTCACTTTCAAAACATTGCTCGAATTCATATTAGAGAAATAGAAGATTTCTGAATGGGGTACCCCTTTGGTGAATTGGAGATTTCACCAATTTCTCCGAAATGTATTACACTGGTGTTCAACTCGTTCGATATTTCTCCCCAAGAGATCTCATGGGTAAATGCTTCTATTGGAGTTGAAACGGAGCCTTAATTCAACATTTGAAAAAATATTCACCTTTTAGTTGGCAATTTTCACAGGTTTTTGCCTTATTTTCGTACATCTCTCAGAATTTTGATAGTATCACCCTCTAAACACCTCGGATGTGTACGATATTTTATACATAGAAGCCTAGGACATAAAGCTTTAACTTTCGTGCCCATGACCCTCGCATATTTTATACTATTCACTTTCAAAACATTGCTCGAATTCATATTAGAGAAATCGAAGATTTCTGAAAGGGGTACCCCTTCGGTGTATTGGAGATTTCACCAATTTCTCCGAAATGTATTACACTGGTGTTCGACTCGTTCGATATTTCTCACCAAGAGATCTCATGGGTAAATGCTTCTATTGGAGTTGAAACGGAGCCTTAATTCAACATTTGAAAAAATATTCACCTTTATTTGGCAATTTTCACAGGTTTTTGCCTTATATTCGTACATCTCTCAGTATTTTGATAGCATCACCCTCTAAACACCTCGGATGTGTACGATATTTTATACATAGAAGCCTAGGACATAAAGCTTTAACTTTCGTGCCCATGACCCTCGTATATTTTTTACTATTCACTTTCAAAACATTGCTTGAATTCATATTAGAGAAATAGAAGATTTCTGAAAGGGGTACCCCTTTGGTGAATTGGAGATTTCACCAATTTCTCCGAAATGTATTACACTGGTGTTCAACTCGTTCGATATTTCTCCCCAAGAGATCTCATGGGTAAATGCTTCTATTGGAGTTGAAACGGAGCCTTAATTCCACATTTGAAAAAAAATTACCCTTTTTGTTGGAAATTTTCACAAGTTTTTGCCTAATATTCGTACATCTCTCAGTATTTTGATAGTATGACCCTCTAAACACCTCGGATATACACGTTATTTTATACATAGAAGCCTGAGACATAAAGCTATAACTTTCGTGCCCATGACCCTCGCATATTTTTTACTATTCACTTTCAAAACATTGCTCGAATTCATATTTGAGAAATCGAAGATTTCTGAAAGGGGTACCCCTTTGGTGAATTGGAGATTTCACCAATTTCTCCGAAATGTATTACACTGGTGTTTGACTCGTTCGATATTTCTCCCCAAGAGATCTCATGGGTAAATTCTTCTATTGGAGTTGAAACGGAGCCTTAATTCCACATTTGAAAAAAAATTACCCTTTTTGTTGGAAATTTTCACAAGTTTTTGCCTAATATTCGTACATCTCTCAGTATTTTGATAGTATTACCCTCTAAACACCTCGGATATACACGTTATTTACATAGAAGCCTGAGACATAAAGCTATAACTTTCGTGCCCATGACCCTCGCATATTTTTTACTATTCACTTTCAAAACATTGCTCGAATTCATATTAGAGAAATAGAAGATTTCTGAATGGGGTACCCCTTAGGTGAATTGGAGATTTCACCAATTTCTCCGAAATGTATTACACTGGTGTTCAACTCGTTCGATATTTCTCCCCAAGAGATCTCATATGTAAATGCTTCTATTGGAGTTGAAACGGAGCATTAATTCAACATTTGAAAAAAAAATTACCCTTTTTGTTGGAAATTTTCACAGGTTTTTGCCTTATATTCGTACATCTCTCAGTATTTTGATAGTATCACCCTTTATACACCTCGGATATACACGTTATTTTAAACATAGAAGCCTAGGACATAAAGCTATAACTTTCGTGCCCATGACCCTCGCATATTTTTTACTATTCACTTTCAAAACATTGCTCGAATTCATATTAGAGAAATAGAAGATTTCTGAATGGGGTACCCCTTTGGTGAATTGGAGATTTCACCAATTTCTCCGAAATGTATTACACTGGTGTTCAACTCGTTCGATATTTCTCCCCAAGAGATCTCATGGGTAAATGCTTCTATTGGAGTTGAAACGGAGCCTTAATTCAACATTTGAAAAAATATTCACCTTTTAGTTGGCAATTTTCACAGGTTTTTGCCTTATTTTCGTACATCTCTCAGAATTTTGATAGTATCACCCTCTAAACACCTCGGATGTGTACGATATTTTATACATAGAAGCCTAGGACATAAAGCTTTAACTTTCGTGCCCATGACCCTCGCATATTTTATACTATTCACTTTCAAAACATTGCTCGAATTCATATTAGAGAAATCGAAGATTTCTGAAAGGGGTACCCCTTCGGTGTATTGGAGATTTCACCAATTTCTCCGAAATGTATTACACTGGTGTTCGACTCGTTCGATATTTCTCACCGAGAGATCTCATGGGTAAATGCTTCTATTGGAGTTGAAACGGAGCCTTAATTCAACATTTGAAAAAATATTCACCTTTATTTGGCAATTTTCACAGGTTTTTGCCTTATATTCGTACATCTCTCAGTATTTTGATAGCATCACCCTCTAAACACCTCGGATGTGTACGATATTTTATACATAGAAGCCTAGGACATAAAGCTTTAACTTTCGTGCCCATGACCCTCGTATATTTTTTACTATTCACTTTCAAAACATTGCTCGAATTCATATTAGAGAAATCGAAGATTTCTGAATGGGGTACCCCTTTGGTGAATTGGAGATTTCACCAATTTCTCCGAAATGTATTACACTGGTGTTCAACTCGTTCGATATTTCTCCCCAAGAGATCTCATGGGTAAATGCTTCTATTGGAGTTGAAACGGAGCCTTAATTCCACATTTGAAAAAAAATTACCCTTTTTGTTGGAAATTTTCACAAGTTTTTGCCTAATATTCGTACATCTCTCAGTATTTTGATAGTATGACCCTCTAAACACCTCGGATATACACGTTATTTTATACATAGAAGCCTGAGACATAAAGCTATAACTTTCGTGCCCATGACCCTCGCATATTTTTTACTATTCACTTTCAAAACATTGCTCGAATTCATATTTGAGAAATCGAAGATTTCTGAAAGGGGTACCCCTTTGGTGAATTGGAGATTTCACCAATTTCTCCGAAATGTATTACACTGGTGTTTGACTCGTTCGATATTTCTCCCCAAGAGATCTCATGGGTAAATTCTTCTATTGGAGTTGAAACGGAGCCTTAATTCCACATTTGAAAAAAAATTACCCTTTTTGTTGGAAATTTTCACAAGTTTTTGCCTAATATTCGTACATCTCTCAGTATTTTGATAGTATTACCCTCTAAACACCTCGGATATACACGTTATTTACATAGAAGCCTGAGACATAAAGCTATAACTTTCGTGCCCATGACCCTCGCATATTTTTTACTATTCACTTTCAAAACATTGCTCGAATTCATATTAGAGAAATAGAAGATTTCTGAATGGGGTACCCCTTAGGTGAATTGGAGATTTCACCAATTTCTCCGAAATGTATTACACTGGTGTTCAACTCGTTCGATATTTCTCCCCAAGAGATCTCATATGTAAATGCTTCTATTGGAGTTGAAACGGAGCATTAATTCAACATTTGAAAAAAAAATTACCCTTTTTGTTGGAAATTTTCACAGGTTTTTGCCTTATATTCGTACATCTCTCAGTATTTTGATAGTATCACCCTTTATACACCTCGGATATACACGTTATTTTAAACATAGAAGCCTAGGACATAAAGCTATAACTTTCGTGCCCATGACCCTCGCATATTTTTTACTATTCACTTTCAAAACATTGCTCGAATTCATATTAGAGAAATAGAAGATTTCTGAATGGGGTACCCCTTTGGTGAATTGGAGATTTCACCAATTTCTCCGAAATGTATTACACTGGTGTTCAACTCGTTCGATATTTCTCCCCAAGAGATCTCATGGGTAAATGCTTCTATTGGAGTTGAAACGGAGCCTTAATTCAACATTTGAAAAAATATTCACCTTTTAGTTGGCAATTTTCACAGGTTTTTGCCTTATTTTCGTACATCTCTCAGAATTTTGATAGTATCACCCTCTAAACACCTCGGATGTGTACGATATTTTATACATAGAAGCCTAGGACATAAAGCTTTAACTTTCGTGCCCATGACCCTCGCATATTTTATACTATTCACTTTCAAAACATTGCTCGAATTCATATTAGAGAAATCGAAGATTTCTGAAAGGGGTACCCCTTCGGTGTATTGGAGATTTCACCAATTTCTCCGAAATGTATTACACTGGTGTTCGACTCGTTCGATATTTCTCACCGAGAGATCTCATGGGTAAATGCTTCTATTGGAGTTGAAACGGAGCCTTAATTCAACATTTGAAAAAATATTCACCTTTATTTGGCAATTTTCACAGGTTTTTGCCTTATATTCGTACATCTCTCAGTATTTTGATAGCATCACCCTCTAAACACCTCGGATGTGTACGATATTTTATACATAGAAGCCTAGGACATAAAGCTTTAACTTTCGTGCCCATGACCCTCGTATATTTTTTACTATTCACTTTCAAAACATTGCTTGAATTCATATTAGAGAAATAGAAGATTTCTGAAAGGGGTACCCCTTTGGTGAATTGGAGATTTCACCAATTTCTCCGAAATGTATTACACTGGTGTTCAACTCGTTCGATATTTCTCCCCAAGAGATCTCATATGTAAATGCTTCTATTGGAGTTGAAACGGAGCATTAATTCAACATTTGAAAAAAAAATTACCCTTTTTGTTGGAAATTTTCACAGGTTTTTGCCTTATATTCGTACATCTCTCAGTATTTTGATAGTATCACCCTTTATACACCTCGGATATACACGTTATTTTAAACATAGAAGCCTAGGACATAAAGCTATAACTTTCGTGCCCATGACCCTCGCATATTTTTTACTATTCACTTTCAAAACATTGCTCGAATTCATATTAGAGAAATAGAAGATTTCTGAATGGGGTACCCCTTTGGTGAATTGGAGATTTCACCAATTTCTCCGAAATTTATTACACTGGTGTTCAACTCGTTCGATATTTCTCCCCAAGAGATCTCATGGGTAAATGCTTCTATTGGAGTTGAAACGGAGCCTTAATTCAACATTTGAAAAAATATTCACCTTTTAGTTGGCAATTTTCACAGGTTTTTGCCTTATTTTCGTACATCTCTCAGAATTTTGATAGTATCACCCTCTAAACACCTCGGATGTGTACGATATTTTATACATAGAAGCCTAGGACATAAAGCTTTAACTTTCGTGCCCATGACCCTCGCATATTTTATACTATTCACTTTCAAAACATTGCTCGAATTCATATTAGAGAAATCGAAGATTTCTGAAAGGGGTACCCCTTCGGTGTATTGGAGATTTCACCAATTTCTCTGAAATGTATTACACTGGTGTTCGACTCGTTCGATATTTCTCACCAAGAGATCTCATGGGTAAATGCTTCTATTGGAGTTGAAACGGAGCCTTAATTCAACATTTGAAAAAATATTCACCTTTATTTGGCAATTTTCACAGGTTTTTGCCTTATATTCGTACATCTCTCAGTATTTTGATAGCATCACCCTCTAAACACCTCGGATGTGTACGATATTTTATACATAGAAGCCTAGGACATAAAGCTTTAACTTTCGTGCCCATGACCCTCGTATATTTTTTACTATTCACTTTCAAAACATTGCTTGAATTCATATTAGAGAAATAGAAGATTTCTGAAAGGGGTACCCCTTTGGTGAATTGGAGATTTCACCAATTTCTCCGAAATGTATTACACTGGTGTTCAACTCGTTCGATATTTCTCCCCAAGAGATCTCATGGGTAAATGCTTCTATTGGAGTTGAAACGGAGCCTTAATTCCACATTTGAAAAAAAATTACCCTTTTTGTTGGAAATTTTCACAAGTTTTTGCCTAATATTCGTACATCTCTCAGTATTTTGATAGTATTACCCTCTAAACACCTCGGATATACACGTTATTTTATACATAGAAGCCTGAGACATAAAGCTATAACTTTCGTGCCCATGACCCTCGCATATTTTTTACTATTCACTTTCAAAACATTGCTCGAATTCATATTTGAGAAATCGAAGATTTCTGAAAGGGGTACCCCTTTGGTGAATTGGAGATTTCACCAATTTCTCCGAAATGTATTACACTGGTGTTCAACTCGTTCGATATTTCTCCCCAAGAGATTTCATGGGTAAATGCTTCTATTGGAGTTGAAACGGAGCCTTAATTCAACATTTGAAAAAATATTCACCTTTTAGTTGGCAATTTTCACAGGTTTTTGCCTTATATTCGTACATCTCTCAGTATTTTGATAGCATCACCCTCTAAACACCTCGGATGTGTACGATATTTTATACATAGAAGCCTAGGACATAAAGATTTAACTTTCGTGCCCATGACCCTCGCATATTTTTTACTATTCACTTTCAAAACATTGCTCGAATTCATATTAGAGAAATAGAAGATTTCTGAACGGGGTACCCCTTTGGTGAATTGGAGATTTCACCAATTTCTCCGAAATGTATTACACTGGTGTTCAACTCGTTCGATATTTCTCCCCAAGAGATCTCATGGGTAAATGCTTCTATTGGAGTTGAAACGGAGCCTTAATTCAACATTTGAAAAAATATTCACCTTTTAGTTGGCAATTTTCACAGGTTTTTGCCTTATATTCGTACATCTCTCAGTATTTTGATAGTATCACCCTTTATACACCTCGGATATACACGTTATTTTAAACATAGAAGCCTAGGACATAAAGCTATAACTTTCGTGCCCATGACCCTCGCATATTTTTTACTATTCACTTTCAAAACATTGCTCGAATTCATATTAGAGAAATAGAAGATTTCTGAATGGGGTACCCCTTTGGTGAATTGGAGATTTCACCAATTTCTCCGAAATTTATTACACTGGTGTTCAACTCGTTCGATATTTCTCCCCAAGAGATCTCATGGGTAAATGCTTCTATTGGAGTTGAAACGGAGCCTTAATTCAACATTTGAAAAAATATTCACCTTTTAGTTGGCAATTTTCACAGGTTTTTGCCTTATTTTCGTACATCTCTCAGAATTTTGATAGTATCACCCTCTAAACACCTCGGATGTGTACGATATTTTATACATAGAAGCCTAGGACATAAAGCTTTAACTTTCGTGCCCATGACCCTCGCATATTTTATACTATTCACTTTCAAAACATTGCTCGAATTCATATTAGAGAAATCGAAGATTTCTGAAAGGGGTACCCCTTCGGTGTATTGGAGATTTCACCAATTTCTCCGAAATGTATTACACTGGTGTTCGACTCGTTCGATATTTCTCACCAAGAGATCTCATGGGTAAATGCTTCTATTGGAGTTGAAACGGAGCCTTAATTCAACATTTGAAAAAATATTCACCTTTATTTGGCAATTTTCACAGGTTTTTGCCTTATATTCGTACATCTCTCAGTATTTTGATAGCATCACCCTCTAAACACCTCGGATGTGTACGATATTTTATACATAGAAGCCTAGGACATAAAGCTTTAACTTTCGTGCCCATGACCCTCGTATATTTTTTACTATTCACTTTCAAAACATTGCTTGAATTCATATTAGAGAAATAGAAGATTTCTGAAAGGGGTACCCCTTTGGTGAATTGGAGATTTCACCAATTTCTCCGAAATGTATTACACTGGTGTTCAACTCGTTCGATATTTCTCCCCAAGAGATCTCATGGGTAAATGCTTCTATTGGAGTTGAAACGGAGCCTTAATTCCACATTTGAAAAAAAATTACCCTTTTTGTTGGAAATTTTCACAAGTTTTTGCCTAATATTCGTACATCTCTCAGTATTTTGATAGTATTACCCTCTAAACACCTCGGATATACACGTTATTTTATACATAGAAGCCTGAGACATAAAGCTATAACTTTCGTGCCCATGACCCTCGCATATTTTTTACTATTCACTTTCAAAACATTGCTCGAATTCATATTTGAGAAATCGAAGATTTCTGAAAGGGGTACCCCTTTGGTGAATTGGAGATTTCACCAATTTCTCCGAAATGTATTACACTGGTGTTCAACTCGTTCGATATTTCTCCCCAAGAGATTTCATGGGTAAATGCTTCTATTGGAGTTGAAACGGAGCCTTAATTCAACATTTGAAAAAATATTCACCTTTTAGTTGGCAATTTTCACAGGTTTTTGCCTTATATTCGTACATCTCTCAGTATTTTGATAGCATCACCCTCTAAACACCTCGGATGTGTACGATATTTTATACATAGAAGCCTAGGACATAAAGCTTTAACTTTCGTGCCCATGACCCTCGCATATTTTTTACTATTCACTTTCAAAACATTGCTCGAATTCATATTAGAGAAATAGAAGATTTCTGAACGGGGTACCCCTTTGGTGAATTGGAGATTTCACCAATTTCTCCGAAATGTATTACACTGGTGTTCAACTCGTTCGATATTTCTCCCCAAGAGATCTCATGGGTAAATGCTTCTATTGGAGTTGAAACGGAGCCTTAATTCAACATTTGAAAAAATATTCACCTTTTAGTTGGCAATTTTCACAGGTTTTTGCCTTATATTCGTACATCTCTCAGTATTTTGATAGCATCACCCTCTAAACACCTCGGATGTGTACGATATTTTATACATAGAAGCCTAGGACATAAAGCTTTAACTTTCGTGCCCATGACCCTCGCATAATTTATACTATTCACTTTCAAAACATTGCTCGAATTCATATTAGAGAAATCGAAGATTTCTGAAAGGGGTACCCCTTCGGTGTATTGTAGATTTCACCAATTTCTCCGAAATGTATTACACTGGTGTTCAACTCGTTCGATATTTCTCCGCAAGAGATCTCATGGGTAAATGCTTCTATTGGAGTTGAAACGGAGCCTTAATTCAACATTTGAAAAAATATTCACCTTTTAGTTGGCAATTTTCACAGGTTTTTGCCTTATATTCGTACATCTCTCAGTATTTTGATAGCATCACCCTCTAAACACCTCGGATGTGTACGATATTTTATACATAGAAGCCTAGGACATAAAGCTTTAACTTTCGTGCCCATGACCCTCGCATATTTTTTACTATTCACTTTCAAAACATTGCTCGAATTCATATTAGAGAAATAGAAGATTTCTGAACGGGGTACCCCTTTGGTGAATTGGAGATTTCACCAATTTCTCCGAAATGTATTACACTGGTATTCAACTCGTTCGATATTTCTCCCCAAGAGATCTCATGGGTAAATGCTTCTATTGGAGTTGAAACGGAGCCTTAATTCAACATTTGAAAAAATATTCACCTTTTAGTTGGCAATTTTCACAGGTTTTTGCCTTATATTCGTACATCTCTCAGTATTTTGATAGCATCACCCTCTAAACACCTCGGATGTGTACGATATTTTATACATAGAAGCCTAGGACATAAAGCTTTAACTTTCGTGCCCATGACCCTCTCATATTTTTTACTATTCACTTTCAGAACATTGCTCGAATTCATATTAGAGAAATAGAAGATTTCTGAATGGGGTACCCCTTTGGTGAATTGGAGATTTCACCAATTTCTCCGAAATGTATTACACTGGTGTTCAACTCGTTCGATATTTCTCCCCAAGAGATCTCATGGGTAAATGCTTCTATTGGAGTTGAAACGGAGCCTTAATTCAACATTTGAAAAAATATTCACCTTTTAGTTGGCAATTTTCATAGGTTTTTGCCTTATTTTCGTACATCTCTCAGTATTTTGATAGTATCACCCTCTAAACACCTCGGATGTGTACGATATTTTATACATAGAAGCCTAGGACATAAAGCTTTAACTTTCGTGCCCATGACCCTCTCATATTTTATACTATTCACTTTCAAAACATTGCTCGAATTCATATTAGAGAAATCGAAGATTTCTGAAAGGGGTACCCCTTCGGTGTATTGGAGATTTCACCAATTTCTCCGAAATGTATTACACTGGTGTTCGACTCGTTCGATATTTCTCCCCAAGAGATCTCATGGGTAAATGCTTCTATTGGAGTTGAAACGGAGCCTTAATTCAACATTTGAAAAAATATTCACCTTTTAGTTGGCAATTTTCACAGGTTTTTGCCTTATATTCGTACATCTCTCAGTATTTTGATAGCATCACCCTCTAAACACCTCGGATGTGTACGATATTTTATACATAGAAGCCTAGGACATAAAGCTTTAACTTTCGTGCCCATGACCCTCGCATATTTTTTACTATTCACTTTCAGAACATTGCTCGAATTCATATTAGAGAAATAGAAGATTTCTGAATGGGGTACCCCTTTGGTGAATTGGAGATTTCACCAATTTCTCCGAAATGTATTACACTGGTGTTCAACTCGTTCGATATTTCTCCCCAAGAGATCTCATGGGTAAATGCTTCTATTGGAGTTGAAACGGAGCCTTAATTCAACATTTGAAAAAATATTCACCTTTTAGTTGGCAATTTTCACAGGTTTTTGCCTTATTTTCGTACATCTCTCAGTATTTTGATAGTATCACCCTCTAAACACCTCGGATGTGTACGATATTTTATACATAGAAGCCTAGGACATAAAGCTTTAACTTTCGTGCCCATGACCCTCGCATATTTTATACTATTCACTTTCAAAACATTGCTCGAATTCATATTAGAGAAATCGAAGATTTCTGAAAGGGGTACCCCTTCGGTGTATTGGAGATTTCACCAATTTCTCCGAAATGTATTACACTGGTGTTCAACTCGTTCGATATTTCTCCCCAAGAGATCTCATGGGTAAATGCTTCTATTGGAGTTGAAACGGAGCCTTAATTCAACATTTGAAAAAATATTCACCTTTTAGTTGGCAATTTTCACAGGTTTTTGCCTTATATTCTTACATCTCTCAGTATTTTCACAGCATCACCCTCTAAACACCTCGGATGTGTACGATATTTTATACATAGAAGCCTAGGACATAAAGCTTTAACTTTCGTGCCCATGACCCTCGCATATTTTTTACTATTCACTTTCAAAACATTGCTCAAATTCATATTTGAGAAATCGAAGATTTCTGAAAGGGGTACCCCTTTGGTGAATTGGAGATTTCACCAATTTCTCCGAAATGTATTACACTGGTGTTCGACTCGTTCGATATTTCTCCCCAAGAGATCTCATGGGTAAATTCTTCTATTGGAGTTGAAACGGAGCCTTAATTCAACATTTGAAAAAATATTACCCATTTTGTTGGAAATTTTCACAAGTTTTTGCCTAATATTCGTACATCTCTCAGTATTTTGATAGTATTACCCTCTAAACACCTCGGATATACACGTTATTTTATACATAGAAGCCTGAGACATAAAGCTATAACTTTCGTGCCCATGACCCTCGCATATTTTTTACTATTCACTTTCAAAACATTGCTCGAATTCATATTAGAGAAATAGAAGATTTCTGAATGGGGTACCCCTTAGGTGAATTGGAGATTTCACCAATTTCTCCGAAATGTATTACACTGGTGTTCAACTCGTTCGATATTTCTCTCCAAGAGATCTCATATGTAAATGCTTCTATTGGAGTTGAAACGGAGCATTAATTCAACATTTGAAAAAAAAATTACCCTTTTTGTTGGAAATTTTCACAGGTTTTTGCCTTATATTCGTACATCTCTCAGTATTTTGATAGTATCACCCTTTATACACCTCGGATATACACGTTATTTTATACATAGAAGCCTAGGACATAAAGCTATAACTTTCGTGCCCATGACCCTCGCATATTTTTTACTATTCACTTTCAAAACATTGCTCGAATTCATATTAGAGAAATAGAAGATTTCTGAATGGGGTACCCCTTAGGTGAATTGGAGATTTCACCAATTTCTCCGAAATGTATTACACTGGTGTTCAACTCGTTCGATATTTCTCTCCAAGAGATCTCATATGTAAATGCTTCTATTGGAGTTGAAACGGAGCATTAATTCAACATTTGAAAAAAAAATTACCCTTTTTGTTGGAAATTTTCACAGGTTTTTGCCTTATATTCGTACATCTCTCAGTATTTTGATAGTATCACCCTTTATACACCTCGGATATACACGTTATTTTATACATAGAAGCCTAGGACATAAAGCTATAACTTTCGTGCCCATGACCCTCGCATATTTTTTACTATTCACTTTCAAAACATTGCTCGAATTCATATTAGAGAAATAGAAGATTTCTGAATGGGGTACCCCTTTGGTGAATTGGAGATTTCACCAATTTCTCCGAAATGTATTACACTGGTGTTCAACTCGTTCGATATTTCTCCCCAAGAGATCTCATGGGTAAATTCTTCTATTGGAGTTGAAACGGAGCCTTAATTCAACATTTTAAAAAAAATTACCCTTTTTGTTGGAAATTTTCACAAGTTTTTGCCTTATATTCGTACATCTCTCAGTATTTTGATAGCATCACCCTCTAAACACCTCGGATGTGTACGATATTTTATACATAGAAGCCTAGGACATAAAGCTTTAACTTTCGTGCCCATGACCCTCGTATATTTTTTACTATTCACTTTCAAAACATTGCTTGAATTCATATTAGAGAAATAGAAGATTTCTGAAAGGGGTACCCCTTTGGTGAATTGGAGATTTCACCAATTTCTCCGAAATGTATTACACTGGTGTTCAACTCGTTCGATATTTCTCCCCAAGATATCTCATGGGTAAATTCTTCTATTGGAGTTGAAACGGAGCCTTAATTCCACATTTGAAAAAAAATTACCCTTTTTGTTGGAAATTTTCACAAGTTTTTGCCTAATATTCGTACATCTCTCAGTATTTTGATAATATGACCCTCTAAACACCTCGGATATACACGATATTTTATACATTGAAGCATAAGACATAAAGCTATAACTTTCGTGCCCATGACCCTCGCATATTTTTTACTATTCACTTTCAAAACATTGCTCGAATTCATATTAGAGAAATCGAAGATTTCTGAAAGGGGTACCCCTTTGGTGAATTGGAGATTTCACCAATTTCTCTGAAATGTATTACACTGGTGTTCAACTCATTCGATATTTCTCCCCAAGAGATCTCATGGGTAAATTCTTCTATAGGAGTTGAAACGGAGCCTTAATTCCACATTTGAAAAAAAATTACCCTTTTTGTTGGAAATTTTCACAAGTTTTTGCCTAATATTCGTACATCTCTCAGTATTTTGATAGTATTACCCTCTAAACACCTCGGATATACACGATATTTTATACATAGAAGCATAAGACATAAAGCTATAACTTTCGTGCCCATGACCCTCGTATATTTTTTACTATTCACTTTCAAAACATTGCTCGAATTCATATTAGAGAAATCGAAGATTTCTGAAAGGGGTACCCCTTTGGTGAATTGGAGATTTCACCAATTTCTCCGAAATGTATTACACTGGTGTTCGACTCGTTCGATATTTCTCCCCAAGAGATCTCACGGGTAAATTCTTCTATTGGAGTTGAAACGGAGCCTTAATTCAACATTTGAAAAAATATTCACCTTTTAGTTGGAAATTTTCACAGGTTTTTGCCTTATATTCGTACATCTCTCAGTATTTTGATAGCATCACCCTCTAAACACCTCGGATGTGTACGATATTTTATACATAGAAGCATAAGACATAAAGCTATAACTTTTGTGCCCATGACCCTCGCATATTTTTTACTATTCACTTTCAAAACATTGCTTGAATTCATATTAGAGAAATCGAAGATTTCTGAAAGGGGTACCCCTTTGGTGAATTGGAGATTTCACCAATTTCTCCGAAATGTATTACACTGGTGTTCGACTCGTTCGATATTTCTCCCCAAGAGATCTCATGGGTAAATGCTTCTATTGGAGTTGAAACGGAGCCTTAATTCAACATTTGAAAAAATATTCACCTTTTAGTTGGCAATTTTCACAGGTTTTTGCCTTATATTCGTACATCTCTCAGTATTATGATAGCATCACCCTCTAAACACCTCGGATGTGTACGATATTTTATACATAGAAGCCTAGGACATAAAGCTTTAACTTTCGTGCCCATGACCCTCGCATATTTTTTACTATTCACCTTCAAAACATTGCTTGAATTCATATTAGAGAAATAGAAGATTTCTGAAAGGGGTACCCCTTTGGTGAATTGGAGATTTCACCAATTTTTCCGAAATGTATTACACTGGTGTTCAACTCGTTCGATATTTCTCCCCAAGAGATCTCATGGGTAAATGCTTCTATTGGAGTTGAAACGGAGCCTTAATTCCACATTTGAAAAAAAATTACCCTTTTTGTTGGAAATTTTCACAAGTTTTTGCCTAATATTCGTACATCTCTCAGTATTTTGATAGTATTACCCTCTAAACACCTTGGATATACACGATATTTTATACATAGAAGCATAAGACATAAAGCTATAACTTTCGTGCCCATGACCCTCGTATATTTTTTACTATTCACTTTCAAAACATTGCTCGAATTCATATTAGAGAAATCGAAGATTTCTGAAAGGGGTACCCCTTTGGTGAATTGGAGATTTCACCAATTTCTCCGAAATGTATTACACTGGTGTTCGACTCGTTCGATATTTCTCCCCAAGAGATCTCATGGGTAAATTCTTCTATTGGAGTTGAAACGGAGCCTTAATTCAACATTTGAAAAAATATTCACCTTTTAGTTGGAAATTTTCACAGGTTTTTGCCTTATATTCGTACATCTCTCAGTATTTTGATAGCATCACCCTCTAAACACCTCGGATGTGTACGATATTTTATACATAGAAGCATAAGACATAAAGCTATAACTTTCGTGCCCATGACCCTCGCATATTTTTTACTATTCACTTTCAAAACATTGCTTGAATTCATATTAGAGAAATCGAAGATTTCTGAAAGGGGTACCCCTTTGGTGAATTGGAGATTTCACCAATTTCTCCGAAATGTATTACACTGGTGTTCGACTCGTTCGATATTTCTCCCCAAGAGATCTCATGGGTAAATGCTTCTATTGGAGTTGAAACGGAGCCTTAATTCAACATTTGAAAAAATATTCACCTTTTAGTTGGCAATTTTCACAGGTTTTTGCCTTATATTCGTACATCTCTCAGTATTTTGATAGCATCACCCTCTAAACACCTCGGATGTGTACGATATTTTATACATAGAAGCCTAGGACATAAAGCTTTAACTTTCGTGGCCATGACCCTCGCATATTTTTTACTATTCACCTTCAAAACATTGCTTGAATTCATATTAGAGAAATAGAAGATTTCTGAAAGGGGTACCCCTTTGGTGAATTGGAGATTTCACCAATTTTTCCGAAATGTATTACACTGGTGTTCAACTCGTTCGATATTTCTCCCCAAGAGATCTCATGGGTAAATGCTTCTATTGGAGTTGAAACGGAGCCTTAATTCCACATTTGAAAAAAAATTACCCTTTTTGTTGGAAATTTTCACAAGTTTTTGCCTAATATTCGTACATCTCTCAGTATTTTGATAATATGACCCTCTAAACACCTCGGATATACACGATATTTTATACATAGAAGCATAAGACATAAAGCTATAACTTTCGTGCCCATGACCCTCGCATATTTTTTACTATTCACTTTCAAAACATTGCTCGAATTCATATTAAAGAAATCGAAGATTTCTGAAAGGGGTACCCCTTTGGTGAATTGGAGATTTCACCAATTTCTCCGAAATGTATTACACTGGTGTTCAACTCATTCGATATTTCTCCCCAAGAGATCTCATGGGTAAATTCTTCTATTGGAGTTGAAACGGAGCCTTAATTCCACATTTGAAAAAAAATTACCCTTTTTGTTGGAAATTTTCACAAGTTTTTGCCTAATATTCGTACATCTCTCAGTATTTTGATAGTATTACCCTCTAAACACCTTGGATATACACGATATTTTATACATAGAAGCATAAGACATAAAGCTATAACTTTCGTGCCCATGACCCTAGTATATTTTTTACTATTCACTTTCAAAACATTGCTCGAATTCATATTAGAGAAATCGAAGATTTCTGAAAGGGGTGTACCCCTTTGGTGAATTGGAGATTTCACCAATTTCTCCGAAATGTATTACACTGGTGTTCGACTCGTTCGATATTTCTCCCCAAGAGATCTCATGGGTAAATGCTTCTATTGGAGTTGAAACGGAGCCTTAATTCAACATTTGAAAAAATATTCACCTTTTAGTTGGCAATTTTCACAGGTTTTTGCCTTATATTCGTACATCTCTCAGTATTTTGATAGCATCACCCTCTAAACACCTCGGATGTGTATGATATTTTATACATAGAAGCCTAGGACATAAAGCTTTAACTTTCGTGCCCATGACCCTCGCATATTTTTTACTATTCACTTTCAAAACATTGCTCGAATTCATATTAGAGAAATAGAAGATTTCTGAAAGGGGTACCCCTTTGGTGAATTGGAGATTTCACCAATTTCTCCGAAATGTATTACACTGGTGTTCAACTCGTTCGATATTTCTCCCCAAGAGATCTCATGGGTAAATGCTTCTATTGGAGTTGAAACGGAGCCTTAATTCCACATTTGAAAAAAAATTACCCTTTTTGTTGGAAATTTTCACAAGTTTTTGCCTAATATT
Source organism: Humulus lupulus (assembly GCF_963169125.1). Lineage (NCBI taxonomy): Eukaryota > Viridiplantae > Streptophyta > Magnoliopsida > Rosales > Cannabaceae > Humulus > Humulus lupulus. The sequence continues at coordinate 182,321,095 of NC_084802.1, read as the reverse complement.
CGTACATCTCTCAGTATTTTGATAGTATTACCCTCTAAACACCTTGGATATACACGATATTTTATACATAGAAGCATAAGACATAAAGCTATAACTTTCGTGCCCATGACCCTCGTATATTTTTTACTATTCACTTTCAAAACATTGCTCGAATTCATATTAGAGAAATCGAAGATTTCTGAAAGGGGTACCCCTTTGGTGAATTGGAGATTTCACCAATTTCTCCGAAATGTATTACACTGGTGTTCGACTCGTTCGATATTTCTCCCCAAGAGATCTCATGGGTAAATTCTTCTATTGGAGTTGAAACGGAGCCTTAATTCAACATTTGAAAAAATATTCACCTTTTAGTTGGAAATTTTCACAGGTTTTTGCCTTATATTCGTACATCTCTCAGTATTTTGATAGCATCACCCTCTAAACACCTCGGATGTGTACGATATTTTATACATAGAAGCATAAGACATAAAGCTTTAACTTTCGTGCCCATGACCCTCGCATATTTTTTACTATTCACTTTCAAAACATTGCTCGAATTCATATTTGAGAAATCGAAGATTTCTGAAAGGGGTACCCCTTTGGTGAATTGGAGATTTCACCAATTTCTCCGAAATGTATTACACTGGTGTTCGACTCGTTCGATATTTCTCCCCAAGAGATCTCATGGGTAAATGCTTCTATTGGAGTTGAAACGGAGCCTTAATTCAACATTTGAAAAAATATTCACCTTTTAGTTGGCAATTTTCACAGGTTTTTGCCTTATATTCGTACATCTCTCAGTATTTTGATAGCATCACCCTCTAAACACCTCGGATGTGTATGATATTTTATACATAGAAGCCTAGGACATAAAGCTTTAACTTTCGTGCCCATGACCCTCGCATATTTTTTACTATTCACTTTCAAAACATTGCTCGAATTCATATTAGAGAAATAGAAGATTTCTGAAAGGGGTACCCCTTTGGTGAATTGGAGATTTCACCAATTTCTCCGAAATGTATTACACTGGTGTTCAACTCGTTCGATATTTCTCCCCAAGAGATCTCATGGGTAAATGCTTCTATTGGAGTTGAAACGGAGCCTTAATTCCACATTTGAAAAAAAATTACCCTTTTTGTTGGAAATTTTCACAAGTTTTTGCCTAATATTCGTACATCTCTCAGTATATTGATAGTATTACCCTCTAAACACCTTGGATATACACGATATTTTATACATAGAAGCATAAGACATAAAGCTATAACTTTCGTGCCCATGACCCTCGTATATTTTTTACTATTCACTTTCAAAACATTGCTCGAATTCATATTAGAGAAATCGAAGATTTCTGAAAGGGGTACCCCTTTGGTGAATTGGAGATTTCACCAATTTCTCCGAAATGTATTACACTGGTGTTCGACTCGTTCGATATTTCTCCCCAAGAGATCTCATGGGTAAATTCTTCTATTGGAGTTGAAACGGAGCCTTAATTCAACATTTGAAAAAATATTCACCTTTTAGTTGGAAATTTTCACAGGTTTTTGCCTTATATTCGTACATCTCTCAGTATTTTGATAGCATCACCCTCTAAACACCTCGGATGTGTACGATATTTTATACATAGAAGCATAAGACATAAAGCTTTAACTTTCGTGCCCATGACCCTCGCATATTTTTTACTATTCACTTTCAAAACATTGCTCGAATTCATATTTGAGAAATCGAAGATTTCTGAAAGGGGTACCCCTTTGGTGAATTGGAGATTTCACCAATTTCTCCGAAATGTATTACACTGGTGTTCGACTCGTTCGATATTTCTCCCCAAGAGATCTCATGGGTAAATGCTTCTATTGGAGTTGAAACGGAGCCTTAATTCAACATTTGAAAAAATATTCACCTTTTAGTTGGCAATTTTCACAGGTTTTTGCCTTATATTCGTACATCTCTCAGTATTTTGATAGCATCACCCTCTAAACACCTCGGATGTGTATGATATTTTATACATAGAAGCCTAGGACATAAAGCTTTAACTTTCGTGCCCATGACCCTCGCATATTTTTTACTATTCACTTTCAAAACATTGCTCGAATTCATATTAGAGAAATAGAAGATTTCTGAAAGGGGTACCCCTTTGGTGAATTGGAGATTTCACCAATTTCTCCGAAATGTATTACACTGGTGTTCAACTCGTTCGATATTTCTCCCCAAGAGATCTCATGGGTAAATGCTTCTATTGGAGTTGAAACGGAGCCTTAATTCCACATTTGAAAAAAAATTACCCTTTTTGTTGGAAATTTTCACAAGTTTTTGCCTAATATTCGTACATCTCTCAGTATATTGATAGTATTACCCTCTAAACACCTTGGATATACACGATATTTTATACATAGAAGCATAAGACATAAAGCTATAACTTTCGTGCCCATGACCCTCGTATATTTTTTACTATTCACTTTCAAAACATTGCTCGAATTCATATTAGAGAAATCGAAGATTTCTGAAAGGGGTACCCCTTTGGTGAATTGGAGATTTCACCAATTTCTCCGAAATGTATTACACTGGTGTTCGACTCGTTCGATATTTCTCCCCAAGAGATCTCATGGGTAAATTCTTCTATTGGAGTTGAAACGGAGCCTTAATTCAACATTTGAAAAAATATTCACCTTTTAGTTGGAAATTTTCACAGGTTTTTGCCTTATATTCGTACATCTCTCAGTATTTTGATAGCATCACCCTCTAAACACCTCGGATGTGTACGATATTTTATACATAGAAGCATAAGACATAAAGCTATAACTTTCGTGCCCATGACCCTCGCATATTTTTTACTATTCACTTTCAAAACATTGCTTGAATTCATATTAGAGAAATCGAAGATTTCTGAAAGGGGTACCCCTTTGGTGAATTGGAGATTTCACCAATTTCTCCGAAATGTATTACACTGGTGTTCGACTCATTCGATATTTCTCCCCAAGAGATCTCATGGGTAAATGCTTCTATTGGAGTTGAAACGGAGCCTTAATTCAACATTTGAAAAAATATTCACCTTTTAGTTGGCAATTTTCACAGGTTTTTGCCTTATATTCGTACATCTCTCAGTATTTTGATAGCATCACCCTCTAAACACCTCGGATGTGTACGATATTTTATACATAGAAGCCTAGGACATAAAGCTTTAACTTTCGTGGCCATGACCCTCGCATATTTTTTACTATTCACCTTCAAAACATTGCTTGAATTCATATTAGAGAAATAGAAGATTTCTGAAAGGGGTACCCCTTTGGTGAATTGGAGATTTCACCAATTTTTCCGAAATGTATTACACTGGTGTTCAACTCGTTCGATATTTCTCCCCAAGAGATCTCATGGGTAAATGCTTCTATTGGAGTTGAAACGGAGCCTTAATTCCACATTTGAAAAAAAATTACCCTTTTTGTTGGAAATTTTCACAAGTTTTTGCCTAATATTCGTACATCTCTCAGTATTTTGATAATATGACCCTCTAAACACCTCGGATATACACGATATTTTATACATAGAAGCATAAGACATAAAGCTATAACTTTCGTGCCCATGACCCTCGCATATTTTTTACTATTCACTTTCAAAACATTGCTCGAATTCATATTAAAGAAATCGAAGATTTCTGAAAGGGGTACCCCTTTGGTGAATTGGAGATTTCACCAATTTCTCCGAAATGTATTACACTGGTGTTCAACTCATTCGATATTTCTCCCCAAGAGATCTCATGGGTAAATTCTTCTATTGGAGTTGAAACGGAGCCTTAATTCCACATTTGAAAAAAAATTACCCTTTTTGTTGGAAATTTTCACAAGTTTTTGCCTAATATTCGTACATCTCTCAGTATTTTGATAGTATTACCCTCTAAACACCTTGGATATACACGATATTTTATACATAGAAGCATAAGACATAAAGCTATAACTTTCGTGCCCATGACCCTAGTATATTTTTTACTATTCACTTTCAAAACATTGCTCGAATTCATATTAGAGAAATCGAAGATTTCTGAAAGGGGTGTACCCCTTTGGTGAATTGGAGATTTCACCAATTTCTCCGAAATGTATTACACTGGTGTTCGACTCGTTCGATATTTCTCCCCAAGAGATCTCATGGGTAAATGCTTCTATTGGAGTTGAAACGGAGCCTTAATTCAACATTTGAAAAAATATTCACCTTTTAGTTGGCAATTTTCACAGGTTTTTGCCTTATATTCGTACATCTCTCAGTATTTTGATAGCATCACCCTCTAAACACCTCGGATGTGTATGATATTTTATACATAGAAGCCTAGGACATAAAGCTTTAACTTTCGTGCCCATGACCCTCGCATATTTTTGACTATTCACTTTCAAAACATTGCTCGAATTCATATTAGAGAAATAGAAGATTTCTGAAAGGGGTACCCCTTTGGTGAATTGGAGATTTCACCAATTTCTCCGAAATGTATTACACTGGTGTTCAACTCGTTCGATATTTCTCCCCAAGAGATCTCATGGGTAAATGCTTCTATTGGAGTTGAAACGGAGCCTTAATTCCACATTTGAAAAAAAATTACCCTTTTTGTTGGAAATTTTCACAAGTTTTTGCCTAATATTCGTACATCTCTCAGTATTTTGATAATATGACCCTCTAAACACCTCGGATATACACGATATTTTATACATAGAAGCATAAGACATAAAGCTATAACTTTCGTGCCCATGACCCTCGCATATTTTTTACTATTCACTTTCAAAACATTGCTCGAATTCATATTAAAGAAATCGAAGATTTCTGAAAGGGGTACCCCTTTGGTGAATTGGAGATTTCACCAATTTCTCCGAAATGTATTACACTGGTGTTCAACTCATTCGATATTTCTCCCCAAGAGATCTCATGGGTAAATTCTTCTATTGGAGTTGAAACGGAGCCTTAATTCCACATTTGAAAAAAAATTACCCTTTTTGTTGGAAATTTTCACAAGTTTTTGCCTAATATTCGTACATCTCTCAGTATTTTGATAGTATTACCCTCTAAACACCTTGGATATACACGATATTTTATACATAGAAGCATAAGACATAAAGCTATAACTTTCGTGCCCATGACCCTAGTATATTTTTTACTATTCACTTTCAAAACATTGCTCGAATTCATATTAGAGAAATCGAAGATTTCTGAAAGGGGTGTACCCCTTTGGTGAATTGGAGATTTCACCAATTTCTCCGAAATGTATTACACTGGTGTTCGACTCGTTCGATATTTCTCCCCAAGAGATCTCATGGGTAAATGCTTCTATTGGAGTTGAAACGGAGCCTTAATTCAACATTTGAAAAAATATTCACCTTTTAGTTGGCAATTTTCACAGGTTTTTGCCTTATATTCGTACATCTCTCAGTATTTTGATAGCATCACCCTCTAAACACCTCGGATGTGTATGATATTTTATACATAGAAGCCTAGGACATAAAGCTTTAACTTTCGTGCCCATGACCCTCGCATATTTTTTACTATTCACTTTCAAAACATTGCTCGAATTCATATTAGAGAAATAGAAGATTTCTGAAAGGGGTACCCCTTTGGTGAATTGGAGATTTCACCAATTTCTCCGAAATGTATTACACTGGTGTTCAACTCGTTCGATATTTCTCCCCAAGAGATCTCATGGGTAAATGCTTCTATTGGAGTTGAAACGGAGCCTTAATTCCACATTTGAAAAAAAATTACCCTTTTTGTTGGAAATTTTCACAAGTTTTTGCCTAATATTCGTACATCTCTCAGTATTTTGATAGTATTACCCTCTAAACACCTCGGATATACACGTTATTTTATACATAGAAGCCTGAGACATAAAGCTATAACTTTCGTGCCCATGACCCTCGCATATTTTTTACTATTCACTTTCAAAACATTGCTCGAATTCATATTTGAGAAATCGAAGATTTCTGAAAGGGGTACCCCTTTGGTGAATTGGAGATTTCACCAATTTCTCCGAAATGTATTACACTGGTGTTCAACTCGTTCGATATTTCTCCCCAAGAGATTTCATGGGTAAATGCTTCTATTGGAGTTGAAACGGAGCCTTAATTCAACATTTGAAAAAATATTCACCTTTTAGTTGGCAATTTTCACAGGTTTTTGCCTTATATTCGTACATCTCTCAGTATTTTGATAGCATCACCCTCTAAACACCTCGGATGTGTACGATATTTTATACATAGAAGCCTAGGACATAAAGCTTTAACTTTCGTGGCCATGACCCTCGCATATTTTTTACTATTCACCTTCAAAACATTGCTTGAATTCATATTAGAGAAATAGAAGATTTCTGAAAGGGGTACCCCTTTGGTGAATTGGAGATTTCACCAATTTTTCCGAAATGTATTACACTGGTGTTCAACTCGTTCGATATTTCTCCCCAAGAGATCTCATGGGTAAATGCTTCTATTGGAGTTGAAACGGAGCCTTAATTCCACATTTGAAAAAAAATTACCCTTTTTGTTGGAAATTTTCACAAGTTTTTGCCTAATATTCGTACATCTCTCAGTATTTTGATAATATGACCCTCTAAACACCTCGGATATACACGATATTTTATACATAGAAGCATAAGACATAAAGCTATAACTTTCGTGCCCATGACCCTCGCATATTTTTTACTATTCACTTTCAAAACATTGCTCGAATTCATATTAAAGAAATCGAAGATTTCTGAAAGGGGTACCCCTTTGGTGAATTGGAGATTTCACCAATTTCTCCGAAATGTATTACACTGGTGTTCAACTCATTCGATATTTCTCCCCAAGAGATCTCATGGGTAAATTCTTCTATTGGAGTTGAAACGGAGCCTTAATTCCACATTTGAAAAAAAATTACCCTTTTTGTTGGAAATTTTCACAAGTTTTTGCCTAATATTCGTACATCTCTCAGTATTTTGATAGTATTACCCTCTAAACACCTTGGATATACACGATATTTTATACATAGAAGCATAAGACATAAAGCTATAACTTTCGTGCCCATGACCCTAGTATATTTTTTACTATTCACTTTCAAAACATTGCTCGAATTCATATTAGAGAAATCGAAGATTTCTGAAAGGGGTGTACCCCTTTGGTGAATTGGAGATTTCACCAATTTCTCCGAAATGTATTACACTGGTGTTCGACTCGTTCGATATTTCTCCCCAAGAGATCTCATGGGTAAATGCTTCTATTGGAGTTGAAACGGAGCCTTAATTCAACATTTGAAAAAATATTCACCTTTTAGTTGGCAATTTTCACAGGTTTTTGCCTTATATTCGTACATCTCTCAGTATTTTGATAGCATCACCCTCTAAACACCTCGGATGTGTATGATATTTTATACATAGAAGCCTAGGACATAAAGCTTTAACTTTCGTGCCCATGACCCTCGCATATTTTTTACTATTCACTTTCAAAACATTGCTCGAATTCATATTAGAGAAATAGAAGATTTCTGAAAGGGGTACCCCTTTGGTGAATTGGAGATTTCACCAATTTCTCCGAAATGTATTACACTGGTGTTCAACTCGTTCGATATTTCTCCCCAAGAGATCTCATGGGTAAATGCTTCTATTGGAGTTGAAACGGAGCCTTAATTCCACATTTGAAAAAAAATTACCCTTTTTGTTGGAAATTTTCACAAGTTTTTGCCTAATATTCGTACATCTCTCAGTATTTTGATAGTATTACCCTCTAAACACCTTGGATATACACGATATTTTATACATAGAAGCATAAGACATAAAGCTATAACTTTCGTGCCCATGACCCTCGTATATTTTTTACTATTCACTTTCAAAACATTGCTCGAATTCATATTAGAGAAATCGAAGATTTCTGAAAGGGGTACCCCTTTGGTGAATTGGAGATTTCACCAATTTCTCCGAAATGTATTACACTGGTGTTCGACTCGTTCGATATTTCTCCCCAAGAGATCTCATGGGTAAATTCTTCTATTGGAGTTGAAACGGAGCCTTAATTCAACATTTGAAAAAATATTCACCTTTTAGTTGGAAATTTTCACAGGTTTTTGCCTTATATTCGTACATCTCTCAGTATTTTGATAGCATCACCCTCTAAACACCTCGGATGTGTACGATATTTTATACATAGAAGCATAAGACATAAAGCTTTAACTTTCGTGCCCATGACCCTCGCATATTTTTTACTATTCACTTTCAAAACATTGCTCGAATTCATATTTGAGAAATCGAAGATTTCTGAAAGGGGTACCCCTTTGGTGAATTGGAGATTTCACCAATTTCTCCGAAATGTATTACACTGGTGTTCGACTCGTTCGATATTTCTCCCCAAGAGATCTCATGGGTAAATGCTTCTATTGGAGTTGAAACGGAGCCTTAATTCAACATTTGAAAAAATATTCACCTTTTAGTTGGCAATTTTCACAGGTTTTTGCCTTATATTCGTACATCTCTCAGTATTTTGATAGCATCACCCTCTAAACACCTCGGATGTGTATGATATTTTATACATAGAAGCCTAGGACATAAAGCTTTAACTTTCGTGCCCATGACCCTCGCATATTTTTTACTATTCACTTTCAAAACATTGCTCGAATTCATATTAGAGAAATAGAAGATTTCTGAAAGGGGTACCCCTTTGGTGAATTGGAGATTTCACCAATTTCTCCGAAATGTATTACACTGGTGTTCAACTCGTTCGATATTTCTCCCCAAGAGATCTCATGGGTAAATGCTTCTATTGGAGTTGAAACGGAGCCTTAATTCCACATTTGAAAAAAAATTACCCTTTTTGTTGGAAATTTTCACAAGTTTTTGCCTAATATTCGTACATCTCTCAGTATTTTGATAGTATTACCCTCTAAACACCTTGGATATACACGATATTTTATACATAGAAGCATAAGACATAAAGCTATAACTTTCGTGCCCATGACCCTCGTATATTTTTTACTATTCACTTTCAAAACATTGCTCGAATTCATATTAGAGAAATCGAAGATTTCTGAAAGGGGTACCCCTTTGGTGAATTGGAGATTTCACCAATTTCTCCGAAATGTATTACACTGGTGTTCGACTCGTTCGATATTTCTCCCCAAGAGATCTCATGGGTAAATTCTTCTATTGGAGTTGAAACGGAGCCTTAATTCAACATTTGAAAAAATATTCACCTTTTAGATGGAAATTTTCACAGGTTTTTGCCTTATATTCGTACATCTCTCAGTATTTTGATAGCATCACCCTCTAAACACCTCGGATGTGTACGATATTTTATACATAGAAGCATAAGACATAAAGCTTTAACTTTCGTGCCCATGACCCTCGCATATTTTTTACTATTCACTTTCAAAACATTGCTCGAATTCATATTTGAGAAATCGAAGATTTCTGAAAGGGGTACCCCTTTGGTGAATTGGAGATTTCACCAATTTCTCCGAAATGTATTACACTGGTGTTCGACTCGTTCGATATTTCTCCCCAAGAGATCTCATGGGTAAATGCTTCTATTGGAGTTGAAACGGAGCCTTAATTCAACATTTGAAAAAATATTCACCTTTTAGTTGGCAATTTTCACAGGTTTTTGCCTTATATTCGTACATCTCTCAGTATTTTGATAGCATCACCCTCTAAACACCTCGGATGTGTACGATATTTTATACATAGAAGCCTAGGACATAAAGCTTTAACTTTCGTGCCCATGACCCTCGCATATTTTTTACTATTCACCTTCAAAACATTGCTTGAATTCATATTAGAGAAATAGAAGATTTCTGAAAGGGGTACCCCTTTGGTGAATTGGAGATTTCACCAATTTTTCCGAAATGTATTACACTGGTGTTCAACTCGTTCGATATTTCTCCCCAAGAGATCTCATGGGTAAATGCTTCTATTGGAGTTGAAACGGAGCCTTAATTCCACATTTGAAAAAAAATTACCCTTTTTGTTGGAAATTTTCACAAGTTTTTGCCTTATATTCGTACATCTCTCAGTATTTTGATAGTATCACCTTCTAAACACCTCGGATATACACGATATTTTATACATAGAATGCTAAGACATAAAGCTATAACTTTCGTGCCCATGACCCTCGCATATTTTTTACTATTCACTTTCAAAACATTGCTCGAATTCATATTAGAGAAATCGAAGATTTCTGAAAGGGGTACCCCTTTGGTGAATTGGAGATTTCACCAATTTCTCCGAAATGTATTACACTGGTGTTCAACTCATTCGATATTTCTCCCCAAGAGATCTCATGGGTAAATTCTTCTATAGGATTTGAAACGGAGCCTTAATTCCACATTTGAAAAAAAATTACCCTTTTTGTTGGAAATTTTCACAAGTTTTTGCCTAATATTCGTACATCTCTCAGTATGTTGATAGTATTACCTTCTAAACACCTTGGATATACACGATATTTTATACATAGAAGCATAAGACATAAAGCTATAACTTTCGTCCCCATGACCCTCGTATATTTTTTACTATTCACTTTCAAAACATTGCTCGAGTTCATATTAGAGAAATCGAAGATTTCTGAAAGGGGTACCCCTTTGGTGAATTGGAGATTTCACCAATTTCTCCGAAATGTATTACACTGGTGTTCGACTCGTTTGATATTTCTCCCCAAGAGATCTCATGGGTAAATGCTTCTATTGGAGTTGAAACGGAGCCTTAATTCAACATTTGAAAAAATATTCACCTTTTAGTTGGGAATTTTCACAGGTTTTTGCCTTATATTCGTACATCTCTCAGTATTTTGATAGCATCACCCTCTAAACACCTCGGATGTGTACGATATTTTATACATAGAAGCCTAGGACATAAAGCTTTAACTTTCGTGCCCATGACCCTCGCATATTTTTTACTATTCACCTTCAAAACATTGCTTGAATTCATATTAGAGAAATAGAAGATTTCTGAAAGGGGTACCCCTTTGGTGAATTGGAGATTTCATCAATTTCTCTGAAATGTATTACACTGGTGTTCAACTCGTTCGATATTTCTCCCCAAGAGATCTCATGGGTAAATGCTTCTATTGGAGTTGAAACGGAGCCTTAATTCCACATTTGAAAAAAAATTACCCTTTTTGTTGGAAATTTTCACAAGTTTTTGCCTAATATTCGTACATCTCTCAGTATTTTGATAGTATTACCCTCTAAACACCTCGGATATACACGATATTTTATACATAGAAGCATAAGACATAAAGCTATAACTTTCGTGCCCATGACCCTCGCATATTTTTTACTATTCACTTTCAAAACATTGCTCGAATTCATATTTGAGAAATCGAAGATTTCTGAAAGGGGTACCCCTTTGGTGAATTGGAGATTTCACCAATTTCTCCGAAATGTATTACACTGGTGTTCAACTCGTTCGATATTTCTCCCCAAGAGATCTCATGGGTAAATTCTTCTATTGGAGTTGAAACGGAGCCTTAATTCCACATTTGAAAAAAAATTACCCTTTTTGTTGGAAATTTTCACAAGTTTTTGCCTTATATTCGTACATCTCTCAGTATTTTGATAGTATCACCTTCTAAACACCTCGGATATACACGATATTTTATACATAGAATGCTAAGACATAAAGCTATAACTTTCGTGCCCATGACCCTCGCATATTTTTTACTATTCACTTTCAAAACATTGCTCGAGTTCATATTAGAGAAATCGAAGATTTCTGAAAGGGGTACCCCTTTGGTGAATTGGAGATTTCACCAATTTCTCCGAAATGTATTACACTGGTGTTCGACTCGTTCGATATTTCTCCCCAAGAGATCTCATGGGTAAATGCTTCTATTGGAGTTGAAACGGAGCCTTAATTCAACATTTGAAAAAATATTCACCTTTTAGTTGGCAATTTTCACAGGTTTTTGCCTTATATTCGTACATCTCTCAGTATTTTGATAGCATCACCCTCTAAACACCTCGGATGTGTACGATATTTTATACATAGAAGCCTAGGACATAAAGCTTTAACTTTCGTGCCCATGACCCTCGCATATTTTTTACTATTCACCTTCAAAACATTGCTTGTATTCATATTAGAGAAATAGAAGATTTCTGAAAGGGGTACCCCTTTGGTGAATTGGAGATTTCATCAATTTCTCTGAAATGTATTACACTGGTGTTCAACTCGTTCGATATTTCTCCCCAAGAGATCTCATGGGTAAATGCTTCTATTGGAGTTGAAACGGAGCCTTAATTCCACATTTGAAAAAAAATTACCCTTTTTGTTGGAAATTTTCACAAGTTTTTGCCTAATATTCGTACATCTCTCAGTATTTTGATAGTATTACCCTCTAAACACCTCGGATATACACGATATTTTATACATAGAAGCATAAGACATAAAGCTATAACTTTCGTGCCCATGACCCTCGCATATTTTTTACTATTCACTTTCAAAACATTGCTCGAATTCATATTTGAGAAATCGAAGATTTCTGAAAGGGGTACCCCTTTGGTGAATTGGAGATTTCACCAATTTCTCCGAAATGTTTTACACTGGTGTTCAACTCGTTCGATATTTCTCCCCAAGAGATCTCATGGGTAAATGCTTCTATTGGAGTTGAAACGGAGCCTTAATTCCACATTTGAAAAAAAATTACCCTTTTTGTTGGAAATTTTCACAAGTTTTTGCCTAATATTCGTACATCTCTCAGTATTTTGATAGTATTACCCTCTAAACACCTCGGATATACACGATATTTTATACATAGAAGTATAAGACATAAAGCTATAACTTTCGTGCCCATGACCCTCGCATATTTTTTACTATTCACTTTCAAAACATTGCTCGAATTCATATTTGAGAAATCGAAGATTTCTGAAAGGGGTACCCCTTTGGTGAATTGGAGATTTCACCAATTTCTCCGAAATGTATTACACTGGTGTTCAACTCGTTCGATATTTCTCCCCAAGAGATCTCATGGGTAAATTCTTCTATTGGAGTTGAAACGGAGCCTTAATTCCACATTTGAAAAAAAATTACCCTTTTTGTTGGAAATTTTCACAAGTTTTTGCCTTATATTCGTACATCTCTCAGTATTTTGATAGTATTACCTTCTAAACACCTCGGATATACACGATATTTTATACATAGAATGCTAAGACATAAAGCTATAACTTTCGTGCCCATGACCCTCGCATATTTTTTACTATTCACTTTCAAAACATTGCTCGAATTCATATTAGAGAAATCGAAGATTTCTGAAAGGGGTACCCCTTTGGTGAATTGGAGATTTCACCAATTTCTCCGAAATGTATTACACTGGTGTTCCACTCATTCGATATTTCTCCCCAAGAGATCTCATGGGTAAATTCTTCTATAGGAGTTGAAACGGAGCCTTAATTCCACATTTGAAAAAAAATTACCCTTTTTGTTGGAAATTTTCACAAGTTTTTGCCTAATATTCGTACATCTCTCAGTATGTTGATAGTATTACCCTCTAAACACCTTGGATATACACGATATTTTATACATAGAAGCATAAGACATAAAGCTATAACTTTCGTGCCCATGACCCTCGTATATTTTTTACTATTCACTTTCAAAACATTGCTCGAGTTCATATTAGAGAAATCGAAGATTTCTGAAAGGGGTACCCCTTTGGTGAATTGGAGATTTCATCAATTTCTCTGAAATGTATTACACTGGTGTTCAACTCGTTCGATATTTCTCCCCAAGAGATCTCATGGGTAAATGCTTCTATTGGAGTTGAAACGGAGCCTTAATTCCACATTTGAAAAAAAATTACCCTTTTTGTTGGAAATTTTCACAAGTTTTTGCCTAATATTCGTACATCTCTCAGTATTTTGATAGTATTACCCACTAAACACCTCGGATATACACGATATTTTATACATAGAAGCATAAGACATAAAGCTATAACTTTCGTGCCCATGACCCTCGCATATTTTTTACTATTCACTTTCAAAACATTGCTCGAATTCATATTTGAGAAATCGAAGATTTCTGAAAGGGGTACCCCTTTGGTGAATTGGAGATTTCACCAATTTCTCCGAAATGTATTACACTGGTGTTCAACTCGTTCGATATTTCTCCCCAAGAGATCTCATGGGTAAATTCTTCTATTGGAGTTGAAACGGAGCCTTAATTCAACATTTGAAAAAAAATTACCCTTTTTGTTGGAAATTTTCACAAGTTTTTGCCTAATATTCGTACATCTCTCAGTATTTTGATAGTATTACCCTCTAAACACCTCGGATATACACGATATTTTATACATAGAAGCATAAGACATAAAGCTATAACTTTCGTGCCCATGACCCTCGCATATTTTTTACTATTCACTTTCAAAACATTGCTCGAATTCATATTTGAGAAATCGAAGATTTCTGAAAGGGGTACCCCTTTGGTGAATTGGAGATTTCACCAATTTCTCCGAAATGTATTACACTGGTGTTCAACTCGTTCGATATTTCTCCCCAAGAGATCTCATGGGTAAATTCTTCTATTGGAGTTGAAACGGAGCCTTAATTCCACATTTGAAAAAAAATTACCCTTTTTGTTGGAAATTTTCACAAGTTTTTGCCTTATATTCGTACATCTCTCAGTATTTTGATAGTATTACCTTCTAAACACCTCGGATATACACGATATTTTATACATAGAATGCTAAGACATAAAGCTATAACTTTCGTGCCCATGACCCTCGCATATTTTTTACTATTCACTTTCAAAACATTGCTCGAATTCATATTAGAGAAATCGAAGATTTCTGAAAGGGGTACCCCTTTGGTGAATTGGAGATTTCACCAATTTCTCCGAAATGTATTACACTGGTGTTCCACTCATTCGATATTTCTCCCCAAGAGATCTCATGGGTAAATTCTTCTATAGGAGTTGAAACGGAGCCTTAATTCCACATTTGAAAAAAAATTACCCTTTTTGTTGGAAATTTTCACAAGTTTTTGCCTAATATTCGTACATCTCTCAGTATGTTGATAGTATTACCCTCTAAACACCTTGGATATACACGATATTTTATACATAGAAGCATAAGACATAAAGCTATAACTTTCGTGCCCATGACCCTCGTATATTTTTTACTATTCACTTTCAAAACATTGCTCGAGTTCATATTAGAGAAATCGAAGATTTCTGAAAGGGGTACCCCTTTGGTGAATTGGAGATTTCATCAATTTCTCTGAAATGTATTACACTGGTGTTCAACTCGTTCGATATTTCTCCCCAAGAGATCTCATGGGTAAATGCTTCTATTGGAGTTGAAACGGAGCCTTAATTCCACATTTGAAAAAAAATTACCCTTTTTGTTGGAAATTTTCACAAGTTTTTGCCTAATATTCGTACATCTCTCAGTATTTTGATAGTATTACCCACTAAACACCTCGGATATACACGATATTTTATACATAGAAGCATAAGACATAAAGCTATAACTTTCGTGCCCATGACCCTCGCATATTTTTTACTATTCACTTTCAAAACATTGCTCGAATTCATATTTGAGAAATCGAAGATTTCTGAAAGGGGTACCCCTTTGGTGAATTGGAGATTTCACCAATTTCTCCGAAATGTATTACACTGGTGTTCAACTCGTTCGATATTTCTCCCCAAGAGATCTCATGGGTAAATTCTTCTATTGGAGTTGAAACGGAGCCTTAATTCAACATTTGAAAAAAAATTACCCTTTTTGTTGGAAATTTTCACAAGTTTTTGCCTAATATTCGTACATCTCTCAGTATTTTGATAGTATTACCCTCTAAACACCTCGGATATACACGATATTTTATACATAGAAGCATAAGACATAAAGCTATAACTTTCGTGCCCATGACCCTCGCATATTTTTTACTATTCACTTTCAAAACATTGCTTGAATTCATATTAGAGAAATCGAAGATTTCTGAAAGGGGTACCCCTTTGGTGAATTGGAGATTTCACCAATTTCTCCGAAATGTATTACACTGGTGTTCAACTCATTCGATATTTCTCCCCAAGAGATCTCATGGGTAAATTCTTCTATTGGAGTTGAAACGGAGCCTTAATTCCACATTTGTAAAAAAATTACCCTTTTTGTTGGAAATTTTCACAAGTTTTTGCCTAATATTCGTACATCTCTCAGTATTTTGATAGTATTACCCTCTAAACACCTTGGATATACACGATATTTTATACATAGAAGCATAAGACATAAAGCTATAACTTTCGTGCCCATGACCCTCGTATATTTTTTACTATTCACTTTCAAAACATTGCTCGAATTCATATTAGAGAAATCGAAGATTTCTGAAAGGGGTACCCCTTTGGTGAATTGGAGATTTCACCAATTTCTCCGAAATGTATTACACTGGTGTTCGACTCGTTCGATATTTCTCCCCAAGAGATCTCATGGGTAAATGCTTCTATTGGAGTTGAAACGGAGCCTTAATTCAACATTTGAAAAAATATTCACCTTTTAGTTGGCAATTTTCACAGGTTTTTGCCTTATATTCGTACATCTCTCAGTATTTTGATAGCATCACCCTCTAAACACCTCGGATGTGTACGATATTTTATACATAGAAGCCTAGGAGATAAAGCTTTAACTTTCGTGCCCATGACCCTCGCATATTTTTTACTATTCACTTTCAAAACATTGCTTGAATTCATATTAGAGAAATAGAAGATTTCTGAAAGGGGTACCCCTTTGGTGAATTGGAGATTTCACCAATTTCTCCGAAATGTATTACACTGGTGTTCAACTCGTTCGATATTTCTCCCCAAGAGATCTCATGGGTAAATACTTCTGTTGGAGTTGAAACGGAGCCTTAATTCCACATTTGAAAAAAAATTACCCTTTTTGTTGGAAATTTTCACAAGTTTTTGCCTAATATTCGTACATCTCTCAGTATTTTGATTGTATTACCCTCTAAACACCTCGGATATACACGATATTTTATACATAGAAGCATAAGACATAAAACTATAACTTTCGTGCCCATGACCCTCGCATATTTTTTACTATTCACTTTCAAAACATTGCTCGAATTCATATTTGAGAAATCGAAGATTTCTGAAAGGGGTACCCCTTTGGTGAATTGGAGATTTCACCAATTTCTCCGAAATGTATTACACTGGTGTTCGACTCGTTCGATATTTCTCCCCAAGAGATCTCATGGGTAAATTCTTCTATTGGAGTTGAAACGGAGCCTTAATTCCACATTTGAAAAAATATTCACCTTTTAGTTGGCAATTTTCACAGGTTTTTGCCTTATATTCGTACATCTCTCAGTATTTTGATAGCATCACCCTCTAAACACCTCGGATGTGTACGATATTTTATACATAGAAGCCTAGGACATAAAGTTTTAACGTTCGTGCCCATGAACCTCGCATATTTTTTACTATTCACTTTCAAAACATTGCTCGAATTCATATTAGAGAAATCGAAGATTTCTGAAAGGGGTACCCCTTTGGTGAATTGGAGATTTCACCAATTTCTCCGAAATGTATTACACTGGTGTTCGACTCGTTCGATATTTCTCCCCAAGAGATCTCATGGGTAAATTCTTCTATTGGAGTTGAAACGGAGCCTTAATTCAACATTTGAAAAAAAATTACCCTTTTTGTTGGAAATTTTCACAGGTTTTTGCCTTATATTCGTACATCTCTCAGTATTTTGATAGTATCACCTTCTAAACACCTCGGATATACACGATATTTTATACATAGAATGCTAAGACATAAAGCTATAACTTTCGTGCCCATGAACCTCGCATATTTTTTACTATTCACATTCAAAACATTGCTCGAATTCATATTAGAGAAATAGAAGATTTCTGAAAGGGGTACCCCTTTGGTGAATTGGAGATTTCACCAATTTCTCCGAAATGTATTACACTGGTGTTCAACTCGTTCGATATTTCTCCCCAAGAGATCTCATGGGTAAATGCTTCTGTTGGAGTTGAAACGGAGCCTTAATTCAACATTTGAAAAAATATTCACCTTTTAGTTGGCAATTTTCACAGGTTTTTGCCTTATATTTGTACATCTCTCAGTATTTTGATAGCATCACCCTCTAAACACCTCGGATGTGTACGATATTTTATACATAGAAGCCTAGGACATAAAGCTTTAACTTTCGTGCCCATGACCCTCGCATATTTTTTACTATTCACTTTCAAAACATTGCTTGAATTCATATTAGAGAAATAGAAGATTTCTGAAAGGGGTACCCCTTGGGTGAATTGGAGATTTCACCAATTTCTCCGAAATGTATTACACTGGTGTTCAACTCGTTCGATATTTCTCCCCAAGAGATCTCATGGGTAAATGCTTCTGTTGGAGTTGAAACGGAGCCTTAATTCCACATTTGAAAAAAAATTACCCTTTTTGTTGGAAATTTTCACAAGTTTTTGCCTAATATTCGTACATCTCTCAGTATTTTGATTGTATTACCCTCTAAACACCTCGGATATACACGATATTTTATACATAGAAGCATAAGACATAAAACTATAACTTTCGTGCCCATGACCCTCGCATATTTTTTACTATTCACTTTCAAAACATTGCTCGAATTCATATTTGAGAAATCGAAGATTTCTGAAAGGGGTACCCCTTTGGTGAATTGGAGATTTCACCAATTTCTCCGAAATGTATTACACTGGTGTTCGACTCGTTCGATATTTCTCCCCAAGAGATCTCATGGGTAAATTCTTCTATTGGAGTTGAAACGGAGCCTTAATTCCACATTTGAAAAAATATTCACCTTTTAGTTGGCAATTTTCACAGGTTTTTGCCTTATATTCGTACATCTCTCAGTATTTTGATAGCATCACCCTCTAAACACCTCGGATGTGTACGATATTTTATACATAGAAGCCTAGGACATAAAGTTTTAACGTTCGTGCCCATGAACCTCGCATATTTTTTACTATTCACTTTCAAAACATTGCTCGAATTCATATTAGAGAAATCGAAGATTTCTGAAAGGGGTACCCCTTTGGTGAATTGGAGATTTCACCAATTTCTCCGAAATGTATTACACTGGTGTTCGACTCGTTCGATATTTCTCCCCAAGAGATCTCATGGGTAAATTCTTCTATTGGAGTTGAAACGGAGCCTTAATTCAACATTTGAAAAAAAATTACCCTTTTTGTTGGAAATTTTCACAGGTTTTTGCCTTATATTCGTACATCTCTCAGTATTTTGATAGTATCACCTTCTAAACACCTCGGATATACACGATATTTTATACATAGAATGCTAAGACATAAAGCTATAACTTTCGTGCCCATGAACCTCGCATATTTTTTACTATTCACATTCAAAACATTGCTCGAATTCATATTAGAGAAATAGAAGATTTCTGAAAGGGGTACCCCTTTGGTGAATTGGAGATTTCACCAATTTCTCCGAAATGTATTACACTGGTGTTCAACTCGTTCGATATTTCTCCCCAAGAGATCTCATGGGTAAATGCTTCTGTTGGAGTTGAAACGGAGCCTTAATTCAACATTTGAAAAAATATTCACCTTTTAGTTGGCAATTTTCACAGGTTTTTGCCTTATATTTGTACATCTCTCAGTATTTTGATAGCATCACCCTCTAAACACCTCGGATGTGTACGATATTTTATACATAGAAGCCTAGGACATAAAGCTTTAACTTTCGTGCCCATGACCCTCGCATATTTTTTACTATTCACTTTCAAAACATTGCTGGAATTCATATTAGAGAAATAGAAGATTTCTGAAAGGGGTACCCCTTGGGTGAATTGGAGATTTCACCAATTTCTCCGAAATGTATTACACTGGTGTTCAACTCGTTCGATATTTCTCCCCAAGAGATCTCATGGGTAAATGCTTCTGTTGGAGTTGAAACGGAGCCTTAATTCCACATTTGAAAAAAAATTACCCTTTTTGTTGGAAATTTTCACAAGTTTTTGCCTAATATTCGTACATCTCTCAGTATTTTGATAGTATTACCCTCTAAACACCTCGGATATACACGATATTTTATACATAGAAGCATAAGACATAAAGCTATAACTTTCGTGCCCATGACCCTCGTATATTTTTTACTATTCACTTTCAAAACATTGCTCGAGTTCATATTAGAGAAATCGAAGATTTCTGAAAGGGGTACCCCTTTGGTGAATTGGAGATTTCACCAATTTCTCCGAAATGTATTACACTGGTGTTCGACTCGTTCGATATTTCTCCCCAAGAGATCTCATGGGTAAATTCTTCTATTGGAGTTGAAACGGAGCCTTAATTCAACATTTGAAAAAATATTCACCTTTTAGTTGGCAATTTTCACAGGTTTTTGCCTTATATTCGTACATCTCTCAGTATTTTGATAGCATCACCCTCTAAACACCTCGGATGTGTACGATATTTTATACATAGAAGCCTAGGACATAAAGCTTTAACTTTCGTGCCCATGACCCTCGCATATTTTTTACTATTCACCTTCAAAACATTGCTCGAGTTCATATTAGAGAAATCGAAGATTTCTGAAAGGGGTACCCCTTTGGTGAATTGGAGATTTCACCAATTTCTCCGAAATGTATTACACTGGTGTTCGACTCGTTCGATATTTCTCCCCAAGAGATCTCATGGGTAAATTCTTCTATTGGAGTTGAAACGGAGCCTTAATTCCACATTTGAAAAAAAATTACCCTTTTTGTTGGAAATTTTCACAAGTTTTTGCCTAATATTCGTACATCTCTCAGTATGTTGATAGTATTACCCTCTAAACACCTTGGATATACACGATATTTTATACATAGAAGCATAAGACATAAAGCTATAACTTTCGTGCCCATGACCCTCGTATATTTTTTACTATTCACTTTCAAAACATTGCTCGAGTTCATATTAGAGAAATCGAAGATTTCTGAAAGGGGTACCCCTTTGGTGAATTGGAGATTTCACCAATTTCTCCGAAATGTATTACACTGGTGTTCGACTCGTTCGATATTTCTCCCCAAGAGATCTCATGGGTAAATTCTTCTATTGGAGTTGAAACGGAGCCTTAATTCAACATTTGAAAAAATATTCACCTTTTAGTTGGCAATTTTCACAGGTTTTTGCCTTATATTCGTACATCTCTCAGTATTTTGATAGCATCACCCTCTAAACACCTCGGATGTGTACGATATTTTATACATAGAAGCCTAGGACATAAAGCTTTAACTTTCGTGCCCATGACCCTCGCATATTTTTTACTATTCACCTTCAAAACATTGCTTGAATTCATATTAGAGAAATAGAAGATTTCTGAAAGGGGTACCCCTTTGGTGAATTGGAGATTTCATCAATTTCTCTGAAATGTATTACACTGGTGTTCAACTCGTTCGATATTTCTCCCCAAGAGATCTCATGGGTAAATGCTTCTATTGGAGTTGAAACGGAGCCTTAATTCCACATTTGAAAAAAAATTACCCTTTTTGTTGGAAATTTTCACAAGTTTTTGCCTAATATTCGTACATCTCTCAGTATTTTGATAGTATTACCCACTAAACACCTCGGATATACACGATATTTTATACATAGAAGCATAAGACATAAAGCTATAACTTTCGTGCCCATGACCCTCGCATATTTTTTACTATTCACTTTCAAAACATTGCTCGAATTCATATTTGAGAAATCGAAGATTTCTGAAAGGGGTACCCCTTTGGTGAATTGGAGATTTCACCAATTTCTCCGAAATGTATTACACTGGTGTTCAACTCGTTCGATATTTCTCCCCAAGAGATCTCATGGGTAAATTCTTCTATTGGAGTTGAAACGGAGCCTTA
Source organism: Humulus lupulus (assembly GCF_963169125.1). NCBI lineage: Eukaryota > Viridiplantae > Streptophyta > Magnoliopsida > Rosales > Cannabaceae > Humulus > Humulus lupulus. The sequence continues at coordinate 182,299,322 of NC_084802.1, read as the reverse complement.
ATTCAACATTTGAAAAAAAATTACCCTTTTTGTTGGAAATTTTCACAAGTTTTTGCCTAATATTCGTACATCTCTCAGTATTTTGATAGTATTACCCTCTAAACACCTCGGATATACACGATATTTTATACATAGAAGCATAAGACATAAAGCTATAACTTTCGTGCCCATGACCCTCGCATATTTTTTACTATTCACTTTCAAAACATTGCTTGAATTCATATTAGAGAAATCGAAGATTTCTGAAAGGGGTACCCCTTTGGTGAATTGGAGATTTCACCAATTTCTCCGAAATGTATTACACTGGTGTTCAACTCATTCGATATTTCTCCCCAAGAGATCTCATGGGTAAATTCTTCTATTGGAGTTGAAACGGAGCCTTAATTCCACATTTGAAAAAAAATTACCCTTTTTGTTGGAAATTTTCACAAGTTTTTGCCTAATATTCGTACATCTCTCAGTATTTTGATAGTATTACCCTCTAAACACCTTGGATATACACGATATTTTATACATAGAAGCAAAAGACATAAAGCTATAACTTTCGTGCCCATGACCCTAGTATATTTTTTACTATTCACTTTCAAAACATTGCTCGAATTCATATTAGAGAAATCGAAGATTTCTGAAAGGGGTACCCCTTTGGTGAATTGGAGATTTCACCAATTTCTCCGAAATGTATTACACTGGTGTTCGACTCGTTCGATATTTCTCCCCAAGAGATCTCATGGGTAAATGCTTCTATTGGAGTTGAAACGGAGCCTTAATTCAACATTTGAAAAAATATTCACCTTTTAGTTGGCAATTTTCACAGGTTTTTGCCTTATATTCGTACATCTCTCAGTATTTTGATAGCATCACCCTCTAAACACCTCGGATGTGTACGATATTTTATACATAGAAGCCTAGGACATAAAGCTTTAACTTTCGTGCCCATGAACCTCGCATATTTTTTACTATTCACTTTCAAAACATTGCTCGAATTCATATTAGAGAAATAGAAGATTTCTGAAAGGGGTACCCCTTTGGTGAATTGGAGATTTCACCAATTTCTCCGAAATGTATTACACTGGTGTTCAACTCGTTCGATATTTCTCCCCAAGAGATCTCATGGGTAAATGCTTCTGTTGGAGTTGAAACGGAGCCTTAATTCCACATTTGAAAAAAAATTACCCTTTTTGTTGGAAATTTTCACAAGTTTTTGCCTAATATTCGTACATCTCTCAGTATTTTGATTGTATTACCCTCTAAACACCTCGGATAGACACGATATTTTATACATAGAAGCATAAGACATAAAACTATAACTTTCGTGCCCATGACCCTCGCATATTTTTTACTATTCACTTTCAAAACATTGCTCGAATTCATATTTGAGAAATCGAAGATTTCTGAAAGGGGTACCCCTTTGGTGAATTGGAGATTTCACCAATTTCTCCGAAATGCATTACACTGGTGTTCAACTCATTCGATATTTCTCCCCAAGAGATCTCATGGGTAAATTCTTCTATTGGAGTTGAAACGGAGCCTTAATTCCACATTTGAAAAAAAATTACCCTTTTTGTTGGAAATTTTCACAAGTTTTTGCCTAATATTCGTACATCTCTCAGTATGTTGATAGTATTACCCTCTAAACACCTTGGATATACACGATATTTTATACATAGAAGCATAAGACATAAAGCTATAACTTTCGTGCCCATGACCCTCGTATATTTTTTACTATTCACTTTCAAAACATTGCTCGAGTTCATATTAGAGAAATCGAAGATTTCTGAAAGGGGTACCCCTTTGGTGAATTGGAGATTTCACCAATTTCTCCGAAATGTATTACACTGGTGTTCGACTCGTTCGATATTTCTCCCCAAGAGATCTCATGGGTAAATTCTTCTATTGGAGTTGAAACGGAGCCTTAATTCAACATTTGAAAAAATATTCACCTTTTAGTTGGCAATTTTCACAGGTTTTTGCCTTATATTCGTACATCTCTCAGTATTTTGATAGCATCACCCTCTAAACACCTCGGATGTGTACGATATTTTATACATAGAAGCCTAGGACATAAAGCTTTAACTTTCGTGCCCATGACCCTCGCATATTTTTTACTATTCACCTTCAAAACATTGCTTGAATTCATATTAGAGAAATAGAAGATTTCTGAAAGGGGTACCCCTTTGGTGAATTGGAGATTTCATCAATTTCTCTGAAATGTATTACACTGGTGTTCAACTCGTTCGATATTTCTCCCCAAGAGATCTCATGGGTAAATTCTTCTATTGGAGTTGAAACGGAGCCTTAATTCCACATTTGAAAAAAAATTACCCTTTTTGTTGGAAATTTTCACAAGTTTTTGCCTAATATTCGTACATCTCTCAGTATTTTGATAGTATTACCCTCTAAACACCTTGGATATACACGATATTTTATACATAGAAGCATAAGACATAAAGCTATAACTTTCGTGCCCATGACCCTAGTATATTTTTTACTATTCACTTTCAAAACATTGCTCGAATTCATATTAGAGAAATCGAAGATTTCTGAAAGGGGTACCCCTTTGGTGAATTGGAGATTTCACCAATTTCTCCGAAATGTATTACACTGGTGTTCGACTCGTTCGATATTTCTCCCCAAGAGATCTCATGGGTAAATGCTTCTATTGGAGTTGAAACGGAGCCTTAATTCAACATTTGAAAAAATATTCACCTTTTAGTTGGCAATTTTCACAGGTTTTTGCCTTATATTCGTACATCTCTCAGTATTTTGATAGCATCACCCTCTAAACACCTCGGATGTGTACGATATTTTATACATAGAAGCCTAGGACATAAAGCTTTAACTTTCGTGCCCATGAACCTCGCATATTTTTTACTATTCACTTTCAAAACATTGCTCGAATTCATATTAGAGAAATAGAAGATTTCTGAAAGGGGTACCCCTTTGGTGAATTGGAGATTTCACCAATTTCTCCGAAATGTATTACACTGGTGTTCAACTCGTTCGATATTTCTCCCCAAGAGATCTCATGGGTAAATGCTTCTGTTGGAGTTGAAACGGAGCCTTAATTCCACATTTGAAAAAAAATTACCCTTTTTGTTGGAAATTTTCACAAGTTTTTGCCTAATATTCGTACATCTCTCAGTATTTTGATTGTATTACCCTCTAAACACCTCGGATAGACACGATATTTTATACATAGAAGCATAAGACATAAAACTATAACTTTCGTGCCCATGACCCTCGCATATTTTTTACTATTCACTTTCAAAACATTGCTCGAATTCATATTTGAGAAATCGAAGATTTCTGAAAGGGGTACCCCTTTGGTGAATTGGAGATTTCACCAATTTCTCCGAAATGTATTACACTGGTGTTCAACTCATTCGATATTTCTCCCCAAGAGATCTCATGGGTAAATTCTTCTATTGGAGTTGAAACGGAGCCTTAATTCCACATTTGAAAAAAAATTACCCTTTTTGTTGGAAATTTTCACAAGTTTTTGCCTAATATTCGTACATCTCTCAGTATGTTGATAGTATTACCCTCTAAACACCTTGGATATACACGATATTTTATACATAGAAGCATAAGACATAAAGCTATAACTTTCGTGCCCATGACCCTCGTATATTTTTTACTATTCACTTTCAAAACATTGCTCGAGTTCATATTAGAGAAATCGAAGATTTCTGAAAGGGGTACCCCTTTGGTGAATTGGAGATTTCACCAATTTCTCCGAAATGTATTACACTGGTGTTCGACTCGTTCGATATTTCTCCCCAAGAGATCTCATGGGTAAATTCTTCTATTGGAGTTGAAACGGAGCCTTAATTCAACATTTGAAAAAATATTCACCTTTTAGTTGGCAATTTTCACAGGTTTTTGCCTTATATTCGTACATCTCTCAGTATTTTGATAGCATCACCCTCTAAACACCTCGGATGTGTACGATATTTTATACATAGAAGCCTAGGACATAAAGCTTTAACTTTCGTGCCCATGACCCTCGCATATTTTTTACTATTCACCTTCAAAACATTGCTTGAATTCATATTAGAGAAATAGAAGATTTCTGAAAGGGGTACCCCTTTGGTGAATTGGAGATTTCATCAATTTCTCTGAAATGTATTACACTGGTGTTCAACTCGTTCGATATTTCTCCCCAAGAGATCTCATGGGTAAATTCTTCTATTGGAGTTGAAACGGAGCCTTAATTCCACATTTGAAAAAAAATTACCCTTTTTGTTGGAAATTTTCACAAGTTTTTGCCTAATATTCGTACATCTCTCAGTATTTTGATAGTATTACCCTCTAAACACCTTGGATATACACGATATTTTATACATAGAAGCATAAGACATAAAGCTATAACTTTCGTGCCCATGACCCTCGTATATTTTTTACTATTCACTTTCAAAACATTGCTCGAATTCATATTAGAGAAATCGAAGATTTCTGAAAGGGGTACCCCTTTGGTGAATTGGAGATTTCACCAATTTCTCCGAAATGTATTACACTGGTGTTCGACTCGTTCGATATTTCTCCCCAAGAGATCTCATGGGTAAATGCTTCTATTGGAGTTGAAACGGAGCCTTAATTCAACATTTGAAAAAATATTCACCTTTTAGTTGGCAATTTTCACAGGTTTTTGCCTTATATTCGTACATCTCTCAGTATTTTGATAGCATCACCCTCTAAATACCTCGGATGTGTACGATATTTTATACATAGAAGCCTAGGACATAAAGCTTTAACTTTCGTGCCCATGAACCTCGCATATTTTTTACTATTCACTTTCAAAACATTGCTCGAATTCATATTAGAGAAATAGAAGATTTCTGAAAGGGGTACCCCTTTGGTGAATTGGAGATTTCACCAATTTCTCCGAAATGTATTACACTGGTGTTCAACTCGTTCGATATTTCTCCCCAAGAGATCTCATGGGTAAATGCTTCTGTTGGAGTTGAAACGGAGCCTTAATTCCACATTTGAAAAAAAATTACCCTTTTTGTTGGAAATTTTCACAAGTTTTTGCCTAATATTCGTACATCTCTCAGTATTTTGATAGTATTACCCTCTAAACACCTTGGATATACACGATATTTTATACATAGAAGCATAAGACATAAAGCTATAACTTTCGTGCCCATGACCCTCGTATATTTTTTACTATTCACTTTCAAAACATTGCTCGAATTCATATTAGAGAAATCGAAGATTTCTGAAAGGGGTACCCCTTTGGTGAATTGGAGATTTCACCAATTTCTCCGAAATGTATTACACTGGTGTTCGACTCGTTCGATATTTCTCCCCAAGAGATCTCATGGGTAAATGCTTCTATTGGAGTTGAAACGGAGCCTTAATTCAACATTTGAAAAAATATTCACCTTTTAGTTGGCAATTTTCACAGGTTTTTGCCTTATATTCGTACATCTCTCAGTATTTTGATAGCATCACCCTCTAAATACCTCGGATGTGTACGATATTTTATACATAGAAGCCTAGGACATAAAGCTTTAACTTTCGTGCCCATGAACCTCGCATATTTTTTACTATTCACTTTCAAAACATTGCTCGAATTCATATTAGAGAAATAGAAGATTTCTGAAAGGGGTACCCCTTTGGTGAATTGGAGATTTCACCAATTTCTCCGAAATGTATTACACTGGTGTTCAACTCGTTCGATATTTCTCCCCAAGAGATCTCATGGGTAAATGCTTCTGTTGGAGTTGAAACGGAGCCTTAATTCCACATTTGAAAAAAAATTACCCTTTTTGTTGGAAATTTTCACAAGTTTTTGCCTAATATTCGTACATCTCTCAGTATTTTGATAGTATTACCCTCTAAACACCTTGGATATACACGATATTTTATACATAGAAGCATAAGACATAAAGCTATAACTTTCGTGCCCATGACCCTCGTATATTTTTTACTATTCACTTTCAAAACATTGCTCGAATTCATATTAGAGAAATCGAAGATTTCTGAAAGGGGTACCCCTTTGGTGAATTGGAGATTTCACCAATTTCTCCGAAATGTATTACACTGGTGTTCGACTCGTTCGATATTTCTCCCCAAGAGATCTCATGGGTAAATGCTTCTATTGGAGTTGAAACGGAGCCTTAATTCAACATTTGAAAAAATATTCACCTTTTAGTTGGCAATTTTCACAGGTTTTTGCCTTATATTCGTACATCTCTCAGTATTTTGATAGCATCACCCTCTAAATACCTCGGATGTGTACGATATTTTATACATAGAAGCCTAGGACATAATGCTTTAACTTTCGTGCCCATGAACCTCGCATATTTTTTACTATTCACTTTCAAAACATTGCTCGAATTCATATTAGAGAAATAGAAGATTTCTGAAAGGGGTACCCCTTTGGTGAATTGGAGATTTCACCAATTTCTCCGAAATGTATTACACTGGTGTTCAACTCGTTCGATATTTCTCCCCAAGAGATCTCATGGGTAAATGCTTCTGTTGGAGTTGAAACGGAGCCTTAATTCCACATTTGAAAAAAAATTACCCTTTTTGTTGGAAATTTTCACAAGTTTTTGCCTAATATTCGTACATCTCTCAGTATTTTGATAGTATTACCCTCTAAACACCTCGGATATACACGATATTTTATACATAGAAGCATAAGACATAAAGCTATAACTTTCGTGCCCATGACCCTCGCATATTTTTTACTATTCACTTTCAAAACATTGCTCGAATTCATATTTGAGAAATCGAAGATTTCTGAAAGGGGTACCCCTTTGGTGAATTGGAGATTTCACCAATTTCTCCGAAATGTATTACACTGGTGTTCAACTCGTTCGATATTTCTCCCCAAGAGATCTCATGGGTAAATTCTTCTATTGGAGTTGAAACGGAGCCTTAATTCAACATTTGAAAAAAAATTACCCTTTTTGTTGGAAATTTTCACAAGTTTTTGCCTAATATTCGTACATCTCTCAGTATTTTGATAGTATTACCCTCTAAACACCTCGGATATACACGATATTTTATACATAGAAGCATAAGACATAAAGCTATAACTTTCGTGCCCATGACCCTCGCATATTTTTTACTATTCACTTTCAAAACATTGCTTGAATTCATATTAGAGAAATCGAAGATTTCTGAAAGGGGTACCCCTTTGGTGAATTGGAGATTTCACCAATTTCTCCGAAATGTATTACACTGGTGTTCAACTCATTCGATATTTCTCCCCAAGAGATCTCATGGGTAAATGCTTCTATTGGAGTTGAAACGGAGCCTTAATTCAACATTTGAAAAAATATTCACCTTTTAGTTGGCAATTTTCACAGGTTTTTGCCTTATATTCGTACATCTCTCAGTATTTTGATAGCATCACCCTCTAAATACCTCGGATGTGTACGATATTTTATACATAGAAGCCTAGGACATAAAGCTTTAACTTTCGTGCCCATGAACCTCGCATATTTTTTACTATTCACTTTCAAAACATTGCTCGAATTCATATTAGAGAAATAGAAGATTTCTGAAAGGGGTACCCCTTTGGTGAATTGGAGATTTCACCAATTTCTCCGAAATGTATTACACTGGTGTTCAACTCGTTCGATATTTCTCCCCAAGAGATCTCATGGGTAAATGCTTCTGTTGGAGTTGAAACGGAGCCTTAATTCCACATTTGAAAAAAAATTACCCTTTTTGTTGGAAATTTTCACAAGTTTTTGCCTAATATTCGTACATCTCTCAGTATTTTGATAGTATTACCCTCTAAACACCTCGGATATACACGATATTTTATACATAGAAGCATAAGACATAAAGCTATAACTTTCGTGCCCATGACCCTCGCATATTTTTTACTATTCACTTTCAAAACATTGCTCGAATTCATATTTGAGAAATCGAAGATTTCTGAAAGGGGTACCCCTTTGGTGAATTGGAGATTTCACCAATTTCTCCGAAATGTATTACACTGGTGTTCAACTCGTTCGATATTTCTCCCCAAGAGATCTCATGGGTAAATTCTTCTATTGGAGTTGAAACGGAGCCTTAATTCAACATTTGAAAAAAAATTACCCTTTTTGTTGGAAATTTTCACAAGTTTTTGCCTAATATTCGTACATCTCTCAGTATTTTGATAGTATTACCCTCTAAACACCTCGGATATACACGATATTTTATACATAGAAGCATAAGACATAAAGCTATAACTTTCGTGCCCATGACCCTCGCATATTTTTTACTATTCACTTTCAAAACATTGCTTGAATTCATATTAGAGAAATCGAAGATTTCTGAAAGGGGTACCCCTTTGGTGAATTGGAGATTTCACCAATTTCTCCGAAATGTATTACACTGGTGTTCAACTCATTCGATATTTCTCCCCAAGAGATCTCATGGGTAAATTCTTCTATTGGAGTAGTAACGGAGCCTTAATTCCACATTTGAAAAAAAATTACCCTTTTTGTTGGAAATTTTCACAAGTTTTTGCCTAATATTCGTACATCTCTCAGTATTTTGATAGTATTACCCTCTAAACACCTTGGATATACACGATATTTTATACATAGAAGCATAAGACATAAAGCTATAACTTTCGTGCCCATGACCCTCGTATATTTTTTACTATTCACTTTCAAAACATTTCTCGAATTCATATTAGAGAAATCGAAGATTTCTGAAAGGGGTACCCCTTTGGTGAATTGGAGATTTCACCAATTTCTCCGAAATGTATTACACTGGTGTTCGACTCGTTCGATATTTCTCCCCAAGAGATCTCATGGGTAAATGCTTCTATTGGAGTTGAAACGGAGCCTTAATTCAACATTTGAAAAAATATTCACCTTTTAGTTGGCAATTTTCACAGGTTTTTGCCTTATATTCGTACATCTCTCAGTATTTTGATAGCATCACCCTCTAAACACCTCGGATGTGTACGATATTTTATACATAGAAGCCTAGGACATAAAGATTTAACTTTCGTGCCCATGAACCTCGCATATTTTTTACTATTCACTTTCAAAACATTGCTCGAATTCATATTAGAGAAATAGAAGATTTCTGAAAGGGGTACCCCTTTGGTGAATTGGAGATTTCACCAATTTCTCCGAAATGTATTACACTGGTGTTCAACTCGTTCGATATTTCTCCCCAAGAGATCTCATGGGTAAATGCTTCTGTTGGAGTTGAAACGGAGCCTTAATTCCACATTTGAAAAAAAATTACCCTTTTTGTTGGAAATTTTCACAAGTTTTTGCCTAATATTCGTACATCTCTCAGTATTTTGATTGTATTACCCTCTAAACACCTCGGATATACACGATATTTTATACATAGAAGAATAAGACATAAAACTATAACTTTCGTGCCCATGACCCTCGCATATTTTTTACTATTCACTTTCAAAACATTGCGCGAATTCATATTTGAGAAATCGAAGATTTCTGAAAGGGGTACCCCTTTGGTGAATTGGAGATTTCACCAATTTCTCCGAAATGTATTACACTGGTGTTCAACTCATTCGATATTTCTCCCCAAGAGATCTCATGGGTAAATTCTTCTATTGGAGTTGAAACGGAGCCTTAATTCCACATTTGAAAAAAAATTACCCTTTTTGTTGGAAATTTTCACAAGTTTTTGCCTAATATTCGTACATCTCTCAGTATGTTGATAGTATTACCCTCTAAACACCTTGGATATACACGATATTTTATACATAGAAGCATAAGACATAAAGCTATAACTTTCGTGCCCATGACCCTCGTATATTTTTTACTATTCACTTTCAAAACATTGCTCGAGTTCATATTAGAGAAATCGAAGATTTCTGAAAGGGGTACCCCTTTGGTGAATTGGAGATTTCACCAATTTCTCCGAAATGTATTACACTGGTGTTCGACTCGTTCGATATTTCTCCCCAAGAGATCTCATGGGTAAATGCTTCTATTGGAGTTGAAACGGAGCCTTAATTCAACATTTGAAAAAATATTCACCTTTTAGTTGGCAATTTTCACAGGTTTTTGCCTTATATTCGTACATCTCTCAGTATTTTGATAGCATCACCCTCTAAACACCTCGGATGTGTACGATATTTTATACATAGAAGCCTAGGACATAAAGCTTTAACTTTCGTGCCCATGAACCTCGCATATTTTTTACTATTCACCTTCAAAACATTGCTTGAATTCATATTAGAGAAATAGAAGATTTCTGAAAGGGGTACCCCTTTGGTGAATTGGAGATTTCATCAATTTCTCTGAAATGTATTACACTGGTGTTCAACTCGTTCGATATTTCTCCCCAAGAGATCTCATGGGTAAATGCTTCTATTGGAGTTGAAACGGAGCCTTAATTCCACATTTGAAAAAAAATTACCCTTTTTGTTGGAAATTTTCACAAGTTTTTGCCTAATATTCGTACATCTCTCAGTATTTTGATAGTATTACCCACTAAACACCTCGGATATACACGATATTTTATACATAGAAGCATAAGACATAAAGCTATAACTTTCGTGCCCATGACCCTCGCATATTTTTTACTATTCACTTTCAAAACATTGCTCGAATTCATATTTGAGAAATCGAAGATTTCTGAAAGGGGTACCCCTTTGGTGAATTGGAGATTTCACCAATTTCTCCGAAATGTATTACACTGGTGTTCAACTCGTTCGATATTTCTCCCCAAGAGATCTCATGGGTAAATTCTTCTATTGGAGTTGAAACGGAGCCTTAATTCAACATTTGAAAAAAAATTACCCTTTTTGTTGGAAATTTTCACAAGTTTTTGCCTAATATTCGTACATCTCTCAGTATTTTGATAGTATTACCCTCTAAACACCTCGGATATACACGATATTTTATACATAGAAGCATAAGACATAAAGCTATAACTTTCGTGCCCATGACCCTCGCATATTTTTTACTATTCACTTTCAAAACATTGCTTGAATTCATATTAGAGAAATCGAAGATTTCTGAAAGGGGTACCCCTTTGGTGAATTGGAGATTTCACCAATTTCTCCGAAATGTATTACACTGGTGTTCAACTCATTCGATATTTCTCCCCAAGAGATCTCATGGGTAAATTCTTCTATTGGAGTTGAAACGGAGCCTTAATTCCACATTTGAAAAAAAATTACCCTTTTTGTTGGAAATTTTCACAAGTTTTTGCCTAATATTCGTACATCTCTCAGTATTTTGATAGTATTACCCTCTAAACACCTTGGATATACACGATATTTTATACATAGAAGCATAAGACATAAAGCTATAACTTTCGTGCCCATGACCCTCGTATATTTTTTACTATTCACTTTCAAAACATTGCTCGAATTCATATTAGAGAAATCGAAGATTTCTGAAAGGGGTACCCCTTTGGTGAATTGGAGATTTCACCAATTTCTCCGAAATGTATTACACTGGTGTTCGACTCGTTCGATATTTCTCCCCAAGAGATCTCATGGGTAAATGCTTCTATTGGAGTTGAAACGGAGCCTTAATTCAACATTTGAAAAAATATTCACCTTTTAGTTGGCAATTTTCACAGGTTTTTGCCTTATATTCGTACATCTCTCAGTATTTTGATAGCATCACCCTCTAAACACCTCGGATGTGTACGATATTTTATACATAGAAGCCTAGGACATAAAGCTTTAACTTTCGTGCCCATGAACCTCGCATATTTTTTACTATTCACTTTCAAAACATTGCTCGAATTCATATTAGAGAAATAGAAGATTTCTGAAAGGGGTACCCCTTTGGTGAATTGGAGATTTCACCAATTTCTCCGAAATGTATTACACTGGTGTTCAACTCGTTCGATATTTCTCCCCAAGAGATCTCATGGGTAAATGCTTCTGTTGGAGTTGAAACGGAGCCTTAATTCCACATTTGAAAAAAAATTACCCTTTTTGTTGGAAATTTTCACAAGTTTTTGCCTAATATTCGTACATCTCTCAGTATTTTGATTGTATTACCCTCTAAACACCTCGGATATACACGATATTTTATACATAGAAGCATAAGACATAAAACTATAACTTTCGTGCCCATGACCCTCGCATATTTTTTACTATTCACTTTCAAAACATTGCGCGAATTCATATTTGAGAAATCGAAGATTTCTGAAAGGGGTACCCCTTTGGTGAATTGGAGATTTCACCAATTTCTCCGAAATGTATTACACTGGTGTTCAACTCATTCGATATTTCTCCCCAAGAGATCTCATGGGTAAATTCTTCTATTGGAGTTGAAACGGAGCCTTAATTCCACATTTGAAAAAAAATTACCCTTTTTGTTGGAAATTTTCACAAGTTTTTGCCTAATATTCGTACATCTCTCAGTATGTTGATAGTATTACCCTCTAAACACCTTGGATATACACGATATTTTATACATAGAAGCATAAGACATAAAGCTATAACTTTCGTGCCCATGACCCTCGTATATTTTTTACTATTCACTTTCAAAACATTGCTCGAGTTCATATTAGAGAAATCGAAGATTTCTGAAAGGGGTACCCCTTTGGTGAATTGGAGATTTCACCAATTTCTCCGAAATGTATTACACTGGTGTTCGACTCGTTCGATATTTCTCCCCAAGAGATCTCATGGGTAAATGCTTCTATTGGAGTTGAAACGGAGCCTTAATTCAACATTTGAAAAAATATTCCCCTTTTAGTTGGCAATTTTCACAGGTTTTTGCCTTATATTCGTACATCTCTCAGTATTTTGATAGCATCACCCTCTAAACACCTCGGATGTGTACGATATTTTATACATAGAAGCCTAGGACATAAAGCTTTAACTTTCGTGCCCATGAACCTCGCATATTTTTTACTATTCACTTTCAAAACATTGCTCGAATTCATATTAGAGAAATAGAAGATTTCTGAAAGGGGTACCCCTTTGGTGAATTGGAGATTTCACCAATTTCTCCGAAATGTATTACACTGGTGTTCAACTTGTTCGATATTTCTCCCCAAGAGATCTCATGGGTAAATTCTTCTATTGGAGTTGAAACGGAGCCTTAATTCAACATTTGAAAAAAAATTACCCTTTTTGTTGGAAATTTTCACAAGTTTTTGCCTTATATTCGTACATCTCTCAGTATTTTGATAGTATCACCGTCTAAACACCTCGGATATACACGATATTTTATACATAGAATGCTAAGACATAAAGCTATAACTTTCGTGCCCATGACCCTCGCATATTTTTTACTATTCACTTTCAAAACATTGCTCGAATTCATATTAGAGAAATCGAAGATTTCTGAAAGGGGTACCCCTTTGGTGAATTGGAGATTTCACCAATTTCACCGAAATGTATTACACTGGTGTTCGACTCGTTCGATATTTCTCCCCAAGAGATCTCATGGGTAAATGCTTCTATTGGAGTTGAAACGGAGCCTTAATTCAACATTTGAAAAAATATTCACCTTTTAGTTGGCAATTTTCACAGGTTTTTGCCTTATATTCGTACATCTCTCAGTATTTTGATAGCATCACCCTCTAAACACCTTGGATATACACGATATTTTATACATAGAAGCATAAGACATAAAGCTATAACTTTCGTGCCCATGACCCTCGTATATTTTTTACTATTCACTTTCAAAACATTGCTCGAGTTCATATTAGAGAAATCGAAGATATCTGAAAGGGGTACCCCTTTGGTGAATTGGAGATTTCACCAATTTCTCCGAAATGTATTACACTGGTGTTCGACTCGTTCGATATTTCTCCCCAAGAGATCTCATGGGTAAATGCTTCTATTGGAGTTGAAACGGAGCCTTAATTCAACATTTGAAAAAATATTCACCTTTTAGTTGGCAATTTTCACAGGTTTTTGCCTTATATTCGTACATCTCTCAGTATTTTGATAGCATCACCCTCTAAACACCTCGGATGTGTACGATATTTTATACATAGAAGCCTAGGACATAAAGCTTTAACTTTCGTGCCCATGAACCTCGCATATTTTTTACTATTCACTTTCAAAACATTGCTCGAATTCATATTAGAGAAATAGAAGATTTCTGAAAGGGGTACCCCTTTGGTGAATTGGAGATTTCACCAATTTCTCCGAAATGTATTACACTGGTGTTCAACTCGTTCGATATTTCTCCCCAAGAGATCTCATGGGTAAATGCTTCTGTTGGAGTTGAAACGGAGCCTTAATTCCACATTTGAAAAAAAATTACCCTTTTTGTTGGAAATTTTCACAAGTTTTTGCCTAATATTCGTACATCTCTCAGTATTTTGATAGTATTACCCTCTAAACACCTCGGATATACACGATATTTTATACATAGAAGCATAAGACATAAAGCTATAACTTTCGTGCCCATGACCCTCGCATATTTTTTACTATTCACTTTCAAAACATTGCTCGAATTCATATTAGAGAAATCGAAGATTTCTGAAAGGGGTACCCCTTTGGTGAATTGGAGATTTCACCAATTTCACCGAAATGTATTACACTGGTGTTCGACTCGTTCGATATTTCTCCCCAAGAGATCTCATGGGTAAATGCTTCTATTGGAGTTGAAACGGAGCCTTAATTCAACATTTGAAAAAATATTCACCTTTTAGTTGGCAATTTTCACAGGTTTTTGCCTTATATTCGTACATCTCTCAGTATTTTGATAGCATCACCCTCTAAACACCTTGGATATACACGATATTTTATACATAGAAGCATAAGACATAAAGCTATAACTTTCGTGCCCATGACCCTCGTATATTTTTTACTATTCACTTTCAAAACATTGCTCGAGTTCATATTAGAGAAATCGAAGATATCTGAAAGGGGTACCCCTTTGGTGAATTGGAGATTTCACCAATTTCTCCGAAATGTATTACACTGGTGTTCGACTCGTTCGATATTTCTCCCCAAGAGATCTCATGGGTAAATGCTTCTATTGGAGTTGAAACGGAGCCTTAATTCAACATTTGAAAAAATATTCACCTTTTAGTTGGCAATTTTCACAGGTTTTTGCCTTATATTCGTACATCTCTCAGTATTTTGATAGCATCACCCTCTAAACACCTCGGATGTGTACGATATTTTATACATAGAAGCCTAGGACATAAAGCTTTAACTTTCGTGCCCATGAACCTCGCATATTTTTTACTATTCACTTTCAAAACATTGCTCGAATTCATATTAGAGAAATAGAAGATTTCTGAAAGGGGTACCCCTTTGGTGAATTGGAGATTTCACCAATTTCTCCGAAATGTATTACACTGGTGTTCAACTCGTTCGATATTTCTCCCCAAGAGATCTCATGGGTAAATGCTTCTGTTGGAGTTGAAACGGAGCCTTAATTCCACATTTGAAAAAAAATTACCCTTTTTGTTGGAAATTTTCACAAGTTTTTGCCTAATATTCGTACATCTCTCAGTATTTTGATAGTATTACCCTCTAAACACCTCGGATATACACGATATTTTATACATAGAAGCATAAGACATAAAGCTATAACTTTCGTGCCCATGACCCTCGCATATTTTTTACTATTCACTTTCAAAACATTGCTTGAATTCATATTAGAGAAATCGAAGATTTCTGAAAGGGGTACCCCTTTGGTGAATTGGAGATTTCACCAATTTCTCCGAAATGTATTACACTGGTGTTCAACTCATTCGATATTTCTCCCCAAGAGTTCTCATGGGTAAATTCTTCTATTGGAGTTGAAACGGAGCCTTAATTCCACATTTGAAAAAAAATTACCCTTTTTGTTGGAAATTTTCACAAGTTTTTGCCTAATATTCGTACATCTCTCAGTATTTTGATAGTATTACCCTCTAAACACCTTGGATATACACGATATTTTATACATAGAAGCATAAGACATAAAGCTATAACTTTCGTGCCCATGACCCTCGTATATTTTTTACTATTCACTTTCAAAACATTGCTCGAATTCATATTAGAGAAATCGAAGATTTCTGAAAGGGGTACCCCTTTGGTGAATTGGAGATTTCACCAATTTCTCCGAAATGTATTACACTGGTGTTCGACTCGTTCGATATTTCTCCCCAAGAGATCTCATGGGTAAATGCTTCTATTGGAGTTGAAACGGAGCCTTAATTCAACATTTGAAAAAATATTCACCTTTTAGTTGGCAATTTTCACAGGTTTTTGCCTTATATTCGTACATCTCTCAGTATTTTGATAGCATCACCCTCTAAACACCTCGGATGTGTACGATATTTTATACATAGAAGCCTAGGACATAAATCTTTAACTTTCGTGCCCATGACCCTCGCATATTTTTTACTATTCACTTTCAAAACATTGCTCGAATTCATATTAGAGAAATAGAAGATTTCTGAAAGGGGTACCCCTTTGGTGAATTGGAGATTTCACCAATTTCTCCGAAATGTATTACACTGGTGTTCAACTCGTTCGATATTTCTCCCCAAGAGATCTCATGGGTAAACGCTTCTGTTGGAGTTGAAACGGAGCCTTAATTCCACATTTGAAAAAAAATTACCCTTTTTGTTGGAAATTTTCACAAGTTTTTGCCTAATATTCGTACATCTCTCAGTATTTTGATTGTATTACCCTCTAAACACCTCGGATATACACGATATTTTATACATAGAAGCATAAGACATAAAACTATAACTTTCGTGCCCATGACCCTCGCATATTTTTTACTATTCACTTTCAAAACATTGCTCGAATTCATATTTGAGAAATCGAAGATTTCTGAAAGGGGTACCCCTTTGGTGAATTGGAGATTTCACCAATTTCTCCGAAATGTATTACACTGGTGTTCAACTCATTCGATATTTCTCCCCAAGAGATCTCATGGGTAAATTCTTCTATTGGAGTTGAAACGGAGCCTTAATTCCACATTTGAAAAAAAATTACCCTTTTTGTTGGAAATTTTCACAAGTTTTTGCCTAATATTCGTACATCTCTCAGTATGTTGATAGTATTACCCTCTAAACACCTTGGATATACACGATATTTTATACATAGAAGCATAAGACATAAAGCTATAACTTTCGTGCCCATGACCCTCGTATATTTTTTACTATTCACTTTCAAAACATTGCTCGAGTTCATATTAGAGAAATCGAAGATATCTGAAAGGGGTACCCCTTTGGTGAATTGGAGATTTCACCAATTTCTCCGAAATGTATTACACTGGTGTTCGACTCGTTCGATATTTCTCCCCAAGAGATCTCATGGGTAAATGCTTCTATTGGAGTTGAAACGGAGCCTTAATTCAACATTTGAAAAAATATTCACCTTTTAGTTGGCAATTTTCACAGGTTTTTGCCTTATATTCGTACATCTCTCAGTATTTTGATAGCATCACCCTCTAAACACCTCGGATGTGTACGATATTTTATACATAGAAGCCTAGGACATAAAGCTTTAACTTTCGTGCCCATGAACCTCGCATATTTTTTACTATTCACTTTCAAAACATTGCTCGAATTCATATTAGAGAAATAGAAGATTTCTGAAAGGGGTACCCCTTTGGTGAATTGGAGATTTCACCAATTTCTCCGAAATGTATTACACTGGTGTTCAACTCGTTCGATATTTCTCCCCAAGAGATCTCATGGGTAAATGCTTCTGTTGGAGTTGAAACGGAGCCTTAATTCCACATTTGAAAAAAAATTACCCTTTTTGTTGGAAATTTTCACAAGTTTTTGCCTAATATTCGTACATCTCTCAGTATGTTGATAGTATTACCCTCTAAACACCTTGGATATACACGATATTTTATACATAGAAGCATAAGACATAAAGCTATAACTTTCGTGCCCATGACCCTCGTATATTTTTTACTATTCACTTTCAAAACATTGCTCGAATTCATATTAGAGAAATCGAAGATATCTGAAAGGGGTACCCCTTTGGTGAATTGGAGATTTCACCAATTTCTCCGAAATGTATTACACTGGTGTTCGACTCGTTCGATATTTCTCCCCAAGAGATCTCATGGGTAAATGCTTCTATTGGAGTTGAAACGGAGCCTTAATTCAACATTTGAAAAAATATTCACCTTTTAGTTGGCAATTTTCACAGGTTTTTGCCTTATATTCGTACATCTCTCAGTATTTTGATAGCATCACCCTCTAAACACCTCGGATGTGTACGATATTTTATACATAGAAGCCTAGGACATAAAGCTTTAACTTTCGTGCCCATGAACCTCGCATATTTTTTACTATTCACTTTCAAAACATTGCTCGAATTCATATTAGAGAAATAGAAGATTTCTGAAAGGGGTACCCCTTTGGTGAATTGGAGATTTCACCAATTTCTCCGAAATGTATTACACTGGTGTTCAACTCGTTCGATATTTCTCCCCAAGAGATCTCATGGGTAAACGCTTCTGTTGGAGTTGAAACGGAGCCTTAATTCCACATTTGAAAAAAAATTACCCTTTTTGTTGGAAATTTTCACAAGTTTTTGCCTAATATTCGTACATCTCTCAGTATTTTGATTGTATTACCCTCTAAACACCTCGGATATACACGATATTTTATACATAGAAGCATAAGACATAAAACTATAACTTTCGTGCCCATGACCCTCGCATATTTTTTACTATTCACTTTCAAAACATTGCTCGAATTCATATTTGAGAAATCGAAGATTTCTGAAAGGGGTACCCCTTTGGTGAATTGGAGATTTCACCAATTTCTCCGAAATGTATTACACTGGTGTTCAACTCATTCGATATTTCTCCCCAAGAGATCTCATGGGTAAATTCTTCTATTGGAGTTGAAACGGAGCCTTAATTCCACATTTGAAAAAAAATTACCCTTTTTGTTGGAAATTTTCACAAGTTTTTGCCTAATATTCGTACATCTCTCAGTATGTTGATAGTATTACCCTCTAAACACCTTGGATATACACGATATTTTATACATAGAAGCATAAGACATAAAGCTATAACTTTCGTGCCCATGACCCTCGTATATTTTTTACTATTCACTTTCAAAACATTGCTCGAGTTCATATTAGAGAAATCGAAGATTTCTGAAAGGGGTACCCCTTTGGTGAATTGGAGATTTCACCAATTTCTCCGAAATGTATTACACTGGTGTTCGACTCGTTCGATATTTCACCCCAAGAGATCTCATGGGTAAATGCTTCTATTGGAGTTGAAACGGAGCCTTAATTCAACATTTGAAAAAATATTCACCTTTTAGTTGGCAATTTTCACAGGTTTTTGCCTTATATTCGTACATCTCTCAGTATTTTGATAGCATCACCCTCTAAACACCTCGGATGTGTACGATATTTTATACATAGAAGCCTAGGACATAAAGCTTTAACTTTCGTGCCCATGAACCTCGCATATTTTTTACTATTCACTTTCAAAACATTGCTCGAATTCATATTAGAGAAATAGAAGATTTCTGAAAGGGGTACCCCTTTGGTGAATTGGAGATTTCACCAATTTCTCCGAAATGTATTACACTGGTGTTCAACTCGTTCGATATTTCTCCCCAAGAGATCTCATGGGTAAATGCTTCTGTTGGAGTTGAAACGGAGCCTTAATTCCACATTTGAAAAAAAATTACCCTTTTTGTTGGAAATTTTCACAAGTTTTTGCCTAATATTCGTACATCTCTCAGTATTTTGATTGTATTACCCTCTAAACACCTCGGATATACACGATATTTTATACATAGAATGCTAAGACATAAAGCTATAACTTTCGTGCCCATGACCCTCGCATATTTTTTACTATTCACTTTCAAAACATTGCTCGAATTCATATTAGAGAAATCGAAGATTTCTGAAAGGGGTACCCCTTTGGTGAATTGGAGATTTCACCAATTTCTCCGAAATGTATTACACTGGTGTTCGACTCGTTCGATATTTCTCCCCAAGAGATCTCATGGGTAAATGCTTCTATTGGAGTTGAAACGGAGCCTTAATTCAACATTTGAAAAAATATTCACCTTTTAGTTGGCAATTTTCACAGGTTTTTGCCTTATATTCGTACATCTCTCAGTATTTTGATAGCATCACCCTCTAAACACCTCGGATGTGTACGATATTTTATACATAGAAGCCTAGGACATAAAGCTATAACTTTCGTGCCCATGACCCTCGCATATTTTTTACTATTCACCTTCAAAACATTGCTTGAATTCATATTAGAGAAATAGAAGATATCTGAAAGGGGTACCCCTTTGGTGAATTGGAGATTTCACCAATTTCTCCGAAATGTATTACACTGGTGTTCGACTCGTTCGATATTTCTCCCCAAGAGATCTCATGGGTAAATGCTTCTATTGGAGTTGAAACGGAGCCTTAATTCAACATTTGAAAAAATATTCACCTTTTAGTTGGCAATTTTCACAGGTTTTTGCCTTATATTCGTACATCTCTCAGTATTTTGATAGCATCACCCTCTAAACACCTCGGATGTGTACGATATTTTATACATAGAAGCCTAGGACATAAAGCTTTAACTTTCGTGCCCATGAACCTCGCATATTTTTTACTATTCACTTTCAAAACATTGCTCGAATTCATATTAGAGAAATAGAAGATTTCTGAAAGGGGTACCCCTTTGGTGAATTGGAGATTTCACCAATTTCTCCGAAATGTATTACACTGGTGTTCAACTCGTTCGATATTTCTCCCCAAGAGATCTCATGGGTAAATGCTTCTGTTGGAGTTGAAACGGAGCCTTAATTCCACATTTGAAAAAAAATTACCCTTTTTGTTGGAAATTTTCACAAGTTTTTGCCTAATATTCGTACATCTCTCAGTATTTTGATTGTATTACCCTCTAAACACCTCGGATATACACGATATTTTATACATAGAAGCATAAGACATAAAACTATAACTTTCGTGCCCATGACCCTCGCATATTTTTTACTATTCACTTTCAAAACATTGCTCGAATTCATATTTGAGAAATCGAAGATTTCTGAAAGGGGTACCCCTTTGGTGAATTGGAGATTTCACCAATTTCTCCGAAATGTATTACACTGGTGTTCAACTCGTTCGATATTTCTCCCCAAGAGATCTCATGGGTAAACGCTTCTGTTGGAGTTGAAACGGAGCCTTAATTCCACATTTGAAAAAAAATTACCCTTTTTGTTGGAAATTTTCACAAGTTTTTGCCTAATATTCGTACATCTCTCAGTATTTTGATTGTATTACCCTCTAAACACCTCGGATATACACGATATTTTATACATAGAAGCATAAGACATAAAACTATAACTTTCGTGCCCATGACCCTCGCATATTTTTTACTATTCACTTTCAAAACATTGCTCGAATTCATATTTGAGAAATCGAAGATTTCTGAAAGGGGTACCCCTTTGGTGAATTGGAGATTTCACCAATTTCTCCGAAATGTATTACACTGGTGTTCAACTCATTCGATATTTCTCCCCAAGAGATCTCATGGGTAAATTCTTCTATTGGAGTTGAAACGGAGCCTTAATTCCACATTTGAAAAAAAATTACCCTTTTTGTTGGAAATTTTCACAAGTTTTTGCCTAATATTCGTACATCTCTCAGTATGTTGATAGTATTACCCTCTAAACACCTTGGATATACACGATATTTTATACATAGAAGCATAAGACATAAAGCTATAACTTTCGTGCCCATGACCCTCGTATATTTTTTACTATTCACTTTCAAAACATTGCTCGAGTTCATATTAGAGAAATCGAAGATTTCTGAAAGGGGTACCCCTTTGGTGAATTGGAGATTTCACCAATTTCTCCGAAATGTATTACACTGGTGTTCGACTCGTTCGATATTTCACCCCAAGAGATCTCATGGGTAAATGCTTCTATTGGAGTTGAAACGGAGCCTTAATTCAACATTTGAAAAAATATTCACCTTTTAGTTGGCAATTTTCACAGGTTTTTGCCTTATATTCGTACATCTCTCAGTATTTTGATAGCATCACCCTCTAAACACCTCGGATGTGTACGATATTTTATACATAGAAGCCTAGGACATAAAGCTTTAACTTTCGTGCCCATGAACCTCGCATATTTTTTACTATTCACTTTCAAAACATTGCTCGAATTCATATTAGAGAAATAGAAGATTTCTGAAAGGGGTACCCCTTTGGTGAATTGGAGATTTCACCAATTTCTCCGAAATGTATTACACTGGTGTTCAACTCGTTCGATATTTCTCCCCAAGAGATCTCATGGGTAAATGCTTCTGTTGGAGTTGAAACGGAGCCTTAATTCCACATTTGAAAAAAAATTACCCTTTTTGTTGGAAATTTTCACAAGTTTTTGCCTAATATTCGTACATCTCTCAGTATTTTGATTGTATTACCCTCTAAACACCTCGGATATACACGATATTTTATACATAGAATGCTAAGACATAAAGCTATAACTTTCGTGCCCATGACCCTCGCATATTTTTTACTATTCACTTTCAAAACATTGCTCGAATTCATATTAGAGAAATCGAAGATTTCTGAAAGGGGTACCCCTTTGGTGAATTGGAGATTTCACCAATTTCTCCGAAATGTATTACACTGGTGTTCGACTCGTTCGATATTTCTCCCCAAGAGATCTCATGGGTAAATGCTTCTATTGGAGTTGAAACGGAGCCTTAATTCAACATTTGAAAAAATATTCACCTTTTAGTTGGCAATTTTCACAGGTTTTTGCCTTATATTCGTACATCTCTCAGTATTTTGATAGCATCACCCTCTAAACACCTCGGATGTGTACGATATTTTATACATAGAAGCCTAGGACATAAAGCTTTAACTTTCGTGCCCATGACCCTCGCATATTTTTTACTATTCACCTTCAAAACATTGCTTGAATTCATATTAGAGAAATAGAAGATATCTGAAAGGGGTACCCCTTTGGTGAATTGGAGATTTCACCAATTTCTCCGAAATGTATTACACTGGTGTTCGACTCGTTCGATATTTCTCCCCAAGAGATCTCATGGGTAAATGCTTCTATTGGAGTTGAAACGGAGCCTTAATTCAACATTTGAAAAAATATTCACCTTTTAGTTGGCAATTTTCACAGGTTTTTGCCTTATATTCGTACATCTCTCAGTATTTTGATAGCATCACCCTCTAAACACCTCGGATGTGTACGATATTTTATACATAGAAGCCTAGGACATAAAGCTTTAACTTTCGTGCCCATGAACCTCGCATATTTTTTACTATTCACTTTCAAAACATTGCTCGAATTCATATTAGAGAAATAGAAGATTTCTGAAAGGGGTACCCCTTTGGTGAATTGGAGATTTCACCAATTTCTCCGAAATGTATTACACTGGTGTTCAACTCGTTCGATATTTCTCCCCAAGAGATCTCATGGGTAAATGCTTCTGTTGGAGTTGAAACGGAGCCTTAATTCCACATTTGAAAAAAAATTACCCTTTTTGTTGGAAATTTTCACAAGTTTTTGCCTAATATTCGTACATCTCTCAGTATTTTGATTGTATTACCCTCTAAACACCTCGGATATACACGATATTTTATACATAGAAGCATAAGACATAAAACTATAACTTTCGTGCCCATGACCCTCGCATATTTTTTACTATTCACTTTCAAAACATTGCTCGAATTCATATTTGAGAAATCGAAGATTTCTGAAAGGGGTACCCCTTTGGTGAATTGGAGATTTCACCAATTTCTCCGAAATGTATTACACTGGTGTTCAACTCATTCGATATTTCTCCCCAAGAGATCTCATGGGTAAATTCTTCTATTGGAGTTGAAACGGAGCCTTAATTCCACATTTGAAAAAAAATTACCCTTTTTGTTGGAAATTTTCACAAGTTTTTGCCTAATATTCGTACATCTCTCAGTATGTTGATAGTATTACCCTCTAAACACCTTGGATATACACGATATTTTATACATAGAAGCATAAGACATAAAACTATAACTTTCGTGCCCATGACCCTCGCATATTTTTTACTATTCACTTTCAAAACATTGCTCGAATTCATATTTGAGAAATCGAAGATTTCTGAAAGGGGTACCCCTTTGGTGAATTGGAGATTTCACCAATTTCTCCGAAATGTATTACACTGGTGTTCAACTCATTCGATATTTCTCCCCAAGAGATCTCATGGGTAAATTCTTCTATTGGAGTTGAAACGGAGCCTTAATTCCACATTTGAAAAAAAATTACCCTTTTTGTTGGAAATTTTCACAAGTTTTTGCCTAATATTCGTACATCTCTCAGTATGTTGATAGTATTACCCTCTAAACACCTTGGATATACACGATATTTTATACATAGAAGCATAAGACATAAAGCTATAACTTTCGTGCCCATGACCCTCGTATATTTTTTACTATTCACTTTCAAAACATTGCTCGAGTTCATATTAGAGAAATCGAAGATATCTGAAAGGGGTACCCCTTTGGTGAATTGGAGATTTCACCAATTTCTCCGAAATGTATTACACTGGTGTTCGACTCGTTCGATATTTCTCCCCAAGAGATCTCATGGGTAAATGCTTCTATTGGAGTTGAAACGGAGCCTTAATTCAACATTTGAAAAAATATTCACCTTTTAGTTGGCAATTTTCACAGGTTTTTGCCTTATATTCGTACATCTCTCAGTATTTTGATAGCATCACCCTCTAAACACCTCGGATGTGTACGATATTTTATACATAGAAGCCTAGGACATAAAGCTTTAACTTTCGTGCCCATGAACCTCGCATATTTTTTACTATTCACTTTCAAAACATTGCTCGAATTCATATTAGAGAAATAGAAGATTTCTGAAAGGGGTACCCCTTTGGTGAATTGGAGATTTCACCAATTTCTCCGAAATGTATTACACTGGTGTTCAACTCGTTCGATATTTCTCCCCAAGAGATCTCATGGGTAAATGCTTCTGTTGGAGTTGAAACGGAGCCTTAATTCCACATTTGAAAAAAAATTACCCTTTTTGTTGGAAATTTTCACAAGTTTTTGCCTAATATTCGTACATCTCTCAGTATGTTGATAGTATTACCCTCTAAACACCTTGGATATACACGATATTTTATACATAGAAGCATAAGACATAAAGCTATAACTTTCGTGCCCATGACCCTCGTATATTTTTTACTATTCACTTTCAAAACATTGCTCGAGTTCATATTAGAGAAATCGAAGATATCTGAAAGGGGTACCCCTTTGGTGAATTGGAGATTTCACCAATTTCTCCGAAATGTATTACACTGGTGTTCGACTCGTTCGATATTTCTCCCCAAGAGATCTCATGGGTAAATGCTTCTATTGGAGTTGAAACGGAGCCTTAATTCAACATTTGAAAAAATATTCACCTTTTAGTTGGCAATTTTCACAGGTTTTTGCCTTATATTCGTACATCTCTCAGTATTTTGATAGCATCACCCTCTAAACACCTCGGATGTGTACGATATTTTATACATAGAAGCCTAGGACATAAAGCTTTAACTTTCGTGCCCATGAACCTCGCATATTTTTTACTATTCACTTTCAAAACATTGCTCGAATTCATATTAGAGAAATAGAAGATTTCTGAAAGGGGTACCCCTTTGGTGAATTGGAGATTTCACCAATTTCTCCGAAATGTATTACACTGGTGTTCAACTCGTTCGATATTTCTCCCCAAGAGATCTCATGGGTAAATGCTTCTGTTGGAGTTGAAACGGAGCCTTAATTCCACATTTGAAAAAAAATTACCCTTTTTGTTGGAAATTTTCACAAGTTTTTGCCTAATATTCGTACATCTCTCAGTATTTTGATTGTATTACCCTCTAAACACCTCGGATATACACGATATTTTATACATAGAAGCATAAGACATAAAACTATAACTTTCGTGCCCATGACCCTCGCATATTTTTTACTATTCACTTTCAAAACATTGCTCGAATTCATATTTGAGAAATCGAAGATTTCTGAAAGGGGTACCCCTTTGGTGAATTGGAGATTTCACCAATTTCTCCGAAATGTATTACACTGGTGTTCAACTCATTCGATATTTCTCCCCAAGAGATCTCATGGGTAAATTCTTCTATTGGAGTTGAAACGGAGCCTTAATTCCACATTTGAAAAAAAATTACCCTTTTTGTTGGAAATTTTCACAAGTTTTTGCCTAATATTCGTACATCTCTCAGTATGTTGATAGTATTACCCTCTAAACACCTTGGATATACACGATATTTTATACATAGAAGCATAAGACATAAAGCTATAACTTTCGTGCCCATGACCCTCGTATATTTTTTACTATTCACTTTCAAAACATTGCTCGAGTTCATATTAGAGAAATCGAAGATTTCTGAAAGGGGTACCCCTTTGGTGAATTGGAGATTTCACCAATTTCTCCGAAATGTATTACACTGGTGTTCGACTCGTTCGATATTTCTCCCCAAGAGATCTCATGGGTAAATGCTTCTATTGGAGTTGAAACGGAGCCTTAATTCAACATTTGAAAAAATATTCACCTTTTAGTTGGCAATTTTCACAGGTTTTTGCCTTATATTCGTACATCTCTCAGTATTTTGATAGCATCACCCTCTAAACACCTCGGATGTGTACGATATTTTATACATAGAAGCCTAGGACATAAAGCTTTAACTTTCGTGCCCATGAACCTCGCATATTTTTTACTATTCACTTTCAAAACATTGCTCGAATTCATATTAGAGAAATAGAAGATTTCTGAAAGGGGTACCCCTTTGGTGAATTGGAGATTTCACCAATTTCTCCGAAATGTATTACACTGGTGTTCAACTCGTTCGATATTTCTCCCCAAGAGATCTCATGGGTAAATTCTTCTATTGGAGTTGAAACGGAGCCTTAATTCAACATTTGAAAAAAAATTACACTTTTTGTTGGAAATTTTCACAAGTTTTTGCCTTATATTCGTACATCTCTCAGTATTTTGATAGTATCACCTTCTAAACACCTCGGATATACACGATATTTTATACATAGAATGCTAAGACATAAAGCTATAACTTTCGTGCCCATGAACCTCGCATATTTTTTACTATTCACTTTCAAAACATTGCTCGAATTCATATTAGAGAAATAGAAGATTTCTGAAAGGGGTACCCCTTTGGTGAATTGGAGATTTCACCAATTTCTCCGAAATGTATTACACTGGTGTTCAACTCGTTCGATATTTCTCCCCAAGAGATCTCATGGGTAAACGCTTCTGTTGGAGTTGAAACGGAGCCTTAATTCCACATTTGAAAAAAAATTACCCTTTTTGTTGGAAATTTTCACAAGTTTTTGCCTAATATTCGTACATCTCTCAGTATTTTGATTGTATTACCCTCTAAACACCTCGGATATACACGATATTTTATACATAGAAGCATAAGACATAAAACTATAACTTTCGTGCCCATGACCCTCGCATATTTTTTACTATTCACTTTCAAAACATTGCTCGAATTCATATTTGAGAAATCGAAGATTTCTGAAAGGGGTACCCCTTTGGTGAATTGGAGATTTCACCAATTTCTCCGAAATGTATTACACTGGTGTTCAACTCATTCGATATTTCTCCCCAAGAGATCTCATGGGTAAATTCTTCTATTGGAGTTGAAACGGAGCCTTAATTCCACATTTGAAAAAAAATTACCCTTTTTGTTGGAAATTTTCACAAGTTTTTGCCTAATATTCGTACATCTCTCAGTATGTTGATAGTATTACCCTCTAAACACCTTGGATATACACGATATTTTATACATAGAAGCATAAGACATAAAGCTATAACTTTCGTGCCCATGACCCTCGTATATTTTTTACTATTCACTTTCAAAACATTGCTCGAGTTCATATTAGAGAAATCGAAGATTTCTGAAAGGGGTACCCCTTTGGTGAATTGGAGATTTCACCAATTTCTCCGAAATGTATTACACTGGTGTTCGACTCGTTCGATATTTCACCCCAAGAGATCTCATGGGTAAATGCTTCTATTGGAGTTGAAACGGAGCCTTAATTCAACATTTGAAAAAATATTCACCTTTTAGTTGGCAATTTTCACAGGTTTTTGCCTTATATTCGTACATCTCTCAGTATTTTGATAGCATCACCCTCTAAACACCTCGGATGTGTACGATATTTTATACATAGAAGCCTAGGACATAAAGCTTTAACTTTCGTGCCCATGAACCTCGCATATTTTTTACTATTCACTTTCAAAACATTGCTCGAATTCATATTAGAGAAATAGAAGATTTCTGAAAGGGGTACCCCTTTGGTGAATTGGAGATTTCACCAATTTCTCCGAAATGTATTACACTGGTGTTCAACTCGTTCGATATTTCTCCCCAAGAGATCTCATGGGTAAATTCTTCTCTTGGAGTTGAAACGGAGCCTTAATTCAACATTTGAAAAAAAATTACACTTTTTGTTGGAAATTTTCACAAGTTTTTGCCTTATATTCGTACATCTCTCAGTATTTTGATAGTATCACCTTCTAAACACCTCGGATATACACGATATTTTATACATAGAATGCTAAGACATAAAGCTATAACTTTCGTGCCCATGACCCTCGCATATTTTTTACTGTTCACTTTCAAAACATTGCTCGAATTCATATTAGAGAAATCGAAGATTTCTGAAAGGGGTACCCCTTTGGTGAATTGGAGATTTCACCAATTTCTCCGAAATGTATTACACTGGTGTTCAACTCGTTCGATATTTCTCCCCAAGAGATCTCATGGGTAAACGCTTCTGTTGGAGTTGAAACGGAGCCTTAATTCCACATTTGAAAAAAAATTACCCTTTTTGTTGGAAATTTTCACAAGTTTTTGCCTAATATTCGTACATCTCTCAGTATTTTGATTGTATTACCCTCTAAACACCTCGGATATACACGATATTTTATACATAGAAGCATAAGACATAAAACTATAACTTTCGTGCCCATGACCCTCGCATATTTTTTACTATTCACTTTCAAAACATTGCTCGAATTCATATTTGAGAAATCGAAGATTTCTGAAAGGGGTACCCCTTTGGTGAATTGGAGATTTCACCAATTTCTCCGAAATGTATTACACTGGTGTTTAACTCGTTAGATATTTCTCCCCAAGAGATCTCATGGGTAAATTCTTCTATTGGAGTTGAAACGGAGCCTTAATTCAACATTTGAAAAAAAATTACCCTTTTTGTTGGAAATTTTCACAAGTTTTTGCCTTATATTCGTACATCTCTCAATATTTTTATAGTATCACCTTCTAAACACCTCGGATATACACGATATTTTATACATAGAATGCTAAGACATAAAGCTATAACTTTCGTGCCCATGACCCTCGCATATTTTTTACTCTTCACTTTCAAAACATTGCTCGAATTCATATTAGAGAAATCGAAGATTTCTGAAAGGGGTACCCCTTTGGTGAATTGGAGATTTCACCAATTTCTCTGAAATGTATTACACTGGTGTTCAACTCATTCAATATTTCTCCCCAAGAGATCTCATGGGTAAATGCTTCTATTGGAGTTGAAACGGAGCCCTAATTCCACATTTGAAAAAAAATTACCCTTTTTGTTGGAAATTTTCACAAGTTTTTGCCTAATATTCGTACATCTCTCAGTATGTTGATAGTATTACCCTCTAAACACCTTGGATATACACGATATTTTATACATAGAAGCATAAGACATAAAGCTATAACTTTCGTGCCCATGACCCTCGTATATTTTTTACTATTCACTTTCAAAACATTGCTCGAGTTCATATTAGAGAAATCGAAGATTTCTGAAAGGGGTACCCCTTTGGTGAATTGGAGATTTCACCAATTTCTCCGAAATGTATTACACTGGTGTTCGACTCGTTCGATATTTCTCCCCAAGAGATCTCATGGGTAAATGCTTCTATTGGAGTTGAAACGGAGCCTTAATTCAACATTTGAAAAAATATTCACCTTTTAGTTGGCAATTTTCACAGGTTTTTGCCTTATATTCGTACATCTCTCAGTATTTTGATAGCATCACCCTCTAAACACCTCGGATGTGTACGATATTTTATACATAGAAGCCTAGGACATAAAGCTTTAACTTTCGTGCCCATGAACCTCGCATATTTTTTACTATTCACTTTCAAAACATTGCTCGAATTCATATTAGAGAAATAGAAGATTTCTGAAAGGGGTACCCCTTTGGTGAATTGGAGATTTCACCAATTTCTCCGAAATGTATTACACTGGTGTTCAACTCGTTCGATATTTCTCCCCAAGAGATCTCATGGGTAAATTCTTCTATTGGAGTTGAAACGGAGCCTTAATTCAACATTTGAAATAAAATTACCCTTTTTGTTGGAAATTTTCACAAGTTTTTGCCTTATATTCGTACATCTCTCAGTATTTTGATAGCATCACCTTCTAAACACCTCGGATATACACGATATTTTATACATAGAATGCTAAGACATAAAGCTATAACTTTCGTGCCCATGACCCTCGCATATTTTTTACTATTCACTTTCAAAACATTGCTCGAATTCATATTAGAGAAATCGAAGATTTCTGAAAGGGGTACCCCTTTGGTGAATTGGAGATTTCACCAATTTCTCCGAAATGTATTACACTGGTGTTCAACTCATTCGATATTTATCCCCAAGAGATCTCATGGGTAAATGCTTCTATTGGAGTTGAAACGGAGCCTTAATTCAACATTTGAAAAAATATTCACCTTTTAGTTGGCAATTTTCACCGGTTTTTGCCTTATATTCGTACATCTCTCAGTATTTTGATAGCATCACCCTCTAAACACCTCGGATGTGTACGATATATTATACATAGAAGCCTAGGACATAAAGCTTTAACTTTCGTGCCCATGAACCTCGCATATTTTTTACTATTCACTTTCAAAACATTGCTCGAATTCATATTAGAGAAATAGAAGATTTCTGAAAGGGGTACCCCTTTGGTGAATTGGAGATTTCACCAATTTCTCCGAAATGTATTACACTGGTGTTCAACTCGTTCGATATTTCTCCCCAAGAGATCTCATGGGTAAATTCTTCTCTTGGAGTTGAAACGGAGCCTTAATTCAACATTTGAAAAAAAATTACACTTTTTGTTGGAAATTTTCACAAGTTTTTGCCTTATATTCGTACATCTCTCAGTATTTTGATAGTATCACCTTCTAAACACCTCGGATATACACGATATTTTATACATAGAATGCTAAGACATAAAGCTATAACTTTCGTGCCCATGACCCTCGCATATTTTTTACTATTCACTTTCAAAACATTGCTCGAATTCATATTAGAGAAATCGAAGATTTCTGAAAGGGGTACCCCTTTGGTGAATTGGAGATTTCACCAATTTCTCCGAAATGTATTACACTGGTGTTCGACTCGTTCGATATTTCTCCCCAAGAGATCTCATGGGTAAATGCTTCTATTGGAGTTGAAACGGAGCCTTAATTCAACATTTGAAAAAATATTCACCTTTTAGTTGGCAATTTTCACAGGTTTTTGCCTTATATTCGTACATCTCTCAGTATTTTGATAGCATCACCCTCTAAACACCTCGGATGTGTACGATATTTTATACATAGAAGCCTAGGACATAAAGCTTTAACTTTCGTGCCCATGACCCTCGCATATTTTTTACTATTCACCTTCAAAACATTGCTTGAATTCATATTAGAGAAATAGAAGATTTCTGAAAGGGGTACCCCTTTGGTGAATTGGAGATTTCAGCAATTTCTCCGAAATGTATTACACTGGTGTTCAACTCGTTCGATATTTCTCCCCAAGAGATCTCATGGGTAAATGCTTCTATTGGAGTTGAAACGGAGCCTTAATTCCACATTTGAAAAAAAATTACCCTTTTTGTTGGAAATTTTCACAAGTTTTTGCCTAATATTCGTACATCTCTCAGTATTTTGATAGTATTACCCTCTAAACACCTCGGATATACACGATATTTTATACATAGAAGCATAAGACATAAAGCTATAACTTTCGTGCCCATGACCCTCGCATATTTTTTACTATTCACTTTCAAAACATTGCTCGAATTCATATTTGAGAAATCGAAGATTTCTGAAAGGGGTACCCCTTTGGTGAATTGGAGATTTCACCAATTTCTCCGAAATGTATTACACTGGTGTTCAACTCGTTCGATATTTCTCCCCAAGAGATCTCATGGGTAAATTCTTCTATTGGAGTTGAAACGGAGCCTTAATTCAACAATTGAAAAAAAATTACCCTTTTTGTTGGAAATTTTCACAAGTTTTTGCCTTATATTCGTACATCTCTCAGTATTTTTATAGTATCACCTTCTGAACACCTCGGATATACACGATATTTTATACATAGAATGGTAAGACATAAAGCTATAACTTTCGTGCCCATGACCCTCGCATGTTTTTTACTATTCACTTTCAAAACATTGCTCGAATTCATATTAGAGAAATCGAAGATTTCTGAAAGGGGTACCCCTTTGGTGAATTGGAGATTTCACCAATTTCTCCGAAATTTATTACACTGGTGTTCGACTCGTTCGATATTTCTCCCCAAGAGATCTCATGGATAAATGCTTCTATTGGAGTTGAAACGGAGCCTTAATTCAACATTTGAAAAAATATTCACCTTTTAGTTGGCAATTTTCACAGGTTTTTGCCTTATATTCGTACATCTCTGAGTATTTTGATAGCATCACCCTCTAAACACCTCAGATGTGTACGATATTTTATACATAGAAGCCTAGGACATAAAGCTATAACTTTCGTGCCCATGACCCTCGCATATTTTTTACTATTCACATTCAAAACATTGCTCTAATTCATATTAGAGAAATAGAAGATTTCTGAAAGGGGTACCCCTTTGGTGAATTGGAGATTTCAGCAATTTCTCCGAAATGTATTACACTGGTGTTCAACTCGTTCGATATTTCTCCCCAAGAGATCTCATGGGTAAATGCTTCTATTGGAGTTGAAACGGAGCCTTAATTCCACATTTGAAAAAAAATTACCCTTTTTGTTGGAAATTTTCACAAGTTTTTGCCTAATATTCGTACATCTCTCAGTATTTTGATAGTATTACCATCTAAACACCTCGGATATACACGATATATTATACATAGAAGCATAAGACATAAAGCTATAACTTTCGTGCCCATGACCCTCGTATATTTTTTACTATTCACTTTCAAAACATTGCTCGAATTCATATTTGAGAAATCGAAGATTTCTGAAAGGGGTACCCCTTTGGTGAATTGGAGATTTCACCAATTTCTCCGAAATGTATTACACTGGTGTTTAACTCGTTAGATATTTCTCCCCAAGAGATCTCATGGGTAAATTCTTCTATTGGAGTTGAAACGGAGCCTTAATTCAACATTTGAAAAAAAATTACCCTTTTTGTTGGAAATTTTCACAAGTTTTTGCCTTATATTCGTACATCTCTCAATATTTTTATAGTATCACCTTCTAAACACCTCGGATATACACGATATTTTATACATAGAATGCTAAGACATAAAGCTATAACTTTCGTGCCCATGACCCTCGCATATTTTTTACTCTTCACTTTCAAAACATTGCTCGAATTCATATTAGAGAAATCGAAGATTTCTGAAAGGGGTACCCCTTTGGTGAATTGGAGATTTCACCAATTTCTCTGAAATGTATTACACTGGTGTTCAACTCATTCAATATTTCTCCCCAAGAGATCTCATGGGTAAATGCTTCTATTGGAGTTGAAACGGAGCCCTAATTCCACATTTGAAAAAAAATTACCCTTTTTGTTGGAAATTTTCACAAGTTTTTGCCTAATATTCGTACATCTCTCAGTATGTTGATAGTATTACCCTCTAAACACCTTGGATATACACGATATTTTATACATAGAAGCATAAGACATAAAGCTATAACTTTCGTGCCCATGACCCTCGTATATTTTTTACTATTCACTTTCAAAACATTGCTCGAGTTCATATTAGAGAAATCGAAGATTTCTGAAAGGGGTACCCCTTTGGTGAATTGGAGATTTCACCAATTTCTCCGAAATGTATTACACTGGTGTTCGACTCGTTCGATATTTCTCCCCAAGAGATCTCATGGGTAAATGCTTCTATTGGAGTTGAAACGGAGCCTTAATTCAACATTTGAAAAAATATTCACCTTTTAGTTGGCAATTTTCACAGGTTTTTGCCTTATATTCGTACATCTCTCAGTATTTTGATAGCATCACCCTCTAAACACCTCGGATGTGTACGATATTTTATACATAGAAGCCTAGGACATAAAGCTTTAACTTTCGTGCCCATGAACCTCGCATATTTTTTACTATTCACTTTCAAAACATTGCTCGAATTCATATTAGAGAAATAGAAGATTTCTGAAAGGGGTACCCCTTTGGTGAATTGGAGATTTCACCAATTTCTCCGAAATGTATTACACTGGTGTTCAACTCGTTCGATATTTCTCCCCAAGAGATCTCATGGGTAAATTCTTCTATTGGAGTTGAAACGGAGCCTTAATTCAACATTTGAAATAAAATTACCCTTTTTGTTGGAAATTTTCACAAGTTTTTGCCTTATATTCGTACATCTCTCAGTATTTTGATAGCATCACCTTCTAAACACCTCGGATATACACGATATTTTATACATAGAATGCTAAGACATAAAGCTATAACTTTCGTGCCCATGACCCTCGCATATTTTTTACTATTCACTTTCAAAACATTGCTCGAATTCATATTAGAGAAATCGAAGATTTCTGAAAGGGGTACCCCTTTGGTGAATTGGAGATTTCACCAATTTCTCCGAAATGTATTACACTGGTGTTCAACTCATTCGATATTTATCCCCAAGAGATCTCATGGGTAAATGCTTCTATTGGAGTTGAAACGGAGCCTTAATTCAACATTTGAAAAAATATTCACCTTTTAGTTGGAAATTTTCACAAGTTTTTGCCTAATATTCGTACATCTCTCAGTATTTTGATCGCATCACCCTCTAAACACCTCGGATGTGTACGATATTTTATACATAGAAGCCTAGGACATAAAGCTATAACTTTCGTGCCCATGACCCTCGCATATTTTTTACTATTCACATTCAAAACATTGCTCTAATTCATATTAGAGAAATAGAAGATTTCTGAAAGGGGTACCCCTTTGGTGAATTGGAGATTTCATCAATTTCTCCGAAATGTATTACACTGGTGTTCAACTCGTTCGATATTTCTCCCCAAGAGATCTCATGGGTAAATGCTTCTATTGGAGTTGAAACGGAGCCTTAATTCCACATTTGAAAAAAAATTACCCTTTTTGTTGGAAATTTTCACAAGTTTTTGCCTAATATTCGTACATCTCTCAGTATTTTGATAGTATTACCCTCTAAACACCTCGGATATACACGATATTTTATACATAGAAGCATAAGACATAAAGCTATAACTTTCGTGCCCATGACCCTCGCATATTTTTTACGATTCACTTTCAAAACATTGCGCGAATTCATATTAGAGAAATCGAAGATTTCTGAAAGGGGTACCCCTTTGATGAATTGGAGATTTCACCAATTTCTCCGAAATGTATTACACTGGTGTTCGACTCGTTCGATATTTCTCCCCAAGAGATCTCATGGATAAATGCTTCTATTGGAGTTGAAACGGAGCCTTAATTCAACATTTGAAAAAATATTCACCTTTTAGTTGGCAATTTTCACAGGTTTTTGCCTTATATTCGTACATCTCTGAGTATTTTGATAGCATCACCCTCTAAACACCTCGGATGTGTATGATATTTTATACATAGAAGCCTAGGACATAAAGCTATAACTTTCGTGCCCATGACCCTCGCATATTTTTTACTATTCACATTCAAAACATTGCTCTAATTCATATTAGAGAAATAGAAGATTTCTGAAAGGGGTACCCCTTTGGTGAATTGGAGATTTCAGCAATTTCTCCGAAATGTATTACACTGGTGTTCAACTCGTTCGATATTTCTCCCCAAGAGATCTCATGGGTAAATGCTTCTATTGGAGTTGAAACGGAGCCTTAATTCCACATTTGAAAAAAAATTACCCTTTTTGTTGGAAATTTTCACAAGTTTTTGCCTAATATTCGTACAGCTCTCAGTATTTTGATAGTATTACCCTCTAAACACCTCGGATATACACGATATTTTATACATAGAAGCATAAGACATAAAGCTATAACTTTCGTGCCCATGACCCTCGCATATTTTTTACTATTCACTTTCAAAACATTGCTCGAATTCATATTTGAGAAATCGAAGATTTCTGAAAGGGGTACCCCTTTGGTGAATTGGAGATTTCACCAATTTCTCCGAAATGTATTACACTGGTGTTCAACTCGTTCGATATTTCTCCCCAAGAGATCTCATGGGTAAATTCTTCTATTGGAGTTGAAACGGAGCCTTAATTCAACAATTGAAAAAAAATTACCCTTTTTGTTGGAAATTTTCACAAGTTTTTGCCTTATATTCGTACATCTCTCAGTATTTTTATAGTATCACCTTCTGAACACCTCGGATATACACGATATTTTATACATAGAATGGTAAGACATAAAGCTATAACTTTCGTGCCCATGACCCTCGCATGTTTTTTACTATTCACTTTCAAAACATTGCTCGAATTCATATTAGAGAAATCGAAGATTTCTGAAAGGGGTACCCCTTTGGTGAATTGGAGATTTCACCAATTTCTCCGAAATGTATTACACTGGTGTTCAACTCATTCGATATTTCTCCCCAAGAGATCTCATGGGTAAATGCTTCTATTGGAGTTGAAACGGAGCCCTAATTCCACATTTGAAAAAAAATTACCCTTTTTGTTGGAAATTTTCACAAGTTTTTGCCTAATATTCGTACATCTCTCAGTATTTTGATAGTATGACCCTCTAAACACCTCGGATATACACGATATTTTATACATAGAAGCATAAGACATAAAGATATAACTTTCGTGCCCATGACCCTCGTATATTTTTTACTATTCACTTTCAAAACATTGCTCGAATTCATAATAGAGAAATCGAAGATTTCTGAAAGGGGTACCCCATTGGTGAATTGGAGATTTCACCAATTTCTCCGCAATGTATTACACTGGTGTTCGACTCGTTCGATATTTCTCCCCAAGAGATCTCATGGGTAAATGCTTCTATTGGAGTTGAAACGGAGCCTTAATTCAACATTTGAAAAAATATTCACCTTTTAGTTGGCAATTTTCACAGGTTTTTTCCTTATATTCGTACATCTCTCAGTATTTTGATAGTATCACCCTCTAAACACCTCAGATATACACGATATTTTATACAAAGAATGCTAAGACATAAAGCTATAACTTTCGTGCCCATGACCCTCGCATATTTTTTACTATTCACTTTCAAAACATTGCTCGAATTCATATTAGAGAAATCGAAGATTTCTGAAAGGGGTACCCCTTTGGTGAATTGGAGATTTCTCCAATTTCTCCGAAATGTATTACACTGGTGTTCAACTCATTCGATATTTATCCCCAAGAGATCTCATGGGTAAATGCTTCTATTGGAGTTGAAACGGAGCCTTAATTCAACATTTGAAAAAATATTCACCTTTTAGTTGGAAATTTTCACAAGTTTTTGCCTAATATTCGTACATCTCTCAGTATTTTGATAGTATTACCCTCTAAACACCTCGGATATACACGATATTTTATACATAGAAGCATAAGACATAAAGCTATAACTTTCGTGCCCATGACCCTCGCATATTTTTTACTATTCACTTTCAAAACATTGCTCGAATTCATAATTGAGAAATCGAAGATTTCTGAAAGGGGTACCCCTTTGGTGAATTGGAGATTTCACCAATTTCTCCGAAATGTATTACACTGGTGTTCAACTCGTTCGATATTTCTCCCCAAGAGATCTCATGGGTAAATTCTTCTATTGGAGTTGAAACGGAGCCTTAATTCAACAATTGAAAAAAAATTACCCTTTTTGTTGGAAATTTTCACAAGTTTTTGCCTTATATTCGTACATCTCTCAGTATTTTTATAGTATCACCTTCTGAACACCTCGGATATACACGATATTTTATACATAGAATGGTAAGACATAAAGCTATAACTTTCGTGCCCATGACCCTCGCATGTTTTTTACTATTCACTTTCAAAACATTGCTCGAATTCATATTAGAGAAATCGAAGATTTCTGAAAGGGGTACCCCTTTGGTGAATTGGAGATTTCACCAATTTCTCCGAAATGTATTACACTGGTGTTCGACTCATTCGATATTTATCCCCAAGAGATCTCATGGGTAAATGCTTCTATTGGAGTTGAAACGGAGCCTTAATTCAACATTTGAAAAAATATTCACCTTTTAGTTGGCAATTTTCACAGGTTTTTGCCTTATATTCGTACATCTCTCAGTATTTTGATAGCATCACCCTCTAAACACCTCGGATGTGTACGATATTTTATACATAGAAGCCTAGGACATAAAGCTATAACTTTCGTGCCCATGACCCTCGCATATTTTTTACTATTCACATTCAAAACATTGCTCTAATTCATATTAGAGAAATAGAAGATTTCTGAAAGGGGTACCCCTTTGGTGAATTGGAGATTTCATCAATTTCTCCGAAATGTATTACACTGGTGTTCAACTCGTTCGATATTTCTCCCCAAGAGATCTCATGGGTAAATGCTTCTATTGGAGTTGAAACGGAGCCTTAATTCCACATTTGAAAAAAAATTACCCTTTTTGTTGGAAATTTTCACAAGTTTTTGCCTAATATTCGTACATCTCTCAGTATTTTGATAGTATTACCCTCTAAACACCTCGGATATACACGATATTTTATACATAGAATGGTAAGACATAAAGCTATAACTTTCGTGCCCATGACCCTCGCATGTTTTTTACTATTCACTTTCAAAACATTGCTCGAATTCATATTAGAGAAATCGAAGATTTCTGAAAGGGGTACCCCATTGGTGAATTGGAGATTTCACCAATTTCTCCGCAATGTATTACACTGGTGTTCGACTCGTTCGATATTTCTCCTCAAGAGATCTCATGGGTAAATGCTTCTATTGGAGTTGAAACGGAGCCTTAATTCAACATTTGAAAAAATATTCACCTTTTAGTTGGCAATTTTCACAGGTTTTTGCCTTATATTCGTACATCTCTCAGTATTTTGATAGTATCACCCTCTAAACACCTCGGATATACACGATATTTTATACAAAGAATGCTAAGACATAAAGCTATAACTTTCGTGCCCATGACCCTCGCATATTTTTTACTATTCACTTTCAAAA
Source organism: Humulus lupulus (assembly GCF_963169125.1). Lineage (NCBI taxonomy): Eukaryota > Viridiplantae > Streptophyta > Magnoliopsida > Rosales > Cannabaceae > Humulus > Humulus lupulus. Next base: position 182,260,050 of record NC_084802.1, on the reverse strand, counting down.
CATTGCTCGAATTCATATTAGAGAAATCGAAGATTTCTGAAAGGGGTACCCCTTTGGTGAATTGGAGATTTCACCAATTTCTCCGAAATGTATTACACTGGTGTTCAACTCATTCGATATTTATCCCCAACAGATCTCATGGGTAAATGCTTCTATTTGAGTTGAAACGGAGCCTTAATTCAACATTTGAAAAAATATTCACCTTTTAGTTGGAAATTTTCACAAGTTTTTGCCTAATATTCGTACATCTCTCAGTATTTTGATAGCATCACCCTCTAAACACCTCGGATGTGTACGATATTTTATACATAGAAGCCTAGGACATAAAGCTTTAACTTTCGTGCCCATGAACCTCGCATATTTTTTACTATTCACTTTCAAAACATTGCTCGAATTCATATTAGAGAAATAGAAGATTTCTGAAAGGGGTACCCCTTTGGTGAATTGGAGATTTCACCAATTTCTCCGAAATGTATTACACTGGTGTTCAACTCGTTCGATATTTCTCCCCAAGAGATCTCATGGGTAAATGCTTCTGTTGGAGTTGAAACGGAGCCTTAATTCCACATTTGAAAAAAAATTACCCTTTTTGTTGGAAATTTTCACAAGTTTTTGCCTAATATTCGTACATCTCTCAGTATTTTGATTGTATTACCCTCTAAACGCCTCGGATATACACGATATTTTATACATAGAAGCACAAGACATAAAGCTATAACTTTCGTGCCCATGACCCTCGCATATTTTTTACGATTCACTTTCAAAACATTGCGCGAATTCATATTAGAGAAATCGAAGATTTCTGAAAGGGGTACCCCTTTGGTGAATTGGAGATTTCACCAATTTCTCCGAAATGTATTACACTGGTGTTCGACTCGTTCGATATTTCTCCCCAAGAGATCTCATGGGTAAATGCTTCTATTGGAGTTGAAACGGAGCCTTAATTCAACATTTGAAAAAATATTCACCTTTTAGTTGGCAATTTTCACAGGTTTTTGCCTTATATTCGTACATCTCTCAGTATTTTGATAGCATCACCCTCTAAACACCTCGGATGTGTACGATATTTTATACATAGAAGCCTAGGACATAAAGCTTTAACTTTCGTGCCCATGACCCTCGCATATTTTTTACTATTCACTTTCAAAACATTGCTCTAATTCATATTAGAGAAATAGAAGATTTCTGAAAGGGGTACCCCTTTGGTGAATTGGAGATTTCATCAATTTCTCCGAAATGTATTACACTGGTGTTCAACTCGTTCGATATTTCTCCCCAAGAGATCTCATGGGTAAATGCTTCTATTGGAGTTGAAACGGAGCCTTAATTCCACATTTGAAAAAAAATTACCCTTTTTGTTGGAAATTTTCACAAGTTTTTGCCTAATATTCGTACATCTCTCAGTATTTTGATAGTATTACCCTCTAAACACCTCGGATATACACGATATTTTATACATAGAAGCATAAGACATAAAGCTATAACTTTCGTGCCCATGACCCTCGCATATTTTTTACTATTCACTTTCAAAACATTGCTCGAATTCATAATTGAGAAATCGAAGATTTCTGAAAGGGGTACCCCTTTGGTGAATTGGAGATTTCACCAATTTCTCCGAAATGTATTACACTGGTGTTCAACTCGTTCGATATTTCTCCCCAAGAGATCTCATGGGTAAATTCTTCTATTGGAGTTGAAACGGAGCCTTAATTCAACAATTGAAAAAAAATTACCCTTTTTGTTGGAAATTTTCACAAGTTTTTGCCTTATATTCGTACATCTCTCAGTATTTTGATAGTATGACCCTCTAAACACCTCGGATGTGTACGATATTTTATACATAGAAGCCTAGGACATAAAGCTTTAACTTTCGTGCCCATGACCCTCGCATATTTTTTACTATTCACTTTCAAAACATTGCTCTAATTCATATTAGAGAAATAGAAGATTTCTGAAAGGGGTACCCCTTTGGTGAATTGGAGATTTCATCAATTTCTCCGAAATGTATTACACTGGTGTTCAACTCGTTCGATATTTCTCCCCAAGAGATCTCATGGGTAAATGCTTCTATTGGAGTTGAAACGGAGCCTTAATTCCACATTTGAAAAAAAATTACCCTTTTTGTTGGAAATTTTCACAAGTTTTTGCCTAATATTCGTACATCTCTCAGTATTTTGATAGTATTACCCTCTAAACACCTCGGATATACACGATATTTTATACATAGAAGCATAAGACATAAAGCTATAACTTTCGTGCCCATGACCCTCGCATATTTTTTACTATTCACTTTCAAAACATTGCTCGAATTCATAATTGAGAAATCGAAGATTTCTGAAAGGGGTACCCCTTTGGTGAATTGGAGATTTCACCAATTTCTCCGAAATGTATTACACTGGTGTTCAACTCGTTCGATATTTCTCCCCAAGAGATCTCATGGGTAAATTCTTCTATTGGAGTTGAAACGGAGCCTTAATTCAACAATTGAAAAAAAATTACCCTTTTTGTTGGAAATTTTCACAAGTTTTTGCCTTATATTCGTACATCTCTCAGTATTTTTATAGTATCACCTTCTGAACACCTCGGATATACACGATATTTTATACATAGAATGGTAAGACATAAAGCTATAACTTTCGTGCCCATGACCCTCGCATGTTTTTTACTATTCACTTTCAAAACATTGCTCGAATTCATATTAGAGAAATCGAAGATTTCTGAAAGGGGTACCCCTTTGGTGAATTGGAGATTTCACCAATTTCTCTGAAATGTATTACACTGGTGTTCAACTCATTCGATATTTCTCCCCAAGAGATCTCATGGGTAAATGCTTCTATTGGAGTTGAAACGGAGCCCTAATTCCACATTTGAAAAAAAATTACCCTTTTTGTTGGAAATTTTCACAAGTTTTTGCCTAATATTCGTACATCTCTCAGTATTTTGATAGTATGACCCTCTAAACACCTCGGATATACACGATATTTTATACATAGAAGCATAAGACATAAAGATATAACTTTCGTGCCCATGACCCTCGTATATTTTTTACTATTCACTTTCAAAACATTGCTCGAATTCATAATAGAGAAATCGAAGATTTCTGAAAGGGGTACCCCATTGGTGAATTGGAGATTTCACCAATTTCTCCGCAATGTATTACACTGGTGTTCGACTCGTTCGATATTTCTCCTCAAGAGATCTCATGGGTAAATGCTTCTATTGGAGTTGAAACGGAGCCTTAATTCAACATTTGAAAAAATATTCACCTTTTAGTTGGCAATTTTCACAGGTTTTTGCCTTATATTCGTACATCTCTCAGTATTTTGATAGTATCACCCTCTAAACACCTCGGATATACACGATATTTTATACAAAGAATGCTAAGACATAAAGCTATAACTTTCGTGCCCATGACCCTCGCATATTTTTTACTATTCACTTTCAAAACATTGCTCGAATTCATATTAGAGAAATCGAAGATTTCTGAAAGGGGTACCCCTTTGGTGAATTGGAGATTTCACCAATTTCTCCGAAATGTATTACACTGGTGTTCAACTCATTCGATATTTATCCCCAACAGATCTCATGGGTAAATGCTTCTATTTGAGTTGAAACGGAGCCTTAATTCAACATTTGAAAAAATATTCACCTTTTAGTTGGAAATTTTCACAAGTTTTTGCCTAATATTCGTACATCTCTCAGTATTTTGATAGCATCACCCTCTAAACACCTCGGATGTGTACGATATTTTATACATAGAAGCCTAGGACATAAAGCTTTAACTTTCGTGCCCATGAACCTCGCATATTTTTTACTATTCACTTTCAAAACATTGCTCGAATTCATATTAGAGAAATAGAAGATTTCTGAAAGGGGTACCCCTTTGGTGAATTGGAGATTTCACCAATTTCTCCGAAATGTATTACACTGGTGTTCAACTCGTTCGATATTTCTCCCCAAGAGATCTCATGGGTAAATGCTTCTGTTGGAGTTGAAACGGAGCCTTAATTCCACATTTGAAAAAAAATTACCCTTTTTGTTGGAAATTTTCACAAGTTTTTGCCTAATATTCGTACATCTCTCAGTATTTTGATTGTATTACCCTCTAAACACCTCGGATATACACGATATTTTATACATAGAAGCACAAGACATAAAGCTATAACTTTCGTGCCCATGACCCTCGCATATTTTTTACGATTCACTTTCAAAACATTGCGCGAATTCATATTAGAGAAATCGAAGATTTCTGAAAGGGGTACCCCTTTGGTGAATTGGAGATTTCACCAATTTCTCCGAAATGTATTACACTGGTGTTCGACTCGTTCGATATTTCTCCCCAAGAGATCTCATGGGTAAATGCTTCTATTGGAGTTGAAACGGAGCCTTAATTCAACATTTGAAAAAATATTCACCTTTTAGTTGGCAATTTTCACAGGTTTTTGCCTTATATTCGTACATCTCTTAGTATTTTGATAGCATCACCCTCTAAACACCTCGGATGTGTACGATATTTTATACATAGAAGCCTAGGACATAAAGCTTTAACTTTCGTGCCCATGACCCTCGCATATTTTTTACTATTCACTTTCAAAACATTGCTTGAATTCATATTAGAGAAATAGAAGATTTCTGAAAGGGGTACCCCTTTGGTGAATTGGAGATTTCATCAATTTCTCCGAAATGTATTACACTGGTGTTCAACTCGTTCGATATTTCTCCCCAAGAGATCTCATGGGTAAATGCTTCTATTGGAGTTGAAACGGAGCCTTAATTCCACATTTGAAAAAAAATTACCCTTTTTGTTGGAAATTTTCACAAGTTTTTGCCTAATATTCGTACATCTCTCAGTATTTTGATAGTATTACCCTCTAAACACCTCGGATATACACGATATTTTATACATAGAAGCATAAGACATAAAGCTATAACTTTCGTGCCCATGACCCTCGCATATTTTTTACTATTCACTTTCAAAACATTGCTCGAATTCATAATTGAGAAATCGAAGATTTCTGAAAGGGGTACCCCTTTGGTGAATTGGAGATTTCACCAATTTCTCCGAAATGTATTACACTGGTGTTCAACTCGTTCGATATTTCTCCCCAAGAGATCTCATGGGTAAATTCTTCTATTGGAGTTGAAACGGAGCCTTAATTCAACAATTGAAAAAAAATTACCCTTTTTGTTGGAAATTTTCACAAGTTTTTGCCTTATATTCGTACATCTCTCAGTATTTTTATAGTATCACCTTCTGAACACCTCGGATATACACGATATTTTATACATAGAATGGTAAGACATAAAGCTATAACTTTCGTGCCCATGACCCTCGCATGTTTTTTACTATTCACTTTCAAAACATTGCTCGAATTCATATTAGAGAAATCGAAGATTTCTGAAAGGGGTACCCCTTTGGTGAATTGGAGATTTCACCAATTTCTCCGAAATGTATTACACTGGTGTTCAACTCGTTCGATATTTCTCCCCAAGAGATCTCATGGGTAAATTCTTCTATTGGAGTTGAAACGGAGCCTTAATTCAACAATTGAAAAAAAATTACCCTTTTTGTTGGAAATTTTCACAAGTTTTTGCCTTATATTCGTACATCTCTCAGTATTTTTATAGTATCACCTTCTGAACACCTCGGATATACACGATATTTTATACATAGAATGGTAAGACATAAAGCTATAACTTTCGTGCCCATGACCCTCGCATGTTTTTTACTATTCACTTTCAAAACATTGCTCGAATTCATATTAGAGAAATCGAAGATTTCTGAAAGGGGTACCCCTTTGGTGAATTGGAGATTTCACCAATTTCTCTGAAATGTATTACACTGGTGTTCAACTCATTCGATATTTCTCCCCAAGAGATCTCATGGGTAAATGCTTCTATTGGAGTTGAAACGGAGCCCTAATTCCACATTTGAAAAAAAATTACCCTTTTTGTTGGAAATTTTCACAAGTTTTTGCCTAATATTCGTACATCTCTCAGTATTTTGATAGTATGACCCTCTAAACACCTCGGATATACACGATATTTTATACATAGAAGCATAAGACATAAAGATATAACTTTCGTGCCCATGACCCTCGTATATTTTTTACTATTCCCTTTCAAAACATTGCTCGAATTCATAATAGAGAAATCGAAGATTTCTGAAAGGGGTACCCCATTGGTGAATTGGAGATTTCACCAATTTCTCCGCAATGTATTACACTGGTGTTCGACTCGTTCGATATTTCTCCCCAAGAGATCTCATGGGTAAATGCTTCTATTGGAGTTGAAACGGAGCCTTAATTCAACATTTGAAAAAATATTCACCTTTTAGTTGGCAATTTTCACAGGTTTTTGCCTTATATTCGTACATCTCTCAGTATTTTGATAGTATCACCCTCTAAACACCTCGGATATACACGATATTTTATACAAAGAATGCTAAGACATAAAGCTATAACTTTCGTGCCCATGACCCTCGCATATTTTTTACTATTCACTTTCAAAACATTGCTCGAATTCATATTAGAGAAATCGAAGATTTCTGAAAGGGGTACCCCTTTGGTGAATTGGAGATTTCACCAATTTCTCCGAAATGTATTACACTGGTGTTCAACTCATTCGATATTTATCCCCAAGAGATCTCATGGGTAAATGCTTCTATTTGAGTTGAAACGGAGCCTTAATTCAACATTTGAAAAAATATTCACCTTTTAGTTGGAAATTTTCACAAGTTTTTGCCTAATATTCGTACATCTCTCAGTATTTTGATAGCATCACCCTCTAAACACCTCGGATGTGTACGATATTTTATACATAGAAGCCTAGGACATAAAGCTTTAACTTTCGTGCCCATGAACCTCGCATATTTTTTACTATTCACTTTCAAAACATTGCTCGAATTCATATTAGAGAAATAGAAGATTTCTGAAAGGGGTACCCCTTTGGTGAATTGGAGATTTCACCAATTTCTCCGAAATGTATTACACTGGTGTTCAACTCGTTCGATATTTCTCCCCAAGAGATCTCATGGGTAAATGCTTCTGTTGGAGTTGAAACGGAGCCTTAATTCCACATTTGAAAAAAAATTACCCTTTTTGTTGGAAATTTTCACAAGTTTTTGCCTAATATTCGTACATCTCTCAGTATTTTGATTGTATTACCCTCTAAACACCTCGGATATACACGATATTTTATACATTGAAGCACAAGACATAAAGCTATAACTTTCGTGCCCATGACCCTCGCATATTTTTTACGATTCACTTTCAAAACATTGCGCGAATTCATATTAGAGAAATCGAAGATTTCTGAAAGGGGTACCCCTTTGGTGAATTGGAGATTTCACCAATTTCTCCGAAATGTATTACACTGGTGTTCGACTCGTTCGATATTTCTCCCCAAGAGATCTCATGGGTAAATGCTTCTATTGGAGTTGAAACGGAGCCTTAATTCAACATTTGAAAAAATATTCACCTTTTAGTTGGCAATTTTCACAGGTTTTTGCCTTATATTCGTACATCTCTTAGTATTTTGATAGCATCACCCTCTAAACACCTCGGATGTGTACGATATTTTATACATAGAAGCCTAGGACATAAAGCTTTAACTTTCGTGCCCATGACCCTCGCATATTTTTTACTATTCACTTTCAAAACATTGCTTGAATTCATATTAGAGAAATAGAAGATTTCTGAAAGGGGTACCCCTTTGGTGAATTGGAGATTTCATCAATTTCTCCGAAATGTATTACACTGGTGTTCAACTCGTTCGATATTTCTCCCCAAGAGATCTCATGGGTAAATGCTTCTATTGGAGTTGAAACGGAGCCTTAATTCCACATTTGAAAAAAAATTACCCTTTTTGTTGGAAATTTTCACAAGTTTTTGCCTAATATTCGTACATCTCTCAGGATTTTGATAGTATTACCCTCTAAACACCTCGGATATACACGATATTTTATACATAGAAGCATATGACATAAAGCTATAACTTTCGTGCCCATGACCCTCGCATATTTTTTACTATTCACTTTCAAAACATTGCTCGAATTCATAATTGAGAAATCGAAGATTTCTGAAAGGGGTACCCCTTTGGTGAATTGGAGATTTCACCAATTTCTCCGAAATGTATTACACTGGTGTTCAACTCGTTCGATATTTCTCCCCAAGAGATCTCATGGGTAAATTCTTCTATTGGAGTTGAAACGGAGCCTTAATTCAACAATTGAAAAAAAATTACCCTTTTTGTTGGAAATTTTCACAAGTTTTTGCCTTATATTCGTACATCTCTCAGTATTTTTATAGTATCACCTTCTGAACACCTCGGATATACACGATATTTTATACATAGAATGGTAAGACATAAAGCTATAACTTTCGTGCCCATGACCCTCGCATGTTTTTTACTATTCACTTTCAAAACATTGCTCGAATTCATATTAGAGAAATCGAAGATTTCTGAAAGGGGTACCCCTTTGGTGAATTGGAGATTTCACCAATTTCTCTGAAATGTATTACACTGGTGTTCAACTCATTCGATATTTCTCCCCAAGAGATCTCATGGGTAAATGCTTCTATTGGAGTTGAAACGGAGCCCTAATTCCACATTTGAAAAAAAATTACCCTTTTTGTTGGAAATTTTCACAAGTTTTTGCCTAATATTCGTACATCTCTCAGTATTTTGATAGTATGACCCTCTAAACACCTCGGATATACACGATATTTTATACATAGAAGCATAAGACATAAAGATATAACTTTCGTGCCCATGACCCTCGTATATTTTTTACTATTCACTTTCAAAACATTGCTCGAATTCATAATAGAGAAATCGAAGATTTCTGAAAGGGGTACCCCATTGGTGAATTGGAGATTTCACCAATTTCTCCGCAATGTATTACACTGGTGTTCGACTCGTTCGATATTTCTCCCCAAGAGATCTCATGGGTAAATGCTTCTATTGGAGTTGAAACGGAGCCTTAATTCAACATTTGAAAAAATATTCACCTTTTAGTTGGCAATTTTCACAGGTTTTTGCCTTATATTCGTACATCTCTCAGTATTTTGATAGTATCACCCTCTAAACACCTCGGAAGTGTACGATATTTTATACATAGAAGCCTAGGACATACAGCATTAAATTTCGTGCCCATGACCCTCGCATATTTTTTACTATTCACTTTCAAAACATTGCTCGAATTCATATTAGAGAAATAGAATATTTCTGAAAGGGGTACCCCTTTGGTGAATTGGAGATGTCACCAATTTCTCCGAAATGTATTACACTGGTGTTCAACTCATTCGATATTTCTCCCCAAGAGGTCTCATGGGTAAATGCTTCTATTGGAGTTGAAACGGAGCCTTAATTCCACAATTGAAAAAAAATTACCCTTTTTGTTGGAAATTTTCACAAGTTTTTGCCTAATATTCTAACATCTCTCAGTATTTTAATAGTATTACCCTCTAAACACCTCGGATATACACTATATTTTATACATAGAAGCACAAGACATAAAGCTATAACTTTCGTGCCCATGACCCTTGCATATTTTTTACTATTCACTTTCAAAACATTTCCCGAATTCATATTAGAGAAATCGAAGATTTCTGAAAGGGGTACCCCTTTGGTGAATTGGAGATTTCACCAATTTCTCCGAAATGTATTACACTGGTGTTCGACTCGTTCGATATTTCTCCCCAAGAGATCTCATGGGTAAATGCTTCTATTGGAGTCGAAACGGAGCCTTAATTCAACATTTGAAAAAATATTCACCTTTTAGTTGGCAATTTTCACAGGTTTTTGCCTTATATTCGTACATCTCTCAGTATTTTGATAGCATCACCCTCTAAACACCTCGGATGTGTACGATATTTTATACATAGAAGCCTAGGACATAAAGCTTTAACTTTCGTGCCCATGAACCTCGCATATTTTTTACTATTCACTTTCAAAACATTGCTCGAATTCATATTAGAGAAATAGAAGATTTCTGAAAGGGGTACCCCTTTGGTGAATTGGAGATTTCACCAATTTCTCCGAAATGTATTACACTGGTGTTCAACTCGTTCGATATTTCTCCCCAAGAGATCTCATGGGTAAATTCTTCTATTGGAGTTGAAACGGAGCCTTAATTCAACATTTGAAAAAAAATTACCCTTTTTGTTGGAAATTTTCACAAGTTTTTGCCTTATATTCGTACATCTCTCAGTATTTTGATAGTATCACCTTCTAAACACCTCGGATATACACGATATATTTTACATAGAATGCTAAGACATAAAGCTATAACTTTTGTGCCCATGACCCTCGCATATTTTTTACTATTCACTTTCAAAACATTGCTCGAATTCATATTAGAGAAATCGAAGATTTCTGAAAGGGGTACCCCTTTGGTGAATTGGAGATTTCACCAATTTCTCCGAAATGTATTACACAGGTGTTCAACTCGTTCGATATTTCTCCCCAAGAGATCTCATGGTTAAATGCATCTATTGGAGTTGAAACGGAGCCTTAATTCCACATTTGAAAAAAAATTACCCTTTTTGTTGGAAATTTTCACAAGTTTTTGCCTAATATTCGTACATCTCTCAGTATTTTGATAGTATTACCCTCTAAACACCTCGGATATACACGATATTTTATACATAGAAGCATAAGACATAAATCTATAACTTTCGTGCCCATGACCCTCGCATATTTTTTACGATTCACTTTCAAAACATTGCGCGAATTCATATTAGAGAAATCGAAGATTTCTGAAAGGGGTACCCCTTTGGTGAATTGGAGATTTCACCAATTTCTCCGAAATGTATTACACTGGTGTTCGACTCGTTCGATATTTCTCCCCAAGAGATCTCATGGGTAAATGCTTCTATTGGAGTTGAAACGGAGCCTTAATTCAACATTTGAAAAAATATTCACCTTTTAGTTGGCAATTTTCACAGGTTTTTGCCTTATATTCGTACATCTCTTAGTATTTTGATAGCATCACCCTCTAAACACCTCGGATGTGTACGATATTTTATACATAGAAGCCTAGGACATAAAGCTTTAACTTTCGTGCCCATGACCCTCGCATATTTTTTACTATTCACTTTCAAAACATTGCTTGAATTCATATTAGAGAAATAGAAGATTTCTGAAAGGGGTACCCCTTTGGTGAATTGGAGATTTCATCAATTTCTCCGAAATGTATTACACTGGTGTTCAACTCGTTCGATATGTCTCCCCAAGAGATCTCATGGGTAAATGCTTCTATTGGAGTTGAAACGGAGCCTTAATTCCACATTTGAAAAAATATTCACCTTTTAGTTGGCAATTTTCACAGGTTTTTGCCTTATATTCGTACATCTCTTAGTATTTTGATAGCATCACCCTCTAAACACCTCGGATGTGTACGATATTTTATACATAGAAGCCTAGGACATAAAGCTTTAACTTTCGTGCCCATGACCCTCGCATATTTTTTACTATTCACTTTCAAAACATTGCTCGAATTCATATTTGAGAAATCGAAGATTTCTGAAAGGGGTACCCCTTTGGTGAATTGGAGATTTCACCAATTTCTCCGAAATGTATTACACTGGTGTTCAACTCGTTCGATATTTCTCCCCAAGAGATCTCATGGGTAAATTCTTCTATTGGAGTTGAAACGGAGCCTTAATTCAACAATTGAAAAAAAATTACCCTTTTTGTTGGAAATTTTCACAAGTTTTTGCCTTATATTCGTACATCTCTCAGTATTTTTATAGTATCACCTTCTAAACACCTCGGATATACACGATATTTTATACATAGAATGGTAAGACATAAAGCTATAACTTTCGTGCCCATGACCCTCGCATATTTTTTACTATTCACTTTCAAAACATTGCTCGAATTCATATTAGAGAAATCGAAGATTTCTGAAAGGGGTACCCCTTTGGTGAATTGGAGATTTCCCCAATTTCTCTGAAATGTATTACACTGGTGTTCAACTCATTCGATATTTCTCCCCAAGAGATCTCATGGGTAAATGCTTCTATTGGAGTTGAAACGGAGCCCTAATTCCACATTTGAAAAAAAATTACCCTTTTTGTTGGAAATTTTCACAAGTTTTTGCCTAATATTCGTACATCTCTCAGTATTTTGATAGTATGACCCTCTAAACACCTCGGATATACACGATATTTTATACATAGAAGCATAAGACATAAAGATATAACTTTCGTGCCCATGACCCTCGTATATTTTTTACTATTCACTTTCAAAACATTGCTCGAATTCATAATAGAGAAATCGAAGATTTCTGAAAGGGGTACCCCATTGGTGAATTGGAGATTTCACCAATTTCTCCGCAATGTATTACACTGGTGTTCGACTCGTTCGATATTTCTCCCCAAGAGATCTCATGGGTAAATGCTTCTATTGGAGTTGAAACGGAGCCTTAATTCAACATTTGAAAAAATATTCACCTTTTAGTTGGCAATTTTCACAGGTTTTTGCCTTATATTCGTACATCTCTCAGTATTTTGATAGTATCACCCTCTAAACACCTCGGAAGTGTACGATATTTTATACATAGAAGCCTAGGACATACAGCATTAAATTTCGTGCCCATGACCCTCGCATATTTTTTACTATTCACTTTCAAAACATTGCTCGAATTCATATTAGAGAAATAGAATATTTCTGAAAGGGGTACCCCTTTGGTGAATTGGAGATGTCACCAATTTCTCCGAAATGTATTACACTGGTGTTCAACTTGTTCGATATTTCTCCCCAAGAGATCTCATGGGTAAATGCTTCTATTGGAGTTGAAACGGAGCCTTAATTCCACATTTGAAAAAAAATTACCCTTTTTGTTGGAAATTTTCACAAGTTTATGCCTAATATTCGTACATCTCTCAGTATTTTAATAGTATTACCCTCTAAACACCTCGGATATACACTATATTTTATACATAGAAGCACAAGACATAAAGCTATAACTTTCGTGCCCATGACCATCGCATATTTTTTACTATTCACTTTCAAAACATTTCCCGAATTCATATTAGAGAAATCGAAGATTTCTGAAAGGGGTACCCCTTTGGTGAATTGGAGATTTCACCAATTTCTCCGAAATGTATTACACTGGTGTTCGACTCGTTCGATATTTCTCCTCAAGAGATCTCATGGGTAAATGCTTCTATTGGAGTTGAAACGGAGCCTTAATTCAACATTTGAAAAAATATTCACGTTTTAGTTGGCAATTTTCACAGGTTTTTGCCTTATATTCGTACATCTCTCAGTATTTTGATAGCATCACCCTCTAAACACCTCGGATGTGTACGATATTTTATACATAGAAGCCTAGGACATAAAGCTTTAACTTTCGTGCCCATGACCCTCGCATATTTTTTACTATTCACTTTCAAAACATTTCTCGAATTCATATTAGAGAAATAGAAGATTTCTGAAAGGGGTACCCCTTTGGTGAATTGGAGATTTCATCAATTTCTCCGAAATGTATTACACTGGTGTTCAACTCGTTCGATATTTCTCCCCAAGAGATCTCATGGGTAAATGCTTCTATTGGAGTTGAAACGGAGCCTTAATTCCACATTTGAAAAAAAATTACCCTTTTTGTTGGAAATTTTCACAAGTTTTTGCCTAATATTCGTACATCTCTCAGTATTTTGATAGTATTACCCTCTAAACACCTCGGATATACACGATATTTTATACATAGAAGCATAAGACATAAAGCTATAACTTTCGTGCCCATGATCCTCGCATATTTTTTACTATTCACTTTCAAAACATTGCGCGAATTCATATTAGAGAAATCGAAGATTTCTGAAAGGGGTACCCCTTTGGTGAATTGGAGATTTCACCAATTTCTCCGAAATGTATTACACTGGTGTTCGACTCGTTCAATATTTCTCCCCAAGAGATCTCATGGGTAAATGCTTCTATTGGAGTTGAAACGGAGCCTTAATTCAACATTTGAAAAAATATTCACCTTTTAGTTGGCAATTTTCACAGGTTTTTGCCTTATATTCGTACATCTCTCAGTATTTTGATAGTATTACCCTCTAAACACCTCGGATCTACACGATATTTTATACATAGAAGCATAAGACATAAAGCTATAACTTTCGTGCCCATGACCCTCGCATATTTTTTACTATTCACTTTCAAAACATTGCTCGAATTCATATTTGAGAAATCGAAGATTTCTGAAAGGGGTACCCCTTTGGTGAATTGGAGATTTCACCAATTTCTCCGAAATGTATTACACTGGTGTTCAACTCGTTCGATATTTCTCCCCAAGAGATCTCATGGGTAAATTCTTCTATTGGAGTTGAAACGGAGCCTTAATTCAACAATTGAAAAAAAATTACCCTTTTTGTTGGAAATTTTCACAAGTTTTTGCCTTATATTCGTACATCTCTCAGTATTTTTATAGTATCACCTTCTAAACACCTCGGATATACACGATATTTTATACATAGAATGGTAAGACATAAAGCTATAACTTTCGTGCCCATGACCCTCGCATATTTTTTACTATTCACTTTCAAAACATTGCTCGAATTCATATTTGAGAAATCGAAGATTTCTGAAAGGGGTACCCCTTTGGTGAATTGGAGATTTCCCCAATTTCTCTGAAATGTATTACACTGGTGTTCGACTCGTTCGATATTTCTCCCCAAGAGATCTCATGGGTAAATGCTTCTATTGGAGTTGAAACGGAGCCTTAATTCAACATTTGAAAAAATATTCACCTTTTAGTTGGCAATTTTCACAGGTTTTTGCCTTATATTCGTACATCTCTTAGTATTTTGATAGCATCACCCTCTAAACACCTCGGATGTGTACGATATTTTATACATAGAAGCCTAGGACATAAAGCTTTAACTTTCGTGCCCATGACCCTCGCATATTTTTTACTATTCACTTTCAAAACATTGCTTGAATTCATATTAGAGAAATAGAAGATTTCTGAAAGGGGTACCCCTTTGGTGAATTGGAGATTTCATCAATTTCTCCGAAATGTATTACACTGGTGTTCAACTCGTTCGATATGTCTCCCCAAGAGATCTCATGGGTAAATGCTTCTATTGGAGTTGAAACGGAGCCTTAATTCCACATTTGAAAAAAAATTACCCTTTTTGTTGGAAATTTTCACAAGTTTTTGCCTAATATTCGTACATCTCTCAGTATTTTAATAGTATTACCCTCTAAACACCTCGGATATACACTATATTTTATACATAGAAGCACAAGACATAAAGCTATAACTTTCGTGCCCATGACCCTCGCATATTTTTTACTATTCACTTTCAAAACATTTCCCGAATTCATATTAGAGAAATCGAAGATTTCTGAAAGGGGTACCCCTTTGGTGAATTGGAGATTTCACCAATTTCTCCGAAATGTATTACACTGGTGTTCGACTCGTTCGATATTTCTCCCCAAGAGATCTCATGGGTAAATTCTTCTATTGGAGTTGAAACGGAGCCTTAATTCAACAATTGAAAAAAAATTACCCTTTTTGTTGGAAATTTTCACAAGTTTTTGCCTTATATTCGTACATCTCTCAGTATTTTTATAGTATCACCTTCTAAACACCTCGGATATACACGATATTTTATACATAGAATGGTAAGACATAAAGCTATAACTTTCGTGCCCATGACCCTCGCATATTTTTTACTATTCACTTTCAAAACATTGCTCGAATTCATATTAGAGAAATCGAAGATTTCTGAAAGGGGTACCCCTTTGGTGAATTGGAGATTTCCCCAATTTCTCCGAAATGTATTACACTGGTGTTCAACTCGTTCGATATTTCTCCCCAAGAGATCTCATGGGTAAATGCTTCTATTGGAGTTGAAACGGAGCCCTAATTCCACATTTGAAAAAAAATTACCCTTTTTGTTGGAAATTTTCACAAGTTTTTGCCTAATATTCGTACATCTCTCAGTATTTTGATAGTATGACCCTCTAAACACCTCGGATATACACGATATTTTATACATAGAAGCATAAGACATAAAGATATAACTTTCGTGCCCATGACCCTCGTATATTTTTTACTATTCACTTTCAAAACATTGCGCGAATTCATAATAGAGAAATCGAAGATTTCTGAAAGGGGTACCCCATTGGTGAATTGGAGATTTCACCAATTTCTCCGCAATGTATTACACTGGTGTTCGACTCGTTCGATATTTCTCCCCAAGAGATCTCATGGGTAAATGCTTCTATTGGAGTTGAAACGGAGCCTTAATTCAACATTTGAAAAAATATTCACCTTTTAGTTGGCAATTTTCACAGGTTTTTGCCTTATATTCGTACATCTCTCAGTATTTTGATAGTATCACCCTCTAAACACCTCGGAAGTGTACGATATTTTATACATAGAAGCCTAGGACATACAGCATTAAATTTCGTGCCCATGACCCTCGCATATTTTTTACTATTCACTTTCAAAACATTGCTCGAATTCATATTAGAGAAATAGAATATTTCTGAAAGGGGTACCCCTTTGGTGAATTGGAGATGTCACCAATTTCTCCGAAATGTATTACACTGGTGTTCAACTTGTTCGATATTTCTCCCCAAGAGATCTCATGGGTAAATGCTTCTATTGGAGTTGAAACGGAGCCTTAATTCCACATTTGAAAAAAAATTACCCTTTTTGTTGGAAATTTTCACAAGTTTTTGCCTAATATTCGTACATCTCTCAGTATTTTAATAGTATTACCCTCTAATAACCTCGGATATACACTATATTTTATACATAGAAGCACAAGACATAAAGCTATAACTTTCGTGCCCATGACCCTCGCATATTTTTTACTATTCACTTTCAAAACATTTCCCGAATTCATATTAGAGAAATCGAAGATTTCTGAAAGGGGTACCCCTTTGGTGAATTGGAGATTTCACCAATTTCTCCGAAATGTATTACACTGGTGTTCGACTCGTTCGATATTTCTCCCCAAGAGATCTCATGGGTAAATGCTTCTATTGGAGTTGAAACGGAGCCTTAATTCAACATTTGAAAAAATATTCACCTTTTAGTTGGCAATTTTCACAGGTTTTTGCCTTATATTCGTACATCTCTCAGTATTTTGATAGCATCACCCTCTAAACACCTCGGATGTGTACGATATTTTATACATAGAAGCCAAGGACATAAAGCTTTAACTTTCGTGCCCATGACCCTCGCATATTTTTTACTATTCACTTTCAAAACATTGCTCGAATTCATATTAGAGAAATAGAAGATTTCTGAAAGGGGTACCCCTTTGGTGAATTGGAGATTTCATCAATTTCTCCGAAATGTATTACACTGGTGTTCAACTCGTTCGATATTTCTCCCCAAGAGATCTCATGGGTAAATGCTTCTATTGGAGTTGAAACGGAGCCTTAATTCCACATTTGAAAAAAAATTACCCTTTTTGTTGGAAATTTTCACAAGTTTTTGCCTAATATTCGTACATCTCTCAGTATTTTGATAGTATTACCCTCTAAACACCTCGGATATACACGATATTTTATACATAGAAGCATAAGACATAAAGCTATAACTTTCGTGCCCATGACCCTCGCATATTTTTTACTATTCACTTTCAAAACATTGCGCGAATTCATATTAGAGAAATCGAAGATTTCTGAAAGGGGTACCCCTTTGGTGAATTGGAGATTTCACCAATTTCTCCGAAATATATTACACTGGTGTTCGACTCGTTCGATATTTCTCCCCAAGAGATCAAATGGGTAAATGCTTCTATTGGAGTTGAAACGGAGCCTTAATTCAACATTTGAAAAAATATTCACCTTTTAGTTGGCAATTTTCACAGGTTTTTGCCTTATATTCGTACATCTCTCAGTATTTTGATAGCATCACCCTCTAAACACCTCGGATGTGTACGATATTTTATACATAGAAGCCTAGGACATAAAGCTTTAACTTTCGTGCCCATGACCCTCGCATATTTTTTACTATTCACTTTCAAAACATTGCTTGAATTCATATTAGAGAAATAGAAGATTTCTGAAAGGGGTACCCCTTTGGTGAATTGGAGATTTCATCAATTTCTCCGAAATGTATTACACTGGTGTTCAACTCGTTCGATATTTCTCCCCAAGAGATCTCATGGGTAAATGCTTCTATTGGAGTTGAAACGGAGCCTTAATTCCACATTTGAAAAAAAATTACCCTTTTTGTTGGAAATTTTCACAAGTGTTTGCCTAATATTCGTACATCTCTCAGTATTTTAATAGTATTACCCTCTAAACACCTCGGATATACACGATATTTTATACATAGAAGCATAAGACATAAAGCTATAACTTTCGTGCCCATGACCCTCGCATATTTTTTACAATTCACTTTCAAAACATTTCCCGAATTCATATTAGAGAAATCGAAGATTTCTGAAAGGGGTACCCCTTTGGTGAATTGGAGATTTCACCAATTTCTCCGAAATGTATTACACAGGTGTTCAACTGGTTCGATATTTCTCCCCAAGAGATCTCATGGGTAAATTCTTCTATTGGAGTTGAAACGGAGCCTTAATTCAACATTTGAAAAAATATTCACCTTTTAGTTGGCAATTTTCACAGGTTTTTGCCTTATATTCGTACATCTCTCAGTATTTTCATAGTATCACCCTCTAAACACCTCGGATGTGTACGATATTTTATACATAGAAGCCTAGGACATAAAGCATTAACTTTCGTGCCCATGACCCTCGCATATTTTTTACTATTCACTTTCAAAACATTGCTCGAATTCATATTACAGAAATAGAAGATTTCTGAAAGGGGTACCCCTTTGGTGAATTGGAGATGTCACCAATTTCTCCGAAATGTATTACACTGGTGTTCAACTCGTTCGATATTTCTCCCCAAGAGATATCATGGGTAAATGCTTCTATTGGAGTTGAAACGGAGCCTTAATTCCACATTTGAAAAAAAATTACCCTTTTTGTTGGAAATTTTCACAAGTTTTTGCCTAATATTCGTACATCTCTCAGTATTTTAATAGTATTACCCTCTAAACACCTCGGATACACACAATATATTATACATAGAAGCATAAGACATAAAGCTATAACTTTCGTGCCCATGACCCTCGTATATTTTTTACTATTCACTTTCAAAACATTGCTCGAATTCATAATAGAGAAATCGAAGATTTCTGAAAGGGGTACCCCATTGGTGAATTGGAGATTTCACCAATTTCTCCGCAATGTATTACACTGGTGTTCGACTCGTTCGATATTTCTCCCCAAGAGATCTCATGGGTAAATGCTTCTATTGGAGTTGAAACGGAGCCTTAATTCAACATTTGAAAAAATATTCACCTTTTAGTTGGCAATTTTCACAGGTTTTTGCCTTATATTCGTACATCTCTCAGTATTTTGATAGTATCACCCTCTAAACACCTCGGAAGTGTACGATATTTTATACATAGAAGCCTAGGACATACAGCATTAAATTTCGTGCCCATGACCCTCGCATATTTTTTACTATTCACTTTCAAAACATTGCTCGAATTCATATTAGATAAATAGAATATTTCTGAAAGGGGTACCCCTTTGGTGAATTGGAGATGTCACCAATTTCTCCGAAATGTATTACACTGGTGTTCAACTTGTTCGATATTTCTCCCCAAGAGATATCATGGGTAAATGCTTCTATTGGAGTTGAAACGGAGCCTTAATTCCACATTTGAAAAAAAATTACCCTTTTTGTTGGAAATTTTCACAAGTTTTTGCCTAATATTCGTACATCTCTCAGTATTTTAATAGTATTACCCTCTAAACACCTCGGATATACACGATATTTTATACATAGAAGCATAAGACATAAAGCTATAACTTTCGTGCCCATGACCCTCGCATATTTTTTACAATTCACTTTCAAAACATTTCCCGAATTCATAATAGAGAAATCGAAGATTTCTGAAAGGGGTACCCTTTGGTGAATTGGAGATTTCACCAATTTCTCCGAAATGTATTACACAGGTGTTCAACTCGTTCGAAATTTCTCCCCAAGAGATCTCATGGGTAAATGCTTCTATTGGAGTTGAAACGGAGCCTTAATTCAACATTTGAAAAAATATTCACCTTTTAGTTGGCAATTTTCACAGGTTTTTGCCTTATATTCGTACATCTCTCAGTATTTTCATAGTATCACCCTCTAAACACCTCGGATGTGTACGATATTTTATACATAGAAGCCTAGGACATAAAGCATTAACTTTCGTGCCCATGACCCTCGCATATTTTTTACTATTCACTTTCAAAACATTCCTCGAATTCATATTAGAGAAATAGAAGATTTCTGAAAGGGGTACCCCTTTGGTGAATTGGAGATGTCACCAATTTCTCCGAAATGTATTACACTGGTGTTCAACTCGTTCGATATTTCTCCCCAAGAGATATCATGGGTAAATGCTTCTATTGGAGTTGAAACGGAGCCTTAATTCCACATTTGAAAAAAAATTACCCTTTTTGTTGGAAATTTTCACAAGTTTTTGCCTAATATTCGTACATCTCTCAGTATTTTGATAGTATTACCCTCTAAACACCTCGGATATACACGATATTTTATACATAGAAGCATAAGACATAAAGCTATAACTTTCGTGCCCATGACCCTCGCATATTTTTTACTATTCACTTTCAAAACATTGCGCGAATTCATATTAGAGAAATCGAAGATTTCTGAAAGGGGTACCCCTTTGGTGAATTGGAGATTTCACCAATTTCTCCGAAATGTATTACACTGGTGTTCGACTCGTTCGATATTTCTCCCCAAGAGATCTCATGGGTAAATGCTTCTATTGGAGTTGAAACGGAGCCTTAATTCAACATTTGAAAAAATATTCACCTTTTAGTTGGCAATTTTCACAGGTTTTTGCCTTATATTCGTACATCTCTCAGTATTTTGATAGCATCACCCTCTAAACACCTCGGATGTGTACGATATTTTATACATAGAAGCCAAGGACATAAAGCTTTAACTTTCGTGCCCATGACCCTCGCATATTTTTTACTATTCACTTTCAAAACATTGCTCGAATTCATATTAGAGAAATAGAAGATTTCTGAAAGGGGTACCCCTTTGGTGAATTGGAGATTTCATCAATTTCTCCGAAATGTATTACACTGGTGTTCAACTCGTTCGATATTTCTCCCCAAGAGATCTCATGGGTAAATGCTTCTATTGGAGTTGAAACGGAGCCTTAATTCCACATTTGAAAAAAAATTACCCTTTTTGTTGGAAATTTTCACAAGTTTTTGCCTAATATTCGTACATCTCTCAGTATTTTGATAGTATTACCCTCTAAACACCTCGGATATACACGATATTTTATACATAGAAGCATAAGACATAAAGCTATAACTTTCGTGCCCATGACCCTCGCATATTTTTTACTATTCACTTTCAAAACATTGCGCGAATTCATATTAGAGAAATCGAAGATTTCTGAAAGGGGTACCCCTTTGGTGAATTGGAGATTTCACCAATTTCTCCGAAATATATTACACTGGTGTTCGACTCGTTCGATATTTCTCCCCAAGAGATCAAATGGGTAAATGCTTCTATTGGAGTTGAAACGGAGCCTTAATTCAACATTTGAAAAAATATTCACCTTTTAGTTGGCAATTTTCACAGGTTTTTGCCTTATATTCGTACATCTCTCAGTATTTTGATAGCATCACCCTCTAAACACCTCGGATGTGTACGATATTTTATACATAGAAGCCTAGGACATAAAGCTTTAACTTTCGTGCCCATGACCCTCGCATATTTTTTACTATTCACTTTCAAAACATTGCTTGAATTCATATTAGAGAAATAGAAGATTTCTGAAAGGGGTACCCCTTTGGTGAATTGGAGATTTCATCAATTTCTCCGAAATGTATTACACTGGTGTTCAACTCGTTCGATATTTCTCCCCAAGAGATCTCATGGGTAAATGCTTCTATTGGAGTTGAAACGGAGCCTTAATTCCACATTTGAAAAAAAATTACCCTTTTTGTTTGAAATTTTCACAAGTGTTTGCCTAATATTCGTACATCTCTCAGTATTTTAATAGTATTACCCTCTAAACACCTCGGATATACACGATATTTTATACATAGAAGCATAAGACATAAAGCTATAACTTTCGTGCCCATGACCCTCGCATATTTTTTACAATTCACTTTCAAAACATTTCCCGAATTCATATTAGAGAAATCGAAGATTTCTGAAAGGGGTACCCCTTTGGTGAATTGGAGATTTCACCAATTTCTCCAAAATGTATTACACAGGTGTTCAACTGGTTCGATATTTCTCCCCAAGAGATCTCATGGGTAAATTCTTCTATTGGAGTTGAAACGGAGCCTTAATTCAACATTTGAAAAAATATTCACCTTTTAGTTGGCAATTTTCACAGGTTTTTGCCTTATATTCGTACATCTCTCAGTATTTTCATAGTATCACCCTCTAAACACCTCGGATGTGTACGATATTTTATACATAGAAGCCTAGGACATAAAGCATTAACTTTCGTGCCCATGACCCTCGCATATTTTTTACTATTCACTTTCAAAACATTGCTCGAATTCATATTACAGAAATAGAAGATTTCTGAAAGGGGTACCCCTTTGGTGAATTGGAGATGTCACCAATTTCTCCGAAATGTATTACACTGGTGTTCAACTCGTTCGATATTTCTCCCCAAGAGATATCATGGGTAAATGCTTCTATTGGAGTTGAAACGGAGCCTTAATTCCACATTTGAAAAAAAATTACCCTTTTTGTTGGAAATTTTCACAAGTTTTTGCCTAATATTCGTACATCTCTCAGTATTTTAATAGTATTACCCTCTAAACACCTCGGATACACACAATATATTATACATAGAAGCATAAGACATAAAGCTATAACTTTCGTGCCCATGACCCTCGCATATTTTTTACTATTCACTTTCAAAACATTGCTCGAATTCATATTAGAGAAATCGAAGATTTCTGAAAGGGGTACTCCTTTGGTGAATTGGAGATTTCACGAATTTCTCTGAAATGTATTACACAGGTGTTCAACTCGTTCGATATTTCTCCCCAAGAGATCTCATGGTTAAATGCATCTATTGGAGTAGAAACGGAGCCTTAATTCAACATTTGAAAAAATATTCACCTTTTAGTTGGCAATTTTCACAGGTTTTTGCCTTATATTCGTACATCTCTCAGTATTTTGATAGTATCACCCTCTAAACACCTCGGATGTGTACGATATTTTATACATAGAAGCCTAGGACATAAAGCTTTAACTTTCGTGCCCATGACCCTCGCATATTTTTTACTATTCACTTTCAAAACATTGCTCGAATTCATATTAGAGAAATAGAAGATTTCTGAAAGGGGTACCCCTTTGGTGAATTGGAGATTTCATCAATTTCTCCGAAATGTATTACACTGGTGTTCAACTCGTTCGATATTTCTCCCCAAGAGATCTCATGGGTAAATGCTTCTATTGGAGTTGAAACGGAGCCTTAATTCCACATTTGAAAAAAAATTACCCTTTTTGTTGGAAATTTTCACAAGTTTTTGCCTAATATTCGTACATCTCTCAGTATTTTGATAGTATTACCCTCTAAACACCTCGGATATACACGATATTTTATACATAGAAGCATAAGACATAAAGCTATAACTTTCGTGCCCATGACCCTCGCATATTTTTTACTATTCACTTTCAAAACATTGCGCGAATTCATATTAGAGAAATCGAAGATTTCTGAAAGGGGTACCCCTTTGGTGAATTGGAGATTTCACCAATTTCTCCGAAATGTATTACACTGGTGTTCAACTCGTTCGATATTTCTTCCCAAGAGATCAAATGGGTAAATGCTTCTATTGGAGTTGAAACGGAGCCTTAATTCAACATTTGAAAAAATATTCACCTTTTAGTTGGCAATTTTCACAGGTTTTTGCCTTATATTCGTACATCTCTCAGTATTTTGATAGCATCACCCTCTAAACACCTCGGATGTGTACGATATTTTATACATAGAAGCCTAGGACATAAAGCTTTTACTTTCGTGCCCATGACCCTCGCATATTTTTTACTATTCACTTTCAAAACATTGCTTGAATTCATATTAGAGAAATAGAAGATTTCTGAAAGGGGTACCCCTTTGGTGAATTGGAGATGTCACCAATTTCTCCGAAATGTATTACACTGGTGTTCAACTCGTTCGATATTTCTCCCCAAGAGATATCATGGGTAAATGCTTCTATTGGAGTTGAAACGGAGCCTTAATTCCACATTTGAAAAAAAATTACCCTTTTTGTTGGAAATTTTCACAAGATTTTGCCTAATATTCGTACATCTCTCAGTATTTTAATAGTATTACCCTCTAAACACCTCGGATACACACAATATATTATACATAGAAGCATAAGACATAAAGATATAACTTTCGTGCCCATGACCCTCGTATATTTTTTACTATTCACTTTCAAAACATTGCTCGAATTCATAATAGAGAAATCGAAGATTTCTGAAAGGGGTACCCCATTGGTGAATTGGAGATTTCACCAATTTCTCCGCAATGTATTACACTGGTGTTCGACTCGTTCGATATTTCTCCCCAAGAGATCTCATGGGTAAATGCTTCTATTGGAGTTGAAACGGAGCCTTAATTCAACATTTGAAAAAATATTCACCTTTTAGTTGGCAATTTTCACAGGTTTTTGCCTTATATTCGTACATCTCTCAGTATTTTGATAGTATCACCCTCTAAACACCTCGGAAGTGTACGATATTTTATACATAGAAGCCTAGGACATACAGCATTAAATTTCGTGCCCATGACCCTCGCATATTTTTTACTATTCACTTTCAAAACATTGCTCGAATTCATATTAGATAAATAGAATATTTCTGAAAGGGGTACCCCTTTGGTGAATTGGAGATGTCACCAATTTCTCCGAAATGTATTACACTGGTGTTCAACTTGTTCGATATTTCTCCCCAAGAGATATCATGGGTAAATGCTTCTATTGGAGTTGAAACGGAGCCTTAATTCCACATTTGAAAAAAAATTACCCTTTTTGTTGGAAATTTTCACAAGTTTTTGCCTAATATTCGTACATCTCTCAGTATTTTAATAGTATTACCCTCTAAACACCTCGGATATACACGATATTTTATACATAGAAGCATAAGACATAAAGCTATAACTTTCGTGCCCATGACCCTCGCATATTTTTTACAATTCACTTTCAAAACATTTCCCGAATTCATAATAGAGAAATCGAAGATTTCTGAAAGGGGTACCCTTTGGTGAATTGGAGATTTCACCAATTTCTCCGAAATGTATTACACAGGTGTTCAACTCGTTCGAAATTTCTCCCCAAGAGATCTCATGGGTAAATGCTTCTATTGGAGTTGAAACGGAGCCTTAATTCAACATTTGAAAAAATATTCACCTTTTAGTTGGCAATTTTCACAGGTTTTTGCCTTATATTCGTACATCTCTCAGTATTTTCATAGTATCACCCTCTAAACACCTCGGATGTGTACGATATTTTATACATAGAAGCCTAGGACATAAAGCATTAACTTTCGTGCCCATGACCCTCGCATATTTTTTACTATTCACTTTCAAAACATTCCTCGAATTCATATTAGAGAAATAGAAGATTTCTGAAAGGGGTACCCCTTTGGTGAATTGGAGATGTCACCAATTTCTCCGAAATGTATTACACTGGTGTTCAACTCGTTCGATATTTCTCCCCAAGAGATATCATGGGTAAATGCTTCTATTGGAGTTGAAACGGAGCCTTAATTCCACATTTGAAAAAAAATTACCCTTTTTGTTGGAAATTTTCACAAGTTTTTGCCTAATATTCGTACATCTCTCAGTATTTTGATAGTATTACCCTCTAAACACCTCGGATATACACGATATTTTATACATAGAAGCATAAGACATAAAGCTATAACTTTCGTGCCCATGACCCTCGCATATTTTTTACTATTCACTTTCAAAACATTGCGCGAATTCATATTAGAGAAATCGAAGATTTCTGAAAGGGGTACCCCTTTGGTGAATTGGAGATTTCACCAATTTCTCCGAAATGTATTACACTGGTGTTCGACTCGTTCGATATTTCTCCCCAAGAGATCTCATGGGTAAATGCTTCTATTGGAGTTGAAACGGAGCCTTAATTCAACATTTGAAAAAATATTCACCTTTTAGTTGGCAATTTTCACAGGTTTTTGCCTTATATTCGTACATCTCTCAGTATTTTCATAGTATCACCCTCTAAACACCTCGGATGTGTACGATATTTTATACATAGAAGCCTAGGACACAAATCTTTAACTTTCGTGCCCATGACCCTCGCATATTTTTTACTATTCACTTTCAAAACATTGCTCGAATTCATATTAGAGAAATAGAAGATTTCTGAAAGGGGTACCCCTTTGGTGAATTGGAGATGCCACCAATTTCTCCGAAATGTATTACACTGGTGTTCAACTCGTTCGATATTTCTCCCCAAGAGATATCATGGGTAAATGCTTCTATTGGAGTTGAAACGGAGCCTTAATTCCACATTTGAAAAAAAATTACCCTTTTTGTTGGAAATTTTCACAAGTTTTTGCCTAATATTCGTACATCTCTCAGTATTTTAATAGTATTACCCTCTAAACACCTCGGATACACACGATATATTATACATAGAAGCATAAGACATAAAGCTATAACTTTCGTGCCCATGACCCTCGCATATTTTTTACTATTCACTTTCAAAACATTGCTCGAATTCATATTAGAGAAATCGAAGATTTCTGAAAGGGGTACTCCTTTGGTGAATTGGAGATTTCACGAATTTCTCTGAAATGTATTACACAGGTGTTCAACTCGTTCGATATTTCTCCCCAAGAGATCTCATGGTTAAATGCATCTATTGGAGTAGAAACGGAGCCTTAATTCAACATTTGAAAAAATATTCACCTTTTAGTTGGCAATTTTCACAGGTTTTTGCCTTATATTCGTACATCTCTCAGTATTTTGATAGTATCACCCTCTAAACACCTCGGATGTGTATGATATTTTATACATAGAAGCCTAGGACACAAATCTTTAACTTTTGTGCCCATGACCCTCGCATATTTTTTACTATTCACTTTCAAAACATTGCTCGAATTCATATTAGAGAAATAGAAGATTTCTGAAAGGGGTACCCCTTTGGTGAATTGGAGATGTCACCAATTTCTCCGAAATGTATTACACTGGTGTTCAACTCGTTCGATATTTCTCCCCAAGAGATCTCATGGGTAAATGCTTCTATTGGAGTTGAAACGGAGCCTTAATTCCACATTTGAAAAAAAATTACCCTTTTTGTTGGAAATTTTCACAAGTTTTTGCCTAATATTCGTACATCTCTCAGTATTTTGATAGTATTACCCTCTAAACACCTCGGATATACACGATATTTTATACATAGAAGCATAAGACATAAAGCTATAACTTTCGTGCCCATGACCCTCGCATATTTTTTACTATTCACTTTCAAAACATTGCGCGAATTCATATTAGAGAAATCGAAGATTTCTGAAAGGGGTACCCCTTTGGTGAATTGGAGATTTCACCAATTTCTCCGAAATGTATTACACTGGTGTTCGACTCGTTCGATATTTCTCCCCAAGAGATCAAATGGGTAAATGCTTCTATTGGAGTTGAAACGGAGCCTTAATTCAACATTTGAAAAAATATTCACCTTTTAGTTGGCAATTTTCACAGGTTTTTGCCTTATATTCGTACATCTCTCAGTATTTTCATAGTATCACCCTCTAAACACCTCGGATGTGTACGATATTTTATACATAGAAGCCTAGGACACAAATCTTTAACTTTCGTGCCCATGACCCTCGCATATTTTTTACTATTCACTTTCAAAACATTGCTCGAATTCATATTAGAGAAATAGAAGATTTCTGAAAGGGGTACCCCTTTGGTGAATTGGAGATGCCACCAATTTCTCCGAAATGTATTACACTGGTGTTCAACTCGTTCGATATTTCTCCCCAAGAGATATCATGGGTAAATGCTTCTATTGGAGTTGAAACGGAGCCTTAATTCCACATTTGAAAAAAAATTACCCTTTTTGTTGGAAATTTTCACAAGTTTTTGCCTAATATTCGTACATCTCTCAGTATTTTAATAGTATTACCCTCTAAACCCCTCGGATACACACGATATATTATACATAGAAGCATAAGACATAAAGCTATAACTTTCGTGCCCATGACCCTCGCATATTTTTTACTATTCACTTTCAAAATATTGCGCGAATTCATATTAGAGAAATCGAAGATTTCTGAAAGGGGTACTCCTTTGGTGAATTGGAGATTTCACGAATTTCTCTGAAATGTATTACACAGGTGTTCAACTCGTTCGATATTTCTCCCCAAGAGATCTCATGGTTAAATGCATCTATTGGAGTAGAAACGGAGCCTTAATTCAACATTTGAAAAAATATTCACCTTTTAGTTGGCAATTTTCACAGGTTTTTGCCTTATATTCGTACATCTCTCAGTATTTTGATAGTATCACCCTCTAAACACCTCGGATGTGTATGATATTTTATACATAGAAGCCTAGGACACAAATCTTTAACTTTCGTGCCCATGACCCTCGCATATTTTTTACTATTCACTTTCAAAACATTGCTCGAATTCATATTAGAGAAATAGAAGATTTCTGAAAGGGGTACCCCTTTGGTGAATTGGAGATGTCACCAATTTCTCCGAAATGTATTACACTGGTGTTCAACTCGTTCGATATTTCTCCCCAAGAGATCTCATGGGTAAATGCTTCTATTGGAGTTGAAACGGAGCCTTAATTCCACATTTGAAAAAAAATTACCCTTTTTGTTGGAAATTTTCACAAGTTTTTGCCTAATATTCGTACATCTCTCAGTATTTTGATAGTATTACCCTCTAAACACCTCGGATATACACGATATTTTATACATAGAAGCATAAGACATAAAGCTATAACTTTCGTGCCCATGACCCTCGCATATTTTTTACTATTCACTTTCAAAACATTGCGCGAATTCATATTAGAGAAATCGAAGATTTCTGAAAGGGGTACCCCTTTGGTGAATTGGAGATTTCACCAATTTCTCCGAAATGTATTACACTGGTGTTCGACTCGTTCGATATTTCTCCCCAAGAGATCAAATGGGTAAATGCTTCTATTGGAGTTGAAACGGAGCCTTAATTCAACATTTGAAAAAATATTCACCTTTTAGTTGGCAATTTTCACAGGTTTTTGCCTTATATTCGTACATCTCTCAGTATTTTCATAGTATCACCCTCTAAACACCTCGGATGTGTACGATATTTTATACATAGAAGCCTAGGACACAAATCTTTAACTTTCGTGCCCATGACCCTCGCATATTTTTTACTATTCACTTTCAAAACATTGCTCGAATTCATATTAGAGAAATAGAAGATTTCTGAAAGGGGTACCCCTTTGGTGAATTGGAGATGCCACCAATTTCTCCGAAATGTATTACACTGGTGTTCAACTCGTTCGATATTTCTCCCCAAGAGATATCATGGGTAAATGCTTCTATTGGAGTTGAAACGGAGCCTTAATTCCACATTTGAAAAAAAATTACCCTTTTTGTTGGAAATTTTCGAAAGTTTTTGCCTAATATTCGTACATCTCTCAGTATTTTAATAGTATTACCCTCTAAACACCTCGGATACACACGATATATTATACATAGAAGCATAAGACATAAAGTTATAACTTTCGTGCCCATGACCCTCGCATATTTTTTACTATTCACTTTCAAAACATTGCTCGAATTCATATTAGAGAAATCGAAGATTTCTGAAAGGGGTACTCCTTTGGTGAATTGGAGATTTCACGAATTTCTCTGAAATGTATTACACAGGTGTTCAACTCGTTCGATATTTCTCCCCAAGAGATCTCATGGTTAAATGCATCTATTGGAGTAGAAACGGAGCCTTAATTCAACATTTGAAAAAATATTCACCTTTTAGTTGGCAATTTTCACAGGTTTTTGCCTTATATTCGTACATCTCTCAGTATTTTGATAGTATCACCCTCTAAACACCTCGGATGTGTATGATATTTTATACATAGAAGCCTAGGACACAAATCTTTAACTTTCGTGCCCATGACCCTCGCATATTTTTTACTATTCACTTTCAAAACATTGCTCGAATTCATATTAGAGAAATAGAAGATTTCTGAAAGGGGTACCCCTTTGGTGAATTGGAGATGTCACCAATTTCTCCGAAATGTATTACACTGGTGTTCAACTCGTTCGATATTTCTCCCCAAGAGATCTCATGGGTAAATGCTTCTATTGGAGTTGAAACGGAGCCTTAATTCCACATTTGAAAAAAAATTACCCTTTTTGTTGGAAATTTTCACAAGTTTTTGCCTAATATTCGTACATCTCTCAGTATTTTGATAGTATTACCCTCTAAACACCTCGGATATACACGATATTTTATACATAGAAGCATAAGACATAAAGCTATAACTTTCGTGCCCATGACCCTCGCATATTTTTTACTATTCACTTTCAAAACATTGCGCGAATTCATATTAGAGAAATCGAAGATTTCTGAAAGGGGTACCCCTTTGGTGAATTGGAGATTTCACCAATTTCTCCGAAATGTATTACACTGGTGTTCGACTCGTTCGATATTTCTCCCCAAGAGATCAAATGGGTAAATGCTTCTATTGGAGTTGAAACGGAGCCTTAATTCAACATTTGAAAAAATATTCACCTTTTAGTTGGCAATTTTCACAGGTTTTTGCCTTATATTCGTACATCTCTCAGTATTTTGATAGTATCACCCTCTAAACACCTCGGATGTGTACGATATTTTATACATAGAAGCCTAGGACATAAAGCTTTAACTTTCGTGCCCATGACCCTCGCATATTTTTTACTATTCACTTTCAAAACATTGCTCGAATTCATATTAGAGAAATAGAAGATTTCTGAAAGGGGTACCCCTTTGGTGAATTGGAGATTTCATCAATTTCTCCGAAATGTATTACACTAGTGTTCAACTCGTTCGATATTTCTCCCCAAGAGATCTCATGGGTAAATGCTTCTATTGGAGTTGAAACGGAGCCTTAATTCCACATTTGAAAAAAAATTACCCTTTTTGTTGGAAATTTTCACAAGTTTTTGCCTAATATTCGTACATCTCTCAGTATTTTGATAGTATTACCCTCTAAACACCTCGGATATACACGATATTTTATACATAGAAGCATAAGACATAAAGCTATAACTTTCGTGCCCATGACCCTCGCATATTTTTTACTATTCACTTTCAAAACATTGCGCGAATTCATATTAGAGAAATCGAAGATTTCTGAAAGGGGTACCCCTTTGGTGAATTGGAGATTTCACCAATTTCTCCGAAATGTATTACACTGGTGTTCGACTCGTTCGATATTTCTCCCCAAGAGATCTCATGGGTAAATGCTTCTATTGGAGTTGAAACGGAGCCTTAATTCAACATTTGAAAAAATATTCACCTTTTAGTTGGCAATTTTCACAGGTTTTTGCCTTATATTCGTACATCTCTCAGTATTTTCATAGTATCACCCTCTAAATACCTCGGATGTGTACGATATTTTATACATAGAAGCCTAGGACACAAATCTTTAACTTTCGTGCCCATGACCCTCGCATATTTTTTACTATTCACTTTCAAAACATTGCTCGAATTCATATTAGAGAAATAGAAGATTTCTGAAAGGGGTACCCCTTTGGTGAATTGGAGATGTCACCAATTTCTCCGAAATGTATTACACTGGTGTTCAACTCGTTCGATATTTCTCCCCAAGAGATCTCATGGGTAAATGCTTCTATTGGAGATGAAACGGAGCCTTAATTCCACATTTGAAAAAAAATTACCCTTTTTGTTGGAAATTTTCACAAGTTTTTGCCTAATATTCGTACATCTCTCAGTATTTTAATAGTATTACCCTCTAAACACCTCGGATACACACGATATATTATACATAGATGCATAAGACATAAAGCTATAACTTTCGTGCCCATGACCCTCGCATATTTTTTACTATTCACTTTCAAAACATTGCTCGAATTCATATTAGAGAAATCGAAGATTTCTGAAAGGGGTACTCCTTTGGTGAATTGGAGATTTCACGAATTTCTCTGAAATGTATTACACAGGTGTTCAACTCGTTCGATATTTCTCCCCAAGAGATCTCATGGTTAAATGCATCTATTGGAGTAGAAACGGAGCCTTAATTCAACATTTGAAAAAATATTCACCTTTTAGTTGGCAATTTTCACAGGTTTTTGCCTTATATTCGTACATCTCTCAGTATTTTGATAGTATCACCCTCTAAACACCTCGGATGTGTACGATATTTTATACATAGAAGCCTAGGACATAAAGCTTTAACTTTCGTGCCCATGACCCTCGCATATTTTTTACTATTCACTTTCAAAACATTGCTCGAATTCATATTAGAGAAATAGAAGATTTCTGAAAGGGGTACCCCTTTGGTGAATTGGAGATTTCATCAATTTCTCCGAAATGTATTACACTAGTGTTCAACTCGTTCGATATTTCTCCCCAAGAGATCTCATGGGTAAATGCTTCTATTGGAGTTGAAACGGAGCCTTAATTCCACATTTGAAAAAAAATTACCCTTTTTGTTGGAAATTTTCACAAGTTTTTGCCTAATATTCGTACATCTCTCAGTATTTTGATAGTATTACCCTCTAAACACCTCGGATATACACGATATTTTATACATAGAAGCATAAGACATAAAGCTATAACTTTCGTGCCCATGACCCTCGCATATTTTTTACTATTCACTTTCAAAATATTGCGCGAATTCATATTAGAGAAATCGAAGATTTCTGAAAGGGGTACCCCTTTGGTGAATTGGAGATTTCACCAATTTCTCCGAAATGTATTACACTGGTGTTCGACTCGTTCGATATTTCTCCCCAAGAGATCTCATGGGTAAATGCTTCTATTGGAGTTGAAACGGAGCCTTAATTCAACATTTGAAAAAATATTCACCTTTTAGTTGGCAATTTTCACAGGTTTTTGCCTTATATTCGTACATCTCTCAGTATTTTCATAGTATCACCCTCTAAACACCTCGGATGTGTACGATATTTTATACATAGAAGCCTAGGACATAAAGCATTAACATCCGTGCCTATGACCCTCGCATATTTTTTACTATTCACTTTCAAAACATTGCTCGAATTCATATTAGAGAAATAGAAGATTTCTGAAAGGGGTACCCCTTTGGTGAATTGGAGATTTCACCAATTTCTCCGAAATGTATTACACTGGTGTTCAACTCGTTCGATATTTCTCCCCAAGAGATCTCATGGGTAAATTCTTCTATTGGAGTTGAAACGGAGCCCTAATTCCACATTTGAAAAAAAATTACCCTTTTTGTTGGATATTTTCACAAGTTTTTGCCTAATATTCGTACATCTCTCAGTATTTTGATAGTATGACCCTCTAAACACCTCGGTTATACACGATATTTTATACATAGAAGCATAAGACATAAAGATATAACTTTCGTGCCCATGACCCTCGCATATTTTTTACTATTCACTTTCAAAACATTGCGCGAATTCATATTAGAGAAATCGAAGATTTCTGAAAGGGGTACCCCTTTGGTGAATTGGAGATTTCACCAATTTCTCCGAAATGTATTACACTGGTGTTCGACTCGTTCGATATTTCTCCCCAAGAGATCTCATGGGTAAATGCTTCTATTGGAGTTGAAACGGAGCCTTAATTCAACATTTGAAAAAATATTCACCTTTTAGTTGGCAATTTTCACAGGTTTTTGCCTTATATTCGTACATCTCTCAGTATTTTGATAGTATCACCCTCTAAACACCTCGGATGTGTATGATATTTTATACATAGAAGCCTAGGACACAAATCTTTAACTTTCGTGCCCATGACCCTCGCATATTTTTTACTATTCACTTTCAAAACATTGCTCGAATTCATATTAGAGAAATAGAAGATTTCTGAAAGGGGTACCCCTTTGGTGAATTGGAGATGTCACCAATTTCTCCGAAATGTATTACACTGGTGTTCAACTCGTTCGATATTTCTCCCCAAGAGATCTCATGGGTAAATGCTTCTATTGGAGTTGAAACGGAGCCTTAATTCCACATTTGAAAAAAAATTACCCTTTTTGTTGGAAATTTTCACAAGTTTTTGCCTAATATTCGTACATCTCTCAGTATTTTAATAGTATTACCCTCTAAACACCTCGGATACACACGATATATTATACATAGATGCATAAGACATAAAGCTATAACTTTCGTGCCCATGACCCTCGCATATTTTTTACTATTCACTTTCAAAACATTGCTCGAATTCATATTAGAGAAATCGAAGATTTCTGAAAGGGGTACTCCTTTGGTGAATTGGAGATTTCACGAATTTCTCTGAAATGTATTACACAGGTGTTCAACTCGTTCGATATTTCTCCCCAAGAGATCTCATGGTTAAATGCATCTATTGGAGTAGAAACGGAGCCTTAATTCAACATTTGAAAAAATATTCACCTTTTAGTTGGCAATTTTCACAGGTTTTTGCCTTATATTCGTACATCTCTCAGTATTTTGATAGTATCACCCTCTAAACACCTCGGATGTGTACGATATTTTATACATAGAAGCCTAGGACATAAAGCTTTAACTTTCGTGCCCATGACCCTCGCATATTTTTTACTATTCACTTTCAAAACATTGCTCGAATTCATATTAGAGAAATAGAAGATTTCTGAAAGGGGTACCCCTTTGGTGAATTGGAGATTTCATCAATTTCTCCGAAATGTATTACACTAGTGTTCAACTCGTTCGATATTTCTCCCCAAGAGATCTCATGGGTAAATGCTTCTATTGGAGTTGAAACGGAGCCTTAATTCCACATTTGAAAAAAAATTACCCTTTTTGTTGGAAATTTTCACAAGTTTTTGCCTAATATTCGTACATCTCTCAGTATTTTGATAGTATTACCCTCTAAACACCTCGGATATACACGATATTTTATACATAGAAGCATAAGACATAAAGCTATAACTTTCGTGCCCATGACCCTCGCATATTTTTTACTATTCACTTTCAAAATATTGCGCGAATTCATATTAGAGAAATCGAAGATTTCTGAAAGGGGTACCCCTTTGGTGAATTGGAGATTTCACCAATTTCTCCGAAATGTATTACACTGGTGTTCGACTCGTTCGATATTTCTCCCCAAGAGATCTCATGGGTAAATGCTTCTATTGGAGTTGAAACGGAGCCTTAATTCAACATTTGAAAAAATATTCACCTTTTAGTTGGCAATTTTCACAGGTTTTTGCCTTATATTCGTACATCTCTCAGTATTTTCATAGTATCACCCTCTAAACACCTCGGATGTGTACGATATTTTATACATAGAAGCCTAGGACATAAAGCATTAACATCCGTGCCTATGACCCTCGCATATTTTTTACTATTCACTTTCAAAACATTGCTCGAATTCATATTAGAGAAATAGAAGATTTCTGAAAGGGGTACCCCTTTGGTGAATTGGAGATTTCACCAATTTCTCCGAAATGTATTACACTGGTGTTCAACTCGTTCGATATTTCTCCCCAAGAGATCTCATGGGTAAATTCTTCTATTGGAGTTGAAACGGAGCCCTAATTCCACATTTGAAAAAAAATTACCCTTTTTGTTGGATATTTTCACAAGTTTTTGCCTAATATTCGTACATCTCTCAGTATTTTGATAGTATGACCCTCTAAACACCTCGGTTATACACGATATTTTATACATAGAAGCATAAGACATAAAGATATAACTTTCGTGCCCATGACCCTCGCATATTTTTTACTATTCACTTTCAAAACATTGCGCGAATTCATATTAGAGAAATCGAAGATTTCTGAAAGGGGTACCCCTTTGGTGAATTGGAGATTTCACCAATTTCTCCGAAATGTATTACACTGGTGTTCGACTCGTTCGATATTTCTCCCCAAGAGATCTCATGGGTAAATGCTTCTATTGGAGTTGAAACGGAGCCTTAATTCAACATTTGAAAAAATATTCACCTTTTAGTTGGCAATTTTCACAGGTTTTTGCCTTATATTCGTACATCTCTCAGTATTTTGATAGTATCACCCTCTAAACACCTCGGATGTGTATGATATTTTATACATAGAAGCCTAGGACACAAATCTTTAACTTTCGTGCCCATGACCCTCGCATATTTTTTACTATTCACTTTCAAAACATTGCTCGAATTCATATTAGAGAAATAGAAGATTTCTGAAAGGGGTACCCCTTTGGTGAATTGGAGATGTCACCAATTTCTCCGAAATGTATTACACTGGTGTTCAACTCGTTCGATATTTCTCCCCAAGAGATCTCATGGGTAAATGCTTCTATTGGAGTTGAAACGGAGCCTTAATTCCACATTTGAAAAAAAATTACCCTTTTTGTTGGAAATTTTCACAAGTTTTTGCCTAATATTCGTACATCTCTCAGTATTTTGATAGTATTACCCTCTAAACACCTCGGATATACACGATATTTTATACATAGAAGCATAAGACATAAAGCTATAACTTTCGTGCCCATGACCCTCGCATATTTTTTACTATTCACTTTCAAAACATTGCGCGAATTCATATTAGAGAAATCGAAGATTTCTGAAAGGGGTACCCCTTTGGTGAATTGGAGATTTCACCAATTTCTCCGAAATGTATTACACTGGTGTTCAACTCGTTCGATATTTCTCCCCAAGAGATCAAATGGGTAAATGCTTCTATTGGAGTTGAAACGGAGCCTTAATTCAACATTTGAAAAAATATTCACCTTTTAGTTGGCAATTTTCACAGGTTTTTGCCTTATATTCGTACATCTCTCAGTATTTTGATAGCATCACCCTCTAAACACCTCGGATGTGTACGATATTTTATACATAGAAGCCTAGGACATAAAGCTTTAACTTTCGTGCCCATGAACCTCGCATATTTTTTACTATTCACTTTCAAAACATTGCTTGAATTCATATTAGAGAAATAGAAGATTTCTGAAAGGGGTACCCCTTTGGTGAATTGGAGATTTCATCAATTTCTCCGAAATGTATTACACTGGTGTTCAACTCGTTCGATATTTCTCCCCAAGAGATCTCATGGGTAAATGCTTCTATTGGAGTTGAAACGGAGCCTTAATTCCACATTTGAAAAAAAATTACCCTTTTTGTTGGAAATTTTCACAAGTTTTTGCCTAATATTCGTACATCTCTCAGTAATTTGATAGTATTACCCTCTAAACACCTCGGATATACACGATATTTTAAACATAGAAGCATAAGACATAAAGCTATAACTTTCGTGCCCATGACCCTCGCATATTTTTTACTATTCACTTTCAAAACATTGCTCGAATTCATATTAGAGAAATCGAAGATTTCTGAAAGGGGTACCCCTTTGGTGAATTGGAGATTTCACCAATTTCTCCGAAATGTATTACACAGGTGTTCAACTCGTTCGATATTTCTCCCCAAGAGATCTCATGGGTAAATGCTTCTATTGGAGTTGAAACGGAGCCTTAATTCAACATTTGAAAAAATATTCACCTTTTAGTTGGCAATTTTCACAGGTTTTTGCCTTATATTCGTACATCTCTCAGTATTTTCATAGTATCACCCTCTAAACACCTCGGATGTGTACGATATTTTATACATAGAAGCCTAGGACATAAAGCTATAACTTTCGTGCCCATGACCCTCGCATATTTTTTACTATTCACTTTCAAAACATTGCTCGAATTCATATTAGAGAAATAGAAGATTTCTGAAAGGGGTACCCCTTTGGTGAATTGGAGATGCCACCAATTTCTCCGAAATGTATTACACTGGTGTTCAACTCGTTCGATATTTCTCCCCAAGAGATATCATGGGTAAATGCTTCTATTGGAGTTGAAACGGAGCCTTAATTCCACATTTGAAAAAAAATTACCCTTTTTGTTGGAAATTTTCACAAGTTTTTGCCTAATATTCGTACATCTCTCAGTATTTTAATAGTATTACCCTCTAAACACCTCGGATACACACGATATATTATACATAGAAGCATAAGACATAAAGCTATAACTTTCGTGCCCATGACCCTCGCATATTTTTTACTATTCACTTTCAAAACATTGCTCGAATTCATATTAGAGAAATCGAAGATTTCTGAAAGGGGTACTCCTTTGGTGAATTGGAGATTTCACGAATTTCTCTGAAATGTATTACACAGGTGTTCAACTCGTTCGATATTTCTCCCCAAGAGATCTCATGGTTAAATGCATCTATTGGAGTAGAAACGGAGCCTTAATTCAACATTTGAAAAAATATTCACCTTTTAGTTGGCAATTTTCACAGGTTTTTGCCTTATATTCGTACATCTCTCAGTATTTTGATAGTATCACCCTCTAAACACCTCGGATGTGTACGATATTTTATACATAGAAGCCTAGGACATAAAGCTTTAACTTTCGTGCCCATGACCCTCGCATATTTTTTACTATTCACTTTCAAAACATTGCTCGAATTCATATTAGAGAAATAGAAGATTTCTGAAAGGGGTACCCCTTTGGTGAATTGGAGATTTCATCAATTTCTCCGAAATGTATTACACTAGTGTTCAACTCGTTCGATATTTCTCCCCAAGAGATCTCATGGGTAAATGCTTCTATTGGAGTTGAAACGGAGCCTTAATTCCACATTTGAAAAAAAATTACCCTTTTTGTTGGAAATTTTCACAAGTTTTTGCCTAATATTCGTACATCTCTCAGTATTTTGATAGTATTACCCTCTAAACACCTCGGATATACACGATATTTTATACATAGAAGAATAAGACATAAAGCTATAACTTTCGTGCCCATGACCCTCGCATATTTTTTACTATTCACTTTCAAAACATTGCGCGAATTCATATTAGAGAAATCGAAGATTTCTGAAAGGGGTACCCCTTTGGTGAATTGGAGATTTCACCAATTTCTCCGAAATGTATTACACTGGTGTTCGACTCGTTCGATATTTCTCCCCAAGAGATCTCATGGGTAAATGCTTCTATTGGAGTTGAAACGGAGCCTTAATTCAACATTTGAAAAAATATTCACCTTTTAGTTGGCAATTTTCACAGGTTTTTGCCTTATATTCGTACATCTCTCAGTATTTTCATAGTATCACCCTCTAAACACCTCGGATGTGTACGATATTTTATACATAGAAGCCTAGGACATAAAGCATTAACATCCGTGCCTATGACCCTCGCATATTTTTTACTATTCACTTTCAAAACATTGCTCGAATTCATATTAGAGAAATAGAAGATTTCTGAAAGGGGTACCCCTTTGGTGAATTGGAGATTTCACCAATTTCTCCGAAATGTATTACACTGGTGTTCAACTCGTTCGATATTTCTCCCCAAGAGATCTCATGGGTAAATTCTTCTATTGGAGTTGAAACGGAGCCTTAATTCAACATTTGAAAAAAAATTACCCTTTTTGTTGGAAATTTTCACAAGTTTTTGCCTTATATTCGTACATCTCTCAGTATTTTTATAGTATCACCTTCTAAACACCTCGGATATACACGATATTTTATACATAGAATGGTAAGACATAAAGCTATAACTTTCGTGCCCATGACCCTCGCATATTTTTTACTATTCACTTTCAAAACATTGCTCGAATTCATATTAGAGAAATCAAAGATTTCTGAAAGGGGTACCCCTTTGGTGAATTGGAGATTTCACCAATTTCTCTGAAATGTATTACACTGGTGTTCAACTCATTCTATATTTCTCCCCAAGAGATCTCATGGGTAAATGCTTCTATTGGAGTTGAAACGTAGCCCTAATTCCACATTTGAAAAAAAATTACCCTTTTTGTTGGATATTTTCACAAGTTTTTGCCTAATATTCGTACATCTCTCAGTATTTTGATAGTATGACCCTCTAAACACCTCGGTTATACACGATATTTTATACATAGAAGCATAAGACATAAAGATATAACTTTCGTGCCCATGACCCTCGTATATTTTTTACTATTCACTTTCAAAACATTGCTCGAATTCATAATAGAGAAATCGAAGATTTCTGAAAGGGGTACCCCATTGGTGAATTGGAGATTTCACCAATTTCTCCGCAATGTATTACACTGGTGTTCGACTCGTTCGATATTTCTCCCCAAGAGATCTCATGGGTAAATGCTTCTATTGGAGTTGAAACGGAGCCTTAATTCAACATTTGAAAAAATATTCACCTTTTAGTTGGCAATTTTCACAGGTTTTTGCCTTATATTCGTACATCTCTCAGTATTTTGATAGTATCACCCTCTAAACACCTCGGAAGTGTACGATATTTTATACATAGAAGCCTAGGACATACAGCATTAAATTTTGTGCCCATGACCCTCGCATATTTTTTACTATTCACTTTCAAAACATTGCTCGAATTCATATTAGATAAATAGAATATTTCTGAAAGGGGTACCCCTTTGGTGAATTGGAGATGTCACCAATTTCTCCGAAATGTATTACACTGGTGTTCAACTTGTTCGATATTTCTCCCCAAGAGATCTCATGGGTAAATGCTTCTATTGGAGTTGAAACGGAGGCTTAATTCCACATTTGAAAAAAACTTACCCTTTTTGTTGGAAATTTTCACAAGTTTTTGCCTAATATTCGTACATCTCTCAGTATTTTAATAGTATTACCCTCTAAACACCTCGGATATACACGATATTTTATACATAGAAGCATAAGACATAAAGCTATAACTTTCGTGCCCATGACCCTCGCATATTTTTTACAATTCACTTTCAAAACATTTCCCGAATTCATAATAGAGAAATCGAAGATTTCTGAAAGGGGTACCCCTTTGGTGAATTGGAGATTTCACCAATTTCTCCGAAATGTATTACACAGGTGTTCAACTCGTTCGATATTTCTCCCCAAGAGATCTCATGGGTAAATGCTTCTATTGGAGTTGAAACGGAGCCTTAATTCAACATTTGAAAAAATATTCCCCTTTTAGTTGGAAATTTTCACAAGTTTTTGCCTTATATTCGTACATCTCTCAGTATTTTGATAGTATTACCCTCTAAACACCTCAGATATACACGATATTTTATACATAGAAGCCTAGGACATAAAGCATTAACTTTCGTGCCCATGACCCTCGCATATTTTTTACTATTCACTTTCAAAACATTGCTCGAATTCATATTAGAGAAATAGAAGATTTCTGAAAGGGGTACCCCTTTGGTGAATTGGAGATGTCACCAATTTCTCCGAAATGTATTACACTGGTGTTCAACTCGTTCGATATTTCTCCCCAAGAGATATCATGGGTAAATGCTTCTATTGGAGTTGAAACGGAGCCTTAATTCCACATTTGAAAAAAAATTACCCTTTTTGTTGGAAATTTTCACAAGTTTTTGCCTAATATTCGTACATCTCTCAGTATTTTAATAGTATTACCCTCTAAACACCTCGGATATACACGATATTTTATACATAGAAGCATAAGACATAAAGCTATAACTTTCGTGCCCATGACCCTCGCATATTTTTTACAATTCACTTTCAAAACATTTCCCGAATTCATAATAGAGAAATCGAAGATTTCTGAAAGGGGTACCCCTTTGGTGAATTGGAGATTTCACCAATTTCTCCGAAATGTATTACACAGGTGTTCAACTCGTTCGATATTTCTCCCCAAGAGATCTCATGGGTAAATGCTTCTATTGGAGTTGAAACGGAGCCTTAATTCAACATTTGAAAAAATATTCACCTTTTAGTTGGCAATTTTCACAGGTTTTTGCCTAATATTCGTACATCTCTCAGTATTTTGATAGTATGACCCTCTAAACACCTCGGTTATACACGATATTTTATACATAGAAGCATAAGACATAAAGATATAACTTTCGTGCCCATGACCCTCGTATATTTTTTACTATTCACTTTCAAAACATTGCTCGAATTCATAATAGAGAAATCGAAGATTTCTGAAAGGGGTACCCCATTGGTGAATTGGAGATTTCACCAATTTCTCCGCAATGTATTACACTGGTGTTCGACTCGTTCGATATTTCTCCCCAAGAGATCTCATGGGTAAATGCTTCTATTGGAGTTGAAACGGAGCCTTAATTCAACATTTGAAAAAATATTCACCTTTTAGTTGGCAATTTTCACAGGTTTTTGCCTTATATTCGTACATCTCTCAGTATTTTCATAGTATCACCCTCTAAACACCACGGATGTGTACGATATTTTATACATAGAAGCCTAGGACATAAAGCATTAACTTTCGTGCCCATGACCCTCGCATATTTTTTACTATTCACTTTCAAAACATTGCTCGAATTCATATTAGAGAAATAGAAGATTTCTGAAAGGGGTACCCCTTTGGTGAATTGGAGATGTCACCAATTTCTCCGAAATGTATTACACTGGTGTTCAACTCGTTCGATATTTCTCCCCAAGAGATATCATGGGTAAATGCTTCTATTGGAGTTGAAACGGAGCCTTAATTCCACATTTGAAAAAAAATTACCCTTTTTGTTGGAAATTTTCACAAGTTTTTGCCTAATATTCGTACATCTCTCAGTATTTTAATAGTATTACCCTCTAAACACCTCGGATATACACGATATTTTATACATAGAAGCATAAGACATAAAGCTATAAGTTTCGTGCCCATGACCCTCGCATATTTTTTACAATTCACTTTCAAAACATTTCCCGAATTCATAATAGAGAAATCGAAGATTTCTGAAAGGGGTTCCCCTTTGGTGAATTGGAGATTTCACCAATTTCTCCGAAATGTATTACACAGGTGTTCAACTCGTTCGATATTTCTCCCCAAGAGATCTCATGGGTAAATGCTTCTATTGGAGTTGAAACGGAGCCTTAATTCAACATTTGAAAAAATATTCACCTTTTAGTTGGCAATTTTCACAGGTTTTTGCCTTATATTCGTACATCTCTCAGTATTTTCATAGTATCACCCTCTAAACACCTCGGATGTGTACGATATTTTATACATAGAAGCCTAGGACATAAAGCATTAACTTTCGTGCCCATGACCCTCGCATATTTTTTACTATTCACTTTCAAAACATTGCTCGAATTCATATTAGAGAAATAGAAGATTTCTGAAAGGGGTACCCCTTTGGTGAATTGGAGATGTCACCAATTTCTCCGAAATGTATTACACTGGTGTTCAACTCGTTCGATATTTCTCCCCAAGAGATATCATGGGTAAATGCTTCTATTGGAGTTGAAACGGAGCCTTAATTCCACATTTGAAAAAAAATTACCCTTTTTGTTGGAAATTTTCACAAGTTTTTGCCTAATATTCGTACATCTCTCAGTATTTTAATAGTATTACCCTCTAAACACCTCGGATATACACGATATTTTATACATAGAAGCATAAGACATAAAGCTATAACTTTCGTGCCCATGACCCTCGCATATTTTTTACAATTCACTTTCAAAACATTTCCCGAATTCATAATAGAGAAATCGAAGATTTCTGAAAGGGGTACCCCTTTGGTGAATTGGAGATTTCACCAATTTCTCCGAAATGTATTACACAGGTGTTCAACTCGTTCGATATTTCTCCCCAAGAGATCTCATGGGTAAATGCTTCTATTGGAGTTGAAACGGAGCCTTAATTCAACATTTGAAAAAATATTCACCTTTTAGTTGGCAATTTTCACAGGTTTTTGCCTTATATTCGTACATCTCTCAGTATTTTCATAGTATCACCCTCTAAACACCACGGATGTGTACGATATTTTATACATAGAAGCCTAGGACATAAAGCATTAACTTTCGTGCCCATGACCCTCGCATATTTTTTACTATTCACTTTCAAAACATTGCTCGAATTCATATTAGAGAAATAGAAGATTTCTGAAAGGGGTACCCCTTTGGTGAATTGGAGATGTCACCAATTTCTCCGAAATGTATTACACTGGTGTTCAACTCGTTCGATATTTCTCCCCAAGAGATATCATGGGTAA
This sequence comes from Humulus lupulus, assembly GCF_963169125.1. Classification (NCBI taxonomy): domain Eukaryota; kingdom Viridiplantae; phylum Streptophyta; class Magnoliopsida; order Rosales; family Cannabaceae; genus Humulus; species Humulus lupulus. The sequence continues at coordinate 182,215,861 of NC_084802.1, read as the reverse complement.
ATGCTTCTATTGGAGTTGAAACGGAGCCTTAATTCCACATTTGAAAAAAAATTACCCTTTTTGTTGGAAATTTTCACAAGTTTTTGCCTAATATTCGTACATCTCTCAGTATTTTAATAGTATTACCCTCTAAACACCTCGGATATACACGATATTTTATACATAGAAGCATAAGACATAAAGCTATAAGTTTCGTGCCCATGACCCTCGCATATTTTTTACAATTCACTTTCAAAACATTTCCCGAATTCATAATAGAGAAATCGAAGATTTCTGAAAGGGGTTCCCCTTTGGTGAATTGGAGATTTCACCAATTTCTCCGAAATGTATTACACAGGTGTTCAACTCGTTCGATATTTCTCCCCAAGAGATCTCATGGGTAAATGCTTCTATTGGAGTTGAAACGGAGCCTTAATTCAACATTTGAAAAAATATTCACCTTTTAGTTGGCAATTTTCACAGGTTTTTGCCTTATATTCGTACATCTCTCAGTATTTTCATAGTATCACCCTCTAAACACCTCGGATGTGTACGATATTTTATACATAGAAGCCTAGGACATAAAGCATTAACTTTCGTGCCCATGACCCTCGCATATTTTTTACTATTCACTTTCAAAACATTGCTCGAATTCATATTAGAGAAATAGAAGATTTCTGAAAGGGGTACCCCTTTGGTGAATTGGAGATGTCACCAATTTCTCCGAAATGTATTACACTGGTGTTCAACTCGTTCGATATTTCTCCCCAAGAGATATCATGGGTAAATGCTTCTATTGGAGTTGAAACGGAGCCTTAATTCCACATTTGAAAAAAAATTACCCTTTTTGTTGGAAATTTTCACAAGTTTTTGCCTAATATTCGTACATCTCTCAGTATTTTAATAGTATTACCCTCTAAACACCTCGGATATACACGATATTTTATACATAGAAGCATAAGACATAAAGCTATAACTTTCGTGCCCATGACCCTCGCATATTTTTTACAATTCACTTTCAAAACATTTCCCGAATTCATAATAGAGAAATCGAAGATTTCTGAAAGGGGTACCCCTTTGGTGAATTGGAGATTTCACCAATTTCTCCGAAATGTATTACACAGGTGTTCAACTCGTTCGATATTTCTCCCCAAGAGATCTCATGGGTAAATGCTTCTATTGGAGTTGAAACGGAGCCTTAATTCAACATTTGAAAAAATATTCACCTTTTAGTTGGCAATTTTCACAGGTTTTTGCCTTATATTCGTACATCTCTCAGTATTTTCATAGTATCACCCTCTAAACACCACGGATGTGTACGATATTTTATACATAGAAGCCTAGGACATAAAGCATTAACTTTCGTGCCCATGACCCTCGCATATTTTTTACTATTCACTTTCAAAACATTGCTCGAATTCATATTAGAGAAATAGAAGATTTCTGAAAGGGGTACCCCTTTGGTGAATTGGAGATGTCACCAATTTCTCCGAAATGTATTACACTGGTGTTCAACTCGTTCGATATTTCTCCCCAAGAGATATCATGGGTAAATGCTTCTATTGGAGTTGAAACGGAGCCTTAATTCCACATTTGAAAAAAAATTACCCTTTTTGTTGGAAATTTTCACAAGTTTTTGCCTAATATTCGTACATCTCTCAGTATTTTAATAGTATTACCCTCTAAACACCTCGGATATACACGATATTTTATACATAGAAGCATAAGACATAAAGCTATAAGTTTCGTGCCCATGACCCTCGCATATTTTTTACAATTCACTTTCAAAACATTTCCCGAATTCATAATAGAGAAATCGAAGATTTCTGAAAGGGGTTCCCCTTTGGTGAATTGGAGATTTCACCAATTTCTCCGAAATGTATTACACAGGTGTTCAACTCGTTCGATATTTCTCCCCAAGAGATCTCATGGGTAAATGCTTCTATTGGAGTTGAAACGGAGCCTTAATTCAACATTTGAAAAAATATTCACCTTTTAGTTGGCAATTTTCACAGGTTTTTGCCTTATATTCGTACATCTCTCAGTATTTTCATAGTATCACCCTCTAAACACCTCGGATGTGTACGATATTTTATACATAGAAGCCTAGGACATAAAGCATTAACTTTCGTGCCCATGACCCTCGCATATTTTTTACTATTCACTTTCAAAACATTGCTCGAATTCATATTAGAGAAATAGAAGATTTCTGAAAGGGGTACCCCTTTGGTGAATTGGAGATGTCACCAATTTCTCCGAAATGTATTACACTGGTGTTCAACTCGTTCGATATTTCTCCCCAAGAGATATCATGGGTAAATGCTTCTATTGGAGTTGAAACGGAGCCTTAATTCCACATTTGAAAAAAAATTACCCTTTTTGTTGGAAATTTTCACAAGTTTTTGCCTAATATTCGTACATCTCTCAGTATTTTAATAGTATTACCCTCTAAACACCTCGGATACACACGATATATTATACATAGAAGCATAAGACATAAAGCTATAACTTTCGTGCCCATGACCCTCGCATATTTTTTACTATTCACTTTCAAAACATTGCTCGAATTCATATTAGAGAAATCGAAGATTTCTGAAAGGGGTACTCCTTTGGTGAATTGGAGATTTCACGAATTTCTCTGAAATGTATTACACAGGTGTTCAACTCGTTCGATATTTCTCCCCAAGAGATCTCATGGTTAAATGCATCTATTGGAGTAGAAACGGAGCCTTAATTCAACATTTGAAAAAATATTCACCTTTTAGTTGGCAATTTTCACAGGTTTTTGCCTTATATTCGTACATCTCTCAGTATTTTGATAGTAACACCCTCTAAACACCTCGGAAGTGTACGATATTTTATACATAGAAGCCTAGGACATACAGCATTAAATTTCGTGCCCATGACCCTCGCATATTTTTTACTATTCACTTTCAAAACATTGCTCGAATTCATATTAGATAAATAGAATATTTCTGAAAGGGGTACCACTTTGGTGAATTGGAGATGTCACCAATTTCTCCGAAATGTATTACACTGGTGTTCAACTTGTTCGATATTTCTCCCCAAGAGATCTCATGGGTAAATGCTTCTATTGGAGTTGAAACGGAGCCTTAATTCCACATTTGAAAAAAAATTACCCTATTTGTTGGAAATTTTCACAAGTTTTTGCCTAATATTCGTACATCTCTCAGTATTTTAATAGTATTACCCTCTAAACACCTCGGATATACACGATATTTTATACATAGAAGCATAAGACATAAAGCTATAACTTTCGTGCCCATGACCCTCGCATATTTTTTACAATTCACTTTCAAAACATTTCCCGAATTCATATTAGAGAAATTGAAGATTTCTGAAAGGGGTACCCCTTTGGTGAATTGGAGATTTCACCAATTTCTCCGAAATGTATTACACAGGTGTTCAACTCGTTCGATATTTCTCCCCAAGAGATCTCATGGGTAAATGCTTCTATTGGAGTTGAAACGGAGCCTTAATTCAACATTTGAAAAAATATTCACCTTTTAGTTGGCAATTTTCACAGGTTTTTGCCTTATATTCGTACATCTCTCAGTATTTTCATAGTATCACCCTCTAAACACCTCGGATGTGTACGATATTTTATACATAGAAGCCTAGGACATAAAGCATTAACTTTCGTGCCCATGACCCTCGCATATTTTTTACTATTCACTTTCAAAACATTGCTCGAATTCATATTAGAGAAATAGAAGATTTCTGAAAGGGGTACCCCTTTGGTGAATTGGAGATGTCACCAATTTCTCCGAAATGTATTACACTGGTGTTCAACTCGTTCGATATTTCTCCCCAAGAGATATCATGGGTAAATGCTTCTATTGGAGTTGAAACGGAGCCTTAATTCCACATTTGAAAAAAAATTACCCTTTTTGTTGGAAATTTTCACAAGTTTTTGCCTAATATTCGTACATCTCTCAGTATTTTAATAGTATTACCCTCTAAACACCTCGGATACACACGATATATTATACATAGAAGCATAAGACATAAAGCTATAACTTTCGTGCCCATGACCCTCGCATATTTTTTACTATTCACTTTCAAAACATTGCTCGAATTCATATTAGAGAAATCGAAGATTTCTGAAAGGGGTACTCCTTTGGTGAATTGGAGATTTCACGAATTTCTCTGAAATGTATTACACAGGTGTTCAACTCGTTCGATATTTCTCCCCAAGAGATCTCATGGTTAAATGCATCTATTGGAGTAGAAACGGAGCCTTAATTCAACATTTGAAAAAATATTCACCTTTTAGTTGGCAATTTTCACAGGTTTTTGCCTTATATTCGTACATCTCTCAGTATTTTGATAGTATCACCCTCTAAACACCTCGGAAGTGTACGATATTTTATACATAGAAGCCTAGGACATACAGCATTAAATTTCGTGCCCATGACCCTCGCATATTTTTTACTATTCACTTTCAAAACATTGCTCGAATTCATATTAGATAAATAGAATATTTCTGAAAGGGGTACCACTTTGGTGAATTGGAGATGTCACCAATTTCTCCGAAATGTATTACACTGGTGTTCAACTTGTTCGATATTTCTCCCCAAGAGATCTCATGGGTAAATGCTTCTATTGGAGTTGAAACGGAGCCTTAATTCCACATTTGAAAAAATATTCACCTTTTAGTTGGCAATTTTCACAGGTTTTTGCCTTATATTCATACATCTCTCAGTATTTTCATAGTATCACCCTCTAAACACCTCGGATGTGTACGATATTTTATACATAGAAGCCTAGGACACAAATCTTTAACTTTCGTGCCCATGACCCTCGCATATGTTTTACTATTCACTTTCAAAACATTGCTCGAATTCATATTAGAGAAATAGAAGATTTCTGAAAGGGGTACCCCTTTGGTGAATTGGAGATGCCACCAATTTCTCCGAAATGTATTACACTGGTGTTCAACTCGTTCGATATTTCTCCCCAAGAGATATCATGGGTAAATGCTTCTATTGGAGTTGAAACGGAGCCTTAATTCCACATTTGAAAAAAAATTACCCTTTTTGTTGGAAATTTTCACAAGTTTTTGCCTAATATTCGTACATCTCTCAGTATTTTAATAGTATTACCCTCTAAACACCTCGGATACACACGATATATTATACATAGAAGCATAAGACATAAAGCTATAACTTTCGTGCCCATGACCCTCGCATATTTTTTACTATTCACTTTCAAAACATTGCTCGAATTCATATTAGAGAAATCGAAGATTTCTGAAAGGGGTACTCCTTTGGTGAATTGGAGATTTCACGAATTTCTCTGAAATGTATTACACAGGTGTTCAACTCGTTCGATATTTCTCCCCAAGAGATCTCATGGTTAAATGCATCTATTGGAGTAGAAACGGAGCCTTAATTCAACATTTGAAAAAATATTCACCTTTTAGTTGGCAATTTTCACAGGTTTTTGCCTTATATTCGTACATCTCTCAGTATTTTGATAGTATCACCCTCTAAACACCTCGGATGTGTATGATATTTTATACATAGAAGCCTAGGACACAAATCTTTAACTTTCGTGCCCATGACCCTCGCATATTTTTTACTATTCACTTTCAAAACATTGCTCGAATTCATATTAGAGAAATAGAAGATTTCTGAAAGGGGTACCCCTTTGGTGAATTGGAGATGTCACCAATTTCTCCGAAATGTATTACACTGGTGTTCAACTCATTCGATATTTCTCCCCAAGAGATCTCATGGGTAAATGCTTCTATTGGAGTTGAAACGGAGCCTTAATTCCACATTTGAAAAAAAATTACCCTTTTTGTTGGAAATTTTCACAAGTTTTTGCCTAATATTCGTACATCTCTCAGTATTTTAATAGTATTACCCTCTAAACACCTCGGATATACACGATATTTTATACATAGAAGCATAAGACATAAAGCTATAACTTTCGTGCCCATGACCCTCGCATATTTTTTACTATTCACTTTCAAAACATTGCTCGAATTCATAATAGAGAAATCGAAGATTTCTGAAAGGGGTACCCCATTGGTGAATTGGAGATTTCACCAATTTCTCCGCAATGTATTACACTGGTGTTCGACTCGTTCGATATTTCTCCCCAAGAGATCTCATGGGTAAATGCTTCTATTGGAGTTGAAACGGAGCCTTAATTCAACATTTGAAAAAATATTCACCTTTTAGTTGGCAATTTTCACAGGTTTTTGCCTTATATTCGTACATCTCTCAGTATTTTCATAGTATCACCCTCTAAACACCTCGGAAGTGTACGATATTTTATACATAGAAGCCTAGGACATACAGCATTAAATTTCGTGCCCATGACCCTCGCATATTTTTTACTATTCACTTTCAAAACATTGCTCGAATTCATATTAGATAAATAGAATATTTCTGAAAGGGGTACCCCTTTGGTGAATTGGAGATTTCACCAATTTCTCCGAAATGTATTACACTGGTGTTCAACTTGTTCGATATTTCTCCCCAAGAGATCTCATGGGTAAATGCTTCTATTGGAGTTGAAACGGAGCCTTAATTCCACATTTGAAAAAAAATTACCCTTTTTGTTGGAAATTTTCACAAGTTTTTGCCTAATATTCGTACATCTCTCAGTATTTTAATAGTATTACCCTCTAAACACCTCGGATAGAGACGATATTTTATACGTAGAAGCATAAGACATAAAGCTATAACTTTCGTGCCCATGACCCTCGCATATTTTTTACAATTCACTTTCAAAACATTTCCCGAATTCATATTAGAGAAATCGAAGATTTCTGAAAGGGGTACCCCTTTGGTGAATTGGAGATTTCACCAATTTCTCCGAAATGTATTACACAGGTGTTAAACTCGTTCGATATTTCTCCCCAAGAGATCTCATGGGTAAATGCTTCTATTGGAGTTGAAACGGAGCCTTAATTCAACATTTGAAAAAATATTCACCTTTTAGTTGGAAATTTTCACAGGTTTTTGCCTTATATTCGTACATCTCTCAGTATTTTCATAGTATCACCCTCTAAACACCTCGGATGTGTACGATATTTTATACATAGAAGCCTAGGACATAAAGCATTAACTTTCGTGCCCATGACCCTCGCATATTTTTTACTATTCACTTTCAAAACATTGCTCGAATTCATATTAGAGAAATAGAAGATTTCTGAAAGGGGTACCACTTTGGTGAATTGGAGATGTCACCAATTTCTCCGAAATGTATTACACTGGTGTTCAACTCGTTCGATATTTCTCCCCAAGAGATATCATGGGTAAATGCTTCTATTGGAGTTGAAACGGAGCCTTAATTCCACATTTGAAAAAAAATTACCCTTTTTGTTGGAAATTTTCACAAGTTTTTGCCTAATATTCGTACATCTCTCAGTATTTTGATAGTATTACCCTCTAAACACCTCGGATATACACGATATTTTATACATAGAAGCATAAGACATAAAGCTATAACTTTCGTGCCCATGACCCTCGCATATTTTTTACTATTCACTTTCAAAACATTGCTCGAATTCATATTAGTGAAATGGAAGATTTCTGAAAGGGGTACCCCTTTGGTGAATTGGAGATTTCACCAATTTCTCCGAAATGTATTACACAGGTGTTCAACTCGTTCGATATTTCTCCCCAAGAGATCTCATGGTTAAATGCATCTTTTGGAGTAGAAACGGAGCCTTAATTCAACATTTGAAAAAATATTCACCTTTTAGTTGGCAATTTTCACAGGTTTTTGCCTTATATTCGTACATCTCTCAGTATTTTCATAGTATCACCCTCTAAACACCTCGGATGTGTACGATATTTTATACATAGAAGCCTAGGACATAAAGCATTAACTTTCGTGCCCATGACCCTCGCATATTTTTTACTATTCACTTTCAAAACATTGCTCGAATTCATATTAGAGAAATAGAAGATTTCTGAAAGGGGTACCACTTTGGTGAATTGGAGATGTCACCAATTTCTCCGAAATGTATTACACTGGTGTTCAACTCGTTCGATATTTCTCCCCAAGAGATATCATGGGTAAATGCTTCTATTGGAGTTGAAACGGAGCCTTAATTCCACATTTGAAAAAAAATTACCCTTTTTGTTGGAAATTTTCACAAGTTTTTGCCTAATATTCGTACATCTCTCAGTATTTTGATAGTATAACCCTCTAAACACCTCGGATATACACGATATTTTATACATAGAAGCATAAGACATAAAGCTATAACTTTCGTGCCCATGACCCTCGCATATTTTTTACTATTCACTTTCAAAACATTGCTCGAATTCATATTAGAGAAATGGAAGATTTCTGAAAGGGGTACCCCTTTGGTGAATTGGAGATTTCACCAATTTCTCCGAAATGTATTACACAGGTGTTCAACTCGTTCGATATTTCTCCCCAAGAGATCTCATGGTTAAATGCATCTATTGGAGTAGAAACGGAGCCTTAATTCAACATTTGAAAAAATATTCACCTTTTAGTTGGCAATTTTCACAGGTTTTTGCCTTATATTCGTACATCTCTCAGTATTTTGATAGTATCACCCTCTAAACACCTCAGATGTGTACGATATTTTATACATAGAAGCCTAGGACATAAAGCTTTAACTTTTGTGCCCATGACCCTCGCATATTTTTTACTATTCACTTTCAAAACATTGCTCGAATTCATATTAGAGAAATAGAAGATTTCTGAAAGGGGTACCACTTTGGTGAATTGGAGATGTCACCAATTTCTCCGAAATGTATTACACTGGTGTTCAACTCGTTCGATATTTCTCCCCAAGAGATATCATGGGTAAATGCTTCTATTGGAGTTGAAACGGAGCCTTAATTCCACATTTGAAAAAAAATTACCCTTTTTGTTGGAAATTTTCACAAGTTTTTGCCTAATATTCGTACATCTCTCAGTATTTTGATAGTATAACCCTCTAAACACCTCGGATATACACGATATTTTATACATAGAAGCATAAGACATAAAGCTATAACTTTCGTGCCCATGACCCTCGCATATTTTTTACTATTCACTTTCAAAACATTGCTCGAATTCATATTAGAGAAATGGAAGATTTCTGAAAGGGGTACCCCTTTGGTGAATTGGAGATTTCACCAATTTCTCCGAAATGTATTACACAGGTGTTCAACTCGTTCGATATTTCTCCCCAAGAGATCTCATGGTTAAATGCATCTATTGGAGTAGAAACGGAGCCTTAATTCAACATTTGAAAAAATATTCACCTTTTAGTTGGCAATTTTCACAGGTTTTTGCCTTATATTCGTACATCTCTCAGTATTTTGATAGTATCACCCTCTAAACACCTCAGATGTGTACGATATTTTATACATAGAAGCCTAGGACATAAAGCTTTAACTTTTGTGCCCATGACCCTCGCATATTTTTTACTATTCACTTTCAAAACATTTTTCGAATTCATATTAGAGAAATAGAAGATTTCTGAAAGGGGTACCCCTTTGGTGAATTGGAGATTTCATCAACTTCTCCGAAATGTATTACACTGGTGTTCAACTCGTTCGATATTTCTCCCCAAGAGATCTCATGGGTAAATTCTTCTATTGGAGTTGAAACGGAGCCTTAATTCAACATTTGAAAAAAAATTACCCTTTTTGTTGGAAATTTTCACAAGTTTTTGCCTAATATTCGTACATCTCTCAGTATTTTGATAGTATGACCCTCTAAACACCTCGGATATACACGATATTTTATACATAGAAGCATAAGACATAAAGCTATAACTTTCGTGCCCATGACCCTCGTATATTTTTTACTATTCACTTTCAAAACATTGCTCGAATTCATAATAGAGAAATCGAAGATTTCTGAAAGGGGTACCCTATTGGTGAATTGGAGTTTTCACCAATTTCTCCGCAATGTATTACACTGGTGTTCGACTCGTTCGATATTTCTCCCCAAGAGATCTCATGGGTAAATGCTTCTATTGGAGTTGAAACGGAGCCTTAATTCAACATTTGAAAAAATATTCACCTTTTAGTTGGCAATTTTCACAGGTTTTTGCCTTATATTCGTACATCTCTCAGTATTTTCATAGTATCACCCTCTAAACACCTCGGATGTGTACGATATTTTATACATAGAAGCCTAGGACATAAAGCATTAACTTTCGTGCCCATGACCCTCGCATATTTTTTACTATTCACTTTCAAAACATTGCTCGAATTCATATTAGAGAAATAGAAGATTTCTGAAAGGGGTACCCCTTTTGTGAATTGGAGATGTCACCAATTTCTCCGAAATGTATTACACTGGTGTTCAACTCGTTCGATATTTCTCCCCAAGAGATCTCATGGGTAAATGCTTCTATTGGAGTTGAAACGGAGCCTTAATTCCACATTTGAAAAAAAATTACCCTTTTTGTTGGAAATTTTCACAAGTTTTTGCCTAATATTCGTACATCTCTCAGTATTTTAATAGTATTACCCTCTAAACACCTCGGATACACACGATATATTATACATAGAAGCCTAGGACACAAAGCTTTAACTTTCGTGCCCATGACCCTCGCATATTTTTTACTATTCACTTTCAAAACATTGCTCGAATTCATATTAGAGAAATAGAAGATTTCTGAAAGGGGTACCCCTTTGGTGAATTGGAGATTTCACCAATTTCTCCGAAATGTATTACACTGGTGTTCAACTCGTTCGATATTTCTCCCCAAGAGATCTCATGGGTAAATGCTTCTATTGGAGTTGAAACGGAGCCTTAATTCCACATTTGAAAAAAAATTACCCTTTTTGTTGGAAATTTTCACAAGTTTTTGCCTAATATTCGTACATCTCTCAGTATTTTGATAGTATTACCCTCTAAACAACTCAGATATACACGATATTTTATACATAGAAGCATAAGACATAAAGCTATAACTTTCGTGCCCATGACCCTCGCATATTTTTTACTATTCACTTTCAAAACATTGCTCGAATTCATATTAGAGAAATAGAAGATTTCTGAAAGGGGTACCCCTTTCGTGAATTGGAGATGTCACCAATTTCTCCGAAATGTATTACACTGGTGTTCAACTCGTTCGATATTTCTCCCAAAGAGATCTCATGGGTAAATGCTTCTATTGGAGTTGAAACGGAGCCTTAATTCCACATTTGAAAAAAAATTACCCTTTTTGTTGGAAATTTTCACAAGTTTTTGCCTAATATTCGTACATCTCTCAGTATTTTGATAGTATTACCCTCTAAACACCTCAGATATACACGATATTTTATACATAGAAGCATAAGACATAAAGCTATAACTTTCGTGCCCATGACCCTCGCATATTTTTTACTATTCACTTTCAAAACATTGCTCGAATTCATATTAGAGAAATAGAAGATTTCTGAAAGGGGTACCCCTTTGGTGAATTGGAGATGTCACCAATTTCTCCGAAATGTATTACACTGGTGTTCGACTCGTTCGATATTTCTCCCCAAGAGATCTCATGGGTAAATGCTTCTATTGGAGTTGAAACGGAGCCTTAATTCCACATTTGAAAAAAAATTACCCTTTTTGTTGGAAATTTTCACAAGTTTTTGCCTAATATTCGTACATCTCTCAGTATTTTGATAGTATCACCCTCTAAACACCTCGGATGTGTATGATATTTTATACATAGAAGCCTAGGACACAAAGCTTTAACTTTCGTGCCCATGACCCTCGCATATTTTTTACTATTCACTTTCAAAACATTGCTCGAATTCATATTAGAGAAATAGAAGATTTCTGAAAGGGGTACCCCTTTGGTGAATTGGAGATTATACCAATTTCTCCGAAATGTATTACACTGGTGTTCAACTCGTTCGATATTTCTCCCCAAGAGATCTCATGGGTAAATGCTTCTATTGGAGTTGAAACGGAGCCTTAATTCCACATTTGAAAAAAAATTACCCTTTTTGTTGGAAATTTTCACAAGTTTTTGCCTAATATTCGTACATCTCCCAGTATTTTAATAGTATTACCCTCTAAACACCTCGGATACACACGATATATTATACATAGAAGCATAAGACATAAAGCTATAACTTTCGTGCCCATGACCCTCGCATATTTTTTACTATTCACTTTCAAAACATTGCTCGAATTCATATTAGAGAAATCGAAGATTTCTGAAAGGGGTACTCCTTTGGTGAATTGGAGATTTCACCAATTTCTCTGAAATGTATTACACAGGTGTTCAACTCGTTCGATATTTCTCCCCAAGAGATCTCATGGTTAAATGCATCTATTGGAGTAGAAACGGAGCCTTAATTCAACATTTGAAAAAATATTCACCTTTTAGTTGGCAATTTTCACAGGTTTTTGCCTTATATTCGTACATCTCTCAGTATTTTGATAGTATCACCCTCTAAACACCTCGGATGTGTATGATATTTTATACATAGAAGCCTAGGACACAAATCTTTAACTTTCGTGCCCATGACCCTCGCATATTTTTTACTATTCACTTTCAAAACATTGCTCGAATTCATATTAGAGAAATAGAAGATTTCTGAAAGGGGTACCCCTTTGGTGAATTGGAGATGTCACCAATTTCTCCGAAATGTATTACACTGGTGTTCAACTCATTCGATATTTCTCCCCAAGAGATCTCATGGGTAAATGCTTCTATTGGAGTTGAAACGGAGCCTTAATTCCACATTTGAAAAAATATTCACCTTTTAGTTGGCAATTTTCACAGGTTTTTGCCTTATATTCGTACATCTCTCAGTATTTTGATAGTATCACCCTCTAAACACCTCGGATGTGTATGATATTTTATACATAGAAGCCTAGGACACAAATCTTTAACTTTCGTGCCCATGACCCTCGCATATTTTTTACTATTCACTTTCAAAACATTGCTCGAATTCATATTAGAGAAATAGAAGATTTCTGAAAGGGGTACCCCTTTGGTGAATGGGAGATGTCACCAATTTCTCCGAAATGTATTACACTGGTGTTCAACTCATTCGATATTTCTCCCCAAGAGATCTCATGGGTAAATGCTTCTATTGGAGTTGAAACGGAGCCTTAATTCCACATTTGAAAAAAAATTACCATTTTTGTTGGAAATTTTCACAAGTTTTTGCCTAATATTCGTACATCTCTCAGTATTTTGATAGTATTACCCTCTAAACACCTCGGATATACACGATATTTTATACATAGAAGCATAAGACATAAAGCTATAACTTTCGTGCCCATGACCCTCGCATATTTTTTACTATTCACTTTCAAAACATTGCTCGAATTCATCTTAGAGAAATGGAAGATTTCTGAAAGGGGTACCCCTTTGGTGAATTGGAGATTTCACCAATTTCTCCGAAATGTATTACACAGGTGTTCAACTCGTTCGATATTTCTCCCCAAGAGATCTCATGGTTAAATGCATCTATTGGAGTGGAAACGGAGCCTTAATTCAACATTTGAAAAAATATTCACCTTTTAGTTGGCAATTTTCACAGGTTTTTGCCTTATATTCGTACATCTCTCAGTATTTTGATAGTATCACCCTCTAAACACCTCGGATGTGTACGATATTTTATACATAGAAGCCTAGGACATAAAGCTTTAACTTTTGTGCCCATGACCCTCGCATATTTTTTACTATTCACTTTCAAAACATTGCTCAAATTCATATTTGAGAAATAGAAGATTTCTGAAAGGGGTACCCCTTTGGTGAATTGGAGATTTCATCAATTTCTCCGAAATGTATTACACTGGTGTTCAACTCGTTCGATATTTCTCCCCAAGAGATCTCATGGGTAAATTCTTCTATTGGAGTTGAAACGGAGCCTTAATTCAACATTTGAAAAAAAATTACCCTTTTTGTTGGAAATTTTCACAAGTTTTTGCCTAATATTCGTACATCTCTCAGTATTTTGATAGTATGACCCTCTAAACACCTCGGATATACACGATATTTTATACATAGAAGCATAAGACATAAAGCTATAACTTTTGTGCCCATGACCCTCGTATATTTTTTACTATTCACTTTCAAAACATTGCTCGAATTCATAATAGAGAAATCGAAGATTTCTGAAAGGGGTACCCCATTGGTGAATTGGAGATTTCACCAATTTCTCCGAAATGTATTACACAGGTGTTCAACTCGTTCGATATTTCTCCCCAAGAGATCTCATGGTTAAATGCATCTATTGGAGTAGAAACGGAGCCTTAATTCAACATTTGAAAAAATATTCACCTTTTAGTTGGCAATTTTCACAGGTTTTTGCCTTATATTCGTACATCTCTCAGTATTTTCATAGTATCACCCTCTAAACACCTCGGATGTGTACGATATTTTATACATAGAAGCCTAGGACATAAAGCATTAACTTTCGTGCCCATGACCCTCGCATATTTTTTACTATTCACTTTCAAAACATTGCTCGAATTCATATTAGAGAAATAGAAGATTTCTGAAAGGGGTACCCCTTTGGTGAATTGGAGATGTCACCAATTTCTCCGAAATGTATTACACTGGTGTTCAACTCGTTCGATATTTCTCCCCAAGAGATCTCATGGGTAAATGCTTCTATTGGAGTTGAAACGGAGCCTTAATTCCACATTTGAAAAAAAATTACCCTTTTTGTTGGAAATTTTCACAAGTTTTTGCCTAATATTCGTACATCTCTCAGTATTTTGATAGTATCACCCTCTAAACACCTCGGATGTGTATGATATTTTATACATAGAAGCCTAGGACACAAAGCTTTAACTTTCGTGCCCATGACCCTCGCATATTTTTTACTATTCACTTTCAAAACATTGCTCGAATTCATATTAGAGAAATAGAAGATTTCTGAAAGGGGTACCCCTTTGGTGAATTGGAGATTTCATCAACTTCTCCGAAATGTATTACACTGGTGTTCAACTCGTTCGATATTTCTCCCCAAGAGATCTCATGGGTAAATTCTTCTATTGGAGTTGAAACGGAGCCTTAATTCAACATTTGAAAAAAAATTACCCTTTTTGTTGGAAATTTTCACAAGTTTTTGCCTAATATTCGTACATCTCTCAGTATTTTGATAGTATGACCCTCTAAACACCTCGGATATACACGATATATTATACATAGAAGCATAAGACATAAAGCTATAACTTTCATGCCCATGACCCTCGTATATTTTTTACTATTCACTTTCAAAACATTGCTCGAATTCATAATAGAGAAATCGAAGATTTCTGAAAGGGGTACCCTATTGATGAATTGGAGATTTCACCAATTTCTCCGCAATGTATTACACTGGTGTTCGACTCGTTCGATATTTCTCCCCAAGAGATCTCATGGGTAAATGCTTCTATTGGAGTTGAAACGGAGCCTTAATTCAACATTTGAAAAAATATTCACCTTTTAGTTGGCAATTTTCACAGGTTTTTGCCTTATATTCGTACATCTCTCAGTATTTTCATAGTATCACCCTCTAAACACCTCGGATGTGTACGATATTTTATAGATAGAAGCCTAGGACATAAAGCATTAACTTTCGTGCCCATGACCCTCGCATATTTTTTACTATTCACTTTCAAAACATTGCTCGAATTCATATTAGAGAAATAGAAGATTTCTGAAAGGGGTACCCCTTTGGTGAATTGGAGATGTCACCAATTTCTCCGAAATGTATTACACTGGTGTTCAACTCGTTCGATATTTCTCCCCAAGAGATCTCATGGGTAAATGCTTCTATTGGAGTTGAAACGGAGCCTTAATTCCACATTTGAAAAAAAATTACCCTTTTTGTTGGAAATTTTCACAAGTTTTTGCCTAATATTCGTACATCTCTCAGTATTTTGATAGTATCACCCTCTAAACACCTCGGATGTGTATAATATTTTATACATAGAAGCCTAGGACACAAAGCTTTAACTTTCGTGCCCATGACCCTCGCATATTTTTTACTATTCACTTTCAAAACATTGCTCGAATTCATATTAGAGAAATAGAAGATTTCTGAAAGGGGTACCCCTTTGGTGAATTGGAGATTTCACCAATTTCTCCGAAATGTATTACACTGGTGTTCAACTCGTTCGATATTTCTCCCCAAGAGATCTCATGGGTAAATGCTTCTATTGGAGTGGAAACGGAGCCTTAATTCCACATTTGAAAAAAAAATTACCCTTTTTGTTGGAAATTTTCACAAGTTTTTGCCTAATATTCGTACATCTCCCAGTATTTTAATAGTATTACCCTCTAAACACCTCGGATACACACGATATATTATACATAGAAGCATAAGACATAAAGCTATAACTTTCGTGCCCATGACCCTCGCATATTTTTTACTATTCACTTTCAAAACATTGCTCGAATTCATATTAGAGAAATCGAAGATTTCTGAAAGGGGTACTCCTTTGGTGAATTGGAGATTTCACCAATTTCTCTGAAATGTATTACACAGGTGTTCAACTCGTTCGATATTTCTCCCCAAGAGATCTCATGGTTAAATGCATCTATTGGAGTAGAAACGGAGCCTTAATTCAACATTTGAAAAAATATTCACCTTTTAGTTGGCAATTTTCACAGGTTTTTGCCTTATATTCGTACATCTCTCAGTATTTTGATAGTATCACCCTCTAAACACCTCGGATGTGTACGATATTTTATACATAGAAGCCTAGGACATAAAGCTTTAACTTTTGTGCCCATGACCCTCGCATATTTTTTACTATTCACTTTCAAAACATTGCTCGAATTCATATTTGAGAAATAGAAGATTTCTGAAAGGGGTACCCCTTTGGTGAATTGGAGATTTCATCAATTTCTCCGAAATGTATTACACTGGTGTTCAACTCGTTCGATATTTCTCCCCAAGAGATCTCATGGGTAAATGCTTCTATTGGAGTTGAAACGGAGCCTTAATTCCACATTTGAAAAAAAATTACCCTTTTTCTTGGAAATTTTCACAAGTTTTTGCCTAATATTCGTACATCTCTCAGTATTTTAATAGTATTACCCTCTAAACACCTCGGATACACACGATATATTATACATAGAAGCATAAGACATAAAGCTAAAACTTTCGTGCCCATGACCCTCGCATATTTTTTACTATTCACTTTCAAAACATTGCTCGAATTCATATTAGAGAAATCGAAGATTTCTGAAAGGGGTACTCCTTTGGTGAATTGGAGATTTCACCAATTTCTCTGAAATGTATTACACAGGTGTTCAACTCGTTCGATATTTCTCCCCAAGAGATCTCATGGTTAAATGCATCTATTGGAGTAGAAACGGAGCCTTAATTCAACATTTGAAAAAATATTCACCTTTTAGTTGGCAATTTTCACAGGTTTTTGCCTTATATTCGTACATCTCTCAGTATTTTGATAGTATCACCCTCTAAACACCTCGGATGTGTACGATATTTTATACATAGAAGCCTAGGACATAATGCTTTAACTTTTGTGCCCATGACCCTCGCATATTTTTTACTATTCACTTTCAAAACATTGCTCGAATTCATATTTGAGAAATAGAAGATTTCTGAAAGGGGTACCCCTTTGGTGAATTGGAGATTTCATCAATTTCTCCGAAATGTATTACACTGGTGTTCAACTCGTTCGATATTTCTCCCCAAGAGATCTCATGGGTAAATGCTTCTATTGGAGTTGAAACGGAGCCTTAATTCCACATTTGAAAAAAAATTACCCTTTTTGTTGGAAATTTTCACAAGTTTTTGCCTAATATTCGTACATCTCTCAGTATTTTAATAGTATTACCCTCTAAACACCTCGGATACACACGATATATTATACATAGAAGCATAAGACATAAAGCTATAACTTTCGTGCCCATGACCCTCGCATATTTTTTACTATTCACTTTCAAAACATTGCTCGAATTCATATTAGAGAAATCGAAGATTTCTGAAAGGGGTACTCCTTTGGTGAATTGGAGATTTCCCCAATTTCTCCGAAATGTATTACACTGGTGTTCAACTCGTTCGATATTTCTCCCCAAGAGATCTCATGGGTAAATGCTTCTATTGGAGTGGAAACGGAGCCTTAATTCCACATTTGAAAAAAAAATTACCCTTTTTGTTGGAAATTTTCACAAGTTTTTGCCTAATATTCGTACATCTCCCAGTATTTTAATAGTATTACCCTCTAAACACCTCGGATACACACGATATATTATACATAGAAGCATAAGACATAAAGCTATAACTTTCGTGCCCATGACCCTCGCATATTTTTTACTATTCACTTTCAAAACATTGCTCGAATTCATATTAGAGAAATCGAAGATTTCTGAAAGGGGTACTCCTTTGGTGAATTGGAGATTTCACCAATTTCTCTGAAATGTATTACACAGGTGTTCAACTCGTTCGATATTTCTCCCCAAGAGATCTCATGGTTAAATGCATCTATTGGAGTAGAAACGGAGCCTTAATTCAACATTTGAAAAAATATTCACCTTTTAGTTGGCAATTTTCACAGGTTTTTGCCTTATATTCGTACATCTCTCAGTATTTTGATAGTATCACCCTCTAAACACCTCGGATGTGTACGATATTTTATACATAGAAGCCTAGGACATAAAGCTTTAACTTTTGTGCCCATGACCCTCGCATATTTTTTACTATTCACTTTCAAAACATTGCTCGAATTCATATTTGAGAAATAGAAGATTTCTGAAAGGGGTACCCCTTTGGTGAATTGGAGATTTCATCAATTTCTCCGAAATGTATTACACTGGTGTTCAACTCGTTCGATATTTCTCCCCAAGAGATCTCATGGGTAAATGCTTCTATTGGAGTTGAAACGGAGCCTTAATTCCACATTTGAAAAAAAATTACCCTTTTTCTTGGAAATTTTCACAAGTTTTTGCCTAATATTCGTACATCTCTCAGTATTTTAATAGTATTACCCTCTAAACACCTCGGATACACACGATATATTATACATAGAAGCATAAGACATAAAGCTAAAACTTTCGTGCCCATGACCCTCGCATATTTTTTACTATTCACTTTCAAAACATTGCTCGAATTCATATTAGAGAAATCGAAGATTTCTGAAAGGGGTACTCCTTTGGTGAATTGGAGATTTCACCAATTTCTCTGAAATGTATTACACAGGTGTTCAACTCGTTCGATATTTCTCCCCAAGAGATCTCATGGTTAAATGCATCTATTGGAGTAGAAACGGAGCCTTAATTCAACATTTGAAAAAATATTCACCTTTTAGTTGGCAATTTTCACAGGTTTTTGCCTTATATTCGTACATCTCTCAGTATTTTGATAGTATCACCCTCTAAACACCTCGGATGTGTACGATATTTTATACATAGAAGCCTAGGACATAATGCTTTAACTTTTGTGCCCATGACCCTCGCATATTTTTTACTATTCACTTTCAAAACATTGCTCGAATTCATATTTGAGAAATAGAAGATTTCTGAAAGGGGTACCCCTTTGGTGAATTGGAGATTTCATCAATTTCTCCGAAATGTATTACACTGGTGTTCAACTCGTTCGATATTTCTCCCCAAGAGATCTCATGGGTAAATGCTTCTATTGGAGTTGAAACGGAGCCTTAATTCCACATTTGAAAAAAAATTACCCTTTTTGTTGGAAATTTTCACAAGTTTTTGCCTAATATTCGTACATCTCTCAGTATTTTAATAGTATTACCCTCTAAACACCTCGGATACACACGATATATTATACATAGAAGCATAAGACATAAAGCTATAACTTTCGTGCCCATGACCCTCGCATATTTTTTACTATTCACTTTCAAAACATTGCTCGAATTCATATTAGAGAAATCGAAGATTTCTGAAAGGGGTACTCCTTTGGTGAATTGGAGATTTCCCCAATTTCTCCGAAATGTATTACACTGGTGTTCAACTCGTTCGATATTTCTCCCCAAGAGATCTCATGGGTAAATGCTTCTATTGGAGTGGAAACGGAGCCTTAATTCCACATTTGAAAAAAAAATTACCCTTTTTGTTGGAAATTTTCACAAGTTTTTGCCTAATATTCGTACATCTCCCAGTATTTTAATAGTATTACCCTCTAAACACCTCGGATACAATCGATATATTATACATAGAAGCATAAGACATAAAGCTATAACTTTCGTGCCCATGACCCTCGCATATTTTTTACTATTCACTTTCAAAACATTGCTCGAATTCATATTAGAGAAATCGAAGATTTCTGAAAGGGGTACTCCTTTGGTGAATTGGAGATTTCACCAATTTCTCTGAAATGTATTACACAGGTGTTCAACTCGTTCGATATTTCTCCCCAAGAGATCTCATGGTTAAATGCATCTATTGGAGTAGAAACGGAGCCTTAATTCAACATTTGAAAAAATATTCACCTTTTAGTTGGCAATTTTCACAGGTTTTTGCCTTATATTCGTACATCTCTCAGTATTTTGATAGTATCACCCTCTAAACACCTCGGATGTGTACGATATTTTATACATAGAAGCCTAGGACATAAAGCTTTAACTTTTGTGCCCATGACCCTCGCATATTTTTTACTATTCACTTTCAAAACATTGCTCGAATTCATATTTGAGAAATAGAAGATTTCTGAAAGGGGTACCCCTTTGGTGAATTGGAGATTTCATCAATTTCTCCGAAATGTATTACACTGGTGTTCAACTCGTTCGATATTTCTCCCCAAGAGATCTCATGGGTAAATGCTTCTATTGGAGTTGAAACGGAGCCTTAATTCCACATTTGAAAAAAAATTACCCTTTTTCTTGGAAATTTTCACAAGTTTTTGCCTAATATTCGTACATCTCTCAGTATTTTAATAGTATTACCCTCTAAACACCTCGGATACACACGATATATTATACATAGAAGCATAAGACATAAAGCTAAAACTTTCGTACCCATGACCCTCGCATATTTTTTACTATTCACTTTCAAAACATTGCCCGAATTCATATTAGAGAAATCGAAGATTTCTGAAAGGGGTACTCCTTTGGTGAATTGGAGATTTCACCAATTTCTCTGAAATGTATTACACAGGTGTTCAACTCGTTCGATATTTCTCCCCAAGAGATCTCATGGTTAAATGCATCTATTGGAGTAGAAACGGAGCCTTAATTCAACATTTGAAAAAATATTCACCTTTTAGTTGGCAATTTTCACAGGTTTTTGCCTTATATTCGTACATCTCTCAGTATTTTGATAGTATCACCCTCTAAACACCTCGGATGTGTACGATATTTTATACATAGAAGCCTAGGACATAATGCTTTAACTTTTGTGCCCATGACCCTCGCATATTTTTTACTATTCACTTTCAAAACATTGCTCGAATTCATATTTGAGAAATAGAAGATTTCTGAAAGGGGTACCCCTTTGGTGAATTGGAGATTTCATCAATTTCTCCGAAATGTATTACACTGGTGTTCAACTCGTTCGATATTTCTCCCCAAGAGATCTCATGGGTAAATGCTTCTATTGGAGTTGAAACGGAGCCTTAATTCCACATTTGAAAAAAAATTACCCTTTTTGTTGGAAATTTTCACAAGTTTTTGCCTAATATTCGTACATCTCTCAGTATTTTAATAGTATTACCCTCTAAACACCTCGGATACACACGATATATTATACATAGAAGCATAAGACATAAAGCTATAACTTTCGTGCCCATGACCCTCGCATATTTTTTACTATTCACTTTCAAAACATTGCTCGAATTCATATTAGAGAAATCGAAGATTTCTGAAAGGGGTACTCCTTTGGTGAATTGGAGATTTCACCAATTTCTCTGAAATGTATTACACAGGTGTTCAACTCGTTCGATATTTCTCCCCAAGAGATCTCATGGTTAAATGCATCTATTGGAGTAGAAACGGAGCCTTAATTCAACATTTGAAAAAATATTCACCTTTTAGTTGGCAATTTTCACAGGTTTTTGCATTATATTCGTACATCTCTCAGTATTTTGATAGTATCACCCTCTAAACACCTCGGATGTGTATGATATTTTATACATAGAAGCCTAGGACACAAAGCTTTAACTTTCGTGCCCATGACCCTCGCATATTTTTTACTATTCACTTTCAAAACATTGCTCGAATTCATATTAGAGAAATAGAAGATTTCTGAAAGGGGTACCCCTTTGGTGAATTGGAGATTTCACCAATTTCTCCGAAATGTATTACACTGGTGTTCAACTCGTTCGATATTTCTCCCCAAGAGATTTCATGGGTAAATGATTCTATTGGAGTTGAAACGGAGCCTTAATTCCACATTTGAAAAAAAATTACCCTTTTTGTTGGAAATTTTCACAAGTTTTTGCCTAATATTCGTACATCTCTCAGTATTTTGATAGTATTACCCTCTAAACACCTCAGATATACACGATATTTTATACATAGAAGCATAAGACATAAAGCTATAACTTTCGTGCCCATGACCCTCGCATATTTTTTACTATTCACTTTCAAAACATTGCTCGAATTCATATTAGAGAAATAGAAGATTTCTGAAAGGGGTACCCCTTTGGTGAATTGGAGATGTCACCAATTTCTCCGAAATGTATTACACTGGTGTTCAACTCGTTCGATATTTCTCCCAAAGAGATCTCATGGGTAAATGCTTCTATTGGAGTTGAAACGGAGCCTTAATTCCACATTTGAAAAAAAATTACCCTTTTTGTTGGAAATTTTCACAAGTTTTTGCCTAATATTCGTACATCTCTCAGTATTTTAATAGTATTACCCTCTAAACACCTCGGATACACACGATATATTATACATAGAAGCATAAGACATAAAGCTAAAACTTTCGTGCCCATGACCCTCGCATATTTTTTACTATTCACTTTCAAAACATTGCTCGAATTCATATTAGAGAAATCGAAGATTTCTGAAAGGGGTACTCCTTTGGTGAATTGGAGATTTCACCAATTTCTCTGAAATGTATTACACAGGTGTTCAACTCGTTCGATATTTCTCCCCAAGAGATCTCATGGTTAAATGCATCTATTGGAGTAGAAACGGAGCCTTAATTCAACATTTGAAAAAATATTCACCTTTTAGTTGGCAATTTTCACAGGTTTTTGCCTTATATTCGTACATCTCTCAGTATTTTGATAGTATCACCCTCTAAACACCTCGGATGTGTACGATATTTTATACATAGAAGCCTAGGACATAATGCTTTAACTTTTGTGCCCATGACCCTCGCATATTTTTTACTATTCACTTTCAAAACATTGCTCGAATTCATATTTGAGAAATAGAAGATTTCTGAAAGGGGTACCCCTTTGGTGAATTGGAGATTTCATCAATTTCTCCGAAATGTATTACACTGGTGTTCAACTCGTTCGATATTTCTCCCCAAGAGATCTCATGGGTAAATGCTTCTATTGGAGTTGAAACGGAGCCTTAATTCCACATTTGAAAAAAAATTACCCTTTTTGTTGGAAATTTTCACAAGTTTTTGCCTAATATTCGTACATCTCTCAGTATTTTAATAGTATTACCCTCTAAACACCTCGGATACACACGATATATTATACATAGAAGCATAAGACATAAAGCTATAACTTTCGTGCCCATGACCCTCGCATATTTTTTACTATTCACTTTCAAAACATTGCTCGAATTCATATTAGAGAAATCGAAGATTTCTGAAAGGGGTACTCCTTTGGTGAATTGGAGATTTCACCAATTTCTCTGAAATGTATTACACAGGTGTTCAACTCGTTCGATATTTCTCCCCAAGAGATCTCATGGTTAAATGCATCTATTGGAGTAGAAACGGAGCCTTAATTCAACATTTGAAAAAATATTCACCTTTTAGTAGGCAATTTTCACAGGTTTTTGCATTATATTCGTACATCTCTCAGTATTTTGATAGTATCACCCTCTAAACACCTCGGATGTGTATGATATTTTATACATAGAAGCCTAGGACACAAAGCTTTAACTTTCGTGCCCATGACCCTCGCATATTTTTTACTATTCACTTTCAAAACATTGCTCGAATTCATATTAGAGAAATAGAAGATTTCTGAAAGGGGTACCCCTTTGGTGAATTGGAGATTTCACCAATTTCTCCGAAATGTATTACACTGGTGTTCAACTCGTTCGATATTTCTCCCCAAGAGATTTCATGGGTAAATGATTCTATTGGAGTTGAAACGGAGCCTTAATTCCACATTTGAAAAAAAATTACCCTTTTTGTTGGAAATTTTCACAAGTTTTTGCCTAATATTCGTACATCTCTCAGTATTTTGATAGTATCACCCTCTAAACACCTCGGATGTGTATGATATTTTATACATAGAAGCCTAGGACACAAAGCTTTAACTTTCGTGCCCATGACCCTCGCATATTTTTTACTATTCACTTTCAAAACATTGCTCGAATTCATATTAGAGAAATAGAAGATTTCTGAAAGGGGTACCCCTTTGGTGAATTGGAGATTTCACCAATTTCTCCGAAATGTATTACACTGGTGTTCAACTCGTTCGATATTTCTCCCCAAGAGATTTCATGGGTAAATGATTCTATTGGAGTTGAAACGGAGCCTTAATTCCACATTTGAAAAAAAATTACCCTTTTTGTTGGAAATTTTCACAAGTTTTTGCCTAATATTCGTACATCTCTCAGTATTTTGATAGTATTACCCTCTAAACACCTCAGATATACACGATATTTTATACATAGAAGCATAAGACATAAAGCTATAACTTTCGTGCCCATGACCCTCGCATATTTTTTACTATTCACTTTCAAAACATTGCTCGAATTCATATTAGAGAAATAGAAGATTTCTGAAAGGGGTACCCCTTTGGTGAATTGGAGATGTCACCAATTTCTCCGAAATGTATTACACTGGTGTTCAACTCGTTCGATATTTCTCCCAAAGAGATCTCATGGGTAAATGCTTCTATTGGAGTTGAAACGGAGCCTTAATTCCACATTTGAAAAAAAATTACCCTTTTTGTTGGAAATTTTCACAAGTTTTTGCCTAATATTCGTACAACTCTCAGTATTTTGATAGTATTACCCTCTAAACACCTCGGATATACACGATATATTATACATAGAAGCCTAGGACACAAAGCTTTAACTTTCGTGCCCATGACCCTCGCATATTTTTTACTATTCACTTTCAAAACATTGCTCGAATTCATATTAGAGAAATAGAAGATTTCTGAAAGGGGTACCCCTTTGGTGAATTGGAGATGTCACCAATTTCTCCGAAATGTATTACACTGGTGTTCGACTCGTTCGATATTTCTCCCCAAGAGATCTCATGGGTAAATGCTTCTATTGGAGTTGAAACGGAGCCTTAATTCCACATTTGAAAAAAAATTACCCTTTTTGTTGGAAATTTTCACAAGTTTTTGCCTAATATTCGTACATCTCTCAGTATTTTGATAGTATCACCCTCTAAACACCTCGGATGTGTATGATATTTTATACATAGAAGCCTAGGACACAAAGCTTTAACTTTCGTGCCCATGACCCTCGCATATTTTTTACTATTCACTTTCAAAACATTGCTCGAATTCATATTAGAGAAATAGAAGATTTCTGAAAGGGGTACCCCTTTGGTGAATTGGAGATTTCACCAATTTCTCCGAAATTTATTACACTGGTGTTCAACTCGTTCGATATTTCTCCCCAAGAGATCTCATGGGTAAATGCTTCTATTGGAGTTGAAACGGAGCCTTAATTCCACATTTGAAAAAAAATTACCCTTTTTGTTGGAAATTTTCACAAGTTTTTGCCTAATATTCGTACATCTCTCAGTATTTTGATAGTATCACCCTCTAAACACCTCGGATGTGTATGATATTTTATACATAGAAGCCTAGGACACAAAGCTTTAACTTTCGTGCCCATGACCCTCGCATATTTTTTACTATTCACTTTCAAAACATTGCTCGAATTCATATTAGAGAAATAGAAGATTTCTGAAAGGGGTACCCCTTTGGTGAATTGGAGATTTCACCAATTTCTCCGAAATGTATTACACTGGTGTTCAACTCGTTCGATATTTCTCCCCAAGAGATCTCATGGGTAAATGCTTCTATTGGAGTTGAAACGGAGCCTTAATTCCACATTTGAAAAAAAATTACCCTTTTTGTTGGAAATTTTCACAAGTTTTTGCCTAATATTCGTACATCTCCCAGTATTTTAATAGTATTACCCTCTAAACACCTCGGATACACACGATATATTATACATAGAAGCATAAGACATAAAGCTATAACTTTCGTGCCCATGACCCTCGCATATTTTTTACTATTCACTTTCAAAACATTGCTCGAATTCATATTAGAGAAATCGAAGATTTCTGAAAGGGGAACTCCTTTGGTGAATTGGAGATTTCACCAATTTCTCTGAAATGTATTACACAGGTGTTCAACTCGTTCGATATTTCTCCCCAAGAGATCTCATGGTTAAATGCATCTATTGGAGTAGAAACGGAGCCTTAATTCAACATTTGAAAAAATATTCACCTTTTAGTTGGCAATTTTCACAGGTTTTTGCCTTATATTCGTACATCTCTCAGTATTTTGATAGTATCACCCTCTAAACAACTCGGATGTGTATGATATTTTATACATAGAAGCCTAGGACACAAATCTTTAACTTTCGTGCCCATGACCCTCGCATATTTTTTACTATTCACTTTCAAAACATTGCTCGAATTCATATTAGAGAAATAGAAGATTTCTGAAAGGGGTACCCCTTTGGTGAATTGGAGATGTCACCAATTTCTCCGAAATGTATTACACTGGTGTTCAACTCGTTCGATATTTCTCCCCAAGAGATCTCATGGGTAAATGCTTCTATTGGAGTTGAAACGGAGCCTTAATTCCACATTTGAAAAAAAATTACCCTTTTTGTTGGAAATTTTCACAAGTTTTTGCCTAATATTCGTACATCTTTCAGTATTTTGATAGTATTACCCTCTAAACACCTCAGATATACACGATATTTTATACATAGAAGCATAAGACATAAAGCTATAACTTTCGTGCCCATGACCCTCGCATATTTTTTACTATTCACTTTCAAAACATTGCTCGAATTCATATTAGAGAAATAGAAGATTTCTGAAAGGGGTACCCCTTTGGTGAATTGGAGATGTCACCAATTTCTCCGAAATGTATTACACTGGTGTTCAACTCGTTCGATATTTCTCCCCAAGAGATCTCATGGGTAAATGCTTCTATTGGAGTTGAAACGGAGCCTTAATTCCACATTTGAAAAAAAATTACCCTTTTTGTTGGAAATTTTCACAAGTTTTTGCCTAATATTCGTACAACTCTCAGTATTTTGATAGTATTACCCTCTAAACACCTCGGATATACACGATATTTTATACATAGAAGCCTAGGACACAAAGCTTTAACTTTCGTGCCCATGACCCTCGCATATTTTTTACTATTCACTTTCAAAACATTGCTCGAATTCATATTAGTGAAATAGAAGATTTCTGAAAGGGGTACCCCTTTGGTGAATTGGAGATGTCACCAATTTCTCCGAAATGTATTACACTGGTGTTCGACTCGTTCGATATTTCTCCCCAAGAGATCTCATGGGTAAATGCTTCTATTGGAGTTGAAACGGAGCCTTAATTCCACATTTGAAAAAAAATTACCCTTTTTGTTGGAAATTTTCACAAGTTTTTGCCTAATATTCGTACATCTCTCAGTATTTTGATAGTATCACCCTCTAAACACCTCGGATGTGTATGATATTTTATACATAGAAGCCTAGGACACAAAGCTTTAACTTTCGTGCCCATGACCCTCGCATATTTTTTACTATTCACTTTCAAAACATTGCTCGAATTCATATTAGAGAAATAGAAGATTTCTGAATGGGGTACCCCTTTGGTGAATTGGAGATGTCACCAATTTCTCCGAAATGTATTACACTGGTGTTCAACTCGTTCGATATTTCTCCCCAAGAGATCTCATGGGTAAATGCTTCTATTGGAGTTGAAACGGAGCCTTAATTCCACATTTGAAAAAAAATTACCCTTTTTGTTGGAAATTTTCACAAGTTTTTGCCTAATATTCGTACATCTTTCAGTATTTTGATAGTATTACCCTCTAAACACCTCAGATATACACGATATTTTATACATAGAAGCATAAGACATAAAGCTATAACTTTCGTGCCCATGACCCTCGCATATTTTTTACTATTCACTTTCAAAACATTGCTCGAATTCATATTAGAGAAATAGAAGATTTCTGAAAGGGGTACCCCTTTGGTGAATTGGAGATGTCACCAATTTCTCCGAAATGTATTACACTGGTGTTCAACTCGTTCGATATTTCTCCCCAAGAGATCTCATGGGTAAATGCTTCTATTGGAGTTGAAACGGAGCCTTAATTCCACATTTGAAAAAAAATTACCCTTTTTGTTGGAAATTTTCACAAGTTTTTGCCTAATATTCGTACATCTCTCAGTATTTTGATAGTATCACCCTCTAAACACCTCGGATGTGTATGATATTTTATACATAGAAGCCTAGGACACAAAGCTTTAACTTTCGTGCCCATGACCCTCGCATATTTTTTACTATTCACTTTCAAAACATTGCTCGAATTCATATTAGAGAAATAGAAGATTTCTGAATGGGGTACCCCTTTGGTGAATTGGAGATTTCACCAATTTCTCCGAAATGTATTACACTGGTGTTCAACTCGTTCGATATTTCCCCCCAAGAGATCTCATCGTTAAATGCTTCTATTGGAGTTGAAACGGAGCCTTAATTCAACATTTGAAAAAAATTTACCCTTTTTGTTGGAAATTTTCACAAGTTTTTGCCTTATATTCGTACATCTCTCAGTATTTTGATAGTATCACCCTCTAAACACCTCGGATGTGTACGATATTTTATACATAGAAGCCTAGGACACAAAGCTTTAACTTTTGTGCCCATGACCCTCGCATATTTTTTACTATTCACTTTCAAAACATTGCTCGAATTCATATTTGAGAAATAGAAGATTTCTGAAAGGGGTACCCCTTTGGTGAATTGGACATTTCATCAATTTCTCCGAAATGTATTACACTGGTGTTCAACTCGTTCGATATTTCTCCCCAAGAGATCTCATGGGTAAATGCTTCTATTGGAGTTGAAACGGAGCCTTAATTCCACATTTGAAAAAAAATTACCCTTTTTGTTGGAAATTTTCACAAGTTTTTGCCTAATATTCGTACATCTCTCAGTATTTTGATAGTATTTCCCTCTAAACACCTCGGATACACACGATATATTATACATAGAAGCATAAGACATAAAGCTATAACTTTCGTGCCCATGACCCTCGCATATTTTTTACTATTCACTTTCAAAACATTGCTCGAATTCATATTAGAGAAATCGAAGATTTCTGAAAGGGGTACTCCTTTGGTGAATTGGAGATTTCACCAATTTCTCTGAAATGTATTACACAGGTGTTCAACTCGTTCGATATTTCTCCCCAAGAGATCTCATGGTTAAATGCATCTATTGGAGTAGAAACGGAGCCTTAATTCAACATTTGAAAAAATATTCACCTTTTAGTTGGCAATTTTCACAGGTTTTTGCCTTATATTCGTACATCTCTCAGTATTTTGATAGTATCACCCTCTAAACACCTCGGATGTGTATGATATTTTATACATAGAAGCCTAGGACACAAATCTTTAACTTTCGTGCCCATGACCCTCGCATATTTTTTACTATTCACTTTCAAAACATTGCTCGAATTCATATTAGAGAAATAGAAGATTTCTGAAAGGGGTACCCCTTTGGTGAATTGGAGATGTCACCAATTTCTCCGAAATGTATTACACTGGTGTTCAACTCCTTCGATATTTCTCCCCAAGAGATCTCATGGGTAAATGCTTCTATTGGAGTTGAAAAGGAGCCTTAATTCTACATTCGAAAAAAAATTACCCTTTTTGTTGGAAATTTTCACAAGTTTTTGCCTTATATTAGGACATCTCTCAGTATTTTGACAGTATCACCCTCTAAACACCTCGGATATGCACGATATTTTATACATAGAAGCCTAAGATATAGGGCTACAACTTTTGTGCCCATCACCCTCGGATTTTCCTTAGTATTCACTTTCAAAACATTGCTCCAATTCATACTAGAGAAATCGAATATTTCTGAAAGGGGTACCCCTTTCGTGAATTGGAGATTTCACTAATTTCTCCGAAATGTATTACACTGGTGTACAACTCGTTCCAAAATTTTTCCCCAGGAGATATCATGGGAAATGCATCTATTGGAGTTGAAAAGGAGCCTTAATTCTACATTCGAAAAAAAATTACCCTTTTTGTTGGAAATTTTCACAAGTTTTTGCCTTATATTAGGACATCTCTCAGTATTTTGACAGTATCACCCTCTAAACACCTCGGATATGCACGATATTTTATACATAGAAGCCTAAGATATAGGGCTACAACTTTTGTGCCCATGACCCTCGGATTTTCCTTAGTATTCACTTTCAAAACATTGCTCCAATTCATACTAGAGAAATCGAATATTTCTGAAAGGGGTACCCCTTTGGTGAATTGGAGATTTCACTAATTTCTCCGAAATGTATTACACCGGTGTACAACTCGTTCCAAAATTTTTCCCCAGGAGATATCATGGGAAATGCATCTATTGGAGTTGAAAAGGAGCCTTAATTCTACATTCGAAAAAAAATTACCCTTTTTGTTGGAAATTTTCACAAGTTTTTGCCTTATATTCGGACATCTCTCAGTATTTTGACCGTATCACCCTCTAAACACCTCGGATATGCACGATATTTTATACATAGAAGCCTAAGATATAGGGCTACAACTTTTGTGCCCATGACCCTCGCATATTCCTTAGTATTCACTTTCACAACATTGCTGCAATTCATATTAGAGAAATCGAAGATTTCTGAAAGGGGTACCCCTTTGGTGAATTGGAGATTTCACCAATTTCTCCGAAATGTATTACACTGGTGTTCGACTCGTTCGATATTTCTCCCCAAGAGATCTCATGGGTAAATGCTTCTATTGGAGTAGAAATGGAGCCTTAATTCCACATTTGAAAAAAAATTACCCTTTTTGTTGGAAATTTTCACAAGTTTTTGCCTAATATTCGTACATCTCTCAGTATTTTGATAGTATTACCCTCTAAACACCTCAGATATACACGATATTTTATACATAGAAGCACAAGACATAAAGCTATAACTTTCGTGCCCATGACCCTCGCATATTTTTTACTATTCACTTTCAAAACATTGCTCGAATTCATATTAGAGAAATAGAAGATTTCTGAAAGGGGTACCCCTTTGGTGAATTGGAGATGTCACCAATTTCTCCGAAATGTATTACACTGGTGTTCAACTCGTTCGATATTTCTCCCCAAGAGATCTCATGGGTAAATGCTTCTGTTGGAGTTGAAACGGAGCCTTAATTCCACATTTGAAAAAAAATTACCCATTTTGTTGGAAATTTTCACAAGTTTTTGCCTAATATTCGTACATCTCTCAGTATTTTAATAGTATTACCCTCTAAACACCTCGGATACACACGATATATTATACATAGAAGCATAAGACATAAAGCTATCACTTTCGTGCCCATGACCCTCGCATATTTTTTACTATTCACTTTCAAAACATTGCTCGAATTCATATTAGAGAAATCGAAGATTTCAGAAAGGGGTACTCCTTTGGTGAATTGGAGATTTCACCAATTTCTCCGAAATGTATTACACAGGTGTTCAACTCGTTCGATATTTCTCCCCAAGAGATCTCATGGTTAAATGCATCTATTGGAGTAGAAACGGAGCCTTAATTCAACATTTGAAAAAATATTCACCTTTTAGTTGGCAATTCTCACAGGGTTTTGCCTTATATTCGTACATCTTTCAGTATTTTGATAGTATCACCCTCTAAACACCTCGGATGTGTACGATATTTTATACATAGAAGCCTAGGACATAAAGCTTTAACTTTTGTGCCCATGACCCTCGCATATTTTTTACTATTCACTTTCAAAACATTGCTCGAATTCATATTAGAGAAATAGAAGATTTCTGAAAGGGGTACCCCTTTGGTGAATTGGAGATTTCATCAATTTCTCCGAAATGTATTACACTGGTGTTCAACTCGTTCGATATTTCTCCCCAAGAGATCTCATGGGTAAATTCTTCTATTGGAGTTGAAACGGAGCCTTAATTCAACATTTGAAAAAAAATTACCCTCTTTGTTGGAAATTTTCACAAGTTTTTGCCTTATATTCGTACATCTCTCAGTATTTTGATAGTATCACCTTCTAAACACCTTGGATATACACGATATTTTATACATAGAATCCTAAGACATAAAGCTATAACTTTCGTGCCCATGACCCTCCCATATTTTTTACTATTCACTTTCAAAACATTGCTCGAATTCATATTAGAGAAATCGAAGATTTCTGAAAGGGGTACCCCTTTGGTGAATTGGAGATTTCACCAATTTCTCCGAAATGTATTACACTGGTGTTCGACTCGTTCGATATTTCTCCCCAAGAGATCTCATGGGTAAATGCTTCTATTGGAGTTGAAACGGAGCCTTAATTCCACATTTGAAAAAAAATTACCCTTTTTGTTGGAAATTTTCACAAGTTTTTGCCTAATATTCGTACATCTCTCAGTATTTTGATAGTATTACCCTCTAAACACCTCAGATATACACGATATTTTATACATAGAAGCACAAGACATAAAGCTATAACTTTCGTGCCCATGACCCTCGCATATTTTTTACTATTCACTTTCAAAACATTGCTCGAATTCATATTAGAGAAATAGAAGATTTCTGAAAGGGGTACCCCTTTGGTGAATTGGAGATGTCACCAATTTCTCCGAAATGTATTACACTGGTGTTCAACTCGTTCGATATTTCTCCCCAAGAGATCTCATGGGTAAATGCTTCTGTTGGAGTTGAAACGGAGCCTTAATTCCACATTTGAAAAAAAATTACCCATTTTGTTGGAAATTTTCACAAGTTTTTGCCTAATATTCGTACATCTCTCAGTATTTTAATAGTATTACCCTCTAAACACCTCGGATACACACGATATATTATACATAGAAGCATAAGACATAAAGCTATCACTTTCGTGCCCATGACCCTCGCATATTTTTTACTATTCACTTTCAAAACATTGCTCGAATTCATATTAGAGAAATCGAAGATTTCAGAAAGGGGTACTCCTTTGGTGAATTGGAGATTTCACCAATTTCTCCGAAATGTATTACACAGGTGTTCAACTCGTTCGATATTTCTCCCCAAGAGATCTCATGGTTAAATGCATCTATTGGAGTAGAAACGGAGCCTTAATTCAACATTTGAAAAAATATTCACCTTTTAGTTGGCAATTCTCACAGGGTTTTGCCTTATATTCGTACATCTTTCAGTATTTTGATAGTATCACCCTCTAAACACCTCGGATGTGTACGATATTTTATACATAGAAGCCTAGGACATAAAGCTTTAACTTTTGTGCCCATGACCCTCGCATATTTTTTACTATTCACTTTCAAAACATTGCTCGAATTCATATTAGAGAAATAGAAGATTTCTGAAAGGGGTACCCCTTTGGTGAATTGGAGATTTCATCAATTTCTCCGAAATGTATTACACTGGTGTTCAACTCGTTCGATATTTCTCCCCAAGAGATCTCATGGGTAAATTCTTCTATTGGAGTTGAAACGGAGCCTTAATTCAACATTTGAAAAAAAATTACCCTCTTTGTTGGAAATTTTCACAAGTTTTTGCCTTATATTCGTACATCTCTCAGTATTTTGATAGTATCACCTTCTAAACACCTTGGATATACACGATATTTTATACATAGAATCCTAAGACATAAAGCTATAACTTTCGTGCCCATGACCCTCCCATATTTTTTACTATTCACTTTCAAAACATTGCTCGAATTCATATTAGAGAAATCGAAGATTTCTGAAAGGGGTACCCCTTTGGTGAATTGGAGATTTCACCAATTTCTCCGAAATGTATTACACTGGTGTTCGACTCGTTCGATATTTCTCCCCAAGAGATCTCATGGGTAAATGCTTCTATTGGAGTTGAAACGGAGCCTTAATTCCACATTTGAAAAAAAATTACCCTTTTTGTTGGAAATTTTCACAAGTTTTTGCCTAATATTCGTACATCTCTCAGTATTTTGATAGTATTACCCTCTAAACACCTCAGATAGACACGATATTTTATACATAGAAGCATAAGACATAAAGCTATAACTTTCGTGCCCATGACCCTCGCATATTTTTTACTATTCACTTTCAAAACATTGCTCGAATTCATATTAGAGAATTAGAAGATTTCTGAAAGGGGTACCCCTTTGGTGAATTGGAGATGTCACCAATTTCTCCGAAATGTATTACACTGGTGTTCAACTCGTTCGATATTTCTCCCCAAGAGATCTCATGGGTAAATGCTTCTATTGGAGTTGAAACGGAGCCTTAATTCCACATTTGAAAAAAAATTACCCTTTTTGTTGGAAATTTTCACAAGTTTTTGCCTAATATTCGTTCATCTCTCAGTATTTTAATAGTATTACCCTCTAAACACCTCGGATACACACGATATATTATACATAGAAGAATAAGACATAAAGCTATAACTTTCGTGCCCATGACCCTCGCATATTTTTTACTATTCACTTTCAAAACATTGCTCGAATTCATATTAGAGAAATCGAAGATTTCAGAAAGGGGTACTCCTTTGGTGAATTGGAGATTTCACCAATTTCTCCGAAATGTATTACACAGGTGTTCAACTCGTTCGATATTTCTCCCCAAGAGATCTCATGGTTAAATGCATCTATTGGAGTAGAAACGGAGCCTTAATTCAACATTTGAAAAAATATTCACCTTTTAGTTGGCAAATTTCACAGGTTTTTGCATTATATTCGTACATCTCTCAGTATTTTGATAGTATCACCCTCTAAACACCTCGGATGTGTATGATATTTTATACATAGAAGCCTAGGACACAAAGCTTTAACTTTCGTGCCCATGACCCTCGCATATTTTTTACTATTCACTTTCAAAACATTGCTCGAATTCATATTAGAGAAATCGAAGATTTCAGAAAGGGGTACTCCTTTGGTGAATTGGAGATTTCACCAATTTCTCCGAAATGTATTACACAGGTGTTCAACTCGTTCGATATTTCTCCCCAAGAGATCTCATGGTTAAATGCATCTATTGGAGTAGAAACGGAGCCTTAATTCAACATTTGAAAAAATATTCACCTTTTAGTTGGCAATTTTCACAGGTTTTTGCATTATATTCGTACATCTCTCAGTATTTTGATAGTATCACCCTCTAAACACCTCGGATATACACGTTATTTTATACATAGAAGCATAAGACATAAAGCTATAACTTTCGTGCCCATGACCCTCGCATATTGTTTTCTATTCACTTTCAAAACATTGCTCGAATTCATATTAGAGAAATAGAAGATTTCTGAAAGGGGTACCCCTTTGGTGAATTGGAGATGTCACCAATTTCTCCGAAATTTATTACACTGGTGTTCAACTCGTTCGATATTTCTCCCCATGAGATCTCATGGGTAAATGCTTCTATTGGAGTTGAAACGGAGCCTTAATTCCACATTTGAAAAAAAATAACCCTTTTTGTTGGAAATTTTCACAAGTTTTTGCCTAATATTCGTACATCTCTCAGTATTTTGATAGTATTACCCTCTAAACACCTCGGATATACACGATATTTTATACATAGAAGCATAAGACATAAAGCTATAACTTTCGTGCCCATGACCCTCGCATATTTTTTACTATTCACTTTCAAAACATTGCGCGAATTCATATTAGAGAAATCGAAGATTTCTGAAAGGGGTACCC
Organism: Humulus lupulus; assembly: GCF_963169125.1. Taxonomy (NCBI): domain Eukaryota; kingdom Viridiplantae; phylum Streptophyta; class Magnoliopsida; order Rosales; family Cannabaceae; genus Humulus; species Humulus lupulus. The sequence continues at coordinate 182,179,951 of NC_084802.1, read as the reverse complement.
CTTTGGTGAATTGGAGATTTCACCAATTTCTCCGAAATGTATTACACTGGTGTTCGACTCGTTCGATATTTCTCCCCAAGAGATCTCATGGGTAAATGCTTCTATTGGAGTTGAAACGGAGCCTTAATTCAACATTTGAAAAAATATTCACCTTTTAGTTGGCAATTTTCACAGGGTTTTGCCTTATATTCGTACATCTTTCAGTATTTTGATAGTATCACCCTCTAAACACCTCGGATGTGTACGATATTTTATACATAGAAGCCTAGGACATAAAGCTTTAACTTTTGTGCCCATGACCCTCGCATATTTTTTACTATTCACTTTCAAAACATTGCTCGAATTCATATTAGAGAAATAGAAGATTTCTGAAAGGGGTACCCCTTTGGTGAATTGGAGATTTCATCAATTTCTCCGAAATGTATTACACTGGTGTTCAACTCGTTCGATATTTCTCCCCAAGAGATCTCATGGGTAAATTCTTCTATTGGAGTTGAAACGGAGCCTTAATTCAACATTTGAAAAAAAATTACCCTTTTTGTTGGAAATTTTCACAAGTTTTTGCCTTATATTCGTACATCTCTCAGTATTTTGATAGTATCACCTTCTAAACACCTTGGATATACACGATATTTTATACATAGAATCCTAAGACATAAAGCTATAACTTTCGTGCCCATGACCCTCCCATATTTTTTACTATTCACTTTCAAAACATTGCTCGAATTCATATTAGAGAAATCGAAGATTTCTGAAAGGGGTACCCCTTTGGTGAATTGGAGATTTCACCAATTTCTCCGAAATGTATTACACTGGTGTTCGACTCGTTCGATATTTCTCCCCAAGAGATCTCATGGGTAAATGCTTCTATTGGAGTTGAAACGGAGCCTTAATTCCACATTTGAAAAAAAATTACCCTTTTTGTTGGAAATTTTCACAAGTTTTTGCCTAATATTCGTACATCTCTCAGTATTTTGATAGTATTACCCTCTAAACACCTCAGATAGACACGATATTTTATACATAGAAGCATAAGACATAAAGCTATAACTTTCGTGCCCATGACCCTCGCATATTTTTTACTATTCACTTTCAAAACATTGCTCGAATTCATATTAGAGAATTAGAAGATTTCTGAAAGGGGTACCCCTTTGGTGAATTGGAGATGTCACCAATTTCTCCGAAATGTATTACACTGGTGTTCAACTCGTTCGATATTTCTCCCCAAGAGATCTCATGGGTAAATGCTTCTATTGGAGTTGAAACGGAGCCTTAATTCCACATTTGAAAAAAAATTACCCTTTTTGTTGGAAATTTTCACAAGTTTTTGCCTAATATTCGTACATCTCTCAGTATTTTAATAGTATTACCCTCTAAACACCTCGGATACACACGATATATTATACATAGAAGCATAAGACATAAAGCTATAACTTTCGTGCCCATGACCCTCGCATATTTTTTACTATTCACTTTCAAAACATTGCTCGAATTCATATTAGAGAAATCGAAGATTTCTGAAAGGGGTACTCCTTTGGTGAATTGGAGATTTCACCAATTTCTCCGAAATGTATTACACAGGTGTTCAACTCGTTCGATATTTCTCCCCAAGAGATCTCATGGTTAAATGCATCTATTGGAGTAGAAACGGAGCCTTAATTCAACATTTGAAAAAATATTCACCTTTTAGTTGGCAAATTTCACAGGTTTTTGCATTATATTCGTACATCTCTCAGTATTTTGATAGTATCACCCTCTAAACACCTCGGATGTGTATGATATTTTATACATAGAAGCCTAGGACACAAAGATTTAACTTTCGTGCCCATGACCCTCGCATATTTTTTACTATTCACTTTCAAAACATTGCTCGAATTCATATTAGAGAAATCGAAGATTTCAGAAAGGGGTACTCCTTTGGTGAATTGGAGATTTCACCAATTTCTCCGAAATGTATTACACAGGTGTTCAACTCGTTCGATATTTCTCCCCAAGAGATCTCATGGTTAAATGCATCTATTGGAGTTGAAACGGAGCCTTAATTCAACATTTGAAAAAATATTCACCTTTTAGTTGGCAAATTTCACAGGTTTTTGCATTATATTCGTACATCTCTCAGTATTTTGATAGTATCACCCTCTAAACACCTCGGATGTGTATGATATTTTATACATAGAAGCCTAGGACACAAAGCTTTAACTTTCGTGCCCATGACCCTCGCATATTTTTTACTATTCACTTTCAAAACATTGCTCGAATTCATATTAGAGAAATCGAAGATTTCAGAAAGGGGTACTCCTTTGGTGAATTGGAGATTTCACCAATTTCTCCGAAATGTATTACACAGGTGTTCAACTCGTTCGATATTTCTCCCCAAGAGATCTCATGGTTAAATGCATCTATTGGAGTAGAAACGGAGCCTTAATTCAACATTTGAAAAAATATTCACCTTTTAGTTGGCAATTTTCACAGGTTTTTGCATTATATTCGTACATCTCTCAGTATTTTGATAGTATCACCCTCTAAACACCTCGGATGTGTATGATATTTTATACATAGAAGCCTAGGACACAAAGCTTTAACTTTCGTGCCCATGACCCTCGTATATTTTTTACTATTCACTTTCAAAACATTGCTCGAATTCATATTAGAGAAATAGAAGATTTCTGAAAGGGGTACCCCTTTGGTGAATTGGAGATTTCACCAATTTCTCCGAAATGTATTACACTGGTGTTCAACTCGTTCGATATTTCTCCCCAAGAGATCTCATGGGTAAATGCTTCTATTGGAGTTGAAACGGAGCCTTAATTCCACATTTGAAAAAAAATTACCCTTGTTGTTGGAAATTTTCACAAGTTTTTGCCTAATATTCGTACATCTCTCAGTATTTTAATAGTATTACCCTCTAAACACCTCGGATACACACGATATATTATACATAGAAGCATAAGACATAAAGCTATAACTTTCGTGCCCATGACCCTCGCATATTTTTTACTATTCACTTTCAAAACATTGCTCGAATTCATATTAGAGAAATCGAAGATTTCTGAAAGGGGTACTCCTTTGGTGAATTGGAGATTTCACCAATTTCTCCGAAATGTATTACACAGGTGTTCAACTCGTTCGATATTTCTCCCCAAGAGATCTCATGGTTAAATGCATCTATTGGAGTAGAAACGGAGCCTTAATTCAACATTTGAAAAAATATTCACCTTTTAGTTGGCAAATTTCACAGGTTTTTGCATTATATTCGTACATCTCTCAGTATTTTGATAGTATCACCCTCTAAACACCTCGGATGTGTATGATATTTTATACATAGAAGCCTAGGACACAAAGATTTAACTTTCGTGCCCATGACCCTCGCATATTTTTTACTATTCACTTTCAAAACATTGCTCGAATTCATATTAGAGAAATCGAAGATTTCAGAAAGGGGTACTCCTTTGGTGAATTGGAGATTTCACCAATTTCTCCGAAATGTATTACACAGGTGTTCAACTCGTTCGATATTTCTCCCCAAGAGATCTCATGGTTAAATGCATCTATTGGAGTTGAAACGGAGCCTTAATTCAACATTTGAAAAAATATTCACCTTTTAGTTGGCAAATTTCACAGGTTTTTGCATTATATTCGTACATCTCTCAGTATTTTGATAGTATCACCCTCTAAACACCTCGGATGTGTATGATATTTTATACATAGAAGCCTAGGACACAAAGCTTTAACTTTCGTGCCCATGACCCTCGCATATTTTTTACTATTCACTTTCAAAACATTGCTCGAATTCATATTAGAGAAATCGAAGATTTCAGAAAGGGGTACTCCTTTGGTGAATTGGAGATTTCACCAATTTCTCCGAAATGTATTACACAGGTGTTCAACTCGTTCGATATTTCTCCCCAAGAGATCTCATGGTTAAATGCATCTATTGGAGTAGAAACGGAGCCTTAATTCAACATTTGAAAAAATATTCACCTTTTAGTTGGCAATTTTCACAGGTTTTTGCATTATATTCGTACATCTCTCAGTATTTTGATAGTATCACCCTCTAAACACCTCGGATGTGTATGATATTTTATACATAGAAGCCTAGGACACAAAGCTTTAACTTTCGTGCCCATGACCCTCGTATATTTTTTACTATTCACTTTCAAAACATTGCTCGAATTCATATTAGAGAAATAGAAGATTTCTGAAAGGGGTACCCCTTTGGTGAATTGGAGATTTCACCAATTTCTCCGAAATGTATTACACTGGTGTTCAACTCGTTCGATATTTCTCCCCAAGAGATCTCATGGGTAAATGCTTCTATTGGAGTTGAAACGGAGCCTTAATTCCACATTTGAAAAAAAATTACCCTTTTTGTTGGAAATTTTCACAAGTTTTTGCCTAATATTCGTACATCTCTCAGTATTTTGATAGTATTACCCTCTAAACACCTCAGATATACACGATATTTTATACATAGAAGCATAAGACATAAAGCTATAACTTTCGTGCCCATGACCCTCGCATATTTTTTACTATTCACTTTCAAAACATTGCTCGAATTCATATTAGAGAAATAGAAGATTTCTGAAAGGGGTACCCCTTTGGTGAATTGGAGATGTCACCAATTTCTCCGAAATTTATTACACTGGTGTTCAACTCGTTCGATATTTCTCCCCAAGAGATCTCATGGGTAAATGCTTCTATTGGAGTTGAAACGGAGCCTTAATTCCACATTTGAAAAAAAATTACCCTTTTTGTTGGAAATTTTCACAAGTTTTTGCCTAATATTCGTACATCTCTCAGAATTTTAATAGTATTACCCTCTAAACACCTCGGATACACACGATATATTATACATAGAAGCATAAGACATAAAGCTATAACTTTCGTGCCCATGACCCTCGCATATTTTTTACTATTCACTTTCAAAACATTGCTCGAATTCATATTAGAGAAATCGAAGATTTCTGAAAGGGGTACTCCTTTGGTGAATTGGAGATTTCACCAATTTCTCCGAAATGTATTACACAGGTGTTCAACTCGTTCGATATTTCTCCCCAAGAGATCTCATGGTTAAATGCATCTATTGGAGTAGAAACGGAGCCTTAATTCAACATTTGAAAAAATATTCACCTTTTAGTTGGCAATTTTCACAGGTTTTTGCATTATATTCGTACATCTCTCAGTATTTTGATAGTATCACCCTCTAAACACCTCGGATGTGTATGATATTTTATACATAGAAGCCTAGGACACAAAGCTTTAACTTTCGTGCCTACCCCTTTGGTGAATTGGAGATGTCACCAATTTCTCCGAAATGTATTACACTGGTGTTCGACTCGTTCGATATTTCTCCCCAAGAGATCTCATGGGTAAATGCTTCTATTGGAGTTGAAACGGAGCCTTAATTCCACATTTGAAAAAAAATTACCCTTTTTGTTGGAAATTTTCACAAGTTTTTGCCTAATATTCGTACATCTCTCAGTATTTTGATAGTATTACCCTCTAAACACCTCGGATATACACGATATTTTATACAAAGAAGCATAAGACATAAAGCTATAACTTTCGTGCCCATGACCCTCGCATATTTTTTACTATTCACTTTCAAAACATTGCGCGAATTCATATTAGAGAAATCGAAGATTTCTGAAAGGGGTACCCCTTTGGTGAATTGGAGATTTCACCAATTTCTCCGAAATGTATTACACTGGTGTTCGACTCGTTCGATATTTCTCCCCAAGAGATCTCATGGGTAAATGCTTCTATGGGAGTTGAAACGGAGCCTTAATTCAACATTTGAAAAAATATTCACCTTTTAGTTGGCAATTTTCACAGGTTTTTGCCTTATATTCGTACATCTTTCAGTATTTTGATAGTATCACCCTCTAAACACCTCGGATGTGTACGATATTTTTTACATAGAAGCCTAGGACATAAAGCTTTAACTTTTGTGCCCATGGCCCTCGCATATTTTTTACTATTCACTTTCAAAACATTGCTCGAATTCATATTAGAGAAATAGAAGATTTCTGAAAGGGGTACCCCTTTGGTGAATAGGAGATTTCATCAATTTCTCCGAAATGTATTACACTGGTGTTCAACTCGTTCGATATTTCTCCCCAAGAGATCTCATGGGTAAATGCTTCTATTGGAGTTGAAACGGAGCCTTAATTCCACATTTGAAAAAAAATTACCCTTTTTGTTGGAAATTTTCACAAGTTTTTGCCTTATATTCGTACATCTCTCAGTATTTTGATAGTATCACCTTCTAAACACCTTGGATATACACGATATTTTATACATAGAATCCTAAGACATAAAGCTATAACTTTCGTGCCCATGACCCTCCCATATTTTTTACTATTCACTTTCAAAACATTGCTCGAATTCATATTAGAGAAATCGAAGATTTCTGAAAGGGGTACCCCTTTGGTGAATTGGAGATTTCACCAAATTCTCCGAAATGTATTACACTGGTGTTCGACTCGTTCGATATTTCTCCCCAAGAGATCTCATGGGTAAATGCTTCTATTGGAGTTGAAACGGAGCCTTAATTCAACATTTGAAAAAAAATTACCCTTTTTGTTGGAAATTTTCACAAGTTTTTGCCTAATATTCGTACATCTCTCAGTATTTTAATAGTATTACCCTCTAAACACCTCGGATACACACGATATATTATACATAGAAGCATAAGACATAAAGCTATAACTTTCGTGCCCATGACCCTCGCATATTTTTTACTATTCACTTTCAAAACATTGCTCGAATTCATATTAGAGAAATCGAAGATTTCAGAAAGGGGTACTCCTTCGGTGAATTGGAGATTTCACCAATTTCTCCGAAATGTATTACACAGGTGTTCAACTCGTTCGATATTTCTCCCCAAGAGATCTCATGGTTAAATGCATCTATTGGAGTAGAAACGGAGCCTTAATTCAACATTTGAAAAAATATTCACCTTTTAGTTGGCAATTTTCACAGGTTTTTGCATTATATTCGTACATCTCTCAGTATTTTGATAGTATCACCCTCTAAACACCTCGGATGTGTATGATATTTTATACATAGAAGCCTAGGACACAAAGCTTTAACTTTCGTGCCCATGACCCTCGCATATTTTTTACTATTCACTTTCAAAACATTGCTTGAATTCATATTAGAGAAATAGAAGATTTCTGAAAGGGGTACCCCTTTGGTGAATTGGAGATTTCACTAATTTCTCTGAAATGTATTACACTGGTGTACAACTCGTTCCAAAATTTTTCCCCAGGAGATATCATGGGAAATGCATCTATTGGAGTTGAAAAGGAGCCTCAATTCTACATTCGAAAAAAATTTACCCTTTTTGTTGGAAATTTTCACAAGTTTTTGCCTTATATTAGGACATCTCTCAGTATTTTGACAGTATCACCCTCTAAACACCTCGGATATGCACAATATTTTATACATAGAAGCCTAAGATATAGGGCTACAACTTTTGTGCCCATGACCCTCGGATTTTCCTTAGTATTCACTTTCAAAACATTGCTCCAATTCATACTAGAGAAATCAAATATTTCTGAAAGGGGTACCCCTTTGGTGAATTGGAGATTTCACTAATTTCTCCGAAATGTATTACACTGGTGTACAACTCGTTCCAAAATTTTTCCCCAGGAGATATCATGGGAAATGCATCTATTGGAGTTGAAAAGGAGCCTTAATTCTACATTCGAAAAAAAATTACCCTTTTTGTTGGAAATTTTCACATGTTTTTGCCTTATATTAGGACATCTCTCAGTATTTTGACAGTATCACCCTCTAAACACCTCGGATATGCACGATATTTTATACATAGAAGCCTAAGATATAGGGCTACAACTTTTGTGCCCATGACCCTCGGATTTTCCTTAGTATTCACTTTCAAAACATTGCTCCAATTCATACTAGAGAAATCGAATATTTCTGAAAGGGGTACCCCTTTGGTGAATTGGAGATTTCACTAATTTCTCCGAAATGTATTACACTGGTGTACAACTCGTTCCAAAATTTTTCCCCAGGAGATATCATGGGAAATGCATCTATTGGAGTTGAAAAGGAGCCTTAATTCTACATTCGAAAAAAAATTACCCTTTTTGTTGGAAATTTTCACAAGTTTTTGCCTAATATTCGTACATCTCTCAGTATTTTAATAGTATTACCCTCTAAACAACTCGGATACACACGATATATTATACATAGAAGCATAAGACATAAAGCTATAACTTTCGTGCCCATGACCCTCGCATATTTTTTACTATTCACTTTCAAAACATTGCTCGAATTCATATTAGAGAAATCGAAGATTTCTGAAAGGGGTACTCCTTTGGTGAATTGGAGATTTCACCAATTTCTCCGAAATGTATTACACAGGTGTTCAACTCGTTCGATATTTCTCCCCAAGAGATCTCATGGTTAAATGCATCTATTGGAGTAGAAACGGAGCCTTAATTCAACATTTGAAAAAATATTCACCTTTTAGTTGGCAATTTTCACAGGTTTTTGCATTATATTCGTACATCTCTCAGTATTTTGATAGTATCACCCTCTAAACACCTCGGATGTGTATGATATTTTATACATAGAAGCCTAGGACACAAAGCTTTAACTTTCGTGCCAACCCCTTTGGTGAATTGGAGATGTCACCAATTTCTCCGAAATGTATTACACTGGTGTTCGACTCGTTCGATATTTCTCCCCAAGAGATCTCATGGGTAAATGCTTCTATTGGAGTTGAAACGGAGCCTTAATTCCACATTTGAAAAAAAATTACCCTTTTTGTTGGAAATTTTCCTTAGTATTCACTTTCAAAACATTGCTCCAATTCATACTAGAGAAATCGAAGATTTCTGAAAGGGGTACCCCTTTGGTGAATTGGAGATTTCACTAATTTCTCCGAAATGTATTACACTGGTGTACAACTCGTTCCAAAATTTTTCCCCAGGAGATATCATGGGAAATGCATCTATTGGAGTTGAAAAGGAGCCTTAATTCTACATTCGAAAAAAATTTACCCTTTTTGTTGGAAATTTTCACAAGTTTTTGCCTTATATTAGGACATCTCTCAGTATTTTGACAGTATGACCCTCTAAACACCTCGGATATGCACGATATTTTATACATAGAAGCCTAAGATATAGGGCTACAACTTTTGTGCCCATGACCCTCGGATTTTCCTTAGTATTCACTTTCAAAACATTGCTCCAATTCATACTAGAGAAATCGAATATTTCTGAAAGGGGTACCCCTTTGGTGAATTGGAGATTTCACTAATTTCTCCGAAATGTATTACACTGGTGTACAACTCGTTCCAAAATTTTTCCCCAGGAGATATTATGGGAAATGCATCTATTGGAGTTGAAAAGGAGCCTTAATTCTACATTCGAAAAAAAATTACCCTTTTTGTTGGAAATTTTCACAAGTTTTTGCCTTATATTCGGACATCTCTCAGTGTTTTGACAGTATCACCCTCTAAACACCTCGGATATGCACGATATTTTATACATTGAAGCCTAAGAAATAGGGCTACAAATTTTGTGCCCATGACCCTCGCATATTCCTTAGTATTCACTTTCAAAACATTGCTCCAATTCATACTTGAGAAATCGAATATTTCTGAAAGGGGTACCCCTTTGGTGAATTGGAGATTTCACTAATTTCTCCGAAATGTATTACACTGGTGTACAACTCGTTCCAAAATTTTTCCCCAGGAGATATCATGGGAAATGCATCTATTGGAGTTGAAAAGGAGCCTTAATTCTACATTCGAAAAAAAATTACCCTTTTTGTTGGAAATTTTCACAAGTTTTTGCCTTATATTAAGACATCTCTCAGTATTTTGACAGTATCACCCTCTAAACACCTCGGATATGCACGATCTTTTATACATAGAAGCCTAAGATATAGGGCTACAACTTTTGTGCCCATGACCCTCGGATTTTCCTTAGTATTCACTTTCAAAACATTGCTCCAATTCATACTAGAGAAATCGAATATTTCTGAAAGGGGTACCCCTTTGGTGAATTGGAGATTTCACTAATTTCTCCGAAATGTATTACACTGGTGTACAACTCGTTCCAAAATTTTTCCCCAGGAGATATCATGGGAAATGCATCTATTGGAGTTGAAAAGGAGCCTTAATTCTTCATTCGAAAAAAAATTACCCTTTTTGTTGGAAATTTTCACAAGTTTTTGCCTTATATTCGGACATCTCTCAGTGTTTTGACAGTATCACCCTCTAAACACCTCGGATATGCACGATATTTTATACATTGAAGCCTAAGAAATAGGGCTACAAATTTTGTGCCCATGACCCTCGCATATTCCTTAGTATTCACTTTCAAAACATTGCTCCAATTCATACTTGAGAAATCGAATATTTCTGAAAGGGGTACCCCTTTGGTGAATTGGAGATTTCACTAATTTCTCCGAAATGTATTACACTGGTGTACAACTCGTTCCAAAATTTTTCCCCAGGAGATATCATGGGAAATGCATCTATTGGAGTTGAAAAGGAGCCTTAATTCTACATTCGAAAAAAAATTACCCTTTTTGTTGGAAATTTTCACAAGTTTTTGCCTTATATTCGGACATCTCTCAGTATTTTGACCGTATCACCCTCTAAACACCTCGGATATGCACGATATTTTATACATAGAAGCCTAAGATATAGGGCTACAACTTTTGTGCCCATGACCCTCGCATATTCCTTAGTATTCACTTTCACAACATTGCTGCAATTCATAATAGAGAAATCGAGATTTCTGAAAGGGGTACCCTTTTGGTGAATTGGAGATTTCACCAATTTCTCCGAAATGTATTACACTGGTGTTCAGCTCGTTCGATATTTCTCCCCAGGAGATCTCATGGGCAAATGCATCTATTGGAGTTGAAACGGAGCCTTAATTATACATTCGAAAAAATATTACCCTTTTTGTTGGAAATTTTCACAAGTTTTTGCCTTATATTCGTACATCTCTCAGTATTTTGATCGTATCACCCTCTAAACACCTCGGATATGCACGATATTTTATACATAGAAGCCTAAGATATAGGGCTACAACTTTTGTGCCCATGACCCTCGGATTTTCCTTAGTATTCACTTTCCAAACATTGCTCCAATTCATACTAGAGAAATCGAATATTTCTGAAAGGGGTACCCCTTTGGTGAATTGGAGATTTCACTAATTTCTCCGAAATGTATTACACTGGTGTACAACTCGTTCCAAAATTTTTCCCCAGGAGATATCATGGGAAATGCATCTATTGGAGTTGAAAAGGAGCCTTAATTCTACATTCGAAAAAAAATTACCCTTTTTGTTGGAAACTTTCACAAGTTTTTGCCTTATATTCGGACATCTCTCAGTATATTGACCGTATCACCCTCTAAACACCTCGGATATGCACGATATTTTATACATAGAAGCCTAAGATATAGGGCTACAACTTTTGTGCCCATGACCCTCGCATATTCCTTAGTATTTACTTTCACAACATTGCTGCAATTCATAATAGAGAAATCGAGATTTCTGAAAGGGGTACCCTTTTGGTGAATTGGAGATTTCACCAATTTCTCCGAAATGTATTACACTGGTGTTCAGCTCGTTCGATATTTCTCCCCAGGAGATCTCATGGGAAATGCATCTATTGGAGTTGAAAAGGAGCCTTAATTCTACATTCGAAAAAAAATTACCCATTTTGTTGGAAACTTTCACAAGTTTTTGCCTTATATTCGGACATCTCTCAGTATTTTGACAGTATCACCCTCTAAACACCTCGGATATGCACGATATATTATACATAGAAGCCTAAGATATAGGGTTACAACTTTTGTGCCCATGACCCTCGCATATTCATTAGTATTCACTTTCAAAACATTGCTCCAATTCATAATAGAGAAATCGAGTTTTCTGACAGGGGTACCCCTTTGGTGAATTGGAGATTTCACCAATTTCTCCGAAATGTATTACACTGGTGTTCACCTTGTTCGATATTTCTCCCCAGGAGATCTCATGGGTAAATGCATCTATTGGAGTTGAAACGGAGCCTTAATTCTACATTTGAAAAAAAATTACCCTTTTTGTTGGAAATTTTCACAAGTTTTTGCCTTATATTCGGACATCTCTCAGTATTTTGACAGTATCACCCTCTAAACACCTCGGATATGCACGATATTTTATACATAGAAGCCTAAGATATAGGGCTACAACTTTTGTGCCCATGACCCTCGGATTTTCCTTAGTATTCACTTTCCAAACATTGCTCCAATTCATACTAGAGAAATCGAATATTTCTGAAAGGGGTACCCCTTTGGTGAATTGGAGATTTCACTAATTTCTCCGAAATGTATTACACTGGTGTACAACTCGTTCCAAAATTTTTCCCCAGGAGATATCATGGGAAATGCATCTATTGGAGTTGAAAAGGAGCCTTAATTCTACATTCGAAAAAAAATTACCCTTTTTGTTGGAAACTTTCACAAGTTTTTGCCTTATATTCGGACATCTCTCAGTATATTGACCGTATCACCCTCTAAACACCTCGGATATGCACGATATTTTATACATAGAAGCCTAAGATATAGGGCTACAACTTTTGTGCCCATGACCCTCGCATATTCCTTAGTATTTACTTTCACAACATTGCTGCAATTCATAATAGAGAAATCGAGATTTCTGAAAGGGGTACCCTTTGGGTGAATTGGAGATTTCACCAATTTCTCCGAAATGTATTACACTGGTGTTCAGCTCGTTCGATATTTCTCCCCAGGAGATCTCATGGGAAATGCATCTATTGGAGTTGAAAAGGAGCCTTAATTCTACATTCGAAAAAAAATTACCCATTTTGTTGGAAACTTTCACAAGTTTTTGCCTTATATTCGGACATCTCTCAGTATTTTGACAGTATCACCCTCTAAACACCTCGGATATGCACGATATTTTATACATAGAAGCCTAAGATATAGGGTTACAACTTTTGTGCCCATGACCCTCGCATATTCATTAGTATTCACTTTCAAAACATTGCTCCAATTCATAATAGAGAAATCGAGTTTTCTGAAAGGGGTACCCCTTTGGTGAATTGGAGATTTCACCAATTTCTCCGAAATGTATTACACTGGTGTTCACCTTGTTCGATATTTCTCCCCAGGAGATCTCATGGGTAAATGCATCTATTGGAGTTGAAACGGAGCCTTAATTCTACATTTGAAAAAAAATTACCCTTTTTGTTGGAAATTTTCACAAGTTTTTGCCTTATATTCGGACATCTCTCAGTATTTTGACAGTATCACCCTCTAAACACCTCGGATATGCACGATATTTTATACATAGAAGCCTAAGATATAGGGCTACAACTTTTGTGCCCATGACCCTCGGATTTTCCTTAGTATTCACTTTCAAAACATTGCTCCAATTCATACTAGAGAAATCGAATATTTCTGAAAGGGGTACCCCTTTGGTGAATTGGAGATTTCACTAATTTCTCCGAAATGTATTACACTGGTGTACAACTCGTTCCAAAATTTTTCCCCAGGAGATATCATGGGAAATGCATCTATTGGAGTTGAAAAGGAGCCTTAATTCTACATTCGAAAAAAAATTACCCTTTTTGTTGGAAATTTTCACAAGTTTTTGCCTTATATTCGGACATCTCTCAGTGTTTTGACAGTATCACCCTCTAAACACCTCGGATATGCACGATATTTTATACATTGAAGCCTAAGAAATAGGGCTACAAATTTTGTGCCCATGACCCTCGCATATTCCTTAGTATTCACTTTCAAAACATTGCTCCAATTCATACTTGAGAAATCGAATATTTCTGAAAGGGGTACCCCTTTGGTGAATTGGAGATTTCACTAATTTCTCCGAAATGTATTACACTGGTGTACAACTCGTTCCAAAATTTTTCCCCAGGAGATATCATGGGAAATGCATCTATTGGAGTTGAAAAGGAGCCTTAATTCTACATTCGAAAAAAAATTACCCTTTTTGTTGGAAACTTTCACAAGTTTTTGCCTTATATTCGGACATCTCTCAGTATATTGACCGTATCACCCTCTAAACACCTCGGATATGCACGATATTTTATACATAGAAGCCTAAGATATAGGGCTACAACTTTTGTGCCCATGACCCTCGCATATTCCTTAGTATTTACTTTCACAACATTGCTGCAATTCATAATAGAGAAATCGAGATTTCTGAAAGGGGTACCCTTTGGGTGAATTGGAGATTTCACCAATTTCTCCGAAATGTATTACACTGGTGTTCAGCTCGTTCGATATTTCTCCCCAGGAGATCTCATGGGAAATGCATCTATTGGAGTTGAAAAGGAGCCTTAATTCTACATTCGAAAAAAAATTACCCATTTTGTTGGAAACTTTCACAAGTTTTTGCCTTATATTCGGACATCTCTCAGTATTTTGACAGTATCACCCTCTAAACACCTCGGATATGCACGATATATTATACATAGAAGCCTAAGATATAGGGTTACAACTTTTGTGCCCATGACCCTCGCATATTCATTAGTATTCACTTTCAAAACATTGCTCCAATTCATAATAGAGAAATCGAGTTTTCTGAAAGGGGTACCCCTTTGGTGAATTGGAGATTTCACCAATTTCTCCGAAATGTATTACACTGGTGTTCACCTTGTTCGATATTTCTCCCCAGGAGATCTCATGGGTAAATGCATCTATTGGAGTTGAAACGGAGCCTTAATTCTACATTTGAAAAAAAATTACCCTTTTTGTTGGAAATTTTCACAAGTTTTTGCCTTATATTCGGACATCTCTCAGTATTTTGACAGTATCACCCTCTAAACACCTCGGATATGCACGATATTTTATACATAGAAGCCTAAGATATAGGGCTACAACTTTTGTGCCCATGACCCTCGGATTTTCCTTAGTATTCACTTTCCAAACATTGCTCCAATTCATACTAGAGAAATCGAATATTTCTGAAAGGGGTACCCCTTTGGTGAATTGGAGATTTCACTAATTTCTCCGAAATGTATTACACTGGTGTACAACTCGTTCCAAAATTTTTCCCCAGGAGATATCATGGGAAATGCATCTATTGGAGTTGAAAAGGAGCCTTAATTCTACATTCGAAAAAAAATTACCCTTTTTGTTGGAAACTTTCACAAGTTTTTGCCTTATATTCGGACATCTCTCAGTATATTGACCGTATCACCCTCTAAACACCTCGGATATGCACGATATTTTATACATAGAAGCCTAAGATATAGGGCTACAACTTTTGTGCCCATGACCCTCGCATATTCCTTAGTATTTACTTTCACAACATTGCTGCAATTCATAATAGAGAAATCGAGATTTCTGAAAGGGGTACCCTTTGGGTGAATTGGAGATTTCACCAATTTCTCCGAAATGTATTACACTGGTGTTCAGCTCGTTCGATATTTCTCCCCAGGAGATCTCATGGGAAATGCATCTATTGGAGTTGAAAAGGAGCCTTAATTCTACATTCGAAAAAAAATTACCCATTTTGTTGGAAACTTTCACAAGTTTTTGCCTTATATTCGGACATCTCTCAGTATTTTGACAGTATCACCCTCTAAACACCTCGGATATGCACGATATTTTATACATAGAAGCCTAAGATATAGGGTTACAACTTTTGTGCCCATGACCCTCGCATATTCATTAGTATTCACTTTCAAAACATTGCTCCAATTCATAATAGAGAAATCGAGTTTTCTGAAAGGGGTACCCCTTTGGTGAATTGGAGATTTCACCAATTTCTCCGAAATGTATTACACTGGTGTTCACCTTGTTCGATATTTCTCCCCAGGAGATCTCATGGGTAAATGCATCTATTGGAGTTGAAACGGAGCCTTAATTCTACATTTGAAAAAAAATTACCCTTTTTGTTGGAAATTTTCACAAGTTTTTGCCTTATATTCGGACATCTCTCAGTATTTTGACAGTATCACCCTCTAAACACCTCGGATATGCACGATATTTTATACATAGAAGCCTAAGATATAGGGCTACAACTTTTGTGCCCATGACCCTCGGATTTTCCTTAGTATTCACTTTCAAAACATTGCTCCAATTCATACTAGAGAAATCGAATATTTCTGAAAGGGGTACCCCTTTGGTGAATTGGAGATTTCACTAATTTCTCCGAAATGTATTACACTGGTGTACAACTCGTTCCAAAATTTTTCCCCAGGAGATATCATGGGAAATGCATCTATTGGAGTTGAAAAGGAGCCTTAATTCTACATTCGAAAAAAAATTACCCTTTTTGTTGGAAATTTTCACAAGTTTTTGCCTTATATTCGGACATCTCTCAGTGTTTTGACAGTATCACCCTCTAAACACCTCGGATATGCACGATATTTTATACATTGAAGCCTAAGAAATAGGGCTACAAATTTTGTGCCCATGACCCTCGCATATTCCTTAGTATTCACTTTCAAAACATTGCTCCAATTCATACTTGAGAAATCGAATATTTCTGAAAGGGGTACCCCTTTGGTGAATTGGAGATTTCACTAATTTCTCCGAAATGTATTACACTGGTGTACAACTCGTTCCAAAATTTTTCCCCAGGAGATATCATGGGAAATGCATCTATTGGAGTTGAAAAGGAGCCTTAATTCTACATTCGAAAAAAAATTACCCTTTTTGTTGGAAATTTTCACAAGTTTTTGCCTTATATTAGGACATCTCTCAGTATTTTGACAGTATCACCCTCTAAACACCTCGGATATGCACGATCTTTTATACATAGAAGCCTAAGATATAGGGCTACAACTTTTGTGCCCATGACCCTCGGATTTTCCTTAGTATTCACTTTCAAAACATTGCTCCAATTCATACTAGAGAAATCGAATATTTCTGAAAGGGGTACCCCTTTGGTGAATTGGAGATTTCACTAATTTCTCCGAAATGTATTACACTGGTGTACAACTCGTTCCAAAATTTTTCCCCAGGAGATATCATGGGAAATGCATCTATTGGAGTTGAAAAGGAGCCTTAATTCTACATTCGAAAAAAAATTACCCTTTTTGTTGGAAATTTTCACAAGTTTTTGCCTTATATTCGTACATCTCTCAGTGTTTTGACAGTATCACCCTCTAAACACCTCGGATATGCACGATATTTTATACATTGAAGCCTAAGAAATAGGGCTACAAATTTTGTGCCCATGACCCTCGCATATTCCTTAGTATTCACTTTCAAAACATTGCTCCAATTCATACTTGAGAAATCGAATATTTCTGAAAGGGGTACCCCTTTGGTGAATTGGAGATTTCACTAATTTCTCCGAAATGTATTACACTGGTGTACAACTCGTTCCAAAATTTTTCCCCAGGAGATATCATGGGAAATGCATCTATTGGAGTTGAAAAGGAGCCTTAATTCTACATTCGAAAAAAAATTACCCTTTTTGTTGGAAATTTTCACAAGTTTTTGCCTTATATTCGGACATCTCTCAGTATTTTGACCGTATCACCCTCTAAACACCTCGGATATGCACGATATTTTATACATAGAAGCCTAAGATATAGGGCTACAACTTTTGTGCCCATGACCCTCGCATATTCCTTAGTATTCACTTTCACAACATTGCTGCAATTCATAATAGAGAAATCGAGATTTCTGAAAGGGGTACCCTTTTGGTGAATTGGAGATTTCACCAATTTCTCCGAAATGTATTACACTGGTGTTCAGCTCGTTCGATATTTCTCCCCAGGAGATCTCATGGGCAAATGCATCTATTGGAGTTGAAACGGAGCCTTAATTATACATTCGAAAAAATATTACCCTTTTTGTTGGAAATTTTCACAAGTTTTTGCCTTATATTCGTACATCTCTCAGTATTTTGATCGTATCACCCTCTAAACACCTCGGATATGCACGATATTTTATACATAGAAGCCTAAGATATAGGGCTACAACTTTTGTGCCCATGACCCTCGGATTTTCCTTAGTATTCACTTTCCAAACATTGCTCCAATTCATACTAGAGAAATCGAATATTTCTGAAAGGGGTACCCCTTTGGTGAATTGGAGATTTCACTAATTTCTCCGAAATGTATTACACTGGTGTACAACTCGTTCCAAAATTTTTCCCCAGGAGATATCATGGGAAATGCATCTATTGGAGTTGAAAAGGAGCCTTAATTCTACATTCGAAAAAAAATTACCCTTTTTGTTGGAAACTTTCACAAGTTTTTGCCTTATATTCGGACATCTCTCAGTATATTGACCGTATCACCCTCTAAACACCTCGGATATGCACGATATTTTATACATAGAAGCCTAAGATATAGGGCTACAACTTTTGTGCCCATGACCCTCGCATATTCCTTAGTATTTACTTTCACAACATTGCTGCAATTCATAATAGAGAAATCGAGATTTCTGAAAGGGGTACCCTTTTGGTGAATTGGAGATTTCACCAATTTCTCCGAAATGTATTACACTGGTGTTCAGCTCGTTCGATATTTCTCCCCAGGAGATCTCATGGGAAATGCATCTATTGGAGTTGAAAAGGAGCCTTAATTCTACATTCGAAAAAAAATTACCCTTTTTGTTGGAAACTTTCACAAGTTTTTGCCTTATATTCGGACATCTCTCAGTATTTTGACAGTATCACCCTCTAAACACCTCGGATATGCACGATATTTTATACATAGAAGCCTAAGATATAGGGTTACAACTTTTGTGCCCATGACCCTCGCATATTCATTAGTATTCACTTTCAAAACATTGCTCCAATTCATAATAGAGAAATCGAGTTTTCTGAAAGGGGTACCCCTTTGGTGAATTGGAGATTTCACCAATTTCTCCGAAATGTATTACACTGGTGTTCACCTTGTTCGATATTTCTCCCCAGGAGATCTCATGGGTAAATGCATCTATTGGAGTTGAAACGGAGCCTTAATTCTACATTTGAAAAAAAATTACCCTTTTTGTTGGAAATTTTCACAAGTTTTTGCCTTATATTCGGACATCTCTCAGTATTTTGACAGTATCACCCTCTAAACACCTCGGATATGCACGATATTTTATACATAGAAGCCTAAGATATAGAGCTACAACTTTTGTGCCCATGACCCTCGGATTTTCCTTAGTATTCACTTTCAAAACATTGCTCCAATTCATACTAGAGAAATCGAATATTTCTGAAAGGGGTACCCCTTTGGTGAATTGGAGATTTCACTAATTTCTCCGAAATGTATTACACTGGTGTACAACTCGTTCCAAAATTTTTCCCCAGGAGATATCATGGGAAATGCATCTATTGGAGTTGAAAAGGAGCCTTAATTCTACATTCGAAAAAAAATTACCCTTTTTGTTGGAAATTTTCACAAGTTTTTGCCTTATATTCGGACATCTCTCAGTGTTTTGACAGTATCACCCTCTAAACACCTCGGATATGCACGATATTTTATACATTGAAGCCTAAGAAATAGGGCTACAAATTTTGTGCCCATGACCCTCGCATATTCCTTAGTATTCACTTTCAAAACATTGCTCCAATTCATACTTGAGAAATCGAATATTTCTGAAAGGGGTACCCCTTTGGTGAATTGGAGATTTCACTAATTTCTCCGAAATGTATTACACTGGTGTACAACTCGTTCCAAAATTTTTCCCCAGGAGATATCATGGGAAATGCATCTATTGGAGTTGAAAAGGAGCCTTAATTCTACATTCGAAAAAAAATTACCCTTTTTGTTGGAAATTTTCACAAGTTTTTGCCTTATATTAGGACATCTCTCAGTATTTTGACAGTATCACCCTCTAAACACCTCGGATATGCACGATATTTTATACATAGAAGCCTAAGATATAGGGCTACAACTTTTGTGCCCATGACCCTCGGATTTTCCTTAGTATTCACTTTCAAAACATTGCTCCAATTCATACTAGAGAAATCGAATATTTCTGAAAGGGGTACCCCTTTGGTGAATTGGAGATTTCACTAATTTCTCCGAAATGTATTACACTGGTGTACAACTCGTTCCAAAATTTTTCCCCAGGAGATATCATGGGAAATGCATCTATTGGAGTTGAAAAGGAGCCTTAATTCTACATTCGAAAAAAAATTACCCTTTTTGTTGGAAATTTTCACAAGTTTTTGCCTTATATTCGGACATCTCTCAGTGTTTTGACAGTATCACCCTCTAAACACCTCGGATATGCACGATATTTTATACATTGAAGCCTAAGAAATAGGGCTACAAATTTTGTGCCCATGACCCTCGCATATTCCTTAGTATTCACTTTCAAAACATTGCTCCAATTCATACTTGAGAAATCGAATATTTCTGAAAGGGGTACCCCTTTGGTGAATTGGAGATTTCACTAATTTCTCCGAAATGTATTACACTGGTGTACAACTCGTTCCAAAATTTTTCCCCAGGAGATATCATGGGAAATGCATCTATTGGAGTTGAAAAGGAGCCTTAATTCTACATTCGAAAAAAAATTACCCTTTTTGTTGGAAATTTTCACAAGTTTTTGCCTTATATTCGGACATCTCTCAGTATTTTGACCGTATCACCCTCTAAACACCTCGGATATGCACGATATTTTATACATAGAAGCCTAAGATATAGGGCTACAACTTTTGTGCCCATGACCCTCGCATATTCCTTAGTATTCACTTTCACAACATTGCTGCAATTCATAATAGAGAAATCGAGATTTCTGAAAGGGGTACCCTTTTGGTGAATTGGAGATTTCACCAATTTCTCCGAAATGTATTACACTGGTGTTCAGCTCGTTCGATATTTCTCCCCAGGAGATCTCATGGGCAAATGCATCTATTGGAGTTGAAACGGAGCCTTAATTATACATTCGAAAAAATATTACCCTTTTTGTTGGAAATTTTCACAAGTTTTTGCCTTATATTCGTACATCTCTCAGTATTTTGACCGTATCACCCTCTAAACACCTTGAATATGCACGATATTTTATACATTGAAGCCTAAGAAATAGGGCTACAAATTTTGTGCCCATGACCCTCGCATATTCCTTAGTATTCACTTTCTAAACATTGCTCCAATTCATACTTGAGAAATCGAATATTTCTGAAAGGGGTACCCCTTTGGTGAATTGGAGATTTCACTAATTTCTCCGAAATGTATTACACCGGTGTACAACTCGTTCCAAAAATTTTCCCCAGGAGATATCATGGGAAATGCATCTATTGGAGTTGAAAAGGAGCCTTAATTCTACATTCGAAAAAAAATTACCCTTTTTGTTCGAAATTTTCACAAGTTTTTGCCTTATATTCGGACATCTCTCAGTATTTTGACCGTATCACCCTCTAAACACCTCGGATATGCACGATATTTTATACATAGAAGCCTAAGATATAGGGCTACAACTTTTGTGCCCATGACCCTCGCATATTCCTTAGTATTCACTTTCACAACATTGCTGCAATTCATAATAGAGAAATCGAGATTTCTGAAAGGGGTACCCTTTTGGTGAATTGGAGATTTCACCAATTTCTCCGAAATGTATTACACTGGTGTTCAGCTCGTTCGATATTTCTCCCCAGGAGATCTCATGGGAAAATGCATCTATTGGAGTTGAAACGGAGCCTTAATTATACATTCGAAAAAATATTACCCTTTTTGTTGGAAACTTTCACAAGTTTTTGCCTTATATTCGGACATCTCTCAGTATATTGACCGTATCACCCTCTAAACACCTCGGATATGCACGATATTTTATACATAGAAGCCTAAGATATAGGGCTACAACTTTTGTGCCCATGACCCTCGCATATTCCTTAGTATTTACTTTCACAACATTGCTGCAATTCATAATAGAGAAATCGAGATTTCTGAAAGGGGTACCCTTTGGGTGAATTGGAGATTTCACCAATTTCTCCGAAATGTATTACACTGGTGTTCAGCTCGTTCGATATTTCTCCCCAGGAGATCTCATGGGAAATGCATCTATTGGAGTTGAAAAGGAGCCTTAATTCTACATTCGAAAAAAAATTACCCATTTTGTTGGAAACTTTCACAAGTTTTTGCCTTATATTCGGACATCTCTCAGTATTTTGACAGTATCACCCTCTAAACACCTCGGATATGCACAATATTTTATACATAGAAGCCTAAGATATAGGGTTACAACTTTTGTGCCCATGACCCTCGCATATTCATTAGTATTCACTTTCAAAACATTGCTCCAATTCATAATAGAGAAATCGAGTTTTCTGAAAGGGGTACCCCTTTGGTGAATTGGAGATTTCACCAATTTCTCCGAAATGTATTACACTGGTGTTCACCTTGTTCGATATTTCTCCCCAGGAGATCTCATGGGTAAATGCATCTATTGGAGTTGAAACGGAGCCTTAATTCTACATTTGAAAAAAAATTACCCTTTTTGTTGGAAATTTTCACAAGTTTTTGCCTTATATTCGGACATCTCTCAGTATTTTGACAGTATCACCCTCTAAACACCTCGGATATGCACGATATTTTATACATAGAAGCCTAAGATATAGGGCTACAACTTTTGTGCCCATGACCCTCGGATTTTCCTTAGTATTCACTTTCAAAACATTGCTCCAATTCATACTAGAGAAATCGAATATTTCTGAAAGGGGTACCCCTTTGGTGAATTGGAGATTTCACTAATTTCTCCGAAATGTATTACACTGGTGTACAACTCGTTCCAAAAATTTTCCCCAGGAGATATCATGGGAAATGCATCTATTGGAGTTGAAAAGGAGCCTTAATTCTACATTCGAAAAAAAATTACCCTTTTTGTTGGAAACTTTCACAAGTTTTTGCCTTATATTCGGACATCTCTCAGTATATTGACCGTATCACCCTCTAAACACCTCGGATATGCACGATATTTTATACATAGAAGCCTAAGATATAGGGCTACAACTTTTGTGCCCATGACCCTCGCATATTCCTTAGTATTTACTTTCACAACATTGCTGCAATTCATAATAGAGAAATCGAGATTTCTGAAAGGGGTACCCTTTTGGTGAATTGGAGATTTCACCAATTTCTCCGAAATGTATTACACTGGTGTTCAGCTCGTTCGATATTTCTCCCCAGGAGATCTCATGGGAAATGCATCTATTGGAGTTGAAAAGGAGCCTTAATTCTACATTCGAAAAAAAATTACCCTTTTTGTTGGAAACTTTCACAAGTTTTTGCCTTATATTCGGACATCTCTCAGTATTTTGACAGTATCACCCTCTAAACACCTCGGATATGCACGATATTTTATACATAGAAGCCTAAGATATAGGGTTACAACTTTTGTGCCCATGACCCTCGCATATTCATTAGTATTCACTTTCAAAACATTGCTCCAATTCATAATAGAGAAATCGAGTTTTCTGAAAGGGGTACCCCTTTGGTGAATTGGAGATTTCACCAATTTCTCCGAAATGTATTACACTGGTGTTCACCTTGTTCGATATTTCTCCCCAGGAGATCTCATGGGTAAATGCATCTATTGGAGTTGAAACGGAGCCTTAATTCTACATTTGAAAAAAAATTACCCTTTTTGTTGGAAATTTTCACAAGTTTTTGCCTTATATTCGGACATCTCTCAGTATTTTGACAGTATCACCCTCTAAACACCTCGGATATGCACGATATTTTATACATAGAAGCCTAAGATATAGGGCTACAACTTTTGCGCCCATGACCCTCGGATTTTCCTTAGTATTCACTTTCAAAACATTGCTCCAATTCATACTAGAGAAATCGAATATTTCTGAAAGGGGTACCCCTTTGGTGAATTGGAGATTTCACTAATTTCTCCGAAATGTATTACACTGGTGTACAACTCGTTCCAAAATTTTTCCCCAGGAGATATCATGGGAAATGCATCTATTGGAGTTGAAAAGGAGCCTTAATTCTACATTCGAAAAAAAATTACCCTTTTTGTTCGAAATTTTCACAAGTTTTTGCCTTATATTCGGACATCTCTCAGTATTTTGACCGTATCACCCTCTAAACACCTCGGATATGCACGATATTTTATACATAGAAGCCTAAGATATAGGGCTACAACTTTTGTGCCCATGACCCTCGCATATTCCTTAGTATTCACTTTCACAACATTGCTGCAATTCATAATAGAGAAATCGAGATTTCTGAAAGGGGTACCCTTTTGGTGAATTGGAGATTTCACCAATTTCTCCGAAATGTATTACACTGGTGTTCAGCTCGTTCGATATTTCTCCCCAGGAGATCTCATGGGAAAATGCATCTATTGGAGTTGAAACGGAGCCTTAATTATACATTCGAAAAAATATTACCCTTTTTGTTGGAAACTTTCACAAGTTTTTGCCTTATATTCGGACATCTCTCAGTATATTGACCGTATCACCCTCTAAACACCTCGGATATGCACGATATTTTATACATAGAAGCCTAAGATATAGGGCTACAACTTTTGTGCCCATGACCCTCGCATATTCCTTAGTATTTACTTTCACAACATTGCTGCAATTCATAATAGAGAAATCGAGATTTCTGAAAGGGGTACCCTTTGGGTGAATTGGAGATTTCACCAATTTCTCCGAAATGTATTACACTGGTGTTCAGCTCGTTCGATATTTCTCCCCAGGAGATCTCATGGGAAATGCATCTATTGGAGTTGAAAAGGAGCCTTAATTCTACATTCGAAAAAAAATTACCCATTTTGTTGGAAACTTTCACAAGTTTTTGCCTTATATTCGGACATCTCTCAGTATTTTGACAGTATCACCCTCTAAACACCTCGGATATGCACAATATTTTATACATAGAAGCCTAAGATATAGGGTTACAACTTTTGTGCCCATGACCCTCGCATATTCATTAGTATTCACTTTCAAAACATTGCTCCAATTCATAATAGAGAAATCGAGTTTTCTGAAAGGGGTACCCCTTTGGTGAATTGGAGATTTCACCAATTTCTCCGAAATGTATTACACTGGTGTTCACCTTGTTCGATATTTCTCCCCAGGAGATCTCATGGGTAAATGCATCTATTGGAGTTGAAACGGAGCCTTAATTCTACATTTGAAAAAAAATTACCCTTTTTGTTGGAAATTTTCACAAGTTTTTGCCTTATATTCGGACATCTCTCAGTATTTTGACAGTATCACCCTCTAAACACCTCGGATATGCACGATATTTTATACATAGAAGCCTAAGATATAGGGCTACAACTTTTGTGCCCATGACCCTCGGATTTTCCTTAGTATTCACTTTCAAAACATTGCTCCAATTCATACTAGAGAAATCGAATATTTCTGAAAGGGGTACCCCTTTGGTGAATTGGAGATTTCACTAATTTCTCCGAAATGTATTACACTGGTGTACAACTCGTTCCAAAAATTTTCCCCAGGAGATATCATGGGAAATGCATCTATTGGAGTTGAAAAGGAGCCTTAATTCTACATTCGAAAAAAAATTACCCTTTTTGTTGGAAACTTTCACAAGTTTTTGCCTTATATTCGGACATCTCTCAGTATATTGACCGTATCACCCTCTAAACACCTCGGATATGCACGATATTTTATACATAGAAGCCTAAGATATAGGGCTACAACTTTTGTGCCCATGACCCTCGCATATTCCTTAGTATTTACTTTCACAACATTGCTGCAATTCATAATAGAGAAATCGAGATTTCTGAAAGGGGTACCCTTTTGGTGAATTGGAGATTTCACCAATTTCTCCGAAATGTATTACACTGGTGTTCAGCTCGTTCGATATTTCTCCCCAGGAGATCTCATGGGAAATGCATCTATTGGAGTTGAAAAGGAGCCTTAATTCTACATTCGAAAAAAAATTACCCTTTTTGTTGGAAACTTTCACAAGTTTTTGCCTTATATTCGGACATCTCTCAGTATTTTGACAGTATCACCCTCTAAACACCTCGGATATGCACGATATTTTATACATAGAAGCCTAAGATATAGGGTTACAACTTTTGTGCCCATGACCCTCGCATATTCATTAGTATTCACTTTCAAAACATTGCTCCAATTCATAATAGAGAAATCGAGTTTTCTGAAAGGGGTACCCCTTTGGTGAATTGGAGATTTCACCAATTTCTCCGAAATGTATTACACTGGTGTTCACCTTGTTCGATATTTCTCCCCAGGAGATCTCATGGGTAAATGCATCTATTGGAGTTGAAACGGAGCCTTAATTCTACATTTGAAAAAAAATTACCCTTTTTGTTGGAAATTTTCACAAGTTTTTGCCTTATATTCGGACATCTCTCAGTATTTTGACAGTATCACCCTCTAAACACCTCGGATATGCACGATATTTTATACATAGAAGCCTAAGATATAGGGCTACAACTTTTGCGCCCATGACCCTCGGATTTTCCTTAGTATTCACTTTCAAAACATTGCTCCAATTCATACTAGAGAAATCGAATATTTCTGAAAGGGGTACCCCTTTGGTGAATTGGAGATTTCACTAATTTCTCCGAAATGTATTACACTGGTGTACAACTCGTTCCAAAATTTTTCCCCAGGAGATATCATGGGAAATGCATCTATTGGAGTTGAAAAGGAGCCTTAATTCTACATTCGAAAAAAAATTACCCTTTTTGTTGGAAATTTTCACAAGTTTTTGCCTTATATTCGGACATCTCTCAGTGTTTTGACAGTATCACCCTCTAAACACCTCGGATATGCACGATATTTTATACATTGAAGCCTAAGAAATAGGGCTACAAATTTTGTGCCCATGACCCTCGCATATTCCTTAGTATTCACTTTCAAAACATTGCTCCAATTCATACTTGAGAAATCGAATATTTCTGAAAGGGGTACCCCTTTGGTGAATTGGAGATTTCACTAATTTCTCCGAAATGTATTACACTGGTGTACAACTCGTTCCAAAATTTTTCCCCAGGAGATATCATGGGAAATGCATCTATTGGAGTTGAAAAGGAGCCTTAATTCTACATTCGAAAAAAAATTACCCTTTTTGTTGGAAATTTTCACAAGTTTTTGCCTTATATTAGGACATCTCTCAGTATTTTGACAGTATCACCCTCTAAACACCTCAGATATGCACGATATTTTATACATAGAAGCCTAAGATATAGGGCTACAACTTTTGTGCCCATGACCCTCGGATTTTCCTTAGTATTCACTTTCAAAACATTGCTCCAATTCATACTAGAGAAATCGAATATTTCTGAAAGGGGTACCCCTTTGGTGAATTGGAGATTTCACTAATTTCTCCGAAATGTATTACACTGGTGTACAACTCGTTCCAAAATTTTTCCCCAGGAGATATCATGGGAAATGCATCTATTGGAGTTGAAAAGGAGCCTTAATTCTACATTCGAAAAAAAATTACCCTTTTTGTTGGAAATTTTCACAAGTTTTTGCCTTATATTAGGACATCTCTCAGTATTTTGACAGTATCACCCTCTAAACACCTCGGATATGCACGATATTTTATACATAGAAGCCTAAGATATAGGGCTACAACTTTTGTGCCCATGACCCTCGGATTTTCCTTAGTATTCACTTTCAAAACATTGCTCCAATTCATACTAGAGAAATCGAATATTTCTGAAAGGGGTACCCCTTTGGTGAATTGGAGATTTCACTAATTTCTCCGAAATGTATTACACTGGTGTACAACTCGTTCCAAAATTTTTCCCCAGGAGATATCATGGGAAATGCATCTATTGGAGTTGAAAAGGAGCCTTAATTCTACATTCGAAAAAAAATTACCCTTTTTGTTGGAAATTTTCACAAGTTTTTGCCTTATATTCGGACATCTCTCAGTGTTTTGACAGTATCACCCTCTAAACACCTCGGATATGCACGATATTTTATACATTGAAGCCTAAGAAATAGGGCTACAAATTTTGTGCCCATGACCCTCGCATATTCCTTAGTATTCACTTTCAAAACATTGCTCCAATTCATACTTGAGAAATCGAATATTTCTGAAAGGGGTACCCCTTTGGTGAATTGGAGATTTCACTAATTTCTCCGAAATGTATTACACTGGTGTACAACTCGTTCCAAAATTTTTCCCCAGGAGATATCATGGGAAATGCATCTATTGGAGTTGAAAAGGAGCCTTAATTCTACATTCGAAAAAAAATTACCCTTTTTGTTGGAAATTTTCACAAGTTTTTGCCTTATATTCGGACATCTCTCAGTATTTTGACCGTATCACCCTCTAAACACCTCGGATATGCACGATATTTTATACATAGAAGCCTAAGATATAGGGCTACAACTTTTGTGCCCATGACCCTCGCATATTCCTTAGTATTCACTTTCACAACATTGCTGCAATTCATAATAGAGAAATCGAGATTTCTGAAAGGGGTACCCTTTTGGTGAATTGGAGATTTCACCAATTTCTCCGAAATGTATTACACTGGTGTTCAGCTCGTTCGATATTTCTCCCCAGGAGATCTCATGGGCAAATGCATCTATTGGAGTTGAAACGGAGCCTTAATTATACATTCGAAAAAATATTACCCTTTTTGTTGGAAATTTTCACAAGTTTTTGCCTTATATTCGTACATCTCTCAGTATTTTGACCGTATCACCCTCTAAACACCTTGAATATGCACGATATTTTATACATTGAAGCCTAAGAAATAGGGCTACAAATTTTGTGCCCATGACCCTCGCATATTCCTTAGTATTCACTTTCTAAACATTGCTCCAATTCATACTTGAGAAATCGAATATTTCTGAAAGGGGTACCCCTTTGGTGAATTGGAGATTTCACTAATTTCTCCGAAATGTATTACACCGGTGTACAACTCGTTCCAAAAATTTTCCCCAGGAGATATCATGGGAAATGCATCTATTGGAGTTGAAAAGGAGCCTTAATTCTACATTCGAAAAAAAATTACCCTTTTTGTTCGAAATTTTCACAAGTTTTTGCCTTATATTCGGACATCTCTCAGTATTTTGACCGTATCACCCTCTAAACACCTCGGATATGCACGATATTTTATACATAGAAGCCTAAGATATAGGGCTACAACTTTTGTGCCCATGACCCTCGCATATTCCTTAGTATTCACTTTCACAACATTGCTGCAATTCATAATAGAGAAATCGAGATTTCTGAAAGGGGTACCCTTTTGGTGAATTGGAGATTTCACCAATTTCTCCGAAATGTATTACACTGGTGTTCAGCTCGTTCGATATTTCTCCCCAGGAGATCTCATGGGAAAATGCATCTATTGGAGTTGAAACGGAGCCTTAATTATACATTCGAAAAAATATTACCCTTTTTGTTGGAAACTTTCACAAGTTTTTGCCTTATATTCGGACATCTCTCAGTATATTGACCGTATCACCCTCTAAACACCTCGGATATGCACGATATTTTATACATAGAAGCCTAAGATATAGGGCTACAACTTTTGTGCCCATGACCCTCGCATATTCCTTAGTATTTACTTTCACAACATTGCTGCAATTCATAATAGAGAAATCGAGATTTCTGAAAGGGGTACCCTTTGGGTGAATTGGAGATTTCACCAATTTCTCCGAAATGTATTACACTGGTGTTCAGCTCGTTCGATATTTCTCCCCAGGAGATCTCATGGGAAATGCATCTATTGGAGTTGAAAAGGAGCCTTAATTCTACATTCGAAAAAAAATTACCCATTTTGTTGGAAACTTTCACAAGTTTTTGCCTTATATTCGGACATCTCTCAGTATTTTGACAGTATCACCCTCTAAACACCTCGGATATGCACAATATTTTATACATAGAAGCCTAAGATATAGGGTTACAACTTTTGTGCCCATGACCCTCGCATATTCATTAGTATTCACTTTCAAAACATTGCTCCAATTCATAATAGAGAAATCGAGTTTTCTGAAAGGGGTACCCCTTTGGTGAATTGGAGATTTCACCAATTTCTCCGAAATGTATTACACTGGTGTTCACCTTGTTCGATATTTCTCCCCAGGAGATCTCATGGGTAAATGCATCTATTGGAGTTGAAACGGAGCCTTAATTCTACATTTGAAAAAAAATTACCCTTTTTGTTGGAAATTTTCACAAGTTTTTGCCTTATATTCGGACATCTCTCAGTATTTTGACAGTATCACCCTCTAAACACCTCGGATATGCACGATATTTTATACATAGAAGCCTAAGATATAGGGCTACAACTTTTGTGCCCATGACCCTCGGATTTTCCTTAGTATTCACTTTCAAAACATTGCTCCAATTCATACTAGAGAAATCGAATATTTCTGAAAGGGGTACCCCTTTGGTGAATTGGAGATTTCACTAATTTCTCCGAAATGTATTACACTGGTGTACAACTCGTTCCAAAAATTTTCCCCAGGAGATATCATGGGAAATGCATCTATTGGAGTTGAAAAGGAGCCTTAATTCTACATTCGAAAAAAAATTACCCTTTTTGTTGGAAACTTTCACAAGTTTTTGCCTTATATTCGGACATCTCTCAGTATATTGACCGTATCACCCTCTAAACACCTCGGATATGCACGATATTTTATACATAGAAGCCTAAGATATAGGGCTACAACTTTTGTGCCCATGACCCTCGCATATTCCTTAGTATTTACTTTCACAACATTGCTGCAATTCATAATAGAGAAATCGAGATTTCTGAAAGGGGTACCCTTTTGGTGAATTGGAGATTTCACCAATTTCTCCGAAATGTATTACACTGGTGTTCAGCTCGTTCGATATTTCTCCCCAGGAGATCTCATGGGAAATGCATCTATTGGAGTTGAAAAGGAGCCTTAATTCTACATTCGAAAAAAAATTACCCTTTTTGTTGGAAACTTTCACAAGTTTTTGCCTTATATTCGGACATCTCTCAGTATTTTGACAGTATCACCCTCTAAACACCTCGGATATGCACGATATTTTATACATAGAAGCCTAAGATATAGGGTTACAACTTTTGTGCCCATGACCCTCGCATATTCATTAGTATTCACTTTCAAAACATTGCTCCAATTCATAATAGAGAAATCGAGTTTTCTGAAAGGGGTACCCCTTTGGTGAATTGGAGATTTCACCAATTTCTCCGAAATGTATTACACTGGTGTTCACCTTGTTCGATATTTCTCCCCAGGAGATCTCATGGGTAAATGCATCTATTGGAGTTGAAACGGAGCCTTAATTCTACATTTGAAAAAAAATTACCCTTTTTGTTGGAAATTTTCACAAGTTTTTGCCTTATATTCGGACATCTCTCAGTATTTTGACAGTATCACCCTCTAAACACCTCGGATATGCACGATATTTTATACATAGAAGCCTAAGATATAGGGCTACAACTTTTGCGCCCATGACCCTCGGATTTTCCTTAGTATTCACTTTCAAAACATTGCTCCAATTCATACTAGAGAAATCGAATATTTCTGAAAGGGGTACCCCTTTGGTGAATTGGAGATTTCACTAATTTCTCCGAAATGTATTACACTGGTGTACAACTCGTTCCAAAATTTTTCCCCAGGAGATATCATGGGAAATGCATCTATTGGAGTTGAAAAGGAGCCTTAATTCTACATTCGAAAAAAAATTACCCTTTTTGTTGGAAATTTTCACAAGTTTTTGCCTTATATTCGGACATCTCTCAGTGTTTTGACAGTATCACCCTCTAAACACCTCGGATATGCACGATATTTTATACATTGAAGCCTAAGAAATAGGGCTACAAATTTTGTGCCCATGACCCTCGCATATTCCTTAGTATTCACTTTCAAAACATTGCTCCAATTCATACTTGAGAAATCGAATATTTCTGAAAGGGGTACCCCTTTGGTGAATTGGAGATTTCACTAATTTCTCCGAAATGTATTACACTGGTGTACAACTCGTTCCAAAATTTTTCCCCAGGAGATATCATGGGAAATGCATCTATTGGAGTTGAAAAGGAGCCTTAATTCTACATTCGAAAAAAAATTACCCTTTTTGTTGGAAATTTTCACAAGTTTTTGCCTTATATTAGGACATCTCTCAGTATTTTGACAGTATCACCCTCTAAACACCTCAGATATGCACGATATTTTATACATAGAAGCCTAAGATATAGGGCTACAACTTTTGTGCCCATGACCCTCGGATTTTCCTTAGTATTCACTTTCAAAACATTGCTCCAATTCATACTAGAGAAATCGAATATTTCTGAAAGGGGTACCCCTTTGGTGAATTGGAGATTTCACTAATTTCTCCGAAATGTATTACACTGGTGTACAACTCGTTCCAAAATTTTTCCCCAGGAGATATCATGGGAAATGCATCTATTGGAGTTGAAAAGGAGCCTTAATTCTACATTCGAAAAAAAATTACCCTTTTTGTTGGAAATTTTCACAAGTTTTTGCCTTATATTCGGACATCTCTCAGTGTTTTGACAGTATCACCCTCTAAACACCTCGGATATGCACGATATTTTATACATTGAAGCCTAAGAAATAGGGCTACAAATTTTGTGCCCATGACCCTCGCATATTCCTTAGTATTCACTTTCAAAACATTGCTCCAATTCATACTTGAGAAATCGAATATTTCTGAAAGGGGTACCCCTTTGGTGAATTGGAGATTTCACTAATTTCTCCGAAATGTATTACACTGGTGTACAACTCGTTCCAAAATTTTTCCCCAGGAGATATCATGGGAAATGCATCTATTGGAGTTGAAAAGGAGCCTTAATTCTACATTCGAAAAAAAATTACCCTTTTTGTTGGAAATTTTCACAAGTTTTTGCCTTATATTCGGACATCTCTCAGTATTTTGACCGTACCACCCTCTAAACACCTCGGATATGCACGATATTTTATACATAGAAGCCTAAGATATAGGGCTACAACTTTTGTGCCCATGACCCTCGCATATTCCTTAGTATTCACTTTCACAACATTGCTGCAATTCATAATAGAGAAATCGAGATTTCTGAAAGGGGTACCCTTTTGGTGAATTGGAGATTTCACCAATTTCTCCGAAATGTATTACACTGGTGTTCAGCTCGTTCGATATTTCTCCCCAGGAGATCTCATGGGCAAATGCATCTATTGGAGTTGAAACGGAGCCTTAATTATACATTCGAAAAAATATTACCCTTTTTGTTGGAAATTTTCACAAGTTTTTGCCTTATATTCGTACATCTCTCAGTATTTTGACCGTATCACCCTCTAAACACCTTGAATATGCACGATATTTTATACATTGAAGCCTAAGAAATAGGGCTACAAATTTTGTGCCCATGACCCTCGCATATTCCTTAGTATTCACTTTCTAAACATTGCTCCAATTCATACTTGAGAAATCGAATATTTCTGAAAGGGGTACCCCTTTGGTGAATTGGAGATTTCACTAATTTCTCCGAAATGTATTACACCGGTGTACAACTCGTTCCAAAATTTTTCCCCAGGAGATATCATGGGAAATGCATCTATTGGAGTTGAAAAGGAGCCTTAATTCTACATTCGAAAAAAAATTACCCTTTTTGTTGGAAATTTTCACAAGTTTTTGCCTTATATTCGGACATCTCTCAGTATTTTGACCGTATGACCCTCTAAACACCTCGGATATGCACGATATTTTATACATAGAAGCCTAAGATATAGGGCTACAACTTTTGTGCCCATGACCCTCGCATATTCCTTAGTATTCACTTTCACAACATTGCTGCAATTCATAATAGAGAAATCGAGATTTCTGAAAGGGGTACCCTTTTGGTGAATTGGAGATTTCACCAATTTCTCCGAAATGTATTACACTGGTGTTCAGCTCGTTCGATATTTCTCCCCAGGAGATCTCATGGGAAAATGCATCTATTGGAGTTGAAACGGAGCCTTAATTATACATTCGAAAAAATATTACCCTTTTTGTTGGAAATTTTCACAAGTTTTTGCCTTATATTCGTACATCTCTCAGTATTTTGATCGTATCACCCTCTAAACACCTCGGATATGCACGATATTTTATACATAGAAGCCTAAGATATAGGGCTACAACTTTTGTGCCCATGACCCTCGGATTTTCCTTAGTATTCACTTTCCAAACATTGCTCCAATTCATACTAGAGAAATCGAATATTTCTGAAAGGGGTACCCCTTTGGTGAATTGGAGATTTCACTAATTTCTCCGAAATGTATTACACTGGTGTACAACTCGTTCCAAAATTTTTCCCCAGGAGATATCATGGGAAATGCATCTATTGGAGTTGAAAAGGAGCCTTAATTCTACATTCGAAAAAAAATTACCCTTTTTGTTGGAAATTTTCACAAGTTTTTGCCTTATATTCGGACATCTCTCAGTGTTTTGACAGTATCACCCTCTAAACACCTCGGATATGCACGATATTTTATACATTGAAGCCTAAGAAATAGGGCTACAAATTTTGTGCCCATGACCCTCGCATATTCCTTAGTATTCACTTTCAAAACATTGCTCCAATTCATACTTGAGAAATCGAATATTTCTGAAAGGGGTACCCCTTTGGTGAATTGGAGATTTCACTAATTTCTCCGAAATGTATTACACTGGTGTACAACTCGTTCCAAAATTTTTCCCCAGGAGATATCATGGGAAATGCATCTATTGGAGTTGAAAAGGAGCCTTAATTCTACATTCGAAAAAAAATTACCCTTTTTGTTGGAAATTTTCACAAGTTTTTGCCTTATATTCGGACATCTCTCAGTATTTTGACCGTACCACCCTCTAAACACCTCGGATATGCACGATATTTTATACATAGAAGCCTAAGATATAGGGCTACAACTTTTGTGCCCATGACCCTCGCATATTCCTTAGTATTCACTTTCACAACATTGCTGCAATTCATAATAGAGAAATCGAGATTTCTGAAAGGGGTACCCTTTTGGTGAATTGGAGATTTCACCAATTTCTCCGAAATGTATTACACTGGTGTTCAGCTCGTTCGATATTTCTCCCCAGGAGATCTCATGGGCAAATGCATCTATTGGAGTTGAAACGGAGCCTTAATTATACATTCGAAAAAATATTACCCTTTTTGTTGGAAATTTTCACAAGTTTTTGCCTTATATTCGTACATCTCTCAGTATTTTGACCGTATCACCCTCTAAACACCTTGAATATGCACGATATTTTATACATTGAAGCCTAAGAAATAGGGCTACAAATTTTGTGCCCATGACCCTCGCATATTCCTTAGTATTCACTTTCTAAACATTGCTCCAATTCATACTTGAGAAATCGAATATTTCTGAAAGGGGTACCCCTTTGGTGAATTGGAGATTTCACTAATTTCTCCGAAATGTATTACACCGGTGTACAACTCGTTCCAAAATTTTTCCCCAGGAGATATCATGGGAAATGCATCTATTGGAGTTGAAAAGGAGCCTTAATTCTACATTCGAAAAAAAATTACCCTTTTTGTTGGAAATTTTCACAAGTTTTTGCCTTATATTCGGACATCTCTCAGTATTTTGACCGTATGACCCTCTAAACACCTCGGATATGCACGATATTTTATACATAGAAGCCTAAGATATAGGGCTACAACTTTTGTGCCCATGACCCTCGCATATTCCTTAGTATTCACTTTCACAACATTGCTGCAATTCATAATAGAGAAATCGAGATTTCTGAAAGGGGTACCCTTTTGGTGAATTGGAGATTTCACCAATTTCTCCGAAATGTATTACACTGGTGTTCAGCTCGTTCGATATTTCTCCCCAGGAGATCTCATGGGAAAATGCATCTATTGGAGTTGAAACGGAGCCTTAATTATACATTCGAAAAAATATTACCCTTTTTGTTGGAAATTTTCACAAGTTTTTGCCTTATATTCGTACATCTCTCAGTATTTTGATCGTATCACCCTCTAAACACCTCGGATATGCACGATATTTTATACATAGAAGCCTAAGATATAGGGCTACAACTTTTGTGCCCATGACCCTCGGATTTTCCTTAGTATTCACTTTCCAAACATTGCTCCAATTCATACTAGAGAAATCGAATATTTCTGAAAGGGGTACCCCTTTGGTGAATTGGAGATTTCACTAATTTCTCCGAAATGTATTACACTGGTGTACAACTCGTTCCAAAATTTTTCCCCAGGAGATATCATGGGAAATGCATCTATTGGAGTTGAAAAGGAGCCTTAATTCTACATTCGAAAAAAAATTACCCTTTTTGTTGGAAACTTTCACAAGTTTTTGCCTTATATTCGGACATCTCTCAGTATATTGACCGTATCACCCTCTAAACACCTCGGATATGCACGATATTTTATACATAGAAGCCTAAGATATAGGGCTACAACTTTTGTGCCCATGACCCTCGCATATTCCTTAGTATTTACTTTCACAACATTGCTGCAATTCATAATAGAGAAATCGAGATTTCTGAAAGGGGTACCCTTTTGGTGAATTGGAGATTTCACCAATTTCTCCGAAATGTATTACACTGGTGTTCAGCTCGTTCGATATTTCTCCCCAGGAGATCTCATGGGCAAATGCATCTATTGGAGTTGAAACGGAGCCTTAATTATACATTCGAAAAAATATTACCCTTTTTGTTGGAAATTTTCACAAGTTTTTGCCTTATATTCGTACATCTCTCAGTATTTTGACCGTATCACCCTCTAAACACCTTGAATATGCACGATATTTTATACATTGAAGCCTAAGAAATAGGGCTACAAATTTTGTGCCCATGACCCTCGCATATTCCTTAGTATTCACTTTCTAAACATTGCTCCAATTCATACTTGAGAAATCGAATATTTCGGAAAGGGGTACCCCTTTGGTGAATTGGAGATTTCACTAATTTCTCCGAAATGTATTACACCGGTGTACAACTCGTTCCAAAATTTTTCCCCAGGAGATATCATGGGAAATGCATCTATTGGAGTTGAAAAGGAGCCTTAATTCTACATTCGAAAAAAAATTACCCTTTTTGTTGGAAATTTTCACAAGTTTTTGCCTTATATTCGGACATCTCTCAGTATTTTGACCGTATCACCCTCTAAACACCTCGGATATGCACGATATTTTATACATAGAAGCCTAAGATATAGGGCTACAACTTTTGTGCCCATGACCCTCGCATATTCCTTAGTATTCACTTTCACAACATTGCTGCAATTCATAATAGAGAAATCGAGATTTCTGAAAGGGGTACCCTTTTGGTGAATTGGAGATTTCACCAATTTCTCCGAAATGTATTACACTGGTGTTCAGCTCGTTCGATATTTCTCCCCAGGAGATCTCATGGGAAAATGCATCTATTGGAGTTGAAACGGAGCCTTAATTATACATTCGAAAAAATATTACCCTTTTTGTTGGAAATTTTCACAAGTTTTTGCCTTATATTCGTACATCTCTCAGTATTTTGATCGTATCACCCTCTAAACACCTCGGATATGCACGATATTTTATACATAGAAGCCTAAGATATAGGGCTACAACTTTTGTGCCCATGACCCTCGGATTTTCCTTAGTATTCACTTTCCAAACATTGCTCCAATTCATACTAGAGAAATCGAATATTTCTGAAAGGGGTACCCCTTTGGTGAATTGGAGATTTCACTAATTTCTCCGAAATGTATTACACTGGTGTACAACTCGTTCCAAAATTTTTCCCCAGGAGATATCATGGGAAATGCATCTATTGGAGTTGAAAAGGAGCCTTAATTCTACATTCGAAAAAAAATTACCCTTTTTGTTGGAAACTTTCACAAGTTTTTGCCTTATATTCGGACATCTCTCAGTATATTGACCGTATCACCCTCTAAACACCTCGGATATGCACGATATTTTATACATAGAAGCCTAAGATATAGGGCTACAACTTTTGTGCCCATGACCCTCGCATATTCCTTAGTATTTACTTTCACAACATTGCTGCAATTCATAATAGAGAAATCGAGATTTCTGAAAGGGGTACCCTTTTGGTGAATTGGAGATTTCACCAATTTCTCCGAAATGTATTACACTGGTGTTCAGCTCGTTCGATATTTCTCCCCAGGAGATCTCATGGGAAATGCATCTATTGGAGTTGAAAAGGAGCCTTAATTCTACATTCGAAAAAAAATTACCCTTTTTGTTGGAAACTTTCACAAGTTTTTGCCTTATATTCGGACATCTCTCAGTATTTTGACAGTATCACCCTCTAAACACCTCGGATATGCACGATATTTTATACATAGAAGCCTAAGATATAGGGTTACAACTTTTGTGCCCATGACCCTCGCATATTCATTAGTATTCACTTTCAAAACATTGCTCCAATTCATAATAGAGAAATCGAGTTTTCTGAAAGGGGTACCCCTTTGGTGAATTGGAGATTTCACCAATTTCTCCGAAATGTATTACACTGGTGTTCACCTTGTTCGATATTTCTCCCCAGGAGATCTCATGGGTAAATGCATCTATTGGAGTTGAAACGGAGCCTTAATTCTACATTTGAAAAAAAATTACCCTTTTTGTTGGAAATTTTCACAAGTTTTTGCCTTATATTCGGACATCTCTCAGTATTTTGACAGTATCACCCTCTAAACACCTCGGATATGCACGATATTTTATACATAGAAGCCTAAGATATAGGGCTACAACTTTTGTGCCCATGACCCTCGGATTTTCCTTAGTATTCACTTTCAAAACATTGCTCCAATTCATACTAGAGAAATCGAATATTTCTGAAAGGGGTACCCCTTTGGTGAATTGGAGATTTCACTAATTTCTCCGAAATGTATTACACTGGTGTACAACTCGTTCCAAAAATTTTCCCCAGGAGATATCATGGGAAATGCATCTATTGGAGTTGAAAAGGAGCCTTAATTCTACATTCGAAAAAAAATTACCCTTTTTGTTGGAAATTTTCACAAGTTTTTGCCTTATATTCGGACATCTCTCAGTGTTTTGACAGTATCACCCTCTAAACACCTCGGATATGCACGATATTTTATACATTGAAGCCTAAGAAATAGGGCTACAAATTTTGTGCCCATGACCCTCGCATATTCCTTAGTATTCACTTTCAAAACATTGCTCCAATTCATACTTGAGAAATCGAATATTTCTGAAAGGGGTACCCCTTTGGTGAATTGGAGATTTCACTAATTTCTCCGAAATGTATTACACTGGTGTACAACTCGTTCCAAAATTTTTCCCCAGGAGATATCATGGGAAATGCATCTATTGGAGTTGAAAAGGAGCCTTAATTCTACATTCGAAAAAAAATTACCCTTTTTGTTGGAAATTTTCACAAGTTTTTGCCTTATATTCGGACATCTCTCAGTGTTTTGACAGTATCACCCTCTAAACACCTCGGATATGCACGATATTTTATACATTGAAGCCTAAGAAATAGGGCTACAAATTTTGTGCCCATGACCCTCGCATATTCCTTAGTATTCACTTTCAAAACATTGCTCCAATTCATACTTGAGAAATCGAATATTTCTGAAAGGGGTACCCCTTTGGTGAATTGGAGATTTCACTAATTTCTCCGAAATGTATTACACTGGTGTACAACTCGTTCCAAAATTTTTCCCCAGGAGATATCATGGGAAATGCATCTATTGGGGTTGAAAAGGAGCCTTAATTCTACATTCGAAAAAAAATTACCCTTTTTGTTGGAAATTTTCACAAGTTTTTGCCTTATATTCGGACATCTCTCAGTATTTTGACCGTATCACCCTCTAAACACCTCGGATATGCACGATATTTTATACATAGAAGCCTAAGATATAGGGCTACAACTTTTGTGCCCATGACCCTCGCATATTCCTTAGTATTCACTTTCACAACATTGCTGCAATTCATAATAGAGAAATCGAGATTTCTGAAAGGGGTACCCTTTTGGTGAATTGGAGATTTCACCAATTTCTCCGAAATGTATTACACTGGTGTTCAGCTCGTTCGATATTTCTCCCCAGGAGATCTCATGGGCAAATGCATCTATTGGAGTTGAAACGGAGCCTTAATTATACATTCGAAAAAATATTACCCTTTTTGTTGGAAATTTTCACAAGTTTTTGCCTTATATTCGTACATCTCTCAGTATTTTGACCGTATCACCCTCTAAACACCTTGAATATGCACGATATTTTATACATTGAAGCCTAAGAAATAGGGCTACAAATTTTGTGCCCATGACCCTCGCATATTCCTTAGTATTCACTTTCTAAACATTGCTCCAATTCATACTTGAGAAATCGAATATTTCTGAAAGGGGTACCCCTTTGGTGAATTGGAGATTTCACTAATTTCTCCGAAATGTATTACACCGGTGTACAACTCGTTCCAAAATTTTTCCCCAGGAGATATCATGGGAAATGCATCTATTGGAGTTGAAAAGGAGCCTTAATTCTACATTCGAAAAAAAATTACCCTTTTTGTTGGAAATTTTCACAAGTTTTTGCCTTATATTCGGACATCTCTCAGTATTTTGACCGTATCACCCTCTAAACACCTCGGATATGCACGATATTTTATACATAGAAGCCTAAGATATAGGGCTACAACTTTTGTGCCCATGACCCTCGCATATTCCTTAGTATTCACTTTCACAACATTGCTGCAATTCATAATAGAGAAATCGAGATTTCTGAAAGGGGTACCCTTTTGGTGAATTGGAGATTTCACCAATTTCTCCGAAATGTATTACACTGGTGTTCAGCTCGTTCGATATTTCTCCCCAGGAGATCTCATGGGAAAATGCATCTATTGGAGTTGAAACGGAGCCTTAATTATACATTCGAAAAAATATTACCCTTTTTGTTGGAAATTTTCACAAGTTTTTGCCTTATATTCGTACATCTCTCAGTATTTTGATCGTATCACCCTCTAAACACCTCGGATATGCACGATATTTTATACATAGAAGCCTAAGATATAGGGCTACAACTTTTGTGCCCATGACCCTCGGATTTTCCTTAGTATTCACTTTCCAAACATTGCTCCAATTCATACTAGAGAAATCGAATATTTCTGAAAGGGGTACCCCTTTGGTGAATTGGAGATATCACTAATTTCTCCGAAATGTATTACACTGGTGTACAACTCGTTCCAAAATTTTTCCCCAGGAGATATCATGGGAAATGCATCTATTGGAGTTGAAAAGGAGCCTTAATTCTACATTCGAAAAAAAATTACCCTTTTTGTTGGAAACTTTCACAAGTTTTTGCCTTATATTCGGACATCTCTCAGTATATTGACCGTATCACCCTCTAAACACCTCGGATATGCACGATATTTTATACATAGAAGCCTAAGATATAGGGCTACAACTTTTGTGCCCATGACCCTCGCATATTCCTTAGTATTTACTTTCACAACATTGCTGCAATTCATAATAGAGAAATCGAGATTTCTGAAAGGGGTACCCTTTTGGTGAATTGGAGATTTCACCAATTTCTCCGAAATGTATTACACTGGTGTTCAGCTCGTTCGATATTTCTCCCCAGGAGATCTCATGGGAAATGCATCTATTGGAGTTTAAAAGGAGCCTTAATTCTACATTCGAAAAAAAATTACCCTTTTTGTTGGAAATTTTCACAAGTTTTTGCCTTATATTCGGACATCTCTCAGTATTTTGACAGTATCACCCTCTAAACACCTCGGATATGCACGATATTTTATACATAGAAGCCTAAGATATAGGGTTACAACTTTTGTGCCCATGACCCTCGCATATTCATTAGTATTCACTTTCAAAACATTGCTCCAATTCATAATAGAGAAATCGAGTTTTCTGAAAGGGGTACCCCTTTGGTGAATTGGAGATTTCACCAATTTCTCCGAAATGTATAACACTGGTGTTCACCTTG
Source organism: Humulus lupulus (assembly GCF_963169125.1). Lineage (NCBI taxonomy): Eukaryota > Viridiplantae > Streptophyta > Magnoliopsida > Rosales > Cannabaceae > Humulus > Humulus lupulus. The sequence continues at coordinate 182,138,124 of NC_084802.1, read as the reverse complement.
TTCGATATTTCTCCCCAGGAGATCTCATGGGTAAATGCATCTATTGGAGTTGAAACGGAGCCTTAATTATACATTCGAAAAAATATTACCCTTTTTGTTGGAAATTTTCACAAGTTTTTGCCTTATATTCGTACATCTCTCAGTATTTTGATCGTATCACCCTCTAAACACCTCGGATATGTACGATATTTTATACATAGAAGCCTAAGATATAGGGCTACAACTTTTGTGCCCATGACCCTCGGATTTTCCTTAGTATTCACTTTCCAAACATTGCTCCAATTCATACTAGAGAAATCGAATATTTCTGAAAGGGGTACCCCTTTGGTGAATTGGAGATTTCACTAATTTCTCCGAAATGTATTACACTGGTGTACAACTCGTTCCAAAATTTTTCCCCAGGAGATATCATGGGAAATGCATCTATTGGAGTTGAAAAGGAGCCTTAATTCTACATTCGAAAAAAAATTACCCTTTTTGTTGGAAACTTTCACAAGTTTTTGCCTTATATTCGGACATCTCTCAGTATATTGACCGTATCACCCTCTAAACACCTCGGATATGCACGATATTTTATACATAGAAGCCTAAGATATAGGACTACAACTTTTGTGCCCATGACCCTCGCATATTCCTTAGTATTTACTTTCACAACATTGCTGCAATTCATAATAGAGAAATCGAGATTTCTGAAAGGGGTACCCTTTTGGTGAATTGGAGATTTCACCAATTTCTCCGAAATGTATTACACTGGTGTTCAGCTCGTTCGATATTTCTCCCCAGGAGATCTCATGGGAAATGCATCTATTGGAGTTGAAAAGGAGCCTTAATTCTACATTCGAAAAAAAATTACCCTTTTTGTTGGAAATTTTCACAAGTTTTTGCCTTATATTCGGACATCTCTCAGTATTTTGACAGTATCACCCTCTAAACACCTCGGATATGCACGATATTTTATACATAGAAGCCTAAGATATAGGGTTACAACTTTTGTGCCCATGACCCTCGCATATTCATTAGTATTCACTTTCAAAACATTGCTCCAATTCATAATAGAGAAATCGAGTTTTCTGAAAGGGGTACCCCTTTGGTGAATTGGAGATTTCACCAATTTCTCCGAAATGTATAACACTGGTGTTCACCTTGTTCGATATTTCTCCCCAGGAGATCTCATGGGTAAATGCATCTATTGGAGTTGAAACGGAGCCTTAATTATACATTCGAAAAAATATTACCCTTTTTGTTGGAAATTTTCACAAGTTTTTGCCTTATATTCGTACATCTCTCAGTATTTTGATCGTATCACCCTCTAAACACCTCGGATATGTACGATATTTTATACATAGAAGCCTAAGATATAGGGCTACAACTTTTGTGCCCATGACCCTCGGATTTTCCTTAGTATTCACTTTCCAAACATTGCTCCAATTCATACTAGAGAAATCGAATATTTCTGAAAGGGGTACCCCTTTGGTGAATTGGAGATTTCACTAATTTCTCCGAAATGTATTACACTGGTGTACAACTCATTCCAAAATTTTTCCCCAGGAGATATCATGGGAAATGCATCTATTGGAGTTGAAAAGGAGCCTTAATTCTACATTCGAAAAAAAATTACCCTTTTTGTTGGAAACTTTCACATGTTTTTGCCTTATATTCGGACATCTCTCAGTATATTGACCGTATCACCCTCTAAACACCTCGGATATGCACGATATTTTATACATAGAAGCCTAAGATATAGGGCTACAACTTTTGTGCCCATGACCCTCGCATATTCCTTAGTATTTACTTTCACAACATTGCTGCAATTCATAATAGAGAAATCGAGATTTCTGAAAGGGGTACCCTTTTGGTGAATTGGAGATTTCACCAATTTCTCCGAAATGTATTACACTGGTGTTCAGCTCGTTCGATATTTCTCCCCAGGAGATCTCATGGGAAATGCATCTATTGGAGTTGAAAAGGAGCCTTAATTCTACATTCGAAAAAAAATTACCCTTTTTGTTGGAAATTTTCACAAGTTTTTGCCTTATATTCGGACATCTCTCAGTATTTTGACAGTATCACCCTCTAAACACCTCGGATATGCACGATATTTTATACATAGAAGCCTAAGATATAGGGTTACAACTTTTGTGCCCATGACCCTCGCATATTCATTAGTATTCACTTTCAAAACATTGCTCCAATTCATAATAGAGAAATCGAGTTTTCTGAAAGGGGTACCCCTTTGGTGAATTGGAGATTTCACCAATTTCTCCGAAATGTATAACACTGGTGTTCACCTTGTTCGATATTTCTCCCCAGGAGATCTCATGGGTAAATGCATCTATTGGAGTTGAAACGGAGCCTTAATTATACATTCGAAAAAATATTACCCTTTTTGTTGGAAATTTTCACAAGTTTTTGCCTTATATTCGTACATCTCTCAGTATTTTGATCGTATCACCCTCTAAACACCTCGGATATGTACGATATTTTATACATAGAAGCCTAAGATATAGGGCTACAACTTTTGTGCCCATGACCCTCGGATTTTCCTTAGTATTCACTTTCCAAACATTGCTCCAATTCATACTAGAGAAATCGAATATTTCTGAAAGGGGTACCCCTTTGGTGAATTGGAGATTTCACTAATTTCTCCGAAATGTATTACACTGGTGTACAACTCATTCCAAAATTTTTCCCCAGGAGATATCATGGGAAATGCATCTATTGGAGTTGAAAAGGAGCCTTAATTCTACATTCGAAAAAAAATTACCCTTTTTGTTGGAAACTTTCACAAGTTTTTGCCTTATATTCGGACATCTCTCAGTATATTGACCGTATCACCCTCTAAACACCTCGGATATGCACGATATTTTATACATAGAAGCCTAAGATATAGGGCTACAACTTTTGTGCCCATGACCCTCGCATATTCCTTAGTATTTACTTTCACAACATTGCTGCAATTCATAATAGAGAAATCGAGATTTCTGAAAGGGGTACCCTTTTGGTGAATTGGAGATTTCACCAATTTCTCCGAAATGTATTACACTGGTGTTCAGCTCGTTCGATATTTCTCCCCAGGAGATCTCATGGGAAATGCATCTATTGGAGTTGAAAAGGAGCCTTAATTCTACATTCGAAAAAAAATTACCCTTTTTGTTGGAAATTTTCACAAGTTTTTGCCTTATATTCGGACATCTCTCAGTATTTTGACAGTATCACCCTCTAAACACCTCGGATATGCACGATATTTTATACATAGAAGCCTAAGATATAGGGTTACAACTTTTGTGCCCATGACCCTCGCATATTCATTAGTATTCACTTTCAAAACATTGCTCCAATTCATAATAGAGAAATCGAGTTTTCTGAAAGGGGTACCCCTTTGGTGAATTGGAGATTTCACCAATTTCTCCGAAATGTATAACACTGGTGTTCACCTTGTTCGATATTTCTCCCCAGGAGATCTCATGGGTAAATGCATCTATTGGAGTTGAAACGGAGCCTTAATTATACATTCGAAAAAATATTACCCTTTTTGTTGGAAATTTTCACAAGTTTTTGCCTTATATTCGTACATCTCTCAGTATTTTGATCGTATCACCCTCTAAACACCTCGGATATGTACGATATTTTATACATAGAAGCCTAAGATATAGGGCTACAACTTTTGTGCCCATGACCCTCGGATTTTCCTTAGTATTCACTTTCCAAACATTGCTCCAATTCATACTAGAGAAATCGAATATTTCTGAAAGGGGTACCCCTTTGGTGAATTGGAGATTTCACTAATTTCTCCGAAATGTATTACACTGGTGTACAACTCATTCCAAAATTTTTCCCCAGGAGATATCATGGGAAATGCATCTATTGGAGTTGAAAAGGAGCCTTAATTCTACATTCGAAAAAAAATTACCCTTTTTGTTGGAAACTTTCACAAGTTTTTGCCTTATATTCGGACATCTCTCAGTATATTGACCGTATCACCCTCTAAACACCTCGGATATGCACGATATTTTATACATAGAAGCCTAAGATATAGGGCTACAACTTTTGTGCCCATGACCCTCGCATATTCCTTAGTATTTACTTTCACAACATTGCTGCAATTCATAATAGAGAAATCGAGATTTCTGAAAGGGGTACCCTTTTGGTGAATTGGAGATTTCACCAATTTCTCCGAAATGTATTACACTGGTGTTCAGCTCGTTCGATATTTCTCCCCAGGAGATCTCATGGGAAATGCATCTATTGGAGTTGAAAAGGAGCCTTAATTCTACATTCGAAAAAAAATTACCCTTTTTGTTGGAAATTTTCACAAGTTTTTGCCTTATATTCGGACATCTCTCAGTATTTTGACAGTATCACCCTCTAAACACCTCGGATATGCACGATATTTTATACATAGAAGCCTAAGATATAGGGTTACAACTTTTGTGCCCATGACCCTCGCATATTCATTAGTATTCACTTTCAAAACATTGCTCCAATTCATAATAGAGAAATCGAGTTTTCTGAAAGGGGTACCCCTTTGGTGAATTGGAGATTTCACCAATTTCTCCGAAATGTATTACACTGGTGTTCACCTTGTTCGATATTTCTCCCCAGGAGATCTCATGGGTAAATGCATCTATTGGAGTTGAAACGGAGCCTTAATTCTACATTTGAAAAAAAATTACCCTTTTTGTTGGAAATTTTCACAAGTTTTTGCCTTATATTCGGACATCTCTCAGTATTTTGACAGTATCACCCTCTAAACACCTCGGATATGCACGATATTTTATACATAGAAGCCTAAGATATAGGGCTACAACTTTTGTGCCCATGACCCTCGGATTTTCCTTAGTATTCACTTTCAAAACATTGCTCCAATTCATACTAGAGAAATCGAATATTTCTGAAAGGGGTACCCCTTTGGTGAATTGGAGATTTCACTAATTTCTCCGAAATGTATTACACTGGTGTACAACTCGTTCCAAAATTTTTCCCCAGGAGATATCATGGGAAATGCATCTATTGGAGTTGAAAAGGAGCCTTAATTCTACATTCGAAAAAAAATTACCCTTTTTGTTGGAAACTTTCACAAGTTTTTGCCTTATATTCGGACATCTCTCAGTATATTGACCGTATCACCCTCTAAACACCTCGGATATGCACGATATTTTATACATAGAAGCCTAAGATATAGGGCTACAACTTTTGTGCCCATGACCCTCGCATATTCCTTAGTATTTACTTTCACAATATTGCTGTAATTCATAATAGAGAAATCGAGATTTCTGAAAGGGGTACCCTTTTGGTGAATTGGAGATTTCACCAATTTCTCCGAAATGTATTACACTGGTGTTCAGCTCGTTCGATATTTCTCCCCAGGAGATCTCATGGGAAATGCATCTATTGGAGTTGAAAAGGAGCCTTAATTCTACATTCGAAAAAAAATTACCCTTTTTGTTGGAAATTTTCACAAGTTTTTGCCTTATATTCGGACATCTCTCAGTATTTTGACAGTATCACCCTCTAAACACCTCGGATATGCACGATATTTTATACATAGAAGCCTAAGATATAGGGTTACAACTTTTGTGCCCATGACCCTCGCATATTCATTAGTATTCACTTTCAAAACATTGCTCCAATTCATAATAGAGAAATCGAGTTTTCTGAAAGGGGTACCCCTTTGGTGAATTGGAGATTTCACCAATTTCTCCGAAATGTATTACACTGGTGTTCACCTTGTTCGATATTTCTCCCCAGGAGATCTCATGGGTAAATGCATCTATTGGAGTTGAAACGGAGCCTTAATTCTACATTTGAAAAAAAATTACCCTTTTTGTTGGAAATTTTCACAAGTTTTTGCCTTATATTCGGACATCTCTCAGTATTTTGACAGTATCACCCTCTAAACACCTCGGATATGCACGATATTTTATACATAGAAGCCTAAGATATAGGGCTACAACTTTTGTGCCCATGACCCTCGGATTTTCCTTAGTATTCACTTTCAAAACATTGCTCCAATTCATACTAGAGAAATCGAATATTTCTGAAAGGGGTACCCCTTTGGTGAATTGGAGATTTCACTAATTTCTCCGAAATGTATTACACCGGTGTACAACTCGTTCCAAAATTTTTCCCCAGGAGATATCATGGGAAATGCATCTATTGGAGTTGAAAAGGAGCCTTAATTCTACATTCGAAAAAAAATTACCCTTTTTGTTGGAAATTTTCACAAGTTTTTGCCTTATATTCGGACATCTCTCAGTATTTTGACCGTATCACCCTCTAAACACCTCGGATATGCACGATATTTTATACATAGAAGCCTAAGATATAGGGCTACAACTTTTGTGCCCATGACCCTCTCCTATTCCTTAGTATTCACTTTCACAACATTGCTGCAATTCATAATAGAGAAATCGAGATTTCTGAAAGGGGTACCCTTTTGGTGAATTGGAGATTTCACCAATTTCTCCGAAATGTATTACACTGGTGTTCAGCTCGTTCGATATTTCTCCCCAGGAGATCTCATGGGCAAATGCATCTATTGGAGTTGAAACGGAGCCTTAATTATACATTCGAAAAAATATTACCCTTTTTGTTGGAAATTTTCACAAGTTTTTGCCTTATATTCGTACATCTCTCAGTATTTTGACCGTATCACCCTCTAAACACCTTGAATATGCACGATATTTTATACATTGAAGCCTAAGAAATAGGGCTACAAATTTTGTGCCCATGACCCTCGCATATTCCTTAGTATTCACTTTCTAAACATTGCTCAAATTCATACTTGAGAAATCGAATATTTCTGAAAGGGGTACCCCTTTGGTGAATTGGAGATTTCACTAATTTCTCCGAAATGTATTACACCGGTGTACAACTCGTTCCAAAATTTTTCCCCAGGAGATATCATGGGAAATGCATCTATTGGAGTTGAAAAGGAGCCTTAATTCTACATTCGAAAAAAAATTACCCTTTTTGTTGGAAATTTTCACAAGTTTTTGCCTTATATTCGGACATCTCTCAGTATTTTGACCGTATCACCCTCTAAACACCTCGGATATGCACGATATTTTATACTTAGAAGCCTAAGATATAGGGCTACAACTTTTGTGCCCATGACCCTCGGATTTTCCTTAGTATTCACTTTCAAAACATTGCTCCAATTCATACTAGAGAAATCGAATATTTCTGAAAGGGGTACCCCTTTCGTGAATTGGAGATTTCACTAATTTCTCCGAAATGTATTACACTGGTGTACAACTCGTTCCAAAATTTTTCCCCAGGAGATATCATGGGAAATGCATCTATTGGAGTTGAAAAGGAGCCTTAATTCTACATTCGAAAAAAAATTACCCTTTTTGTTGGAAATTTTCACAAGTTTTTGCCTTATATTAGGACATCTCTCAGTATTTTGACAGTATCACCCTCTAAACACCTCGGATATGCACGATATTTTATACATAGAAGCCTAAGATATAGGGCTACAACTTTTGTGCACATGACACTCGCATATTCCTTAGTATTCACTTTCACAACATTGCTGCAATTCATAATAGAGAAATCGAGATTTCTGAAAGGGGTACCCTTTTGGTGAATTGGAGATTTCACCAATTTCTCCGAAATGTATTACACTGGTGTTCAGCTCGTTCGATATTTCTCCCCAGGAGATCTCATGGGAAAATGCATCTATTGGAGTTGAAACGGAGCCTTAATTATACATTCGAAAAAATATTACCCTTTTTGTTGGAAATTTTCACAAGTTTTTGCCTTATATTCGTACATCTCTCAGTATTTTGACCGTATCACCCTCTAAACACCTTGAATATGCACGATATTTTATACATTGAAGCCTAAGAAATAGGGCTACAAATTTTGTGCCCATGACCCTCGCATATTCCTTAGTATTCACTTTCTAAACATTGCTCCAATTCATACTTGAGAAATCGAATATTTCTGAAAGGGGTACCCCTTTGGTGAATTGGAGATTTCACTAATTTCTCCGAAATGTATTACACCGGTGTACAACTCGTTCCAAAATTTTTCCCCAGGAGATATCATGGGAAATGCATCTATTGGACTTGAAAAGGAGCCTTAATTCTACATTCGAAAAAAAATTACCCTTTTTGTTGGAAATTTTCACAAGTTTTTGCCTTATATTCGGACATCTCTCAGTATTTTGACCGTATCACCCTCTAAACACCTCGGATATGCACGATATTTTATACATAGAAGCCTAAGATATAGGGCTACAACTTTTGTGCCCATGACCCTCGCATATTCCTTAGTATTCACTTTCACAACATTGCTGCAATTCATAATAGAGAAATCGAGATTTCTGAAAGGGGTACCCTTTTGGTGAATTGGAGATTTCACCAATTTCTCCGAAATGTATTACACTGGTGTTCAGCTCGTTCGATATTTCTCCCCAGGAGATCTCATGGGCAAATGCATCTATTGGAGTTGAAACGGAGCCTTAATTATACATTCGAAAATATATTACCCTTTTTGTTGGAAATTTTCACAAGTTTTTGCCTTATATTCGTACATCTCTCAGTATTTTGACCGTATCACCCTCTAAACACCTTGAATATGCACGATAATTTATACATTGAAGCCTAAGAAATAGGGCTACAAATTTTGTGCCCATGACCCTCGCATATTCCTTAGTATTCACTTTCTAAACATTGCTCCAATTCATACTTGAGAAATCGAATATTTCTGAAAGGGGTACCCCTTTGGTGAATTGGAGATTTCACTAATTTCTCCGAAATGTATTACACCGGTGTACAACTCGTTCCAAAATTTTTCCCCAGGAGATATCATGGGAAATGCATCTATTGGAGTTGAAAAGGAGCCTTAATTCTACATTCGAAAAAAAATTACCCTTTTTGTTGGAAATTTTCACAAGTTTTTGCCTTATATTCGGACATCTCTCAGTATTTTGACCGTATCACCCTCTAAACACCTCGGATATGCACGATATTTTATACATAGAAGCCTAAGATATAGGGCTACAACTTTTGTGCCCATGACCCTCGCATATTCTTTAGTATTCACTTTCACAACATTGCTGCAATTCATAATAGAGAAATCGAGATTTCTGAAAGGGGTACCCTTTTGGTGAATTGGAGATTTCACCAATTTCTCCGAAATGTATTACACTGGTGTTCAGCTCGTTCGATATTTCTCCCCAGGAGATCTCATGGGCAAATGCATCTATTGGAGTTGAAACGGAGCCTTAATTATACATTCGAAAATATATTACCCTTTTTGTTGGAAATTTTCACAAGTTTTTGCCTTATATTCGTACATCTCTCAGTATTTTGACCGTATCACCCTCTAAACACCTTGAATATGCACGATAATTTATACATTGAAGCCTAAGAAATAGGGCTACAAATTTAGTGCCCATGACCCTCGCATATTCCTTAGTATTCACTTTCTAAACATTGCTCCAATTCATACTTGAGAAATCGAATATTTCTGAAAGGGGTACCCCTTTGGTGAATTGGAGATTTCACTAATTTCTCCGAAATGTATTACACCGGTGTACAACTCGTTCCAAAATTTTTCCCCAGGAGATATCATGGGAAATGCATCTATTGGAGTTGAAAAGGAGCCTTAATTCTACATTCGAAAAAAAATTACCCTTTTTGTTGGAAATTTTCACAAGTTTTTGCCTTATATTCGGACATCTCTCAGTATTTTGACCGTATCACCCTCTAAACACCTCGGATATGCACGATATTTTATACATAGAAGCCTAAGATATAGGGCTACAACTTTTGTGCCCATGACCCTCGCATATTCCTTAGTATTCACTTTCACAACATTGCTGCAATTCATAATAGAGAAATCGAGATTTCTGAAAGGGGTACCCTTTTGGTGAATTGGAGATTTCACCAATTTCTCCGAAATGTATTACACTGGTGTTCAGCTCGTTCGATATTTCTCCCCAGGAGATCTCATGGGCAAATGCATCTATTGGAGTTGAAACGGAGCCTTAATTATACATTCGAAAAAATATTACCCTTTTTGTTGGAAATTTTCACATGTTTTTGCCTTATATTCGTACATCTCTCAGTATTTTGACCGTATCACCCTCTAAACACCTTGAATATGCACGATATTTTATACATTGAAGCATAAGAAATAGGGCTACAAATTTTGTGCCCATGACCCTCGCATATTCCTTAGTATTCACTTTCTAAACATTGCTCCAATTCATACTTGAGAAATCGAATATTTCTGAAAGGGGTACCCCTTTGGTGAATTGGAGATTTCACTAATTTCTCCGAAATGTATTACACCGGTGTACAACTCGTTCCAAAATTTTTCCCCAGGAGATATCATGGGAAATGCATCTATTGGAGTTGAAAAGGAGCCTTAATTCTACATTCGAAAAAAAATTACCCTTTTTGTTGGAAATTTTCACAAGTTTTTGCCTTATATTCGGACATCTCTCAGTATTTTGACCGTATCACCCTCTAAACACCTCGGATATGCACGATATTTTATACATAGAAGCCTAAGATATAGGGCTACAACTTTTGTGCCCATGACCCTCGCATATTCCTTAGTATTCACTTTCACAACATTGCTGCAATTCATAATAGAGAAATCGAGATTTCTGAAAGGGGTACCCTTTTGGTGAATTGGAGATTTCACCAATTTCTCCGAAATGTATTACACTGGTGTTCAGCTCGTTCGATATTTCTCCCCAGGAGATCTCATGGGCAAATGCATCTATTGGAGTTGAAACGGAGCCTTAATTATACATTCGAAAATATATTACCCTTTTTGTTGGAAATTTTCACAAGTTTTTGCCTTATATTCGTACATCTCTCAGTATTTTGACCGTATCACCCTCTAAACACCTTGAATATGCACGATAATTTATACATTGAAGCCTAAGAAATAGGGCTACAAATTTTGTGCCCATGACCCTCGCATATTCCTTAGTATTCACTTTCTAAACATTGCTCCAATTCATACTTGAGAAATCGAATATTTCTGAAAGGGGTACCCCTTTGGTGAATTGGAGATTTCACTAATTTCTCCGAAATGTATTACACCGGTGTACAACTCGTTCCAAAATTTTTCCCCAGGAGATATCATGGGAAATGCATCTATTGGAGTTGAAAAGGAGCCTTAATTCTACATTCGAAAAAAAATTACCCTTTTTGTTGGAAATTTTCACAAGTTTTTGCCTTATATTCGGACATCTCTCAGTATTTTGACCGTATCACCCTCTAAACACCTCGGATATGCACGATATTTTATACATAGAAGCCTAAGATATAGGGCTACAACTTTTGTGCCCATGACCCTCGCATATTCTTTAGTATTCACTTTCACAACATTGCTGCAATTCATAATAGAGAAATCGAGATTTCTGAAAGGGGTACCCTTTTGGTGAATTGGAGATTTCACCAATTTCTCCGAAATGTATTACACTGGTGTTCAGCTCGTTCGATATTTCTCCCCAGGAGATCTCATGGGCAAATGCATCTATTGGAGTTGAAACGGAGCCTTAATTATACATTCGAAAATATATTACCCTTTTTGTTGGAAATTTTCACAAGTTTTTGCCTTATATTCGTACATCTCTCAGTATTTTGACCGTATCACCCTCTAAACACCTCGGATATGCACGATATTTCATACATAGAAGCCTAAGATATAGGGCTACAACTTTTGTGCCCATGACCCTCGGATTTTCCTTAGTATTCACTTTCAAAACATTGCTCCAATTCATACTACAGAAATCGAATATTTCTGAAAGGGGTACCCCTTTGGTGAATTGGAGATTTCACTAATTTCTCCGAAATGTATTACACCGGTGTACAACTCGTTCCAAAATTTTTCCCCAGGAGATATCATGGGAAATGCATCTATTGGAGTTGAAAAGGAGCCTTAATTCTACATTCGAAAAAAAATTACCCTTTTTGTTGGAAATTTTCACAAGTTTTTGCCTTATATTCGGACATCTCTCAGTATTTTGACCGTATCACCCTCTAAACACCTCGGATATGCACGATATTTTATACATAGAAGCCTAAGATATAGGGCTACAACTTTTGTGCCCATGACCCTCGCATATTCCTTAGTATTCACTTTCACAACATTGCTGCAATTCATAATAGAGAAATCGAGATTTCTGAAAGGGGTACCCTTTTGGTGAATTGGAGATTTCACCAATTTCTCCGAAATGTATTACACTGGTGTTCAGCTCGTTCGATATTTCTCCCCAGGAGATCTCATGGGCAAATGCATCTATTGGAGTTGAAACGGAGCCTTAATTATACATTCGAAAAAATATTACCCTTTTTGTTGGAAATTTTCACATGTTTTTGCCTTATATTCGTACATCTCTCAGTATTTTGACCGTATCACCCTCTAAACACCTTGAATATGCACGATATTTTATACATTGAAGCATAAGAAATAGGGCTACAAATTTTGTGCCCATGACCCTCGCATATTCCTTAGTATTCACTTTCTAAACATTGCTCCAATTCATACTTGAGAAATCGAATATTTCTGAAAGGGGTACCCCTTTGGTGAATTGGAGATTTCACTAATTTCTCCGAAATGTATTACACCGGTGTACAACTCGTTCCAAAATTTTTCCCCAGGAGATATCATGGGAAATGCATCTATTGGAGTTGAAAAGGAGCCTTAATTCTACATTCGAAAAAAAATTACCCTTTTTGTTGGAAATTTTCACAAGTTTTTGCCTTATATTCGGACATCTCTCAGTATTTTGACCGTATCACCCTCTAAACACCTCGGATATGCACGATATTTTATACATAGAAGCCTAAGATATAGGGCTACAACTTTTGTGCCCATGACCCTCGCATATTCCTTAGTATTCACTTTCACAACATTGCTGCAATTCATAATAGAGAAATCGAGATTTCTGAAAGGGGTACCCTTTTGGTGAATTGGAGATTTCACCAATTTCTCCGAAATGTATTACACTGGTGTTCAGCTCGTTCGATATTTCTCCCCAGGAGATCTCATGGGCAAATGCATCTATTGGAGTTGAAACGGAGCCTTAATTATACATTCGAAAAAATATTACCCTTTTTGTTGGAAATTTTCACAAGTTTTTGCCTTATATTCGTACATCTCTCAGTATTTTGATCGTATCACCCTCTAAACACCTCGGATATGCACGATATTTTATACATAGAAGCCTAAGATATAGGGCTACAACTTTTGTGCCCATGACCCTCGGATTTTCCTTAGTATTCACTTTCCAAACATTGCTCCAATTCATACTAGAGAAATCGAATATTTCTGAAAGGGGTACCCCTTTGGTGAATTGGAGATTTCACTAATTTCTCCGAAATGTATTACACTGGTGTACAACTCGTTCCAAAATTTTTCCCCAGGAGATATCATGGGAAATGCATCTATTGGAGTTGAAAAGGAGCCTTAATTCTACATTCGAAAAAAAATTACCCTTTTTGTTGGAAACTTTCACAAGTTTTTGCCTTATATTCGGACATCTCTCAGTATATTGACCGTATCACCCTCTAAACACCTCGGATATGCACGATATTTTATACATAGAAGCCTAAGATATAGGGCTACAACTTTTGTGCCCATGACCCTCGCATATTCCTTAGTATTCACTTTCACAACATTGCTGCAATTCATAATAGAGAAATCGAGATTTCTGAAAGGGGTACCCTTTTGGTGAATTGGAGATTTCACCAATTTCTCCGAAATGTATTACACTGGAGTTCAGCTCGTTCGATATTTCTCCCCAGGAGATCTCATGGGAAATGCATCTATTGGAGTTGAAAAGGAGCCTTAATTCTACATTCGAAAAAAAATTACCCTTTTTGTTGGAAATTTTCACAAGTTTTTGCCTTATATTCGGACATCTCTCAGTATTTTGACAGTATCACCCTCTAAACACCTCGGATATGCACGATATTTTATACATAGAAGCCTAAGATATAGGGTTACAACTTTTGTGCCCATGACCCTCGCATATTCATTAGTATTCACTTTCAAAACATTGCTCCAATTCATAATAGAGAAATCGAGTTTTCTGAAAGGGGTACCCCTTTGGTGAATTGGAGATTTCACCAATTTCTCCGAAATGTATTACACTGGTGTTCACCTTGTTCGATATTTCTCCCCAGGAGATCTCATGGGTAAATGCATCTATTGGAGTTGAAACGGAGCCTTAATTCTACATTTGAAAAAATATTACCCTTTTTGTTGGAAATTTTCACAAGTTTTTGCCTTATATTCGAACATCTCTCAGTATTTTGACCGTATCACCCTCTAAACACCTCGGATATGCACGATATTTTATACATAGAAGCCTAAGATATAGGGCTACAACTTTTGTGCCCATGACCCTCGCATATTCCTTAGTATTCACTTTCACAACATTGCTGCAATTCATAATAGAGAAATCGAGATTTCTGAAAGGGGTACCCTTTTGGTGAATTGGAGATTTCACCAATTTCTCCGAAATGTATTACACTGGTGTACAACTCGTTCCAAAATTTTTCCCCAGGAGATATCATGGGAAATGCATCTATTGGAGTTGAAAAGGAGCCTTAATTCTACATTCGAAAAAAAATTACCCTTTTTGTTGGAAACTTTCACAAGTTTTTGCCTTATATTCGGACATCTCTCAGTATATTGACCGTATCACCCTCTAAACACCTCGGATATGCACGATATTTTATACATAGAAGCCTAAGATATAGGGCTACAACTTTTGTGCCCATGACCCTCGCATATTCCTTAGTATTCACTTTCACAACATTGCTGCAATTCATAATAGAGAAATCGAGATTTCTGAAAGGGGTACCCTTTTGGTGAATTGGAGATTTCACCAATTTCTCCGAAATGTATTACACTGGTGTTCAGCTCGTTCGATATTTCTCCCCAGGAGATCTCATGGGAAATGCATCTATTGGAGTTGAAAAGGAGCCTTAATTCTACATTCGAAAAAAAATTACCCTTTTTGTTGGAAATTTTCACAAGTTTTTGCCTTATATTCGGACATCTCTCAGTATTTTGACAGTATCACCCTCTAAACACCTCGGATATGCACGATATTTTATACATAGAAGCCTAAGATATAGGGCTACAACTTTTGTGCCCATGACCCTCGCATATTCCTTAGTATTCACTTTCACAACATTGCTGCAATTCATAATAGAGAAATCGAGATTTCTGAAAGGGGTACCCTTTTGGTGAATTGGAGATTTCACCAATTTCTCCGAAATGTATTACACTGGTGTTCAGCTCGTTCGATATTTCTCCCCAGGAGATCTCATGGGAAATGCATCTATTGGAGTTGAAAAGGAGCCTTAATTCTACATTCGAAAAAAAATTACCCTTTTTGTTGGAAATTTTCACAAGTTTTTGCCTTATATTCGAACATCTCTCAGTATTTTGACCGTATCACCCTCTCAACACCTCGGATATGCACGATATTTTATACATAGAAGCCTAAGATATAGGGCTACAACTTTTGTGCCCATGACCCTCGCATATTCCTTAGTATTCACTTTCACAACATTGCTGCAATTCATAATAGAGAAATCGAGATTTCTGAAAGGGGTACCCTTTTGGTGAATTGGAGATTTCACCAATTTCTCCGAAATGTATTACACTGGTGTTCAGCTCGTTCGATATTTCTCCCCAGGAGATCTCATGGGCAAATGCATCTATTGGAGTTGAAAAGGAGCCTTAATTCTACATTCGAAAAAAAATTACCCTTTTTGTTGGAAATTTTCACAAGTTTTTGCCTTATATTCGGACATCTCTCAGTATTTTGACCGTATCACCCTCTAAACACCTCGGATATGCACGATATTTTATACATAGAAGCCTAAGATATAGGGCTAGAACTTTTGTGCCCATGACCCTCGGATTTTCCTTAGTATTCACTTTCAAAACATTGCTCCAATTCATACTACAGAAATCGAATATTTCTGAAAGGGGTACCCCTTTCGTGAATTGGAGATTTCACTAATTTCTCCGAAATGTATTACACTGGTGTACAACTCGTTCCAAAATTTTTCCCCAGGAGATATCATGGGAAATGCATCTATTGGAGTTGAAAAGGAGCCTTAATTCTACATTCGAAAAAAAATTACCCTTTTTGTTGGAAATTTTCACAAGTTTTTGCCTTATATTAGGACATCTCTCAGTATTTTGACAGTATCACCCTCTAAACACCTCGGATATGCACGATATTTTATACATAGAAGCCTAAGATATAGGGCTACAACTTTTGTGCCCATGACCCTCGGATTTTCCTTAGTATTCACTTTCAAAACATTGCTCCAATTCATACTAGAGAAATCGAATATTTCTGAAAGGGGTACCCCTTTCGTGAATTGGAGATTTCACTAATTTCTCCGAAATGTATTACACTGGTGTACAACTCGTTCCAAAATTTTTCCCCAGGAGATATCATGGGAAATGCATCTATTGGAGTTGAAAAGGAGCCTTAATTCTACATTCGAAAAAAAATTACCCTTTTTGTTGGAAACTTTCACAAGTTTTTGCCTTATATTCGGACATCTCTCAGTATATTGACCGTATCACCCTCTAAACACCTCGGATA